>NC_056664.1:126603440-129003440 GCF_018350195.1 Panthera tigris
GGAGATCATGACCTGAGCCAAAGTTGGACACTTAACCAACTGAACTACCCAGGTGTCCCCTAAATTTATTTATTTTCTTTTTAATTTTTTAATGTTTATTTATTTTTGAGAGAGACAGACAGACAGACAGAACACAAGTGCGGGAGGGGCAGAGAGAGACACAGAATCCGAAGCAGGCTCGAGGCTCTGAGCTGTCAGCACAGAGTGCAATGCCGGGCTCAAACTCATGAACCATGAGATCATGACTTGGGCCGAAGTCAGATGCTTAACCGACTGAGCCACCCAGGTGCCCCCCCAAATTTATTTTTAAATTTTTTTTAACGTTTATTTATTTTTGAGACAGAGAGAGACAGAGCATGAACAGGGGAGGGGCAGAGAGAGAGGGAGACACAGAATCCGAAACAGGCTCCAGGCTCCGAGCTGTCAGCACAGAGCCCGACGCGGGGCTCGAACTCACGGACCGCGAGATCGTGACCTGAGCCGAAGTCAGCTGCTCAACCGACTGAGCCACCCAGGCGCCCCCCAAATTTATTTTTAAGTTGGATTATTCACAGAACATCTTTCTGAATACTAATAAATTAAGATAATAGTTGAAGACATAGATCTTCTCATATTACCAGGATCATGTAAGATAGAAGAGAGTATATACCTATCATTCAAAGAAAAGGAGTAAATATGAAGTTCATAACAAATATATTTAAAAATCAGCTGCTTAGGGGCGCCTGGGTGGCTCATTTGGTTAAGCAACCAACTTTCACGGTCTCACATTGGTGAGTTCAAGCCCCACATTGGGCTTTCTGCTGTCAGTGTGGAGCTTGCTTCGTATTCTCAGTCTCCCTCTCTCTGCCCTCCCCTGCTCATGCTCTCTGTCTCTCAAAAATAAATACACATTTTTTAAAAATTAAAAAAAAAATCAGCTGCCTAAACTCAGGTGTGTTTTCCAGGACCATTGCATTAAACTTTCACTGAATTAAAATGGAAGCTGAATCTTAGCTTCTGATATGTAACTGGCAGTGATATGTTTTCTTGAAATATTAATTTGTTTTTCACATATCTCTCCTTCCAATCTTCTTTCTTGACAATAAAAAGCAATATGTATGTGAAAAATTAGATGAACTAAGGGGATAAATATTGAAAAGACCCATCGGTGTGTCTTTTTCCTTGAATAATTAATCTACCAATATTTTATCAGGATGCGCTAAGTTAGGCTGCTAGAAGAAACAGTCCCCAAATCGTAGTGGCTAACAGAAAAAAAAAAAAAAAAAAAAAAAAATTCTTGCTTTCTCTATGTGTCCAACGTAAGTTAAAAAATAACTTCTTATTTCACTCATTTTGGAACAGACAGTTATACCTTCCATCTTACCACATGCATCTATGGTGTTTTGGTCAAGATAAAGGGAATATGGTGAATTACACACTAGTTTTTAAAGTTTCTAAGCAAAAGTGAGATATATATCACTTTTGCTCACCTTGCATTGATCAAAGTAAGGTATGCAATCACAGAAAGTTTCAAGCAGGCAAGAAAGCATAATCCCATAATATGCTTGACAGTGGGAGAATTATAAATATTTGGTATACAGCCATAATGTCCAGGGTCAGCATTTTTACCATCAATTATTCATCCAATTTCTGCATCTCAAACCAAAGCATTCATATCTTCCCAAGCTATTCAACCTCAAGTTCTGTCCAATCACAGAACCAAATCAAAGTCCATTAACCTTGGTGATCCTTGGCTCCTAACTACATCAAGAAAAGCTAAACAAATGAGAATTTTCTTGATGAACTGAAACTAGGTATTCTCTTGATCAACTAAAATAATTAACTAATTAGTTAAGTTAATTGCCACTGAATTTTCACAAAAGTCTTGCATCTTTAAAAAGACAGACACAGTAAACATTGATATGTAATAATTCTGAAACATACTAGGAAAATTTTGAGAATTCCTTTACCTTAAGTGTAGGGAACATTCCTTGAAAGCAGTCCAATTTTTTTTTCTTGAAAAGGATTTCCTAGTTGAATTTTTCCTGAGGCCATTATTTTATTCTCTGGAAGATTCTTTTATCCATATTTTTGCATTGAACATATCTAAGGCAGACAGTGGAGAATAACCATTTCTTGGGAACTGAGCAACTTTTTAAATATATTTCCACGTATAAATTTGGGGTCTGAAAAGTTTTTGTAAGTCTCAAAAAGTTAAAGCCTTCTTTACTTTAGGGGTATGGTTTGTTTGACAGGATAACCTTCTTAAAATCCTACTCGGCCTTTTATCTATTGGATCCCAGTCAGATCATGGGACAATAACTAAACGAAAAAATCCTTTCTAGACTTAATTCTCACAACTGCTAAATTTATTCCTTTTTTGCCCAGTCCTTGTCTTTGTCAATTTAGCTGTGGGAGTCTTTGATGGAGAGCAACATCTTAAGGTTTTTATTCCACGACTGGGAATCTAAATGAAAAAAAAAAAAAAAAATTGCCGGTACCAATATACTCCATTTAGTATCCTAAAGTGTCTTTGGCACTGAAAACATTTCTAATTTTATCTTTTGCTGTTTTGGATTGAAAAGCAGTTGCCTTACTTAATTCTAAAATCTCCTGGAATTGTGTATCTCTGCATCTCTCCATTAGTCTTTGCATCTGATAGCAGACTGGCCAGTGCTTTCTTAAATTTATCTCTCATAAGTAATACCTTGTCTTGCACTGTGCAAGGAATATCAACAAATCCTTGCTAATAACTTTATTTTCCAAACTTTCAATCAAAGAATTCAAGTTCTTTATGTACACAAAAAGCCTTCCAAGTGATTATAGGCTATTGTTTTACCAAATGTTTTGGCCATTGCAGAACACTGATCACTATATATTCAGACTTCTATAACAGATGTGCCACCACTCACTACTCACCATGTAAGCCACCACCAACATCTTTCAGTGTTTGTTTCTATATTTTTTTTCTGTTGTTAAGAAATCAACTCACTGTTGGTGATTCTAAATTCCCCATTATCAAAATCAATCACATTGGCCAAGGTTTTACCGCTGTAATTACCAACTCCAAATCATAGCAGCCTCACAAAATAAGGTTTATTTTTCATTCCTGCTATATATGGAAGTGTTATGTGCTTATTATGCCTATTGAGCTCAACCTTGTACACAACTGATACAATTTTCAAGTAGTAAAAAGATTAAACAGCAAATCTCCCACTGGCTTTCAAAGCTCTTACATGGCCCTGACACACATCCCTTTCACTCACAACTTTTTAGCCAAAAAAAGGTCACAGTGCCATTCCTAATGTAAAAGTGTTGAGAATATATTATCCTATCACGTGCAGATAAGGGGAAAAAAACAACAACATTTTGGTGAGTAGCAATCTGGGATAAAGTTCTTAATGTTCTTTAAGGGATTTTCCATGTTTATGTGTAATACACACACACACACACACACACACACATATATATTGTATTATATATATATATATATATATATATATATATATATATATATATATTAGCTCTTTGAATTTCTTTGATTCCCCAAGAAAAGTAAAAATTTTTTGATAAATTTTTCTTTTAATGCTTATCTATTTTTGAGAGAGTGCATGCACACGTGCACACAGGCATGCGAGCAGGTAAGGGGCAGAGAGAGAGAGAGAATCCCAAGCAGGCTGCACTTTGTCAGCACAGAGCCCAAAGCCAGGCATGAACTCACAAACCGTGAGATCATGACCTGAGTTGAAATCAAGAGTCAGATGCTTAACTCACTGAGCCACCCAGGTGCCCCAGAAAAGCAAAAATTTTGTAAGAATATAGTAGCTATTGATTTAAGGCCACTGGAAATTTCCCTCTTATCAATTTCCAAAACTTGTTCAATAATCCAATAATAATAATGTGTAGACATTTAATAAAATTATAGAACTCTAGGCCTCTGCAAAGCAGATTCTGATTTGGCAGACCTAAGGTAGACAATACTTTATCAAATATACCAAATGATGTTCATGATCAAGTAACTTTGAGAAATAATTCCCTACAACAAAATATGGGAGAAAATAATTAGTCTACTGAAAAGATCCTGATATTTTATTGTGTTTTAACTTATTAAAATTTTCAGAATTTTGTAATTTTATTTTAAATTATTAGACTATATTTTGAGCACTTTTTAAAAAGTTTGGACAGAGTACAGTTTAAGTTCAAAAGAATTTATCGTAAGTAGCATATGAAGAATGAAGATTAAGAATGTAAACAATAGTATTTTATCCTTTGAATAAATCAGAGATTTACCTTCATTATAAAAAAGAGGAAATAGATTAAGAGGGGTTTCTCCATATCTACAGAGTTTGGAATACAGCAGGCATTCAATAAATATTTATCAGATTAGTGTGTTCTCTGGAGTGGTAGATCTTGGAATTGATCAGATAACCTAGCTTGGAATCCTTTCCACTGAACTAAACCACATTAGTTCCTTTACAGTAACAAAAAAAGCATAAATATTTTTATTATGTAGAAAATATAGGTAAGTACAAATTTAACAATACAAATAAACCATAATACCAATGATAAATGTTTTTGTCAAGTTAGCATCCCTCACCAAAACTGAATATTTTTTTAAAAAAATAGATAAAATGTTTACTAATTAGGTAATAAAATAGGGGGTTGTGGCTTCTAGTTTAACTTGTGTATAGAGATTTCTACTGCCATGCATTTCTTTTTTCCAATGCAACTGAGGCTAAATAAAATTCATTCATATTCTATCAAAAGTATAGGGAGCTCCCTGAAAGCCACACAATCTCCTATGATATTCAGGAAAGGAGAATGTTTGCCTAACGAGCTGACTCTGAATTCCCACTTGTGCCTGAATTAGTTCAGCTTATGGAAAATGTCTCTAGCCCCCACATCCTGCCCTTGTTTAGTATTGTGAGGCCAGAAATTTGTAAATTTATGTCTTTCCTTGATATCCTTAAAATTAATAACTTTCCAAACTTTACATAAGTTTTTCCATGTGTAAAATAATTTATTGTAGTGTTTTTTTTAAATACAGACTAATACAAATATATTTAAAATTGAACATGAAAATCTCTATAGATTTAACTAATTAGATTTAGTTGGTTAACAGATTAAATAGATTAGATCTCTATAATGTGAGTATTCCTCCCATTACTCCACAATAGACAAATTCATTTGCTGATGCTAAGAAAACACGCATCTCATTCCTGACAGAAAATATTATTTATTCCTAGATTTTCATTTAATGCAATGTCCACTGTTTCATATACATTTAATAGTACCGTATGTATTTCTCTGCCTAGTTTCTTCAAATCAGTAATATTTTTGATAGTCATCTATGTTTTGCAAGTATCAGAAGCTCATTCATTTTGATTGCTGAGTAGTATTTTATTTTGTGGACATAATACAATTTGTTTATTCTCCAATTGATGGAAAACTGAGTGTTTCCCATTTTCAACTACTATGTGTAAAGTTTCTTTATCTGTGTACAAGTCTTTGTGCAGACATAGGGTTTTATTTATCTTGGATAAATATGAAGGGCTGGGAATGCAAGTTGTAAGGTAATTAAATGTTTACCATTGTAAGAAATTGCCAAACTATTTCCAAAATTGGTTTTCTTCTAGAAGTTTTATAGGTTTTCTTTTTATGTTTATGTCTAGGATCCACTTCGAGTAAATTTGGGTATAATCCATGAGGACGGATTTAATTTTATTTTTCATATGTATGCACAATTATTCTATTACCTTATTTTGAAAAGAGTATCCTTCCATTGAATTCCTTGAGTACTTTTGCCACAATCATTTGACAATGTCAATTTCTTGATTCTGTTCAGTTCCACTATGTCTTAATAAGGCTAGCTAGAAGCTTATCAATTTTACTGATTTTTTTTATTTCAATGATATGACCGAATTTTTCTATTTTCTAAATCATTCATTTTTATTCTTATATTTGTTATTTATTTACTTCTAGTTATTTTTAATTTGATATTTTTCTAATTTCTAATCTTAATCACTGATTTGAAGTTTTATCTCCATTCCACTAAATTATTAATAATCTTTATATTTTTTAATTTTTTGAGAGAGAGAGAGAGTGCGCGTAAGCAGGGGAGAGGGACAGAGAATCTCAAGTAGGCTCCATGCTCAGCATAGAGCCTGATATGGGGCTCAATCCCATGATGCTGGGATCATGACCTGAGCTGAAATCAAGAGTCAGACACTCAACCAACTAAGCCACCCACGTGCCTTGATAATCTTCCTAATTTTAAATAATTCTCTATGTACATAAAAGTTGCAAAGTTAGTGCAGAGTTGCTATATAATCTTACTAAGTTTCTCCTATTAATATCATACTGTCATGGTACATTTGTCAAAGTTATTAAATTACAAAACCAACATTGATATGTTACTATTAATTGAACTGGGTTTAATTTGTATATAGCCTGTTTTTCAGTAATTTCTTTTTTGTTGTGTTCCATGATCCAATCCAGGTACCACATTGCGTGGCTCCTTAGCTGCCTCTGGTGTGTGATACAATCTCAGTTTTTCCTTGTCTTTCACAACCTTGACACTTGAGGAGTACTATTCAGGCTTTTTGGTTGCTTGTCCCTCAATTTTAGTTTGTCTGATGTCTTTTTTTGTCTTGATTATATGGGGTTATAGGTCTTTAGAAGAATAGCAGAGAGGGGCGCCTGGGTAGCTTAGTTGGTTGGGCGTCCAGCTTTGGCTCAGGTCATGATCTTGTGGTTAGTGGGTTCGAACCCTGCATCAGGCTCCGTGCTGACAGCTCGGACCCTGGAACCTGCTTCAGATTCTGTGTCTCCCTCCTTCTCTGCTTCTCCCCCTACTCGTGCTCTGTCTCTCTGTCTTTCTCAAGAATAAATTAACATTAAAAAAATTTTTTTAAGAATACCAGAGAGAAGACAAGTGCTTCATTACATTATTTCTGGGGTTACATGACATTATTGGTGATATTAAACTGCAGTACTTGGTTCAGGTAGTATTTTAAAGGTTTCTGTACTATGAATGAAACTACTGTTGTTACTTTTCTATATTCTGTTGAAATGAGTCACTAAGTTTACCATCCACATGTGCGCGCGCACGCGCGCGCGCACACACACACACACACACACACACACACAGGTCTTGGGAGTTGATTAAATTCTACCTCCTGGAGGGGGACTATTCATATATATTATTGAAGTCATTCTCTGAGAAAGATTTGTGTCTTGTCCCAAATTTACTTATTCAATCACATACTTATAAATTTATATATTAGGTTAAAATCCAACATACATTACATTTTTTGCTCAAATTTTTGTTAAGCTATGGCCATTGGAAATGTTTAATGTTGCTTCTTCTGTCCTTTCTCTACTCCCACATTGTTGTTGCTGTTGTTTGAACACCCCGTTGCTTCTGGTCCTGTATAACATTCAAGGCCCATCTTGTATGCTCCCTGTCCCAGGCCTAGAATGCTTCATTATTTCCAAGTCTCTCTAATTCCTTTCATTGGAGAATGTAATTTAGAAATCAAGTCTGGACACTGGTGTGCTTGTTGCTGCTGGAGTGCCATCACTTTTAGGATCTGTCAGTGGTCAGAGAATATATATTATACTAATCTATACATAGTCACTATATAGTACTTGATTCAGTATCTATCCATCTGTATATACATATTAAGCTAAACATAAACTCATTAGAGGTGTCTTATTCTAATAAAGTACCATGAGGTTTATTCTAGCCTTCCTTTCTTGACTACTTATAACTTCCCTTTCAGGAAAGGAGAAACCTGGCTTCCGAAGCCCATTACTCATGTACTTCCTTGCTCAACCCTAATATACATGTTCAATGGTCTCAGAATTGTTAACTCATACCTTCATCAAAACCAAATTTACCAATTATAGTACAGTGTGTATGTACAGATCCTTTTGTTTTTAGTTTTACAGTTTCTAGTCAAAACATTGTCTTCCAAAGATATATAGGTAAGCTCCTTTTCTTCTTTTTTTCTTTTTCTTTTTTCCCTTCCTCTTCAGTATGGTCATATAAAATATCTGTAGTACAGTTAGATTCATCTGCCCTCTGTATACCATCTCAGTGTTCCCCTCACATCCTAGTTTATCTTTTTCAATAGTATTTTAAATTTTAAAAATTATAAGTTAATGATTTTGAGTTGCCTAAGTGTATGCTAATTTCAAATGTGTATTCACTCATAAATTTATTCAAAAATTTATTGATGTCTTAGAACATAAATTCTAGTAGGAAGACAGAAAATGAGTATAAAATAAAACAAACAAACAAAAAGCAGAACAGGTAGTATCCATTCTAGAAAAAAATAACAATATAGTACAGTACGTAGACAGTGACCTGTGAGCTTTTCTGATGGGTTATTAGTGAAAGTCTGTCTAATATGTAAGAATTCAATAGGGATCGAATGAAGTAATGGTGTGGGCTCTGTAGATTTTTCCTAGAGGTGTTCTCCATTCAAAGTGAACAGTAAGTGAGTGACTTCGAAATTGTAGCCAGGTTGTAGGTGTATTCTAGAAATAGAAAATGGCTACGGCATATAGGACAATGTGAACCCTAGGGAGAACAGGAACAGATGTGAGGCCAGAAAATTTGTAGGATAATTAAATTTTGTAGGTACTAGTAAAGCATTATAAGGACTTTGGGTTTTTTTCCTTAAATAAATGGTGGCTTGAATGGTTTTCAATAGAAAGAGTGTTGGTGTGAAGGTCAAGTGAGGGATGTACTTCAAGGAGGGGTAAGAGGTCAACTTTTAGTGTTGCTAATAGGACCAGTAAGATGTGGACTAAGATCTGAGAAGAGGAATGTCAATGAAGTGGTGAGTTAAAACCTTAACAAATTAAGTTCGAGGAATGCTGCAAAAATCAGAAGTAGAGACCAAAAATATGGAAAATCCTTTGTTTTGTTCTAATATTAGACAGAAAAATGGAATGGTCACCAGAAAGAGATGTGAGCACAAGGACATATTTATTTTAAGATGAGAGATGTTATACTTGGTTTCTATGGTGATAAAAATAATTCAGTAGAGAGCCAATAATGTTGTTTTTTGGAGAAAAGAAATGTCAGTCAAAAGTGAATAAGCAGGAAAGGATAGAATTGTGTACAAATGAAGTTCACTTTAATTCACTTTAAAAAACAGAAGGGCAAGAAGTGTGTATGAATATAGATGAATATTTGTTGACACAGTAAAATATGGGAGTGGATGCAAGAAGAATATAGAAGAATTTGCTATCAGTAAAGTAAGATTATTGGTTGATGATCATAAGAAAAGACATGAAGCTGGAGTTTTGGGAAAAAATGAGGATGCATGAGAGTCATCAATGGGAGTGGCTACTAGGTTAACAGGGGAACCAAGAGTGTATTTGTCAGCTCTAAGGACCTGCTTAGTACTTGCGGTCCTAATTTAATGTGAAACAAATCAATATGGAGTTGTGATTTTCTCTAGCCATGTTCAACTTCTTGGCTGCTGATGTGGTGTGTACAAAGTTCAATATAAATAGGGTAGATTTGACTAGGAATAAATGATAAGGAGAAGAAAGTATAAGGAATTGATGGTGTGTTTAGGGTGATGATTTATTGCTAAAATATAATTTAAGACAATGTAATACAGGTGAGATATAAGACTATCAGTAAATGAAATTAAAAATAAAATGTTAAATCAGGCAATCAGAAGTCTGGAAGTGTGAGGACTGCCATTGGATAACTGGAAGAAATTAGTTGAAATATTAAGATGTTGTGGTCAGGCCCTTAATTTAAGACTGTGGAAGGATTGCAGATCTAGGTTATGACTTATGGAGTACTGACTGAGATGTGGTGGAAAATGAGGTCATGTGAGCTGGGAAAGTCAAACTACAAGTGTGATCCTTTACATCAATATCAAATCCCTAAGAATGTGACGATAATGATAGAAAGAAATAAACCAGTTTTCAGTCTTTGAAGAATGAGAGAGTTAACTGGGTGGGTAATAAATACATTAGGAAATGATGAGGCATGTCTGGTTTGTGTTACTGTTGGGTTTGTTTGTTTGTTTGTTTGTTTATTAGAGAGGACTGTGAAGGAGAATGAATAACTTCAAATAACAGCAAGAAGCACAAGGTCCTGTTTTAGAAGCCATTGTACTTGAAATGAGAGAGGAAAACAGCTTGAAAGTACACACGTTAGCCATGTTTCAGTTAAAGCCATGGGTAAAATCAGGTCCACCCCTAATTTTGTAGTCAGCAAGAAAGGGTATGGCTAGAAGACTTCATATCATATGTCTATACATTTTTCATTTTAAATCAAGTTCACAAACTGGTAATAAATTTTATTCTATCCTCTTATCTTTAAACATGTGTATTATTATGACAAAATACATAAAATATTTTTAAATGACCAAGAGTTAATAAAATATTAAAGATTATGGAACATAATCATTTTCTGTGTGTATTCTATTGATGGGACAGATATATTAACAATAGTAAGAAAATGAAGATTTCCATTATTTTAGCATTATTATACATTTATTTCACTAAATCTATTTTCCTCATTCCAGAAAAGTCATTACTTATGCCGTTCTAATTAAGATTTTCATATGAGTTCTGTGATTATAAGGAAAAGTGATTGAAATAATATATGCTATTGACTGAATTGTGTCCTCCTCAAAATTTATACGTTGAAACCCTAAGCCCCGACGTTATATCTAGAGATAAGGCTTTTATGAGGGCATGTGAGGTCATGAAGGTGGTGCCCTAATATGATATGATTGGTGGGTCTTATAAGAAAGTGATGTCTCTCTCAGGGAGCCTGAGTGGTTCATTTAGTTGAGCATATGACTCTTGATTTTGGTTCAAGTCATGATTCCAGAGTTGTGGGATCGAGCCCCAGGCTGGGCTCCATGAAGCCTGCTTAAGATTCTCTCTCTCTCTCTCTCTCTCTCTCTCTCTCTCTCTCTCTCTTTCATTCTCATTCTCTCTCTCTCTCTCTCTCCCTATGCCTCTCTCCCCTGTTCATGCTTTCTCTAAAAGAAAGAAAGAAAGAAAAAAGAAAGAAAGAAAAGAACAAAGAAGAGGAAGAAAGCACTCTCTCTCTCTCTCTCATGAGCATTGATTGAGGAAAGACCATATGAGGACACAGCTAGAAGGTGTCTTGTGTCCAAGCCAGGAAGAGACTTCTCACCAGAACCCAAGGATACTGGCACCCTGATCTTGAACTTTCAAATTCCAGAACTGTAAGAAAATAAATTTCTGTTATTTAAGCCACCTACACTATGATATTTTGTTATAGATGTTTGAGCAAACTATACACATACCTTCATAAAATGAAACTATGATGATGTAAAGTTTTAAAACTATACTTCAAGTGTCTTCAAAAATATTCTTTCTAAAATATTCAAAGTTATCAATTATGATTGAAGAAAGAGCAAATTAGGAATTAAAATTATAAATCAAAATTATTTAATAAAAAAGTTAAAGGTTTATTTTGGGTTTAAAATACAGTAAAACCTTGGATTGCGAGTAACTTGTTCTGCAAGTGTTGTGCAAGATGAGCAAACATTTCTAATAAATTTTAACTTGCTAAATAAGCGATGTCTTGCAACATGGGTAGTCTTGCTGAATGTACATGATCACAACTGAGCCAATGGTTCCTCTCTCTCTCTCTCTCTCCCTGCGGGAATGTGGGTGATTGTTTCCCATGCTCAGATGCTTGGTCTTAGGCTGTGGTGTTTGGCAGGAATCAGTGATTTTTCAGAATGTTGGATGGTGCCCACAACTGAAACTAGTGTATTTTTTGTCACTTCAAAGCACCTATGGGCAGTCTTTTGCTTTTCCATACAAGAGTAAGCTTATGAATGCTATGCTTCATTCTAGGTCAGGCTGTCTGCAGACTCTATCCTCTGCTGCCTTATTAGCAGTTACATTAAATACAGTATATGACAAGAGATAATGAATACTGTAGTCAACATCCATGCCAGTGTATACAATGTCCCCCATGCAGAAACAGGTTGAAAAGAAAGGTGCTAAGAAGAAGGAGATGATTACAGTGCAAGTTAAGAAGGAAATCATAAAGAAGTACAAACGAGGTATGGGAGTGGCCGAAATTGCAAGATTTTTACACGAAGTCTACGTCTGCATCTCGTCTGCAGAGGAGGAGAGAACAAGGCAGAAGAATCCCTCACTTCAAATGAGATTAGGGAGATTGGTAAAATGTGGGAAACAGTGCAACATTTTGTAGGAAAGCACCACCGGAATAAAGCTATAGCAGTGGGAGCGATGAATCTGTTTAACCACAATGCAATGAGACATTTCCACGAAAATCTCAAAAGGCGACAAAAGCAAGTGCCATTGGATAGGTTTCTTGTTAAAGCTGCACGACAAGAAAAAGATTCCATTGAGCCAATCAATAGCAGTGATTCCGTTAGTGATAATGAAAGTTGTCCTCCACAATAACCCTCCTCTCTCTTGTCTCCCTCACATCAACCATGAAGGTTTTCAAAGGTCAGTGGAGGTTAATTTGTCTATTTTTCTTTATATTTTGTATTTTCTTTATTATTTTGTATTATATTACAGTATTCCTATAATACTGTGGAACAAATCATCTGATTTCCATGATTTCTTATGGGGAAATTTGCTTTGATATACAAGTGCTTTGGATTACAAGCATGTTTCCTGAATGAGTTATGCTCACAAACCAAGGTTTTACTGTATTTTATTTCAAACATATTGAACATATTGGAGAAAATAACATTTTTAGCAGGCAATAATCACCTAGTTGTCAATACAAAGAATCAGAATCATAGTCTAAAGGTACTTAATTTCTACCTCCATATATATATATATATATATATATATATATATATAATGTAATATGAAATTAATATTATAAAATAATTCTTATCCATGAATTATTGAAAATCATTTACTAAGTTGCAAATGATTTGTTAATTTGCAAATACCTGTATAATCATAACCGTGACAAGAATTAAACAGGAAACTTGGACTACTAACAGCACTGCTGACAGCACTACTTGGAAATGATTCTTCCTTATGCAAGAATCTACTGTATTCTTGCCGACTAGAAAATTTGGAAGTTCACTGATCTTTTTTCTTTTTAATCTTTTTTCTTACATAAGCATTTCTGCTGTTCAAATCCTCCCTGCACTTCATATCAACATCCATATTCAAGATTTCCAGAGGCATCATCCACAAAACTTCACAGCAATTTGATTCTAAGATATAGAACAAGAAACACCAAGAAGCCTGTCCTTGGAGCCTGATCCATGTTATTCAGGAAAAAGAATATTTAGAGTTATAGGACATACTATGACAATTCCTAGCTCCAGATATGACCCATGACTCTTTTATAATTATGTGTGCATATGGCTGTAGGTTTGTGAGATAAGGGTAATTTAAAGTAGGTCTTCTAATGTGAAGAGAGACTTTTATTCTCAATCTAAGGGGGCAGACTAAAACACAGCAGCCCACTGAATTCAGTGGGCTATCTCCAATTCTACGGAAAGATATGTGAAACATTGGGAACGATGATGTCATCAGAAGCCCTGCGAACACTGAATGTTCACTTACAGTTCCTCAGTATCAGCTTAGAAAACAGGGAAGGACAGACCCGGGAGCAGGGAGAGATGGAGACCCTCCTTGTGTCTCCATCAATTAAAGAGTTAACGCTAGAGAAAAGATCATTTCCCACAATATTTATAATCCCCTGGGTCATTTTAATTTCCATTTGTTGATTATGTCTATCTTCTCTTTTGAATAATTTATATTTTACGTTTTATTGTATTACTTGTACTTCTAGAACGATGTTAAATTCTAGTTTGGGTAGTATACACTAATATATATATATATATATATATATATATATATATATATATATATATATAATAACATATATGGAATATAATTACTCTATAAAAGAATAAGGCTAATACTGCAGCATTGAGCACTATACTTTCTACCTAACTAGCTTTATCATGACGATGGTGCTGATAATGTGGTTGTTGTCATCATCAATGCTACTGCTGCTGTTGCTGTTATAGCTTATGTGGGTTTCTTCTCTAGACTTCACTCACACAATAAATCATCTTCCCTAAGAGAATGACATATTCGTTCAGATATCTAATCTTCTTCTATGCAAGTTATGTGAGTTAGGGGAAGCTGATTCTATCCATATCGAAGGGAAGATATTTTGGTGTACAGCTGGGAATTGTTGAAGGTGGTGCCTTACAGGACAAAAATAACAATGCATTTTGTTCCAGCAGCTGTCAGGAATTGTGGTATCATGATGAAAGCCAGGCTACCAAGGACAGCAGGCCATGAAAAACTGAGAAGTGGAGCTTGGGCACTAACTGTATCATATAATTAATCTACGTATCTGAGCTTCCAGTTAAATGATATAACATTTCCATAATTGTGCTGATTTTTCTCTTACTTGTGTATGAAACAATATTAGCCGATAAACACATGAAGGAAATACACTTCTGTTCTAAAATAACATGGATGTCATTCAAGAGAAGAATAGTTAGGTTTTGAAAGATCCATAATGTGTTATACGTTATTAATAATAAACAAAAAAAATTAGATAGATTCATATACACTATTACAAAAATGCCCTGAATGCAAAAAGATCTTTACTATTAAAACCTAAAAAATCCTGGCCAATAATTATTTTAGTGAAAAATTAAATTTTGGCTTCTAATATTTATATAAGCTTTTCTCATTTGTATTAATAAAGTCAAATTGGTCTATAAATATCTTTAGTTTTTTTATTACTTAATCTTTGTTGTTGTTAACAGTTATGTTGGCTACATAAAATGGATAGGCAATCTTACATTATTTACTATAATCTGGAATAAACTTAGATAAAGTTGGTAAAACACGTCCCCTGAGAATTTGAAAGACATTTTAGTAAAATGTATACCTTGGAAAGTTTTATTTGGAAAAAAAAATGATAATATTTTAAAATTTTTCCTAAGCAAAGTCCCTCAAATGCCTAATTCTCTTTCTGGTCAGTTGGTTCTGATAGAGTTATTAAACCTGTATTTTATAGTACACTGGATCCCAACAAAAACTGGCCATCATCTAACTGGTTCATAGATGATTTATTTTACTGACTTCCTTAACTTTTCATTTTAAAATTTTTTTTATTAAATGAGTCCGAAAGATATTATCTTATATAATAAGTACCATAAATATGTGCAGATAAGTTTAGAGTCAAAATACTTTCTTCTTCCCCATTCCAAAACTTATTAAAGTTTTTGATGTATGAATTTTCTGTTAAAAAATATATATTTATATACACACAAATATATATATATATGTGTATATATATATATATATATATATTTATAAATCCTTTGAGGGTTTGACATACTAATTTTTAAAATATCTTAAGGAAATTATGAAACATTTTTAAACTTTTAATTCTCTTTAAGATTATATGGGCAGACAAGTTTAAAGAGTATGTATTTTTTCAGTTACAAGGAAACATCCATTTACTGTTGTTCAATTAGAAAAAGCAATTAACACCTGCCTAATGATAAGCTATATTGTTTATTTTATTTTTACATTTTCAAACTAGAGCATGCCCATAAGGACTTCTACCTACTAAGGAGCATAGAATTATTTTTTAAAGTCTGTTAAGAATTGATTGAAGTGTGACTTGACCTAAGGAATTTCATTCAGACATAAATAAATAAAAGAAAGGAAACATATATTTGCTTGTCTTCAAGTCTGAAAATTAAGCTTTGATCTACACTTAAATTAATGTCCCCTGAGAACATCTTTTCTTAACTTCATAAACATTATTTCTGAAGAATACATTCATTAGCATGAAGGTTCATTGTTTTTATAATGATAGAAGCAAGAATTGCTTTTATTACCTTCACTAAATACATATTATCAAATGTCACTTGCATCTGTATTCCAGAGGGAATGTGATTTTGTGTGCATATTTGTAGTTCAGAGGTATATAAAATATTATAAATATTTATCCTTTTACTCTTAATTGAATTTGAATGTAATAAAGTCAGAACAATGGAAATAGCATGAGACCGGGAAGGGGGAAGGAAGTAAATGGCACTTTGCCTACCACAAGCAGGTCTTAGTAAAATGAGATGGGGACCATGATACAAATTCAGGACACTACCAAATATGTAAATTTAATCATTCATTAATCTACCCATTCATTATTTTCAGCACTCATATAATAAGTATACACTATGTGTTGGGCATTGTGCTGGCTGTCATGTAATGCACTAATGAGAAAAAGAAAAGGACAAAAAGACACATTGTGGTCATGGAGATTATAGTATTAGGAGCGTGTAAAGCGTAATAACAATTCTCCAAATAAATGTGAAATGTACAAGTGTTATAAGTGCTATAAAAGAGAGCTACATTACACTTTGAGAGCTTACAGTGCAGTCTATTTAACCTTGTAGGAAGATCAGGGAAGTATTCTTTAGGAATTAAATGATTCATTCTTAACATTATATGTAGTGCTTATTATATATCAGATTTTTTTTCTGGTTTTTAGCATGAATTATCTTATGTAGTCCTTAAATAACTATATGAGCTTTATACTTTTATTACATTCCTATTATTTGTGTAGAGTTGAGGCTCAGAGAGCTTAAATACCTTGCTGAAAGTTACACAACTGGTAAGTGACACAGTCAGGAGTGGGATCTATTCACTCTGGTGCCAGAGCCTGCCATTTTAACCCCATAATACACTATCCCCCACTGAGAACCTAACTATAATGTCAAGAGGAGGAGTTTATTAGGCAAGTCTCATCATGTTGATTAAGCAACAGTCATCAAGGGAACAGTAAAGATAGTTCAGGAGAGAAGTATAATTATAATAATTATAACTCAAATATGCAGCGACCTCCTAAATTAGGAAAAGAGTAAAAAGAAGAAAAATGTATAACTAGGCTTGAATCTACTTGATGAAAACAATCAGTTTTCTTTTAAGTCTGCATAAGAATCTACACAAATTCAATGCATAGAATGAAGATGAGTCATTTTAATAGAAAAAAAAAAGAAAGAAAGAACCATAGTGTATGATGGAATACTCTGAATCTACTTCTAACCTTACTTCTTAAAGCTGAATGATAATAAGTGGGTCATTTGTCTTCAAAGTTTGGTTTCTTTATTTGTGTAAAAGGAATTGAACCACCTTTGCTCCAGTCAAAGGTACATAGTCTTTTTATCACAAAGGTCTAAAATTGAATTTTCTTTGAAGCTAACATGTACACATATTTGCTTCTGTTCAGTGAAAGTCTATTGTTAAATCAATGCTAAATCTTAAAAAGCGATGTTTTCCAGTATGGGGGTTCCTCAAAAAGGTAAAAGTAGAACTAATCTATGACCCAGCCATTGCACTACTAGGTATTTACACACAGGAAACAAAAATATTGATTTGAAGGGGTACATGCACCCCAATGTTTATAGCAGTATTATCAACAATAGCCAGATTATGGAAAGAACCCAAAATCTATCAACTGATGAATAAAGAAGATATGGTCTGTATCTACAATGGAATATTACTCAGCTATAAAAATGAATGAAATCTTCCATTTGCAATGATGTGCCTAGAGCTAGGGAGTATTATACTAAGCAAAATAAGTCAGTCAGAGAAAGACAAATTACCATATGATTTCACTCATATGTGGAATTTAAGAAAAATAGATGAACATATGGGAAGGGAAAAAAAAGAGAGAGAGAGAGAGACAAATCACAAAAAAGATTCTCTTAACTAGAGAGAACAAACCAAGGGTTGCTAGAGTAGAGATGAGTGGGGGATGGGCTAAATGGGTGATGGGTATTAAGGAGAGCACTTGTGATGAGCACTGAGTGTTGTAAGTGATGAATCACTAAATTCTACTCCCCCTGAAACTAACATTACACTATATGTTAACTGACTAGAATTTAAATAAAAACTTGAAACAAAAAGCGATCTTTTCATTCGTTTAAGAAATACAAACAATAGAGCTTATTTATTTATTTTGAGAAAGAGAGAGCATGAGCAGGGGAGAGGCAGAAAGAGAGGGAGACAGAGAGAGAGGGAGACAGAGAGAGAGAGAGAGAGAGAGAGAGAGAGAGGGAGAATTTCAAGCAGGATCCACAGTCTCAGGGAAGAGCCCCACCCGGGGCTCAATCTAACAAACCATGAGATCATGGCCTGAGCCAAAATCAAGAGTCAGATGGTCAACTGATTGAGCCACCCAGGCACCTCTTTTATTTAAGAAATATAAAGGCCTATTAAAGATAGTGGACCAATGCAGTGAACAAAATATAACCTATTTTCTAGAGCAGATGACAAAAATAGCATGTAAGCCAAATTATAAATATAGTTTAAGATAATAATTGATTATGAAACTTATAGAGTTATTATTAAATGGATAACTCTAGTGTGGGTGGAAATCAAACCTCTTTCTCAAATATACCATTGGGAGGTGTGCCTTTGTAGAACAATATGTGAATATTCTTAATAAAAATATAAATATTTATATGCTTAAGTTCTTCACTTTCTGAAAGCCATACACAAAAGAAAAACATGTGTACCTTTCAATTATTTTGTTTATATTAATTTTTGCTGAATATGTATCATATTTATATAAGCTACTCTAGTAGAGCTTCTAGAAAAAGAAAATCAATTGATAATAAATCCTATTATAAAGTTTGCTTTTTCCTTAAGCAAAACAACTAATATCTTTTGTATAAACTCATTTTTTTTCAATCATTGGATTTAAGAGACATAATTACACTTCTAGTATTTTCTATTTCTTTTCTTCACTGAAAATGTATCACCTCACTCTGTCAAAGGGATCAAAAGTTATTATCAGTTAAACACTCAGGATCTCAGTAATCTCTAACATGCTCAAAGTTTCCAGCCATCATGCAGTATTTCTAGTAACTACTCTTACAAAAATACATATTATAACATTTCCTTGTTTCTTTTCTTTTCTTTTTTTTAATGTATATTTCTTGAGAGAGAGAGAGAGAGAGAGAGAGAGAGCGAGCACACTCACACAAGCATGAGCTAGGGGAGGGGCAGGGAGAGAGGGAGAGAATGAATTCCAAGCAGGCTATGTGCTGTCAGCTCAGAGACTGAAGCTAGTCTGGAACTCACAAAATGTGAGATCATGACCTGAGCCAAAATCAAGAGTTTGAAGCTTAACCGAACGAGCCACCCAGCCACCCCATCATCTCCTTGTTTCTCACATTTTCCTTCCTTCATTTTCAAAAGTCCTTTTCTTTCTTTCCATTAAAAAACTCAACCATTCTTCAAGGTATCAGCTTAAATCCTAACTCTTAAGAGAAGTCTTCCCTGACTACTTAATTTAAATATGAATCCACACATATTATTATTTTCTTTGAGAGTACACTAATGCTTTCCTGAAGCCATCTGTCGCATTTATAAATATTGCTTGTGTGAGTCCTCAACTGTTAAGTTTACAAGTTCCTTTACAAACTGTACGTTCATAATGTCAGTGGTCATATGTGTTTTGTTTATTCTTCTCTATCCAGGGTCTATCATAATGTCTTATACAGAGTTGAAAGATGTTTTCTAGAAATGAATGAGCATTGGGTTTTATAGTCCATCACAATGAGGAAAATCCTATCCCTTGTTTGCGACTTTCTCTTGCATAATAAATATTTCACAATTGTGTATTACTTACTAAGTAATAGCATTTGGGCTATTACTGAGTTCTTCCTACTGCCAAAGATAAGGATGCCTGTGTTTGATAGAATAATTTATTATTACTATTTCCTCCAACAGTCTTAGTGTAAATATAAAATAAAATAAAGACCAATTTTTATCTTCCTAAAGTTTTCTTATCCTTGTGGATTAATTTTAGAGGCTAACATTTAGATAAATGTGTCTACTGAGATTTTTTTCTTTTGATTTCACTTTATCTAATTTTATAGGCCCAAGAGACTTCATAGTGCTTAATTAATTTCAATGGTCAAATTTCTAATCTTTCCATTTTCCCTAAGTAGGTCTTTAAAGGAATAAATTGAAAGGGCATCAGATATATTTATTTTCCTTGTTTCGGTCTATTCTCCTGTGTCTACAAAGAAGATGCAGTGAATGTTAGACTAACAACATGAGTGTTGGCCAAGGGTAGTATACATGTTTGATGAACCCACATACAATTTAATAATTATTCTGTTTTACTGTGTCTGAGTTTGTATTACCACCTACCCAAAGACAGAAAGAAAGAAAGAAAGAAAGAAAGAAAGAAAGAAAGAAAGAAAGAAAGAAAGAAAAGAAAGAAATGAATGAGAGGGAGGGAGGGAGGAAGGAAGTTAGGAAGGGAGAAAGGAAGGAAGGAAGGAAGGAAGGAAGGAAGGAAGGAAGGAAGGAAAGAAAAAGGCTGGAACAAAGGAACTTGAGTTCAGAACTGGCAACAGTGACACCCAAAAAGAATAAATGCCAATCCAAGAGTATTTTTTGAAATGGTTACCACTCTAATCTCCTGGAATTTGATCCCTCTGGAGACACTGCACAGAATATATAAATAGAAAGGACTAAAGATGGATAGGACAGGACAGGACAGGATAGGATAGGATAGGATAGGATAGGATAGGATAGGATGAAGCAATCAAAATACACTTGTTAAGTTTCCTTCCGCCCGAAGCACAGGAGTTTTATATCCATCATACCCTGTCCCTTCTTGGTTAAGGATGAGTGAGGTGGTGCACATGTACTAGCAGAGTTGAGCAGGCTTGGCAGGATCCCCATGCACAGAAGTACAGAAGCCTTAAGAGAGGAAGATCAAGGTGAAGTGTTGTGTGTCTATCGCTTATCCCTGTGTGCAGCTAGATGCCCCAGGAATACGGAACAAAGGTGAGCTAAGAGATTGTGATACATGGTGTGACATGTCTGTCCAACATTATGATTAAAAAAGTAACACGTTTTAATTATAGTTCATTATACAGGTATAATAAAGACAATCAAACGAGACCAGCCAGAACATGAAAAGAACTGACGATACCATCAGCCAGATAAAAATTACTTATAACTGGGACATTCTACACTCTACATTCTGATGAGTATTCTTCAAAACTGTTAAAGTTATGAAAAAGAAAAAAACTGAGAAGCAGTTACAGATCAGAGCAGACTGAGGAGAAATGATGAGTACATATAATGCGATATCTTGGATTTTATCTCAGAACAGAAAAAAAGACATTGGTAGAAAAATTGGTAAAAGTCGAATAAAGTCTATAGTTTAGTTAATACTAATGTACAAGTGTTATTTTCTTGGTTTCAACAAGTGTATCACTGTCATATAGGAAGTTAACATTAGGAAAACTGGGTGAAGGGAATACAGAAATTCTTTGACCACCTTTGGAAGTTTTCTCTAAATCTAAAGCTATTTACGGTTTAAGTCTACTAGGGCCACTATAACAAAATACCACAGAATGGGTGGCTTATAACAACAGAAATGTACCTCTTCTAGCTCTGGAAGCTGAGAAGTCCAAAATCAGAGTGCCCACATGGTCATGTTCTGTGTCAAGTGAGTACCTGTTTCCTAGTCCAGAAATGTGTCTTCTAGTAGAACTAATATGACGGAAGAAGCAAGGGAGCTTTTTCTGGCCTCTTTTACAAAAGCGCATTAAAATAATTCATAAGGGGATCTGCTCCTCATAATCTAATCAACTCCCCATTGCCCCATCTGCCAATACTATCACTTCGAACATTAGGTTTCAATAAGGAACACAAACATTTAGTCCATAGCATTTCCATATAAAACTGTATTTAAAAATCATATATAAACATGGCATTTTCCTTGGAACATTCTTTTGCAAATACATATGTAAACTATTTTGTATGTGTACTTACCAGTTGTTTGCTGCTGTAAACACCAGACGCTTTGTACCTATATATATTCATACATATATATTCATTTGTGTGTGTAGATGTTTTCTGTTGGGATGTGTTCAAGAACTTTCAAACGATATAGAATTGATATAAATTAAATACTTTTGGTTAAATTAAAAGGGTAAAAAGCCAAATTAAAATGGTTTTTTGGGCATGATTAAAATTTATTCATATATTTTGTATATAGATTAGCCCTTCCTTTCAATAAAATAAATATTTGGAGTTTGGACCACAGGGAAGTTCTCATTTTGCTTCATTAGGTTTCATATGTTTATCCTGAAGATCTCAAATACCTCTGAAGGGGAAGCCTAGAGCTTCAGGAAGACCATCAACTCAGTCAACCAGATCATCACAACTGACATGCAGAAAGTGCTGGCTTCATTAGACACTCCTCATAGGAGGCTCATGTACACCAGTTCATGTAACCCTCCTAAGAACCATATGAAGAAGTTAGTAATAGTAGCATCCATGTTGCCAATAAGAAAATTGAAAAATAAAAATTTGCCCAATGTCACGTAGCTGATAAGTGGTATATTGCCACATAGACTGCAAACAAAGTCACTTTTTTCAGGAACAATTAAAATATGCCTAGAATTTTTTTTTTTTAATTTTTGCTTGAGCACTGAATCAGGCAAGTTGATAGTATTTAAAACCTGACAAAAAGTTCAGCTTGTCCAGGTGGATAACCCTAGGTACCACATATTTTTATTATTTAAAAAAAATTTTTTTATGTTTATTTATTTTTGAGAGCGACAGAGACAGAATGTGAGTGGGTTAGGGTCAGAGAGAGAGGAAGACACACAATCCGAAGCAGGCTCCAGGCTCCGAGCTGTCAGCACAGAGCCCGATGCGGGGCTCGAACCCACAAGCTGTGAGATCATGACCTGAACCGAAGTCAGATGCTTAACCGACTGAGCCACCCAGGCACCCCAATACCAGATATTTTTAAAACACATTTGTAATACTGAAAGACCCAACTGTTTTCTTTACCTGTTGTTTGAGTGCTTATCACACATGTGTTTTGTATTGGTACCTGGGCCTACGGAGATTACGGTTTTAGGAGAGAAAGAAATTCAGTTCAGATGAATTAAATAATTGTTTAGTATACTATATACACCACATGAATACATTAAAAATATCAAGTGGATCATAGATTCATAGAGGGTTAAATCAGAAAGGACTCCAGCCTGATGTCCTAGATAACTTCAACAATAGGGATTCAGTCTATGAGGGGAATACAGAGACAGCAGTTGCAAACGCCCCTTAAAACTACATAAGCAAAATAGGATTGCTAATTTTAAAATAGCACAGAACAAAAGTGTTTCTTCTGAAACACCTGCACAATCAGGGCAAGATAATATCCAACCATTTTATAAAACAATTCAAAAGGGATCTATTGTTTTTATTGTGTTAATTTTTTTCTTCAAAATAATGGAAAGTTTAAAATTAGTCCTAGAAAAAAAATTATTGAAAACTTTGCTTTACAATGTAATAGGAATAGCAACAGTAGATGACTATCTTTTTTTTCTTTAATGTTGATTTATTCTTGAGAAAGAGAGATCGAGTGTGATCAGGGGCGAAGCAGAGAGAGAGAGAGAGAGAGAGAGAGAGAGAGAGAGAATCCAAAGTAGGCTCCAGGCTATTGGCATAGAGCCTGACATTGGGCTTGAACTCAAGAACTATGAGATCATGACTGGAACCAAAGTCAGATGCTCAACCAACTGAGCCACCCAGGTGCCCCAACAGTAGATGACTATTTTAAATTCTGCCAACCCAGTCTGGCTTCTTAGTAGTTAAGTTTCACCCACTGACAACTTCAATGAATAATATAATTATGTTTTAAAATATAATTACGAGTTTAGTGAATATTTTTCAAATCAGGTAATTTGAGAAATGTATCCAATTAAATAACTTTTCTGATAGAGCACTTATTATGATAAAAGAGCCAAACCAGAAGATACTGGGTAAGATAGGGCCATTACACACATCATGTCCTTTTGCAAAATTATCTTGGCACTTAATGATCATTTACAACTACTGACCTTAAAACAACAACAACAAAACAAGCCAGTTATTTTACCAGCAAAATGAGTCTATTCAGGAATAGGACAAGCAAACTATGGCAAACCAGAGACAAGTCTGGCGAACAGAGGAGACTGACTTCCTTTTATAGGGGAAAGGAAGAAGCTGGAAGGGCTGTTTCACTGGCTGAGCTGTTGATGGACAAGGAGAAATTCTTCCTTCCTTCTCTTGGGTACATAAAGCAAGCTTTCTATAGTTGGGGAAGGTAAGTTTCTTAGTCAGTGATAGTGTGTGAGAGCTCTCCCTTCAAGTCTTGCCATCTCCATTTAAAAATGAGGTTTCCAGGGCACCTGGGTGACTCAGTCAGTTTAGTGTCCAACTTCGGCTCAGGTCATGATCTCACAGTTCTGGGTTCAAGCCCTATGTCCGGCTCTGTGCTGACAGCTCAGAGCCTGGAGCTTGCTTCCGGTTCTCTCTCTCTCTCTCTCTCTCTCTCTCTCTCTCTCTCTGCCCCTCCCCTGCACATGTTTTCTCTCTCTCTCTCTGTCTCTCTCTCTCTCTCTCTCTCTCTCTCTCTCTCTCTCTCTCTCAAGAATAAACACTAACAATTTTTTTTTAATGAAGTTTCCCAGGGGCACCTGGGTGGCTCAGTTGGTTGAGCCTCCGACTGACTTCAGGTTAGGTCATGATCTCCTGGTTGGTGAGTTTGAGCCCCACATCAGGCTCACTGCTGTCAGCCTGTCAGCTCAGAGCTCGCATCAGATCTTCTGCCCCCTTCTTTCTGCCCCTCCCCTGCTTGTGTTCACCCAAAAAATAAATAAATGTAAAATAAATAAATAAAAATGAGGTTTCCTTTATATTCACACTCCCTTATATGATTTAGTAATGTCAGCTTGTCAAGTTCCGGGGAAAATTCTATTGAGAGGTTAACTGGAATTCTATTTAATTTACAGATAATTTTAGGGGGAGAATGGGTATCTTTATAATATGAATCTTATTTTATAAAAATCATATATTCTCTCCATTTATATGTTACTTTTTAAGTGGTCTTCAGTAATGTCTGATCATATACTCTGTACATAGTTTAAAAACATTTACATCATACTTATTTCCATATTCTTTATGCCTTATACTGAAAAGCATATGATTTTCATATACTACATCTCAATTTATAATTATAAATTGTCTTGTATGAAAACTATTGAACTTTACACATATTAATACCTCATGTAGTAACTTTGTTGAAATGGTTATTTATTTTTTAGTGTATTTTCCCCATGGAAAATGTAAACTGTAGTCATAGGCAGTGGTTTCTGCCTCCCTTCTTGCATGAAAAGTCCCACTGTGTGCTTTGAGTTCAAACACTCAGCCCTGCTCCAAATACCCATCTCATTAGAAGAATTATTTTTGCCATTGTTCTATGTAATCAAAACTTCTGGTAATATCTTCCTGCTTCCAGACATGGAGTTTGGAAGACCAGAGGGTTCAGCACTCCTTACTGCTTTCTATTTATTTTCAATTGACACTAGTCCATGGATTCTCTTATGTTCTAACAAGAATATGATTTTCTTAATTTTCTTTATTTATATGTCATATATTTGTTTCTATAAGTTTTAGGAAGAAAACGATTTACTGCCTGAATTTACAAAACTGAAATGAGAAGAAATTCACATGAAACTTATCACTTAAATGTATTATTCAATAATAGTCAAATCTTTGCAAGGTATCAAAACCTTCAGTATAATAGGCTAAACTTAACATTATAACACAGAGAGAAGTGCTCTGGTTCAAATCTCAGTTTTATTATTAATTAGACATGTTAGCTTACAAATTATAGTCTCTTTCCTTAGTTAGGATTAATACCTTTTTGGTGTTCAGTTTCTCATGTCCAAATAAGAATATAAATGGTCTTATAGACCCTTCTAGTTATTAAATATTTTATATAAATGCTCTAAACACAAAATCTCTTAACACTGATTCCCTTTTAATGATTCTTCAATTGAGTATTCAAAAGCAAATTTACCTGAAGGGCATAAAAAGCTTGATTTAGATGACATTGTTGGAAAGGTGGCCTCCTAACCAACACTGAGGTTTATACTGACCCTCTAGGTCATCAAGTGTGGCATCCTATAAAACTATCTGAAAGTGAGGACTGAGGCATTGTTTACTGTTGTTTTTATAAACATAAGAGAGTAAGTCCATGAGAAATAGATAATAGAAGTATAATTCTATTATTATTACAAACACCTATTTATAAAACAAGATCCAGGGATTATTCAAGGGTGATTTCTATTCATTTAAAATACAGCCTTTGAAAATTAATGTTAATAAATAAGAAACCTAAAAGAATGCATACACAGTAACATTTATATAGCACTCTGTGTTGATTCATATTAATATGGATACTTGAGATCTAGATTCCATGAGAACTTGGTTATAAAAATACTGGAATCATTTTTTAAATAAATTTAGAAACACATTCATTTCATTTTGAAATGAATTTAGAAATCAAAATACAATATCAAGTAATCCATTAAAATATCAACATTTATTGAACCAACATGCTTGGGAAGTCACAAGAACAATATGAATAAGGAAGAAAATATCCCTTGCCAAAGTCCAAGAGGATGAAAGATATAGTTATTTTCTTTTTTTTTTCTGTTTGTAATTTACACCTCCAACATTAAACTGAGAAGCAGCATCACAGACACCTGCTTCAGTATACTCATTGTTTCCATGGTGCCACTTTCCATCACCTATTTTTAATAGTTTACACAACAAGATCAAGGGTGTCCCAGCTGTTACTGCCACTGTTGCTAAGCAACCTTTAAATCGGAGTTCAAGAAGACAAAGAATCATGCTTGAAAAATTTCTCAAGTGTCTGTTTTATGCACCCCCACCCCTGCTTTCTTCATTTTGCACCATTTTTCAATATTTTCATTCAGATGCTTGTTTTTTCTGTTGTTAATTCAATATTCTGTATATGAATCCACCATTCTAAGTGCTGCTGGGATTAACTAAATATTTTTGTTGATTTTCAAAATGTAATATGTATGTTCAACTACAGGCTACATCTAACACAAAATAAAGAAAATTTAAATAGTGTTTGCTTTACTAGTCAGAATGGGAGGCTGTTTTAGGTCTTCATAATCTGCCGAATGACTGTAGCATCTCTGTGCCTGAGAGTATTGTGCAGTGACACACATATCAACGGCTAGAGATTCACTGCCTGCAGAGAATTACAATACCCTCTTGTGCATTTTGAAATCTAACTATCATCACCTGCAAAAGACAGAGAGGTCAAAATTCTGTAAGAAACAGAAGAAAACGCAGAAAGGAGGAAGTTAGTCACTCTGAACTTGGAATTCCTGACTGATGCAAATTAATTAAAAAGACAGAAAATATTTTTCAAACATTTCTGTAAACAATGATTTTTTTCCTCCAAAAGTAATTATTCAGAAACCAGTGGCACATCTGTCTAGTTAATAGATTGGTAAACATAAATCAGCAGCGTGGGAAGTAAATAGAAAAGGGAGAAAATATCTTAGTTTTGCATTTAGTATTTATAATAAGATAGGGATTTTAAGAGTTCTCATGTCATAACCAAATATTACTGTACAATCTACACGACAAACAAGGTATCTTGATATGATTCAAAACTAGAGATGTGATAAACCTGCACATGTGTGTGCAACTATGCGCATGTACCAAAATTAGTCAATCCAGGTGGAGTTTATACCATTGTTGAGAAGGTAAGTTCTGGTTTATATTGTACTGGCCCAATGCAATTGTCCACACTGACCCAATATCCAGATCCTCAGATTTTTCCTTTGACCATACACAAAGCTATAGTATTTTCTTTCTGAAAGTTCTCATGTTGTTTGCTCTATTCAGCTACTATTTTTTGGCTCTGTACTTAATTCTACTAAACCTCTAGGTCTCTGTTTGTTGTTGTGATGGTAGTAGAGGTTTATAAATTGGTAAAGGTCACTGAAGTTATTTAAATTATTTACTTTTTTTGTCCTGGTTTCTTTGGTACTTCTCACTTCTATTGTTGTATTTTTACTTCTTTTTTTTTTTAATTTTCTCCCAGAGTTGGTAGGAGCACTGGGTGTTGGATGGAAGCCAATTGGACAATAAATTATATTTAATTAAAAAAATGGGAAGAAAAAATAAAATAAATAAATTTTCTCCTGCAAATGTATTAACTGTTAAAACTGTTAATTCACTATTATTGACCATATTTCCTACTCAAAGCTATGAATGTAATGGCAATGAATTTGAATTGGATACATGTGAAAGTAACTAGGGGATCATCAATGACAAAAGAAATTCTCCTGTGAGTGCATCTATGTAAGTGACAGTCTAAAGTCCAAACTCCCTGAGCAGTAAGTAAATTGTGGAGTGTTAGAAATTAGCCTGAGATGTTCAAGATTAATAAACAGTGACTGAAGTTTAATCTGTGCATTGATATGGCTATTAATTACACTCGCTAAAAAACTGTTACAAGATTTAATAAACATGTTCTCCAGCTCCTATCTTACTCCTCTCTCTCGACACATCCCTTTATCTTTCTGTCTTTGCTACAAAAATTGCCTCCATTTCTATACTGTTTAATTCATCATGTTTCTTCCATATTTTCCTCTTCATTTGAAAACATGCTGTATTAGTTTGCTAGGGCTGCATAACAAACTATCACAGACTAGGTGGCTAAAACAACAGAAATATATTTTCTCTCCAAGATCAAGGTATGAGGAGGGTTGGTTTCTTCTTTTCCTTGGCTTATAGATGGCCATCTTCACCTTGTGTCTTCATATGGTCTTCCCCCTATTCATGCTTTATGTCCTAATCTACTCTTCTTACAAGAATATCAGTCATATTGTTTTGGGACCCATCCTAATGACCTCTTTAATAGTAATTAGCGCTTTAAAGACCCTATCTCCAAATACAGTCACATACTGAGGCACTAGACGTTAAGACTTCAACAAATGAAACTTGGAGGGACACAATTCAGCCCATAACACATGCCTAAAAACCACTCTAAATAAAATCTCTCCATTCAACTTTCCTTCACTTCTCCCCCAGAAAAGCAATCTCATCACTCTTTTTCCTGAAAAATAAAATAAAATAAAACAAAATAAAATACAATAAAATAAATAAAATAAAACTTGGCAAGAGAGTATTCTACATTTACTCTTCCTGTATTAGCACCTTTTATTGAACTCTTAAGGTTTTTATCTTCAATGATGAGACAATTCATTCAAAATATCTCCAAATATTGTCTTCATTTTTACATATCCCAAAAGTGCTACATAACATTATTTGATTACAGATCAAATATTTCTGCTGCCTATTTTATAATGGAATTTATTTTCTGTAAAATTCTGCTTTATGACTCAAATCTTGTGTCACTTTTAAATGTCTTTTTCTCCCCTCATGTAGAGTCCAAACTATCACCTACTATGTTATCTATCACATGTCCTGACATAGTTTTATTCAGGAACTCAGTTTAATTGGCCTTTATACCAGCATTTCTACCATATCCTACAGTAAAGTTCATTTGTTTGGTTGATTATTAGTTTTTGTTCTTATGTGCTTTGTATTTATTTCCTTTCCTTTTTGTTTTTAATAAATATTCCAGGATTTGCTCATTAATCTATTCTTCTACGCCTAGAAATAAGGTACAGTTTTCTAGGTAAATCAGTTCAAAATAAGGTGAAATGATGAGCTGACATAATGCACAAGTATTCATTAAATACATTGTATACACTACCAAGAAATTTTACAAATGTTGGCTATTGAGCAGTGACCAAAGCAGAGATGGTCACTGTTTTCATGGAGTATATAATCTACTGAAAAGAGAGAGAGAGAGAGAAACACTGAATAAATGCAAACAATTATCTATTATGATAGATGGAAATAGGGTTAAAAAGACAAATAAAACAGCATCAGAGGCATATAAACTAATGTAGCAGGCCTTGTATAAAATGGCTTTAGAGCAGAGAACTAAATATAGAGAAAAAATGAGTCATGCAAATATTTGAGAATGACATTTCAGGAAGCACAAACAGTATGTGCTAATCTTGGAATATCAAGGAGTAGGAAAAAGGGTCAAAATGGTTGAAGTACAATGAAGAGTGAAGTAGGAGATGAGTGCTAGCATATTAGATCTGAGTGTTAAGATCAGAGAGAGACTTTATGCTTTAGTAATGACTTTGACTTTGCGATGTTAATGTTTTGAGTAAAGGACTGATGTGATGAATGTATTTTTAAATGATTACTCTAAAACTTCTTCTGACCATAATAGAAATGTTTGCAATAGACCAATGTTCTAAGCAAGAACAATAGGAAGAGCTGAATATTTTTTTTTAATAAAGACATAAAAGAACTGGTGAATTTCACAGAACTTGAGGAGTCAAGGTTCCAGAGATAAAGGAATCACAGAGATGTAAGCTGATATTTTACATCTGTTTCTCCAAGCAAATTTGCTGATTCCTCAGCAAATATGCTACAGAAAGTCAATGTCAAGAGCCATAAAACCAGAATAATTCTGGACATCTCCCATGACTAATAGGCAAAATTAGAGATAAGAGCTGTCAATAAAGCCACGGCATAGAAATAACTTAAAATCTCAGGAATGAAAGGCAAAGAAGTAAGCTTGAGCCTGTGCTCTGCAGATTTTCCAACTGACCTCAAAAAAGGTTGAAGATAAAGGACAGTACAAATATTAATCTACCAAAATCTATAATAATGTCAAATACATTAATTTTTAGTTAAGAAGTGATATAAAAGGATACTTTTCAATAGTTAATTCACCAGAAAGATTAATTCTGAATTTATAAGCACCTAAAAAAATGGCTTCAAAATAGTTAGACAAATATATAATCATGTTGGGAAAATTTATTACACTCTTGGTGAGTGTCTTGGTCTATTTGGGCTACTATAGCAAAAATACCATAGATTGGGTGGCTAATAAACAGCTCTGGGTGTTGGAAAGTCTGAGATCAGGGCACTGGCAGATTCAGCATCTGGTGAGGGCCTGCTTCCTGGTTCATAGACAGTCATATTCTCTTTGTGTCCTCATATGGTGAAAGGGTGAAGGAGCTCTCTGTGGTCTTTTGGAAGGGGACCAATCCCATTCATGAGAATTCCATCTTCATGACCTAATCACTCCCCAGAGGTCCCACCTTCAAGTAGTATCATCAGGAATTAGGTTTCAACATAGGAATTTAGAGGAGGGGGCACATTCAGTAAAACGATGGATAATAAAACATGCTGACAAAATGAAAAGCTATCAAATATGGTTTAAATAATACTTTTTTAAAAATTATAGACTCACAGCAAGACTAATCAAGAAAAGTAAATAAAAACACAAATCACAAATAGCTGACATGAAAAAGAGTATATCATTACAGATCCAATGAACAAAAAGATGATAAGCAGGTACAAACATGTTTATGTAAAATTGTAAAATGTAGATGAGATGAGTGGATTCTCAAAAAAACATTATTCTCTATAATTGGCAAAAAATAGAAAATCTAAACAGACATTATTTACTAAAGAAATTGAATCTTCCAAATGCACCAGAAGGCAATCTTCAAAACAATTTAGTTTTACTTGAGAATGCTTCCATATTTTGAGGAGAAAGTAGCAGCAATCATAACTAACTCCTTTTGAGGTTAGAAAAAAATGAAAGCATTTTCTGAGTCATTGTTTGAAAATGGATACGTTTATTGCTCAAATGTCATAAAAATATTATTAAAAAGAGAAATTCTAGGAATAAACTCAATCAAAGAGGTGAAAGACCTGTACTCTGAGAACTATGCAACACTGATGAAAAAATTGAAAATGACACAAATGGAAAGACATTCCATGCTCATAGATTGGAAAAACAAATATTGTTAAATCCTATAATACTCAAAGCAAACTATAGATTCAAAGCAATCTCTAATAAAATATCAAAAGCATTTTTCACATAACTAAGACAAATAATTCCTAAAATTTGAATGGACCCACAAAAGACCCCTAATAGGGAGACTAGATTATGCAATGGGAAAATGATCATCTCCTCAACAAACCGTGTTGGGAAAATTGGACAGCAAAAGAATGAAACTGACCACTTTTTTACACTGTAAACAAAAATAAACTCAAAATGGATCAAGGACCTAAGTATAAGACCAGAAACCATGAAAATCCTAAAAGAGAGCACAGGCAGCAATTTCTGTGACATTAGCCATAACAACATTTTTCTATGTATGACCCCTGAGACAAGGGAAATAGAAACAAAAATAAAGTATTGGGACTGCATCAAAATAAAAAGATTCTGCATAGCAAATAAACAACCAACAAAACTAATATGCAACCTACTGAATGGGAGAGGACATATTCAATAAAGGGTTAATATCTAGACTATATAAAGAATTTATCTAACTCAACACCCAAAAAATAAATAATCCAATTAAAAATGGGCAGAAGACATGAACAGACATTTTTCTAAGGACATCCAGATGGCCAATACACAAATTAAAAGATGCTCAACATCACTCATCATCAGGGAAATGCAAATCAAAACTGCAATGAGATACCACCTCACATCTCTCAGAAGGGCTAAAATCAAAAACATGAAAAACAAGTTTTGGTGAAGATGTGGAGAAGAAGGAACCCTCTTATACTGCTGATGGGAATGCAAACTGGTGCAGCCACTGTGGAAAATAATATGGAGGTTCTTAAAAAGTCAAAATAGAACTATGCTATGATCTGGTAATCATACTATTGGGTATTTACACAAAAAAATACAAAAGCACTAATTCAAACAGAAAGATGCACTTCTATGTTAATTGCAGCATTATTTACAATAGGCAGGTTATGGAAGCAGCCCAAGTGTAAGGAGATGTAATATATCCATACTATACACACATATACACACAGTGGACTAGTATTCAGCCATTAAAAGAAAGAAATCTTATTATTTATAATAACATGAATGGTGCTAGAGAGTGTAATGCTAAGTTAAGTAAGTCAATAGAGAAAGACAAATACCATACAATTTCAACCATATGTGAAATTTAAGAAACAAAACAAGGGATAAAAAGAGAGAGAGACAGAGAGAGACAGAGAGACAGACAGACAGAGAGACAGAGAGAAAGAGAAACCAAGAAACAGACACTTACCTACAGAGAACAAACTGATGGTTACCAGAAGGGAAGTGGGTGGGGGGATGGGTGAAAAAGGTGAAGGAGATTAAGTAAGGAGTGCTCTTGTGATGAGCACTGTGGGATGTATGGAACTGTTAAATCACTATATTGTAAACCTGAAACTAATATAACACTGTATGTTAACTGGAGTTAAAATAAAAAAACTTAATAAAAGTTTTCTAAATATAAAAAAAGAATCTCAGAGCACCTGGGGGGTTCAGTAAGTTAAATGTCTGACTCTTGGTGTCAGCTCAGGTCATGATCTCACAGTTCGTGAGTTTGAACCCATGCATTGGGCTCCATGCTGACAGCACCTTAGCTTGGGATTCCCTGTCTCATCTCTCTGCCCCCCAACTCGCTCTCTGTCTGTCTCAAAATAAATAAACTTACAAAAAAAAAAAAAAAAAGAACCTCAAAGACAAAGCTGTCTATAAATGCAGAAACCTTAAAGAAATATTAGCAAACCAAATCCATTTATGCATAAAAAAGCAAGTTATTTATATTTCAGGAATGCAAGATTGCATAAAAAATGAAATTCAGGGTGCCTGGGTTGCTCAGTCAGTTAAATATCTGACTCTTGATTTTGGCTCAGGTCATAGTCTCCTGGTCTTGGGATCAAGCCCCATGTCTGGCTCTGCACTGTCAGTGTGGAGCCTGTTTGGAATTCTTTCTCCCTCACTCTCTATGCCTCCCTGGCTCGCTCGCTCTCTCTCTCTCTCTCTCAAAATAAATAAACATTAAAAGTTAATAAAAATATTGAAATTCAATCAGTGTGACAACTCTTCTCATGCAAAAAAATAAAACTTTAAAACTGATATTATTCTTTGAATACCCGAACAAAAAAAGGGCTTGATAAAATTCAACATGAATTCCTTTAAAAGTCTTAGCTATAAGTAAATAGAAAGATTTTTTTTTAATTTCTGTTTAAATGTTAACTACAAGAAGCCTATTTCAAACAACATACTTCATAAAACAAATTTTAAGCATTACCCTGAGGTCAGGAATGCAAAAGGATACTCTCTATCATCACTTCTAGAACATTGTACAAGTTCTTGACACTACAATAAGGCAATTAAAATAAACTAAAGGTATAAGGATTAGAAAGGAAGAAGTAAAATTATTTTTCACAGAGTATATGGTCATAATATAAAAATGCCTCAGAATCTACAGATTATTCGAAAGGATAAGTTAGCAAGTTTTTAGAAGACCAATTTGCATGTATTATCTATATTATCAGCAATAGACAAAAATTAACTAAAATTTAGAAGTGAATCAACTTATAATGAGCTTGTTAGTCATTAAATACCTAGCAATACCTTTAATGGAAGACAAACCAATATCTACACTAAAATTACAAAATATTATTGAGCTAAATTAAAGAAGACCTAAATAAAAAGAGAGGTTAAAAAAAAAACAGAGATTGGATGATTTAATGGTCTTAATATTTATACTCTTCTAAAAGTGATCTGTAAGGTCAGTGTAATCTCAATGAAAAGAAATTAATATTAACCCCTACTCTCAAACTATACACAAAAATTAATTCTAAGTGGATTGTAGATCTAAATATAAATATAGGTTAATAGTATTTTAACTGTGAATTAGAAAACAAATTAATGAACAGGACACAAATATAAATAACAATAAAGGAAAAATGTAATTTTAACTATATTTACACCTTTAAAAATGACAGGACAAGTCTTAGAGAACATGTTTGTCATAAACAATTTTGACAAAGGACTTGGATCCATAATAGTCAAATAACCCCTACAAAATAACTGTCAATTCTATAGAAACTGGGCAAAAGCCTTAAACAGGCTCTTACAGGGTGTCAACGGGTCAACAGACATACATAAAGATATCCAACTTCAATAGTGATGAGGGAAATGAACATTAAATGACAACTAGATACTATTAATCATCTACAATGACAAAATAAAAAGACAAAGTACCAAGTATTGGTCAGAGCATGCCTCAGGTTAAGAGCTCCTACACTGCTGATGGTGTGTAAATCTATACACCATTTCAGAAATTGTTTGGCCCTTATCTATTAAAGTTTATTTTATGCATACCTCCCAATTCCATTGCAAGGTACAAACCTAGGACAAAAGCATATACATTTTCCAAAGATTTTCAAAAAATGTTCATGCTAGCATTATTTGTAAGAGCTCCAATTTGGAAAAAAGATAAGTATTGAATGGATATACAAATGTGGTTTAATGAGAACATTAAGTCTGGGGGAAAGATGTTGTGATGTAAGAAAAAAATACAGAATTTTATATTAGACATGGTAACATTAATAAGTCTATCAGACATTCAAGCGAACATTATTTGGCAATAAGAAGCTGAATTTCAGGATTGGAATAAGGCAATTAGATTTGAAATTGAGACATGAGTTTAGAAGACATCACTTTTTGCATGCATAACAGTCATGAAGCTGGATAAAATCAGCTAGAAAATAAATATAGAAAGAAAAGATGGTCGGGGTGCCTGTGTGGCTCAGTCAGTTAAGTGTCTGACTTCAGCTCAGGTCATGATCTTACAGTTCATGGGTTCAAGCCATGCATCGGGCTCTGTCCTGAGCGCTCAGAGCCTGGAGCCTGCTTCAGATTCTGTGTTTCCCTCTCTCTCTGCTCCTCTCCCACTCATGCTCTGTCTCTCTCTGACTCTCAAAAATAAATAAATGTTAAAAAAAAATTTTTTTAAAAGAAAAGTAAAGATGGTCAAGAATTGGGCATTCCTAACTTTAGATTCAATAAGATGAAAAACAAGCTAAGAAGGTTAGGAAGGAATAATGAACCAAGAAAGAGTGATGTCCTGACACTACATGAACTGTACGAAGAGGTATTTTAAATTATTAAAATGAAGACTGAGACTTGAGTTTCAAATTTGGCAATACAGATACTATTGGTGATTTTAACAAGAGTTGTTCATATTGAGCGGTGACATAAAATCTGAATTGGAAAGGATGCGAAAAAGAATGGGAGGAGAAGATATAGAGAGTGTAAGACAATATTTTGATCATTTTGCTATAAACAAAAGCTAATAAGGATCAGTGTTGAATTTTTTGATGGGGTTACATGGTGAGATTCATTTTTAATATTTTTAATATTGGAAATGCTTATAAGTGACAAAAATGACATTGTAAACAGTAAACATTAATTATGAAGGAGTGTGAAATGTTAATTGCACGAGCAACATTCTTGAGTAGATGAGACAGAAACCAGAGTATATGTGGAGGACTGGGCCTTACGTAGCAACAGAAACATTTCAACTTATGCAGCAGAAGACATATGGGTAGGGCTGCAGGAACTGAACATAGATCAGGTGGGGTGTGCAGAAGAAGGACTTAAGTCAACACCCTTATTTCCCATTGTTATTGCCCTGCATTCTCTATATTACATGGAGAGTTTTAAATTTTAAAATATGGACAATGGATATCAGTATTCACTCGAAGTTTGTTTCAGCCATAGTTTCCCAAGCAAATAATAATTATCTACCAAGTGCCCATGTACAAAAAATAAAAAAAAAATTCAACCAATTTAAAAATTATATTCACCCTCACTGAGCAAAATCTCATAAGATTTTTGATGACATACTGTACCAAATTTCTGCAATTACTTATATATTTAACTCTATTTCCAAGTTAGTGATGCATGTTATTTTTATGACCATGTTTGAAATTGGAATTCATTAAGCCAGCAAAGAGCATCAATGGGAGATATGGCCCTGGATATGGAATTTCAGAGAATAATTGTCTCCTTCCAGCATAGAATCACATCTTTTGTTAACAAAGAATGTAAAATAGAAACTTCTTCAGCTGGAGAATACAGGTCATTGGAAGTGAGAGGCCTCTCCAAATTACCTGCATATTCCAAGATATACTTGACTGATCATGTATTCTTTTTTTAAATTTTTTTAACGTTTATTTATTTTTGAGACAGAGAGAGAGCATGAAAGGGGGAGGGTCAGAGAGAGGGAGACACAGAATCTGAAACAGGCTCCAGGCTCTGAGCTGTCAGCACAGAACCCAACGCAGGGCTTGAACTCACGGACTGCGAGATCATGACCTGAGCCGAAGTCGGCCACTTAACCGACTGAGCCACCCAGGCGCCCCAACTGATCTTGTATTCTAATCAACACCCAAATTTTACAAAACAAACCTAATTGAGCTGTGTACTACATCTAACTTCTATAATATTTCAACACATTTATAATGAATCTCTGAATCTGGATCTTATCCCTGTTCTTCTATTATCAAAGAAGTCTGGATTTATTTATTTATTTTTTGCCCTGCTTAGAGTACAACTTAGGTTTCATTCCATTATTTGAAGCAATATTTGCAAAATTTGGGCTTGTTTTTCTTTATGTTAAATATTCCACTGTATCTGAAGCAACTATTTCTCTCCATGGTTCTGCCATTGCTTATATCCTACAAAAATGGTCTGTGGAAACAGCTATCTTTCCCACAGAGCTTCTGTCACTGGGAATATAGTTTCAAGGGATCAGAAGTCAAGATGTGGCTGGATATTTTACCACTGCCAATCATGACCACTATATTACTATATAACATTACTATATTACTATTCCTGTTTGTTTCTCTTTTCCCTTAAGGCACTCATGGTTTGATATGAAGGATTCCAAAACCATATACTTTTTGCTGAGAATCCATTGCTAGCAACCAGCTCTCAGGTACTAATTTCTTTATTACTTTATTACTTTAACTTATATGAGATCCAAGTACCAGAAACAACTGAATAAAATAAAGGGGAAAGTTGAGTGATAAGAACCTCTTGGAAAAGTTCTTGGGTTGATCATAAAATCAAAGGAAGAGCTGAAGAGATAACCCTCAGAAAAGCAAACGAAAGATAAGATCTGGGAATTTCAGCAGCGGGTGTTGGATGTTTGCTTCCTTTTCTGATTGTCATGAGATAACTCTAATTTGAACTTAACTCTAAAGGTCTTCACTCTCTGTGTATTGTCTCACAATTTTTAAATCCTGAAAGACAAACTATAAGTGACGCAACATCAGTCATATGCTTGTGACCAGGAGAGAAGATGTTTTACCAGATATTTGGCCAGGGTGGCAGGTGGGGAGCTTGTGGTTACACATAGGAAGTATGTGATATACCACATACATGTTATATGTGATAATATAACAGCTGCCATCCTAGAAAATTTAGAGAACTCCATCCTCCTTTTGTCTTTTGTCTTCCTCCTTCACTTCAATTGGTTGTCAGGTTCTATAATACATATTTTAATTATGCCATCTAACTATATATGTTATATTTGAAATATAACTTTCAAATATATTGCTCCTTCCTATATTCTTGGGATGACAAGGGTCATCTCTTTTCTATTGTTTCATCTTCCAACCCGATTTCCATTGGCTTTCTTAGTCAAGTCTAAAACTGTGACCTATGACATTCTAGTCTTAAAACAAATTTAAAATCAAACATCTCTTGACATTGCCTGCAGGGCTTTTCTCAAAAAAAGGAAAGTAGGAGAAAAGGGCATTCTGTGCTGAGGGTAAGAAAAGCAGAGGTAAGGAGAACTGTGGAAGTTTGAGATTCATTTGGAGTATTGTGAATATTAAGTTTACTGATATTCTCCTTAAAATGGTAAAGTACAAAAGGTGGATAGATACATAATCACAGAGAATAGAGCCTTGCAAAATCTCCTAAGTCACATGGTGCCTTAACCATTTAAAAATGCATTTCAGTTTAAAGTTTATAATATTCACAAACTTTGAATTATGCCAGCGGTTTTAAAATTTTAGTTCCTAGTCAATAATTTAGATTACTTCATAAAAATAGTTTCCTGCTACTTTGGTCCATAATGTCTTTTTTTGAGCCTATAAAATGGTATATTTAACAAACACCACACAAATTCTGGAGCAGGCTCTCTGAAGACAACAAATTGACAAGAATTCAACTATAATTTCCAATGTTTGTCAATCACAGACATAAATGGACATGATGAAAACAGTTATCACTTATCGGTTATTATTTGATAATCATGCACTTTTGAAAGGTTGAAGGATGTCTTTCCTCCAGAACTCTAAACTTTTGCAAATATTAATTAATATACTGGTAGACTTCATGTCATAATTAGGAAAAGGAAGATCCCATATTCAGTTATTTATTATCATCTTTCTCTTATAAAGAAATAGAGGGAAACTAAGACTTAGGCATGGTCCCAAAATCACACAGCTACTGAGATTCAGCTCTTACTTACTATTCATTTCACTCTCTTAAACTGCCATTATATTAGCTTTCAAAGAATGCTCCAGAAAAATATAAGCATAAAAAAGGAATAATATAGAGGTTAATTTCACCAAATAATATAAGTATTTTTTTTCTTTATTTTTTTATCAGCTGAAAGCAGCATAGGAGTGTTATTCCTCCTGGTGTTTTTCAAACAGGCTCTTTTGCATGATAAAACAATTTTACTCTCATTAGCCTATTGTAGCATTTTTCGTTTATTTCCTATCCATCTCTATTCCAAATGCGCACCATAGAGGTTTACTTTTCTATCCATCTGCTGTGGCATTCCCTTCCCGTCTATGCTAATGAAAGAAGAAGGATATAAAAAAGGGTCGTGTGGTTGTTTTAGTTTAGTTTTGTTTTGCAATGCAGAGGCACTTAGAGCAGCAGGTCAATGAATTCTGGGAACTGCATCTTTTTGACACATGAGACCTTTGCAGGATGAATCAAAGTTAAATCCCATGAATAAATGCTAGTGTTTAATAATCATTCCATTTATGGAAGCTTTATTGTGAATTCAGAAAAGCAAGGACAGCACTGCCTTGCTAGTCCACAAATCACCAACATAAGCAAGGCAGTCCTGAGTAAACTGAGCTGGACAATATAGCCTGCTTGGCTGTTGCTAGTATTTAAATATGAGTGGGAGAAGCAAAGACTTGGAGAAGTTGTTCTAAAGCAAGCAAATGACAGCTCCCACAAGTAAAGGGAAAAATGTTAAAACAATAAACGAAAGAGAAACAATTACTTGCTCATTACAAACATGTCATAATGCATTCTTTATTTTGATTGTAGAAAATTAGCCATTGACTACCAAGAACAATTGATTTTCCTTCACAGCTGTTTTCTAATTACATCTGAACACTGAAAATTCTAGTGCAGCCATTCAGCTGTACAAAGAGAATTTTCTTTTATTATTGTGGCTGTTGCTGAAAGCTCTGTCCAGCAGCAGGACTATAGTTAGATGTTCCATACTGTATGTCTGTGGTGTTTGTATTGTAAGCCATGCTTTTCAGGGATGTTATAAGAACTCAAATATTTGAAATTACATAGGGCTGGATTTGGTGTACAAGCTGTTTGCCCAGATGCTATTACGTAGCTTTCTCTTTCTTTATACCACCACCATCAAAACAAGGAAAAAAGAATAAAGATAGCTTAAATCGGTACATCCGTTTCTTAGTCACTGCAGAGTCGTCAATTGTATCTATTTTTGTGATTGTGGTTTCTGATGAGTGTTTTGGCACAATCTTGCTGGGAGGGTGGAGGGTGATGGGCAGTTTCCTGTCAGTTGATGCTGTGGGTAAATTCTAAGCAAAGAGCATGGAGATTATTAACAGGCAGGATTCCAAGGTTTCAAAGTAGAAACTGAAATTTTGGATGTTTTTCCTAAGCTCTTCAGAATTTCCTCCCAAAATGATTTCAGTCTTAAATGAGGCCAGAAATGTGAAACTTACTCTTCATAGTTTTCTAGGACTTGTGGTTAGTGAATTCTGGAAAAAGAGTTAAGCTACTTCCGTCAGAGTTTAGGGTCTCCAATGAACCCTTACCGTAATTTAGGTGAAGTCAGGAACATTAACAATTATACAAGAGTAAAGTGAAATCCTAAAATAAGTTTATTTTTTCCCAATGACACAGTTTAAAAAAATAATTGAACTATAAAAGCCAGGGTTATTTCAGCAAAAGCTGATCTCTGCTGTCATTTATTAAATATTTGCCCTTCAACTTAACCACAAAAGTGTTCATCGGATGATGACTCTTCTAGTCTTGAATAAGAACACTAACCTCTGTCATCCCTCGGGTGATACAGTGTAGCTTTACATTTGCTATTTTATGTGGAAGACTTGAAAAATCTTCCATGGTCCATCATCTCTTAATATTACTTTTGCCAAGATTAAGGTTAGGGTCATATTTTTATCTCATTTTTTCCTTTTTTTCCAATTTTAGATTAATTTCACTTGTGACCTTTATAATATAAAGTATAAAAAGAAATAATATAAAACTAAGTTGTTGAAGAAAAACCAGAGCTAGATAGTAGTTAAAGCAGGAAGAAAAAAAGAAAAGAAAACAGATTTTACTCAGGTACTGCTACACTAGGGGAAAAGAGACCTCAGTATATAACTGGGCTCAATTTCAAATACAACATGGATAAGAGGGGATTTATATTGAAGCAGCAGGTTGAGGGGATTGAGGGATGGAAAATTACAACATCAAATATCAGAGGTAAGTGGAGATTCTGCCCTAACATGATCTTGCTAAGGACAGTCCAGAATGAACAGATATCACTCAGGAGATGGGGGAGATGAGGAATTTGGTCAGATATCAAGGATGATCACATATTCAGGATGGGGGATTCTCAGTAAACCCACTTAGCAGGATTCTAGCTAAAACCGGAGTCTTGAGGACATGTCCAAGTATGAGGCCCAGTCAGGTTCAGAGGAGCCAGTCTAGAGTTTGGCCCAGAAGACAGTCTTTGTCAAAATGTATTAACATTATATTAATTTTATTGCATTACATATTTCTCAGTTTTTGACATTATGAAATACAAAATCCATTAGCATTGGGTTTTTGAAATTCTAGAAAAGAATTTTTGAAATAGTGAGAAAAACAATGATAACTTTGGATATGATGAGTACACAGTTAATAGGACCATTTTTTTTTCTGGGATTTTTCTCACATAACCATATAAACCATGAATAAAACAGAAGCATTCAGTAGCGATATCAAGGAATATCAAATATCCATCATTGAATAGTCAGGGCTCAGTCATTAAAATCTAAAGCACTGTAACTCGTCCACATGTAGATGAAACTGGAGGCCAAAACAACTGTTGGGAAATGGGGGATGAAGATCAGAAAAGTTGCTTTAAGAATCCGTAAGTGAAGGGGTGCCTGGATGGTTCAGTCGGTTAAGCATCTCACTCTTGATTTCAGATCAGGTCATGATCTTGTGGTTTGTGAGATTGAGTCCTGCATCAGGCTCTTCACTGCCAGGGCAGAGCCTGCTTGGAATTCTTTCTCTCTCTCTCTGCCCCTCCCTTCTCTCTCAAAATAAATAAATAGACATTTAAAAATACATATTAAATCCTTAAGTGAAGGAATCTTAGGAAGCCATTCATGACTTCAGTTGCCTACACCACAGAGGATAATTATTAGGCAGATCCCCTAAACCTAAGGACACAAACCCACATCTGCCATCTGCCAAAGCCCAGCCATTTTATTTCCACCACCACCTGACAGCAATGGCTTCTACTCTTCTACAATCTCATGAGATAACCTCTCACCAGTTGAACCCCAAAGGCAAGAAAGGTCAGGATATGTAGTTTCCAGTCTTTATGCCTTTGGGAAATAGGGAATCACTTACAAAGTTAGAGATTATAAATTAAGAACATTATCTAGAAAAACTACATTTAAATACAATCAGAATCCAATCCTGAAAGTAGTGAAGTAATAAAAATAATAACAATGATATCTCATGTTCAATGAGATAGTCATTGAATTTTTTCTCATAATACCATAATATTTTGGACTCACCCTCCATCAACTATTCAACATTAGCAGTAATAGTATATCCCAAAAGAGAGAAGTGAGAAATAAAATCATGTGATTTATTTTTCTCTTCCTCCTTCTCTTCTTTTTACCAAAACAACAACAATCAAAAAAAAAAAAAAAACAAAACAACTGAAATTTTGAAATGACAATAACATCTGATATGGCATCAAATGAAAAAGTTTCTATATTGTGCTAAAATTCTTTATAACAAGATCATAGGAAGATATTATATTAATTGGCAGGAAATATGCATATCACAGTGTTCAGTTTGGGCACTTGAGTTCTTCTAGGGCTAGAGATACCATGAACATAAATTGTATGTTATGTAGAAGCAGAGAACATGTATGTTCAGCATTTTCCAGATGGCAGATTTAGGTTTAAAGTATGGATATTATGAGAATATATATTAGGGGCCAATATTAGGATGACTTTCTAAATATCCAAGGAAATATGATTCACTGCTTCCAGTGCCTAGAGATACAGTATAATTTTAATACCTCACCAAGAACACATACACATAGCTCTTGCATTGGGTGGTTATACTGGATAATCTCAAAGTTTTCTTTCAAATCTTATATTCTACATATTATTATAGTTGTAATAAATTCTTAGACGTGAAGATCAAGATTAAAAAAATAATTTAAGGGGTGGCTGTTTGGCTCAGTCAGTTAAGCATCCAAATCTTGATTTCAGCTCAGGTCATGATCCCAGGGTTGTGGGAACAAGTCCTGCTTCCGGCCCCATGCTAAGTGTGGAGCCTGCATAAGATTTAATCTCTCTCTTTCTCTCTCTCTCTCCTTCTGCTCCTCTCCCCGAGTCATACTCTCTCTCTAAAATAAAAAAAAAAATTAAAAATTAAAAAGAAAAAAGAAAAAAAAAAGAAAAAACAAAAGATGAACATGGGGGAAGAAAAGACAAGCAAACCAGTAAACAAAAGGGGAGGTGAGCTGGGGGATGGGCTAGGTAGGTGATGGGTAGTAAGGAGGGAACTTGTGATGAGCTCTGGGTATTAAATGTAGGTGATGAACCACTAAATTCTATCCCTAAAATTAATATTACACTGTATGTTAATAACTGGAATTTAAATAAAAACTTGAGAGGAAAAAAGAGAAAATAACAATCTGTATATAATTTCAAAAGCCTCATAGTAATCAATGGGTGACGGGTTCCTTCTCTCTCTGCCTCCTTCTCTTGTGCCCCACCCTCACCAGAAAGGACACAAAGAGGTCATGTAAATTCAAAGCACATAGGCAGCTGCTACAGCCCCACGGGAGAGCTCACACCAGACACCAACCATTCTGGCACCTTGATTTTGGACTCCCAGTCACCATAACTGCAAGAAAATAAAGTTCTATTGTTTAAGCCACCCAATTTGTGCTATTTTGTTATGGCAGTCTGAGCAGACTAATACAGTGTATAATAAAATTGAATTGTTGAGTCACCAAAGCAAATACAATTTTACTTTCTACTCGATTTGTTGGAATTGTCTTGGAATGAACATTACCATGGTCACTCACACAAAACTTGATATCTGTATTTATTTCCAAGCAAGCATTTAAATCTCATTACTTGGTAGTCACTTGAATGTGTGATCTACACTTCTACCAAATTGTGGTACACTTTGTATTGACCCCATATAAGGTTATAAATTTGACTTAAAAGATTCAGGGAATATGAAACTGATACATATTCTTAATTCTTCTAGATGGGAAAAAAATCTTGATTTATTTTGCTAAGCTACTGTGAAACAACAAAATAAACAGCTTCAATTTTTCACTATTACAAACCATGCTGCAGTGAATATTCTTATACTTTGTTTTAGTTTGAGCACCCCCACCCCAATCCAACTGAGTCAAGAATTTGGATACAGACAATTTGTTTTGGAGAATATCCCTGGCACCACAAATGAGAAAATAGGGAAAGGAAAACAAGAGAGAGAGAATGGGCAAAAAAAGTATGTTTTAACAAGCTGAATACCACAGTGAGCAACTGGGATGCAAAACTTCTGGGGAGTGTATGAAACATGCCTCAGGGTTATCGTGCCAGAGTACAAGGAGGCTGGAACAGTTAGCCACCGCCTCTCCATCTCCTATGTTGAGAGTTGTCCTCAGCAGCTTTAACATAGGCATTTCCTAATGGCTCCTGCATCCATTATTGATGCCTCATTTGCTTCCAATAAAAGGGCTCAACCAGTTACAAGAGCTTTAACCCAGGCAAATGAGGTTAGAGTCAGTATGGCAGCAGATCAGTAGCTATTTACAGTAGCCAGTAGGCAAACTCAGGTAGGTCAAAAGGACATGTTTCTGGTAATTATCTTATAACTGCATCTTCAACTTCACCACATATAGCAAAATGGTTCCTACCAAGGTGGTGATGCCCAAAGACAATTTTGCAAGAAAAATAAAAGGTTCCAATGGCTTGACCTTGTCACAAATATTTTCTATTGTAAGGATTTTAAATTTCTTGCCAATTTGTTATTGTAAATAGGTATTTAACTGTATGTGAGCTTGTGATTCCCTGATTATTAGTGACCATCTTTTAAAATGTTTAGTTTCCACTTTTATTTGTTTCTTGGTTGATTTGCCATATATATATATATATCTATATATATATATATATCTATATATATATATATACACACACACTTATATATACATATATATACATATACACACATATATATGTATACATACGTATATATACGTATATATATATACACACGTATATATATATACGTATATATATGTGTGTGTATACACACACACACACACACACACACACACACACACACACATAGGTATATACCTACATATAGGTATATACCTATACCTATAGGTATATACCTATATGTGTGTGTGTGTGTGTGTGTGTGTGTGTATATATATATATATATACATATATATATATGTATATATATATTTCCATTTTGGAGGAGTTGTGTTTTTTTTTCTCTTCAATTTGTTAGTGGGTTATATACCTTAAATTCCCAGTGTCTATTCCTATTTATTTATTTATTTATTTATTTATTTATTTATTGCTGGTAGGAATGTAAAATGATACAGATCCTCTGGAAAAAAAAGAAAAAAAAACTACACACGTATTTACGGTATGACTCAGCAATCATACTTCTGCGCACTTACCCTTAGAGATACGAAAACTTGAGTCCATGCAAAAACACTACTGTATGTGATTTTTCACAGTAGGTTCATCTGTGACAGTCAGAACAGAAATAATCCAATGCCCTACATTGTGTGTATGGTTAAAAAAAACTGAGGTAAATCCATAGCATGGAATACTAAACAGTAATTTTAAAAAAGAACAAACTATTGATACTTGAACAAATTTGGATAAATCTCAAGGACACTGATAAGTGAAAATATCTTATATCAAAATGGTTGCCATTCTATTTATATAACATTCTTGAATGACAAAAGTATATAGAGATGGGAAACAAACCAATGTGGTGTTCAAGGGTTAGGGATAGTAGGAGGCAGGTATGATATTTGTGGATGGAATAGTTTTCTACCGTGATTTTGGTGGTTATTTTATGACTCAACACATTATAAAGTGGCAGAGATCTATATACATATCTTATACCAATGTCAATTTCCTCGTTTTGGTATGGTACTATATTATAGGTAAGACCTAACCATTTAGGGTAACTTGGTGAAAGATACAGACCTCTCTGTACTATTATCTTTGCAAGTTCTTGTTAAAATATATTTCAAAATAATTTTTTTTCAAAAGGAAGTAAATAAAGAAAAAGACTAACTGAAAATGTGGTTGTGCCATTTTATATTCCCATCAAAAATGGATGAGGTTTTCTTTCAGCACATTAAAAAATGTGACTCTATCTTTGCATGGTTTCAGGTGTGAGATCTGATATATTCTTACCCTGTTTCTTTCCAAGCAATTTTACTCTTTTTTCTTCTTGTCCTTAATTTTTTTTTGTCTTTTGCATTCTAGATTTCAATCTGATATACTTGGTTTTTGTTTTGTTCCTTGGTTTTATTTTGCTAAACGCTTCTCTGATTGCAACTAACACTTCTTGCTGAGAATACTAGAGATTTTGTTTGGTGTCTGTCACAAATTTGGAATGATCTTAACCATTATTTCTTCAAGTATATTTTCATCCCATTTCCCTCTTTCTTCTTCTTCTTCCTCAGAAGTTACAGCTAGGTTTGTTTTAAAGTATATGATATTCCACAGGTCTCAGATCCTCTGTCTTATCTTTTCCCCACTTCTCTCCTTTTGCATTTCATTTCCACCCTCTGGGGGTAGGGAGGAATTCCTATTGACCTATAGTCAAATTGACTAATTCTTTCCTAGGTTGAATTCCTAGTCTGTTCAAAGTCTACTGATGAGTTCATCTAAATCATTATTTATTTTTATTCATGTGTCTTTTACATTTTTATAATTTCAATTTAATTCTTTCCTTATAGCTTCCATTTCTCCACTAAAATTACCAATTTGATCTTTCGTGTTGCCTATATTTTCCATTAGAGTCTTTAACATACTAATCATTGCTATTTTTTTTTTATTTTTTTTTAATGTTTAATTATTTTTGAGAGAGACAGAGACAGAGACAGAGTGTGAGCAGGGTGGGGGGCAGAGAGAGAGGGAGGCACAGAATCGGAAGCAGGCTCCAGGCTCTGAGCTGTCAAAACAGAGCCTGATGTGGAACTCGAACCCACAAACCATGAGATCATGACCTGAGACCAAGTCAGACACTGAACCGACTGAGATACCCAGGTGCCTCTGATCATTGTTATTTTTAAATGCCTTTCTGATGATTCCAAAATCTGTATCATATCTAATATGGGTTTTATAATTGGTTTGCCTTTTTAGATTATGAATTTTATCGTCTACCTTATACATTTTTGTTGACTGCTAAAAATGTTGTATAGGTTAGGTCAGTCAATACTAATATATACACACATAAAGACATATACATACATACATACATGCATACACATATACAAACATTTTGCAGGCCTTTTTAAAAGGCTTTTAGGATTTTCCTATGGGGTATGTTTTCACCTAGACAGAAGTTAGTAATGGTTTGAAGTTTACTAAATTTTGAGTATATTTGCTTGACTTTGGGTTTCTTTGTGCTGTTCCTCAGGAGACTCTGTTACCAATATCCCAGCTGTATTCTAATATTGGTTGGTGGTGGTTGTCCCCTTTCAGGGTAGAGCGAGAAGAGAGGAGGGTTCTCTGATGTTCTGAACATGGGTCTAAGAATATGGCCTTCAGAAATATTCCCGTCTTTCTTCCAGATATATGTTGGCTCTAGAAGGCATGCCATCCCCTCCCCTGAAAGTTAGAGGTTTGTTTTTCCTCTATTCCCTAACCTCACCCGCAGTGGGTTCCCATCAATGCCCTCAGCATACAGTTTGGTTGTCCTTCACCCTAAAGATTAAATACTTTGGTGCACAGGGAAGAGAGGGAGATGGGCTGCAGGCAGATTTGACAGTGGCTGCTATTCTCAACCCCTAGCCAGCACCATGATGGAAACTTTCCCACAGGTTTCCCAAAGAGTCCATTAAGCTTCTTGTGGTATTCCTGGAGGGAAAGCTTGCAAGAGCTCTGTGTGTGGCTCCCTTTGGCTTTTGTAGATGTTTTAAAAATTTCTACCTGAAAAAAAAATAAAAATAAAAAAATAAAGATTTAGGCTGTATCTTCTTACTGGACTAGATGGTTGCAGGTATTATCTGTGCCAAGGAGGAAAATACTCAGGTTCTGCTTTTCCCTGAAGATCTGTCTCTGGATTTCAGGTTAATTGTTTATCTTGTGATCTTAGTCTCTTCTAAAACTTCAAGAAGAGTAATTAATTTGAAGTTTGTCCTTCCATTTTATTGTAAGTGTGGCAATTACCCTCTTTCCATCTTTCTACATGCCTGAGCTGAACTGGACTAATGATAAATTATTTAACCCTGAAAATTACTTGAAAAATTATACTGAGATCCAGCTTTTATTACTTGCCAGTTTGAAAAAAACAAAACAAAACAAAACACAAACAAAAATAACACTAGTTTTGGGGGAAAACAAGGCCAGAATCTAGACTTGTGAATCTCAATCTAATTCATACGAAACAAGACTGTACATCATTTTTCTTTATTCATACAGTTAATTATGAGGTTTTACAAGACAAATAATATGGAAACCACTAAGGTTTTTTTTAATTTTGTGCATATTACATATAGATGTAACTTTTAAGAAACATGTAGAATTTTTGTGGGAAATCTGACACAGAGTACCTAAGTTCAATGTTAGTGATTTTGTGACATTTTATTTCCTTGGTGTGAAAAAATACATACCCATCATATATTTTAATGACTTTTATAACAGATTATTTCTGAGAAGTATGACTAAAATATTTAAGAGCCTATAAAATCAGAAACTGATTTTATATCTTATATTAATAATTCAAAATGAATCACTGCGATCATTATACTTAGATTTTTATATTCTGTAACCTTCATTGATAGAAATACAAAGGAGTAAAACATCCATTTTTACATGATCGTATTTCCAGTTATTAAAATTGGCTAAATGATTATTCATCCCCTTCTACATTTAGGGGGAAAATAAGCCCCCAAAGGTACTCTAAACACTTCCAAAGAAGCATTACAGATATTTGTTGTATATGTGAGTTCATTTCTTTCTTTTGGTAGAGTTATGATTTGCTTTACAAGTGCAATTAAAAACTAACTTGTTTATAAGTAATAGCAGTATAGTTTTAGGATGAAAATAACCATATTGATCAATGGGAAGAGACTACAGAATCCAAATGATATATATATATATGGTTATTTTCTACAAAAGTGACAAGAAAACAAGGAAAGGGTAGTCCTTAAAAAAGAAAAGAAAATTCTGAAGGCATTAGACATCTATATATAAAAGAATAAACTTCATTCCATATGAAATGAAAGAGGTCAAACTGTAAAGCTTTTAGAAGAAAAGAGAAAAGAAAAAAACGTGTTCCTGGTTTTGCAAAGATTCTTTACATAGGATACAAAATTTGGACTTCATAAAAATTAAATTTTAGCTTTTCAAAAACACATGGTTTAGAAAATACAAAGTCATTTCGGAGATGGATAAAATACTTGCAAATCATCTATCTGCTAAGGGATTTCTATTTGAAATATATAAAGGACTCTTTAATAATCATAATAACCCATTAATTGAATAAGCAATAAATAATGGGTAAAGTGTATTACTGGACATTTTACCAAGAAAAATATTCAAATGGAAAATAAGTCCATTAAAAAGTTCTCAGCACCATTAGGCATTAGGTACGTACAAACTAAAACCACAGTGAGATGCCTCTATACCTGGAAAATGGCTAAAACTAGAGACTCTCAAGATAGTAGGTGTGGATGAGAAAGGAACCACTCGAACTCTCATACACTAGTGATGAGAATGCAGAAAGGTAGTCTTGGTGGGTTCTTCCACCATTTCTCACACAGTAATACATTTACTTATCATGTGACTCAGAGATTCCACTGTAGGTATACATTGAAGAAAATGAGTGGATGATTCACAGAAAGATCTGCCCTCAAATGTTTATAGCAAACATATACCAAAAGTCCCTAAATTGTATTAAATTTATTCAATTCAAATGAATCTCAAAAACATAATTTTAAATGAAAAGACACACAAAAGATAATGAAATGCATAATTCCTTTTATATAAAATTTATAAAAGGACAAATCTATAGTGATTGAAATCAGATCACTGCTTGGGATCTAGGGGATGGAATTAACTACAAAGTCCCAGAGAATTATTTCAGGTAATGAATATATTCTTTACTATAATTATTTTAGTAGCTTCACATATTTTTCAAAGCTCATCTAATTTTATACTTAAAACTGGTTAAATTCATAATTTATAAATTATACCTAAATAAAATTGATTTGGGGGGGGGATGGTGCCTGGGTGGCTCAGTTGGTTAAAACTCCAAGTCTTGATTTTTAGCTCAGGTCATGATCTCACAGGTGTGAGATCGAGCCATGTGTCAGGCTCTGTGCTGACAGCACAGAGACTACTTGGGGATTCTCTCTTCCTCTCTCTCAAAATAAATAAATACACATTTAAAAAATAAAATAAGAAACAAAAGTATGCTACACAAAGGCAACCAATGGACAAAAGACAGTCTTTTCAAAAATGGTAATAGATAACTGGACATCCTTAGATAAAACAATGAATTGAGACATAGACATTGCACTCTTCATAAAAATTAACTCAAAATGGATTATATACCTAAATGTAAAATGCAAAACTATCAAACTCTTAGAGGATAATATAGGAAAAAATCTAGGTAAACTTGGATATGGAGATAACTTTTTGGATATAACATGAAAGTCATGATCTATGAAAGAAACAATCGGTAGTTTTAATGAAGCCCAACTTCATTAAGTGTATAAACTTCTGATTGGTAAAAGACCTTGTAAAGAAAATAAAAAGGGGGCACCTGGGTGGCTCAGTTTGTTAGGCACTAGACACTTGGTTTCGGCTCAGGTCATGATCTCATGGTTTCTGGTTTGAGCACTGTGTCAGGCTCTGCACTGACAGTGCAGAACCCCCTTGGGATTCTCTCTCTCTCTCTCTCTCTCTCTCTCTCTCTCTCTCTCTCTCTGCCCTTCCCCTGCTCATGTTCTCGCCCTCTCAAAATGAGTAAATAAACTTAAGAAAAAAGAAAAGGATAAACAAAAAGGCTGAAGAAAGCCTGGAAGAAAACATTTGCAAAGATGTGTCTGATAAAGGATTGATATAGAAAATATGCAAAGAGCACTCTCAACAATAGCCAAATTATGGAAAGAGCCTAAATGTCCATCAACTGATGAATGGATAAAGAAATTGTGGTTTATATACACAATGGAATACTACGTGGCAATGAGAAAGAATGAAATATGGCCCTTAGTAGCAACGTGGATGGAACTGGAGAGTGTGATGCTAAGTGAAATAAGCCATACAGAGAAAGACAGATACCATATGTGTTCACTCTTATGTGGATCCTGAGAAACTTAACAGAAACCCATGGGGGAGGGGAAGGAAAAAAAAAAAAAAAGAGGTTAGAGTGGGAGAGAGCCAAAGCATAAGAGACTCTTAAAAACTGAGAACAAACTGAGGGTTGATGGGGGTGGGAGGGAGGGGAGGGTGGGTGAGGGGTATTGAGGAGGGCACCTTTTGGGATGAGCACTGGGTGTTGTATGGAAACCAATTTGACAATAAATTTCATATATTGAAAAAAAATAAATTAAAAAGTGAAAAATAAAAAAAATAAAGAAAAAGAAAATATGCAAAGAATTCTTAAAGCTTAACAATAAGAAAAATGATAAATGGGCAAAAGACCTTAACAGACAACTCAGCAAAAAAAGTACATAGATGGCAAATAGGCATATGAAAAGATGTCTCATATCTTGTATCATGAGGGAAATGCAAATTAAAGCAACAATGAGATACCACTACATACCTATTAGAATGGCCAAAATCCAAAACACTTCCAACACCAAATGCTGGTGAGGATGTGGAGAAAGAATTCTTATTCATTGTTGGTGGAAACGCAAAATGGTATAGCCAGTGCAAAAGAGGTATAGCCTCTTGGTATAGCCAAGACAGTTTGGTGGTTTCTTACAAAAATAAGCATACTCTTACTATCCTTCTTAATTCAAAAAATAAGAATAATTTATAAATATTCTAAAAGTAGAAAAATTAAACCCAATTGCATTAGCATATTAAGTTTCAAGATGCTCTATTAGTTATCTCTTGCTGCCTAACAAATCACTTCAAACTTTAGTGGTTTAAATGAGAAAACATTTATTATCCCAGAGTTTCTGTTTGTTAGGAATTCAGGAACAGCTTGTCTGGGTGGTTCTGGTTTAAGATCTCTCCAGAGATTGCCGGTGTGATTTCACATAGGGCTGTGTTATTATTATTACTTTTTTTTTCTGAAGGCTTGACTGGGGCTACAAGATTTGTTTCTAAAATGATTTATCTATATAGCGTTAACAAAAATCTTCAGGCCTTCACAATGTGGATGTCTTCATTGTATGCTTAAACATCTTCCACACTTGGCAACTCACCCTTCCAGAGAGCAATCCTTGAGGGAGGGAGAACAAGGAGGAAGTTACACTTCCTTTTGTGATCTAGTCCCTAAAAACATAGTTTTTTCCAAATTAATTCTGTTTGTTGGAACAAGTGCTTAAATCCAGCCCCCACAAAAGGTGTGTAGGATTAGGCTCCACCTCTTAAAAGGAGGAGTATCAAGAAACTTGTGAACAGAGTTATTTTTTTAAATATATTAAAATTACAATTTAAACACATTAAATAATTAAAATATATTAAAATTAAAATATTGCCTAGAATATTTAAAGAATGAACCAGTCCACAATGAAATATAATTAAATAAACATGAGTTACTAGTACTTAGTTTTCTCTTAGTTTCTCCTTTTCCTGTATATTGCTCTTTAAATCTAAAAAGAAAACTAATCCAATAAAGAATATAGTGGTAAATGCTTAAACACGTTATTTTGAAAGATGCAATTTTCTACTTAAATAATCGTCTGAGTAAGGTAAAAAGAACATGTATTTTACTGGTGATTATTGCTTAGTCTAAATTGACCTAAATGCAGAGATGATGGCTGAGAATGTGATGATCGTTTTACAATATGTACAAATATTGAATCATTATATTGTACACCTGGAATAAATATAGTATGTGAATTAAACTTCAGTAAAAAAGACAGTACATTTTACTGTTGCTTAATATTGCATAGTATAAACTGACCCTCATGCAGAGAGGCACCTGGGTGCTGCCAGAGTCTGGCTGGGAAGGGAGCATGAAACCCAAACAAAATGAGTTTCTGATGCTTTAGCCTGTGTTCTCTCCCTCTTCCCCCCATTTCTCAAGAGCTGGAGTAATAACAAACAAGGGAGTGATATCATAAAAGTAGACACATAGTATCTCCTTGATAAGCAGTTCACTTTTAGGAAGAGTGGCAGAAAATCTAAGGATAGAAATTCTCAGTGCAGCTGCTTGTCCGTCTTGACTACATTCAACTCAGCTATTAAATTCACCAGGACAAACACATTTTTAGGCTTTAGCCCCTATTTCTGTATATTTTCTGCTCTAGTTGTTCATAATCCTAATAATATAATCATAAGGATTATAATGGCTATATTAAAAAATCAAATATTTGAAAAGGAAAGCAAAACTACTATAAAAATGATTGGTAATATGAAAATCAGAAAATTATAAAGCAAAACCAAAGGCAAGTAGGTTTTATAAAACATATTTGTATTAGAATTGTAAACAATTCAGTAGGAGGATTCTATAACAGAATAATACAGCCAAAAGCGGGATCTTATTGAATTGGAATATTAAGTTTTAAAAACCCTTCCATAAATCATCAGAAAAGAATAAAAAACATTGAAAGGATACAAACTTCAGGTACCTATAGCATAGAAATAGAGACGTAACTCCCTAAAAGTCCTAGAAAGAGCTAAAATACATACAGAGCAAAAGGAAATATTTGATGCACTGAAGAGAACCAATCCAAATATTAGAGGGAGAGAAAATATTTCCATTTTAAAAAGTCTCATAGTATAAAAATCTTTAAAAATCTGCACAGACACACAATTGTGAAACTAAGATTTTCTTTAAAAAAATCTCATCAAATCAATATTTGATTTATAAACAACACTAATGGATATTTACACAATGGAATGATATTTTCAAAGTGTAAATGATTAAGAATTGTATGTTAATATAATTTTTATCACAAACGAAACTGATATTTAAAATAATGATGTAATTAAAGAACTCAGGAATTTTAACATATAAAAAATATTTATTAGAGGATATTGCATTCAAGGATATAAATAAATTGAGGAAAATCCTTAATTAAATATGTAAAAATAAGGGTAAGAAATTCAATAAAAATTATCATCTAAAAATAATAAGATTGAAAAGGGAAAAGAAATGGAAATTATATTCCTATCACTGTAGACTAAAACCAGAGGATATAATATTATGAGATGGACAGATGAGTGTGGCTAAAAGAATCTTAAAATAATGGCAAGTCTGACTCCAGAGAAGATACAGAAAGCAATGAATGAAAAATAGCAAGGGAATCCAAACACAGTTCTAATAAATTATGAATAACTACCATACTTTAAAATATATGTAATAGTTTCAAATCAGCAAAAGAAAGCTTTCTCTTTTTAAAATGAGAAAATGTAAGTGCATTGAATATAAAATATGAAACATAAATTTTAACATAGTAATGATTATTAAAAACTATAAATCAATTAAATTCACATTTATATTAATGATGAAAAAGACGAGGCCTTCACATATGGTTGTTGGCCAGGACACCTAGACCCACCTTTCCTTGTGGCCTTGACACAAGTTTAAGTTTACGTATAAAGAGAAGATGCTGTGAGTTGTTTTGAAATTTGTGTTTTGTTTTTAAATCAAACTGTAGAACTTAAAAAGTGAAAGCTTTTCTTGGTGGGATTTCTTGGTGGGGTTTCTATGTAAGTTAGGTTAACCTGAGTCTCTCAGACCTGTTGCTTGTTAGGTGGAGGTTGAGTTCACTTAGGAAGCGAGAATATGGTAGTGCATTGGTTTTCTCCACTTCTTAACAGCAAGGTATTTGCACAATCTCATAGAACAAAGTTTAAATTTGAGCTGCTTTTGGGCAACTGAGAACATGGTTTTCAGTGTGAAGATGGGGGACATACAGGTGGGGTGTCCTACTCCTGGTTTTTCCATCTTCTAAAGCTGGTTTTTATTTTCTTGTATCTGTAGTTATTTTGTTTTGTTTTGTTTAATGACTGCTGAATGACTTAGTTTATCTTGTTCTTTGAAATCACCACACAAAGTTGCTATGGAATGTCTGAGATTAAATCGGTACTGATTTAGGAAAAAAAAAAAAAAGGTTCACAACATGTACTGATTGCATGGTTGCTCAGGGCTATGAAAGCAAATGCTCCCAGATAATCATATGAAAACCATATTGCCTTTTATGATCTGTACTTGGATGTACCATAGCCTTCTTGCTGCCATACTAACAAGCCTGCCCAGAAAAAAAGGAAGAGAATATAGACCCCAACTCTCAGTGAGAGAGGTGTCAAAATCACATCATAAAAAGAGAGTATGGTATGGGAGATATTATAACCGCCTTTGGAAAATAAAATTTACCAGTCTGCCTTCTATCTGAAACAATCTACTTCCTTCTCACAAAATATAATAATACCTGCCCCCCAAACCCCTAAGCCTTATCCTAATGTAGCATCAGTTCATCAAAGCCCAAGATAATCCTCACGTAAATCTGTTTCAGTGATATATGAGACCCCTCATGTAGAAGTCCTTGAACATAATTTCTCTCAAACTGATGACCTGTGAACTAAGGAAACAAATTATCTGTCCTCCACACAGGCAGCATACAAAGATGGGGCAGACATGGAAAAGCTGATACAGATACTCCCATTCAAAAACAGGAGACACTGTCTACAGTGTTTTCAGAATTCAGCTAGGTATATCACTGTTTAGGGGCAAATCCCTCCGCCTGGGAGTTCTTGGTGGCTCTAAGCTCCATGCTCTGCGTTCATGGTTTTTGCCCTTTCAGGCATCCCTTCCCCCTCTACACCCGCCACCATAAGAAATGGCTTGCGTTTGCAACTGAGTAGTTTTCTCAGGCTGCCTGCCTGTATTCCTTAAAGTTTGAAAGCCTTCATTTATTTTATATTGTCTTTTCTGCTATCAACTCAATATATCATTTCCTTAAAATAACATGTAGGCTTTCTGGGTATCAATTTATAATATACTCCATTAGACAAAAGCCACGTCCACAAACACTTGTCACTGGGGCTCCCTTTGAATCTACCATGAGACAAAGCCTCTCAAGATTGTTAGAAACCCTATTTTTTAACAGAGATGACCACAGAGCATGCCATTAAGATCCTTTTGAAGGTCTCTGTATGTGTTAAAGGGTCTCTGAGGCTTTTTTTTGGGTTTTAACAAACGGTTCTAAAGTTGTACCCTTAGTTTCATTTTTACCATGACACATTTTCCTGACAGTGCCTGGGAGTTAATCTATGACCTGTGGCTATTTCTTACTTTATGAATATTTTTCCACCAAAGGAGTTTAGAAATGAGAAACTTTCATTTGCAAACTCTGCAAGTCTAAGATCATTTATATTTATACTAAATTTTTCCCTTTCTCCTTGTATATTTGGCAGCCAAAAAAAAGTGAGACAGTACACTCAAAACTTTGCCTGGAAATCTCTTTAGCTAGATCATCAAGTCCATTAGTAAGTATATCCCCCACTTTCTACATTACTATAGTTGTCAGCTTTATACTTGCTGCCTCTCCTTTCCTCCACCTTCCAATAACATTTTGCTCATTTTCTTTAAAAACCCTCACCTACAGTCTCCTCACAATCTTTTGATACTTTTACTAACACTGTCTTTGATACCCTTAAGGCTGTCATTAATGGTCTCCTAGAGGCCCTTCCAGCTTTTTCCCATTGACCAAGAACAATACCACTGCAACATATTATAGATCCTGTAAGGGAAACCTCCCATTACTGATACCATCCGTGGGCCACCTATGTATTTATGTGTAAAAATTTACCTCAAAAGTTAATGGCTGAAAACAACCATTTAATTATTCTCATAGACTCTATGAAACAGCAAGTCAGAACGAGCACAGTGATTTCTCTCTGTTGCTTGTAATGTAAGGAGTGAGTGGGAAGGAGTTACAGATTAGCAATGGCTGGCCAGGTTGGCGCAAGACTCATCCAGGGACTTCTTTATTTACATATGTGCCTGGTAGTTGATGGTGGCTGTCACTGGAGGTGGGATGTGAACAAGCTGATAGTGTATCAGTCACCTACAAATGGCCTTTATATGTGACCTGAGCATCCTGACAGCAATGGTAGGCTTGGCTTTCTTCCATGGCACCCAGGACTCTAAAGGCAAGGGTTCCACATGAACCCGGTGGAAACTCAGTTGCCTTTTATAAGTGCAATTTCATGACATAAAACAAAACAGTCACTTGTTTCGTTGAAAAATCTGAATATGGGAAGGGCTTGGTGAAGCTGGTTCATCTCCTTCCATGTGGATTCATCTGGGGCAGCTTGACCGAGGGCCAAATGATTCAGTCACATAACTGGTAACTGGTACAGGCTACAGCCTAGAAACTCAACCAGGCCATTGTGTGTATGGCGTTGGAGGGGTGTAGGGGGAGGAGAGCCTCATGGAGTTTCTCTCCATGTGAAACTTTTCACAGGCTATTTGAAATTTCACCAACACAGTAACTCTGTTACAAGAAAAGGTTTCTCAAGAGAGTCAAATAGAAACCATTTTGTCTTTGATGACCCAGCTTTGGAAGTCACAAAACATCATTTTTGCCATATTCACACACCTATCCAGATCCGGGAGGATATAACATACTCTGCACTACACAATAAGAAACGTATCAAAACTGTATTAGAAGAAGAAAATATACAATTGGGGAAACTGATTTACCCATCTTTGAAAAACGCAAACTATTAAGCCACTCTACTATTCCATCCTTGTAGAAGAAGAAGGGAAAAAAAGAACATGTATATTACATCTGATGTATACAAAATATACATATGTACATATATACATACATATATACGCATGAACAATCGATTAAGATATCAAGATTTTTATCTTCATCTATACAATTATTATATGAATTTTACTACATTTTACTTATTTTTTAAATTAATGTTTATTTATTTTTGAGAGACAGAGAGAACATGAGTTGGGGAGCTGTTAGCACAGAGCCTGATGTGGGCCTCAAACCCACAAACTATGAGATTATGACTTAAGCCGAAGTCGGATGCTTAACTGACTGAGCCACCCAGGTGCCCCTAATACATTTTAATTAGAGGGAAATCTAAATGTCTTTGTTTTGTGTCCAGTTTAAGCTTATTGTACCAAACAAGTAAACTTAGGAAAATATATATTTAATTTTTTTGTTTGTTTTTAATGTTTATTTTTGAGACAGAGACAGAGCTAGGGGGAGAGAGAGAGAGAGAGAGAGACAGACAGACAGACAGACAGAATCCAAAGCAGGCTCCAGGCTCCGAGCTGTCAGTACATAGCCCGATGTGGGGCTTGAACTCACGAACTGCAAGATCATGACCTGAGCTGAAGTCAGACACTTAACTGACTGAGCCACCCAGGTGCCCCAGAAAAAGATACATTATTCAACATAGAGACGTGAAGTTTGTTTGTTGTTGTTGTTGTTTCTTTGGGCTACAGGAGAAATTAAAATTTTGAGTTTAGTTTTTGAGAAAATAAGTGCCTTACACATTCCCACAAAATATATCAATAAATGAAAATTATCTTAATTATTGCACCAAAGTGGAAATAAATATGGCAATTAACTGATCCCTCTGATTATAAATGGCTGTTAGTAGAATGTATAATATTGAGAAATATTTAATTTCCTTTCATGACTTGATTTTAAAACAAAGTCAATCTTAAACAGTTAAGCTTAGTAATTCACTTAAAATGATAACAAAATAAAGGATTCTTGGAATGGGAACAAAAGATGGCACAGCTGGGTTGTTTTTCATACAGAATTACATTTTATATCAGCAACTGGCAGAAGAAAGTCATAATCAGATTATGCTCAGTTTGTTCCATTCTTTTTTTTTTTTCATGTTTATTTATTTTTGAGAGAGAAACCTAGAGAGCATGAGGGGGAGGGGCAGAGAGAGGGAGACAGAATCCTACGCAGACTCGCTCTGTGCTGTCAGTATAGAGACTGATGAGGGGCTCGAACTCAAAAACTGTGAAATATTGACCTGAGAAAAAATCAAGAGTCTCATGCTCAACCCACTGAGCCACCCAGGTACCCCTCCGTGCTTAAATAATGTAGCACCTTTATTAAAAACACATATAATTCTCCTGACTTGGCTACATAAATATAAGTGATGCATTTGCTTATTTGTATTACAAAACATAAGTATGGAATTTAATGCCACAGTTAAAGTGGCACTAAACACTGATTAAACTCTGCATATATTTGAAACCATCATGTGATTCTGAACAGAACAGGTACTTATTTTTATGAAGTTAAGCTTCATAATGTTCAATATGTCTAGGTCATATAATGCTTCTAACAGGCAGAGAAATTGATATATAAGAAAAACAATGTAACCTGATATGAGAAAAGGCTTTTTATTGTAGCTCACTGATAAAAAATGATTAACAAAATAATCATAACTCGGAAATTAAGTATCTGTTTTTAAAACACCACTTTTTCACACTTATGTTTTGAAATATTTGGTGAAAAATTTAAACACTAAAAACCATAAGATATGTCATGTATAATAAGCTTATTATGTTTTACTAGAGAAAGGATGCGATTTTTTCAGTTGACCTGATTTTATAGTGACAGCTTATCTATGCCCAAACCACTTTTCCCAGAATTCCCTTCCCTCTGTGATTCCATGTTAGGGTTGGGGACAGCAAAATTTTTTTGCGAGTCTGAGATGGACAAGAAGCGTGAAGCACTCATCCAGAAGGTTCTTATGACGATCTGCGCTCCGCTAGAACTTGCACAAATTGCCAGTTCATACACTGACTGCCTACTGGCTTGGAAGCTATGTTAACTCTCGTCAACTCTCCTACATCACCTGCTCCAAGTTATGGGTCAGGCACACACACAGCCCCATGGTGATAGATACCAGCATTTTTTTAAAGCTCTTTTTAAATGTTTAGTTATTTATTTTGAGAGGGTGGGGGAGAGCATGAGCGGGGGAAGGACAGAGAGAGAGGGAGAGACTGAATCCCAAGCATCTTCCACACTGTCAGCACAAAGCCCAACACAGGACTTGAACTTGTGAACTCTGAGATCATGACCTGGGCCGAAATAGAGTCAGAGGCTTCACCGACTGAGCCATGAGGGGCCAAAGAGTCTGGCCTTACTCAGGTTGGAGGCAGTTAAAGGCATGCACATGCTTCAGTTTGTCCCTCTCAGTTCAAATCTGTATTTGCTGTAAAAGCAGGTCAAGCTTTTTCCAACCTGTCATCTGTTCAGACCTACAGCAACTTTATGCTCACCAGCAGACACAGCAGTGTTAAGTGTTCCCTAGGATTATTCAATAGCTTCCACGATTATGCGATTCTTTTACTAAGTAAACCCTGTATTTCACATTACTCACATTTGTATACTTCTCTGATCAAACCCAACCAATACATCAGGCAAACCAGTTAAATCAGGTTTTAGAACGTGCTTACTCTACATAAAGTCAGGGCTCCAATACTGTGTTTTGATAGTCTTTGTATGTAAGATTTTCCATGTTTCCCTCCCCAAAACAGCTTTCTTTAATCTTAATGAGAAATTCAAGAAATAGTTACTGGATGAGGACACAAATATGTGGGGAAATTAATGAAATATGGACATATCATTCTTCAAACATCCTGAAGTATATATTCCATAAGAATGTTACTATTCTCTAATATTTTTTGGCCATATAAACTACCCTGGGTTTATCTAGAGTGGGATTTACAGAAATTGATACTTAATAAAAATATCAAAATGTTTTATGGTTATAAAAAAGCTAATAACTCCATTAATTAACCATACACTTTTTATGTGGAAAGAGGAAGATTTACAGTAATTGTACAGATAAATTAACAATGTCCCCAATTCCACATAAGTTTACCATAAACTAACTTTGTTGAAAGAATGTCTCTTTCCTGCAAATTTAAAGAGCATGAATAATACAGTATCTCAGATGAGGTGACACTTGAACTGGGTCTTGAATAACAGATGTTTTCTGGTACACAAAGGACAAATAAGGGATATAGAGATAGAAGTAGCACCATAAAAGAATGGGGACACAAAGGAGCATACAATGTCCAAGAAATTGTGACCAGCATGATTGTGCTAGGGCTGCTCAGATTTGTGCTTTAAATAGAGAATTCTGAAGTGGATGGGGAAAATAAACTGGAAGCGAGAATCTGAGAATGGTCATTGGTTTGCAAGCTTAGCCATTAATAGTTCATGAAAGAGGCATTTTATATCACAAGCTTGAGATTCCCACAGGACACTGAGAAAAAGATATCTAGTGAGCTGGTTTACATCTAGATTTAAAGATCAATTGAAAGGATGGCTTAAAAATTGATCCATTACTAGCATTTTGATTAAATTGATCAATCCAGCATTTGGGGAATTGCAAGTTAGAATAAGAAATACATACACCTTTTTAAAATGGATTTAGGTGGATGTCTTATATTCAATTAATTTCTAAGCTTAAGATGAACGATAAATAAATGTTTAAGTCAATCTCCAAATAAAGTCAATACATAAAAATACAAAGTTATCTGAATAACAGCTTCTTTAACAGTAAAAGCGTAATATTTTCTCTGAGAATGTATCTTTAGATAACCCTGGGGTCCCAGATTGCTTTTAGTTCTCTAAGATTAAGTTCTTAATGTCTCATAGATCTCTACTAAGATTATAACTATTCTTCTCTCTATGCTGGTGGAAGAAAAATATAGTCAAATTCCTTGGGGGATATGATCTAATCACAGCGGAAACATGGCATCTGAGAAACTATTTCTCATAGACCAATATTGGCTCAATACACACAAGTTATTATTTCACTGGAAAGATGCTTTCATGGGAGAATCAAGGGTAGTTTTAATTTTAATACTAGTTCTATGCCCCTCTTTTTGAAACAGTTTCAAATATCCCTTGCACCGCGTACCTTAAAACACACACACACACACACACACACACACACACACACACACACACACATACAGATAGATTGAAAAGTATATAGTGAGCATTTTGTTTCCAAAAAATATTTTAGAGCAATAACTCCTTATTGGAATAAAGCAAAATTGACTTGTAATGCATTAACTTGAATTCAAAGATAGAAACCACCTAACATATAGATTGATACTATGGCAAAAGGAAGTAAACCTAAAATTTAAGAGATTTATTTAAGATTGAAGGGAAATTCTCAAGTTACCAAGCAGTGAAATATTAAGAATAATTATGGAAACTTCTTCAGAAAACTTAGGAAATAGACTGATTTACATTTCCTTTGTATGTTCCTGGCTATAAACACACGGTAGAAAAAAAAAATATATATATATATATATTATCTCTATATCCCATACCCCACAAGACCAACAAATCAAGGAATCTCTGTAGATAAATTATGGATTAAAACACATTTTCTTATGTGAAAATAATGATATTTTTGCTACAATATTTTAGAAAATTGAAGAAATCTAAACATACTACAATATTACAAAACCAAGTTCAAAAGAATAACATTCAGATAGTTTCAGGACAGCACTCCTGAAACAAAGATTTCATAGTCTTGAATGAAGTAATTTTGAAATGCTTTTTGGAGGATACACTTAAATTCTATATTTTTTTTGGTATCAAAACAAAACATTGATTAATTCTGTATTATTTAGTATTTGTGAACATCATACATTTTTTAGCCTAGAAGATCTATAAATAAAAATATGTTGCTACTCTGTTCAAAATATTTTCAGTGCATTGATTAAAAACTTTAATTAGTAACCTACTTCTTCTAATAGTAGCATAAAGATAGCTGACCAATTTTCTTCTACAGAAATCAAATATAAAACTAGACTAAACTGTCCACAAGTGACTATTCAGAGCACTGGGGTGGGGGGGGAAAGTAAACAACAAATCTAGAAGTGTTTACTCTAGAAGAGCTGTTACTTCATCAGGCAGGAATTAACGCAAATCTGTGTCGTTCTTGCCATATGAGAAGGGCTGGAGAGCCCTGTTGAAATATAATTCAAGTGGAACCACAAAATTTGCTCAAATTCGAGCGGGTTCCTCAAATTCAGATTCAGCTCCATCATCAGATCTTATGGACTTATGGTGGCTGACTATGGTGCACAGAAAAGAGGAAACTTTAGGGAATCAGACTTGAAAAAAACTGAACAGGAACATCAGTGACTACACAGAGTGAGAGAGATATTCTGCTGTTGGAGTTCTTGCAAACAAAAATCAATAAACTTAAAAAAAAAAACTTAAAGAGAAGGCAGAGTCTTTACAAAGCATAACCTACAACATAATTTTCAACAAAAAAATATTAGAAAAGCAAAAACAAACAAAAAAATATGATGTCACTCATACTCAAGAAGAAAAACAAATCATTAGAAACAGATCCAATGTGGGCACATAAATAGGACTGAGCTCAAGTAAGTTCTTTAAATTGACTGTTTTAAATATTTTAAATAATTAAATGAAAAATATTTTAATACTGATGGAAATACACTAAGAATGATGAAATAATATCCTAGAGTCAAAATGAATAATAATAATTAAAACAAAACTTCCCTAAATAGCATTTTGGAGGTGGCAGAAGAAAGAATCCCTGAATTGGAAGATATATTAACATTAATTATTTAATATAAAATCAGAGAGAAAAAAATATTGGATGAAAAGTGAATGAAGACACCCAGAAATGTGAAATAATATCATGCAACTAATAGGTGGGTAATTGTCCCAGAAAGAAACCTAATAGCTGAAAATGTCTATAACTGTATAAAACTTTCATTTATAAATCCAACAAGCTCAATATAAAACCCATGGAGAATTGAAACAAAGAGAATTAGATGTAGACACCCCAAATTAAACTGCTGAAGGCTAAGGCCAAATTGAAAAACTTAAAAGCAGCAAGAAGCTAGAGAAAAATGGACCCCTACATACAGAAAGCAACAATCTGTTAATGGCTAATGTCTCACCAGAAACAACAGAGAATAGGGGCACCTGAGTGGCTCAGTTGGTTGAGAGTCCAGCTGTGGATTTTGGCTCAGGTCATGATCTCACAGTTGGGTTTGAACCTCACATCTGGCTCTGTGCTGACAGCGTGGAGACTGCTTGGGATTCTCTCCCCCTCCACCTTTCCCTCACTTGTATGCTCACTATCTCACCCCCCAATCAATCAATCAATCAATAAAACAAATAACAGAAAGTAGTGAAATGACAAGGTGAAATGATTCTCTCTCTCTCTCTCTCTCTCACACACACACACACACACACAGAATAATACCAACTGTCAACTAATACTTCTATATTCAGCAAAATTACTTTTCATAAATGAAGATACAATACAGATAGTTCTTGATTTCAAAGGTAATAAACTGAGAGGATTATAGAAGACCTGTTCTACAGAAATTAGAAAAGAAAGCTGTTTAGACCGAGGGAAAATGACACTAGGTTGTAATCAGCTAGACAGGAAGAAATAAAGAGCACTAGGAAGGGTAAATATAACGGAAATGCTCAAATATTGATATATATTATTTTATTTTTCTCTTGACTTCTAAAATCCATATAACTGTTTAAGCCAAAAAGTGCACATGCATGCATGCATGCACACACACACACACACACACACACACACACACAAATGTGGGTTTGCACATCCATACACACACACATGTCAGCAGAAAGAGCAGGCAAGGAAATGGAGCTATTCTGAGAAAAAGCTGTTGTATTTTAACCAATGTAAGTCAATAACAAGAAATAGGTTATGATAATTTAAAGATATATTTGCAAACATTATGGCAACCACTAGAAAGCTAAAACTAGGAACAAGACAAGGAAATCTACTCTTATGCGACTTTTCAACATTTGAAAGGAGGTTCTAGCCAATAAAATAAACAAAGAAAATAATTAAAAGTCATACAACTGAAAAAGAAGAGGGAACAATGTCTTCGTTCACAGTTGGTATAATATTGTATGTAGAAAATCCTAAGCACTTTACAAACGAGCTCCTTAAATTAAAGGTGAACTTAGTGAAGTCACTATTAATATGTGGATTCAATTATATTTTCATGTACTGTTAACTCAAAAATGAAATTTTACAAAAAGATCTATTTAAAAATTATAAGAAATGAATAAAACTTTGCTAAGAGAAAGTAAAGAAAATCTAAGTGGTCAATCATATCTTTTTCAAGTACTGGAATACTCAATTTTGTTAAAAAAAAGCAATTTTCCCCAGATTTATATACAGGTTAAAAATATTCCCTATCAAAATCCTGGATTTTTTTATTATTATTTCTATTAAGTTTATTTATTTATTTTGAGAGAGAGAGATAGAGCATGAACAGGGGAGGAGAAGATAGAGAAGGAGAGAGAGAGAGAGATAATTCTAAACAGGCTCTGCACTGTCAGCACAGAGTCTGACTCGGGGCTTGAACTCAGGAACCATGAGATCATGACCTGAACGGAAATCAAGAGCCTGCCACTTAACTGAATGAGCCACCCAGGGGCCACAAAATCCTAGATGTTATTGAGAAAGTGACACGCTGATTTCCTATTTATATGGAAATCTAAAAAATCTACAGTAGCCAAAACAAATTTGGAAAAGTAGCACAAAGTTGGAAAACTTATATTACATGATTTCAAAATGTATTATAAAGCTTTGGGGCTCTGTAATGCTCAAGACAGTGTGATATTAGTATAAGAATAGACATGTATTCTTATACACGATAAGATAGGTGAAAGGAACACATTAAAAGAGTCAGATATTGACCCGAAGACATATGGTCAATTGATTATCCACAAAAGTGCAAAGGCAATATAATAGGGAAACATTTTTAATAAGCAGTGTTGAACAATAGGTTCCACAAATGGCAAAAAAATGAATGAAAGAAAGAAAGAAAGGAAGAAAGAAAGAAAGAAAGAAAGAAAGAAAGAAAGAAAGAAAGAAAAGAAAAAGTCTTAGCTCTTCACACACTACATAAAATAATTACCTCATAATGGATCATAGCCATAAAATGTATTAACTAAAAATATAAAGCTTCTAGAACAAAACACGAGAATTATTTTCTGTTTTTGGGTTATGCAGAACTTTCTTAAATAGAAACAAAATCTGGAACTATAAATGGAAATATTGATAAATTGTTCAAATAATAAAGAATAATGAAAGCATTAAAAAATTGGATAACTACATGTTAAAATAATAACCATCAAAAATTAACAATGTTTGAAGTTAGAAAGACACGATTAATAAAATGAAGATGCAAGCCACAGACTCAGAGAATATGTTTTCATAATATAAATTTCATAAAGTACTTGTATCAAAAATACATTAAAATTCTTACAACTCAATGATAAGACAAAAAAACAATAAATAAATAGGCAGATGATTTAAACCTACACATAATCAAAAGAGATGCTTCAAGTATTGTTCCCATAAGAACATTAAAAAGATGCTCAGAAGCACTAGTTATTAGGAAAATTCAAATTAAAATCACAATGTGATATCAATACACACCACTAAAATGGCTAAGATAAAGAGGACTGATTTTACCAAGTGGAATGGAGCACATGGAAAAACTGAACCTCTAAAACATTGCTATTGAGGATATAAAATGGATAGTGTGGTAGTGTGTGTGTGTGTGTGTGTGTGTGTGTGTGTGTGTGTGTGTGTTTAAAGCAAAGCATGCACTTATATAGGACCAGACAACTCCTGGTCCTGGTCCTATAAAAACATATGTCCTGGACATAAAAACATATGTCCACAGAAAGACCTGAATGTGAATGCTCAAAGCAACATTATTCATAATAGTTCAGAATTACAACAAAATAAATTTGTTTCAACTAGAGAATGAGCAAAATAAAATACATATGTGTACTCACAAGTACTTCTGAACACACAAAAACATCAATGCATCTCAAAAAATATAATGTTAGAAAAGAAGCTAGATACAAAAGACTACATGCTATATAATTTCACTCATGTAAAATTTCTGAAAAAGAAAAAAAAATGTAGCATTCACACACACACACACGCACACACACACACACACACTCAACATTATAACTGGGAACGGACTGTGAACAGTGATTGATTGCAACAGACATGAAGGAATTTGGGGATAATGGATATGTCCTAAATTGGTTTTTGGCAAATTATCATCATTGTATAAAATTATGATATTTATGATTAACACTGGTGAATTTTATGGTGTGTAAACTGTACTTAAGAAAGGTGTCCAAAAAGAAACATTTATCAGTGTACTAATATAAAATAATATGAAAAGTAGAAGTATGTGTACAAAGTTATTATATGCAGTGGTATAGAAGAAAAGAGTAAATTCGTTTAGGAGACAGATATCTCAAGTACTCAGACTTCAAAAAAAATTTTAAACGATTAAAAAATAATATCTTCTGGCTTATTTAATGACTATGAAATCATGAACATTAGTGAAACTCCCCAAAGCCAAAATAATTTTGTATCCAGAACTGGAGGAGAATAATAAATGCAAACTGCCTACTTTGTCTTTAACTGCTTGCATCACTAATATGTATTTAGGACAGACATCATTATTCTTGAACACTGGGGGAAAAAGAAAGGATAAAGAACACTTTACAGGTGATAAAACATACATATCTGTCATGCTTAGCATTATAAAAAATGAGGTATCTTTCATGTGAAAACTTCAAAGGCAAAAGGAGCTATACTCATCACTTGTAAATATTTTAAAGGATTTTAAAAGATATATTTTTATAAATTGCCAGACATGTTTCTACATTCAGAAACTTAGTATGAACTTTAATGCAGTTTGATAAATATTGTTAAATTTAAGCATTTATGTAATGAATGAAATAATCTGGAGCTCTAGAGATACATAGGACTCTACAGTGTACCCCACCTCCCACCCAATGATGCCAAGTTTTTACTAGTATTAGTAACCATCTTGTAGGTTTTCTATCTCTTTCAACCATATCAGCTTCTACCCTTCAGGATTGTTAGGTGTCTGCCTACAGCTGCCCTCCCTTTTGAGACCTTGACCACATAGCCCTTTTATAATTTATGGTCCACCTAAACTCCCAAGGACCCTAACACTTGTCATTTACATTTGTTAATTTCCCACTGATAGCACGTAAGCTGTAATTCAGGACTTGAGGGACGATCCTATGAAAAATGCACAGAATATTAGTATACGGAATTAATGACATTAAATTTGCTAATTAAGGGGTTTATTATCTTCATTCTGGCTTATTCATAAAGGAATATGTTTGTTAAGTGCCCACTATGCTTCAGATGCTAGCATTTTCTCTTATTCAGCAGTGGGATTTGGAAAAGTGTCCATGTGATAAATGCATAATGGAAACCTAAAATTTCCTCATCTGTATGTTTTGTGTCAAAATAACTTCAATAGCTAATAAAACACGCTGAATAGCTTGACTTGAAAACATATGAAACTACATCTAATCAAATTAAACTACATTTTTATTTGCATTTATATCAAATAGCACTGTATATTTAATTCACTATTCAAGAAATAAAAAAGAAATAAAAATGGACATAAATATATATACACTTAAAGCTAAATGAAAACACCACACATATGTTCAGATGTAGCTTTAATTACCCACAAACTGAATAGTCCAGATTCCACTTCAATCTTATCTAAATTTTGTAGTCTTTAGTGGAAAATTGCGTGGGTAGTTTTCATTGCCTGCAGACACAGGGCAATGAGAGCATTGCCGAAGCATTTTTTGAAACCATATACACGTAGAAATTACAGCAAGGAGGAAACTTCTTTTGCATGTAAGAACAGCCAAAATGCCTCTTGTGGTACTGACTTGAAAGGAAAATTATTCTGAGGCACCTAGAAGTAATATCTCACAGGATAATCTCAAATGAGATACCTTTGTGAATGCTTTTTAAATTGGAAGGAAGCACAGCACACAAAATTTCACTATACTTTGCTAATAATTGTTCATTAATATATATAATTTTTATTTACTTTAAACCAGTCATTAAAATAAACATTATACTTCTTATCTTAGAAAATGGATTGGTGACAATATTATAACTAAAAGAGAAGGATAATACACTAGGTTAGAGTAGAAATTTAGGTAGCAATTTAAAATTCATATATTAGAAAAGCATGACTGAAAAACAAGGAAAAGCACAGTTAATACTTTTATAAATATTCTGACAGCCACACGTTTTCCTCATGCGAAATGATCTGCCTCTGCCTAATAAATAAAATTTCAATTTTTAAGACATTATTTTCCTCTACATATATTCTTTATGCATGCCTTTTACTTCTAAATAGCTGACTTAAATATAGTTTACTTTGATCTAGAGGAAAAGGAAAGTTGTTAAAGCTGTTTATGATTATTGGACTGGAAAGCATAATTACCTCAGAATCCAATTTGCATTCATCAACTGTATCATTAGGCTCAAACTCTAGCATTTTGGAAATGTGGGTTTTTAAATAAAGAAAAATAAATTTTTAAACGCCTCTCTTTTCAAATAGTAAGCCTATATAAATTACAAAATCAAGTTTTGCTTAATTTTCCTTTTGCCTTTTACATATAATCTCATAGTAGGAAAAGCCATCTAAGCAAATATCCATCAAAATGAGGAATCAGTTTCAAAAGGCCCTTTGGCAATAGAACATTTGGCTATATAGGAACCCCTATTGTGGGGAACTAACTTCTTCAGCAATTTAAATGAGTGTACATTAGCTCTTTTTGTAACACAGTTTTCTTGTACTATGGGATGAAATCTGCACTTTGCTATATCCAGAAAGAAATATTATTTTTCCTAACCACAGCCCTGCCAACATTTAGACAGCTACATCTTTTGAACATCTTCTTTCTTCTCCCAACTAAACAAATGTCAGATTTATAACAACTCATCAGATGCCACAAATAATAGTTACTTCAAAATGCAGTGACCTTGTTTTGGGTGGATTCTGGTTTGTTCATCCTCCTTGCTCTATTTTCTAAGGAGTCTTCTAATTTAAGATATTGTCTGTCCAGTGAACTCAATATAGAATCTTACCCCAGTTAATCAAATATATATAAAGACAGGGAAAACTACAGATAGGGACCATTGTAATATGGAACAAAAGAAAGATAACAGGCCCTAGAATACCACAATAAATGCCATAGTTTTGAAAACAATTGAATGATTAACATTTAAAATTAGAAATATGTAGCATTCAAATTGTGCTTCAATAAAAGGTGATAAAGGCAAATGAGATTATTGTGCATAATAACAAAGGCAACAAGAAGAAATAAAAAAGATGGGTAAAGTTTTAAAATTGTGTGTGTGTGTGTGTGTGTGTGTGTATGTTTGTGTGTACAAATTATGAGATTTGCTTTAAGCAAGTGGTTCAGGCTGTTGTGGGGTCTGATAAGTCTGAAATCTGTAAGCAGGCCAGTGGATTGAAAAGTCAAGAGGGATTTTTATGTTAGTCTTAAGGCAAAATTCCTTCTCCAAGGAACTAGTTTTTGATCAGAAGAACTTCAACTGATTGGATGAGGTCCACCTACATTATCAAGGTTCATCCTCTTTGCTTAAAGTTAACAGATTGTAGACATCAATCACATCTACAAAATAGTTTCACAATACCTTTATTAGTGTTTGACCAAACAACTAGGCATAGTAGTCTAGCCATGTTTACACATACATTTTAACCATCACACTTACAAAGTTAAACAGTCTTACCACATGATTTGGCAATCATGCTCCTACAAATTTACCCAACTTATATGAAAATGTATGTGCACACAAAACCAGTGTATGAATAGTCATAGTAGCTTTATATACAACTGCCATACCTGGAAACAACAAAGATGTCTTTAATAGCTAAATGGACAAACTATGGTATACCTATACAATGAATATTATTCAGTGATTAAAAAAAAAAAAGATCCCTCAACCCATTAAAAAAAACACGAATGAATTAAAGAATCTTAAATGCAAACTGGTGCAGCCATTCTGGAAAACAGTATGGGGGTTCCCCAAAAAATTAAAAATACAACTACCCTATGACTCAGCAATTGCACTACTAGGTATTTATCCAAAGGATACAGAAATGCTGATTTGAAGGCGCATATGAACCCCAAAGTTTATAGCAGCACTATCAACAATAGCCAAATTATAGAAAGAGCCCAAATGTCCATCAACTGATGAATGGATAAAGAAGATGTTGTATACATACATACATACATACATACATACATAAACACACTCATACACACATATACACACACACACACACACACACACACACACAATGAAATATTACTGGGCAATCAAAAAGAATAAAACATTGCTACTTGTAACAATGTAGATGGAACAAAAGTCTATTATGCTCAGCAAATCAGTCAGAGAAAGACAAATATCACGTGATTTCACTCATACGTGGAATTGAAGAAGCAAAACAGATGAACATAGGGGAGAGGAAGAAAAACTAAAATAAAAACAGAGAGGAAGGAAAACCATAAGAGACTCTTAAATACAGAGAACAAACTGATGGTTGCTGGAGGGGATTGCTGGGGGGGAGATAAGTTAAATGGGTGAAGGGTGTTAAGAAGGGCACTTGTTGGGATAAGCACTGGGTGTTATATGTAAGTAATGAATCAGTGGCTTCTACTCCTGAAACTAATACTACACTGTATGTTAACTAACTTGAATTTAAATACATAAATAACAAATAATCTTAAATGAATATTTCTACAAGAAAGAAGTCAGTCTGAAAAAGTAATATACTATATGATTTCAATTACAGTTTTTCGTCATTATTCAAAGATTCCCTATTTATGAATTCACCAACTTGCTAAAATTTACTTGTAACTCCAAAATCAACAGTTGTGGTAATTCTGCAGTTATTCAAACATATGTGCATATTCGGTAAAAAACTTAGTCACTCGACATGCATGTTCCCAGCTGATGTTGGATGGGGCCACATTCTGCTTTCCTGTTTAGCTCTAATAAGTATCCTGACCACATCCATTTGGTGCCACTTTATTTTTAAAATATATTTTTGTGCTTTTTGTCCACAATTTTACTATTTAAAATGGCCCTCCAATATAGCACTGATGTGCTGTTTGGTATTAAATAAAGACTCTTTATAAACTGAAATGCACAGAACACAAGGTTATGTATAGACTGGGAGACCAAAGTGTTGTGACAAGGGGCTTCCAAGAATCTAACTCTCCTTGTCCCCTAGGCACAGTGGTCCAGTACTCATAAGTCTACTGTCTCCAGTGATTTATAAAGACATTAACTACCATTAATGTTAAGACTTAACTATATATACGGAAAAGCAAAACTACAGAGAAAGTAAACAGGGGAGTTCTGGCCGTGTCTGTAGGAGGAAAGGAGGGGGTTAAATAGGTGATGCACAGAGGAAGTTTTAGGGCAGTGAAACTTTCTGTATGATATTGCAATGGTAGATGTATGACACTATGGATTGCCCAAATCCACAGAACTTTGTAGCATGAAGAGTTAATCTTAATATGTGCAAATTTAAGGAAAATAATTTCAAGATCAGGAAATTTTAGGAGAGAATGTGGCAAGAAAATATTAAGTGTATTATAAATATATAAAAGTACCTTGTTGAAAACAAAAAGTACCCTGTTGAACAGTGTAGGTGTAAAAGGTGCTGACCTAAGTGACTTTGGAAATGAGTGAACTCTACAAGATTAAAGGCAGAGGAACTGGACATAAGTACTGTATTCAAACTGATGAAGTCCGCCCAAGGGCTACATGTTTACAATTCTTAGATCATTATATATGTGTATGGGAACTGGCCAAATAAAGAAATGGACCACTGATAATGGGGTCAAGTATTTCAGTCTTGGAGCAGGAAGTAACACACAATAAGTGGAAAATACTAGAAAAATCCAGTAGTAATGGATTAGAGTTGGAGACATCATTGTGAACTCATGTTTAGCTATACTATATTAACATAGATACAGATGGTTACATACAGAAATATTTATGTGCACATGCATGAGTTAATCCACACCTACTGATTCCCTTACCTGTCAGTTAAGAGGACTTAGAAGGACACTTCAGTAGCAGCAAAGGGCATACCTCACATCCACAGGTTGGTTTCTAAAACTTTTCTTCAATAAAAGGTAATAGAGTCCCTTGGAGAAAGGGTTGATTTTAGACTTAGGGCAGGAAAAAGAGAGGAGCTTGGAGCTTCCTGTAGTGCCAATAAAGCATGTACTCAAAAAACAAACTTAAGAAATATTAAGAAAATAAACTTAAGAAAACCCCTAATGAATAGAATATGTCCACAAGACACATGAGCTCCTAGTGGGCAAGGTTGGAATACACTAAGCAATTGAATCAAAGTGATGTTCATTTAAAACCTAAGCCCTTACTGAGATAAACAACTGAGTTAACAAATGCAGAAAAAAAAAATCTCATGTGAAAATAAATTCCAAATAATTTATGTAAATTCTCTGCCCTTAAGGACATGGAACATAATTCTCCTTTTAACTGTGTGCTATGCAACAGTGAGTTCCTTCCAAAGAATATAGTATGGAAAGGAAGACAGAAAGAGTCATTTGGAGGGGAGGAAGTTAATAGACTCCTCATGATTAATATGACATGATGCTATGAAATGACACTTTACCTTTGTGGTCTTTCTCCCCAGAACACATCTGTCTTATCCAATAACAGACAAATACTAAGTGAAGGACATCCTCTAAAATACATGACCACTATTACTCAAACCTGTCTAAGTCATCAAAAACAAAGTTGAGTGAAATATTTAAAGTATTGGGGAAAAAGTCCACTAACCTAGAATTATGCACCCTGATAAAATATTCTTCGAAAGTAAAGAAGAAATAGACTTTCTCAGAAAAACAAAAATTGAGGGAATTTGTTGCCAGTGACTTGCCTTATAAGAAATGCTAAAAGAAGTTCTTTAGAGAGAAGAAAAGTAAAAAAGTTAGAAACATGGGTCTACATAAAGACAGGAAAAGCAAACATTATTTTCAATATATTATCTCTTTACTAAAATCTTCAATGGCTGAATTGACCTCAGGATAAAATAAAAACCTATTACCCTTCAAAGCAAAGTTCTCCAAAATCTGGCTTCCCCCAATTTATTCAATAAAATGTATCCCTAATAATGGATTGAGTCTGGCTTTGTTGTTCTCACTACTTTTTAAATAAAACAAAACAAACAAAAAGGAAGAATATCTAAGAGGATATAAAAAAAATAAAATAAACATTTCTATTTTCTTATTTTTAATTGACCTAACAGATAATAGTTTATTCAAAATAATAGTAACAACAATGTATTAAATTAGGTATACTTATGTGGTTGTGTGTGTATATAACTATTTATACTTATGTATAATAAAAATGAATGACAGAAATGATACAAGGAGTAAAGAGATAAGAGGGAAAATTAAGGTTATTTTGTAATTATAAGATACTCATACTACCTGTGAAGCAATATAGTATTATTTGATAGTGGACATAGATTATTTGTAAAAGCATATATACTATGAACTCTAGGACAACCACCAAAAAAAATTAAAAAGAAAAATGTACACTGTATATGTTCAAAAAGGAGAAAAAAAATGGACTCACAAAATATTCACTTAAAATCACCAAAGGGAGAAAAGGAGTGGAAGATAAAAACAGACACAAGAACAAAGGCAGAGAAAACAGTAATGAATATTGTAGGCATTAATTCAGTGTATCAATAATCACTTTGAATTTCAATGGTCTAAATGCACTGATTAAAAGACAGACATTGTCAGCATGGATTAAGAAATAAGGCCCAACTACATATTGTCTACGAGAAGTCCACTTTAAATATAAAGACACGGGTTAAAAGTAAATGAATGAAAATATACCATGCTAACACAAAAAAAGCAGGAATGGCTATAATAGTTTCAAACAAAGCCAACTTCAAAGCAAGAAGGGCATTACATTATTATTAAGGGGGTCAATTCTTCAGGAACAATAGAGTGTCAAATAACATGAAGCAAAAACTAATAGAAATGCAAGGAGAAAAAGATGAATCCACTATCATAGTTGAAGACTTCTAAACCCTCTGTCAGATATAGACAGATCCGGCCGGCAGAAAATCAATCAGTAAGGACATGGTTGAACTCAACACCACCATCAATCAACTGGATATAACTGACTTAGACTATAATATATAGACTACTTCATCCAACAACAGCAGAATACACATTCTTCTCAAGATCACATGGAGCATTCACTAAGAGAGATCACACTCTAGGCCCTAAAACACCTTAACAAATTAAAAATAATAGCAATCATTTAGGTTTTCCACTCGAGTGGCTGCAGCTCCAATTGTAAGATCTGGCCTACAGAACAAATGATCATGGAGATCTTCATGGATGCTGAGGCTTCCTCACATATTTATTTTTCAAGTATTAGTGAAAGGTGTATCTTCTGGATCCTCCCAGTGTGGGAGTATGAATAGTTCTTAAATGACAAATCCACTTTAATATTCCCGTCTCTCTAAGCCTCTGAATCTCTTCCTCCATGTTAAACCAAGGGAGAGCTGCCATTTCCAATTCTCTCACCTTTCAGTTCACATTGCAACCAACCAGACTGTTAGAGCCCTTTCTATCTCCATAAGCTGCAACACTAAAGAAGAATTTCTGTTTACTGGGCCCATATCAATAAATTCGGTCTAATCCAACTTTATGTTCCTTTCATCAATATCCCACACCCTTAGTATCCATTTCCATACACATTCCTCAGATTTATGTTTGTATAAATTAGAAAATTCAAGTAGTTCTTTTGGAGTGTGGCAAACCTCAGCTTGTGTCATGCTTTGTTCTTCACCATTAGGGGTCTGCAGGGACCTATGTCTAGTTACAGATCTAGAAGCATAGAGAGGCAGGGGTGGGTCCTGAGAAATATCAGCATTGTGTCACATGGAATTGCCTCTGGAGACGCCATTATCACTACCTCATGCAATACAAGGTAAATTCCCTCAGCTGATGTGGAAAGGTCCATACCACTGGGGATGAAGAGGCCAGGTCTACTGGGGTGGGAAGACCTCTTCCATTGGCCAAAAAAAAAAAAAAACAACAAAAACAACCAAAAAAATCCTAATCGGAATTAAGAATCTCAAAGTCCCCTGCTTCATATGAATCTTCCAAAAGTCCCCATCCCAACTCATAGGATCTCATACCTCCCCAAGAAATATCCTCACTTTAACGGCAGACACCTTCTGAGGCTGGGAGCTCAACTTCTGTTGTAATTTAGTCCATTGCAAAATGAACTACTAAGTTTGATTTTCAGACATTTCAGCCCTGTAGCAAGAGGAGACAAGGCTCTTGTTTAGGGCACATCTAGAAGCTTTTTGTTCATTTATGCAGTGCTTATGCTGGGAAGTAGAATCCTGGAGCACATTTTTTTTCTTTTTCCACTTTGTCCAGTGACATTAGAAGCAACCAAGCAACATAATTATGTTTCCTAGTCTTCAAAAAATGTTTGAAACTATCATATACATGGTCACTTAGCTCTTTTTTTCTTACAAGTGATTGATTAGGAGGATAAAATGTAGATATTTTGCATATATTTAACAGTTCACATCATGGACTATCAGTGTTCTCTTTATTACTGGAACTAGAATCATTCACATCTTTATATCTAACCAGATTACAGAGCCAATCCCAGGACCTCAGAACAATTCAGAAAATTCTTCCTTAAAATTCTGTTTTCTCTAGAACCACTCTTGGTACTAAAACTGCTTAGCCAGGGTTCTCCAAAGAAAAAGAACCAATAAGATATAGATAGATAAACAGAAGATAGGGAGGAAGGAAGGTGGGAAGAAGGGAGGTTCAGGAGGGATGGATGGAGGAAGGAAGAGGGAATTTATTACAGGAATTGGCTTCTCTGGTTATTGAAGCTGAGAAGTCCCATGATTTGTCCCTGTGAGCAGAACTGCTGGTGAAGATTTGAGAATCAAAGCAATAGTATAATTCCCAGGCAGAGTCTTAAAGCCCAAGAACCAGGAACACTAATGTCTGAGTGGAGGAGAAATGGCCACCTCAGCTTAAACAGAGAGAGAAGACTCATCTTCCTTCTGTTTGTTCTATTCAGGAGAACAAGAGAACAAGTTCTTCCTCAAGAGAATGGATGATGCCCACCCACACTGGTGAGGGCTTTCTTCTTTATTCAATCTACTGATTCATATACTAATCTCTTCTAAATACACCTTCACAGACACATCCAAAAAGAGTATTTTACCTGTGACCTAGGTATTCCTTAGCCCAGTCAAGTTGACATAAAATTAAACATTGCACCATACCATCCGCCAATGGCACTCCCCATTATTTATCGAAAAAATTAAAAACATGTCCACACAAAACCTGTGCACAGATGCCACAGCAACTTTACTCATAATTGCCAAAACTTGGATGCAACCAAAATGTCCTTCGGTAGGTGAAGAGACAAATAAAATGTGGAATATCCAAACAATGGGATATTATTCAGCACTCAAAAGAATTTAGTTATCAAGTCATGAAAAGACAAGTAGGAAACTTAAATGAATATTATTGAGTAAAAGATGCTTGTCTAAAAAGACTACATAGTGTACAATTTCAATTATATGACATACTGGAAAAAGCAAAACAATGGAGACAGTAAAAAGATCAGGGGTTGCTGAGAGAGGAACAGATGAATAGATGTGGCACAGAAGATTTTTAAGGAAGTGAAACTACTTTATGATACTACAATGGTGGATAGATATGTCATAATTCATTTGTCCAAACCCACAGAATAAACAACACTTCTATATTACATTAGAGTGACGCCTAATGTGAACTATGGACTTTGGGTGATAACAATGCACCACTGTAGGTTCATCAATTGTAACAAATATACAACTCTGGTATATCTAGGGGGATGCTTATGGGGGAGGCTACATGAGTGAGCGGCTGGAGATACAGAGAATCTCTGTACTTTCTGCTGAATTTTACTGTGAACCTAAAACTTTTCTAAAAAGTAAAGCCCATTTAAATAAAAGGTCATGTGAGCCAAATATTTCCAGCATAAACTACAGACAACAGGCTTATCCCTTTGATATGAAGAATCATATTTAATTTATTTTTAAAATAGTTACAAATTGTTCTTTATTGAAAACCAAAATTTTCATTTTGTGTAATTAAGGAGTCTCTTTAATTCAAAAAGAATCTGGTTATTCAATGTTTTTATTATTTTCAAACTCATAATATTATTATAGGGCAAGCCAGCTATTCAAATTTTACTAAACTTCTATATTCATATAATTATATACACTAGTTTATGATAGTTCTATACACTGTAAGAAGAACATTTAGTATAGCTGCTTGAACTCAAGTGATTCCGAGAAATTTTTGGAAATACTAGTAATACTATCTTCCCTTCATTGTTGGTTATTCTTTGTGACAATGTCTCTGTTTTAAACATTATAGGCATATACATTTGTATTAGTTAACTATTGCAGCCTAACAAATTACCCTAAAACCTAATGGCTTAAAATAACAACCTTTATTTCTCACAGCATCTATGGGTCAGAAATTCAGGTTTAAATTTTATTGTTCTTCTTTCTCAGATTCTTCTCCAAGACTGCAACCAAGTTTTGGGGACTTGAGTCTCAAGACTCAACCAGAGAAGAACGTGATTTCAAATCTCACTCATGTGGTTGTTGGCAAGACTCAGTTCCTTGTAGACTGTAAGAGTAATTAAATTCCTCATTGGTCATTGCTGGATAAAACCTTAGTCCCTTGACATGTTGGCTAAGTAGGATCATAGGGCAGTTTATAATATAGCAGTTTGCTTCACTGTAGTGAGCAAGTTGACAAGATCTAGAGAGTACAGGCAAGATGGGAATAATAGTCTATAGTAGTCTTATCTTAGAATTGATTTCCTCTCACTTTACTTTATTCTGTTTTTAAAAGCATATGAGTAGGTTCAGCCTATGCTTATGGAGAGTAGATAACAAAGGGTGTGAATGCCAGGAAGTGGGAATTTTATAAGCTGCCTATACAATGCTTGTTTTCTTCTATCAAACAATAAAATACTACCATATAATATACATTACTATTGGACAAGTGTAAGTTTATTGAGCACCCTATTGTCCCTATATGAAAAATCAGTTTGCATAGTTAGATGTCAAAATTTTTTGAATAAAGAATGAATCCCTAGGCAATCATTTATTTTCACATTGACTATTAAAGGCAACTGCCATATGTCATCACCTAAACTGAAAAGGTCATATTTCATACAAAAATAAATGTATTTGGAAACTTTTCCTTATAAGCTGTAGAGTGACACTTAAAATATTTAAGAAGGGAAATGTAGTCCTAAGAGGAACTGATTCACTCAAGCAGACAATATATCTCTTTCATGAAGCTTTCATTAATTTCCTATCTCGGTTAACAGTGTAGTCAAATTGGAGAACCCTAAGTAGAAGCCGCAATCCCTAGAGGTCTCTACTAATTGTGATCCTAAGGCAAATCGTTAAGGCAAACCTCCCTTAATTAGATATATTTCCCAAGTTGGAGGCAGAATACTCAACAACTCTCACGACTGTGGTAAGGATCTTAGCATTGATTTCTTTCTCTTCCACACTCAGTCAATGAAGTAGGACTCCAGTTCAATCAGATGCATTTATTTCTCAATATTGTTAAGTATTCTAAGTAGCAGGCATGAGTTATCTTGAACTTTCCATCAAGAACTATAATTTTCAAAATACACTAATATTTTCATTGATTGGTATAACCCTAATTGTTTTCCTGTACCCAAGCAAGACTCTCTGTCATTCCATTTAAATATAGAGTTAAGCCCAGTACATTTCTTTTATTTTACGGCACTGCAGTAAGGACAAAGAAAAGTATGTGCACATATTTTTAAAACGATACTTCTATTAAAAGGGACTATTTTATGCAATCACCTAATTGGGCAGGTGAAATAACTCAATATTGGAGAACAGTTTACCAAAATGCCTCACGATTCAATCTCATATGTTAGGTGCTGAACTAGAGCCAAATTCACACTGCTCTGCAGTCAGTACATATAAGCAGAAGGATAGTCACTCTTCTGAGATGACAGACTAAATGCCAAATAAACCAGACAAGCAACACAGCTAGCTGAATGCAATATCCTCTTACCTTTGTGAAGATGCAATAGCTTTATAATATATGATTTTCCTAGAGAAACACTAGATTTATTCTCAACATTTAATCCAATTATTTATTTTTTCTCCTAAATCTAGTAGATGTATTCCTATCTATCCTATACAAATACATTGCTTGTAATCAATCCTATGCTTGTTTACTGTTGGTTAACGTGTTTCTCTACCACATTCTAATGTTCCCTTCCAGGTGGATGAAGTCCATCGTTATTCCAATTCTTTCCATTTTTTTATCCTTTAAGCTTACTTGAAAAGGAGTAACTCAATCTAACGGATGAGTTTTAAAGGAGAAGCTTGGTTCAATTATCTCAGGCTTCTCTCTCCACTGCTTCTTGAGAATGAACTTCCCATAGAGAAAGCACATTCTGCTGAGATCCTGACACTATCTTCTACAGGACAGGCCACCACATCGGAAAGCCTGCAGAGATCCAGCACTATTATAGGTTTTAAGTCTCTTTAATTCTTGGATTCACTATTAACAAGAAGGCCAATTTCCTGCAGATTCAGCACATTATTTAGCATCAGTTTACCAGTAATAAAGATTATGTTACATCCTCTGCTGACTTAAAGTTCTTGTTTTGTGTCTTGTTCATTAGCAGCTCAAATGGAGAAAATATGGTATTATGTATTAGACCCATTTAAACAACAATAATTCCTGTAAAGAGTTACTTTTCATTATATTTTTGTAAGTTGTTATTGCCATCATATTGTAAATTATTAAATTATTTTCTGTAATCACAAACTTGATAAAATTCTTGACAGTTTACCAACTGATATCATTTTTGCACTATACAAATACCACATGAACTTGAGCATATATTGATTTACTTCTAATATTTATATCTTGGTTTTCTATTTTATTGAATTGATACCAACTTCTAATGATAAAAGATAAATGCCATTCTTCTATTGAACTTAATAGGAATGCTTCTAGAGTTTATTACTCAGTATGATCCGTAGCTTATTTTTGGTTTGAGACAATTTTTTTAATGTTAAGAATATATTCTCCTGGGGTGCCTGGGTGGCTCAGTCGGTTGAGAGGTTGAGCGTCCGACTTCAGCTCAGGTCATGATTTTGCGGTCTGTGAGTTTGAGCCCCGCATCGGGCTCTTGTGCTGACAGCTCAGAGCCTGGAGCCTGCTTCAGATTCTGTGTCTCCCCCTTCTCTGTCCCTCCCCCACTCACACTCCATCACTCTCTGTCTCTCAAAAATGAATAAATGTTAAAAAAAAATTTTAATGTAATTATACATATATATGATTAATTGATTAAAATATTCACACTTTAACATTTCATTTTTAGTGAACCATCATGGAAATTTTAGTGTAACTATATATATATATATATATATATATATATATATATATATATATATATATATAGACATACATATATTTTATTTTTTGACAGAGAAAGAGCATGAGTGGAGGACAGGGGCAGAGGAAGAGAAGGAGAGAATATCAAGCAGGCTCCATGCCAAGCAGAGACTGATGCAGGGCTGAATCTCACGACCATGAGATCATGAACTGAGCCAAAATCAAGAGTCAGACATTTAACTGACTGAGCCACCCAGGTGCCCCTTAAAAACTGATATTCAGGACTACCACTCAGTGTATATTTTAAAACAGAAGCCTGAAAACCCTTGAATTTGACATTCATTTCTACAAAATGTGTAACAACATACATGAAACAAAATGCACAAAATGTTTAATTGTGGTTATACTGGATGGTTGCAAGGAAGACATTTCATCCCTATAGACATTAAAAATAAAGTATCATATTAATAGTTTGTAATTATGTTTTATGTGTTTTAATATTTTCAAAGGTAATATATAAATAACATTATTTTTTATTTGACAAAACAAAAACAACTAAACTGGATAACTTATTTTTGCAGCATCGTGCGTGCATTATTGTTATTTATCAAAATCAAGTTTCACAGTAGGCAGTTTTAATTCTGTTTTCAGAGAATACAGAGAAAAAATATGGTGGAGCAGAGATCAAACTGTGGGCTCTGATTCCAGAGTTTGTGCCTTTTTTTTTTTAATGACATACTTATTCTCATGTATTGCATTGATTCTTTTTCACTCAGGAGAGATGTGATCTCACGTTATCTCATCTGTCTTACTTTCTGATTCTCTGAACTGGCATACAAATGTGAAGCATTTACTATAACTGGCTTGCCATCATTGCCTACAGTTGTTTATTAATGAGTAATAAAAACATTTCTTTGATAATAGTGACTGCTACCATCCACCCCTGTCCCATTTCTTTCCCTCCTTTTTCTGCATGTTAGAAACACGTGACCTGAAGTCGGCCACTCAACCCACTGAGCCACCCAATCACCCCAGTTCAATGTATTTTTTTTAAATTTCCCTTGAGATTTCCTCTTTGCCCATGCATTGTCTATAAGTGTCTTTTTCAGATATTTGGAGATTTTCTGAAAATCTTTCAGTTTTTGATTTATAGTTTAATTCCATTGTGGTAAAAGAACAAGTCTGCATGATTCAAATTCTTTAAATTTGTTGAAGAAATTTGTTGTTTTTGAAAAATTGTGCTTTATGGTTCAGAATATGATCTATATTCATATGTGTTCTCATTATTCTCTTTTTCATTTTACTAGTCTATTTTCTAACCTTTTCTATGGGTTAATTCACCATATTTTACCTTTACCATTGCTTTTGAATTACATTACATATGCTTGATTTATCACAGCCTTCTACTATAGACATTTTACCAGTTCACGTGATGTATAAAATGTTCTCTCTCTTTACAGGCTTTACCCATTCCCATTTATAAAATAATTATTTTAAATTCCCCATACATTTCCTCCAAATGAATATGTTCTCTATATATTTAGAACCACATGAGATATTTTGATTTTTGCTTCAACTGCCAAATAAAATTTTAAAAACTCAAGAAGTAAAGGAAACCTACTGTATGTACTCATATTTTATTTACTATGTCATTCAGATAGTGTGCTTTCTATTGTTATACTATCAAGTTCACTCATTCTTTTCCCCTGTCCATTCTGCTTTTGAGACCATTCACTGACTTTTTAAAAATTTAAGTTATTTAATTTTTCCAGTTCTAAAATCCCCATTTTATTCTTCTATTGTCTGTTTCTTTGCTGAGACTGTTTTCAATTTATTTAAAAGATGTTTAGAATTTTAACTGAAGCATTCTTATGATGGCTGCTGTTGAAATCCTTCTGAGAGACTTCTAATATCTGTTTATCTCAATGTCAGAATCTGTTGTCTTTTCTCATTAATTTGAGATATTTCTGGTCCTTAGAATAAGGAGTGATCTTTGAGTGAAACACACATTTTAAGTCATCTGTTGTAAGTGATTGTTATTTAAATCTTGTGCCTTAGTGGCTTTTCTCTGACACTGTTCCCACTGGGGGAGGGTGCTGCACTTAGTTACTGCCAAGTGGGGGACTGAGTCCAGGTTCTCCCTTTGGACTTTGTTGATAGTGGCCTCATTATTACTCCTAGACTGGGGATCAGGATACAGGTTCTTCACTGGGCCTTCACTGCTACCGACCAACTTGGCTGTTTGAGTTTTTACTGTTCCTCACGCGGTCTCCATTAATACCCCATAGGAGAAGGGTGGCCTCACTGCTGCCATCCTTAACTCTCCGCTGGACCTCCTCTGATGCCTACTCAGGGAGGAGAGTGAGGAGTGTCTCCCCACCTTTTAGGCTGAGGTGGAAGCCCAGGCTCCCCATATAGCCTCTACCTTGACACTATAGGAGAGTCCTTATAACCATCCAGAGGCGATCAGTGTTCTTGATCTCAACTCTTCCTTCTCTGACAATACTCTGGAACTGGCTATAGCCTAGTGAGGGTGGAAGTTGAAGCTCTCTACTCAGTTTCCTTGGTGAGGGGATTGCCATCTTCATTTCAAATTTACTGGAGTAGAAGTCATTTTTTTGAAGATTTGTGTTTCCCAGGCTGCCTCTTTCTTGGTCCTTTGGCTAAAGAGAATAGGCTTTTCCCTTTTCTTTTCTTTTCTTTTTTTTTTTTCTTTCTTCTTCTCCTCCTTCCCTTTCTTCTTCTCTGCAATTGCTAACATTTCTAGGTCACGGACTTCTCCAGTAACTGCTGTGGGATACATGGAAAAAAAAAAAAAAAAAAAAAAACAAAAGGAAAGAAAATCCAGGGAACTCATCCCCAGGTTATTCTTCAGATCCTGAAATCCTACTTGGTTTTTTTCTTCTTTTTACCTTTCAGATTGTTCTTATGTTTGTTTTATATGTAATTATCAGGCATTTCAGCAGTACATAGCAGAAGGAGAAGGGAAAGATATCTACTTAATATTCCCAGAAGTAGAGTCTTTTAAGTGTTTTTTTTTTCTCTTTGTCTTCATAATAACTACTATTCAGTGGCCACTTTAAAATAGTGATGGAGAAATAATTTCTTTTAAAATTACATTTTCATGTAATGTATGCCTCATTTTCCCCATTCTAAGATATTGCATATAATATCAACATATTTAGTCTCCAACTATGCTGTGAATCTAATTTAGAAAAAAAGAAAGATGCCTTTCTCTCTTGGAGCTAATGAACACCTTATACTTACTATAAAAATACTTTTCAAAACTAAAAAAAACAATAGACATATTGTTTTAGACACAAAATATGTCAGTAGGTACTCAAGAATTTAGCACTAGGCTCTGAGTTGCCAGTGGAATCCATATTTTAAATAACTGTTGAAGAAGCCATAAGATTTAATGTACGCTATAAGTTGATTTTTTATATAAGAACCTAGCAATTGATTAACATGATTATTCTATTTACATTTAAAGTCCACATTTACTTCGAATTCTCTTAATCTGTACTTAACTACTGTCTACAATATTCCTTTCTAAATACCAAAGAAGTATGAAGAGTTCCACATCTCACCTTTTAAAAATCTTTGATTCAAGGTTCTTTCACTTTTTTTACCAGCATTCTTTCGTTGACTGTTTATACAATCAGATTCATAAATGTTTAGTTTTTGTCTTTATCATAGATACTGTATTTCATAATTCCCGGTTACTTTTTCTCACATCTGTCCTTTGGTAACTACATGGCACTGTGACCAAATACCATATCATCATTATTTATGGAAAGGCCATGCTTTCCCCCAATGAATACTTGGGCATCTTGTCAAAAATCAACTGGCCTATATGTGTTAGTTTTGTTCTATTTCATTGAACTTTATTATATTTATACTTTATTATACTTTATTATATTTATTACTATTATTTCATAATAAATCTGATAAGTCCATCAACTTAGTTCTTTTCTCAATTTACTTTGACATGTAGGTGATTAGTATTTTCAAATATATTTATAATTAACTTGTCAATTTCTACAAAAAAAAATCCACTGAGATTTTGCAATTAGCACTAAATCTATAAATATGAGAATAGCATAATAATAGTGAACCTTCCAATACATGAATATAGTGTAATTCTGCATTTATTTAGCTTTGCTTTAGCTTTGATTTTGTTTTTGTAATTTTCAGAGTACAGGTCTTTCATACATTTTACCAAATTTATTTCTAATTATTTTGATACTTTTGATGCTACTATAAATGAAATTGTTTTTACTTAATTTTATTTTCTAATTATTCATGTTTAGAGTTTAGATATATAATTAGTTTTTATATCATAACTTCAAATTTTCCAACTTTGCTAAAGTCATTTTTTAAATTCTGATATCTTTTTATAAATTCAAAATTTTCTACCTTCAAAATCTCATTGCCTATAAATCTTCCTCTTTAATCTTCAGAGTTTTGTTTGTTTGTTTTGTTGTTTTACTCCAATAACTGGAAACTCTAGTAAAAATTCTTGCCTTGTTCCTGATATTCTTGGGAAACATTCAATCTTTAATAATTATAAATGAGTTTGCTGTGTTTCCCAGATGCCATTTTATAAGTTAAGGACATTCTCTTCTATTACTCGTTTTCTGAGAGTTTACCATGAATAGGTGTAGAATTTTAAGGACAGAATTGAGCAGGTAGTCCTAATTCTAGTGTGACAGCACTGTGTTGTTTTCCTTCTACCAGTTCAATCTTTGTGTTTCCTTTCTCCCACAGCAAAACCAGTTTCTCAAGAGCATCAACATATTTACCCATTTCTTTGATCTTACAAAAAAAAACCCTGACAATAAATACAAAAAAAATGCAACTATTACACATGTAGTATGAACAACAGCAGACTCACTAAACAATGGCCAAACTTTCTTTGTAGTTCTGTATCCAATTGATGGTGTATAGTCAGGGAATCAAGTTGAAAATTTCCTTGGTTTAATTCTATGTTTCTTCTCTGAGGAAAAACTATCAATTTGATATAGTTAATTTAATATAACTTATTTTTATATACCCTTTGGTGTGTGACCAAATCAATACAAAGTCATTCTAATAATTCAAAGTTTAGTGTTAAAGATACATATTTGTCTGTTAACTCTTTGTCAAATTATTTTCTAATTGTCAGTAATGGAGAATCTATGACACCCTAAAAACGTCCTATCTCTTTCTGTGGATAAATACAAATACCTTTTGTTACAAATTCAAGGTGGCTGATTATTCTGGGTGGGTGTACCATTAAGAGTGGCATCTAGTTTTACGCTTGAAGAAAAAATGCTGGGTTTGTTTGTTTGTTTGTTTGTTTCCTATTGAAGAAGGTAAGCAAGCTAGTCCTAGTTTAAACCACATATATTTGAATTTGTATCTCTAGGATTAGATTTCCCTGACTAGGGCTGGAATAGACTTATTGATGTGGACATAATCAAAAAGATCCATTTTTGTTTCATATGTGTCTTTTGGATACTATGTAGTTCTACAAATAGCTCTGCGTTCTGTGGAGTTTTATAAATGCCAGAAAGTATCATTATGGTATTCCTGGTTTCCAAATGCATAAACAAACTTGTACCCAGATGCAGCAACATTAAATGCTATTAACAAAGTTCTCTCTAATCTAAAAGGATAGTGGCAAATGTGTTTCTGAAGAGAATGGCTGGTTTTTAATCTGTAGTGGAAATAAATCTCTCACTAAAATTCGAGGATACATTATCATGCTACTGTGTAGGGAGCAATGAAAGTAGATGAGTTGGCAATCAAATTTCATGCTTCAGGGCTTGAACTGTTTTTATAGGGGTTATAATGGGATCTTTTGAAATAAGTGAAGGAATTTTTCTTGCCTTAAAAAGTCTAGAGTTATCTATGTAGATCATGGTCCAATCTGGAGTTTAAAATGTACAGTTAACATAACTATTCAAAAAGAGAATTTGACAAAGTTAATCTGACTCTTAGTTTCCCTCAAGTGACAGAAAAGCATGATATGAAACCTTTTTGGACACAAAAGGATTCCATGAAATTATTCAACTGGCATTATTCCTCATCTCAGAGGGAACTGACATCTCACTCTTCCCTGTACTTGTAACCAAAAGAAACATCTTTATTCACACAATAAGGCTCACCTTCTGCTCTCCAGCTGCATAGATCACAGCTGTATATAGAAGAATCCATAGAGAGCAAGATGGAAAAAAAGAAGGTAGTAAAGAACTTGTCACCTATGTACCAAGTATCAGTGTTGGTTCTGTCCCATGAATGGCTAACTTTCTTTCCCTTAAGAAAAATATACACATTTTCTTATAGATTCATGGTCTCTTTAAATCACTTCTTATGTGGAAATAAATAACGATCTTATAAAAATAAATTCTTGATTTATTTGCTCTATATGTCTGCTATAATTTACGGTAACCATGTTATATATTCAATAATCTCATGAAATCTCATGATCTCATGAGATGAATAATCTCATGAAATTACCTTACAAGATAACTGTGTCTTACTCCACTCTGATATCTAAACACCCAAAGTGTCTTTATCCAAATAATATAAATAATAACAATCTTTTATTTTTAAGAGACTAAGATTATTTGAAAGAAAAAGACTTTTCAGGAGGTATCCAGCAATTAAAATATATTTGTAAGAGGAATCTTTTTGTAGAGAAGGTATTTAATATTCAATGTATATTTCTTAGTAATAATTAAAAATTTTGATCAATTTAGCTTGTACTCTACAGTAGCATGTTAATTTTCACATTAGAGAAACTGAGAAGTAATAATCAGTAAGCTATTTACTCATGGTCACATTAATGTAGTAATACATGCTCCTTCCCAGTATACCAAAATTGAAATTGTTCACCGAAGCTTAACACACAATTCATCAACATTAGAAAGTTATCTGGCCATAGTAAGAAAGAGTTCAAATCCAAGGTAAATCATCCATACATCATTTTGTTCTTTTCTGATTAAAATATTGTAATATGCCTACAAGGCTGTTCAAAGAGAACAGACTCTATTTCAAGAACTTTCTAGTGTAAATCGCATAGATCCTGAGTTCATAAGTCTTGTACCTTAAAAGTCATGTCTTAGTTCTGATAAATACATTTAACAGAAAATAAAACTAAAATAAGTTTATTGTTAAAAATTATAAGCATTATAAAAAATTAATTTGTCTTGCTAAATTAAAGCAAGGTTACTTGTGTTAAACTCCTGTACTAATCAGGAAAAAGTGTTTTCTATTGTAAATTTAATGGTAATGGAGATAGCTATCAATTATGCTTACTTTTTTTTAATTAGTGATGCTTTTTATCTCTACCATAGAATTGCATGTATTAAAAAATACACTTAAATTTGTGATTAATTGTTTTATATATTTGGGTGCTTCCGAATTCGGTGCATAGACATTTATAATGCTGAAAACTATAGAAAGCTTATGAAGGAAATTGAAGAAGATACAAAGAAATGGAAAAACATTCCTTGCTCATGGATTGGAAGAATAAATACTGTTAAAATGTCAATACTACCAAAAGCAATCTACACATTCAGTGCAATCCCAATCAAAATTGCACCAACATTCTTCTCGAAGCTAGAACATGCAATCCTAAAATTCATATGAAACCACAAAAGGCCCCGAATAGCCACAGTAATTTTGAAGAAGAAAACCACAGCAGGAGGCATCACAATCCCAGACTTTAGCCTCAACTACAAAGCTGTCATCATCAAGACAGCATGGTATTGGCACAAAAACAGACACATCGACCAATGGAATAGAATAGAAACCCCAGAACTAGACGCACAAAAGTATGGCCAACTCATCTTTGACAAAGCAGGAAAGAATATCCAGTGGAAAAAAGTGTCTTTAACAAATGGTGCTGGGAGAACTGGACAGCAACATGCAGAAGAATGAAACTAGACCACTTTCTCATACCATTCACAAAAGTAAACTCAAAATGGATAAAGGACCTGAATGTGACACAGAAACCATCAAAACCCTAGAGGAGAAAGCATGAAAAAAACTCTCTGACCTCAGCCACAGCAATTTCTTACTTGACACATCTCCAAAGGCAAGGGACTTAAAAGCAAAAATGAATTATTGGGACCTCATGAAGATAAAAAGCTTCTGCACTGCAAAGGAAACAACCAACAAAACTAAAAGGCAACCAATGGAATGGGAAAAGATATTTACAAATGACATATCAGATAAAGGGCTAGTACCCAAAACCTATAAAGAGCCCACCAAACTCCACACCCGAAAAACAAATAATCCAGTGAAGAAGTGGGCAGAAGACATGAATAGGCACTTCTCTAAAGAAGACATCCAGGTGGCCAACAGGCACATGAAAAGATGCTCAATGCCACTCCTCATCAGGGAAATACAAATCAAAACCACACTGAGATACCACCTCACACTGGTCAGAGTGGCTAAAATGAACAAATCAGGAGACTAGATGCTGGAGAGGATGTGAAGAAATGGGAAGTCTCTTGCACTGTTGGTGGGAATGCAAACTGGTGCAGCCACTCTGGAAAACAGTGTGGAGGTTCCTCAAAAAATTAAAAATAGATCTACCCTATGACCCAGCAATAGCACTTCTAGGAATTTACCCAAGGGATACAGGAGTGCTGATGCGTAGGGGTACTTGTACCCCAATGTTTATAGCAGCACTTTCAACAACAGCCAAATTATGGAAAGAGCCTAAATGTCCATCAACTGATGAATGGATAAAGAAGATGTGGTTTATTTATACAATAGAATACTACTTGGCAACGCGAAAGAATGAAATCTGGCCATTTGTAGCAACGTGGATGGAACTGGAGAGTATTATGCTAAATGAAATAAGTCAGGCAGAGAAAGACAGATACCATATGTTTTTACTCATATGTGGATCCTGAGAAATTTAACAGAAGACTAGGGGGGAGGGGAATGGAGGAAAAAAAGAATACACAGAGGGAAGGAAGCAAACCATAAGAGACTCTTAAATACAAAGAATAATATGAGGGCTGATGGGTGGTGGGAGGGAGGGGAGGGTGGGTGATGGGTATTGAAGAGGGCACCTGTTAGGATGAGCACTGGGTGTTGTATGGAAACCAATTTGCCAATAAAGTGTATACACACACACACACACACACACACACACACACACACACACACACACTTAAATCTATACTTTTTATAAAAAAAAAAAAAAGTCTGTCCAAAAGTTATTTATCAATACTTCGAAAAAACTGTCATTCTGTATAATCCTCACTATGAGGTGCCACATTTTATCAGGTGTGTGTGTTTTGTTTTGTTTTGTTTTTTAAGATAGAAGCCCACGCATAACTTGACATGATTTTAGCATCTACTCTTGACATGTGCAAATGGTAAGATAAAAATGTCCTATCATATTGTCTGGAAAAGGTTGCTGACATTTTATTTTTCCTGTTCTCTTTTTTCTTTCTTCTCCTCTTCTTCCTCATTCACCTTCTTTAAACATACTAATACCTGGATATTGATAAGATAAATATTTCTAAGCAAATGATGGACTTGCATATATCCTTGGATTCTTTTCCAAAAGGATAATTATTGCTTACCTATTTTTCCATTAAACATGATATTCCCTGAATTGACATTAAAAGTCATTCACAAAGCACACAAATATAAAAAAGGTACACAATTCTATGTAGAGATGACAATTCAGTCTTGGTAAGTTGTATGTTACTCTACAGTAAGCGTAAGAAAATAGTCACTGGAAATATTTGTGCACCCAAATAGAATTGTCTCTGTTTTATGTGGTCCCAGGGGACTTGTGAATGCATAGTCCCGTGAGTTCTCAGAATTTGGTGATTTGGAAAACAATCCCTGGGTAGTAACCATAATAGGGTGCTAGATATGTGGACAAGCTCCTAAACGGGAAAGCTACAGACTTGGTTTCAATGTTGGAATGAGTCAGGTGGAGATGGCAGGGAACCTGCCTACCAGCTCTTTGACGCCCTCAGGGAGATCCTAGTCAGCTCCACAAGAGGGCTTATAAGAAGCAGGAACTTCAAGCAGAAGCTGGGGAAATATACAGGAAAATTACTTCCAGGGAGAAAGAGGGAAGAGGGCATTTTTGCCACCAAGCCGGGGATAGGTGGTAGAATAAATACATGTGTTCCAGATTGGTGACCATAATGCAGTGAAATCCGTAGTAGTGCAGTGGTATCACATTGTTTTAATTTTATCTGATGAAATATGTGGCACATCTTCTCAAATGCTCATTTATTTTTAAAAAAAAAAATTTAATGTTTATTTATTTCTGAGAGACAGAGACAGAGTACGAGCAGGGAAAGGGCAGAGAGAGAGGGAGACATAGAATCTGAAACAGGCTTCAGGCTCCAAGCTGTCAGCACATAGCCCCACATAGGGCTCAAACTCATGAACTGCTGGATCATGACCTGTGCCGAAGTCAGATGCTTAACCAACAGTGTCACCCAGGCGCACCTCAAATGCTCATTTAAATCTTAGTATCTTCTTTAGTGAGTTATCTGTTAAGGCCTTTAGTCCATTTTTATTTGGGTGATTTGTTTTTTTATTAAGTTTTAAGCATTCTTTGTATATTTTGGATAACAGTTCTTTTTCACGTGTATCTTTTACAAATATTTTCTCTAGGTCAGTGGCTTGTTTTCTTATTCTCTTGATAATATCTTTTAAGTGGCAGAAGTTTTTAATTTTAATGAAGTTTTTTTATTTCTTTCATGGGCCAGGTTTTTGGTATTGTATCTAAAAAGGCAACATCATACCAAAGATCATCTAGATTTTTCTCCTATGATATCTTCTAATAGTTTTTAATTTTTTAAATATTTATTTATTTTTGAAAGAGAGAGAGCATGAGCCGAGAAGGGGCAGAGAGAGGGAGACAGAATCTGAAGCAGGCTCCAGGCTCTGAGCTGTCACCACAGAGCCCGATGAGGGACTCGAACCCATGAACTGTGAGATCATGACCTGAGCCAAAGTCCAGTACTTAACCAAATGAGCCATCTAGGCGCCCCTCTTCTAAGAGTTTTTAAAATTTTGTGTTTGACATTTAGGTCTTTGATCTACTTGGGGTTGGAGTTAATTTTTGTGAACAGTGGAAGGTTTACATATATATATATATATATATATATATATATACACACACACACACACACATATATATATATATATATATATATATATATATATACATATGTATGTATTTTTGCATGTGAATGTCCAGTTGTTTTAGCACCATTTGTTGACAAAGTACCTTTGCTCATCTATCAAAGATCAAATGACTATATTTATAGAGGTCTATTTCTGGGCTCTCTATTCTGTTGCAAAGTCCATTTTTTTCTTTGATTGTGCAAATACCATACACTCTTAATTATTATAGCTATAGTAAGTCTTGAGATTGGGTATTATCAGTCCTCCAAGCTGGTTCTCTTCAATATTATGTTGCCTATTGTGGGTATCTTGCCTGATATAAATTTTAGAATTAGTTTTTTCCTTATCCAAAATATTAACATATTGGAATTTTTATTGGTATTGAATTAAATTTATAGAACAAGAATTGACATTGACAATAATATATCTTCCTTATCCATGAACATTGAATATCTCTCCATTTATTTTTAATTTGATTTGGTTCATTTGTAATTTTCTTCATATAAATTTGTATATATTTTGAAAGATTAATCCCTAAGTATTTCATTTTTTTGAGTGCCAATATAAATGGTAATGTGCTTTTAGTTTCAAATTCCTCTTCATTTTTGTTGTTCATATAGGAAAATAACTGGTTTGTATTCTAACCTTGTTTTCTGCAATCTTGCTATTACTCATTAGTTTTAGGAGTTTTGGGGTTTTTCTCTGATTTTTCAGATTTTCTATGTAAATAATTTTGTCATCTGCAAACAAAGCAATCTTATGTGTTCTTTCAAAACTGTGACTTTTACTTACTTGTCTTGCCTTACTGCATTAGTAAGGACTCCCAGAACAATGTTAAAAGGAGTGGTAAAGGGGTACATCCTTTCCTTGTACCTGATCTTAGTGGAAAAGTTTTGAGGTTTTCACTATTAAATATGATGTTAACTGCAGGAATTTTGTAGATAATCTCTATCAATTTAGAGTGTTCCCCTCGATTCCAAGTTTACGGAGAGCTTTTATTAGGAATGGCTGTTGAATTTTTTGTCAAATGCTTTTTCTGCATCTATTGCTATAATCATATTATATTTTTAATTTTTAATTCTATTGGTATAATAAATCACTTCAATTGACTTTCCAATATTGAACATACGTGGGATAAATCTCACTTTAATATATAATATATTTAATTATATATAATTCTTTTATGCACTATTGGATTAAATCTGCTTATATTTTTTGAGAACTTTCAGAAAGTATAGCAAGGCCAAAAGCTGTAGGACAGGCTGGCAAGATGAAAACATAGATTGAAATAAATACTGCAGTATTGGGGTAGAATTTCTTCTTCTCTGGGATATCTTAGTTTTCACTCTTAAGGTGTACAGCTGATTGGATGAGGCCCATCCACACTATCAACAGTAGTCTCTATTACTTCAAGTCAACTGATTTTACGTGTTCATGGTACCTACAAAATACCTTCACATTAATACCTAGTAGATTAGTGTGTTTGACTGAATAACTGGTTACTATCATCTAGTCAAGTTAATACATTAAACTAACCATTATTGTCCACTATTGCAGTCTTATTCTCTGACCCCTATGAAATTTCTGGACGATTTTCTGTTTGATTTCTTGCCCCAACAAGTACCTTATCATTAGGTGACCTGCAATGTCCACATTCCCTGACTGTCCTCCACTGAAATCACTACGGTTTCCATCAGTGCTCCCAGACGTGATCTTTCCCAAGCTCCCACCAAATCGAATCAGTTCCTCTGTGAGGGCAGGTCCTCACAGCCTGAACTGCCCTGACAGAAGAACTGCACAAAGGAGCTGGGTGCAGGGAGAACATGTGTGCATCCCAATCTGCAGAATCCCATTGCTCTTACCAAAGGTCTCTTGGAAAAATGTGTCTCAATTTTCCACAACTTAAACATGAGTAGTCAGACAAGGATGACAAGAAAGTTGAGGAAGCCATCTAATAGAAGAAAGGGCTTAAAACAAGTAGATTAAAAATATCTTGGAGAAAGCAGAAGCTATGTAAGAAAAAAAAATTAAAAGAAGACTAGCATTTCCAGAAAATCATAAAAGTATAATAAGTAAGCATTCAGGGAACAAATAAAACACACCTATTTTAAATTAAATTTAGAGGTAAAAATGAAAAGCTAATAGGAACTGTGGAAGATAAAGTTAGAAAATTCCCATAGAAAGATAGCAAAAAACAGAGAATATAAAGCAGGAAATGACAGTTAGGAAAATTACATAATTAGTCAATTAAAAAAGGTAGAAATTAGAGCACAAAAAATTAAGGAAAAATAATAATAATAAATAATAATTCAACATCTGTTTTTTGCTCAGAAACACGGAATGCTGGAAAGACATTTGCTTATAAACTAACAACAAGAACAAAACTGGACAGGCTGCAAAGAAACACCTTCTATTTAATCCTTCAGAAAACTTAGTGCTTAGGGGAACCAACTTGAAATGGGGAAGTGGGCTAGAGAGGCACCAGAAGGGGAAAAATAGGCATTCACTTACTTAGAACAAATGCTAATGAATGACATATAAACCAAAGTGTAAGTTCAATTCGAAATTATTGATGAATTGCTAAGAGCCAAGGATGAACTAATGTGAAACTGTAAAGACACCAGGAAAGACAGATTTAGCAGGGTCCCCATACTCTATGTGCAAAAGTGGGGCTTGTCAAATATGAATTTCATTGTAGTGTGATCTGCATGGGCCATTTCATTGGGCATTGTCTGACGTCACTGTTTACAGGTTTAAGCTCTTGGTGTATCAAGCTCTTTATAAAATCAAAAGCAGGAAAAAAGTTGACAGATTAAACTGAAACACTAGTGCAAGGACATGTGCATAAAAAACATATAAAAAATTGTCTCTTGGACTTGCATTTCTCTAATCCTCAGTATTTTAATATCAAATAAAAGTGTTTATCTAGGTTAGTGGTCCCCAAACTTTTTATTTAAAGTTCTCCAATCTATGTAGCAGAGTAAACAGTACCAGGAATGGTAAAACTTTACCTGGAAGTAGACCACTCCAAAGTGAGTAGTAAAGCAAATTTTATACTTATTTCGTACTCTATCGATATTGGTTGTAATCTGAAATTACATTATTTCCATATTTTTCTAATGTAATTGTTTTTCTATGATACTATGTCATGTCATTGCATTGTTTCTAGCTGTTGATATTCTAAAACATAAAATCCAGTGCAAGTACTCGCTTCAGAGTTGATAGCAATTCATATGAGACAGTTGAAACACTGACTGAATTCACTGAACTGACCTCCTGAGCTTGTGTTTTAGTCTATATAGAACTTTGAGAATTTTGATATGGTGATTCTGTTTCTTCTATAATGACAGACATTCTGTAGCAATTTATCATTAGAGGAAGAGAGAAGGCAAAAGAGAGAGAGAAAGAGAGAGAGGAATATTACCAAAAATTGCTCACAAGCATGAAAATCAAAATGTCATTGATAAATCGTTTAAAGTTAGATCAACAAGAGATGCAATAAACTTGTGTTTTTAAGAAAATGCTTTGTTGTAAAACAATGGCCTAATTGTTTAATAATTATCATGGGCATGTGGGAATGAAGGTCAGACAAGATTCTAACTGCCTGGATATCAGATTTCATTTGATGTTTGTCTGCCAAAGCTTTTTCTAATCTCTAGAGAACACTGAAACCTACATTGGAGACATTTGTTAGAGTGACCACACTTCATTGAAATAGGAGAACCAAATTCCTGAAATTTCAATGGTCAATAATGTGTTCCTTCAGGCAGTAATTTCAAACTGTAATTTCAAATCGTATTTATAAAATCATAAAGAATACTAAAATGAAAGGAAATAAATAATAAATGCATGCAATACACTTTTGCTTTTTGAGTAACATGGTTGATAATTTCCAAACCTTAGACATTTTTCCTTTAGAACACAGTGGTTTGTTTAGTCCCTTTACCCCCTGCTATTTCACCTTCCTTTTACACACACACACACACACACACACACACACACACACACACACACACACTGTGGTTAATCATTGTATAAGAATCTGTAGGACAAGAAATAATTTTTCTCCCCATTAAAAAAAAAGTTTATGTACTCTTAAACACACATAATTTCCATCAAAGTGCTAATTTAGTGAGCAATAAGTTCAGTCTCCTGATATTGAATGGATATGTTATCAGAGAAAACACAGGAACAGAAATAGGAGACAAGTGAAATTTTCATTTATTTTGAAGATATGACATGTATCAGTCATTTTTCTTTAAAATCATCTTATATTATACATCCATTTTTGAAAGGTATGGAGACTGACAGGGATTTTAAACTATGGGTTAAGAAAGAACTGGAAGGACCAACCAGGATCACTACATCTCATTTTGTGCACTTGACATTTGTTCCCTGATTGAATCTTCAAGGGCGAATATAAATATCTCCTGTTACTACAACTTTCCCAAGATCCTTACCAAAAAGAGTATCTCTCCTCACAGCTTTGCAGCACAGTCTCTAAGTATTCACTATTTCCATGAACCTTCCTTATAATTTTCAACTTTCAAACTCTGTGAAATAACTAAGTATAAAAAGTATTGACATACCCAAATATTTTAAATGATTTAGGCAAAATGATGAAATGATTCACAGTTTTTATCACAGCAATAGAAATTGACATTCAATAAATGAAAACCAAATGTTTTTGGTATACTACATATCCTTTATAAAATTAATATTATATCCTCAGCACAGAGTACCCCTCACATGGATACAGCACTTTGCACATAACTCAAATGTAATATATTCTGACTAAATATTAATTAACTTATGGAACATGGGACATTTGAAATTTAATTACTTAAATATTGGACTTTGACTACATTTCCATAATATACAATGAATCAATTACAAGAAAGAGGTTTGAATTATTTCCATAAAAATTTGCCAAAAGCTCTCTCAACATATATATTAAAATTATTGCTCTAATATTCAAAATTTTTTATTAATCAAATATTTGTGCTAATGTGAGTAAATATCTTGTAATTTAGATAATGAATGACTATTGTAACATCTTTTGCCAATAAATGACTGAAAAGAATTATTTTTTCCTGCCAAATGGTTTTTATAAATGTCACATTTTTCAGCTCTATAATCTATTAAAAAGCAAATAAAATTTATTAGTAACACTAGAAAGTAAAGGGAATAGTTTCAAATATAGAAGTCACATTGTCTTTTAATAATTGATTACACAAATCTTAATACATATTTTATATAAGAAAAAATTGTTTTAATTAATTTAGCATAAATGAGACATACTTGTATTTAGATGTAGTCTGCCAGCTATGTAATTTTCAGGTTGAATTCTAGTTTTCCCAGAATCTCTCAGGAAAAAAATTTTAGTCTCATGATTGGGAAATGTTTTAGCATTCCTCATATTGACTTCACTCTTGGGGCCTAATTTAACAAAAGTGGTAGAGGCATAATCAACATTTTTTGGACTCCATGTTACAACTTGTTTTTCTTTTCATTGTGATTATTTTAATACCAAAGGAATTGTTCATTTGGTCTTTAATTTGATGTTCACATATTGAAGGTCAGAAGGTCAAACAGTGCCCTTTTTTCATTTCAGCTCTGCCTGATTTCCAAAATAAAGAATATCCATAATTATACTCTTTCTTTTGTAGCCACAATGATTTTTTTTTAAATTTGTCTTAAATGTTTATATATTTTGAGGCAGAGAGAGACTGAGCATGAGTGGGGGAGGGGCAGAGAGAGAGGGAGACACAGAACTGTCAAGCAGAACCGGATGCGAGACTTGAACTCATCAACTGTGAGCTCATGACCTGAGCCTAAGTCAGACGCTCAACCAACTGACTGAGCCACCCAGGCGCCCCACGGTAATATTGTAAAGAAGATTAAGTAAGAGAACCAAAACAAAACAAGACAAAAAAACAAAAAAACAAAAACAAAAAAACCAGCCAACTAATTGAAATAAAACAAATAATCTATCTTGAGTCAACTAACTGCATCTACTATATTCTCTACTTGTAAACATCTCCTGGCTTGATCACTATTTCTATGGAAAGAAATACAAAGCCAGATAGGTGAAAACGGAAAAGACAGACACTACCAAGTGTTGATAAAGACACAGATCACTTTTAATATTTATATACCATTGATGAGATTGTGAGTTTATGCACCTATTTTAAAGTCTTTTTAGTAAGTCAAAAAATGGAAATGTACATATTTTATTTGGCATTTCCATACACAGAGTTTTCTGCAAAAGGCATGTATAAGCTTCACAAAGGACAAGTATAAGAATGCTCACACTATCTTTAATATTCCCAAGCTGAAAAATAAATATTGACATAAAATGGATAAATAATTTGTATTATATTTATCCAATGGAACCTAACAGCACAGTAAGAATAAATAAATTACAACTACAACTGCACACACTACCTAGATAAATCACACAAATAAAATATTGAGTTAAAGAAAAAAGACCCTCAAAAGTACATACTGTATTATTCTAATTGTATAAAATTAAAAACTACACACGGTTAATCTATGAGGTTAGAAGTAAGGACAGTGGTTACCACTGTGGTACCAGGTTGGTGAATAAAGAATAAGGAAAGGAGCAGGATGAGGCTTAGGGCACAATTTTGCTTTTTGCCCGGATTTTGATTCCCCAGGTGTGGTCAGTGTATGATAATACGTCAAACTGTATATTTATTATTTATGTACTTTATTTTGCATACATTATATAGTAGTACATTTATATAAAAAGGGACATTTAAATGCCTCATTGGAAGGAAGCATATATGTATTACTCTAATATAAAAGTTATTAAAATTTTGCTAAAATATATGCATGGTTATGGATACACTAAAATATGCACACTTAATTATATTGTTACAGTGAAGATTATATTGGGACCATAAGTTATTTTCTTCAAAAGTTTTGCCTAAATATAAGAAATTATTAGAAATACCGTATTTCTTAAACTAAATAATATACTTCTCCAGAATGAATACCAATTAATGATTACCTTTATATAATTAGTGTCAGAATTGACTCTTTGTAAAAGTTTTTGGGGATTAACATTAGTTAAAGAAAAAAAGTTTGGGTTTGAGAACATTTTACACTATGGACAAAATTTACTAATTTACAAATATTTATTGTATGAGAGGCTTAATGTCTCTTCATTTTAAAGAGACACATAGTGACCTAGCAGTACCCATCCTTGAATAGCTAGATTATACTTCCCCAGAGAGGGATGAGGAATACATACACTGAAAATACACACACACACACACACACACACACACACACACACACACACAGAGAGAGAAAAAAAGAAAAAGAAAAATTTGGGCAATGTTTTGTTACAAATGCAAAAACAAAAATACAACATTAAAAAAAATCATTGGAATAAAGAAATTAGAAACTTGGGATTTAGTTGGAACACTACCTGTAGAACTCTAATAGTACTTACATGTCATAACTAGCTATTTATTCATTATTTCAACATATATTTATCAAATATATGCTACATAGTAAGCATCTCTAGGTGTGAGGATTTAAAATAGATTATTCATTTGCTTTTTCATCGATGGACAGACATGAAAATAATTAAATGCAGTGATATAACAATGAAGGGTATGCAGAAAGATTCATGAGGATGTACATGAGAGAATAATAATGGGGTGAAGGCCAAAGTCCAGGTGTGAGTCTTTCCTCCTTCTAGATCACTTGTCTCATTGTATTATGACTCCTGCTGAGCATCTAAAGGACAGGGCTACTTGAAATATCCTTAAGGAAATATATGATCCTGTCTATATGATGTCCAATGACTGTTCATGCTGTTTCCAAAGACTCTTGATTTATAGACTTGGTGAGGTTATGGCTTACACTTTAAAAGGACTGAATAGTTAGATTATTCTCATAAAGTTCACAAAGGAACAAAACATTTACTTCCCAAAATCCATTTTGGAATTATATTCTAAAACAAACAAATACCAAAAGTTGGTTTTGCAAATTTTAAGTGAAGAAATGATAATTTCTAATAAAAAGTTTCAATTAAAATCCAACCTGTGTGTGTAGATGCATGTATATATATATGTATATGTTCAATTTTTTAGCTATGTTGCATCCTTTCAATAAATTTTCATTAACTGACACAATTGTTTTCAAACACTTGTCTCTAAATTCCAAACCAGGATAAAATAGCTATCTGATCTCTGAGATACACATCAGGGACCAGTCCACTGTCTTTATAAATTGCTATTCATTGGCTGTCTTTTCTGTTTCAATCCCATCAAATAAAGTATTTGTATCTGACCAGTGTCTGTCAGCAAATGAAACTCAGTATAACTGAAATGAGAAGCTATAATACAGTGAATGTGCCCTTCAAACAAGATTGCAAGAGTCTCTTTTTAATGATTTTTATTCTTTGCCTTCTTCCTCTTTGTTCTCTTCCATTCCTATTTCTCTCTCACAATATTGAGACATACACAGAACGACATTTCAAGAATGGAGAATTCAGTCATGTACCATGTTTGCACATAGCTTTAATGTGATTGTCTATGATTCCGTAGGCAAACATAAGAACACTGAATTGCACACAAAGTCTGTAGTCCTATCATCTGTGGCTACAGATGGAAAACAGCCTGCACAAACAGGAGGTATTGCTAACCAGTGGATTTCCAGTTTCAATATGTTTGAGCAAATCTTTGGGTAACAAACACAAAGATATTAGCAACTGGGCTATGTTGAAGAGGTGTCAGAAGAAAGTACTCTCAAGTCCAATCCTAAACATTTTCCATGACATCCAAGAATTATTTGAAGAATCTTAGTATATTTGAGTCACCTGCCTATGTACTTAGCTTATTTCCTTAATTATCACTGTAGCAGCACACATGTTGCCAATCACCCTTCCTTTCTCTTTGAGTTTGGCATGGACTGTGAGATGACCAGCAATTCAAAGAAACAAAACAGGGGCGCCTGGGTGGCTCAGTCGGTTGAGTGTCCAACTTCAGCTCAGGTCACGATCTCACGGTCTGTGAGTTCGAGCCCTGCGTCAGGCTGTGGGCTGATGGCTCAGAGCCTGGAGCCTGCTTCTGATTCTGTGTCTCCCTCTCTCTCTGCCCCTCCCCCGCTCATGCTCCGTCTCTCTCTGTCTCAAAAATAAATTAACGTTAAAAAATTAAAAAAAAAAAAAAAAACAAAACACAACCTAAACTAGCTGAATGTTCTTAACCACTACAAAACTTAGAATCAGGATACATTACTGCTTATGTCTGATATTATATCTTGTTTGCCTTTATTTTCTTAAAAAAATTCTAACTCTTGCACATTCAAGGCCATGAGCAGCAATGCAGGAAAGGAGAAATTTTCCTGGGGTTGTTCTTCTCTTTTCCCCACCATTTCTCACCTAAGTGACCACAGTGACCCTTGATGCTCTTTGATAATGAACCTACTCAACTGTGGCCTGTTACCTACCATAGCTGCTTAACAAACACAGCCTTTCCATTTTTGAGGTGTTCCTGTCCTACACAGATCATTCAAAAGGACATCCAGTTTCAACTTTAATCCTCAGGACAACATCCTCCCTTAGTGACTTATTCAAGCAGGCAGGGGAAATCTCTGTTGGGGTAAAGACTTTGCCCCTTAGATTGAAATGCTTCTGGCTGTTGACAAAATTAGAAAACCAGCTTCAAGGATGAAGTCGCTTTGTTTTATTTAATGCTACCAGGAGGGACAAATTTTGAACATCAACACCCAACAAGCATACATATCCCGTTAGGTTTCATCAGTCAACCCTTTCCTTATAGGACACGTACAGCACTTTACCTCTGAAAAACATTTCTGATGATGACCCGAATATCAAAATTAGGCAACAGCCAGAAGGCATTTCCTTTCTTTTACATTTTTTTGTCAGTTGCCCTGAGTCTTTTCATTTATCCTGGCAGAGGTTTGTCTCTTTGCCTTTAAAAGTTAAATCCACCTTCATCGCACAATGTAGAAAGAAGTAAAATTAAACTGCAGTGTGTTCCAGAGGAGAAAATCTACTTTATTCATCTCTCAGCCCTACTTTAACTTACACTGACCTAATTACAGCCCACACCAGGAGAGGCGAAGGAGCTGAAGGAGCGCTTCTGCCACCTAGTGGTCAGTGTCCTGCACTGTGCACTGAGACCCCCACGTTTTTGCTTTATTTTTGAAATGTCTGGCACATAAGTGCAAATGACCTTCCCTAGTCTTTGCATGGATACCGAGGATATGCATCACACAAAGCTCTGTTCCTTTGGAGATTCACAATGTAATGGTCTTCTAAAGAACTCTATTTAGAAAAGGTTGAATTAATGGCTCTTAAGATGACCTATAGCTTGGAACTACATTATCAAAACGTATGCCAGTTCATGAAAGTTAAATTGAAAATTATAATGCAAATATTAATAATCATTAAAGCAATCTTTTAAGTGTGATGCATTGAATGTACTATTTAGGAAGTTAGCACCCTCCCCACTAAATCAATTATCCTTCCTTGTAGCAACCGCATGTTTTAGCTAGCTGAATGATTTCTTCAGCACCACAACTGGCTTATTTGTTTGCTTTTGAGAGAGGTAGTGGACATTTAAGAATGCTTCGTTCTTTTTTCTGGCTTCATTAACGAGCTATTGATCAGTGACTTGAAAGAAAAACTTGGATGAAAAATGTAGTGGCCTTAAATCTCCAATGCTAATTAAAACCAAGGAAAGGAAGGAACATGAAATGTACTTACAATGCCCAAATCTCAGGCCAGCTGATCTCTTCCACCAAAGCGTTAAAGCAGCGGCCACGAGCTCAGCCTGGCATTCCTGCCTGTATCACAGAGCAGGGAAATGCCCCCGCGCAAAAGTCCCTGTGGAGAAAAATGAAGGAAATGTCTGTGTACAGAGTGAGCAATCAATTCTGGAATCATTAGGGTAAGTAATGGTCAGGCTCACATTTACACTCTTTTCCACAAAGCCTTCAAAGTGGTGTGATAACTTTTAGTGTTTAAGTATATTAGGATGCTCTTCAACACTGTGGGTCCAGAATGCTTGTCAGATTAAATCTAAGGAGAAAATTAGTAAAGAATTGTCACTATTCATCACAAGGACTGTTAAGTATGTACTGCCTTTGAGATTTGGTTTAGGGTAGTGGTGATACAAGAGAGTATCTACATGATTTAGGACTTAACCAGACCTGTTTTATTTTATGAAAACTCCAAGTGTACTGAAATCGATATGGTCATTAATTCATCAAATGTTTACTGAGACAAAACTATAAGCCAGTCCCTGTAAGAGACATAGGTTTATACATTATAGGCAGATAATAACATGGCCAAGGTTTTCATGGGGAATAGTTCAACTTTTTGTCTACTATGCACCCTGTAGACTAAAATAAGAAATGTACAGTGTTTTGTACATTATCTAAAAATCAACCTAGTCTTTTCAATTCTGTTGTCCTTTCTTAAGTCAACCTTCTTTACTTTTAGCCTCAATTATTTCAATGGCTTCCTAACAGGCCTGCCTATGTTCATTTCCTGTTTGTGTGCCCCACAAATGCATATGTTGAAATCCTAACCCCACAGTGTGATGGTATTTGTTGGTGGGACGTGGGGGGTATGATTAAATCATGAGGGTGGAGCCCTCATGAATGGGATTAGCACCCTGTTAAGGAGACCTCAGAGAGCTCACTCACCCTTTCTGCCACGTGAGGACACAGTAATCTAGACCATCTGTAACCTAGAAGAGGGCTCTCACCGGTATCTGTGCATGCTGAGATCCTGATTTTGGACTTCTAGCATCTAACATTATGAATAATATATATATTTTGTAATTTATAAGCCACCTAGTCTATGATACTTTGTATTAGCAACCTAAAAAGACTAAGAGAAATACCTTCCTCATAATCTGCATTAATTAAGGGAATGAGAGTTGTATATATCTGGAGAAGGGCACTCCAGACATAGGAACTACCAGTGCTGGCCTTGAGATTGGACCTCCTTTGCTCTAAGGCCAGCGAAGCTGGATGAGATTGAAAAAGAATGTAGAAGTTGAGGCAAGAGAATTAACATGCTTCAGATCATGTAAGGTCTTGTTGGCTTTTATAAAAACACCGACATATTCTCAGGGAATTACAGTGCCTTTAGAAAATTTAGATCAGGGAAGTGACATCATCCTGATAAACAAGATCTTGGAGATTACTGTGTTGAGAATTTACTTTTTGTGAACAAAAATTGTATACTACTGGGGAAATGCAGATAGGGTATAATAATGCCTTGGACTGCTGTGACATGAGGAGTAGTTGGATTCTAGATATATCTAATGATCCATCGGTATTTCCTGAAGAAACATGTTTGGAATATAGGAAGAAGTCAAAAGTGAAGGGCGTGACCTCTGTGGTTTGATATTTAAAACCGGAAAAAAGGAGTTGCCATTAATAGTAAACAGGAAAAATGAGGGAGAAACAAGTACTGGGAAAAGATCAGTACACATTAAGTTTGAGATGTCTGAAATGCAAACGAAGATGAGTTGGCAGTTGTATATCTGCAGCTATAATATAGAGTAAGAGATCTGGAGATAAACTTGGACTTTTCAGATTACAAATAGTATTTTAAGCCATGGATTGTATGAGGTCACCATCAGAGACTACAAAGAAATAAGTAGCAAAAACAGAATATTAAAGACATCCACAACTCTCAAGTATCCCATCATTAATAAATCAAGAAGAAAAGCACAAACCTACAAGAAGATTAAAAGGTATGGCAACCCAAGATAGTAAAAAACCAAGATGGTTTTGTTTTGGAAGTCCAGTGACAAGTTCCTTATAAGAGGAAGGAGCAATCAGCACGTCAGTATAGCTTATAGGTCAAATAAGGTTAATGCTGAGAATTGACCATTAGATTTATCAACCTGGAGATCATTACCTTGACGAGATCAGTACTGGTAGAGTATGAGAATGACAGCATGACTGGAGAGGATTCAAGAGAGAACAAGAGAAGGAGAGGAAATGAAGAAAGTAAATATATGGTATAAACAAATATAACAGTATAGTTGCAAGCATTTAACAAATCAGTCATGATTACTATGAACCTCAAGAAAGAGCATAATTAATCACTGTGCCTCTTTAAAATTAAGCAGATAATAAATTAACAGAATCTGAGAGATGCAAAAATGTCCACCTAAGAAAACACTTGTTTTGTTGTTGCTGTTATTAGCAGTAAGTACTCTTTATATTCTTTATGTTCTGTGTTCTTTATATTCTTCCAACTGCAAACTTAGATACAGCTGAGTTAGAGATTTTCACAGATGACCTTCTGTACAAGAATCACCACTGAATAAACCATATATAAAAAAATGTCTTGTAACTTGCAAGGTAATTAGTATGAAAATGAGAAAAAATATATAATGCACATATTCCTTTTAAAGAAAAACAATTGATTTCCCCAAACAAGTTAATACAAATGGCTTATTTTTCTTTCATTTGACAAACTGGTAGAGATAAAATAAAATTTACATGTCAAAAGATAACATGCAAAAAAAAAAAAAAAGAAATTTAGACTGTGATTTACCACTTATCAGTGATTAGTATCCTTAGAAAGGTTCTTGTCTTCAGAACCTATACTTAACAGAATAGAACACAATTCCTAACTGAGAAGAGGAAAATGTTATGCAGGGAAAATGAATATGCAATTTTAGAAGCAATCACAAAATATAAACATAAATAATAAAAGCACAAATCCTGTATTAAATTTGCAGGGCCTAAAGTATTGAGGCCAAAAGATGAAAAACAGAAATGGTCAATTAAATCACAGAAAGCCAACTTACTAAAAAGCAGGCCATGGTATCTGCATCTGTCCCCCAAAGCATGCTGTTATGGAAGAACCCCATTGGTAGTTCAAACAAGTTGCCTAGAAACAGATTATTTCATGATCTTATTGTGAAATATCATTTAGATTTTAGCCAAATACTTTATAGACTTTTACTTTAAGTTAACTCTGTTTTAGAGCATGAATTTGAGTCTAGTAAAGGGAAATGAAGATTTCACATGAGTATCTTAATCCTTAAAAGCAAGAAAGCTTTCCACTGAAGAAGGAAGAGCGTTTAAGGACATGACTTTCCCAGACTTTGGCCTATAAATATATTAGATCCTCTTTTAAATCCTCCTTTCACTTAGTCTTAAGTCTGTGAAGCTGGGATTTACTATTTCACCTATCTGGAAAAAAAACATGTGTCCACCTTAAGGTTTTTTGAATTATAAATAGACTCAATTGAAATCAATTTTAAACATTAGCACAGAGTCTTGGCAGGATGGACTAAAACACACACAACACACATTGAAAAAAGAAATAAAATAGAACATTTGTTTAGTATTAAAAATTCATTAGTATATTTGAGGGAATAAAATATATTCATAAACTGTTTTAAATATTTAATGTTAAAGGTTTTACTACCAAATAAATTCATTAAAGAGTAATCTTAAAATGATGTGTTTTTTTCTTTAATAAATATGCCAGGTTTAATTATCCCAAACTAAATAGTATAGAAGGTAGTGAACATTAAATCCATGGCAATGTTATTTTTATGTTGTATTACCTTCATTGATATCAATTTAATTAAAGTGTGCATTGGCAAGGACCAAAATGACTTAATTGTTTAAAACAAACCTTTTCTTAGTCATTGCCAAACCTAAAAATTAAACACTCCCAAATGACACTTTCTTTAATGTTTTCTACAAAACTATTCCATGGAAATAAATTTGGGAAAAAACATAATTAGTGCATTTTATTTTTTTATCCAATAAATAGCCATTTTAAATTGTCATTTCAGAAAAATACTATTTTTAGATGGATAAAGAATAAAGCTCAAAATGAATACCTAAGAATGCCCTATTTTCCACAATTCTGTTTAGGTTTCATTTATTAATAAAATTCTCTTGAACTACTATATATGCATTCATTTGTCTTCTGTTTGATTTGCTTTTAAATAGAAACAAAAATATGAAAGTTGAGACTTGTACTTCTTACAGGCGTATTTTTTTGTATTCATTTTTTCATTTGTGTATTCCTCGCTTATAGTTGGGTCACTGGAACTTAGTGAACAGTAAATATTGATTGAATATATGTATGTTTGAATGGCTAAATAGTTTGAAAAATGAATGGATGAATAAAAAAATCACATCCTCGGTCATTTGAAAGATGAAAATATTCAGTCTTAGAAATGTTAAGTAACTTGCTTAAGAAATTATTAATGGAAACACTAAAGATCCTGCTACCAAGCTGAGGAATTGTCACTGTAACACTCTTCTCTTAGTATTAGTAGAAATACTACATAAGCAAAAATAGGGGTAGCACTCTGAGGAGGTGGCAATGCTATAGAAAGACAAGATGGTTTAAGTAGTATCCTAACACCTGCTTAGACACTGACTAAAATGAATGAGGAGACAGGCAGATCATGAATGAAGTAAACAGAAGCTAGATAATTTTGATATCTGGAGATACCAGGGGAAAGAAAACAGTGTTTTAGATACCTCATAAGAGAAATCTATAAAACCTGACCTCTAAATGGGGGCACCTGGATGGCTCAGTTGGTTGAGCATCCGACTTCAGCCCAGGTCATGATCTCATGGTTCATGGGTTCAAGGCCCACATCAGGCTCTGTGCTGACAGCTCAAAGCCCGGAACCTGCTTTGGATTCTGTGTCTCCCTCTCTCTCTGCCCTTCTCCAGCTCACGGTCTGTCTCTCTCTCTGTCTCAAAAATAAAAATAAAAAACATTAAAAGGATAAATTAGATAAGAGTGCTAGAAATCAAAAGAGCCTCCAATAATTTTTGATAGGGGATCTGGAGAATGATATCTTCATTTTGATTAAAGAGGAAAAAAGTGACACATTTTGGAAAATATGATGATTCCAAGTTTCCAAATTCCACGTTTTGAAGAAAGTGAAGATACCAAAATGAACATGTCTTGTAGGAATTAGTTTAAAAGCACAATTTTTTTTTTAAGTTGAAATGGTGAGTCTGCTAATGAAACATTGATCTTCATATACATTGAAGAAATCCTTGATGTCCTCAAGTGAATGAATTAATAATACACTGACTTGCTTTCTGTTCCTCAAGGATGTCAAGATCTCTTTTATCTTTGGGCCTTCATATTGTTACATCTTCTGCCTAGAATTGTCTTGCACACATCTTCTAGCTGATTTTATCATTCAGCTCTCAACCAAAATATCATCTTCTCAGAGTGGCCTTTGCTAAACTTAGTATGACTTCCTATATGCAAAGCACCATTATATGCAAGACCCATTTAAAGAATTTTACATATATTAACTCATCCAAGCCTAATGAATAGCCTATGATCTAAAGACTATCATGATTACATTTTAAGAAAAAATGAAGACAAAGAAAGTATAGGAAAATTTTAGTAAGTGCTAAAAAGTGGTCAACTTAGTAAGTAGAGAAAAATGAGATTTGAACCAAGGCATCTGTGTCTTAGTACATGCACTCAACAACCAATGAATGCTGCCTAAGTACTTGTTAATCGTTACTGACAATCTTTTAGAAAGCACAAACTCTGAAATCACTGTATTTATTTATTTCCTAGTACATTTTCAGCCCTTTCCAGAGAATCTGGATCCATAAAGACAAAAATGCCAAAGGCCTATATACCTTCGCTAAACCTGTATCAGTGAAGCAGGAAGGTTGCAAGTTGTCTTATATTGCATTAGTTTATATATTCATGCCTTTTGTCATGTGATTTTGCAGCTCCTCCCATTATAGAGATGGAATATGTTTCCATGTCTCTTAGACCTGTGTGATATGCTTTCGTCAATGGGAGTATTACTGGTAGTAATTTGACCAAAGGCTGGAAAAGCAGTTTTGCAATATCTGTGCTTTCACCATGAGATAAAGTCCATGAAGTACATGGTTTGGCTAGTGTGCTGGCTCATCTCAGCCTACCCCTCAGCATATTTGCAAACTCATGAGCTAAGTCATAATACTTAGCTGTTGTGGTTTGTAGTGAGAGTCGATTAATTCAGAAATTAGCACAAAAAAAGGGGTACAGCCACTATAAAAATCTAAATTATCTGGCATTGTCTCTGCTACAAGTAGCAGGCCCTGAGGAGACAGAAAGGGCTAGGCAAATGTCAGAGCAACTGTTTTAAGAGGATTAGAAATTGGAGACATGTGTTTTGTAGTGATGAAATATTTGGTAAAACTCTCACGTGAAGTGACTTAGAAGATTGAAAATGTACCTAATGAATTTTTGGAATTGTACAAGAAGAAATGTGGGGAAAATAGAATGTTGACAGCTTGGGCTTTGCTCTTTAGCTACAAAAAATAAAAACTAAAAGTAAGAGATGGGCTCAACAATAATTTGGTAAGCATTATTTTGAGGGCATACACAATCCAGAATTTGCCAGGTTGGAAAATACACCTTTTTTCTCATCTCTAATACCTGCAGTAAACCAAATACTCTCAAAATGAGATAGAGACGGGAGGTAAACAGCCTCTCTTCAATATTATGTTCATGTAGGCCAATGAAACATACACACACACACACACACACACCCCTGTCAGGTACTAAGATATATTCTACAACTTTATGGAGGTATCATTGATACACAAAAAAATACTGCACATAGTTAATGTGTACAATTTGATGAGTTTGAACATATATATACATCCGTGATACCATCACTATGATCAAGGTAAATAAACATATCCATCACTTCCAAACTTTCCTTGTGCCCTTTGGCTTTTTTGTTTTGTTTTGGCAAAAACACTTAACATGAGTTCTACCATATGAACAACAGTTTATGTGTACAATCCCATATTGTTATCTAAAGGCATTATGTTGTACATATCTCAAAAACCTATTCATCTTGCATAACATTATAGCCACTGAACAAGTCCCTTTCTCCACTTCCACCCCATCCTCTAGAAACCACCAATCTATTATCTGCTTCTGTAAGATTCACTATTTTAGATATCTTAGAGGGGGAAATCATACAGTATTTGTCCTTCTGTGACTTACTTCTTTCACTTAGCATAATGTCTTTCAGGTCCATTACTGTTGGGCCAGAATTAAATTAGTATGAATGGCTTACAAATAAACAATTTGGAGAAAAGTGGTTAACTGGAAAAAAACAATGTATACACTCAGTATCAGAAGAAATGGCATATGAAATAAAAAGTCAAATGTAAAACATTCTCTATTAAAAAGAAAAACATAGATAAAAGAAATATATGAATTACTACAAGATTTACAGAGTATGTCAAAAATATCAGATTATTTAATATGTGAGGAGTTCCTTAAAAAATACAAGTAAACATCTTAATTATAATATGTACAATACAAACCAATGAATAAATAAATTTGCAGTTAAATAAATATAAACTGCAAGGAAAATACAAAAGCATATTCAACCTCATAAGTATTAGCAGAATGGAAATTAAAATTATTATTATATTTTAAGCTTTTTGTCCTTAACTAATGAATGCTTTAAAAAAATGGGTCTATCCATTCGGGTCACAAATACCTAGTATCCTGTCATATATAGATATAGATATAGATATAGATATAGATATAGATATAGATATAGATATAGATATAGATATAGATATAGATATAGATATATGTATATATATATACGTGAGTCATATATATATATGACATATTTTATCAGTCATGTGTGTATATATATAATATATATATATATATATATTATATATATATGGTACCTAGTATCCTATCAGATACATATATATATGTGTGTGTGCATATATGCATATATATATATACATATATATAGTCACAGTACCTTTTGAGTGTACTATGTGTTCTCACTAAACTGAATGCTCACTTTATTAATAATAAATGCTCACTAATTAATAAATGTATTAAAGGAGATTACCAGCAATATATGAAAAAGAAGTCTATTAAAATATCAATTGCTATTATTTATAACAACCACAATTTGGAACCAATATGAATAACAAATAACGAAGGATATAGTAAATAAATTGCAATCTTTATCAATTTCAGCATAATATATAGTTGTCAAGACAAGCATTATTTTTTTATTTTTTATTTTTTTGAGAACGTGCACATTCACATGGATGCTAGCAGAGGGGGGAGGGGCAGAGAGAGAGGGAGGAAGAGAAAATACTAAACTGGCATCATGCACAGCATGGGGCCCGATTGGGGGCTCAATCTCACAATCCTGGGATCATGACATGAGCCAAATTCAACAGTCAAACCCTCAAATGACTGAGCCACCCAGGTGTCCCAAGACAAGTGTTTGGAACTATTTTTTTAATGTTTATTTATTTTGAGAGAGAGAGAGAGAGAGAGAGAGAGAACAAGTGGGTGAGGGGCAGAGACAGAGTGAGAGAGAGAATCCCAAGCAGGTCCATGCTGTCAGCATAGAGCCCTACACAGGGTTCAATCTCATGAACTGGGGGATCATGACCTCAGCTGAAATCAAGAGTTGGATGCTTAACCCAAGTGACTCTCTGAAATATTTTTGAGGTATGTTTTTGAAATATCTTCAAGTGTTTTTGAAATATTGCCTCATGAAAAAAATCAAAAGAGAAATGGTATAGCTGCATTTTTGCAACTGCATATACAGTAAGAAGTAGATACAGGAATGGAAATCAAGATAGAGATAGAGACAGAGATTAAGGAATCTAATTAAGGAATCTAAGCTTAGGTGGAATGTTTACAATCAATGTTATTGAATTGTAATTTTCATACAATAAAATGCGCTCATTTTAAATACACTTAGATGAATTATGGCAAAGACATACACCCATATAACCACCTTTACCTTCAAAATAACAGAAATATTCCCATTACCCCCCCTAAAAAAATCTCCTCCTGATCCTTTATTTTACTGAATCATTTTTTTTTAATTTTTTCAATGTCTTATTTATTTTTGACAGAGAGATAGAGCATAAGTGGAGGAGAGGCAGAGATAGGGGGAGACACAAAATCCGAAGCAGGCTCCAGGTTCTGAGCTCTCAGCACAGAGCCCGATGCGGGGCTCGAACCCACAAACCGCGAGATCATGACCTGAGCCAAAGTCGGACACTCAACTGACTGAGCCACCCAGGTGCCTCCTGAATCATTTTTCAAAAAATTATTTTTTAATCAATTTCAATGATGTATAACTAACATAAGATAACTTGGCTTATCCACTATAATTAAATACATTATTTTTCCATTTGTTGTCAATAAGTATTTTGTGGGAGGAAACTTTATAACCCTGTAAAAGACTGTGCCTCATCAAACTTTCACAAACTACTTCTAGCACCATTGTTTATTGTTTATTTTGGCTAAATTAATTAACATAATAGTTGCAAAATGTAGATTTTCTAACTCCATTCTTTGTAGAACATTTAATAACTTCTACCCTGAGGGAGAGATTTCTCTTCTACATGTATTGACAGATATTGATCTATCTCTCTACCTATTATCTGCATTATATGGAAATGCACACATTCAAAAAGATTATCTCATTACTTTCCACAATTCCCATTCAGTTTTAATTTGGACTTTTTGTTCTTAGAAATATTTATATCATTCAACTTACAGAATTTATAGACCAAACAAGAAAAATAATTCTAAGATGGTCATGAAAGTAAATAATATGGAATTTTTTTTCACATTACCTTCTAAATGTGCATACAATGCTTCCAAAATAACCTTTCCCAGTTAAATTGGCAGAAGACATACAGATGGCTAACAGACAAATGAAAAGACGCTCAACATCACTCATCATCAGGGAAATACAAATTAAAACTACAATGAGGTATCATCCCACACCTGTCAGAATGGCTAAAATTAACAACACAGGAAACAACAGATGTTGGCCAGAATGCAGAGAAAAGGGAACTCTTGTAGACTGTTCATGGGAATGCAAACTAGTGTAGCTACTCTGGAAAACAGTATGTAGATTCCTCAAAATGTTAAAATAGATCCACACTACCACCCAGCAACTGCATGATTATTTACCTAAAGTATACAAAAAATACTGATTCTAAGGGATACACTTACCCCAGTGTTTATAGCAGAATTATCAACAATAACCAAATTATTGAAAAGCCCAAATGCCCATCAAGTGATGAATAAAGAAGATGTGGTACGTACACACACACACACACACACACACACACACACACACACAACCAGAATATTACTCAGCCATAAAAAAGAATGAAATCTTGCCATTTGCAATAAGATGGATGGATCTAGAAACTGTTTCTATCTAGAGTCTATTTCTTTAAAATTCCAAAAAAATGTACCATAAAATTCACAGTTATAGTTGGTTAAATAAGTTAAGTTTTATCTCTTTACTAATAAATGATGACAGGTTAACAAAACAATGGTCCCATGGCACAGTGAAAAACAGGTAAGAATTTTTTTAAGTTTATTTATTTAGAGAGAGAGAATGTGTCAGTGAGTGGAGGAGGGGCAGAGAGAAAGAGGGAGAGAGAAATCCCAAGCAGGCTCCACAATGTCAGCAGAGTCCCACATGGGGTCTCACGAACCACAAGATCATGACCTGAGCTGAAATCAAGAGTCCAACGCTCAACCAACTGAACCACCCAGGAACCCCAATCCCTAAGAGAATTTAATCTCAATGTGTAACAGATCAGCTAATAAGCTTCTTCATTTATAAAGTGGAAATGATAACCACAGTGCCTATTTTACAGGACTGTTGTGAAGACTGAATGAGGAAACTAAAGGAGAAAAAGCAATAAAGTGCACACAACAGTTCCCAAAATGTAGAGTTATTTAAAAGCTATCCTTATTATTAGATGATATTGCTTTAATATCATCTGATGATATTGATTTGATATCATCAATATTAAATATTCTTCAGTGGTTAAAGTAAAAGATCGGTAACAGGTTAAATGGCCATTAGGTATAGTGAAAATATCGCAAAATTGAAAATCCATCATTTTGTATGTGAATACTAGTTGTGTTTCTTAGTGATGTTACTTGTTTGCTATGTAAATTTACACGAAATTATTTAACTATCTGCACTATCATGTCCCCTTAGCCATAAAATGGAGATGATAATTATTACAATATGTTTTTACCTTATTTGAAGATTCTTTTAAATTCACTTCATGAAATTTATACTATAAAACATTCCAAAATCAGAAACATGTAACACATACCCATATATTATTATGTAGACTTAGCCAATATTAACATCTTGACATATCTATTTAAGCTTTTTCTTTTTTTGCCTTAAATATAATGCTATAGACACTCAGAAACTACCCAGTTTGAACCTACACAGAGATAAGCACTACTTTAAAACTGGCATGTATGTTTCCTGTCCATTTATTACACAGATAATGTATGTCATTTAATATAGTTTTAAAGATTCATAAATGACATTATTTTATACATCACTTACTAATTTGTTACACATATTTACAGATACTGATAAATCTAGTAGTCTAAATAAGCGTCTAAATGCTAATCTAAATAAGTGATTTTAATTTCCAGGTATTGTAAGTGTAATTATGATTATCACCAAACATGGAAGTGTTATACTAGGTTTCTGAAAATTAAGATCATGTTGGGGGGATTTTTAAGATGTTCATTATAATCTAATGAATGATCAATTTTGGGAAATAATCCTAGAAAAGGAGTTTCAAGGATGTGCTTGAAAAGAACATGTCCTTAAAATACATGCTGCAGGCAGCATCCAAGTTATTCTCTTGTTATTCAAATATTTTTATACCCACACTGATATTTGCAAACTGTTTATCAACTTCTGCATTATTGTGTTATAATTTCCCAAAGGATTTCTGAATTTTTGTTTATTATTCCTTACATTTGGTAAAGTTTTATTTGAAACATTTTCAGCCCCCCTTATTAAGTGCACAAAGATCAAGGATTATTTGTCTCATATATTATTTATCTTAGAATCAAGTAATGATCCTGATATCCAATTACCATAAGCTTGTCTGCTATTAAAATTACTATGATAGCTTATTTGATTGTTATTGATGTTATAGTTGTTGTTATTACTATTATCTCAGAATATCTATTGCTTGCTTTTGCTTTCAGCTTGTCTGTGACATTTTCCGTTTGCCTCTATCTCAAATCTAATCTTAAAATATTTCTTAATATGTGACTTTATTCTGTATAAATACACTGGTTGCTAACATGTTTGAATTATGTCCATTTGTTGTTTTTGGTTTTCTAGTGCCTCTTGGTTTTTTTTTTTTTTTCCTCTTTTCAGATATTCCATTGGATTTTTATTTTTTTTTTATTTTTTTTTTTTTATTTTTTTTTCAACGATTTTTATTTATTTTTGGGACAGAGAGAGACAGAGCATGAGCGGGGGAGGGGCAGAGAGAGAGGGAGACACAGAATCGGAAACAGGCTCCAGGCTCCGAGCCATCAGCCCAGAGCCTGACGCGGGGCTCGAACTCACGGACCGCGAGATCGTGACCTGGCTGAAGTCGGACGCTTAACCGACTGTGCCACCCAGGCGCCCCTCCATTGGATTTTTAAAGATTTTGTTTCTTGCTCCACATATATTTTTTGTTTAATTTTATTTTTTCCTCAACTAATAGATTGGAAATGGCATATCATTTTCTTTTTTCTTAAGCAAAATTTAGCCAAAACTTAAGTATGCCTTCTCTGGAATATTAATATGGCTTTTTGGTTTTAGTTATCTGAGAATCAGATCACATTTCTTAAAAAGTCCTCCCTTTTACAACTGTTACTCTTGTATCCTTCATAAAATTACAAGAAGCTTAAAGTTTTTACCTTGGATTATATCCTTTTTTCATATTTTTGCAATATAATATTTTAATTATAATGTTTTGAAATCCCACATTTATCATTTAGAATTATCAACATATTTATTACCCATGCATCAGCCACTCCTTTTTCTTCCTCATGTGGTAAGTTTTCTTTTTAATATATATATTTAAAACTACCTCTTCAGTATAGATCCCTAAGTGGTCATTTTCTTCTATGCATTAAGCTATCTTTATCCTCATTCTGACCAGTTAGCAATATATTCTAAGTCAATTACTTCTCCCTCAGCATTTGACATATATTATTTCTGTCTCCTATCCTATATATTTTTCTGATGAGAAGTCTTGCTGTTAAGTGTTTCATCCCTATGTAGATATATTCCTTTACTTTCTAGTTGATTTTGAAATTTCTATCTTTTCAGTATTCACTCTGGTACTTGTAGGGATGAAATCATTTTTACTAATCTTAAACATTTATTATGCTTCTTAAAACTAAATATTTCTGTTTTCTTTCCAATTCTGAAAAATTTGCATTTCTTATATCTGTGAATATTACCTCTACCTTTTCTCTCTAATTTTATCTTCTTCATTCTTATTGCAAATAATTTGGTCTGTAGCAGCTCTTTCACATTTTCCTTCTATTTTTCTAGTTTATGTTGATTCATATTAAACTTTAAACTGTCTTTTCGTTTTGGCTGTTTAATTTTATGCTTTCACATGTCCAACTGTCCACTCATTGAATATCAGTGATACACAGCTATAGACCTGAAAATATGGGTGTATATATATAGATATAAATATAGATGTAGACATTGATATTTTTCTAGATGACTTAGGTAGTTCTTATTAAATGCTTTTGTCCTTTTCGTTCCTATAATTTCTATTAATTTTAGTATAATATCTTTGTTTCTGCTATAATGTCAACTATAATTCTATTCCTCTATTCATTCCTTTTTCATACACACTTATTTTATCATTTCTTATAAATTATTTCATTATATACATTTTGGGGGTATTAATTATTCTATCTGTAATTTCTATTGACTCCTCCTTAGTGTGACTTTTTAAGTCTTCTGACTGCAAAGTTTTAAATGTGTGCTCTTCTAACAAGGTTTAGTTTGGGTTTGTTTCCCTCTCTGGGTCCTATGCGAACTGTTTTGTGGACATGATTCTACAGAACGGTTTGTTTCCTTCTACTGGGACCAGAGCTAATATTGAAACTGGTTTTACTTTAACATTAACTTACAGTCATAGATTACTACACATCTTGGATGAAATAAATTTGGACTTTTGGATCCCACATCATCATGTGGCTTTAAGTAAGAGTTTAATTTAATCTTATTGGATCCTAACCTCCCATACCTAGTCCCCCAATCTCTCCTCTCAAAGTCTGTGGAAGACTATCCACTTTGTAACTCCTTCAGTGTACTGAGTGAGGTTTCCTTAGTCATTTTCTTATAAAGGGAAATTCCTCACTATATAGGGGTTTCAGTTTCAGCTCTGAAGGGATAAGACTGCATGCAGATTTCCTTATTTAAAACACAGTTGCTTGCCGGTAGGGTAATCCCAATTTTATTCCAGGATCCAGGTCATTTCCTAGTCATATCATGAGTTTTCCATTCCCAGTTTGAGTTCACCCTTCAATCCAGCATCATCTATGGTTTCCTTTTTTTTTAATTTTAATTTTTATTTTTTTGTCTCTTGAGCTCAACTTTAAATGGTGATTCTATTTTACCCAGCATTTCTATATATTTTAAGCAAGGAATTTTTGATCAGGTCAGCCATCCATGTTGCTGGAAGCCATTTCCATTTATTTTTCACTTTGTCAATTATGATTATAAGAAACAGCTACATAAGCAAGATCAAAAGCAGCGGAATTGCCACAGTGTGAGATTTTAATGCCTTTGCAAAATGGAATATGAAAATGCATGCTTAAATTTAATTCAGGAAAGGGACCTGAGCACCACCATACCCTTCCAGCTTTGCAGCATCACAACCGTAAGAGTTCATTTGACTCTGTTGAATCTGCATGAAAGAAACAAATTAAGATACAGCAGCACAAAATGTATCTTGCCTTCAAATTTTTACAAAATTGGAAGGAGACTTAGAAATTTTCTACTCCAAGGTCCTAATTTAACAAGAAAAAAAAATCACAAAACACGAGCAGCACAGTGTCAAGTTCTGGACTAGGATCTGATCTTCCTCTTCTATACCAGTGCCCCTTCTAGTTTGTGACTCTTTAAATCTAATTAAAAAAGAAAAAAACCCTCAAAGTCGTTAGGAATAACCATATTCCAATAACCATTACCAATTCTAATTCTGGAAACAACTTTCAATTTGGGTAAGTTAATTGAAAGCTAGATTCCATCCACGTCCTGCTAATGTTCATCCATCATAGTAAGCCACTCGTGGGAAAAATAATCATTGTATCAAAAACTGCAATTCTCATACAAAATTAAATGTGGGTTTTTTGGGTCAAGTTTTGTGTTTTCATTCAGGGAATTTCCTTCCAACTCCTAAATCCTAAAGAGTGTGTGTGTGTGTGTGTGTGTGTGTGCGCGCACGTATGTGTGATAACCCCATAAAATATTACACAACTTTGGAAAGGCTCCTTTAACAAAACAAAAACGACTGAAAAACTCTAGTGTATGAATTACAATTCTTCTTAAAGCTAAAAGAATCGTGGAGGCAGAAACCATAAAAAGAGCTATAGTCATCCCAAATGTAAGATATGAAGACACCGTGCTAATATATGGAAAAACAGTCTAAATATAAGGAAATTGATAAAATAGTACATACAGACTTTAAGATATTTAATATTTTATGAGGATTATTTTGGTTTCGTTCACTTTGTTTTTATTATCTCCAAATTACTTACCCTCACCCTCACATCTAAAAGTGGAGTCAGTTTGTTTTCTGAAGAAAATTATGGACCTTATACAAATTTGAAAAGTACAAGTGTTGGTGCATAGAGGCAAAAATGTTACCACACCGATTTACTATACCAAAATAAGAAATTTGTGTGTGTGTGTGTGTGTGTGTGTGTGTGTGTGTGTGTGTGTGTGTGTCACCTGAAAATTCTTATACTTTCATCAGGCCTCAGGTGAGATGTCACTTCCTTCAAAATTCATCTATGAGCCCCAAGACTGTACTACACACTCCTTCATCCATGTTCACAAGTCCCCATACTCACTCATCACCTGAAATTATAACTGCCAGCTATGTTTTATGTCCCTTAGTAGATATTGTACCTTTTCTAACTCTGTACACCAGCATCTGGCAGGGAGCCTAAAACATGGCACACAGTGAATATATAACTGTCAAATGACTTTGTGTGTACTATTTGGTAAAACCAATCTCTAGCTGAATATTTATTAATTAAATCACAATGTTATATAACAGGACCACACGAAGCTTCTAGAGAACACAAGAAGCAAGCGTTCGGTAATTTCTAATAAAAAGAAAAAATAGGTAGTTTATTTGAATCTCGGATATAATTTACGCTAATTTCTTTATCACTGAAAGAGGGTCTTACTAGGTGAGAGAAGACAGGATGAAAAAATGTGAAAATATCCATAGAGACAGAACCTATAAGAACAGAAAGTACATCAGTGGTTGCCTAGGCCGGGGAGGCTAGGATTAGCTAGGAATGGGCACGGGGGTAACAGAAATGTTCTATATCTTGACTGACACCGATGTATAAATTCATCAAAACTCATCAAAATATGTACTTAAAAGTAGTGCCTTATACCTCAATTAAGTTGAGTTTTTAAATGCCTCAGTAATTTAAACAGCTTCTCAATAACGTTTCCAGCAGAGAAAGTATTCAACAGTTTTGTTATTGGAGGAAAATGCTATGAGATAATATTATTTAAAATTTCTAAATAGTAGTAATAATGCTGAAATCAGTTTAAAGAGCCTTTTTATGGTAGCTTGTATATAAAAGGAAATTAATGGGTCCCACACTAATTTTCTTCAGTGATTAAATCACCAAACTACTGATCTTCCCCTTGTTTATTCATAGACCATCAGGTAATTAGAACTGTCTCTACTATATCATCTGCCAGCTGTGAAGAGAATGAGAACAATAGTTATTCAGTTCAGCAGGATCATTGTCATTCATATAGGAAAACAGGACCTTTGCAACTGTTAAAAATAGGGCTAGGTATATTTCTTCTCCTTTTTCTCCATACTTATGTAATAAAAAGCCATGACCAACTGGAGACTTAGCTGTTTATGTGCATATATAATTAATTAAAACTAATTTATTTAATAGAATCAACTAATATTATTATAGCACTGAGGGCAACTTTAAAGGGGAAAAAAAAAAATCTCAACCAGGCATGAATTCCAATACCTAGATATCTTATAGACATTCCTTTTCTAATATATACCAATCTGTATCTAGAAAATTTATATCAAGTGTCTAACAAATACTATATCAAAGCAAACTGAGCAAAGTAAACAGAGTTGGCTACTACCTCCTAATACCATGACTTATGAAGATTTAGGATTTCAACATCAGAATTTGGGAGAATACATTCTGGCCATAGCAAGAATCGATCACAGCTTTAAGTCTCTTATACTAGAAGTATTTTTACTTCCATTGCCTCAACATCAATTCTACTGAACACACACATGTACACAAACACAAAAAACTCATATTCAGAAATAGTAATTAAATATAAAGCATAAGAATATTAATAAATATGACACTAATAAGGCATGGGATATAGTGGTAGAAGGTGACGTGAAATTGACTAAAACCATCCTTTCTTTTCTCTAGATGTAATTTACATAAAATAAAAATCTTAGCACTCCAGCCAATGAATTTTAATACTTGAACAAACATACGTATCTTCCACCCAAAATGTGATAAACACATTCCTGTCATTGCAAAAAATTCTGTTGTGCTAATTTCTGGTAAATACCTAACTCAAAAGTGACTACTTTCTGATTACTATCACCATGAATTAGCTCTGTTTATTCTTAGAATTTGTATAGATGAAATTACATAGCAAGTATTTGTGTGTGTCTGATTTCTTTCACCCAAAAAAAAAAATGTGTTTGAGATTCACTGTATGTTGTGGCTATATCAATAATAAGCCTAGCACTGATAATATCCCTTTATCTTCCTTTTAATGTCTATGGGGTTTTTTGATTGTGATATCTGTATTTTTTTAATCTTGCCATCATTAACAGTCTTACCATGAGTTTATTCATTTTGTTAATTTTGTCAATATCAATGTTTAAACTAATTTAAAAAAAAATGTTCCTCTAGGGGAGCCTGGGTGGTTCAGTTAGTTGTCTGACTCTTGATTTTGGCTCGGGTCATGATATCATGATTCCTGGAATCTGGCTCTGTACCAACAGCATGGAGCCTGCTCAGGATTCTCTCTCTATTCCTCCCCTGCTCATGCTCTTTCTTTCTCTCAAAATAAATAAATAAACATTAAAAAATAAATAAATAAAAATAAAAAATTGTTTTATGTCACTGATTTTCACCCCTATTTTTATGACAACCTCCCTTTAGTTTAATGTGCTTTTCTGTCCCTAGCTTCTTATTTTGGAAGTCTGGGTAAGTCTTTTCTAATATAAGGTATTTATATTAAAAATTGTTATTAATACTATAAACTTCCATTAATTAAAGCTTACCTTAACCCAGAAATAAATGTTATGTTTCCCTTTTCATTCAGTTCAAAATATTTCCTGAATTCTCTCATTTTTTTCAGTGGTTTGTTACAAACATGTTTTTAAATTTTTAGGAATTTATGAAACTTACCAATACCTTAATTGGTAACTTCTAATTTAATAACATCATCACTACAAAACATGTTTTATGTTTTTAGTTATTTGATATTGATTGAGCCTTTTTTCGTGGTCCTGTCTATTGACTATTTTGGGAAATATTTCCAGATATAACTAGAATATTCTACATTTGGGGGCAGCACTCTCTACATATCACAAGACCACATTGGTAGATAGGGTCGTTCAAGTGTTCTGCATTCTAAGTTTGTGTCTACTTGTTTTAAATATACCAAGGTAAGAATATCCACGATTCTGGATTTCCCTACATTTTTTTTTTTTGGCCAATTTTTTAATTCACAGGTTTTGAACATCTATAAATAGCAGCAATGATATGATTGTTTTCTTGACAAACTGGATAATATTTCCTAATATATCACTATGATATATCCATATTTATCTCTGATAATACTGTTTTGAAATTTATTTTATCTGATATTAATATTTCATGTTTTTATGTTCACTATTTGCATATCTTTTTCATGCTCTTATTTCATCTGCTTCATACACACGCACACTCATGTACACTCACATACACAAATATATTTACTTTTCTAGCGCACTTCATTTCTTCTTGCAGATCTCAACTTTCATGCAGTATCATTCCCAATCAACTTCAAGAATTCTTTTAGCATATCTTTTTGGGCTGATCTACTGGAGACTAACTTATACCTTTTTTTTTTTTTGTATGAAAATGTTTTAATTTCCCTTTTTTAAATTTTTAAAATTAATAAAGCAGTTTTAGTGTTGCAGAAATAATGACCATAAACTATCCCCAGAATGCCCACAATACACACAATTCCCACATTAGTAACATATTGCTTTAGTGTTATACATTTGTTACAACTGATGAGCCAGTGCCAATACACTGTTATTTAAAGTCCATGGTTTACGTTAGAGTTCATTCTTTGTGTTGTAAATACTACAGGTTTTGACAAAGGTATAATGACATGGGTCCACTATTACAGTATCATGGACAATATTTGTCAGTGTTCTAAAAATCCCCTGTGCCAAACTATTTATTCTCACCTCCCTCTTTCCACTCGTGGAAACCACTGATATTATTATACTTTCTCCATGATTTTCCTTTTCTAGAAGGTCATACAGTTGAAATTATATAACATGTAGTCTTTCCAGATTGTCTTCTTTCACTTAGGCATTTAATGTTCCTCCGTATCTTTTTGTGACTTAATAGCTCATGGCTTTTTATCACCAAACAATATCTCATTGTATGGATGTACAACTGTTTATTTATCCTTTCAAGTACTGAAGGATATCTTGGTTGCTTCCAAGTTTTGGCAATTATCAATAAAGCTTCCATTAACAAAAGTGTGTAGGCTTTTGTATGGACCTAAGTTTTCAACTCATTTGAGTAAGAACTAAGGAGTACAATTGAAGAATCATATGTTAAGAGTATGTTTAGGTTTTCAAGAAACAGCCAAACTCTCCTATAAAGTGGGTGTACTATTTTGCATCTGTACCAGCAAAGATTGAGAGTTCGTATTGCTCCATAACATCACCAGTATTTGGTATTGTCAATATTTTGGATTTTAGTCATTCCAATAGCTACATGTGTATTGGCATCTCACTATTGTCTTAATTTGCAATTCCTTAAGGAAATGTGACACTGAGCATGTTTTCATATGCTCACTTGTCACGTGTATACCTTCTTTGGAGAGATATCTGTTCAAATCATTTGCCCACTTATTAAGTGTATTATCTGCTTATTTTTGACTTCTAAGAATTCTTTGCATATTTTGGATATTAATCTTTTATTAGAGGGTTTTCCTTCATTTTTAAAGGGTATTTTCCATGAATATCAAATCTAAACTGCCCTTTCCCTCCAGCATTTAAAAACATCCTTGAGGAGAAGTTAGCCATCTTTTCTTCCTCTGTGTAAGGTTTTTATCCTCCCTGTCAACATTTAGTGCTTTATATCTTTGCTTTCAGCAGTTTGACTATAACATTCCTAGTGTTTTATTTTTTGTTTCTACCTGAATTTCACTGGGTTCCTTAATTTTTTTTTTTTAGCTTGATGTCTTCAACCATTTTTAGAAACTCTCCTCCATATTCCCTTCAATTATTTAATATGTTCTATTCTTTTTATCTTCACTTTCTAGGGCTCCAATGACACCTATGTTAGGCTATTTGCTATAAGGCCATACTGAGCATTTATCTTTTTCTTGGTGTTTTATTGTATAATTTTTAATGATCTTTGTTCAAGTTCACTCAATTTTGCTTCTATTGAGTTTTTTCTGCTTTCAAGCCTATTGAATAACTTTTTTTCTATCATTATTATTCAAATTTTTTCCATAGTTTCTATCTGCTGATAGTCCCTATCTCTTCAAGCATGTTGTCACCTTAGATCCTTTGACATCATATTATAGTCATTGCAATGTTTCTTCTCTGGCTATTCCATCATCTGGGTCATTTCTGTTTGCTTGTATTGACTATTTTAGCCCTTGTTCATGGACTGCTTATTGTAGCTTTTTAATTTTTCTCTTAACATTTCATTGCAAACATGGAATTCCATATAAAACAAGTCTTAAAAATATAATAATAGCCTTTACTACCAGAAATAAAACTCTCCTTATCATCAGGTTGCTGGTACTGAAATTTGAATTTAAACTTCAGTTAGACTCTCTTCATTACTAGTTTCCAATATTTTGACAATGTGATGAGGAGTTGGTTTTTAAATTTAGTTTTAGATCTCTGAATGGTGCTGTTTGCTTTTCAGTCCCAGTTTCAGATTTTATTTTTCAGGAGTTCTCCCTTCACTTTGCTGTGCTGTTCAAGTATTTAGAGCAATACACTAAATAGAGGCCTGCAGTATCTCTGAGGGACTTTCCAGGCTTGTTTCCTGCCTTCTGTGCACTGTACTCAGTGAAGGTATAGAGTGTCACTGAGTTCTTCTCTCAGATTTCTCACCCACCTCTAGTTGTCAAAGGATCTCTGCTAATCCCTCAGTAAAAGTGCATTCAAGGGATTTATTTCTTTATCTCATTTCTCCTTACCTTCCCCCTCTCTTCATTGGGGAGTTGCAACACTTTCACTGACAGTCTGGTAAGCTTTAGGGCACGTCTTTCAGCTAGCTCACTATACTCTCAGCCTTTAGCAGGTAACTGTCTCTAATTGGAAAATGTTCTGTGCCTCAGGCAGGATCTCTCGGATGGCCTGCTTTACACCCTTTGTTAAAAAGGCTATAAATATGTACTCACTGAAGGTCTGTGAGAAAAAATTTTGTTCAGTGCCTGAATTTTTTTCTTTGGCTGGGACTTCCTGAGATTCTATCGTGTCAATTCAATGTCCATTAAAAACTGGTTTCAACTTCAATGTAAATGAAAAGTTTGGTTTTAACGATATCAGCTGGTTTTTTTCCCCCACACAGCCACTTATTGTGGATTCCTGTCCTTCTAGCTGCTGTGCCAAGGATAAAAATTACTCACTTATGAAGAATTCCTCAATTTCTGGAATTTAATTGCTTTCAATTTTGTCTTGTCCTCAGCTCTCTGATTTGTTTTAAAAAGAAAGATTGTACAGGTTATCTCAACTATTCTAATTGTCACAGAGCAACGATCATTTGCATCCTACAATCTCAAACAGAAGTCAACACAGATACATCCTCTTAAACTGGATTGTTGCTCATTTTAGTAATTTTGCAGTGCAGTCGCAGGTGAGTGGATAATGGTATGTTACATAGCCAAGCTTCTTTGCTTTCAGGTGTGTATCGTGGTAATAGATAATCACTATTCTATCACTTTGTGAGAAGACGAAATATAGAATTTCTGTATTCCAAAAACATCTTCTGCTTTCCAGATGTGTGTTGACTACATGCTCTGAAGATCCTTCCTGGAAGAAGAAATAGTTCAGAATCCACTGCTCTCCTTCAAATAAGGAAAACATCAAGCCCCCTTCTAACCAAAAACAAAGCTAAACAAAATTCTTGAGCAAAAACTACTAGTTTGAAAAACACATTTTCTCCATTAAAGCATTATTCTTTTTAAAATGAGAGTTTTAATATTGGCTGCTCCTCAACTCCCACCCATTTAATAGTTTCTAGATTTGTCTACTTATAATTTCTATTTCTTCTTCATTGTAAAATAAAAATACAAAGAATTCACCAGGGAGATGTGCAGACCACGAACCTCTACAGCAGGACAGAGAATAACTTGTGATGAACATCTACAACATTTGCTTTCAGAGGTATAAAGGGAAACATTCTAATACAGTGGTTGTGCGGGGCCTTCCTGAGGAGATGACATTTTTCTAGGGGCTTTTTCCTCTCTTTTTTTGTTTTTTAATGTGTTGTTTGTTTAAATCAATTTCATCTATTTCAAATGTACAGTTTGGTAACTATATATAATCATGAAACCACCACAAAGATAAAAATATGAAACAGTCTTCCATCACCCTAAAAGTTTTCCCGTGTCCCTTTGCAATCAATCCTCTCCCTGTGAGCACAGACCCAGATGACAACCTGTCCGCTTTCTTTCACAAAATTGTGCCTTCTCCATAAGTTCATATAAGTAAAATCATAATATTTTGTTTGACTTCTTTAACTTAGCATAATGTTTTGAAGATTGATTCATGTTGCCAATATCATACCTGAGTAGTATTTTATAACCTAAAATAATGTTTATCTTTTCATATTCGTAAGTGGATGGACATATGATCTGCCTCCCGATTTTGACAATTTTGAATGAAGATGTTATGAACATTAATGTAAATGTACTTCTGCGGATATATATATTTCCATTTCTGTTTGACAAATTTCTGTTTGAGAGAGGTTGCTTTGTCATATGGTAATCATATATTTAACTTTATAAGATAATGCTATACTTTTCTAAGGAGAATGCACTATTTTACATTCCCACCAGCAATGTATTTAGTCCAATTGCTACAAATCCTTTGCAACACTAGATATTGTTCTCTTTTTGACTTTAGTCATTGCAGTGGGGGCATAGCAGTATCCATTTCTGGTATCAATATGCATCTTTCTGATGTATAAAATAACTGGTACATTATTTAAAAATAACTGTCACTGAGTTTCCAAATACTGCTTTTCTAGATTTTTGTGTATATCCATTTTTATTCTTTTTTGATTGGAGACTATATTTTGAATGCCTGTAAATTTATCAGACTGTATTACTCAGAATGTTACATATTTTGATAAATGTTCTGCATGTAGTTAAAAGTGAATCCTGTTACTGCTAGGGAAATTATTCTATAAATAATTAGTACCAGGCTGGTGTTCGACTCTTCTATACACTTCCTGATTTTCTCTTGCTCTTCTATTAATTTTTAACAGGAGGTTATTGAAATCATCCATTAAGATTGTGAACTTGTCTATTTCTCCTTTCAGTTCCATCAGATTTGCTTCATGTATTCTGAAGCTATGTTACTAAACAGCTGAAATTTTAAAATTCTGATGTCTTTTTGAAAAATAAACTTATGCAATTATACTCTTCAACCCTGATATGAGTCTTTGTTCTAAAATCTACTCCATCTGATGTTTATATAGCCATTCCAACATGTTTTTATTTACTGTAAGCATGCTATATCTTTTCCAACTTTTAAATTTTTACCCATTTGTGTATTTACATATTTTGTGTATTTATATTTTTAATGGGTATCTTTTGCACAGCATATAGTTGAAAACTTTTTTAATCCAACTTCAATATCTGCCTTTTAGTTTAGGTTTTTAGACCACTTAGCATAATCATGGATGTGTTTTTTTGTTCATTTGTTTCAAGTTTTTATTTAAATTATAGTTAGTTAATATATAGTGCAATATTGGTTTCAGGAGTAGAATTTAGTGGTTCATCACTTGCATATAACACCTAATGCTCATCACAAGTGTCCTCCTTAATAACCATCACCCTTTTAGCACATTCCCCACCACCTTCCCTCTAGCAATTATCAGTGTGTTCTCTATAGTTAAGAGTTTGTTTTGTGGTTTGCCTCCCTCTCTTTCTTTTTCTTTCTTTCCCTTCCTTCCCCTATGTTTATCTGTTTTGGTTGTTTAAATCTAGCATCTTTATGTTGCCTGACAGACATGTTTTTGGCTTGCCTTATACCATATCCAAAAAGTCTAAAACAAATTAACAAAATCAACTTATTCAAATCATAAGATATTGTTGATATTCAATTCATTCAAATAACTGTGAATATTTAATTGACCTATTTTGATACCAACATTATCTTGTTTGTACATATATACTAGTTTTGTCCATTGATTTTGTACACTTTGACCAAACTGGCTATATTTGTATTCCTCCTAACACTCAAATCTAGTGGTTACCACAAATTGTACTCTTTGGCCTTTTCTGACAAACAAAACAACTTTAATGTCAATGATCAGAATTCACTGAAGATCACTGAGGTAGAGGAACTGTCTCCAAACTGGGTGAGTCTTGAAGTAAAAGAATTATAAATGAAATAAATCCTTGTGTGGCTTTGTGTACATATCTAGGCATACAATTTATCCAGGAATAAAGCATTAAATATTAACTCATGCTTATAATCCACTTAAATTTGGCAATTTCTTAATGTAAGTGTTTTCAATATAATTATACTCAGGTTAGGTTGCACAAGCCAAAAAGCTAGAATTAATTTTTGATTATTCTTTTTTCTCTCACCAACTAACACATCTGAAATCTGTCCCTTTTTCTATATATAAAAACTCCATCCTACTCTAAATTCCAATCATCTCTTACATGGACTTCTGAAATAGCCTACTAATTTCTCACATTGTTCACCTTTTCTCCTTTAAATCTGGCTGAAAACTTTTAAATCGCTTCCTAAAAAGTTTGGAATAAAATTCAAAATCCTTATATCATTCTATAAGTATGATATGCAGTGATTCCAAATTATTATTATAGATCCTGCCTACCTTCCACTTTCTCATTCCACAATCCTTCTACCTACAGTGATTCCAACTCACTGTTCTCTCTATTCCTGGATAATAGTAAGGTTCTCTCCATCTTAAAATAATTTCACTAGCCACTCTGTGTTGTCATCTAGTTCTTTACTCAAATACCACCTTTGGGGGCGCCTGGGTGGCTCAGTCGGTTAAGTGCTCGACTTCGGCTCAGGTCATGATCTCGCGGTCCGAGAGTTCGAGCCCCGCATCAGGCTCTGTGCTGACAGCTCAGAGCCTGGAGTCTGTTTCAGATTCTGTGTCTCCCTCTCTCTCTGACCCTCCCCATTCATGCTCTGTCTCTCTCTGTCTCAAAAATAAATAAACATTTTTAAAAAAAATTTAAAATACCACCTTTGCAAGAGCTTTCCTGCTACTCAATCTAGATTCCACCCAACATCCAACTATTCATTCACTTAAAATTTACCCCCTTTTTTTCTTCAAAGTATTTATAATTTTGAAGTGTCATATTTATTGTTATTAACTCTGATAGAATGAAACCCTATGAGAAAAAGAATACCTCCTGTTTTTTTCACACTTTTCCAGGCAGGTCACTAAGTTAAACTTCACTTTGTATTGCAAAGCCTAGAGCATATCTACTATCTATCTTGCTGCCTATCTATCATCTAGCTATATAATTTAAGTAATGAGAAATGCCTGCGTGGCTCAGTTGGTTGAGCAACCAACTTTGGATCATATCATGATGTCGAGGTTCGTGAGTTTGAGCCCCGCATCAGGCTCTGTGCTGACAGCTTGGAGCCTGGAGTCAGCTTCAGATTCTGTGTCTCCCTCTCTCTGCCACTCCCCTGCTCACATTCTGTGTGTGTGTGTGTGTGTGTGTGTGTGTGTGTGTGTGTGTGTCTTTTCCTCTCTATCTCTCTCAAAAATAAATAAATATTAAAATACTTAAATAATGAAAACCTGTTAAGGTTAATATGCAGTTAACTTTTTTCACATATACTACCTATCATAAAATTTTATGAAGTAGGAAGGCAATACTGTCACTAATTTTTCTGCAGATAAGAAAGCTGAGGCTCTTGAAAAGATAGATGTTTGTATCAAGTTTACATAAAGTAGAGCTGATACTTAAACCCAAAGCTTCTGATACAGAATCCTAAACTCATTTTAATATCTAATTAGCATGTATACCATAGGGACAAGCCTTTATATTTAGTTGTTTTCAATACATTTTAAAATATCAATTTGATAAGAGGTAGGATATGATAGCAAATATCATACTAAATTAAGTTTTTTGTACCTATAAAAGTCTAAGACTTTACCTAGCTTAGCCCTTATTAAGTGAAATATTTAAGGATAAGAAAATCTAATCTCAACTTTTTTCATAATTTTCATAGGACCATGAAATGTAAGTACCAAAATATCAAACATCTTAAAATCCCAGGTAAAAATCTATAATAAAGGCAGTTTGGAACACAAACCTATTTGAAGACACTAACCTAGAAACCAGGCTAAACAAATGTATAGACTCAATAATATTGATATTTTAAAGTTTTGTTCTTAGTCTTCTAATGTTTATCCACCCTTAAGAGAACTTTCCATTTGATCACAGACTGAAAGTAAACCAAAACACACTTATATCACTCTCACACACACACACACACACACACACACACACACACACTCAAAATGGAGAAGACAACACCAGAGACAAAGCCTTTACTGATGCTCATAAATTCACTAAATTCACAAAATTCTTTTGTCCTAAAATGAATTTTATCATTTTATCAGGTACATCATATATATAGTCTTCACCTCAATGAAACTTAGGTTTTAAGACTCGGCTAGAAAAGATTAAAAAGAGAGAAACAGAAAGAAAAGAAAAAAAAGCAAGATAAGAGTTGATCTCCAGTGTATCACTCCAGAGCTCAAAATGCCATTTTCAAGGATAAAAATACACAATATGGCTTGTTAAACTGAGACTTTATTCACTGGACGTCAACAAATCCTGGGAGCATCTATTCTATATTTTGTAACAAAAATAAAAAATAAGACAAAGAAACAAACAGAAACAATAGTATACAAGAAAAAAAGGTGGAGAGAGAGTATATCTTGATTTATTGGCAATTTCATATTGTTGCAAATTATACTGGACAATAATTGAAAAGTGATCATTATCCCTGTATTTGATTACTTTATAAAACGCTAATGGTCAGCAGTGGTTGGTTAATTTTACAATTGCTTTTGGTACACAGGAAAGGGAAATTTGGAGGCCGAGCAAAACAATCATAGAGCTGGTGTCCCAGTTTAAAGTCAGACGAATGTTGGCTCAAAGTGTAAAAATAGAAAATGCTTTAGGACAGCAATGAAAGCATCCAAACACTGTCTCTCAAGGTGACTAGGAACTCTGTTTCTAAATACAGGATCCTATGAGAGAAGAATGATCTAAATGAGCTATGTGGATGAGGAATTTATCTCTCATGCTCATGACTCATTCAGTCCCTTTTTCAATTTCAAAGAGAACACCAGGCATCAGTTAACCTTTACCGGTGATACAAGGTTATCATTAATAAATAGCCACAGCGTAATAAATAATTATAATGCAGAATAACAGGGTTCGGAGCAAAGTATTTTGTACTCACTAAATTCTACCCATTCACAATTATAGAAAAAAATTGGAAGTTCTATTTTAATCTTCATTTATCTTCCCAGGATCTATAAAACACCCAATTCCTCTTCTTTTTTCTTACTTATTTGTCCAATAAGTAATTTTAATGTTATTAATGTGTCAATTTAGCCTAGTGCTGTAATTTTTTAAGACAATTCATGAACACACACATATAAAAATCATGAAGCTCATACATGCAAAGAGCTGTAAAAAGTATTGTCTTTACCCCTTAACAAGTAGAACCTGGAGAAACTGCAAATGAATGACATATTCAAACTCACCAAAGAACTGAAGTGTCAGGGCAGCCATGTAATCATAAATTTGAAGAAAGACAGCTACCTGCAGGGAGAAACAGGACCTGAACAGGTGTTTAAATGAGGAAGACATCACTGGACTTCATATAAGCCAATGAAAGATACAGCTGAATTTTCTGAATTGAGCACTGAATGTGAAGCCCCTAGAAGGCTTTACAGAAGGGAATCTGCACTGTTGCAGGCCTTTTCCACATGAACCCCACCTATACTCACAGGGAACACGAGTGAGAATCTTTAGGGAGCTTCTCTTGTGGTGTTAGTTGAGAGGGAACAACAGAAATCAGTAATGGTATCCCCAACAGATAGATCTTGCCCTATTTTGCCTGTGAACCAAATGCTTCATCTGTAGGAGAAGGAAAAAAATGCCACTTTTGGACACTAGCAGAAATCAATTGCAGTGAGAGAAGGAAAGTGACCAAAAAAAAATCACTAACCTAGGAGGGAAGCAGGAATACTTACTATGTCCAGCATTGCAGCTGGAAGAGAGCATGAGTGAATGTGTCTTGAGATCCAAAAACACAGTGCCTAACCAGGATTAAGCCTAATTAGAACACAGGAGTACATTCTGCACTGGCCCCCACCATTAGGCTAATAAGCATTGAGTAAAAATAATGACAGAATACAGCTAAGAGAGGTTAAAGATGCAGATTGTTTTTGGAGACCAGCACAAACAGAAGACCAAACCCAGGAGAGCAGACATTGGGAAAAGGACCTCTGGAAAACAAGGTCCCAACCTAAACACAAGTTATCAATAGAGGAACTTGAATCCTGTGGTACACTGAGGCTAAACATAGCAACAACACACTTCAATTCAGCCCAGCCACTAAACGCCTGGCAGAAAGAATGAAATACTCATGTCTAAGCATAAAATTACATAATATCTCCAGCTTTCAACTGGAAGTTATGAGGCATAAAATTGCTAAGAAAAAGCACATGCTAAATAGATAAAGCAGTCATCAGAACCAGACTCAGATATGATCAAAAGGCAATTTAAAATAATTATGACTGTGAATATATATTACTTATAAATGTATACTGAAAACTCTAGGACAACCACTTAATTTTTTTTCAAGTACTACTATTATTCTAATCAAGGAGAGAAAGTATAATCATATACTCAAAACCCCAAAAGGCAGAAAAATGGTGGAATACAAGTTTTTTTAAATGAACAAGGGCAATAAATAAAAAACACTATGGGGCACCGGGGTGGTTCAGTTGGTCGAGTGTCCGACTTCGGCTCAGGTCATGATCTCACACCTTGTGAGTTCGAGCCCTACGTTGGGCTCTGTGCTGACAGCTCAGAGCCTAGAGCCTGCTTCTGCTTCTGTGTTTCCCTCTCCCTCTGCCCCTAACCCACTTGCATTCTGTCTCTGTCTCTCTCATAAAGAGATAAATAAACAAACATACAAACATTAAAAAAATAATAAAGAAATAAAAATTAAAAACACTAAAAAATATGGTGGATGCTAATCCAACTATACCAATAAGCACTTCCAACATCAATGGTCAACATACACTAATTAAAAGAAATTGTCACAGTTTGTCAAAAATAACACCTGAATATATGTTGTCTACAAAGACTCACTTTAAATATAAAGACACCATGTAGATTAAAGGTAAATGGATGTAGAAAAATATACCATGTTAACACCAATAAAAAAAAGAGCAGGAGTAGCTATACTAATTTCAGACTAAAGCAAGGAAAGTTATCAGGGATAAAGAAGAGCATTACATAATGATATAGGGCTCAATTCCCCAATAATATATGACAATCCTTAACGTGTCTGCCGAATAACACAAGATCAAACTATTTGAGGCAGAAATAAATAGAACTCCAAGGAAAAACAGATGAATTCACTATCATAGTTGGAGACTTCAACACTATTTTCTCAAAAATACAGTAGGCAGAAAATTAGTAAGGATAAAATTGAACTCACGGTCACCACGAATCAATTGGATATAATTGGCATCTATAGACTACTTCATCCAATGACAGTGGAATACACATTCTACTCAAGTTCACATGGAGCATTCGCTGAGACATACCACATTCTGGGTCACAAAACATACCTTAACCAATATAAAAGAAGAGAAATAATTTGGGTTTTCCTATTAAGTAGCGTGGTACCCACTGTAAGGTCTGGCCTACACAGAAGAGTGATCATGGAGCTCTTCAACTACACGGAGGCTTTCTCACAAATTTATTTCTCAAGTATGATGAAAAGTATGTCTAATGGGTCCTTCCAGTGTGGCTGAGTAGGTCTTAAATAACAAACTTACTCTTGTATTTCAATCTCCTTAAGCCTCTGAATCTCTTTGTTAAGTTAAACCAAACGAGGCTGAGCATTTCTGGTTCACTCATGATAAGCCATCTGTTGGTCCATGTTTCAATGAACCAAATAAACTGTTAGAACCTTTGTGAACTACTCAAGTGGCAAGTTTAAATGAAGGATCTCTGCTTATTGGTCTCATATCAATAAATCTGACCTGATCCAACTTTATGTTCCTTCCACCATTATCTCAAACCCACCCATTCTCACACACGTTTCCCAGATTTTTGGTTATACAAATTAGAAAACTCAAGTAGTTCTTTGGAGTATAGCACACTTCAAGGGCCACACTTTGTACCTCATATTCAAGGGTCTGTTGTGACTTACCTCTAGCTACAGGTTTAGAAGCAAAGATAGGTAAGTGTGGGTCTGGCTAGAGGCAGCATTATCTTACATGGCAACTGCCTCAGGGGAGGCCATTAACATCTCCTCAGGAAATTCAGGATTATCTCATCCAATGAGATGGAAAATTCAATTGCATACATTCATACAATATTTGCTCTAAGGCCACAACGGAATTAAATTAGAAATCAATAACAAAAGATAACAAGAAAATCCAAAAAATATTTGGTGATTTAACAAAACACTTCTAAATAATAATGGATGAGTCAAAGAAGAAATTTCAAGAGCAATTAAAAAATATTTTAAACTGGGGCACCTGGGTGGCTCAGTCAGTTAAGCATCCTATTCTTGATGTAGGCTCAGGTCAGGATCTTGCAATTCTTGGGATCAAGCTCCTCATCAAGCCCTGCATCAGGATCCATGCTATCAGCACAGAGCCTGCTTGGGATCCTCTCTCTGCCTCTCTCTCTGCCCCTTCCACACTCATTCTCTCTCTTTCTCTCTCTCTCAAAATAAATAAACTTAAAAAAATTTAAACCAAGTGAAAATGAAAACACAATTTGTCAAAATTTCTGGTATCAGTGAAAGCAGGGCTTAGAGGAAAATCTGTAACATCAAGGCATATGTTAGAAATGTCTAAAATCAGGGGCGCCTGGGTGGCTCAGTCGGTTAAGCGTCCGACTTCAGCTCAGGTCACGACCTCGCGGTATGTGAGTTCGAGCCCTGCATCGGGCTCTGTGACTGCTCAGAGCCTGGAACCTGTTTCAGATTCTGTGTCTCCCTCTCTCTCTGACCCTCCCCCGTTCATGCTCTGTCTCTGTCTCAAAAATAAATAAACGTTAAAAAAAAATTTTTTAAAGAAGAAATGTCTAAAATCAGTAAGTTTCACCTTAGCAAACCAGAAAAAGAAGAGCGAAATAAATCCAAAGTAAGCAGAAGAAATGATAACAATTAGATCAGAAGTCACTGAAATTAAAAACAGGAAATTGACAGAGAAAATTCAATAAAACCAAAAGCTTGTTCTTTAAAAAGTTCAGTAAGCTGATAAGCCTTTGGCCAAGCAAAGACAAAAAAAAAAAAAAGAAAGAAAGAAAAAAAGGACACAAATTAGGTAAGATGGCATCACTACAGATCCCATAGACATTAAAAGAATAAAAAAAGAACACTATGAGCAACTCTATACCCACAAATTTAATAACCTAGGAGAAATGGACCAGTTCCCTGAAAGGCACAATATGTCAAAACACACAAGAAGGAAAAATGCAAATGGACTTATAACTGTTATATAGATAGAAACCGAATCTATAATTAATAACCTTCCAAAATAAATAACACGAGGCTCAGATGCATTCAATGGTGAATTCTACTAAATATTTAAGGAAGAAATGATTTTACACAATCCCCTTCACAGGATAGAAAGACTGAATGAAAACTTCCTAATTCATTGGCCAACATTACCATAACACCAAACCCAGACAAGGACATTACAAGAAAACTATAGATCTGTATCTCTATGGAACACATATTCAAAATTCTCAACAAAATATTAGCAAATTGAATCCAAAAATATATGAGAAGAATTGTATAGGAAGACTAAATGGGTTTAACCCAGGTATGCAAGGCTGGTTCAGTATGTACAAACCCATTAATGGAATATATCACATCAACAGGCTAAAACTGAAAAATTAAATGATAATGTCAGTATATGCAGAAAAGGAATTTGGCAAAGTCCAATAATATTCATCGTAAAAGTTCTCAGTAAAGTAGGAACACAGGGGAAGTTGCTCAACTTGATAGAGAATATAAGCCATACCTCAAAGATATTGTGGTTTTGGTTCCAGACCACTACAATAAAGACAATATTGCCAAAAAAGTGACCTAAATATTTTTTTTTTCATTTCTGAGGGTTTATATATAAAAGTTATGTTTACTTTTACTGTAGTCTTTTAATGGTGCAATTGCATTATGTTTTAAAAATGTACATACCTTAATTTAAAACATATTATTGCTAACACATGCGAGCCATCATTTGAGATCTCAATGAGACATAATCTTTTTCTGGTCAAAGGTGTTGTCTCATTGTTGATGGCTGCTGACTGATTAGGTTGTTGGTTTCTGAAGGCTGTGGTAATTTCTCAAAGTAAGACAACAAAGTCTGCCACACTGATTGACAATTCCTTTCAATGATTTCTCTGCAGCATACTACGTGTTTGATAGCACCATATCCACAATAGAACTTCTTTCAAAATTGGAGTCAATCCTATCAAACCCAGCTATTGCCTTATCAACTAAGTTTATGTAGCATTATAAATCTTTTGTTGTCATTTCAACAATCTTCATGGCATCTTCACCAGGAGGAGACTCCAAGAAACTACTTTCTTTGCTTATCCACGAGAAGCAACTCATCTGTTCAAGTTTAATGATGAGATCACAACAATCCAGTCACATCTTCATGCTCCACTTCTAATTCTAGTTCTCTTGCTATTTCCACCACTTCTGCACAATTACTTCCTTCACTGAACACTTGAAACCCTCAGTGTCATCCAGGTTTGGAATCAACTTCTTCCAAATTCCTATTAATGTCGATATTCTGACCTCGTCCCATGAACCACAAATATTCTTAATGGCATGTAGAATGGTGAATCCTTTCCAGAAAGTTTTTAGTTGACTTTGCTCAGATCCACCAGAGGAATCACTGTCTATGCAGTTCTAGCTTCACAAAATGTGTTTTTCAATAATAAGACTTGAAAGTCAAAATGGCTCCTTGATACAAGGGCTTCAAAATGGATGTTGTGTTAGCAGGCATGAAAACAACATTAATCTCATTGTATATCACCACCCGAGCTCTTGGGTGACTAGGTATATTGTCAATGAACAGTAATATTTTGAAAGGAAGTTGTTTTTTTTTTTACCTAGGTCTCACAAAGGGCCACAATATTCTGTAAGCCATGTTGTAAACAGATGTGCTGTCACCCAGGCTTCCTTGTTGTTCCATTTACGGAGCATGGGAAGAGTAGATTTAGCTTAATTCTTAAGAGCCCAATGATTTTGGGAATGGTAAATGAGCACTGACTTCAATTTAACATCACCATTAGCGTTAACCCCAATTAGAGAGTCAGCCTGTCCTTTGAAGCCTTGAAGCCAGACATTGACTTCTCCTGTCTAGCTATGAGAATCTTAGATAGCATCTTCTTCAAACAGAAGGTTGCTTTGTCTACATTGCAATTATGTTATTTGGTGTTGTTTAGTGAACCTTAGTTAACTGTCTTAGCTAGATCTTCTGGAAAACTTGCTGCAGCTTGGACATCAGCACTTGCTACTTCACCCTGCACTTTTATGTTGTGAAGATGGCTTCGTAAACCTCATGAACCAACCTCTGATAGCTTTAAATTTATTTCTGCAGCTTCCTCACCTCTCTAAACTTTCAAAGAATTCAAGAATTAGGGGCATTCTTTGGATGAGGTTTTGCCTTAAGGGAATGCTGTGGCTGGTTTAAGCTTTTATTTAGACCACTAAGATTTCTTCCCCATCAACAAACAATAAGGCAGTTATGCTTATCATTTGTATGTACACTGAAGTAATACTTTTAATTCCCTTCAAGAACATTTCCTTTGCATTCACAACCTGGCTAACTGGTGCAAGAGGCCTAGCTTTCGGCCTGTCTCATCGATCAACATGCTCACTAAGCTTAATTATTCACAACTTCTGATTTAAACTAAGAGATGCACAACTCTTCCTTTCACTTGAAAACTTAGAGGCCATTGTAGAGTTATTAACTGGCTTGATTTCAATATTGTTTTGTGTCAGGGAATATGGAGGCCTAAACAGAGGGAGAGAGACAGGGGAACAGCTAGTTGGTGGAATAGTCAGAACACACACAACATGTATGGGTTAAAAGTTTGCCATTTCATATAAGTGTGGTTGGTGGTGCACCAAAACAATTACAATAGTAACACCAAAGATCATTGATCACAGATCACCATGACAAATACAATAATAATGAAAACTTTGAAATATTAAGAGAATTATCAATATGTGACACAAAAACATGAAGTGAATAAATGCTATCAGAAAAACGGCACCAACAGATTTGAGAGAATTGCCACCAAACCTTTGATTTGTAAAACACGCAATTATCTATGAAGTGCAATAAAGCAAAGTGCAATAAAATGACATATGCCTGTATGTACAGAGATCCACTTGTTTTTGCAAATATTGCTGGAAGAACTATCTTATTTCTAGTTGACTTGCCATCTTTGTCAAAATTTGACTGACACAAATGTGGCTCAAGTATTGTAACAACATGGTAAATTGTGAAGCCAGACAACATATATCTTACAACTCTGGTCTTTTTATTTGTTAATATTATTATTATTTATTATTATTATTATTATTATTATTGATTTCACTATCCTAAAATATTTTCATTGTTACGTATATTTTAGAATCAGCTTATCAACTTCTACAAAGAAGTAACATCTGCTGAGATACTGATTTGGATTGTGTTGGATCTATAGATCAATCTGGATCAAATTACCGCTTTAAAAATGTTGCATCATCCAACACAGAAATATGGTAAAAATATCCATTTACTTAAGCCTTCCTTAATTGCTTTCAATACATTTTAGTTCCCATTACAAAATTATTAAGCATATTTTATTAAACACATCCAAAAATGTATCAGGTTTGAGGCTTTTAATGTTATTGTTCAATTTAAATAATTATATCTATTGCTAGTATATATACATATAATTTTTAAATATGCTCTGCTCTGTGGTTTTGCAAAAGTCAGTTATTTAGTAGCATTTATTAGATTCCATAGAATTTCTGAACATACAAATTGCTTTTTGCAAATAAAAGCAGAAAACTTTCAAGTTGTACATATATTTTTTTATTTCATTACCAAAATATTGAATATAAATAATGAATAAAAATAGTGAAAGTGAAAATCCTTGCCTCTTCCTGATAATACAGGGAAGAATTAAGTTAGTTCCTCCTTGTATATTCCATTTCTCTTTCCTGTATTCATGCTTTTATTTAAATATTTATACAAAAACATAATCATCTTTTAAAATTCTTGCTACTTCCATCATCTTTGACATTTCTGGGTGAATTTCTACTGAATTTAAAAAACTGAGTGGTTTTGAGTCACATTTGTCTGCTTCTTGGTATGGTTTGAGATTTCTGATTGGATGCTAACTCCATGAAAATTAAATTGCATATATATATATGCAATTTATATATATATGCTATATATATATATATATATATATATATATATATATATATAATCTTTCTACAAAGAACATTAGGCATTGTTTTAGCAGGCAGTTATTGGTAGATTGCTTTTATTCTGTCCTGTCCAGGTCTGTTTTTAAAGCATTTCTAGGGAGGATATGGAATAGCCTCCACTATAGAAATATTTAACTCTACTACTAAGGTGTGAAGATGTGACCCACTTGGAATCCCTTCTAAATTCTCTACCCTGGCTGCCTGGAGCTACAAATGTTCCTCAACATTGTATCTTCTGAGAATAATGAACTTAAAACTCCTTGGTGGCTCCAGGCCCAAAGTGGAAAAATCATAGATCTATCTCATATGCTATCCTTCTCTTAAGGATCATAGTTCCATGTTACCTGTTTTTTTAAAATATCTGAAAATGATTTTTTTCATGTATATTTTCTAATTTTAGCTTTTATGGTGGAGGTTATGTCTAGTATTTATTACTCTATCATGGCTGGAAGCAATATTCAACAATTTGTCTTTTCTCACTAAATTTTTTAAAATATACTTTCGAGTAATTTTAGATTTACAGAAAAGTTGCAAGAATATCACAGAGAATTTGCACATATCCTACACTTAGTTTCCCCTATTGTTAACATTATAATGGCACATTTGTCACAACCAATAAGCCAATATTACTACATTCTTATTAAAGTTCATACTTTACTCAGATTTCACTAGTTTCCCTAATGTCCTTTTTCTATTCTGGGAACATGTCACATTTACGTGTCATGTTCCCTTATGATCCTCTGGACTAACAGTTTCTCAGCTCTTTCCTGCTTTTGATGACCTCAACAATTTGCTCTTGTCTCCAATTTTCCTTAAACTTTTAAGGAAAGTTTAAAAAGTTTAAAAGTTAAAACTTTTGCATATTAATGAAATAAAGAGTACAATGTTATCCTTTTATCTACCAAATTAATGAAGTAATTTAAAAATTGTAGAATTTAATTTTGATGATTCCAGTATAAAACCACATATACATTGTTTGACTCTTTAGAGTATCTTACATCTGTATTTCATATGCTCCATGCATAGCTTAATTTTTGATTGCAGTATTTGCATTTATTACTATCTTATTTCATAAATATTATTGAAAAAAAAGTTTATTTTTCAGCAGCAGTCATCACGGATGGAGAAGAAAGGCAAAGTGGTAAAATATGCTGGAGTCATTTAGCTACAAGAGGGAAGATAATCAAGTTCCAAGGAATCTGACCATGTGGAGTTAAAGGTGTTATTGCAGCCTCAGGGCACAAGGTCCAGTCCAAAGAGCCCAATAAGCTCCATGCCTGATAGCAATGGTACTTTAATAACAAAAGTGGTGGTGGTTAAATTTTATGTATCTATTTGGCTAGGCTATGGTGCCTAGGTGTTTCCTCAAACAGTGGTCTAGGTATGGCTGCGAAGGCCTTTTTCTTTTCTTTTTTTTTTTTTTTTTAGATGTGATTAACATTTACAATCAGTAGAATTTGTGTTAAAGCAGATTCCCCTGCTTAGTATGAGTGAGACTCATCCAATCAGTTGAATGCGTTAAGAGCAAAGAGTGAGAGGTCCCCTGAGGAGGAAGAAATCCTGTTTCCAGACTGTCTCTGGACTCAAGACTACAAATAAACTATTGCTAGAATTTTCAAACTGCTGTCCTTCCCTGTAGATTCTGGATTTCTAAAGCCTCACCATCATGTGGGCCAATTTCTAGAAATAAATCTTTCTCTTCCTTTCTCTTCAACCACCTCCCTTTCTCCATTCTTCCCCCTCTCTCTCTTTATAAATGTGTAAAAAACCTCCTTTGATTCTGTCTCCAATGAATCCTAATACACTATTTAACAAAATTAATTGTAGGGCAACAAATGATCCAAGTTTGGGAAGGAGATGTATTAAGACAGTGGAGAAATGTCCCTAAGAGGAAGCATATCACTTAATATAGAAAAGTGCAAACCTGTGTTCTTGAGAGTGTATTTTCTGCTTCCCTATGACTTCCCTCACTTATTTCACTCAAGTTATGCATAAACAACTTATATAACCAAATATCCTTATTTCTTTATTCTACTTATCATGAAATCCTGCTGGAATTCTAGCAACAGTAGCCCTGGACCTGGCCAGTGTCCAGGGTCCTGTTTCTTAGGTCAACCCTGAAGGAGGAATAAGGTATTAAATAGTGTCAACAAAAAACAAAACAGAAAAGAGCTATAAATATCAAACAAAATGAATCTAAGGTTAAAAAAGATAAATCAGTAAACAGGACAAAGATGATCACTATTACTCATAAAGACTACAATCTGCATTAAAGCATTAAAGATTAATGTAATCTTGACTTTGCTCTTAATACGCTTTGAAATTATACTCTTCCAGGGCCATCTTAAGCTCTTTATATATACATTAATTTACTCCCAAGCAAACCCTTAAAGTTATGTGCTATTACAAAATCCATTTTTGTATTTAAAAAAGGAAGGCAGAAGGAGATGAAGTAATTTATTCAACTTTCAGAATTGGTAAGTAGAAGGGTTGAGTTTGAACCCAGATAATCTATATCCACAGGCCACACCCTTAAATATGATGCAGTACTGCTTACTTACTATGTTTCTTTATCATAACCTCAAATGTGTAAAGAAAAACTATAAAGACTACAAAGACAATTTGAGACAAATGTTATATTTGTTTGATATTGTTATAAACTTCATTTCTAAAAGAAACAAGTACCAAAAACAGCCAAATATACTACCTAAAGTATATAATAAGCAAAACTATATTTCTTTAGCTACCTAACCAACTAAGAGTACAAACAGATAAATTTAGACATGAGAACAAGTATATAATCAAGGCACAGAGAAAAAAATAATTACCAGATACATTATATAATCCTATACCTATAACTAAAATCTAGATGAAATAGCCGATTTTAAGAAAGTATGTAACGACAGAAATACATAAAATTGTGCTAATATAAACAGGACAATAATTGTGGAAGATATTGTTAAATTTGTAAAAAAAAAATACTTCCAAAAGGTCTCAGGCACACATTGTATGGCAAGCTGTTTCAACTTCAAGGGTATTAACAATTCTTTTGTCATTTAAACTTTTGTAGAGCCTAGAGAAAGAATATTTCTCATTTTGTAAAACTAGGAGAACAGGATAAACGATGTAAAAACCATAAGCTAGGATGCCTTAACAGAAAAAAAAAACTGTAGGAAAATCTTTCATATAAATATAAACCATAAATCTTGAAAATAAAATACTAGGAAAATTAATATTGATAGGTTATACCATTTATAGGATATACCATTTACAGGATATATGATTAATAAAGGGTCATCCCAGAAATATTAGACTGTCTCAATCACATAAATCAATTAATAGTCTTTTCAAATAGCACAAAAACAAATAATATGTAGAGTGGAAAACTTACAAAATGATATGACATATGCTTTATATGACATATAAGAAAGTAATCAAATTCAAAATTCATACCTGATTTTTAAAAGTAAAAACCCTCTTAAGAAAAAAAAAATATTTTAAATGGAAAACATATCAACCCCAAATATCTCACATTTAGAAGTACAAAGTAGAACCACCATAATATCCCTACTATTTTATAACAGTGTCCTAAATGTTTTAGCCCAGTTTCCTGGGCTATATATAGGAACTACATAAGAACTATATAAGAACTACAAGTACTTGAAAGTAAGAGGCAAATTCATAACTACTTACAGATATAATAGTGGCAGACGCCCTTTCAAGGGGCCACCTATCCCTTCTTCCTTGCACAAAACACCAGTCTTTGGAAAAGAGAGTTTCCCTTACAGATTAGAGAAATGAACTTTGATTTGCCTGAGCCTGTCCCAGTGATGCCATTCCTCTCACTAGTGATGAACTTAGACTTGGGCAGGTGACAGGTCCTGGATGGTATTCAGAGTGCCTCCTGTGTGTTCTTGGAGTGCTGCTAGTTCCTGGAGTTCACAGATGGGCAGTTCATTTCAGTTTAGATGCAGACTGCTTTCTTTGGCAGATTTACAGGACCAGAATCCTTGACATGTTGAGAACTGAAAGTTACCAGTCATAGGAATCTCATAGAATCATCTCTATAAATATCTCAAAAAGAAAATCTTGAGGGATAAATGTCTTCCTCCACATAAAGGGGTTATCATTCTTTAGATTTGATTCTTTCTCTGTTTTACTGCCCTTTTCAATCCAGAGTTTCTGTTCTCAGTGTCACTGAGTAATCCTTGGGGATACTCAGTAAGCCAGTAATGTCTTTCCTCCTCTGCTCCTGCTTTCTTTAGAAGGGAAAGTAATTGTGACATAATTTCCCACATACTCTTTATTTGTCCCAAGTACAACCTTAAAACCATCAGACAATATCTATAGCAATTGACACTCAATTACAGAACTCTGATTGGCTAATTAAATCATACTTAGCCTTCTCCATTACATATTTTATGTACACCATTTAATTATAAGCACTTCTTTCTATATTACTACATAAAATAGATAACATAGAAAAAACATAGTTCCATGGCCTATCCTCGTGAGGCAACTATTCTCGTTGGTTTTTTGGTGGTGGTAGCAGGAGTGGAGGCAAAGTCTGGTGTTTGTATCCATATTGCTGAAGATTATACTTATAAAGTTACTTCTTGATTTTTAAAATATAAATACTGATTATTTACATCCTACAGTGGAAAATTAGAATTTAACATTCTAAAAACTCAGTTCTCTCCAAACATTCTCTTACCTCTGACTCTAAACATATATATATATATATATCTCCATCCCCTTCTCTCACTATGATCCATTATATATTCCTATTTTAGCATTGTTTGATTCTTCTGTATCATTGTTCTCTCTTGATTTGGTCTCCACATTTCATTTTATTTTTTTAAGTGTATTTATTTATTGAGAGAGAGAAAGAGAGAGAATCCCGAGCAGGCTCTCCACTGTCAGCACACAGCCTAATGTGGGGCTTGAACTCAGGAACCGTGAGATCATGACTTGAGCTGAAACCAAGAGTCGGACACTTAACCAACTGAGCCACCCAGGCATCCCTCCATATTTCATTTTATATCACTTCTTCAATTTTTGATGATCCTTCCCTCTCTGTTCATAGACATTAAATTACCATTTTGAACCTTATGAGCCTTATTTATTGGAAGACCTCCATAAAGGATACTTCCGTGAGGAGTTGTCCACTTCACTTACAGATTTCCAAATGGAAGAGTCTGTAAAACTTTTCTCTTTAGCCAGCTTCTCCACAGAATCCATACATTACAATTTCTTGCCTACGAGGCAAAGCCTAGACCTAGTCAAGAAATGGAGCTAATGTTGTCACCATTCAGTATCCAGGATTCCACTTAATCCACCTATTTTCAGTAAGAATTCCTACTGTATGATGGGGGTCTGAATGTGTATGGTGCAAACTGGCTTTTATATGAAGAATGATCAGAGATGGACTCTCTGTTGTCAATCATTTCATTATTTTATTTATTTTTAATTTTGTCAATGTTTATTTATTTTTTGAGAGAGAGATTGACAGAGTATGAGCAGGGGAGAGGCAGAGAGAGAGACAGAGACACAGAATCCAAAGCAGGCTCCAGGCTCTGAGCTGTCAGCACAGAGCCTGACGCGGAGCTCAAACCCACAAACCGTGAGATCATGACCTGAGCCGAAGTCAGACGCTCAACCGACTGAGCCACCCAGGTGCCCCAATCATTTCATTATTTTAAACAGAAATAATACTTAACATAGGATACAAAGGTGATAAAAGGACAAATAAGTACAACAAATGAAAAATATTTTTTAATATTTAGCTTATTTCATCAGTCTTTAAGAAGAATAGTGGAATAGGCTCCTTGTTAAATACCAAAGCACATAATTAAAATTCCTAAAACAAACTTCCATTAAAACAGTTCTCAAAATGAATCACTCCCTTAAATAAGTTTAAGTATTGAGGAAATACCTATAATTGTTAATTTCACCAAACTACTAAATTCAAGCAAATACATAGCCTTGCTAAGATCAGATATTTTTTTTTACATTGACTAAATGTTAACTCAAAACTTCCATTTCCCGAACAGATTAAAGCTTAAATCCCATGGTTACTGAATAATGACTCATTATAGTGCAATGAATTGTATGTTTTAAAGATTTTTAAATTATCTGAGCAATAGTAACTAAATAAAAGTGTTGTTTTTTTTTTTTTCAATTCTTGCTTTTTTTTTTTTTTTGATAGGAATAGCAAGTTCATTATTTTCGGGTAGATGGAATAATTGGCTAGTTAGCAGCACTTGTTATGTGATGAATATTCAATTACCAAAGTAGAAAAGATAAATGTATCATACCTCAGTAAATTAATTCCTTTTTGTAGAGTGAATTTGCATCCACCTGGCAGAAAACATAAACAGTCTCTTAGTATAAGCCTTGGACAAGTGTGCCAAAATAAAAAAAATTAAGGGGTGTTTAACTATTTCAATCTTTTTTAGAATATGATTGTCCCTCACAGATGTTTTCTTTATAACACCACTGAAATTAATCACATCTGTCTAAAATGTTCTTAGCATTACGAAATACATGGTTTTATAATGCTAAGTACATTAATTAAATCTCCTGCCATATTCAAAGATTCCTGTATTTCATGCAAAAGAGAACTGTAAGGAAATTGTAAAAACTATATAGTTGAATACATGAAGAGTAGATGATATTTAATGTGAAACCGTAATGATTTTTAAAAATATTATGAAGTCTATTACTACCCAGGGCATTTTCAATCAGTTGTCAATTTTCCTCTTTTCTTTCAACTGAATCTACTGATTTCCCTTCTTTTGATATTTTTTTCCCCATAGTTAATGAGTTCTTGAAATTTTGGGGTCGGAAAACTGAGATGCATGTCTCCTGATGATTTACTAAGACATCTATAAAACGTATGTTGATTCAGAGAGTTCCAAACCTTCTTACAGTTGTTAGTAGGGGAACAGATTAGTGGCCCAGGATAGAATTAAGACCTTATTTAGGTTTTGGAGACATCACCATCTCTCACAGTATTCAGTAGAAAGTAAAGCAATTGTGCCACTACATCAACCAATGTTAAAGCCCAACATCAAAGCAGGGCCTCGCTTGGCTATGTTGAAAACAGGAACAGTAACTTCTAGCCAGTTAACGCATTAATGTAAAGAAGGTTGAATGATGTGCTGTGAAAAGCCTAAGTTGGGAATCAGGAAATATGATTTTTGCCTCAGCTCAATTGCTAAATCTTTAATCTTAGGCAAACTACAGTATTTAGATTTCCACTTACAAAATGTGGGCATTCCACTGAGAGATTCTACGGATATCTGAATATCTAATGTACTAGAATGATATGTTTCCTGAATAGACAATTACAAATCTCAATTTATATCCATCACAGGTCTTAAAATAAAGCGGTACCATTTAGACTGGTATTCTGATTTTCCTGAGTTGACTGATCTGTACTCATAAAACAATATTGCATCTACTTAATTGTAGTGGCAATAGCTTATAAAACCTTTCCTTTCACAATGATGTCTCTTCTTTGCAGAGAAATTTGAACATAGAAATACTTAAATGTATCTAATGCTCATACTGAATTTCATCAGGAAACTTGGTCTCATGATACAAGTAAAAATCAGGAGTATTTAATTAGTGCCTATTTTCATTAACTAATGATCCAATTCAAGATTGATTAAGGTAGAGTGCCACTATTAAATTTAATACAACATTATTTAGAAATGATTGTTCATTCTTGTTTTACTAAAATATAACTGATTAGGGATGGCTTTCCAATATGTTTAAAATCACATGTGTTTTTTATTGCCTATCATTTGTTTTCCTAATTACTGGTGTTTTGATGGACTTACTGGAGAGGAATCATGAAAGTGCATGTGAGGGAAGACATAAATAAAATGGACTTTAAATTTACGACATACCCAACCCCCTCTCTCCATGTGCAAGCATGAAGGAAAGGCAGCACGAGGCTATAATGAGAAGACAGGAAGAAGGCTCTCACCAGACATTAAATATATCCTCATGTTGATCTTGGACTTCTTAGCCTCTAGAACTGTGAGAAATGAAAGTCTCTTTTTAAGTCACCAAGTCTACGGTATTTTATTACAGGCTAAAGCAGGGGACCCACAGATAAAACTTCCTTACAATCATGGTTTCTCTACCTCTGATAATAGATGCCGTATGACCAGGGCCATGGGACTCAGAGTAAAATTTAGAATTGATGATGAGAAATATGGCAGCTGGAGTGCTGTATTACAAAAACAGAGTAGCCTGTTGGTCTGATCAAAGGATAATGAATAAAATGGTGAAGTGGAAACACTCCCAGGACAAACTCTGTCTTCTGGACTATTTTTCCAAAGGCCAATGTTCCTTAAATCTCTCTATCACTGAATTTTCTACATTGCTTTTATTACCCAATTCTGCAGCTGTCATCCCAACTAGACCACATACTCAATGGAATCATGGATTCTCTTTTATTCATTTTTTTTCTCTCTCAGACAATAACTCTCAGCACATAATAAATACTTCATAAATATTTGATTGATTAATGTACAGTTGAATTGAGGAAAAATAAAGGTCTTGCCTTTATATCTCTCATGGGAATCTAGAAGTTAAAATAGTATCTTGATTTCATTACTTTTTATAAATAATCATGCACTTTAGAATAATTACTGGTTTTAGAAATTAAAGATCCGTAGTTCAGACTCACCAAAGAAAAACCTATGTAGAAAATCCAAGTTCTCTTTTTATTTCAGTAGAATGCATCACATTTTCAATTGCATATTGTGGCACATATGGAATTGACAGGGCAATTATTTAACTCAGGTAAATAATGTACTTGTATGCCAATCACTTTATCACATTTTATAAAATAATCTATTGTTTGTGTCTTACTTTTGAATGTGTAGAATCTTCTTCTTCATGGAAGTAGAATGAGAATGTAAATGGTGTTACTTACAAAGAACTGTGAGATCCTTAGACAAAGCTAAGTCAAAATTCTACCATTCTCATTCACACATATTTGAAATACATTTTTTCAATTTAAAGAAAGAAAAACATCTTTAACCCTATGATTGTTTTACCTAATTACTTCCTAATGCTACAGTATTCCAAATAATAACATTTTTCATTCAACTCTCAAACACCTTTTCACATTTTTAATTCTCACATTGTACAGCACAGAATATAGTGAGATCATCCCCCTCCCAGCTTCATTAGCACTGTAATTTCTTGGCAAGAGAAAAAATCAACCTGATGCACTTGAATTCAACTTCAATTTGAAGTGTACACTAATCTAGTTAAAGCCTCTCTACAAATTTGACATAAATTAATGAAGTTTCCAAATGTTTTGTCAAATATACATAAAATGATATAAGAGATCTAGACACATCCCTTTCCTCATGACACCACCGAATATCTCGTTACTAGCCTGAAAGAAGATTTCATGAAATATGTAAATTTAATACCTAAAATAGTGAATAATTGATAGCCTGCTTTATAAAATTATTTTATGACTACCAGATAGTTAATATTCATTTTCTTTTCTTTTTTTAATTGTTTTAATGTTTATTTATTTTTGAGAGAATGAGAGAGAGAGAGAGAGAGAGAGAGAGAGAGAGAGAGAGAGATAGCACATGAGCAGGGGAGGGGTAGAGATAGAGGAGACATAGAATCTGAAGCAGGCTCAAGGCTCTGAGCTATCAGCACAGACCCGGATGTCCGGCTCAAGTTCACGAAGGGTGAGATCATGACCTGAGCTGAAACCGGATACTCAACCAAGCCACCCAGGTGCCCCTCATTTCATTTTTAATTATCAAGGAGAATGACCCTTTTTGTTGACGTAAATGCACACACCCATACACCCACACACGGTCAATGAAGTGTTTATTTGTTTAAATAATATTCAGGGATGAGAAATATTTGTTAGACTGGGAAAAATAATTTTCCAACAACCCTTTATAAATAAAAGGAGTATAAGGAACCGAACATATAAACCCTAGTAATTACACACCATGGTAAGTGTGTATTTAAGTGACATATTAATCTTGACAAAAACGTTAAATGAACAAAGATACTCTTACACTATGGACTTTCCAGGCAATTGTAAATTTGGTTTAAAAATGTGTAGGAAATGTGAAAATAGAATAGCATATTTCCATTCCTAATTGAGACTTTCACAATGCCCTACATCAGAAATAACCTAGATTAAATCATTAGTACTTGGTTACAGGCAATCTTCTGCAATAAGATGATGCTGATTCATGAAAGAGTGTTAAAAATGTAAACTCATTCCTGAAGGAAAGAACAGATATAGTTATTCTGCCTTGCACAGTTTTATATTTTCTATCATGGAAACTATTAAATTTCCTTTTGAAAAAAATACTGAGAAGGAAATATTCTCCTTTTAATTGCATTGATACCTGAATATTCCTTAAAATATTTTATCACTTATCTGAAGAATATAAGAGAGTGAAATGAAATTTCATAACAGGATAAAGAATATTTGTAAAAATTGGAACGATGGAAAACATTAGAGCTTTTAACATCCCACGCTATCTACTTCAAGGTACCTGGACATCAAATGGGGACCCCTCAAAGTTTGAATTCCTTGTAGCGGACCATCTACAGTTTTCCAGGCTTAAAGATCCAGACTTATTTCACAATATTCCAAACTAGCTCTTCCCAGTCCTTGGTCAGTCTGGTCCCCTGATTCCTCCTACATACCACATCTTATTCTAACATTTGGGTATGATTCATATGGTTTCTCTCTCCTTATTTTCTTTCACTTTTTTTCTGCATAACAAAGCACTCATTGTTTACGAAACAACCTAATATCACTGTCTCCTCGGAATCTTCCCTATTTTAAGACGCTTTTCAATGAAGCCTATATTCTCATCACAGCAAACTAGACATATTCAGGTTTGAAAGGGACTATTTGTTTCTTAGTGCTGCCATAAAAAAAATATCACAAACGAGGTGGCCCAAAACAAGAGAAATTTATTCTGTGGCAGTTCTGGAGGCAATAAATCCAAAATTTACTGGATTTAGGTGTCAGCAGGGCCTTCCTCCATCCAATAGCTCTAGGAAAGAATCTATCCTTGATTCTTCCTACCTTGTGGTAATTGCTGGTAATCTTTTGCATTCCTTGGTTTGCAATGCATCATTCCAATTTCTTCTTCCATTTTCCCATGACTGTCTGTATATCTGTGTCTCTGAGTCTCTCTCTTCCCACCACAGCACCAGTCATTGGATTTAAGGCCCTCAGTAATCAACTATGACATCATCTTAAAAACTGTGAAGAATCAATTTTCAAATTAGGTCACATTCACACATAAGGAGGATTAGGACTTCAACATATCTTTTTGGAGGACACAATTCAACCTGGAATAGGAACCCTCAAATGCATCTACACTAACCATTCATTATTATGACATAGAGAAACCCCAAGTAACTGTGCTTATATAATTTTGTTAACATGAGAAACTCACAATTTAGTAAGTTACAAGTTTTATCAATGGATACTACAGAATTGCTGCGAACAAACAAAAAACCTATCTTCGTAACATAAGGCCTTGTTTCGGCCTTGTTTCCCTAGTTCTTTTCTTGAGCCCATACAGAATAAAGAGCATTGGCTTGTCAATATTATAGACCATTAAAAGATTAAAGACACTTCATTCCCCCCTAAGACTTTCTCCAGGATACACATTCCTATTTTACTGATTACCTTTTCTTAATATGTCATGAACAGAGTAAAAACCATGACATGTGTCTCTCAGGAAAACTGATTTAGCTCCAATTGTCTGATTTTGACAGAATGTCTCTTAATTGCCTACTTTCATATAGAATTAGAGTTTATTGTATCATAATGGCTTTGATATCAGACAGACGTAGCTATGAATTCCAAATTTGCCACTAGGCAATTGTGTTACCATTAAAATTAAATGATTTCTCTAAGCCTCAACGTCCTACTTGGCAAAATCATAATATAATATTTGCCATAAAGAGTTAAAGTAATAATTAGATAATAGATACTTAGCACAGTGCTTGGTAGATCTACTAACTGGCATCTTGTAAAAACATAATTTTTATTGGTCTAGCTAAATAGAAATCTCATTTAACACAACAGAGCCTATATTATATTGAGCATGGCCTAGAGCCCTTAGTGCTAATTCATGCCCTGACAGCAACATCACAGCTAATATGGATTTGTACATTGTTTTGCAGACCTAGCTATTCTTATCTTGCTGACTATCAGAGTGTAGGAACAGAACAGTTCCAATCATATCCAGAGTTCGCATGGAGAGGTGTGCTTAAACATTCATTCTTTCACATTGGTAAATGGGGTAATGCAACTCATCTTCACCACTGCTTACCATTTTAACTTCTCAAAGAGCAACCTCTGAAAAAGCTGGAAAATTTTCTGATTTCTCTAAAGAAACAGCAACTCTTACTTGAGCTTTAACCTTTTGCAGGGTCTTAGTTTTCCAATCTGCATATATCTGCCATCAATACTTGACAAAGAGGCAGATTTCTAATTGCCACCTAATATCCATTTTCATATATATATATATATATATATATATATATATATATACACACATATATATACACATATATATTTTTTTTTTTAAACAAACAACTTGATGTGGAGAAGTGACACAGCCATCTGAAATGCTAAATTTTGCCGCTAGAATAATCCATTTGATTAAATTCTGGCCAGTGAGATATAAGTAGAAGTGTTTTCAGGACTTCCAAGAAGGGTGTTGAAAGAGACTGGATTTATCTGGGAAACAGATTGAGAACATAGCCTTAATTCTTAGAGCTCTTGCACATCTCTTAGAATATAAAGTGGCCCTGATGATGGATGTCAAGACGGCTTCATAGATTAGCAGGATGAAGCTAGGTTTGATATCCAAAGACTCCAGTCCAGCTTTGGACTTCTTTATGTGGGAGAAAATTATAATTCTATCTTTTTGAAACCACTGCTATTTTGTGTTTTCTGCTATATGAAGATCAACCTATTTCAGTTCTTGTCCTAAATCTAACTGGGGATGGACTTAAAATAGACATCTGGCTCACTGAAAAGATGAATTCTTGGCCTCTGGGTCTTTAGATCAATTGTCCCTTTGTTATGAGTTGAATTGTGCTCCCCACCCCACCAAATTCATATACTGAAGTGCTTCAGAACATTATCTTATTTGAGGATACGGTCTTTACAGAAGTAATCAAATTAAAATGAGGTCATTAGGGTGGGCTCTAATCCAATGATTAGTATCCTCATAAAAATAGTGTATCTGAAGATAGATATGCATAGAGAATACTAAAAGACACAGGGTGAACACAGTCATCTACAAGTCAAGGAGAAAGTCCTGGGACAGATTTTCCCTCACAACTCTAAGAAGGGACTAACCCTGCAGACACTTTGACATCAGACTTATGGGCCTCCACAACTGTGAAACAATACATTTCTGTTGTTTACATAACCCAGTCTGTGTTACTTTGTTATAAGGCAGCCCTCTCAAGTTAATACACCCCAGAATTCCAGAAAGACTTGTGGTTTCCACTTCATCTTAAAATTGCCAACCATTCCTCTTAGGCTTTTCATTTATTTCTTTGAATACCATGTATATTACATTATGACTTTTGCCCCAAACTGTCTTTTTAATATTTTAATTTTATTTAAAGCCAAGTTAGTTAATATATAGTGTAATCATGATTTCAGGAGTGAGAGTTTAGGGATTCATCACTTACATGTACCACCCACTACTCATCCCAACAAGTGCCCTCCTTAAAACCCATCACCCATTTACCTCATCCCCTCAATCACCTCCCCTCCAGCAACCCTCAGTTTGTTATCTGTATTTAAGAGTCTTTTACGGTTTGCCTCCCTCCCTCCTTTTATATTGTTTTTCCTTCCCTTCCCCTATGTTCATTTGTTTTGTTTCTTAAATTCCACATATGAATGAAATCATATATTTAACTTTCTCTGACTGACTTATTTAACTTAGCATAATACACTCTAGTTCCATCTTCATTGTTGCAAATGGAAAGATTTCATTCTTTTTGATCGCTGAGTAATATTCCAGTGTGTGTGTGTGTGTGTGTGTGTGTGTGTGTGTGTGTGTGTGTGCGCGCGCGCGCGCACACACACACACACATACCACCTCTTCTTTATCCATTCATCAGTAAATGGACATTTGGACTCTTTCCATTATTTGGCTATTATTGATAGCACTGCTATCAACATTAGAGTGCATGTGCTCCTTCGAATCACCATTTTTGAATCTTTTGGATAAATACCTAGTAGTGAAATTGCAGGTCATAGGGTCATTCTATTTTAGTTTTTTGAGTAGCCTCCATACTATTTTCCAAGAGTGGTTGCACCAGTTTGCATTCCCACCAACAGTGCAGAAGTGTTCCCCTTTCTCTGCATCCTTGTCCACATCTGTTGTTGCCTGGGTTGATAATTTTAGCCATTCTTATAGGTATGAGGTGGTATCTCATTGTGGTTTTGATTTGTATTTCCTTGATGATAAGTGATGTTGACCATCTTTTCATGTGTCTGTTAGCCATCTGGATGTCTTCTTTGGAAAACTGTCTGTTCACATCTTTTGCCCATTGCTTCACTGGATTATCTGATTTTGGGGTCTTGAGTTTAAGAAGTTCTTTACAGATTTTGAAAAGCAACCCTTTATCCAATATTTCATTTGCAAATAACTTCTCCCATTCTGTCAATTGCCTTTTAGTTGTGCTGATTGTTTCCTCTGCTGTGCAGCAGCTTTTTGTCTTCAGGAGGTCCTAATAGTTCATTTTTTGCTTTTATTTCTTTTGCCTCCAGAGACATGTCTACTAAGAAGTTTCTGTGGCTGGGGTCAAAGAGGTTATTGCCTGCTTTCTCCTTGAGGATTTTGATGGTTTCCTGTCTTACATTTAGGTCTTCATTCATTTTTGAGTTTATTTTTGTGTATGGTGTAAGAAAGTGGTCCAGGTTCATTCTTCTGCATGTTGCTATCCAGTTTTCCCAACACCATTTGCTGAAGAGACTCTCTTTTTTCCATTGTACACTTTTTCCTGCTTTGTCAAAGATTAGTTGGCCATACATCTGTGGGTCTGTTTCTGATTTTCAATTCTGTTCCACTGATCGATGTGTCTGTTTTTGTACCAGTATCATTCTGTCTTGATGATTACAGCTTTGTAATACAGCGTGAAGTCTGAAATTGTGATGCTTCCAGGTTTGGTTTTCCTTTTAACATTACTTTGGTTATTCTTAGTCTTTTCTGGACCCATACAAATTTTAGAATTGTTTGTTCTAGCTCTGTGAAGAATTCTGATGTTATTTTGATAGGGATTGCACTGAATATGTAGATTGGTTTGGGTAGTATAGACATTTTAATAATGTTTGTTCTTCCAATCCATGAGCATGGAATGTCTTCCATTTCTTTGTGGCTTCTTCAGTTTCTTTCATAAGTTTTTTACAGTTTTCAGCAATAGATCTTTTACCTCTTTGGTTAAGCTTAGTCCTAGCTATATTATGGTTTTTGGTGCAATTGTAAATGAAATAGACTCCTTGATTTCTCTTTCTGCTGCTTCCTTATTGATGTATAGAAATGCCACACATTTCTGTATGTTGACTTTATATCTTGTGACTTTGCTGAATTTGCGTATCAATTCTAGCAGTTTTTTGGTGGAGTCTTTTGGGTTTTCCATGTAGAGTATCATGTCATCTGCAAAGAGTGAGTTTGACGTCTTCCTGGTTGATCTGAATGCCTTTTCTTTTTGTTGTCTGACTGCTGAGGCTATGACTTTCAAACTCTCTTTACCTAGATTTAGCCCTCTCTCATAGGCCAAGAATTCTGTACAGTGTGTGGGTTCACTGGACCACTAGATCCAACACACTATGACCTTGATGAATAATTATCTTATTTAACTCTATACTAACAACACAGTAATTGCCAATAAATTATTTTTCATAGGTTGGCATTTTAAAAACATATTTCAGAAATCAAATGGTTTAGAAGTCACATATATTTAGAAGTACAAATATATTTTCTTATTTTTAAAAAAAGACAAATAACACTGTTTCATATGTGAAGATATCAAAATGTTATATGCTCTTACAGTTTATGTTATTATATGCTGGTATAAACTATAGCAGATTATTACACCTAGTTACATATTAGTACTTCTCTTTAAGTTTCTGGCCTCAAGGTAGTGACTATCACATACAGAATGCTATGAAAACATCCCCAGGAATAAATTAAACAAGAACAATGTCTATAATTTTTCACACACTTTCAGTAAGTTTATGGACAACTTGAAGACTATTAATAAATACATTTGCTCATAATACAAAATATATTGCTTGATATTTAAATATAGAGTATTTGTTTTGTCAATCTCTTGTACCAGTCACTTGATTCAGGGCTTATTTCAGCTAGTGAGCACAGATATGATTGGTATCATGCTGACTGACAGGCATTGATTATGTGTTACTGGTAGTACAATATTTTTAGTATTACCTCTTTGTTTTCATGCAGATCATTATAGATCCATTTACTGCCTACCAATTACTAGCATTAATTAAAGTAGACCCTATGATTAGTCTGCTGGGCTACCATAACAAAGTACCAGAGACTTAAACAACAGAGACAATTCTTAAACAACAGAAACATTTTTCTCACAATCCTACAGGCTAAAGTTTGAGATCAAGGTGTTGGCAGGACTTTTTTTTTCTTTTGAGGCCTCTCTCCTTGTTTTGTAGATGGCCTCTTTCCGTATGTCTTCACATGGTCTTCCTTTTTTGTGTGTGTCTGTGTCTTAGTTTCCTCTACTTATGAGGACATCAGTCATATTGGATTAGAGTCCACCCTAATGATCTTGTTTGAACTTAGTAACCCCTTAAAAGACCATATCTACAAATACAGTTACATTCTTAGTCCTGGGGCTAGGAACTCAACATATGAACTTTTAGGGAACACGATTCAGTCCAAAGCACCCTGCATTCCAATTCAATTTTTTATGTGTGTTGCTTTTCTAATAGGATTAGTAGATTAATATTCAACCAACCATGATGTTGTTATTGATAACAGACTACCCGTTTTATTGTAAACAATTAAATTACTATCCAAAATATATTAAATAACTATTTTGGCACATGACTAAGAGAAGGAAGACAAATAGTAAGCCCTATAGTCACTGTTTTTCTGCCTGGAGACACTTCCCAGACTGCAGTGCAAGAAGTAGTAACTGAAGCAGAGTATAGCAGTATTACTGAGTTAAGGAGATAGAGATCAGGATTCAGGAGGTTTGCATGGCTTTAAAATTAGGATAGAGTGCAAGATAAGAGGGACTTACACAGATGAAGAGTTCCATAAATTTGCACAGTATTTCTTTGAGTCTGTGTTGAATACTAAACTGCATACCAAGAGAGTGAAACTATGAATAATGAGCAAAGAATAACTACTAGACAGAAGTACAAAGGCACTAACCATAAATTAAACAAGGTTGGCTATTAGATAATCAAATTCTACCAGGCATGGTAGAAACTAGTTAACTACCCAAATCATACAATAGAGACCCCAGAAATGCCACACTTTAATATTAAAGCTCTTCTTATAGGTAAGCTGGGTGTGCCCTAACTACTCTTATAACAAAGTACTCTTATTAAAATCAAACTACTTTTATGATTAATCTAGATGTGTTCTAACAAAGTTAGGACTGCCCACTAGAATACATATATGCTTCAAAGGAAGACAACAAAATCCAAATTTTCATCACAATGCCTAGCATCCAATTAAAAATCACCATTTTTACACAGAGACTAGAAAATGTGATTCATGACCAGGAGAAAACTTAGTAAATATAAGTAGAAGCAGATAGTGGTAGACAAGAATTTTAAAAGAGCTGTTGTAAATATGTTCAAGTGCTTTATTTTTTAAAGAATAGACTCAATGAGGATAGAAACTATAAAAATGAATCCAATAAAAATTCTAGAGTTGAAAAAATACATTGTCTGAAATATGTACACCAAACTAGGAGTTCTCAAATGTTTTTGTAATGGACCAGATTGTAAATATTTTAGGCTTTATGGCCCATATTGTCTGTGTCACAACAACTCAACTCTGCCATTATAGCACTAAAGCAACATCCATAGATAATATATAAACAAAAAAGTATGGCTGTGGTCCTTGAAAAACTCTATTAAAAAAGGGGGGGGGGATGGTGGTGACTAACTGGATTTGGTCTGAGGGCCTTATTTGCCAACTCCTTCTCTAAACCATCCAAGCATATCTCCCAGGATACTTTTTTGGATAAGAAATTGGAGATATGAAACAAGAACAGCATTTTATGCCTGTAGAAGGATTTTTCTTTGTGTGATGGTAGCTGAGCTTCATGTACTTAAACACTTGGTCCAGGTACAATATTGAATGGCCTCAGACTTTTATTATTCTTTAAGAAAGTTTGAATTAAACCTCTTCTCACATGAATTCAGGAGGTCACTCCAAATCATTGCTTCTGCTGCTGACACCAGAAAAAAATAAATTAAAAATAAAACCTCAAAAATTAGGATCATGAATGGTTTAAATTAACTAAAATTCCATGGAGAGTGATGTGGGAAACAAAAGCAGAAGGAAATTACAGATAAAATTAAATTTCTTTATAACCTGCAGCCCACTGACAAATACTTGAGGCAGGCAGAGTAAAACTTTTCTCCAGGAACTCCCTACTGTCTTAATGTTAATGCTTTGCTAGAAGGAAAAACAACCTTAGCTTGACAAGAGCTAGGCTTCCAGTCTCCTGTGAGTATTCTTTAGCATATGAAAATCTCTTTGGAAACCTCCCCTTAACTTTACGTCCCCCAACTCCCAAGTATATATCCAGCCTCTCTTCAGGGACCCAGAGCAGCTCTTTCTGCCCATGGGTTCTGTCCCGGTGCTCTAATAAAATCACCTTTTTGCACCAAAGACATCTTTAAGAATTCTTTCTTGGCCATAAGCTCCAACCACCCCCTCCCCAATAACCCCAAAACCTCATCATTTGGCACTCAACGTGGGGCTGCTAGTCTTTACATATAGACTATCAGGTGGTACAAACTTGGTGAGTACTTTCTCTTCCTTACACTCATTTCAGCAACTTTTTAAGGAGTATGGTCTTACCGGAACATTTTCAGATTGATTGCTCAGGCTGCAATACTCTAGGCTGTGGCTACTCCACAGGGAGGAGAAAGACTGCCTTTTGCCTGGCTGGAATGGTAATAAGACCCAAAAACTTGATGCCTTCTCTTTATTCCTGTTCTTACACAAAGTTGTCTCTGTTGTGCATGGGACAGCCACCTAAGTGACTAGCATGGTTGCCAATCTTAAGAGTCCTATGTGAGGTTTCCTCCTCGTTGGTCTAATGTGATCCTCTTCACATCCCTGGTCTAGCCACTTCTGGTCACGAGACCTCTGCTCAGTGACAGCCAAAACTAGTACCAGATTGAATTAAAACCCAATCAGGGATTACTTCCTAGGAAGTCAGATGTTAAGGAATATATGTGTTAGAATGTGGCTTAGATCATGATGGATTTCTATTTTTACTGTTTTCCATCATTGCCTTCAACTACAGAATTGTATAATTTTGTAAAATTTTTCCAGTGTTTTCCATGGGTTAAAAATGGCAGGTTCTTTGTGGTCTTCCCCACAAGGCAAGCCACAGTGCCACACAACATTGCCTTCTCTGCAAGGTGAGCCACAGCATGACACAGCAAGGCTGCCAATGGCACAGCACAGCATGGCCACCCTGGTGCAGAGCTGCATGGCCTTCTCAGCAAGGGAAACTGGGTCCATAAACCGGCACTCATTTGTAGTCTAGAATCCAATGGGGAAGTGGGGTGAGGGCCAGCCTACCTCCTACAGGGGCCTTTAAAGGCAGTGGTGATCACACTGATTTTGTTCAGGGATGCCTTGGGCTGCTCTGACACCTCAGGAATCTCTGACATGTTCTGTGCATGGGATACCACCTGAGAGTCGAGGGGGATTTTCATGGTAATGGAATTTCTCCACTTTTCTCTCTCTAGGAGGAGCATGGGAGCTGCCTCTTCCATCCCCAAGGACTCTCCCTTGGGATAACTTTTAGCCCATTAGAAACAATTTGGATTGCAAAATTTATGAAAGAACCAATCTTTAACACTGCATGGCCTCAATAGGATCTAGCAGTTAGATCTCTTCTGTAAGAAACAGGGCAAATGCACAGAGGTACCCCAGGTCCAGACTTTCATTTCTCTTAATCAGGACCCAGATCTAAGGGCCTCTTATTATCTAAACAGGCCTTCCTTTCTCTAAATCAAGACCCAGGGTTAAGAGCCTCTTAATCTAAACTGGTCTCCTCCCAATAAACCCAGGTTGCTGTAAGAAACATAGGCATTGCCTGACGAATGGGACACTGACCCTCTCACTGTTCCTAAGAGTGGGGGCTTCTCCCTCATTCATTTCCTGGGTAATGGTTCTAACTGGAGCCAACTGTGGTTAGTCTGCCTCAGGATAGGAATTTTAAGGAATATTCCCAAGCAGCTGCCATAACTCCCTATGTTTCAGAGAAATTCCTGGTCTTCTCCAGCCTGACCTGGACTGCATATTTCCACTTGTTGGTGGAAAAAAATATGGCGTCTGCTCCTCTGTCAGAGCTGACATGGTTTAGAACCAGGAACCCTCTTTCTCTACATGCTGGTGGCATCTCACCTCTTCTGCCTCCTCCTGTTTCTGCATCATCTTGGATATGGCCTACAAACTGGTTCCTGTACTATCCTCAGTATCTCAGGCCCTATTGGCTCCTCCTTCCACCCTCAATATCTGGGAGCAAAAAGCATTCCCACATGGACCCACCACTTCAGATTTGCCCACCAGTGTCCCACATAAAAACTGACAATGGGGAACAGATTGTATTCTAAGTGGGTGCAGCTTATTCGGTGTTTAATGTAATTTGTCAGTTTAATTAATATAGATATGTCTTAAGAGTTATCAGCATTAACTATGGAACTTATTCCATCTAGGTTTACTAAAGGTCAAAAAAGCTTGTGTTGTCTCTATTGCAGTTTGTTAACAAAAATGTAACTTAAAAAGATGGTTAATTCCGTTTCAAAGTTTTCATGGATAATTGTTAAGATAGCTTTCAAAGTCTTTTTTTTCTGTTTTTGTCTCTTTTTTATATATGAAATTTATTGTCAAATTAGTTTCCATACAACACCCAGTGCTCATCCCAACAGGTGGCCTCCTCAATGCCCATCACCCACTTTCCCCTCCCTCCCACCCCCCATCAACCCTCAGCTTACTCTCAGTTTTTAAGAGTCTCTTATGGTTTGCCTCCTTCCCTCTCTGTAACATTTTTCCCCCTTCCCCTCCCCCATGGTCTTGTTAAGTTTCTCAGGATCCACATAAGAGTGAAAACATACATACGGTATCTTTCTGATAGCTTTCAAAGTCTGTACTAATCTGAAACTTTAAAGCTTTGCTTGCATGATAATTGGTCATCACTTAGGCCTCTTCTAAATAGGATGAGGTGCTAAAGCATTGATTACTGAACATAGGTTTGTGCTTTTGACTTACTGCAGAGCAACTAAGGATATGTGGGTCTGATGGTAAACATGCTTTGTGCTTTATAACTTTCTTAGGTTTTTTAACAAACTTCTCCAAGATTTAAATTGTAAGTGAATTTGACCAATTAGGCTTATTTGGTATATTAAACTCTGGAAGCACTGTCAAACAAATATAAGCCTTAGGTTACATTTAGGCAAATGCTATAATTAGATTATATTGCAATTCTTAAAGTCTTGATAAATTTTGGCAATAGGTCATCACTTAACTTTACAATTTTTAAGTGTTATGTGCCACAGAAATAACCAAATTTCCTTGCCAGCTATATTGTAGTCTCTCATTAGATTTTTAACTTTGCACATTTTTAAGTCTTTTTGTGAGTTTTATGACTCTTGTTTTAAAACACTGCTGGTTCTCTAATGTTTGCTCTTCCAGATTAAGGAAACTTTCTCAATATATCCATGATATAGAGTAATAGGATAAAGTATTCCTCTGTGAACAAATTAAAGCATTTAACTTTTCTCTCTACCTGAACCCTCTGAAATTCAAAAACTCTCCACAAGCATTCTTTCTTCCATGGCAATTATAATTAATTGCATAAGTTCAACGAGAATCTTCGAACAAGACACCATTGAAAATATTGGTTATTTTAACAAGACTTGGACTGGAATGTCATATTTGAGACACATGCACAGACTCATATGACTACAGAGCTTTATTTTTCAATGTTTATTTATTTTTGAGAGACAGAGAGACAGAACACAAGCAGAGGAGGGGCAGAGAGAGAGGGAGATACAGAATCCAAAGCAGGCTCTGGGCTCTGTAGAGCCTGACGTGGGGCTTGAACTCATGAGCTGTGAGATCAGGACCTGTGCCAAAGTTGGACACTTAACCGACTGAGCCATCAGGTGCCCCATTCATACAGCTTTAAGGAGCTAAGATTGACTTTATGAAACATGAAGCCAACAAAGCCCCTTGAAATGTTGGCCTGATAACTTGTTTACAGAGTTCCCAGCAGTCTTATCAGGTGAGGAAAGAACATCACTTCTTGGCAGGTACAGGAACCTCAGGACACTTAGGTGTGAGAAATTCACCCAAATCAACAGGTATTGCAAGCATGTCTGATTGCAAGTACTTGGCTTGGCTTCTGGCCTGAAGAGGCTACTAAACGTTCAATCTAGAGATTCCTTATAAAAAGTTCCAGCGAAGCAAATTTTAAAAGATCTCTACGGGGGCGCCTGGGTGGCGCAGTCGGTTAAGCGTCCGACTTCAGCCAGGTCACGATCTCGCGGTCCGTGAGTTCGAGCCCCGCGTCAGGCTCTGGGCTGATGGCTCGGAGCCTGGAGCCTGTTTCCGATTCTGTGTCTCCCTCTCTCTCTGCCCCTCCCCCGTTCATGCTCTGTCTCTCTCTGTCCCAAAAAAATAAATAAAAAATGTTGAAAAAAAAAAAAAATTAAAAGATCTCTACGATCAATTAATACTCTTACCAAGCTTATGTAAATAATTAGGCTGAGTAGATTTAAAAGACTCTTATATTGATAATGCAGATGACAGTTGGTTTGCTGATGGCAGTAGTTTCATGGAGAAGGGGATAAGGAAGGCTGGGTATGCTACAGTCAGACAGTCTAACTCAGACTACTGAAGCCAAAGTTCTTCCAGCAAGCATGTCTGCCCAAAAAGCAGAATTAATAGCACTCATTCTTGCTTTACAATTAGCAAAGGGCCTCAGAATCAATATCTGTACTGACTCTAAATATACTTTCCTAGTCCTACATGTGCATGGGGCTATCTGGAAGGAGAAGGAGTTAGTATCAACTCATAACTCTCCCATTAAATATGGATCTGAAATAATAGCCCTCTTAGAGGCTATATATGAACCCAAGGAGGTGGTTGTAATTCATCTCAGGGGACATAAAAAGGAAGATCCAGAGAATCTAAACGGAATAACCTAGCAGACTGTGAGCTGCACTCATATAAGGCAAATACTGAGCCTCATACCAGTCTTGACACCAATAAAAGATATATCCCCAGTCTATTCAGATCAAGAAACCCAAGTACCCCAGGAATGGGGATTCTCAAAAACTGCACAGGACTGGTTTATAAATGATAGAAGAATAGTCTTTATAGCCAAAGGCAACTAATGGAAACTAATACAGGGTATACACCAAGCTACTCATTTAGGTAAAAAGGCCTGGGACAATTGGTTAAAGATACCTTTGATGGGATTAATTTAACCACTACCATAAAACAAGCCTGTCAATCATGTGCTATTTGTGCATAAGCAAATCCCGAGGGTGCTATTTGCTTCCTGCCTCTTTTAAGGCCACTCCAAAGGCAGGGAATGTATCCAGGGAAGGACTGGAAATTAGATTTTGCACAAATGTCATCATGCAAAGGGTATAAGTACTTATTGGTTTATGTAGATACCTTTACTGGATGGATAGAGGCCTTCCCTTGTAAGACCAAAAAGGCCACTGAAGTGACAAAAACTTTGCTAAGGGAAATTGTCCCTAGATTTGAACTCCCTTGGTCCCTACAAAGTGACAATGGACCATCTTTTATTGCACAAAACTCAACAAATAGCTTAGTCCTTAAAAAACAATTACTATTTATATTTGGCCTCGTATATACAATCCTCTGGAAAGGCTAAAAAAGCTGACCACACCTGAAAGCAGCATCTTACCAAACTAAGCATTGAAACTCAAGAAAACTGGGTTACTCTTTTACTGGTAGGGCTTCGCAGAATGAGAATTGCCCCAAAACAACCAACAGGGGTAAGTCCCTTTGAGTTACTATATGGAAAATCTTTTCTCAATGTAGACCTATCAATAGATGGAGACTATATTGTTCTGTTAAATTATTCACTTGAGGCCAGGTTAATTCATAAATCTCTAAATGAACATGCAAACCATATCCTTCCTAAATTTGATCTGACAGCTACTAGAAATCCACCCCATAGAAACCCAAGAAATACTGTTTATTTAAAGAACTGGAAGTCTAATACAGCAGGGGATATAACTGCAAAATGGAAGGACCCTTACCAAGTCATATTACATATTCCCACTGCAGTAAAGTTAAAGGGGCATTCCTCATGGATTCACATATCAAGAATTAAACCTGTACCTTCCTCATACAGGAATCTAAAAAAAAAAATTTTAATGGTTATATTTATATTTGAGACACAGAGAGACAGAGCATGAGCAGGGGAGGTGCAGAGACAGAGGGAGACACAGAATCTGAAGCAGGCTCTGGGCTCTGAGCTGTCATCACAGAGCCCGAGGAGGGGCTCAAACTCGTCAACTGCAAGATGATGACCAGAGCCGAAGTCAGATGCTCACTGCGCCACCCAGGCTCAACCAACTTCCTCTCATAAAGAAATCTAGTATGCCAGTTGATGTATCTTTTTATTCCTCTGAACCAGTGGAAGACCCCAAATTTCTCTTCAAATGACAAGAAAGAACTGGAGGAAAATTATCAAAGATTTTTTATTTAAGCTTCTCTTTTTCTCATTATCAACCTTATTTTTTTGTCTTTTCCTGTGTCTCCCTGTCCGGTGCCAAGACTCCTTCACCACCATACCTTCTAGCTGACAGATGATCCTTTCTACTCAAGGAGGTTCCTATATGTGGTCTACCTTGGACCGGCTGCCTCTGTCTTTGGCACTCTTCTATATAAGTACCCCAACTGACCAATATTCACCCAAAGGTGGAGACATCTCTAAACCTCTATATAGCAGGAAGAAGTTACAAAGGAGACGATCTTCTACCCTCAGCAAACTTAAAGATTTAACTATCAAAATTGTTCAGGGGGGAATGATGTGGGAAACAAAAGCATAAGGAAATGGGAGGTAAAATTAAATTTCTTTATAACCTGCAGCCCCTTGACAAATACTTGAGGCAGGCAGAGTAAAACTTTTCTCCAGGAACTCCCTACTGTCTTAATGTTAATGCTTTGCTAGAGCGAAAAACAACCTTAGCTTGACAATAGTCAGGCATCCAGTCTCCTATTAGTCTTTTTTACATATGAAAATCCCTTTGGAAACTTCCCCTTGTCTTTATCTCCCCCAACTCCCAAGTATATAACAAATCTCTCTTCAGGGTCCCAGGGCAGCTCTTTCAGCCCATTGGTTCTGTCCCCATGCTCTCATAAAATCACCTTTTTGCACCAAAGAGATCTTCAAGAGTTCTTTCTTGGCCTCAGCTCCGAACCCCCCCAATCACCCCAAAATCTCATCAGAGAGGGGCACCTGGATGGCTCAGTTGGTTGAGTATCTGACTTCAGTTCAGGTCATGATCTTGTGGTTAGTTCCAGCCCCACACTGGGCTTGCTGCTGTCAGCCTGTCAGCATAGAGCCTGCTTCAGATCTTGTGTCCCCCTCTTGCTGCCCCTCCCCCGCTTGTCCTCTCTCAAAAAATAAACATTAAAAAAAACATAAAATTCCATGGAGACAAGAACCCTTCCAAGATGAATTATGTAGAAATAAACAAACGAGAACAGAGGTTGTTTACTCAGAGTTTGCTAGAAGAAGGGAACCAGCCACTATCACAGCATTTGTCTGGGACTCAAAGAAAGGCAGGGGAGTGGAAAAGCTTTATGGTGGAAAAAAAAGCTTTATGGTGGGGAAGGTTTAAATTATGCTTTCATTGGGGGTTGTTAGCATAGGGAAGCTGGAGGCAGTCTAACTAGTAATGGAGCATCCTATGTGACTGTTCTGGGGGGCCTATCTGGCTTTGTCCAGTTGGTTCTGATTTGGGAGTGAGTGTAAAACTTATGGAAGCTAGTAGTCCCTGTCCAGGTTCTGACTGTTCTGGCCTGACGGCTGCAGAAATTTTGATTTGACTTTCCGGATTGTTGGCTGCAGAATTTGCAGGTCAGATGTCTGCTTTCACATATGGTCTTGCCATTGTCCATTTGTATATTCATCACTCAAGTCAAACAATCTCCAAACATTTCGTTTGCAGATCCTGGGCACTAGCTGAAGATTGGGGTAAATTTATACTACGAGTCCTTGTAAAAGAGAAGCCAACAATTTTTAGCAGCTGTGCATGATGGAGTAACACACTTTAACCTGATGGGTTTCAACCCCATGGCAACACTTCCCCATGATATAACTGCTAAATAGCTATTCTGCAGGAAGTGAGGGGCTGAAGAGTTAATTTGCAAGTTTCTAAAAGAAAGAATAAAGTCTCCTGCAGTACTGCCTTCCTGTTTTAGGAAAATAAAAGATCTGTTGGAGAAAGAGAGCCTTAAGTACAGTACAGTTGTCTGCCTTAGGCATTTGCCTGTTTGTGAAGCTGTATGGGGCAGGCAGCTGAAGAGCTAGGCAAGGTATCTCTGAACTCTCAAATTTTCAGAGCTGCAAAGACAGAAAACCATGAGGGTCTTAATCCCATACTGTAGAAAACTTACAAGGCCACATATGTAAATAAAGGTGAAACAAAAGAAGACTATACCTTCTCAAAGCTGTAATGAAGCCCTGACCAAGATAAATCTTTGAATGGACTGAGAAGATAAATAACTGCCTTCTAGCCTTACACTGAAAAAAAAAGAGAGAGAGAAAAAAAAAACAGAAGGGGGAAAATACATATATACGAAACCCTATTGTTTGACAAAATGCCTAGAATATATCACTAATATTCATAAACTTGTAAACTGGTAAGTATACAAAAGTGAGTATATACAACCAATCCAGAGAACAAAGAGACAATGGCAGCAAACCCAGGAATAATCCAGATATTTAGTTATTTTATATAAATTATATGTCAACTGCATATATTGAGTTGTGAATCAAGTATTTTAAAGCATATTTTAGGATATTTGAATTTTTAAAGAAACTAGTTACATTAATTAAAAGTTATATGTAAGAATATGCAAATAACCAAGTAAACCTAAAGTTGGAAAATGAAATGTTAATTAACCTATCATACAGTAAGACAGAGTGCGCACTCAGAGAAATAAATATCAACAAGAGAAAAATAGGTTACTGGAACAAAATAGGCTACAGATGGACTCATGCATACATAGAAATTTAATATAGGATAAATTTGGCACCATCAATCAATGCTGAAATGAAATATCATCCATAGATATGGAGTAGTGACTCACCATATGGGGAAAGTGAAAAGTCATTATTCAATCTCACAGGAAAAAGAGTCCCAAAGAGGTTAAAGAAAACATGCCAAGACAAAATTTTAAAGATTACAAAAGTAAATGAAGGAGGCTATATATGTGACAAAGGGGTAAGAGTGATGAGAAATACTTATCACAGAAAATTAAAAAAACAACTATCAAAACAAAAGTGATTGTGATACTTCTAAATAGGTTTCTCTTCAATGAAGAATACCAAAATTAACATACATAGGAAATTGGGAAAAACATTTTGGTTTGCTCTAAATCAGAAATGAAATGATATTTACAATATAAAAGGAATATACGTAAATCAACAAAAATTCTGCAATCCACATAGGAAAATGGGAAAGGATATGAATCTGCAAAAAAGGATGAAAACACTCAAGAAAACAAAAGAAATGAATAAAATAGAAACCAGAGATACAATAGATAGGATCAACAAACTCAAAAGCTATTCTTTGAAAGAAACTGATAATATTGACAAAAATCTGGAAAATTAAGAAATGAAAAAGAAGGCACAACATCAGAAAATTTTTAAAAATTACTAATTCTATAGATATTAAAAATTACTAGAAAATACTATGAACAAAGCTGTCAAGTTATTTAGCACTGAGATCAAATAAGTTCTGTGAAATATATAATTTCTAAAAGCTGAATTTAGAAAAAAAAGTCCTGCGTAATCCCATAAAAATAAATCAGTGTTTTAAAATGTTCTTATACAGATCAACAGCAGTTTCAAATAGTTTTACTTGGTTATTAAATTCTAAAGGCACAAATAATTCTACTCTTAACTTTTTTTCCAGACAACGAAAAAGAAAGGAAACAGTCAGCAGCTAATTTAGTAGCATAACATTAAAATCTGCTAAGTCGGTATGAAAAAAGAAATTACTATCCCATCTTACTCATAAACAAGGATACAAAATCATAAGAAAATATTTATTAGCCAAATTCAGGAATATATTTTAAAAAGACTATAAATAATAATATATGATATATAATAAAATATATATTATATAATAATATACATTATTATATATTATATATGTTATATATAATAACTATAAAATAATCATTAAAAATCCAACAAAAGTTGTTACAGAACTTTAAATAAAAATTTTATGTTTATAACATTATAAAGTTTAAAGATTTTTAAATAACTAAATATACAGAGTGATGGATTGCAAAGATGTCAATTTTTACTGAATAGGGCTACAGAATAAATGTAATTCCAGTGCTAATGTCAAAAGATAGTTTGTGGAAATAGACAAACTGATTCTAAATTGTATGGGGAAAGGCAGTTTTAAAAATAGCACATAGCCTTATTTATAAACAGAACATAATAGGAACCCCCAAAATGTGTCTGCACACTCACAGACACACACACATTTGAAACTGGTAAGAGGGGCGCCTGGGTGGCTCAGTTGGTTAAGCGTCCTCAGCTCAGGTCACGATCTCGCAGTCCGCGAGTTCGAGCCCCGCGTCGGGCTCTGGGCTGATGGCTCAGAGCCTGGAGCTTGCTTCCAATTCTGTGTCTCCGTCTCTCTCTGCCCCTCCCCCGTTCATGCTGTGTCTCTCTCTGTCTCAAAAATAAATAAATGTTAAAAAAAAATTTTTAAAAAATGAAACTGGTAGGAAAACAAATTTTATTTGCTTCCTCACCAGCATATATTAAAGAACTTAGAGATGTAATGTAAATATAAAAGTGTAAACTGCAAAATCTAAAGCTAAAGATTCTTTAGGGGTAAATATAGGAGTAAGTCACATTAGTAGTGAGAATTTCTGAACCAATATAAAAAAATTACTAAACATAAAGGAAAATATGAATAAATACATTAATACATTAAAGCACATTAAAAACAAATACATTAAAATATTTATTCATCACATTTCATGAGAGAAATTGGAAAGGTAGGTTGAAATGACATTTGTATAAATATGGATATTACAGTCATTTGGAAATAGCAACTTTGAATTTCCAAAGATTATTTAGTTTTTATTTTTTTTAACATTTATTTATTTTTGAGAGACAGAGCATGAGTGGGGGAGAGGTAGAAAGAGAAGGAGACACAGAATCTGAAGCAGGCTCCAGGTTCTGAGCTGTCAGCACAGAGCCTGATGCAGGGCTGAACCCACAAACCTTGAGATCATGACCTGAGCCGAAGTTGGACACTTAACTGCCTAAGCCACCCAAGCATCCTGAATTTCCAAGGATTATTTTAAAAGAATTTGTACTTTTAAATCAAGTTCAAGTCTCTTCCCCAAAGTGGATTGATAACATTACTTTTTTTTTTTCATAATGAGACTTTTCGTCAGCATTGAAAGTCTGAATTTTATATAAATTCTTGGATGGCTGAGTCATACCCATCAGTTTGTTAAACTTTAGAACCTGTCTCACCCTTCGTAGCTTTTCAGAACTACTACCTTCACTATGAAGTTCCATGAATTTTCCCAATTCAAATTTAGGCTTCTATAGCACTTTTCTTTTCTATCAAAGACATCATGGAGAAGATAAAAAAAATTGGAAAGCCTTTCTGTATCTTCTACAATGCTCTCCACTCCATTTATTGACCACTTCTTGCAAGTTATTCATCTACAACTTTTGGATCATGAATTTCATCAACTTCTTCTGGATTTTGCAGACCTGTGGTCCTGAACTTAAGTCTTTTGAGTCTTACTGTTGCATTTTTTTCAGTAAAACCAACACAGGGTAGAAGAACCAAATAACCATCAGAATTCTTGACTTCAACATGAACTTCAATCACAGCCTGTTTTTTGTGTGTTTGTTTGTTTGTTTGTTTATCACAGAGCACAAAAGTATAATTCATCCTATGGAAGTTGGTCAGGCAGTTTTTGCCCAGAACATCCTTGGTAACGAGCATGATTTTTCTAACTTCATCATTCTGCAAATCAGCAAGTCTCCCTTCAAAAACACTACCCTTGATGCAATCAATATACACATCAGAGGCAATTTTGGTTCCTTGAATCCTTCAGATTAGCTTTTTTCCAGCTCTACTTATATAAAACATAGCTGTTGCTTTCACATCATATCAATGTGTCTTTAAAAAATGGGTCAGCTACTTTCTTTTTGGCTCTCTTTTTTGCTGCCTTTTGTAAGATGCTAGTTGTTGCCATTCATCATGGTGCAGCTCTGGGAGCCAAAGCCTTACACCCTTATTTTATTTTGCAACTTTTATGGGCACTGCAAAGTTGCCAACCCCAGTCCATAATCTCAGAAGCAGGAAACTACTCAGACTTTTTAGAGCCCTTGCGTGTGTGTGTACAAAGAATTAAATAACTATCATTCCACATTATTTCCTTGTAATTGCCATTTTTTTTTAATGAAAAGCTATTTAGGGTATATGTCTTAAGGAAATGATAAAGATTATGGTAACAAGGTACTATAGTGTGACTGTGCCATACCCCTGAAAAAAAACCCATATGTTGAAATCAATACCCAATGTGATGACATTAAGAGTTACTTAGGTCCTGAAGGTGTGGTCCTCATGAATGGGATTAGTGCTCTTGCAAAAAAAGACCCTACAGAGTTAGCTCACTCCTGACCCAGAAAAGGGTCTTTACCCAACCATGTTGGCACTGTGATCTCAGGCTACCAGCCTCAAGAACTGTAAGAAATAATTTATGCACTATTTTGTTATAGCATACAGAATAAGACACACAGCTTATTTAAGTATTATGTTATTTGAAAGTTACTAAGATCATTTTTCAATACAGTTTGGTGAATAAATATTTCAACCCTTCTTATATCAAATAAAAACCAATCTGGTTCTTTAAACTTAAATCATTAGCTTAATATGTACTTTAGACCCATTCTTTGATTTTACCTTCCCCAATTACTAGCATAAGGATTTTTTTAGGCATGTAAACACTCTTTGGAGTATAAGAATATTTTAAATGGTGAACTGCTATCACTTATTTTACAGTTACTCTTGCCAGTCATTTTATTACAATAATTAGGGCTAATAAATTGGTCACGACCTTGGAAACCATAGTGTACAAATCAATATAATCTACCAGCCTGTTGGTTGTCATAGAAACTGATCATAGCAAGCATGTTTAATGCAGCACACATTTATGCATAAATTAACAACCCACTAAAGTTTAAAAGTGAGCCTAAGCAAAATCATTTTTACCACAACTTTTATCATTGGTCTCTATTTTACCTCATGTGTCATTCCTTTTAAAACTGGAACTAAAAAAATACATAATATTGAACTAAATAGGTAAAGGATATACCTTTAGAGCTAATATTCAGTAGTTTTCTCATAAGGGAAGAATTCTCTCATTTCAGATTAAATAATGTATCAATATGACTTGTCCTAGCAATCGAAATGCCCTTGCTTCCAATGTATTTAGCTTCCCCCTTCATTGCCTAACTGTACTAATCTGGGGAATAAAAAGTCTTGCAAAATATAACATTGGGTTGCAGCGAACTGCATCATCTTAAGGATTTAAAATGCAATTTCTGAAGAATAAAAAGGATATAATTGGAGCCTTGAAACACATAAGCAGAGTTTTCTGTGCAAATAATGAAATATTCTTGTCATTCAAACGTTTCGTCCATAAACCATTTGGTTAAAATTATATGTCATTCTTTTACACAAAATGCATTTCTATAAATTCCTTCTTTTCATTTGTTTAAATAAATTACACCAAAACATAAAAATATAATCCAAAGAGAGCATCCCTATCTCAATACTGAATATTACCAAGTCTAATATAAAATTTAAGGTATGTTTACATTAAAGAAAATCATTAAGGAAAGAAGTTAAAAGAAATAGGAATACTTCAAGAATATCTATGTAAAACATACAATTATATATGCACATATATATGTGTAAGTATATAAGCATATATAAGAATATACATTCATATAACTATGTACACATAAAAAGAGAGAAATCTAACCATGTATCATGTACCCATCATTTGGCTTCGATGAATAAAAATTCATGACCAATGTTGTTTATTTTTATCCCCACTAATTAACCCAATCTCACATTATTTAAAGAACTATTTTATTAAATTTTTCTTTATATGTTTCATATGTGCTTCTTAAACAATCTTTCAAAAACATGATGATAATTACATCAACTGCCTTAAAGTTAGTTCCTAATTATCATCAAATACCCAGTGAGTTTTCAGACTTCTCCAGTTACCTCATATAAGAGTTTTGCAGGGGGTTTGTTGGGATCAGGGTACAAATGAGGTCTACGCAATGGAATTAGCCAGTGTGTCCCTTAGATTTCTCTTTATGTATTTCTCTTTTTCTCCTTTTAATTTTTTTTTTTCTTCCCTCTGGGAATTTTGTGAAAATAGGTTATTCGTCCTACATAGTTTCACACAATCTAAATTTTCCTGATCACCTCTCTATTGTGTTTTTTAACATGTTTTTCTGCCTTCTTATTCTATGTGAATCAACAGTTAGATCCACAGATTCACTTTTCAATTTTAGAAAGAATTTTATATAGTAGATGCAAAGCACTTGCATCAGAAGTCCATAATGGCTGGTTTTTGACATTGTTCTATTAGAAACCATTGATGACAATTACCTATATATAATTAATGACTTCAGGGTTGTAAAATGGTGATACACTAATGCTAATACCCTTATTAATTTATTGGCTGAGGTATGTTTAAAAAAGAAACTTTCTCTCATGAAATCTTTGGTTACCACACAATACAGCTTATATAGGAAAATGGGAATTTAAATACTTTTTTAACAGCTTTCATAATAATAAACTATTTTCCTAGCATCTTCCAAGAAATTCAATAAGATTGTATATTTATATATATGCACCAATATTTAAACCACAGCCATTATTTCTCTTTTACACTCAACTCATATATTAATAATATCTTAGTTATCATTTGAGAACTTAAAAGAATACTTATTTATAAATACAGTCCTAGGTGGTTTTTTTTGGTACCTCACTTATAAGAAAGATCATGTGGCTTTTCCTTTACAACATACTATTATGTAGAGTTGAATATTAAGGGTTTTATAAATGATTTTTATATAACTTTAATTTTACTGTATCAACTAGTATTTCCTAATATATCTTATTATAAATATATAAACTTCTGTGTTGCAGAATATGAGACCTGAAAGGGGCAGATGATGTGGTGTGAGAAGGCTGCCTGAATGCATATTATAAAGAAAAAGATATATGGTATCTGATATATATATTTTATTATCTACAATATTATATATAAACTACATTATATATAATATATATGGATATATATGGATAAGAATATAGATCATAATCGTTAGAATTTTCTTACATTGAAAAAATACTTATATATTACATACACATAAAATAACATTTTATCTTTATTATTTAACATCATTAAGTTCATATTTTAAAGAAACAGGGAGTTGTTTTTTGTTTGTTTTATATTTCCCCCTTATATAATTCTTAATTTAAAAACTTCAAAATTCAAAAATTTTAAAAATTCTCATGGCCACTCTAACATTGATTTCTTTCTTAATAGCTAGGATTAACAAATCTTTTAAGAATAAACAGAAAATGAACCAAAACTGAACAACAGGTTTATGATTTAACTATAGCTAAATACTCAACTAACTGCAACAAATTTTAACGCTATAGTTGTTTATTTACATTGTCATATTACTTCAAAGCATTTTGAAGTTAATTGTTGTAACTTATAAAGAAATAAGCACACATCAGATTAGAATATAACCTCTATTGCTTTTAAAATCAAGTAGATTGGCTACATGATTTCTAGGGTCATCATAACGTTTTAAAAATTAAATAGCAATAATAACATTTTTTGGATTATTTTTTAAAGATAAAAATCTACAACTTAAACGATATAAATACAAATAAGAAGTTCTGAGATTTATAAGCTCTTTATGAGCTTAATCAAAAGGAGTACTATGCAGTACTCTGTGAGAATGTATTCTTAACAAAATTTTAATATAATTATTCTGCCCACATGATATACACATCACTATATGTATATGTGATATTATTATAACATCTTTTGCCTTATATTGATTATGGGATGTACGGTATTTTTACCAATGCATTGTACCTATCAAATCATTCTCTCAGCCCACTTATTCACAAGTGCAGGGAGATCAGTTTTGAGACATGATGAACTAATCACCAAAGAACAGATGTTTGTATTCTACACTGTACTTATTAACTTCTTCAGAAAAACTTTCAGGTTTTATAAGCTATCATCTATTTAATATACTTCCAAAATAATGAGATGTGAAGTAACTGGTCAACTATTACATTGTTATTCAAATTAAAAGGTTTATTTTCCTGATGTTGTCTTCATGTAGAATCCCCAAATAATCTATGCCAAATTATCTAACATAAGTGGAAAATAAAACTCAATAGAAATTCTGAAAAAATTAAAAATGTCTAGCGCATAATATGGCCATAGGTACCATGCAAAGTACTGATTATATATAAAAGGAATGTATAATTTATTATTTAATACAGTATAGTTTGAGAGTGAAAGGGGGTACTATTAATAATTATGCTGAAACGATGTCTGTAAAATAAGTCTGTCTATGGCAGGGCATACTGGTTACACTGAAATAATTAAAACAAATTGGTCCCCACCTCCTTAGAACTTGTTAAAGTATGATAGCCATGTTATACATAAACAAATATAAATTTTAAAATTATTTAAGAGCTGAATAGGCATAGTTGTAAGGGAACTGGGTATGGTACTAACAAGATTTTAACACCAAGCTTGCTACCCATATCAGCAGTGTTATGTGACAATCATATTTACAATTAAAACCTTTGTCTTATTACCTATATTTAGCCTTCCTCTGCTATTGCAATTTTTTTCCACCAGATGGTAGCCAATAAAAGCAGGAAAAAGAGCAATTAACAAAGTTAAAAGAAACAAGATTAAATTGAAACAAAACTTATATAGAGAATTAGATTATAGCTAGAGATGTAGCTCTGCATGTAAAAATTCCATATGTCAAATAAATTAACAATAACATTTTAACCGTTTTTTTTTTTTTTTCAAAACAAATATTGCCCCAATATTGAATCTGTACAAATCCTTCGAGTTAACTTGGATTTTTAGGTCTCTCAGACGATTAAATAATATACACAGGAAAATGCTAAATTTGATCACTGGAGTCCATGGTCATTTTTTCATAGGTTATTCACAAGCATGAATATAGACTTTATCACAATTTTTTTCTGGGAAGAAATTTTTGTTATTATAAATAAATATTTACTTTTATTTCCAGCGTAGATAATATACACTGTTATGTTGGTCTCAAGTGTGGACAATATAGTGATTCAACAATTCTGTGCATTTACTCAGTGCGCATCACTGTAAGCGTGCTCTTAATCCCCTTCACCTATTTCACCCGTCCGCTCCACCTACGTCTCCTCCGGTAACCATCGGTTTGTTCTCTAAAAATACAGGCATTTTAAAATTCCTCAATACTTTATGTAAAAGAAACACTGTGATGTTCTAACATATAATTTTTAGAATATACATTTTCTGACAGTTGTTTTAAAAAATGCACTTATCCTTCTTATCCAGCAAAAATCAGATATGTGGTATTATTTCCTCTGTGTGGAGTCCTCTCCTCTAGCCTTGTTAGTCTTGGTTTGTACATGAAGTATTCATTATTTGCAAAAACCAATTATCATCCCTGTCTGGATACATTAAGATTTTTTCTACAAGTCTTTTCCTATCACATTTTAAGCAACAGTATACATGAATTATTCATAGTTCCCATATTGCAGGCAAGTTTTTTTTTTATTAAATTTGATCATAATAATAGTTATTACCCCAGTCATGGCAGTTTTATGAGTCTTCTTCAATGCCATTACCTGGAAAGATTTCAATCAAGAAATATAAAAGATGCAAATCAATTTCCATAATAAAATTAAACTGTACCATCTACTCCTTCATTCCAGCAATAGAGCTGATTGACAGCCTCTTCCTGATAGCTGGAGCAGATAACTTTCAGATAAAGAAATGGAGAATGGCAGATTATTTGCTCTTAAGAATTTCAGTGACTTTTTCCTTATTGTTGATATTTGATGTTTGCTAATCTCACTGGAACATAATATTTAACTCAGGGTCTGTGCACAAATTTACTTTCAAGCGGAGTATTTTCCTCGCTAATACTAGTTAATTTTCTCAGGTAGTTGTGCTTATAACAGAATAAACACAGTGTTGAGTGCTAGGATACTGTTTTCCTCCTGCTGACAAATGTAACCTCATTCTGTACAACAAAAATACTGATCTGGGGAAGAAAGAGTGACTAATTTGATTCTGGGTATCAATTTTTTTAATTAAAAATATCATATTTTTATTGGGAGAATTTTCTCCTACTAAATATGTATATCAGCTTCTGCTCTCACACAATGAGAGGTATTAAGCTGGACTCTAAGTTTGCAGATTTAGACTGGAAATTTTTATGATGAGAGGTCATGATGGCTGAGAACAGAAAAACTGTTGTGAATATATGCACTACATACCCTGGTTTAGAAGAGAGGGTCTGAAGCCCTATCACTACCCTTACTTCTTCCTCAAACCACTGAGTGACTAGACGGGTGGAGTAGCACTCATCTAATCCCACTCCTCCCAAAATGTATCACAGGATTTGAGTCAAAGATGAGACAGCAACAATGATCTATTATAAGAATGTCAACATTCTTTAAGGCAATGGGACCAGAGATCTTGCAACTTAACTCTTTCCTGTTCTCTCAATAGTTCTCTCTCACCATTAATAATTAGCATTGGATTAACATCAAAAATATCTTCAGCTTAGTATCTTTACTCTTCTCAAAACTTCTTTCATAAATACTTGTGTTGTAAGATAGTATTAAAATAAAATTTGAGTAATAGACACAAATTATTTTTAGTGAAGATAATTTAAAGTTCAGTTGGCAGCAGTAGGAATCCTCAGAAGTTCTAATCATATCAGCCCTACTTATCTTCAATGAATTAATTTAAACTTTACTTCTTATCTGATAAAACATAGGAAGATTGTCTATATTTTAACACTTATCACTATAAACAGTTCCTCTTTAATTGTTTATATCTATAACATACTATAAATACTTTCCAGCCATAAATATTGGATATATATCCCATGTCTATAACAATGACCAGTCAATGCTTACTGATTTGAATAATTGACTGATGGATATACTAGTTGCAGAGGTAAGCAGCTTCCATAATTGATATACATTTTCCAGAAAGATCTCTTCTAATCAATAAACAATTGTTCCCCTACTGCTATGTACCAGACATAATGTTAATTTTTGTAACCTATGGTGTGTTCACATTTATGCTGTTCATTCTCTAGTTTAATAAATGTCAATAAGTGTCTCATTCATAAAGACATGAAATTAATTTTAATTTAATTGTATCTTATGTTTACAGGGTAGAAGTATTATATTTTCAAAAAAATTGTTAATACAACATAAACATAAGATTTACATGCAAATAATTTGAATATAAAATTGTATACACTTAAAACTAGCTAAGAATAATCTTAATAAAAAATTTAAGAAAATAAATATCCTGTGACGCCTGGATGGCTCAGTCGTTTCAGCACTCGACTCTTGATTTCGGCTCAGGTCAGGATCTCATGATTCATGAGATCAAGTCCCACATGGGGTTCTGCACTGATAGCATGTAGCCTGCTTAGGAGTCTCTCTCCCTCTCTCTCTGCCCCTTGCCTGCTCTCACTCTCTCAAAATAAATAAATAAAGTTAAAAAACTAAATTTCTTGCAAAGTTGTGGAATGTGGGTCACAAAATTAGATGCCATATTCCCTAGTATATAATGAAAATAAAATATCAAAATAAATTATGCCATTTGTATTACTCATGAACTACAGCCATAAGAGAGGTGACTAAGTTGAGAGATGATTCAGCCATAAGGAGATTTTTGCTATGAATACTGTCCTTAATGGAATCCAAATAATAATAACAAAGATAATAATAAATTTTACTACAAAGCTATGGTAATTAACACATGTGGTACTGGCATAAAGATAGACAAATAGGTTGATGAAAAATATTTTAAAGTCTAGAAAAAAACCCTCACATTCATGTCCAATTAAATTTTGACAAAGGTGCCAAGACAATTCAATAGCGAAAAAAAAAGTCTTTTCAACAAACGGTGTTCAGACAACACAATATCCACACACAAAAGACCTCATATCCTGTAACTCACATCATATATAACAATGAACTTATATCCACCAAGAAGACCTAACAATTGTAAACATTTATACTCCAAATGTGAGAGCACCCAAATATATAAATTAATCACAAAATAAAGAAACTCATTGATAATAATACCATAATAGTAGGGGACTTCAACACCCCACTTACAACAATGGACAGATCATTTAAACAGAAAATCAACAAGGAAACAATGGCTTTGAATGACATACTGGACCAGATGGACTTAACAGATATATTCAGAATATTTCAAGCTAACGCAGCAAAATACACATTCTTCTCCAGTGCACATGGAACATTCTCCAGAATAGACCATATACTGGGACACAAATCAGTCCTCAAAAAATACGAAAAGATCAAGGTCATTCCATGCATTTTTCAGACCACAATGCTATGAAACTCTAAATCAACAACAAGAAAAAATTTGGAAAGATAACAAATACTTGGAGACTAAACAACATACTACTAAAGAATGAATGAGCTAACCAAGAAGTTAAAGAGGAAATTAAAAAGTACATGGAAGCCAATGAAAATGATAACACTACAACCCAAAACCTCTGGGATGCAGCAATGGCGGTATTAACAGGGAAGTATATAGCAATCCAAGCTTTCCTAAAGAAGGAAGAAAGATCTCAGATACACAACCTGACCTTATACCCTAAAGAGCTGGAAAAAGAACAGCATATAAAACCAAAAACCAGCAGAAGACAGGAAGTAATAAAGATTAGAGCAGAAATCAATGCTATCCAAATGAGAAAAACAACAACAACAACAACAACAACAACAACAACAACAACAACAAAAAAAACAGATCAATGAAACCAGAAGCTGGTTCTTTGAAAGAATGATCAAAATTGATAAACCACTAACCGGTTTGATCAAAAAGAAAAAGGAAAGGACCCAAATAAATAAAGAATGAAAGAGAAGTGATCACAACCAACAAAGTAGAAATAAAAACAATAATAAGAGAATATTATGAGCAATGATATGCCAATAAATTTGGCAATCTGGAAGATATGGACAAATTCTTAGAAACATATAAACTACCAAGACTGAAACAGGAAGAAATAGAAAATTTGAACAGACCTATAAACAGTAAAGAAATCAAATTAGTAATCAAATATCTCTCTCTCAAAAAAAAAAAAAAAAAAAAAAAAAAGTCCAGGGCCAGATGGCTTTCCAGGGGAATTCTACCAAACATTTAAGGAAGAGTTAACACCTATTCTCTTGAAGCTGTTCCAAAAAATAGAAATGGAAGGAAAACTTCCAAGCTCTTCCTATAAAGCCAGCATTACCTTGATTCCAAAACCAAAGACCCCACTAAAAAGTACTATACACCAATTTCCCTGATGAACATGGATTCAAAAATCTTCAACAATGGAATAGACAACCGGATCCAGCAATACATTAAAAAAGTTATTCACCATGACCAAGCAGGATTTATACCTGGGATGGAAGGCTGGTTCAATATCTGCACAACAATGTGATTCATTACATCAATAAAAGAAAGGACAAGAACCATATGATCTTCTCAATAGATGCAGAGAAAACATTGGACAAAATATAGCATCCTTTCTTGTATAAACCTTCAAAGAAGTAGGGATAGAAGGGTCATACCTCAAGATCATAAAAGCCATATATGAAAAGACTCAACACTAATATCACCCTCAATGGGGAAAAACTGACAGCTTTCCCCCTAAGGTCAGGAACAAGACAGGGATGTCCACTCTCGCCACTGTTATTCAACATGGTATTGGAAGTCTTAGCCTCAGCAATCAGACAACACAAAGAAATAAAAGGCATCCAAATCAGCCAGGAGGAGGTCAGACTTTCACTCTTCACAGATGATAATCTGTATGGAAAACCCAAAAGATTCCACAAAAAAACTGCAAGAACTGATTCGCGAATTCAGCAAAGTTGCAGGATATAAAATCAATGCGCAGAAACCAGTTGCATTCCTATACACCAACAATGAAGCAACAGAAAGAGAAATCAAGGAATCGTTCCCATTTACAATTGCACCAAAAACCATAAAATACCTAGGAAGAAATCTAACCAAAGAGGTGAAAAATCTATACACTGAAAACTATAGAAAACTTATGAAAGAAATTGAAGAAAACAAAACAAATGGAAAAAGATTCCATGCTCCTGGATAGGAAGAATATTGTTAAAATGCCGATACTACCCAAAGCAATCAACATATTCAACGCAATACCTATGAAAATAACACCAGCATTCTTCACAGAACTAGAACAAACAATCCTAAAATTTGTATGGAACCAGAAAAGATCCCAAATAGCCAAAGCAATCTTGAAAAAAGAAAACCAAAGCAGGAGGCATCACAATCCCAGACTTCAAGCTGTATTACAAAGCTGTAATCATCAAGACAGTATGGTGCTGGCACAAAAACAGACACATAGATCAGTGGAACAGAATAGAGAACCCAGAAATGGACCCACAAATGTATGGCCAACTCATCTTTGACAAAACAGGAAAGAATATCCAATAGAATAAAGACAGTCTCTTCAGCCAATGGTGCTGGGAAAAATGGACAACGACATGCAGAAAAATGAACCTGGACCACTTCCTTACACCATACACAAAAATAAACTCAAAATGGATGAAAGACCTAAATGTAAGACAGGAAGCTATCAAAATCCTCGAGGAGAAAGCAGGAAAAAACCTCTTTGACCTTGGCTGCAGCAACTTCTTACTCAACATGTCTCCAGAGGCAAGGGAAACAAAAGCAAAAATGAACTATTGGGACCTCCTCAAAATAAAAAGCTTCTGCACAGGGAAGAAAACAATCAGCAAAGCTGAAAGGCAACTGACAGAATAGGAGAAGATATTTGCAGATGACATATCAGATAAAAGGTTGGTATCCAAAATCTATAAAGAACTTATCAAACTCAACACCCAAAAAACAAATAATCCAGTGAAGAAATGAGTAAAACACATGAATAGACACTTCTCCAAGTAAGAGATCCAGATAGCCAACAGACACGTGAAAAGATGGTCAACATCACTCATCATCAGGGAAATAGAAATCAAAACCACAATGAGATACCATCTCACACCTGTCAGAATGGCTAACATTAACAACTCAGGCAACAACAGATGTGGTGAGGATGCAGAGAAAGAGGATCTCATTTGCACTGTTATTGGGAATACAAACTGGTACAGCCACTCTGGAAAACAGTATGGAGGTTCCTCAAAAAATTAAAAATAGAACCTACGACCCAGAAATTGCACTGCGAGGTATTTATCCAAGGAATACAGGTATGCTATTTCGAAGGGGCACATGCATCCCAATGTTTATAGCAGCAATATCAACAATAGCCAGAGTATGGAAAGAGCCCGGAGTATGGAAAGAGTCCATTGATGGATGAATGGATAAGAAGAAGTGGTGCATATATATACACAATGGAGTATTACTCGGCAATCAAAAAGAATGAAATCTTGCTGTTTGCAACTATGTGGATGGAACTAGAGAGTATAATGCTAAGTGAAATCAGTCAGAGAGAGACAAATGTCATATGACTTCACTCGTACAAGAACTTTAAGATACAAAACAGATGAACACAAGGGAAGGGAAGCAAAAATAATATGAAAACAGGGAGGAGGACAAAACGTCAGAGACTCTTAAATACAGAGAACAAACAGTTACTGGAGGAGTTGTGGGAGGGGGGGTGGGCTAAATGGGTAAGGGACATTAAGGAATCTACTCCTGAAATTGTTGCACTATATGCTAACTACCTAGGAAGTAAATTAGAAAGATAAATTAAATTAAAAATAAATAAATAAACTTGGGGCACCTGGGTGGCTCAGTCGGTTGCGCATCTGACTTCGGCTCAGGTCATTAGCTTGCGGTTCCTGAGTTCGAGCCCCGCATCAGGCTCTATGCTACAGCTCAGAGCCCAGAGCCTGCTTCAGATTCTTTGTCTCCCTCTTTCTCTACCCCTCCCCTATTCACGCTCTGTCTCTCCATCTCTCTCAAAGATAAATATTTCAAAAATTAATAGAAATAAATAAATAAACAAACTTAATAAAAATCATAAATCCAAATGTAAGAGGTAAACTATAAAATTCTTAGAAGAAAATAGGAGTAAATCTCAATGACCTCGATTCAATCGGCAATAGGCAATAATTGAATAGGCAATAACTTCTTATATGTGAAATATATAATTAAATTGGCAATAATTCAATAGGGAATAATTTCTTATATATGAAATCAAATATCACAAGCAATAAAAGGAAAAGAAAAAAGGTAAATTAGACTTCACATTTAGAAACCTTTGTTAGCACAATAAACTGAAAAATGGGGACAATATTTCCCACTTGTATCTATGATAAGGGATGTGCTTCCAGAATAAAGACCTCTTACAACTCAACAGTAACCAAATAAACTAATTAAAATGGGAATGGATTTGTATAGGCTTTTCGCAAAAGAAGGTACACAGTAGGCCAATATGCACAGGAAAGATGCTCAACATCATTAGATATTAGAGAAATGTAAACCAAAACCACAATGAATACCATTTCACACTCACTAGAATGGTCACAATTAAAAAAAAAAAAGATAAGCAATAACTAGTGTTGGTAAAAACCTGGGAAAATTGGAAACCTCATATATTCTTGGTGAGAATGTAAAATGGTATGGTGCCTTTGGAAAACAGCTTGGCAGTTCCTCACCAAGTTAAACATAGAGAGTGACCATATGACCAGCAATGCCATTGGTATATATTATCTAAGAGATCAGAAAACATTCCCATAAAAAATATGAAAATATTCACAGCAGCATTCTTCATAAGAGCAGAAATGTAGAATAATTTAAACATCCATTAACTAATGAATGGATAAATAAAATATATCCATACAATGGAATACTACTATTCAGCATTGAGAAGCAATGAAGACATATATACACGCTACAGCATAGATGAATCTGATATCATTATGTTAATTAAAAGAAGTCAGTGAAAAATTACCACATATTGTAACATTCTATTTATAGGAAAAGTCCAGGAAAAAACAAAGAGCAAACGGAACAAAAGAAAACAGCAGACACTGTGATAGATTTTAATACAACCATATCAATAATCACTTTAAATGTGAATGATGTAAAGATATCTCTTACAAGACTGTGATTATCAGACCAAATTAGATGCTGTCTAGAAAAGCCTCAATTTAAATATAAAAATACAGATAGGTTAATAGTATTTTTACTTAGAAGACCTTAAAAATGTAAAAATTTAGAAACATGTACTAAATTATGTTTCTACAAAATGGTATAACTACAATGTCTTAATGGGATCAATAAATTAAATATACATCCTGGGTCACTTTTGTTCCATTTTTAAAATTTTGTATATTTTAGTTCAAAAGAACAGAGGATAATATTAACCAGTACTAGGGAAAGCCTAATTTGAGATGATACATTTTAGGACCTCTTTATGTCAATTTGTTGCTACTCTCAGGTATTTTTTTTTTTAATTGCTTTCCTCTTTCCTCAGAAATCTGAGAGTGATCCAACTGCTTCATTGTCTGCAAAGTGCATTTCAAAGCTTCTTCTCCCTTGTAGCAGCAAGAACAGAGTACCCAAAATAATGAGGATTTTTGAATTACTATCCTCAATGTAAGTCATTATGAGCAATTTATTCTAATACATATCATTGAGCTCTAATATAAAAAATATTCATTATAACCATTATCAGCTAATACTATTACTCCGGGCAATAGAAAATTTACTCACATTGTTAATGTTTGTTTTAATATGTTTTAAACCTTAAGAAAGATATTCAGAAAAAATAAATAAAGATTTCTAAAATGGAAATTGAATCCTCTTCTGCTTATTGTTAGAATATTTGTTTTGTTTTTAAATAAGATCTGGTACTGAAAATTTCTGACAGATAGTAAAATAAGCTCCTGAATCTTCCCTTTACCTGGCATTTCCGTTTGAGGATGTTTCTAAATGAGAAACAAAATGAACCACAAATAAACAGTAGCTATTTTCTAGACCAATCCAGTTTTGAAAATCTCTAATAGTTGATGTATGCTTTGTGTTTGTTCATCTTGAAAATTCACCTTAGTTTACTCTATGTATTTCACTTTCCCAGATATAAAAAGAACCTTCGATAGTCTGTTCAATACATGCTACTTGATAGAGTGATTAGCTAGAACTGGAGAAACATCTTGTGTCTGGCTGTTTTACTGAAAATGCTTTTCCTTTCCTACAGGCAAAAATAAGTTAAAACAAGTCAACCTTGGCCAAATATATTTTTATTCAAGAATCTCTGCAGTTGACTTTATTTATTTTTAATATGTATAGAATTACAGATGACAAACACATTTGAGGTTCAACTTTGCAAAGACTTACTCAAGTGAAACACTTGTTTTAGAAGGAAAAAACTAGGGGATAGAATCCCTAAATCTCTGTGAACCCCATTAGTCATGAAACAATGTTATCATTTATTCACTGAAGTCAAAGTATAGACACATAACAATTTGCTGACAAAACAAAAAAGTAAATATGTAAAGATTTCCTTAGGAAGCTTCTGAAAATGTAAATATGTTCCCAGCAGAATGTCTAAAGTACCTAGCAGCTTACTATAATTACAACCAAATAAAATCCCTCAATACTGTGTTACTTCCAACCTGGATCATTAATAAACTAAATATTCTAGAGCTTTGTCAGAATAGCTTGGCTGAACACTTGTTGACACAGTTGTTTTGTTTTGTTTTGTTTTTCTATTGTGTTTGCTTGTTTAACAAAGCAGTGCAAGTGAAATTCATTTACATAAGTTAGAATTTTTTTTATTTTCAAAAACCAGGGAATGACTATGTGCTAATTAATATTAAGCAAAAGTATTACTGAATCTTATACTATTTTAAAGGCAAATAGTTCAAAGGTGTGATGTTTGTGTTTATGTGTGCATACTGACACAGCATCAATCAGTTCTGGGAAGCAGGTAAAGATTGAGGAAGTGTAAAATCTGCCTCTATGGTCACTGGAAGTATTCAGATGATAGGACTTTAGAATCCACTATTCACTCTCCTTGATCAATCACAAATTTAATCTACTGCTACCATGAAACTACTGACAAAACCAATCCAGTTTATTATTTTACATAGTTAGGGGCTATAAACAGGCAACTAATAAGAAATATGAAATACATATTTTAACCAAATCAAATTTTAATTAGAAATGTTAAGGGGTGCCTGGGTGGTTCAGTCAGTGAAGCATCCAACTCTTGATTCTGGCTCAGGTCATGATCTCATGATGCTGGGATGGAGCCCCATATAGGGCTCCATGCTCAGGATTGCTTGGGATTCTCTCTCTCCCCCCCCCACCTCTTCTTTCCTTTCCCTACTCTCCCTCATGCTCTCTCTCAAAATAAATAAAGATTTAAAAAAATGTTAAAATTTTTCCAACAAGTGCTGATGTTTATTGAAAATTTACTGGGATATGTTCTTTAGAAAACACATGAACCTAAATGACTTGGAAAGGAAGATGGAAAGTCACTGGAATTGACAAATGATTCAGTGCTGACCATATATGTTACAAAATATTATAATATAATAAATATTAATATAATATATCACATATCACATAATATAATATATAATTACCATATAAATATAATTCTGCATTAGAATGGAGAACCTTGTATAAAGATAAATTATGACCCTCAATACTTTCTTTTATTTAGAGACAAGTGTCCCAATATAAGAAGGAGAATATTAGTATTATGAATACTTTTAAATATTAAGAATCTTAGTATTTTAGCATTCATTAGGAAAAGCAGATTTCCAATACGGGAATTTTAGAAGAAACTCTGGCTCATCTAGTCAGAAAAAATATTCAAAAATGAAGTATTTCATTTCTGACCTTTATTAATATGTAATCCCTCTGATATGAATAATAGCTAATTAGCAGTACTTAGTTTATATTATTATTCTACTTCCATGAATATCCCCAACAGAGATAAGGAAAGCATTCCTATATTATACCAACACCATATTTTGTGGAACTTAAATACCCATTTCAGTTAGGACACATATTTATTATGCATTAGGGGTCTTGGAGCCTTCATCAGCACTTACTCTTAAATATGATTTCAAAATAAGCCACAATACTGCAAAACAAAGAATAAATACACTGCATATCTTTGCACCATTAGAGGCTACATGTCTAATATTCTGGTTTGTGTAGTTCCTTTATACCATAATGAAACAGACAGTGGCATTCACTAATTGTTTGGAGTCAGTGTATGGGTTATATGTTGTATATTTGGGAGATAACATCTTTAGAAATGCAATATATGTAAGGACCAAAATGGATGGGTACTTTGTACATGTGGATATAATAAATATTAGTGGTAAAAATGAGCTATGGCAGGAAGGACTGAGATAGTCTTTGTGGACTGGAGTTATAGTAATGTGTCCTCTCCTCATTGTAAAACATTATTAATTTAGTGTCAATCAACCATCTCCTCATACATGGGGTTTCAATAATGTTAACAAAACAGGCCAATATAGGATAATAACATGACAATGTGCTATGTTTAACTCTCACCAAAAAAACTGAAAGAACCAGCCTGTAAGAAATTAGATCAAGGCGAAGGGTTTCATATTAACATAATACATGAAAAAAGATGCCAATTTAATAATTGTTGTCTTTGATTTGAATCACATAGAAGATATAATCAAGTCTTATGTCCTGAGACAAAATCTGTAAAGTCTACCACTCTAAAACATTTTCTTTTTTCTTCTGGGTTTCGTCACATCACTTTAATCCTAGGAAAAGTATTAGAAACAGCATAGAGGTAACAAAAAAAAAAATGAGAATTAAGCTCATGATGTTTATATTTTAAAAATGATATATGTAAATAATACTATTTATTTATCAATACACTGATTTTGAGATCTTTTTTACATTTTTACATATTCAAAATATTTTAATGTTAAAAATATGGTTTGACATTAAAATGTATGAATTTACTAATGCTTACTAAAATTTATTAATTTGTGATCCATGTTTCACTTGAGATAAGTCATTTATGGAAAGTAAATCTTTTACTTTTCTACCTATGTGATTAGTATACATTTTAGAAATGTATAGAATTCCTAGAATTAAATTAATAGAATAGCATCTAGTAAAGGAATGTTAAATAAATTAACAAGAAAATGTGTTGATTATTTTCCACATGAATAAAATTTCCCTGGTATACTTTAAAACATTAAAAACCATATGTAACATTGAAGAGATCAAAAATAAACCATTATGTACACATACACATATTGGGACTGAGCAAACATCTGATTCAAGGATAAGTAAATATTTTTATAAAAATAATGAAAATGTTGCCTTGATGATGCTAGGAACAATGTGGTTTCAGAAAGAATTATGACATACATATTTAAGAAGCGTTTGTTCTAAATTCACAATTCAAGAAAGAAATTTATAAAACCAAAGGTAAAACACAAGAACACAATAATAAAGCCACTTAAACAAATATAAAAAGAGAACTGGTAAGTAAGGATATGTCATGATTCAAGTTATGAAAATAAAGAAAGAAAAACAATGAGATATTTCAAGTCATATTAGATTCAAACTGTATAATCATCATTTTTAAAATACCATCATTATGTACAAAGGCAAAAATCAGGAAAGCCTTCAGATTACAATGAAATCATCAAAAGTAAGATAAAAGGAAAGGAAATTATTCAAATGTAGGAAAGGTAATATAAATTCAAATTATGGATTATTGGTATTTTGGAATAAATTCATAGAAGTAATAATAATATTTAATAAAAGCAATCATCTCCTGCATTAAATAAATTCCTAAATTTACTTATTTGCAAGTGTCAATACAGGGAAGATTAGTGGTTACTCACAAATCTGTTGGCCTTCAATTTATTTATAATAACAAATGACAGAAAAAAAAGTACATATCTCTGAGAGATAGTTTCAGCAGTTCAAGATTTTATGCTATTTTTATTTATGACAAAAATCAAATATGGTATGCAAGAGTCAGAATCCTTTTTAAAAGATCTCAAAGGGCACCTGGGTGGCTCAGTCGGGTGAGCATCCAGTATCCAACTCTTGATTTCAGCTCAGGTCATGATCTCAAGGTTCATAGGATTGAGCCCTATTTCGGGCTCTGCACTGTCAGAGTTTAGGATTTTCTCTCTCTCTCTCTCTCTCTCTCTCTCTCTCTCTCTCTCTCTCTCTCCTGCCCACTCATGTGCCCCCTTGTGCACTCTCTCTCACAAAATAAAATTTAAAAAAAAAAAAAAAAAAAAACTAGGGTGCCTAGATGGCTCAGTTAAGCGTCTGACTTCGGCTCATGTCATGATCTCACGGTTCATGAGTTTGAGCTCCACATTGGGCTCTGTGCTGACAGTTCAGAGCCTGGAGCCTGCTTCGGATTCTGAGTCTCCCTGTCTCTGTCCCTCCCCCACTCATGCTCTGTCTCTCTCTCTCTCAAAAATAAATATTAATATTTTTTAAATAATAAAAAATATTTAAAAGATCACAAAAATAAAAGACATAACAAAAAATTAACTCTGATTTTAAAAAATCATGGTTGAGGAAACATTAAGTTGCAGGTGATCTAGAGTTTAACACTTTCCAGCAAAAAGAAAAAGGCCTCAAAAGTCTGACTACCTTCAAGCATCTATCAAGCTCAGAATAAGTATAAAAGAGTATATATGAAATAAACACCACCTATGTTATATGGTAAATGAGGGCATATTAGCCAATTAACCATATTGATTCAAAAACACTCTTTGCCTATAAAAATTTTGTAGGATAACAGAGGTGTTGAATTCCACCAATGGGTGGCCAGGTAAAAATGTATTGTGTCTGTAAAGGTGAAGATAAAATGAGTCTCAGAGGCTGTTGAAATAGACAATGAACAGATTAGGTAAATCCATAATAGAAAATATTGACTGGATGGTAACTAGATGGAGTCAGTAACTTCAATAATTTTGGGTATGGGGGTCATAATGGGTAGGACCACAGCAGAATGGTCATGGTAATTCACTATGAGTCAACAGTCATTGTTTCTAGGTTTAAGACCTGGGCAAATTGGGCTGTTAGGAATAAAAGCAGTGAGTTAATGGGGACATTAACCCCTTCAATAATGCTTATATAATATCTCTCAATCCCTAAAGGTCTTATTTTACTTTACATTGGACTGTATTAACTATTTTAATAGAGGGCAGCATGTGGGGAAGGTGAGGGTAGAGAAGCTTCATGGGGTCCCATTTTGTCAAGGCAATTGGTAAGTATCACAGGACTTAATTTCACTTTGTCACTTAATAAATATGTCAGAGTATCCATGCCAACTTTGAGGTTGTCTTAAAATTAGGTGCTAAGATTATCAACAAGGCAATACTCTAGATGGTTACGATAAGGCATATATATTTATTTGTCTTTTTTTTTTAATAATAAGTAACTCCCCTAAGATATAGTGAACACATATAAATTTAATGAAATCCTAGGGTATAATTCTAATTTGAGTTCCAGAAGTGGTTAAGGCCATGAAAATTTGACAGTTGGTACATTTCAACAGATGTTAAAGTTAATCCAGAACCTATAGGGATCCAAAAACCAACCAATACCTTTTTATCTATTTGTTATATAAATAATTTTAGTAAATTTTGGATTTCCATTTGGGTTAAATTGTGAAGCCTTTTTCAATTTAATTGTTTGTTTTGTCTTCTTGTATCCAGATTTCTCTCTTACTTTTATTCATTTTTTTTTTCTTCTTTTTGCTCACTGGATAATCTTAGATGAGAGGGATTGTATTCTACTAATATTTATAACTACTTGCTTCAAAGAGCCTCAACTAAGTATCCTAAGGGTTGGGAAACTCCCCAGCTTAATGGTTGTTATATGGTGTTTGAAGACCCCAAAGTTAACTCGGGCTTGAATTAACCCATCGACTGTGCCACACTGGTGCCATAGTTTCTTGTTTGTTTGTTTCTGATAAACCTAAGGATTAGGTTCTTTATTTCAACAGAGGCAAAGACAGAAGAATGGTCCATTAGAAGAGTTCTGGGCCCACAACCCTGAGGCTGGCAGACTGCTGATGGAGGAGTTTTGAAGGAGTTTTGAAGTCTCCAACTATGAATGTTTCTGTTTCTCCTTTCAGTTACATCAGGTTTTGATCCTTGTGTTTTATTAGGTGTATAGACAATTACAATTGTTATATCTTTTTAAAAAACCAACTCCATCAACATTAGGTAATGTCCCCCATTTTCCCTGTTTCTAGTTCTTATTCTGAACTCTACTTGGTATAATATAAATACCACACTAGATTTCTTTTGTCGATGGTTTGTATGCATTTCTTTTTCTATCCTTTAGCTTTTGTCCTCTTAATGTCTTTATATTATGAAAGACTTTTCTATTAATCACATATACCTAAGAATGAATTTCATATTAAATTGACATTTTTGCCTTTTAATTTATGTTCTTAGACCATTTATATTTAAAATAATCTTATATAGCTAATTTAAAACATACCATCTTGTTAACTGTTCACTTTTAAATTTTTTAATCATTTTTGTTTTCTTCCTACATTTGTAGTCATTTGTATTTTTCATGAATCCATGTTATCTCTATAATTGGCTCTTACTCATAACTATTTTAAAACTTGTAGCAGCTATCTTAAGATTTATAATGCACAGTTTTCCTTCATCAGTCTACCAATAATAGTATTCAACAACAGTATTCCAGTAAGAATATCCCACTTCACACATAGCACAAAAAATAAAAGCAAATAACTAGAACTTTCAAAATATTATTAAAAAGAGGAATATAGTCAAGAGACACACCATATGATTTCAAGTCATTTAAAGCAAAGTCACAGTAATTGAAGGAGTATAACATTGACAAAAAGGTGTATAAAGAAATCAATGAAACAGAACTGAGTCAAAAAATATATATATACAGATGACTCCAAATAATTGTGGATTTGTCTACATGCCTATTAATAAATATGAAATAAAAAACTGTAATAATAATGAATCCATTAAATGAATTGACATTAAAATTATATCAACAGGGGCACCTGGGTGGCTCAGTCGGTTGGGCGTCTGACTTCGGCTCAGGTCATGATTTCACCATCCGTAGGTTCGAGCCCCACATCAGGCTCTGTGTAACAGTTCAGAGCCTGGAGCCTGCTTTGGATTCTGTGTCTCCCTCCCTCTCTGCCCCTTCCCCACTCAAGCTCTGTCTCTGTCTCTCTCAAAAATAAATAAACATTAAAAAAGTTGAAAAAATATATATGTCAATAAAAATTTTAACTTTGTATGTTTCACAGGTAATTGCTGACAAGTACTCAAAGAAGAAAAAATGACAATAAATATTTTCAAAATGTGGAAATGCAGAAATGCTTCATAGATATGTCTGTATACAGTATAACCAAAATCTCATCCCAGTATAAGAAGCATAAGAATCCTACAAAAATAAATGTAAAATCCAGTAACAGGCAACATTATCATTCAGTATAGGTCTCAAAGTAATCTAGCCTTAGTAGAAAGTGAAAAGCAGCTAAAATCTACCCTGGTGTAGCATAAAACATGAATCAGAGGTATCAGATTGACCCACACATGCTTGTCAAAACAAAACTGAACACTTTTTAAAGGACATAAAAGTCCAGACACTTTTATTTCAGTATCTACTATCTCCAACATCAAATACAAATCACTAGATATACAAACAAGCAGGAAATTCAATCCAAAAAATGTCAACAGAAAAAGTCACTGAACACATAATGGAATTACAAAAATGTTAAAATAGCTATTATAAATGCATATACTTATTTGAAAGGAAACAGATATGTAATGCCAAGAAAAAGTAGGAAAAAAAAGAACGAAGTGGAACTTCCATATCAAAAATATAATATCTGAAGTTATTAGATTATTATAAAATAAAATATCCATAAACGTTACAGAGAATAAACCTGAAAAAAAGTGGTGTAACATACACATCATTAAGGGATAAGAGGAAGTTAAAAGAGAAAGTTAAAAGTTAAAAGGTTTGTTTTGTTTTTCTAAATAGTGGACAAAATTTTCCCAAATTTGAAGAAAATATACATCAACAGAGTCAAAAAAACAAGTAAGTCCTAAACAAGATAAATGTCCACACAAAAATTAGCCTCCTTCTCTGCCTGCAACAAAAGCACATCATAGCTAAATTGCTGAAAACATGTGAGAAGAAAAATCTTAAAAATAGCTAAAGGAAAAGAAAATATCACGTACAGAGGAACATAAATAAAACTCATTGCAAGCTTTCCATCAGAAACTGTGCAAACCAAAAATACAATGGAATGGCATCTTGAAAGAAAATATTATTCAAAGATGAAGATAAAGTAAAAATTGATTTTCAGACAAACAAAAGCATGATAATTCATTGGCGATGTCCATGCACCAAAAGCGCTATTGACAGGCCTTCACCAGAAGGAAACAATAACAGATGGGAACTTGTACTAACAGTAAGGAGTAAAGAGGGTCAGAAAAGGTAAATATGGGGTACATACATGAAATTTTGTTTTCTCGCTTATATTTTCTATAGAAGATAACTGATTTTTAAGCAAAAGTAACAGCATTATATGTTGATGTTTATAAACATGTAGAAGAAAAAGGTAAGACAGCAATAGCATGAAGGAGAGTAGAAAGGAAATGAAACTATACTATTGTAAGGATCTTGTGTTATAGGTGAGATACTAATAATAATTTGAAGATAAACTTTGAAAAGCTGCAAAATGTATATGGAGATTAACCAATAATAAAAAGAAGTAAATCTAGTTAGATAATGGAGGAAATGAAAATGGAACACAAACAAATGTTCAATTGATATAAATGAAGCATCAAAAAGAACAAAGAGTAAAGAATATAATGGACATTTAGAATATACAAAGCAGTATAATGTATTTAAATCCAACCAATTTAGAAGAGACTACTGGAATAGATAAGATTGTCAGACTGGTCTCAAACATCCAATTATATACTGTTTACAAGAAATGCACTTTAAATACACCACTGGCTACAATTAAGACAAATTAAAAAGCTATATGAACCCTAAGATTTAAAATCCTGAAAAATAAATAAAAATCCAAGAGTGGCTATATTAATAAAGACATAATAATTTTCAGAACAAGCAACATCATTGGTGATAAAGAGAAATACTTCCTAATAAAAAGGCACCAATTCATCAAGAAGTCAAAACGGACCTAGGTATGCCTTATCAGAACCTCATTTATATGAGACAAAGACTGATGGAATATAAAGGAGAAATGCATAAATCCCAACTACAGTGAAAGTTTTTAACATTTCAATAGAAGTAACTGATAGAACAAGTGGATAGAAAAGGCAATAAAAGGAAACTCTGAAAACAAAAATTACATTATGGGCCAACTGGTATTTATAAACTACTCCACCCAACAAGAGCAGCACCCAGATTATTTTCAAGTACTTGTGGAACTCTAAACAATTTAGACCATGTTCTGTCTAAAACAATACATTGGAAGGGATAAAAGTAATACAAAGTATGTGCTCTGAATATAATAGAACGGTTTGCAGAGAATCAGAAATCCAAAACAGAATTCTATCTGAACTACAGACAAACATATCTCTAAATAACCTTTGGATAAAAGAACAAATCATTAGGCAAATTATAAAATATTTTGAATTGAGTAAAAATAAAAACACAACATATCAAAATGGGTAAGATGATGCAAAAGTTATTAAAAAGGAATTTATAGCTTTGAGTTATACAAATTACATTAAGGATGATCTAAAATCAATGATCTAAGCTTCACCATAAAATAAAAATGCCAAAATAGAAAATTAAAACCAAAGTAAAAAAACAAAAAATAATAAAGACAAAAGTACAAATCAACAACAAAAAAGGAGACAACAGAGAAATCAATGAAAACAAAGTTTTTCTTCTGAAAAATCCACAAAAAGTTGATCACACAAAAAAGAAAAGTTAATAATATCAGTAATTAAAGATGGGTTATAACTACAGATCCCATAGGCAACAAAATATTAACAAGAGAATATTACGAAAATATTTATAACAATATATTTGACTTTATTGAAATGAATAAGAAATAAATTTATAATTTTATTAAATTTATTAAAACAATTCATTAAATGTATAAATATACTGAAATAAATTCCCAAACAATGAACAAACATCGTCTAAATGGCCCATTTCTATTAGATAACTTGAATTCTTAATTAAAAATCTTCCCATAAAAATATCTTCCAGGACACAATGGCTTATTTGAAAAATTCTATCAAACATTTAAGATAGAAATGTCAGTCACATAAAAAAGAATATTCCTATTTCACTGCATATGAAAATACTATAGCATTAAAATTTCAGCTCTGTAATTTAAGTGAAGCTCAGCCACATTTTTTGCTTATTAATGTATTATCTATGATGATTTTCACACCACAGTGGGAGAACTGAGTAGCTGCCAAGAGACCATACATATGTAGTGCTTATCATTGCTTATCACTGTTGCTAGGTACATACCACCAATCATAGTGATGCAGTAATAACACGATCCCTTTCAAAAAAGTTTTCTATGCTTTGATTTATAAGAAAAATTGAAACTTGACTTCTCTCGCATATAATGGATAAAAACAAATTACAATTGAATATATGTGAAAATTCATACACATACAAACAAAAGCACATACACACAAATTACTGGCAATTTTTACTATATGAAATTTGAGATATTCTAGTCATCAAAACCCAGTTAACAATATGAAAAAATAAATGAAAGAATAACACTTGCAACTTGTATCCAGTAAATACGTAAAGAACTCTTCAAATAAGACATATTATCCCAAAGAAATAGATACACAAAAATTGAGAATGCAGTTCACAAAAAATATTAAGCAGATAGCCAACAAATTATGAAAAGGTATTCAACTTCATTAAAAATGAAAATATCATTAAAATAAAATTGAGGGGTGCCTGCGTGGCTCAGTTGGTTAAGCATCAGACTTCAGCTCAGGTCATGATCTCATGGTTTGTGGGTTTGAGCCCCATGTCGGGCTCTGTGCTGACAGCTCAGAGCCTGGAGCCTGTTTCAGATTCTGTGTCTCCCTCTCTCTCTGCCCTTTCCCCACTCACACTCTGTCTCTGCCCCTCCCTCAAAAATAAATACACATTGGGGCGCCTGGGTGGCTCAGTCGGTTGAGCGTCCGACTTCAGCTCAGGTCACGATCTCGCGGTCCCTGAGTTCAAGCCCCGCGTCCGGCTCTGGGCTGATGGCTCAGAGCCTGGAGCCTGCTTCCGATTCTGTGTCTCCTTCTCTCTCTGCCCCTCCCCCGTTCATGCTCTGTCTCTCTCTGTCTCAAAAATAAATAAACGTTAAAAAAAAAAACTTAAAAAAAAATACACATTTAAAAAAAAATTTTAATAAAATAAAATAAAATTGAAACATAAGCTAACACTAGCCTCCTACTAGAACATCTAATATTAAATAGACTGAAAAATGCAAATGGTGATAAGAATGGAAAGAAATAAATACTTTCATATTTTTCTAGTTGCAATGTGTTTTAGTTAAATCACTTTAAAAAAAAATTAGTGTTTTCTACTAAATTTGTTGAACAAGCATTTCCACTCCTGAGTTACAGCCAACAGAAACATGTATGCACGTGCACCAAAAGATGTGTACAAGCATATTCATAGTAACATTATCCATAATACCTCTATATTGGAAGCAACCTACATGTCTACTAGAAAAGATAAACTGGTATATTTTTACTAGGTAACTCTATCTAACAATGAAAATAAATGAACAATTGTAGTATGCCACAGCATGAGAAAGTCTCACAAAAATAATGATTAAGAAATGAATCCAGGCACACAAAAGTACCTTGTAGGATTGCATTAAAATAAGGCTTAATGATAGGCCAAAAATAGTTTGTTAGAATAACTGGAAAAACAGACATGCAAGATTAGGGACTGGGAAGCAATGTGAAATGAGCTTCTCAAGTATTCATAAAATTCTGGTTCATGCCTATGTGGAAGTCGCACAAATTATTTTACATTGCGATTATTAACCAGCTGTATTGATATTTGTGTACTTTTCTGTATGTGTGTTATATTTCTAAAATATTTTTAATTACAAAAAAGTATAGTGATTTGAAATAATAGGACTCTTGGAGGTATGGTAGATAGCTGTGGGTTGTAAATAATATTAACTATATCACTATTTATACAATTTTACTTCTACCCTTATATTCATAAGTTAGGTCCACATATATCAAATGGTTTCCTCAAAGCGTAATGCAGCTAATCATATTTGCTATATTTGATATGGAATACTCTTATTGAACCATATGATAAAGAAATAATTTACATTCCATAGAAGGACAACTACTTAAGAGCAGTAAGCTTTGTAATTTCCTTTCTCTAGAATGAGTAGTTTCCCTCTTCTACCCTCTCAAGAAGAAAATCTGTGTGCTTAATTCACCAGTAAATTTTCTGCTTGTTATACTGGCCAAGTATTTCCTTCCACATCAACACACATCTATGATCCCAAATATGTGAGCACAGAGCCGGCATGGCATTATTATAGACAAGATATCTGGAAATCGCTTTCAGGACTCATAGCTTGTGCAATCCAAAAACACCGATTGACTTTGTTACATAATAGTATACAAACCTACCAATGATAGAAATCCAAACATACTAGAATACTCTCAGGTGTATCCTTTCAAAAACCAGAAAATTCATGCATGTATTGATATTAATATCAAATCATGTAATATATATGTATTCTTTCTTAAATGATACCACATTTACCCTTACCTCAAAAAAGCTTACTTTTTGTTTTTAAATGGTCATTATACATTAATCTTTTGGGCTGAGATATTAAAAGTGTTCCTTTTGTAAGTAAAAATATATAAAACAACTTATTAGGTAAGGGGAAGCATTTATTTTGGTGTTTTCGCAAAGTGAAAATAATAACATATTTGTTGTGTTATCCAATAAAGAACCATATGTTAAGTATGTGGCAGACTATATATACGAACTTCCTTTTATGAAATGGATTACTGCTGAAAGGCACATGAATTGCTACAATGTAGTTATTGTAAACTAATCCTGATTTCACACTATTCTAATCATGATCTTTAGCCATCATATCATCACGCCCGAGTCCAAATACGCAATAATAAGCTCTCTAAAATAACTAAAAGACTTAATTTAGTCACAGTAAATCTATATCTACATAATAAGAGAAAATCTAAATCTCAATAGTTAGAGAAAGTCTATTTCTACTAATAACACAATTATTCAGTAGAAATAGAAAACATATAATTCACATGGACAATATCATAAAAATAGTCGTAATTACACCTCTCTCAGAGATTCAATGACATTGCTTCACAGGTAAAGCTGCACCAAAGTTTGCTTGTGAAGACCAAGAAGAACTCTGGTAAGGACCTATATTTTGGGGTTCTCAGTTATAATCAATCCATCAATAAACTAAGAAACAGCCATCATACTTTGTATAACATAATACACCTCGTGATAAAACATTTCTTCTCACCAAGACAATCAGATTGACTTTAAGCAAATTGAATTTTTTATAATATTCAGTTTTTTTGGCTTCTATACATATCAATGGAAAGATTTAAAATGATCCAAATTCCATTTTTCATAATATCTCAAAAGGATAGCCCTTAGGTGGTTTGCTCTCTCATGTATTTTCAATTTTCCCTTCCTTACTCAATTACACATGCCAGTACACTAACATGCTTTGTCCTGAAAAAAACTAAATAAATAAAACCGAAAACCAAAACATATCTCCCAAATTCTTTTATTTATTTATTTATTTTTTTACATTTTATTTATTTTTGATAGAGAGAGCCAGAGCACAAGTGGAGGAGGGGCAGAGACATACAGAGACACAGAATCTGAAGCGGGCTCCAGGCTCCAAGCTGTCAGCACAGAGCCCTACATAGGGCTCAAACTCACAAACCATGAGATCACGACCTGGGCTGAAGTCAGACACTTAACCAACTGAGCCACCCAGGCGCCCCTCCCCAAATTCTCTTACTTTCACCCTCTTTAATCCCACATCTCTCTCTTGCTTCACTATTAAAACTCTCAAAAATATGGTTAACATACTCATTTTCCACTTCCACCTTGCTTTTCTGGTCTACTTTTACGAAGAAAATGATAGCATCTTCCCCTTTCTTTCCACCTCTCCACACTTTTTCATTTTGAAATTTCTTTTAGTTATTACTTTATATTTATTTTGTGAGATTAATAACATTTACATTTTGTGATCATAATCAATTCTCCTGTACTCTATTGATGGCTTCGATCTAAAAGTTGAAAATAAATAAGTTATATTTACATTATTAGTAAAAAAATATTGTTCAACACAGAGCTAACTCATTTCATTTGCCAATTTTCCAATGATGTAACATATAGTCTCTCAAAGAAAATGTTCTAGGGACGCTTGAGTGGCTCAGTCCGTTAAGCGTTCAACTTCAGCTCAGGTCATAATCTCGCAGTTCAGGAGTTGGAGCCCCACATCGGGCTCTGTACCGACAGCTCAGAGCCTAAAGCCTGCTTCAGATTCTGTGTCTCCCTCCCTTTCTGCCCCTCTCTCACTCATATTCTTTCTCTCTCTCACACACAAATAAATAAGAATTTTTAAAAATGTTCTCTTAGAGTCTGCCTTTGCTCGCTTTACATTTGCACCTTGGCTTTTTTCAAGTCCCTGTGCCAAGCTCCAAAGATTGTCCGCTACCTTCCATTTTAATGCTGAAAAAATATTATATACAATAAAACCTTGGTTTGTGAGGATAATTCCTTCTGGAAACATGCTTGTAATCCAAAGCACTTATATATCAAAGCAAATTTCCCCATAAAAAAATAATGGAGACTCAGATGATTCATTCTACAACCCAAAAATATTCATAAAAATTATAATACTGTAATATAATACAAAATAATAAAGAAAATACAAAATATAAAGAAAAATATTTAAATTAACCTGCACTTGCCTTTGAAACCTTTATGGCTGGTTTGAGGGAGACAAGAGAGAGGAAGGTTATTGTGCAGGATGACTTTCACTATTACTAACAGATATTGACTATACTATAGTACACTATTAGTAAACTCTTGTCATATAATGTATTTAACGTAACTGGCAAAAAAGCGGCAGAGGAAAGGGTCTGTATCTTCAGGCAACCTAACCTAGAATGAAGCAAAGCATTCCTAAGCTCACCTGATATGGAAAAGCAAAGGACTGTCCATAGGTGCTTTGAAGTGACAAAAAATACACTAGAGCCAGTAGTGGGCACTTTCTACTGTTCTGAAAAATAACTGATTTCTGCCAAACACCGTGGCCTGAGACCAAGCATCCATGCATGGGAGACAATCACCCACAATCCCTCCTCAGTCAGAGACAGAAGAACTGATTCAGTTGTGATCATATGACATTCAGTGTAACGTGCGGCTAGTATTGCAAGACACTGATCATTTATCAAGTTAAAATTTACTAGAAATGTTTGCTTATCTTGCAGAACAAGTTTCTCACAGTCCAAGGTTTCACTGTACTTCCCTTCCTATGTCACCAACAATTTCTAGTACTTACTTATTTTCTTTGTGGATTGAAATCCAAAATGATCTTTTCAAATACATCATTTTTGAAAACTCATAGATTTTGTGCTCCAAAGTGTACCTCTTGTTTTCTAGGTCTACTGCCTAATATCATCTTGACATTTTTTTTCCATTAAACTTTTTTTTTTCATTTTCAACTTTGTTCTGTTCCCAGGCTTGCCGAAGAAACTTCCCAAGGAAGATGAATGTCCAAAACTTTGAGTCTCTAGAAGTCTGAGAAAAACTGATTGGAAGCCTGTTCGCATAATTTTAATCTTAAAGATTTTAATCATTTTTCCTGAGTATACCTAAGGATACTGCAGCATCCACTGTATTCTAGCATCAATACTGCTGATAAGCAGTCAGATTCCAGTTTAATTCTTATAATTACCCAGTTTTTTACATTACCCAGTTCCCCCCCCTCCCCAGGAAACTTTTGCTTGTCTTGACTATTTATCTGAAAATCCTACCTTTCCATTAGCCAAATCTAAAGTACATAATTTATTCTATTATTTAATCTTTCAGAAGTATTTGCCAGAATTTAGCATGTCATTCTTCTTGAAACATTCCAATCTGTTGGTTTTAAATTGGCATATGCCACTGAAATAATGAACTAACAACTCCACAAATCCTTAAACATCTATGCTTCTCCCTTTTTTTTCAAATATAATTCATTTTATTTTATTTTTTTGTTCAATATATGAAATTTATTGTCAACTGGTTTCCATACAATACCCAGTGCTTATCTCAAAAGGTGTCCTCCTCAATACCCATCACCCACCCTCCCCTCCCTCCCACCCACGCCCTCCCTCCCACCCCTCATCAACCCTGTTTGTTCTCAGTTTTGAAGAGTCTCTTATGCTTTGGTTCTCTTCCACTCTAACCTCTTTTTTTTTTCCTTCCCCTCCCCCATGGGTTTCTGTTAAGTTTCTCAGGATCTACATAAGAGTGAAAACATATGGTATCTGTCTTTCTCAGTATGGCTTATTTCACTTAGCATAACACTCTCCAGTTCCATCCACATTGCCACAAAGGGCCATATTTCATTCTTTCTCATTGCCACATAGTACTCCATTGAGTATATAAACCAAAACTTCTTTATCCATTCATTAGTTGATGGACATTTAGGCTCTTTCCATAATTTGGCTATTGTTGAGAGTGCTGCTAGAAACATTGGGGTACAAGTGCCCCTATGCATCAGTACTCCTCTATCCCTTGGGTAAATTCCTAGCAGTGCTATTGCTGGGTCATAGGGTAGGTCTATTTTTAATTTTCTGAGGAACCTCCACACTGTTTTCCAGAGTGGCTGCACCAATTTGCATTCCCACCAACAGTACAAGAGGGTTCCCGTTTCTCCACATCCTCTCCAGCATCTATAGTCTCCTAGATTTGTTCATTTTGGCCACTCTGACTGGCGTGAGGTGATACCTGAGTGTGGTTTTGATTTGTATTTCCCTGATGAGGAGCAACGTTGAGCATCTTTTCATGTGCCTGTTGGCCATCTGGATGTCTTCTTTAGAGAAGCGTCTATTCATGTTTTCTGCCCATTTCTTCACTGGGTTATTTGTTTTTTGGGTGTGGAGTTTGGTGGGCTCTTTATAGATTTTTGATACTAGGCCTTTGTCCGATATGTCATTTGCAAATATCTTTTCCCATTCTGTTGGTTGCCTTTTAGTTTTGTTGGTTGTTTCCTTTGCCGTGCAGAAGATTTTTATCTTCATAAGGTCCCAGTAGTTCATTTTTGCTTTTAATTCCCTTGCCTTTGGGGATATGTCAGTAAGAAATTGCTACGACTGAGGTCAGAGAGGTCTTTTCCTGCTTTCTCCTCTAGGGTTTTGATGGTTTCCTGTCTCGCATTCAGGTCCTTTATCCATTTTGAGTTTATTTTTGTGAATGGTATGAGAAAGTGGTCTACTTTCAACCTTCTGCATATTGCTGTCCAGTTCTCCTAGCACCATTTGTTAAAGAGACTGTCTTTTTTCCATTGGATGTCCTTTCCTGCTTTGTCAAAGATGAGTTGGCCATACGTTTGTGGGTCTAATTCTGGGGTTTCTATTCTATTCCATTGGTCAATGTGTCTGTTTTTGTGCCAATACCATGCTGTCTTCATGATTACAGCTTTGTAGTAGAGGCTAAAGTCTGGGATTGTAATGCCTCCCGCTTTTGTCTTCTTCAAAATTACTTTGCTATTCGGGGCCTTTTGTGGTTCCATATGAATTTTAGAATCGCTTGTTCTAGCTTTGAGAAGAATGCTGGTGCAATTTTGACTGGGATTGCATTGAATGTGTAGATACCTTTGGGTAGTATTGACATTTTGACAATATTTATTCTTCCAATCCATGAGCATGGAATGTTTTTTCATTTCTTTATATCTTCTTCAATTTCCTTCATAAGCTTTCTATAGTTTTCAGCATACAGATCTTTTACATCTTTGGTTAGATTTATTCCTAGGTATTTTATGCTTCTTGGTGCTATTGTGAATGGGATCAGTTTCTTTATTTGTCTTTCTGTTGCTTCATTGTTAGTGTATAAGAATGCAACTGATTTCTGTACATTGATTTTGTATCCTGCGACTTTGCTTAATTCATGTATCAGTTCTAGCAGACTTTTGGTGGAGTCTATCGGATTTTCCATGTATAAAATCATGTCATCTGCAAAAAGTGAAAGCTTAACTTCATCTTTGCCAACTTGGATGCCTTTGATTTCCTTTTGTTGTCTGATTGCTGATGCTAGAACTTCCAACACTATGTTAAACAGCAGCGGTGAGAGTGGACATCCCTGTCGTGTTCCTGATCTCAGGGATAAAGCTCTCAGTTTTTCCCCACTGAGGATGATGTTACCTGTGGGCTTTTCATAAATGGCTTTTATGACGTTTAAGTATGTTCCTTCTATCCCGAATTTCTCGAGAGTTTTTATTAAGAAACGTTGCTGAATTTTGTCAAATGCCTTTTCTGCATCGATTGACAGGATCATATGGTTCTTATCTTTTCTTTTATTAATGTGATGTATCACATTGATTGATTTGCGAATGTTGAACCAGCCCTGCACCCCAGGAATGAATACCACTTGATCGTGGTGAATAATTCTTTTTATATGCTGTTGAATTCGATTTGCTAGTATCTAACTGAGAATTTTTGCATCCATATTCATCAGGGATATTGGCCTGTAGTTCTCTTTTTTTACTGGGTCTCGGTCTGGTTTAGGAATCAAAGTATACTGGCTTCATAGAATGAGTCTGGAAGTTTTCCTCCCTTTCTATATTTTTGGAATAGCTTGAGAAGGATAGGTATTGTCTCTGCTTTAAACGTCTGGTAGAACTCCCCTGGGAAGCCATCTGGTCCTGATCTCTTATTTGTTGGGATATTTTGGATGACTGATTCAATTTCTTCGCTGGTTATGGGTCTGTTCAAGCTTTCTATTTCCTCCTGTTTGAGTTTTGGAAGTGTGTGGTGTTTAGGAATTTGTTCATTTCTTCCAGGTTGTCCAGTTTGTTGGCATATAATTTTTCACAGTATTCCCTGATAATTGCTTGTATCTCTGAGGGATTGGTTGTAATCATTCCATTTTCATTTATGATTTTATCTATTTGGGTCATCTCCCTTTTCTTTTTGAGAAGCCTGGCTACAGGTTTATCAATTTTGTTCATTTTTTCAGAAAACCAACTCTTGGTTTCATTGATCTGCTCTACAGATTTTTTAGATTCTATATTGTTTATTTCTGCTCTGATCTTCATTATTTCTCTTCTTCTGCTGGGTTTAGGCTGTCTTTGCTGCTCTGCTTCTATTTCCTTTAGGTGTGCTGTTAGATTTTGTATTTGGAATTTTTTTTTGTTTCTTGAGATAGGCCTGGATTGCAATGTATTTTCCTCTCAGGACTGCGTCCGCTGCATCCCAAAGCATTTGGATTGTTGTATTTTCATTTTCATTTGTTTCCATATATTTTTTAATTTCTTCTCTAATTGCCTGGTTGACCCACTCATTCGTTAGTAGGGTGTTCTTTGACCTCCATGCTTTTGGAGGTTTTCCAGACTTTTTCCTGTGGTTGATTTCAAGCTTCATAGCATTGTGGTCTGAAAGTATGCATGGTATGATCTCAATTCTTGTATACTTATGAAGGGCTCTTTCGTGACCCAGTATGTGATCTATCTTGGAGAATGTTCCATGTGCACTTGAGAAGAAAGTATATTCTGTTGCTTTGGGATGCAGAGTTCTAAATATATCTGTCAAGTCCATCTGATCCAATGTATCACTCAGGGCCCTTGTTTCTTTATTGACCGTGTGTCTAGATGATCTATCCATTGCTGTGAGTGGGGTGTTAAAGTCCCCTGCAATGACCACATTCTTATCAATAAGGTTGCTTATGTTTGTGAGTAATTGTTTTATATATTTGGGGGCTCCCATATTCGGCTCATCGACATTTATAATTGTTAGCTCTTCCTGATGGATAGACCCTGTAATTATTATATAATGCCCTTCTTCATCTCTTGGTACAGCCTTTAATTTAAAGTCTAGTTTGTCTGATATAAGTATGGCTACTCCAGCTTTCTTTTGACTTCCAGTAGCACGATAGATAGTTCTCCATCCCCTCACTTTCAATCTGAAGGTGTCCTCAGGTCTGAAATGAGTCTCTTGTAGACAGCAAATAGATGGGTCTTGTTTTTTTATCCATTCTGATGCCCTATGTCTTTTCGTTGGTGCATTTAGTCCATTTACATTCAGTGTTATTATAGAAAGATATGGGTTTAGAGTCATTGTGATGTCTGTAGGTTTCATGCTTGTAGCGATGTCTCTGGTACTTTGTCTCACAGGATCCCCCTTAGGATCTCTTGTAGGGCTGGTTTAGTGGTGATGAATTCCTTCAGTTTTTGTTTGGGAAGACCTTTATCTCTCCTTCTATTCTAAATGACAGACTTGCTGGATAAAGGATTCTTGGCTGCATATTTTTTTTTTCTGTTCAACACATTGAAGATCTCCTGCCATTCCTTTCTGGCCTGCCAAGTTTCAGTAAAGAGATCCGTCACGAGTCTTATCGGTCTCCCTCTATATGTTAGAGCACATTTATCCCTAGCTGCTTTCAGAATTTTCTCTTTATCCTTGTATTTTGCCAGTTTCACTATGATATGTCATGCAGAAGATCGATTCAAGTTACGTCTGAAGGGAGTTGCCTCTTAGATTTCAATGCCTTTTTCCTTCCCCAGATCAGGGAAGTTCTCAGCTATTATTTCTTCAAGTATACCTTCAGCACATTTCACTCTCTCTTCCTCCTCTGGAATACCAATTATGCATATATTATTTCTCTTTAGTGCATCACTTAGTTCTCTAATTTTCCCCTCATACTCCTGGGTTTTTTTATCTTTCTTTTTCTCAGCTTCTTCTTTTTCCATAATTTTATCTTCTAGTTCACCTATTCTCTCCTCCGCCTCTTCAATCTGAGCCGTGGTCGTTTCCATTTTATTTTGCATCTCGTTTATAGCGTTTTTCAGCTCCTCCTGACTATTCCTTAGTCCCTTGATCTCTGTAGCAATAGATTCTCTGCTGTCCTCTGTTTTCAAGCCCAGAGATTAATTTTATGACTATTATTCTAAATTCACTTCCTGTTATATTATTTAAATCCTTTTTGATCAGTTCATTGGCTGTTGTTATTTCCTGGAGGTTCTTTTGAGGGGAATTCTTCCGTTTGGCCATTTTGGATAGTCCCTGGAGTGGTGCGGAGCTGCAGGGCACTTCCCCTGTGCTGTGGTGTATAACTGGAGTTGGTGGGTGGGGCCGCAGTCAGACCTGATGTTTGCCCCCTGCCCACCGCTGGGGCCAAGTCAGACTGGTGTGTGCCTTCTCTTTCCCTCTCCTAGGGGCGGGATTCACTGTGGGGGTGGTGTGGCCCATCTGGGCTACTTGCACACTGCCAGGCTCGTGGTGCTGGGGATCTGGCATATTAGCTGGGGTGGATTGGCAAGGTGCACAGGGGCAGAGGGGCAGGCTCAGCTCACTTATCCTTTGGTGATCCGCTTCAGGAGGGGCCCTGTGGCACCGGGAGGGAGTCAGACCCACTGCCGGAGGGATGGATCCACAAAAGCACAGCATTGGGTGTTTGCACAGTGCAAGCAAGTTCCCTGGCAGGAACTGGTTCCCTTTGGGATTTTGGCTGGGGGATGGATGAGGGAGATGGCACTGGCGAGCTTTGTTCCCTGCCAACTAAGCTCTGTCGTCCGAGGCTCAACAACTCTCCCTCCTGTTGTCCTCCAGCCTTCCTGCTCTGCAAGCAGAGATGTTAACTTATAACCTTCCAGATGTTAAGTCCCGCTTGCTGTCAGAACATACTCCATCTGGCCCCTCCGCTTTTGCAAGCTAGACTCGGGGCCTCTGCTCGGTCGGCAGGCTGCCCCTCTGCCCCGGCTCCCACCCGCCAGTCCGTGTAGCACGCACAGCCTCTCCACCCTTCCTACCCTCTCCCATGCGCCTCTCATCTGTGCTTGGCTCCAGAGAATCCGTTATGCTAGTCTTCTGGCAGTTTTCTGGGTTATTTAGGCAGGTGTAGGTAGAATCTGAGTGATCTGCAGGACGCGGTGAGTCCAGCGTCCTCCTATGCCGCCATCTTCCTACCCTCTCCTATGCTTCTCCCTTTTAGTGGAGCCTTATTAAACAATCTTAAAAATGGCATTTAGTATTGAGATACTATGGCTCATTGCCAAGTCTTGAGAAAAGGGTCAGAACTCATTTGTATGAAAATATTTAGAAAGTTTTCCCAAAGCTTGCCAATATCAAATCAAGGCTTAACCTGTACCTAGATTGTACTTTTCAATGTTTACCACCTTGGCTTTGCCAGTTACCCTTGGTAGTTCTACCATAGATGGTAATCTACCATAGATTACTTAATTGGTAATCTATGGTAATCCACCATAGATTACTTAATTCTTGGGGGAGTATACTCAAAGTTTTACTGTTTGTTTTGTATGGGGTTTTTTTAAATTTTTTATTCAGTTTTTTTAAATTTAAATTCCAGTATAGTTAACATACAGGGTTATATTAGCTTCAAGTATACAATGTAGTGATTCAACAATTCTATACATTACTCAGTGTTCATCATGGTAAGTGTACTCTTTAATCCCCACCATTTATTTTACCCATCCCCCTATCCACCTCCCATCTGGTAACCATCTGCTTGTTCTCTATATTTAAGAGTCTGTTTCTTGGTTTTCCTGTGTTCATTTCTTTCTTAAATACCACAAATGAGTGAAATTGTTTTATCTTTATTTTTGCATATTTATTAGTGGTTTTTATTTTGTAGTTACCATTAGATTTATATATAACATCTTTTGCACATAGCAGTCTATATTAAGTTGATAGTCACTTAAGTTTGAATCCATTCTTTACTCCTCTCCTCCCAACTTTTATGTATATGGTATCATACTTTACATCTTTTTGTGAGTCCCTTGAATGACTTGTACACACATACTTATTTTTACTACTTTTGTGCCTCTTACTTTTCTTTATTCTTGCTTATGGTCTTTCCTTTCCACTCAAATAGTCCCCCTTTAATATTTCTTGTAGGGCTGGTTTAGTGGTCATGAATTCCTGTAATTTTTGTTTGTCTGAGAAACTCTTTATCCTTTTCGGAATGATAGTCTTGCTGGATAGATTATTCTTGGCTGCAAGTCTTTATTTTTGTGTTTGTTTTTCCTTTCAGCGCTTTTAATATATCATGCCACTTCCTTGTAGTCTGCAAGGTTTCTACTAAAAAATCAGCTGATAGCCTTATGGGGCTTCCCTTGTAAGTAACTGCTTTCTTTTATCTTGCTTTTAAAATTCTTTCTTCCTCACTACTTTCTGCCATGTTAAACACTGTTGTCTTGGTGTGGACCTCTTTGGACTGATTTTGTTAGGGGCTGACTATGCCTCCTGGATTTCTTTATCCTCCTCAGATTCAGAAAGTTTTCAGCTATTATTTCTTTGAATACATTTTCTGTGCTCTTTTTTTGTCTTCTTTTTCTAGAATCCCTATAATGTAAATGTTATTACATTTGATGGTGCTGCTGATTTGCCTAAGTGTATTCTCATTTTTTATAATTTTTTTTCTCTTGCCTGCTTAGATTGATTACTTTCCATTACTTTGTCCTCCACATCACTGATTTGTTCTTCTGCTTCATCTACTCTCCCATTTATTCCATCTAGTGTATTTTTAATTTTATTTATTATGTTCTCATCATTAATTGGTTCTTTTTCATCTCACTGTTAAGGGTATCACTGATAACCACCACTCTTTTCTCCCAAGTCCAATGAGTATCTTTATGATCATTACTTTAATTTTTCTATCAGGTACATTGCTTATCTCTGCCTTTCTTAGGTCTCTTACTGTGATTTTGTCCTTTTTCTTCTGGAACATATTCCTCTGTCCTCAGTTTGTCTAACTCTGTGTTAGGAAAGATAGCTAGATCTCCACTTGAAAGTAATGGCCTTATGAAAAAGAGGTCCTGTAGTGCCCTGCTGTGCACTGTCCCCTGTTCACAAGAACCTGGAGCTTCATGGGTGTCTCCTATGTGAGATGAACGCATACTGTTGTATGGCTGAGCCACTTTTTCCTTCAATCCAATGGCTCTCTTTGCCTGTTTTGGGCAGTGGTTAGTCCCTATGGTGTTAGTGGGTCAGTCTGGGGACACCTTGGGCTTGAGCTGAGTCACACCAGGTACTTGCCAGAGATGTAGCACCACCAAACTGCAGGATGCTTTCTGTGACTTGTCCTCTAAGAAGCTTTTGTTGGTGGGCAGGCATACAGTCATACCAGTTGTCTGCCTCCAGCACACTTCTAGGGCCTTCATCTGACTGGTGTGTGTGGTTATCTTTCCCTCTTTCTGAGGTAAGAGTCACTCTGGAGTGGTGATGGCTACTATAGAGGCTGCTTGTATACTGCCAGACCTGCAGGTCTACCTTATACGGGCTCTGGCCAAGTGCATATTAAAGAGGGAAAAGCCATCCAAAGCACAGCGTGGGGGAGTGGTACAGTGGGGCAGTGGTGCTAGCAAGCTTTGCACACCCTGGTCCTCTGTGGGGGAGGTTTCCTGCCGCACTGGGACTGACATGGCTGTCTGAAGAGGTGGACGGGTGAAAGCACAGCATGGGGGGCTGGAGGATTAGGGAGAGGATGGCAGTGCTATAGCAAGGTAAGTAGCAACTCTCTCAGGTGGGTGTGTTTACACTGGGGACACAGGAGGGACATGGCACCTGCCAGTTCCTTTGTTCCTGGAGGGGTTACCCAGAGATTTCTGTCCCTTCAGGACATGCTCTTGGATTAGTAAAAAACTCCCTTCTGTAAGCCCCAGGCACCTTTCAAACTGCTGCCTCTAGCTGTATCTCTGTGGGCTGCTTATTGTGCAGTGTTTTTAAGGGTAGGAACTCAGTTCCTTCTAGCCCTCCTGGCTCTGCTAGGGCCCAGTGTGTTGATTTTTTTAATTTCAAGGTTTTAAGTTCCACTGGTTTTAAGAACTCACAAAATTTGGCCCCTCTGGTTTTCAAAGCCAAATGTTATGGGGATTCACCTTCCCTGTGCAGACTTCCTATTGTGGGGGTATGTTTGTCTCCCCTCCTTGTCTGCAGCGTCCCTCCCTCCCATGGACAGTTCTGCAAGTGCGTTTAGTTCCTGAGTTTCCACCCTTCTTACCCTACCTTCTTTGATGTGTCCTCCTCTCTTCATTTAGTTGTGGAATTTATTCTGCCAGTCTTTAGGTCATTTCCTAGGTTATTTATACTGATGAGAATGTTCTCTAGTTGTATCCATGAGATGAGGTGAGCCCAGGGTCCTTCTACATCACCATCTTTCCAATACTGAGTTATTTTTTGAGAGTTGTCCAAGTGCAGAGCATGGTGGATTTTGCAAAGAAGCACAAAGCACATCCCTGGTCCTCCTGGAGCTCTGTCTAGTCAGGCAGGCGCAGATGTATCTGTGTTGTTTATTTAAATACTTTAATTTTTTAGAGCAGTTTTAGGTTCAAAGCATTTACTTCCTTAATTATTCCCCAGTCTGCTCTGGATTTCTAAATAGCTTAGCCACTGCTACGTTTATTACAACCTTTCTAATCTCTGCCTTGATTTCTTAGTTTCTTAATTAATATTTTGTCTTTTTCTGCAGGACTATCAAAAACTAACTCAAATTTGATCATGTTACTTCTTTGAATATCTCCCTATGATTTCTAATTATATTTAAGTGCCATGCTAAATCCCTACATTTGGCTTATAAAGCCCTTAATGGTCCAGTCCAATCTCATGTTAAACCACCCTGTACAAGCTGTGCTGCTACAAACACAATAGGCATTTTTTAATTTGCTGAGAGGCACACACACTATACTGACTTTAAGCCTTTGTAAATGCAATGTCACATTCTTAGTGAGTCTATCTCCGATGAATTACACTAAATTGGGTTTTCTACTACAAATCTCTTAACTGTTGCCTTCATTTTCCATCATTGCCTGATTTGTAATTACTGATATAATGTCTTTATTCCCCTCTAGAATCTAAAGTCCAGAGGCCCATGAAATGTATGTAGTTTTTTTTTATCATTGATTGATCAATGTATCTAAATAAATATATGAGGAATAGACAAATAAATATTATAGAGGATGCTATAAAGTCAAACTGCCCCTCTGATATTTTTCTGTATTAAAATAACACTTCCCTTTTTTTTTTCAGAGCCATGTTAGCAACCTGTCCAGCAGACTTCCTGCAAACTCTGTCCAAAAGATTTCACTGGTGTTCAGAATAAGAAATAAAAATATCAATGTTCTAATTTAGACTATGCTTAATACAAGAGGAAAAAATATTTTCAAATGAGGACAAGAAGAAAATTAATATATTATTAATATAAATTTAATAAAGACCCAGATGTGAATGAGGAGTTATAGTGAAAGATGTCAAATAGATGATCATAACCAGATGTGGAGAGAAGGAATTGGGACACCAAATTAGGGTATATTCTGATACCCTAATTTTGCTTTGTTACTTAAGGTTGTTAAATTAGGTCTTAGCTTTCCAAATAGACTGTAAGTTCCTTTAAAACAAAGATTTTTATCCATGTAATAAACTCATTAAGTTATACAACTCACAACATGTTGAGATGTTTATATTTTAACTATTATGCATAATTAATGAGTGCTCATTTTAAAAAATCAGTTATTTCAAATAATTCATTAATTATTACCATGTATGAGAAATTTATAAATAATTGATACCAGGTAGTAGGTAAATATAAAAGGATTAGAGGAGTCTTGTGGAAATTAATATCCATAGAGATATACTTATGAAGTTATCAGAAGGTCCTCAGGAGCTACCAGTAGACCACCACTTACAAGGTGAGATCTGCTGTTAGGGTGTTATTGCCGCCACCTCTGTTGCCCCCCAATCTGACTCTCATGCCCATCAAGCAAATGAATGAATGCTTGTATGCAGAGCCCAACTACTGTCATTGTATGTAAACACTGACAAATCATGATCTCCCTACTAACTTCCACAGTGACAAAAGATGCCTCTGACTGACTTCTGCCCTGAAATCTCATACGAAAGTATTTTCTTGATGGATCAATTTTGCACAAAGAATCCTAGCTGAAATGGAATCTGAAAAATGCTGTTTTTAACTTTCCAACATCTTAAATTGGAATAGAAGGGAACTAAAATTGAGCAAATCAGTCCACAATCTCCTCTCTCTCTCTCTCTCTCTCTCTCTCTCTCTCTCTCTCTCCCCCTCCCTCCTTCCCTCCCTCCCTCCCTCCCTCTCTCTCTCTTTTTCTGTGTGCTCTACTTCCCCAATACTGGTCATCTTTTTTCACTCAATAGATACTAGTCTCCTTGATAAAAAACTGGAGTCAACAGAATTAGAAGACAAGCCGCAGATTGGGAGGAAATATTTGCAAAGGATATATCTGATAAAGAACTGTTATCTCAAATGCACAAAGAACTCTTAACATTCAACAAGAAGAAAATGAAAAACTAGACATAAAAATAACAAAAAGCTCTGGACACTTCACCAAAGACAATACACAGATGTCAAATAAGTATATTAAGCATGTAAAATTACATATGCTCAAAACCATATGTCATTAGGAAATTGAAAATTAAAACAATGAAATACTACTACTCACTCAATACAATGGCCAAAATCCAGAACACTGACAACACCAAACACTGGTAAGGATTAATGTGGGAAACAAAGGCAGAAGGAAATGGCAGATAAAATTAAATTTACTTATAATCTGCAGCCCATTGGCAAATACTTGAGGCTGGCAGAGTAAAACATTTCTCTAGGAACTCCCTACCGCCTTAATGCTAATGCTTTGCTACAGGGAAAAACCTTAGCTTGACAACAGCTAGGCCTCCAGGATCCAGTGAGTCCTTTTCAGCATATGAAAATCACATTGGAAACCTGCCCTTGACTTTACCTCCCCCAACTCCCAAGTATCTCTTCATGGTCCCAGGGAAGCTCTTTCTGCCCAGGGATCCTGTCCCCATGCCTTTGCACCAAAGATGTATCCAAGAATTCTATCTGGGCTGTTGGCTCTGGACCCCATGAACCCCACTATCACCCCAAAACCTCATCATTTATCTGGTGCCCAATATGTGGGGCTACTAGGAGTGTTTTTATCTGGACTCTGAGCTTCAGTGCAAGTTCGGTGAGTACTTCTCTTTTCTTCACTTACTCTCATTTCAGGGGCTTTTTGAGAAGTATGGTCTTATTGGAACACTTTCATGTCTATTGCTCAGGCTGCAATTCTCTAGCACTACTTTACAGGGCTACTCTACAGGGAGGAGAAAGACTGCCTTTTGGCCGGAAGTTAGTACCCTGGCTGGAATGGTAATAAGACCCAGAAACTTGATGCCCTCTCTTTATTCTTGTCCTTATATAAAGTTGTCTGTCGGGAATGGGACAGTCACCTAAGTGACTAGCGTGGCTGCTAATCTTAAGAGTACCGTGTGAGGTTTCCTTCTCATTGGTCTAACGTGATCTCCTCCACATCTCTTGTCTAGCTGCTTCTGGCCACAGGACCTCCACTGGGAGCCTGCCGTCAGCTCCAGACCCCACAAACCCCACTACAACCCCCAAAAACTTCATCAAGGATGCAGAGTGAAAGGAACTTTCATCCACTGCTAGTGAGAGTACAAAATGGCACAGCCACTTTAGAAGACAATTTGGTACTTCCTTACAAAATTAAACACTATATAATTGTACTTGGGTATAGCAAAAGGAGTTGAAAACTTATGTCCACAAAAAAAAAAAAATCTGCACACAGATGTTTACTGAAGCTTTATTCATAATTTCCAAAACTTGGAAGCAACAAGATATTTTTCAGTATGTGGATGGATAAACTGTGATATATACAGACAAAGGAATATTATTTAGTGCTGAAAAGAAATGATCTTGCAATGAAAAGACATGGAAGAACCCTACATGTATATTGCTAAGGCAAAGAACAGAATCTGATAAGGCTACCTATTCTATGATTCCAACTATATGATCTTCTGGAAAAGGCAAAACTACGGAGACAGTAAAACGATCAGTGTTTGCTAGGAGGTGTAAAGAAGGAATGAATAGGGGAAACACAGGACTTTGGGGGGACGTGTAAATATTCTGTACAATACTATAATGATGGATACATGTCAATATACTTTTGTCAAACCCATACAATGCACAACACTAAGAGTGAAATCTAATGTAAACAATGGACTTTGAGTGATAAAGACATGTCAACATAGTTTCAGCAATTTCAAGGTGGCTTCAGCAATTTTAACAAATGTAACATTCTGCTCTGGGATGCTGTTGGTGAGGGAGGCTTTGTGTGTGTTGGGGCAGGGAGTAAATGGAAACTATTTTCTACTCAATTTTGCTGTGGATTTCAAAACTAAAAGTATATATAATCTAAAAATTACAATATTTTAATAAAAAATGGGAGGGCAGTGAAAAGAACACCAAACATGAGTCTGATGATTAAATAACTATAGGAATTTACTTTTAGGATGGCAATTAAGATGATGAATTCAGGAAATTCTCACTGAATGTAAGTGCATTGAAAAAGAAGATATTTAATTGACCTCTAAACACAGATTGGAAAGAGTATTAAATCACATGTCATCTACCCTGTAATTTCCTTAAGGATTTTATTGATGTTCCTCAGTACCATCTTCTCTGAGTATCCATCTTACCATTAGTGGTTTTGGTGAATTAATGATTGTGAGGTTAGGAATATTATTATTTAAAAAAATTTTTAATGTTTATTTTTGAGAGACAGAGAAACAGTGCAAGTGGGAGAGAGAGAAGGAGACAGAATGTGAAACTGGCTCCAGACTCTGAGATGTCAGCACAGAGCCCTATGTGGGGCTCAAGCCCACACACCGTGAGATCATGAACTGAATTGAAGTCAGACGCTTAAACCAACTGACCCACCCAGGTGCCCCAGGAATGTTATTTTCTAAGATATATACAAATAAGTTAATATAATTGTGGGCAAATTATACATCAATGTTACTTTCTAGAAAATGGAATAATACATAATTAAACAGATATGCCACTATGTTTTCATGACTTGTAATTTGGTGACTTTGATATCAACATGAAAAGGTATACAATTCTGTTGAAAAATTATATAAAACGGCTTTGGTAGGACACAGTGATATAGGATTTTGGTTTGGGTTTTTTGTTTGTTTGTTTGTGAGGTTTTTTTGGCATATGGTTTAAGTTTTATCTGCACTGCTCATCTGCCTTGCAGAAAAGAGGTTTTAAGTGGGACTTTCTTTTCTTTGCACTTAAAGTAGCCTGGTTACTGGAAAATATTCTTTATATGAGCCAACTGGTTTTTTTAAAAGCCAAAGAACATTTACACTTGGTTTGTATATGGACTGAAATGATTAAGGTAAAGAAAGAGTGAAAATATTTTGCTATAAAGGAGTTAAATTTAATGCCCACAGACAGACTGAAGAATCTGGTGTTTCCTTTAATCTGTCAATGTGATCCTCAACTCAGGATCAACATACTTGTTAGTATTTGACAACGTACTAAACATGATATTGACATTACGTGTAGATATCTGTATTGTTTTAAGGTCGAGTAGCAGACATTCACAACCGAACACCATTTGTGATGAGTAATATCAATTGACTAAATTCTTCATTTAGGGGAAGTGCCATTTGAGATCACCTCTTCTATTGTATAAATGTTTTCTTCTATTTTGTTTGAATCTCAGTGTTTCATCATTATCTGAATTAGCTGCACCAGATCGATTCCTTTTATCCTATTTTATCTAACTTGAGGGCCAGCTACTCAAAGACCATAATTGAGATTCTAGAAAACATCTTCAATATTGTTGTCTCCCTGGCTTCCAACTCTGTTTTCAGCATATAGTTTCCTTGTTACAAAAATACATCATGAATTGAAAACAATAAAAAGGAATTGATAAAGCATCTAAATAGATCACAAAGTTGATGGTTCTTCATTGATTGCCTCATGCCTGTATTGTTAGCTGTGGTTATGACAGACCGTGTCATGGGTACAAGCCTGAAATACCCAACGGTAATTATTTTTTTTTACAAATACTTCATGAGAAATTAGACAATCAAGATTCAGTAATTTTTTTTAAAGTAGTTCAGCTGAATTCAGAGAAATCACCAAACTGCCAGTGAGTTATTAAGGGATACCATAGAAACATATTTTAGAAAATATTAGAACATTATTGTTCAGAGAGCTATGAAGCGCTGCTCTGAAATTTTCAACAAGACAGGCATCATTCAAGTGATGAATTTATAGCTAGAAATACAGTGCCCTTTACCATAAGTTCTTAACTCCTATGTGCACAGTGCCACCAACAGGAAAGACATGAACTATCAAATAATAATGCACTTAATTTTCAAAAGGAAACCAGAGACGTTCAATAATCTTCAGAGCATAAAAAGAATTATTCTCTACTATGGCATATATTGAAACCATTCTAATTTTGAATGCTAACATTAGAGTTTAAATAACTTTATTCTGCTTTATCTCTAATCTAGAACAACATTCTTCATCAGGATATCTTGTGGTGATATTCAAATGTTTTCAACATGGACCACAGTAAGACTGTTTTTTTTTTTTTTTTTTAATTATGACCTAGAACATATATATATGCACCTACAAACAAGCAAAAATGAAACTCCAGAAAATATTTACACTTACTATATGTAATATACTTGATATTTCATATTTCTCTGCCTTCTGATGGAATAACCTCCATCACTACTGCATTCTCATAGAGTAAGCTCCATGAGTGCCTTGCTTAATAAAGGTACCCATATAAACATCCGGGGCTTTAGTCAGTGCCAAGTCCATACTTAATTATATGCACTGAATAAATGTGAGAATCTTCCCAGCAGCTCAAGACAAGCATAAAAATTCTGCCCGTTGAAATTATTTCTTTGAATTTTGAAATACTTTGGGGAAAAAAGTTAAAATCTTAAGCAATAAGTGATAAAATTAGGTACCGGCATTTGAAAGCAAAGTTCTTTGGGAATACAACCCAGGTGGAGAACTGGAAGGAGAAGTGGGAAAAGGAGTCAGAAACTCTGATAGACATTTGGTTTATTAAAAAATAACACACTAACATACTTACCAGTCTGTTTTTTTTTTTTTCCTTTTGTGTGGTGGTTCTCTTAATTCTTACATTTGCTAAGAGGTAGATTTCCCCAGGCCGTTCTACAGATATCATATAGGTAGCTTTGATGCTTCTGATGTCTATTAACCAAAAGATATATTGATAACAGTTCACAGAATATGACCATGAGGAAAATAGTTTTCCTTTTGTAACTGAATCAAGTCTCGCCGAAACATACCTTATTTAAAATTATATTTTAGCTAATCATTTTATGACCTTAGCATTTTTAATAATATCTTTAATACATATTCAATACTAAACTCCATTGTATGTATATATGTACATAGATGGATATAGGCATATTTCAACAAGAGAAACATCATATATATTGAAATACCATAAATACACACATATTTATTTTTTAACAAGTAAAAATACTTTTTAAAAATTGTATAAATCATTTTTTTCTGTCACAGTGAACTACATTTACAAATTATAAAATTTTAAAATGCAACATGATTCGTGCAGGAAATAAGTACTGTGTATTAAATGTTAGGCCTTTAAAAAGCTGTCCCAAAGGACAAGTTACAGATACCTACCACAAGGGGGCTCAGTAAGGAGGAAAAGGGAAGAAAACAGAGCACGATATTTTAAAAAGAAGAAATATGAAAATGCCATGTCATAGTTTAAAGATCCTCTCCTCTCTCTGGAAAATAAGAATTAAAAAGTGAAAGTTTCCGAGAGGAATTGCTGAGAGTTCTGATTTATCATGCACCCCACCTACACTGTTACAGGAAAACTAAATTGACATTACTCAGGAATCACAGCAGGGTAATTTTTAGACAATGCAAATGATTAGTACACTTAAAAATGATTTTACAGATTCATACACAACTTTATAAATTCAAAGTTAAAGATCTTTCTTAAAAGGGAAGAGTATAATCAGTGTGGATAATGAGGCTTCTTTTACTTCCTCTTCCTCCTTTTTTCCTCTTTGGCCTTTTCCTGATTCTTCTCTTTCTGTTATTCTCCTCCTCCTTCTCTTTCTCCTTTCCCCTCCACTTCCACATTTTCACCTTTCTTTTCATATAAAAATACTTTTGCTCATGGTATAATGCAAAGTTCAGAGGGGCTGGCATCAGGCATAGTTGTTGAATTTTAGTGTTTTGTAGGACTTTGGATGTATTATTTAATATTTATAAGCACTGGTTTCTTAACCAGTAAGTTTTACAAACACATCCTTCAGGACTGGGAGAATGGTTGATAATATATGTATAACACCCATCACAGTAACTAGAAATTATTGATTCCTGAATAATAGATGTTTTTATTATGATGATGAGTTTTAACGATTTTACGAATATGAAATTATACAAATGAAGTTATTTAATCTAGTTTTTGTTGTCTTAATTTTCTTAATATTCAGAAGTGTATTATCATTTTAGCCTTTCAGTGTAAAATCCTATAAAACCTTTCTGCATTAAGAATGAAAAATTACAGGTATACACTGCTGATATGCAACCACAGTCAAGTATACGGGAGCTTTAGTACACAGAATTCATACACATTTGAAGATTTCAGAAATAAAAAAAAAAGATTTCTTGGTAGAAAGCAAGAAAAGAAATGACTCAAATGATTTCATTAAAAAGGCACTAAGTATTGAATTAAAATATACAAGACTGGGAGAATGTCTGTAAGACAGTGTAATGATATATGATATTATGAATTTGCCAAAACTCCAAAAAATATACTATACAAAGTGCAATGCATAAAGTATAACCTTTAGTTAATATTAACCACTGATATTGGTCCATTAATTGTAACACATGTACCACCAACGAGAGAAGTTAAAACAAGGGGAAATTGTGAGTAGGGATGAGAAGAAGGGAGAATATGAGAACTCTCTGTATTTTCTGTTCAATATTTCTATAAACCTAAAAATGTTCTGAAAATAAAGCCTATTATTCTTTTAAAAATCTATACATATTGTTCCAACAAAGGCTGTTTAACACATTTATTTGTTGAAGACAGGCCATTTATTTCTTCATGCAAAGCATTAAGGTCAAATTTAGACTGTGAGATTTAAATTACTATTATATTTGGTATTTAACATCTACCCATATTTTTTCCTACTATGGTTATACAGATATGCCTAAACTTGAATTGAGAAAATTTAAGATTTTGTTTCAGACAGACTAGTCTTTAAATTATTACTTATAATAAAATAGCAATCTTAGTATTGACTTATTTATTCAGCACTGTCTCTGTTCCAAATACTATGCTAGGTACTTTTACAAGCATCATAAAAAGCTTTTCATAATTTCTAAGGGAAAAATCATGATCAAGAAAGACTTCTACTCTGAGTGATATTTATGTACTATTATAACCTGAAGAATTACATAAACGAGATGCAAAGAATTATTTTAGCTTCATTTAAAATCAATGATTTAATAATAGTACTCATTCTGGGCTCTGTGTCACTCTGTGTTTGTAAGATTATGATTAAGATAAAGCTGTGTTAAATATCCATTCCATTAGAAATATTTATATAAATTAGATGTATTTTATTACACACTGGTAAATCAGAGTTTCAACTCAAAAATTCACAAGAGACTATTGGTACTGTGATTATTTCTGAAACTAGAATAAAAATATAGAGTGAAAAGTATTCAATATGTTCCTTTTTCATTTTATATCTCTTTGTCACAGAGCATACTTATTGTGGGAATATTAAATTACAAACACTTAGTGAAACTATACCTTAGTATATCAGCCTAGAAAAGAGTGTTTTTAGAAATCAGTGATATCTATATAAAAAAATACTTTATTTGGAATAACACAAATATGTCACTCTAAGTTTAGATCTTTATGGGTGCCTGGATTGTTAAGTGTCCAACTTGGGCTTGGGTCATGATCTCATAGTTAGTGAGTTTGAGCCCACATCGGGCTCTATGCTGACAGCTCAGAGTCTGGACGCTGCTTAGTATTCTGTGTCTACCTCTCTCTCTGCTCCTTCCTTGCTCATACACACTCTATCTCTCAAAAATAAACATTAAAAATATTTTTAAGCTTAGATATTTAAAACATTCAGAAAAATCACTAAGTTACACATATAAAGAACAATCAATGGCATAATACAAACCTATAATTGGGCATATAAAGAAAATATGAACTAGAGAAGTCAAGTGTTGTGCCAAAGATTTATCTGGCCTGGCTGCAAATGGTCTATTGTAACATGATCAAATGGCCCTGCTCCTACGGGGAAAAAGAAACAGTATACGATCGTTGGTTCTGATGTTTTTAAAAATAACAACAAAACAAACCAAAAAAAAAAAGTCTTGTCTATTGTTTTGTTTTGCTTTTTTGCAGACATCTTGTAACTCATCAAATTTCCATTTTAGAAATTTAGTCATACTTCAAATAAGTAATCGTACCATAGTTGACAGATGCTAGCCTTCCATCATTATTCAGTTTATCTACACCAAATCACTTTATAGGGTATTTAAAATATATATTAACTCAATTCTTTTTGGGGTCCCTCCTTCTGGCACAAAGTTATTGTCCCACACGACTTTATGTGATCTTATATGGCCTTATATCTTTGACTCCAATGTCCCAATTAGAAAAGTGAAATAAAGAGCCTCCCTTTCTAAAGTAATGGCTTGTCTAAGAGAATCTAACTACTGAATAGCCCAAAATACCAATTCACCAAAACAAGTACTTTTTTAGTTTAAAAATGACCTTGAATCAAAAAGCTCTCAAAATAATTTGAAATAGCATATTAGAAACCTTGACAATACAAAGTATTGCTGTTTTTATTCAGTAAGAGATTATTTATAATTAATTTTCTCATCTTGAAAAGGTCAATGTAGATGAAAATACCACATCATCCTTAGTATTCGTAAAACTCTATTGCCAAACTTTTAGCCCAACGATGCACACAACACTGGTTCACTAATTTAATCATAATCAGAGAATCTTGGGGGGGAAAGACTTGCTGAAGCCTGCTTACTTATTGTCTAATGGAGGGAATCAAGGGCCATATGATCATTTCTTAAAATCCATGAAACAGGAGAAGAGTGAGGGAGGAGAAGGAGAGAAAAACAAGAGAGGGACCCTATAGGCTATGTTGTGTCCATTTTGTATTGTTTAATACAGTTATGTATTCCCTACTTTGTGCAGCTCACTAAATATTGGCATCTGCTCAATTCAGCAATCAGTTAAATTATTCTTCTCCACAACAGAGGGATCAAAAGGGAATGGAAAAGTGGACATGAAGGGTAACTCTCAAACTCTTCTTCCAGGGCCATAAAGAGCTATGATACATAGAGGATAAAGTCCTCCATTAAATATATTTGATATATTTTCAGCAACAGTTACAGCTATTCACCAGCTATTTATCAAAAAGCAAAAAATAAACTTTATTTAAATCATTCCATTTAGGTGAAAAAAGTTTCTAAATGGGAACATTCCTAATCTCTTTTCAGATTCATCATTCTCAAGAAAAACTTCAGAAATGTATTAATCAAGAATATTGTTTGCCACAAAAAAGATTTTGTGAATACTGTCTAAAAATAATTGATTGACTTCTGATCAATTGACACCACAAAACTCATGGCAATCTTATTGGATGCAACACATCTTACAATAGGGTCTGCAACATTATTCACAATGCCTCTGTCTATAATCAATTCTTGAGATCTTCACACAATTTTAAACCAAATAAGGTATTTTCTTTTAAGGAATCACAGAATTGATCTAATTGTTCCTGACATTTGTTCTAATCTAAATGTTTCCGACATTTTTTTTTCTGAAATGTTGGCACCTATTGCAGGTGAAATAGCTGTTCCAGTGGACTTTATAAACTTTACATATGGCAAACTGGAAAAATATTCTACAGGCTTAGATAATACAGGGTTATTAGTTAAAAAGCAAACCAAAGAAGCAAACTGGAGTAAAAAAAAAAAGCATAAAATAGGGTTGTTGGGGTTTTTTTGTAATTTTTTTATTTTTTCTTAGTCTTATTTCAGAGAGAGGGAAAGAAAATCCCAAGCAGGCTCCACAATGTCAGCACAGACCCTGATGCAGGGGTCAAACTCCTGAAACATGAGATCATGATCTCAACAGAAATCAAGTCTGATGCTTAAACGACTGAGCCCCCAGGTGCCCCAAAATAGATTTTTTTTTATATTTCAAAAACATTTTATCAATAGACTCTAAGCCAAGAAATAAAAGCAGAGATAAAAAGCTGAACAAATTAAAGTTTATCTTGATGAAACAAAAAACTACACTTTATGATTAATTTCATTAGAAAATATGCATGGTCTAAGGGGAGAGAAGAAAGTCATGTTCATAAATCTTTCTTCTAGTTTAATTAAATAGTATATATGTTCTGCTGTATTTAGTTCTTTCTGGATTGAAAAGGTAAACACTGTCTAATTCTCCAGTGTTTCATGGAACCAAGATGTTGTACAAAAACAAAAATAATTGTTAACATGATAGATTATAAGACCTTTGCTTTATTCAAACTTATTTGAATTCAAGACTATTTTAGAAGGAAGGAGAAGTGCACTGAGAGATGAAAGTGTATACGTTCACATTTTCAAAAGGCTTAATATATCTCCTGCTCATGGACCCTATTTAAGAGTTTCACTCTAGTGGTTATTTTTAATATAGTCTACATACTCTATTTGCACGTTCCTGCTATCTTTATGGCTAATTATAAGGAATTTCAAATTCCATTACCTTCACTTAATAATTAAAAATTAAAATTATATGGTTTAATATAAGAATGGTGAGATATTGTATTCTTGAGTTAAAATTAAAATTCCTTTTAGTATTTTTTATACAACCAGTAAATATGTTGATGAGTAACTCAGATTATAAGGAAGAATACATACATATATATAAATATATAGTTAAATTTCTAACAAGAAATATGTTATATATATATACATATATAATATAAATAACATATACAGTTTTAAAATACTTTCACACACTTGTTAATCACTAAGAATGCTCTGTGTTCATAAATAACTAAAAGTAAAGATGTCACATGAGATGAATGTGAAATGAATATATTCTGGTCCCAGGTGTCCATTCTACCATTCCTCCTTATCACTTCCATCCAGTAAGAAATTTCCCCTTGGAGATATCCTTGTGCCATATAGGGTTACTACTAATTTCTTAGCACTGGTCAATGCATAAAACTCTTGCCTCCTACTCTTCACCAAAACAGAGCTTCCTATATCGCATGTTACATAAAAATGGGGTTATGATATCATTCTTTAAATAGATTAATCCAGATTAACAGGCCAGATAGCTCATATTGATGTGTCCCTGGTATTAGTGCAACATTTAAAATGATAGAAATTTTCTTATTTATATACTTTAGGATACGCAGTGTGTTTTATGTTTGATAAACAAATGAATAAATAAATGTCCCACTGGCCAAGTAGATAAAATTCATGAGTGACAGCAGGTCAGATGGAAGAGAAGTGAGGAAGGAAGAAAGGAAGGTTAATTTTAAACAGGTTGCCTTTTCTACAACATATATTTAATCATATTACGTCAGCAGGCCCCTACCTAATTCATCTACAAAGAGATATTTTCTCAGCGTAATGTTTTCATGTCAATGGGTTTTGGATAATTTGGTAGGCAGAATACCCTACTGTCCCACTTATGATCATGTTGTATGATACACCAAAAGAGAGATTATTAAGGTAGTCTAATCTAATAACATGACTTCTTAAAAGCAAAAAAAGAAAACGGAGAGAGAAAAGAAAAACCCCCACCAAAAACATTTTCTAGCTAGTGGTCAAAGAAGTTAAAATTCCACGAAAGACTCAAATGTGCCACTAATGCACATGTGGGAAGGGGCCATGTGGAAAACATAAAATGAAAATGAACTTGGAAGAGGATCAGAGTCCCCAGATTTGGCCTGGTGAGTCCAGAAGCCACTCATGTCATGCCAGGCTTCAGACCTACCAAAACTGGAAGGGAATAGATTTGTGTTGTTGAAAGCTGCTGCATTTGCAGTAACATGTTATGCAGCCATTGGGAACTAATACAATAGGATTGACTCATTCTTCTTCAAGGTAAAAACAGAAATGCATCCTTTGTAACTGCAGCTTTGAACGGTGCTGGTAGGAAAAGTATCTTTTTGTTTAGGGTTTTGTGGTGTTTTTTGTTTGTGGCTTGTTTTTTGAGAGAGTATGAGAGCGGGTGCACACACAAGTGAGTGGGAGAGGAGCAGAGGGGGAGAGAGAGAGAATGTTAAGCAGGCTCCATACCCAGCACTGACCCCAATGTGGGGCTTGAACTCACGACCATGAAACGATGTCTTGAGCTGAAATCAAGGGTCCAGACATTTACCCACTGAGCCACCTAGGCACCTCCACCACTATGTTTAGGGGTTTTAAGACTGATGGACATGGCCAGAAAAGTGACCCCCCAGATCTTTAATGACATTTTCAAGAATAGGACAGAAGATATTTGATACCTGAGCCTCTATGAAGCCTTTATACAATATGTTCTAGTCTGCAATTACATTATTCAAAATCATCAAATCAATGTAACATGTGTTTTGCTGGTAATTATCTGAGGTAGTGTCTAAAATTAAATTAATCAGTGACAAAAACACCATATTCATTTGTCAGAGAACCACATATCAATCAATGTACAAATCAATGAATGTTAACTCCTAAGTATTCATGAAATGCAAAGTTAAAACATAATACCTCTCACCCACAAGACTGGCCAAAATTTGGATTTAAAAATACATAACATTGTTAAGATATGGAGAAATAGTAATACTCATACTCTCTTGAGGTATGTGAGACTTTAGAAAGAATTTGAGATGACCTAATAATATTGAGCATGGGCATACTCATAATACATACACATAAATTCCACTTCTGGGTTTAAATTACAGAGAAACTTTTGGATGCCTTTACAAGAAGACAAAAAAAAATGTTGATTAGAATGCCTGAGCTCCTATTTGAAATAACAAAACAAAACAAGGCAAAAAAAAAAAAAACCTAAATTCCCGTTGACAATAGAATTGATAAATAAATTATGTAGTATTCATATATTCAGCATTCTCTAGATGAATGAAAATGAAGTAAAACAAACACACTAACTTGAATAAATGAAAATTCACTGCGAATGTATACCATATAATTCTAAAAGTTCAGAAACAGGCAAGAGTATATATACATATAAAAATAAGGAAATGATAAGAAAACACAGGCTAATAGATACCTTAAGTTGTGGGAATGCTATGCTTCTTCAGTGTGTGATTTTTAATATAAACTATATAAACTATATCTTTTCATTTTATTCTTAGTGCTGTGTTTATAAGCATCATTAATTATCATACTCTGATTTGAAAAAATATAATTCCACTAAATGTGGCATCTCTATATAAAGATATAGATATCCAAATTTCCATCTGGTACCATTTTCCTTCTTCCTGAAGTACTTCCTTTAACATTCACTGGAGTTGAAGGTTTTTTAGCAAAAGTTTTTCTCATTTTTTAGTTCCCTTAACACATCTTCATATTTTTCTTTCTTTTTTAATTGAGGTGTAATTGACACATAACATATTAGTTTCAAATGTACAGCATAATGATTTGATATTTATATACACTGTGAAATGATCACCACAATAAGTCTCAACATCCGTCACCACAGTTACAATTATTTTTCTTGCAATAACTTTTAAGCCACTCTCTTAGCAACTTTAAAACATGCAATATTGTATTATTACATGTTAAATTAATTATTACATATTAAAACACATAACTATAGTTACCTTGTATATTATATCCCCATGGCTTATTTTATATACCTGGAAGTTTGTACCCTTTGACTCCTTTCATCCATTTCACTTACCTCTCCTTCTCCCCAGCCCATCTCTCCCAACTACCAATCTGATTGTTGTATCTAAAGCTTAGGGTTTTATCATTTTATTCTTTTCTTTCTTATATTCCACATGTAAGTGAGATCATGCAATAGCTTTCTCTGTATTATTTCACTTAGCAGAATGCTTTTGAGGTCCATCTACATTGCACAAATGGCAAGATAACTTTCTTTTTCATGGCTAAATAACATTCCAATGTGTGTATATGTATGTGTATTATAATTTCTTTATATTTGTCTATCAGTGGGCACTTGGGTTTTTTCCATATCTTGACTATTATAAGTAATGTAATGAACAGGGTGGTGCAGATATTTCTTTAGGATAGTGACTTTGTTTTCTTGGGATAAATACCCAGAGGCAGAATTGCTGGATCATATAGTAGTTCTATTTTTAACTTTTTTTGTCATCTCCATACTGTTTTTCAGAGTAGCTGCACCAATGTACATTCCTAACAATACTACACAAGGATTCCTTTTTCTCCACATTCTCATCAACACTAGGGTGATGCTGAACATCTTTTCATGTACCAGCTGGTCATTTGTATGTCTTGGAAAAATGTCTCTTTGGATCTTCTGCCCATTTTTAACAGGATTATTTTTTCTATTGAGTTCTTTATATATTTTGAATATTAACCCCTGATATGGCATATGATTTGCATCATCTTCATTTCTGAAAGAGATTTTTGCTGGAAATATATTCCAGTTATTTTTTCTTCTTTTTTATTCCCCTAGCAGCCTTTTGAAACATTCATATTGTATTTTGGTTTGCATAGTTTCTGATGAGAAGTCTACAGTCACCCATTACTTAAAACTTGGGACAGCGCATGCATGTCTCAGTTGGTTAAGTGTCCACCTCTTGGTTTCAGCTCAGGTCATGATCTCACGGTTTCATGAGTTCAAGCCCCACATTGGGCCCTAATAGCATGGAGCCTGCTTGTGATTCTCTCTCTCAGACCTCTCTCTGCCCTTCCCCTGCTCATTCAGTCTCTGTCTTTCTCAAAAATAAATAAATAAACTTAAAACAAAAATTTTAAAAATTTTAAACTTGGAAAAGTCCAGGAACATATGGCTTACCTACTAAATTCTTCCAAATGTCAAGACTTCTTATGCAAACACTTCTAAGGAACAGTAAAAGATGGAAATGTCCCCTATCCTTTATGAGTTAACCTATTTTTTTAATAAAAATTATAGTCAAATTGGCTAACATACAGTGTGTACAGTGTGCTCTTGGTTTTGGGGGTAGATTCCCATGGTTCATCGCTTACATACACCACCCACTGCTCATCCCAGCAAGTGCCCTCCTCAATGCCCATCACCCATTTTTCCCTCTCCCCTCACCCCCCCCATCAACCCTTAGTTTGTTCTCTGTACTTAAAAGCCTCTTAGGGTTTACCTCCCTCCCTCTCTGCTTGTTACTATTTTTTCCCCTTCCCTTCCCCCATGGTCTTCTGTTAAAGAGTCTCAAGATCCATATATGAGTGAAAACATATGATATCTGTCTTTCTCTTTTTTTCAAGTTTATTTTGAGAGCACATGAGTAAGGGAGGGACAGAAAGAGAGGGAGAGAGAGCCAAGCAGGCTCCATGATGACACAGCAGAGCCCCCATACGGGGCTTGAACCCATGAACAGTGAGATCATGACCTGAGTCGAAATCAAGAGTCAGACACTTAAGTGACCAAGGACCGAGTTACCCAGGACCAAGTCCTGAGTTAACAATCTTAATAGCAAAACATGAAATAACATTCTGAGGAAGAAAAATTCCAGACAAACTCATGTGCATAGATGCAAATTTAGTAAACTACCCAACAATATAAAATAGGATAATATATCATCATCTAGTTTTATTCCAAAAATAAATGGTTGTCCAACATTTGAAGATCAATCAGTGTGATTCACCACAATATCAGAATAAAAGGAGAAAAATAATCTTAAGAAATTCAGAAAAAGTATCTGACAGTATTTAACACCTATAATTTAAAAAACTAGCGGGACATCTGGGTGGCTGAGTCAGTTAAGCATCCAAACTTTGGCTCAGGTCATGATCTCGCAGTCTGTGAGTTTGAGCCCTGCGTCGGGCTCTGTGCTGACAGCTCAGAGCCTGGAGCCTGCTTCGGATTCTGGGTCTCCCTTTCTCTCTGCCCCTCCCCCACTCATGCTGTGTCTCTCTCAGAAATAAACATTAAAAAAAATTCAAAAATTAGCAAAGTAGGAATTAAATGAAATTTCCATATTTATTCTTAAACTGATTAACTTTCAACAACTCCTATACCAAACATTATTTTTAGTTGTCAACTATTAACTGTTAACTTTGGTTCATCATCAAAATAAAGATCTTAGCAGCAAAGCAAGGGAAAAGCAAAAAGTATAAAGTTAACTTTGGTTCATCATCATAATAAAAATCTCAGCAGCAAAGCAAGGGAAAAGCAAAAAGTATAAAATTAGAAATGAAAAACAGAATCTCATTTTTCACAAGTAACAGAATCATGTAAAACACAAAAATATATGTGCATATAAGCCATTTAGAATAAATAAATTTATCAAGTCTGAGGACTAACATATAAAAAAAACAATGCTATCTCTATAAAACATTGACACATTATAGAAATTAAATTTTGTAAATGGTATATTATTTAACATCAAAAATAACAAGCACCTAGAAATAAGACTGAAATGTATGCAATGCTACTTATAGAAATGAGAAACCTTGTTCCTAAAAGAAAAAAATATTGTATAGATGACAATTTTCCACAAATTTTCTGTGAAATTGATAAGCTATGTCTAAAATTTATACTGGACTACATTTGATCAAATTACCCAAGGCACATTTGAAAAAATGAAGGCAGTTACAACACCAGATATCATTACTTACTGAAAGTAACTGTAATTAAGTGTAGTGTTGATGTAAGCAGGGGTAAATACTCCAGTGAATAATTACAGAAGTGTGACAACAGATCCACACAGAGACAGATGATCATGTGACCTATGAGTGTATCAGTGCACAATAGGGAAATAATTATCTTTTTAAATTGGTGTCAGATCAATCGAGTATTAGCATAAAAAAGTAATCTTAAAACTTTATCTTTTATTTAAAAAAATTAATTATAAGGGCACCTGGTGGCTCTGTCAGTTGAGCAGCTGACTTTGGCTCAGGTCATAATCACATGGTTCATGAGTTTGAGCCCCACATCAGGCTCACGGCTGTCAGCACAGAGCCCACTTTGGATCCTCTGTCCCCCTCTCTCTCTACCTCTCCCACACTCACGTTCTATCTCTCAAAAATAAAAATAAAATAAAAAACATTTTTAAGAAGTTAATTACATGGCTATATTTATGTGATTTCTAAGGTAGATTATGTATCTAAATTTGAAATGTAAAACAATGTTTTTAGAATAAAATACAGGAGATAATTTTTATGATCTTTTGACATGTATAGCTTTTTTAAAAAAAAGACAAATTTGCTAAACAAGATTGCATTAAGACTGAAGTTCATTAAAAGACAGTATGATGGTTAACATCACTATTGATGTAATGTGGACATTTTGTACCTCTTGATGTGATGTGATTAGAAAGGTACTTTACCTTTGTGGTCTTCTTTCCAAAAAAAAACATATCATAATAATAATAATGAGAAAAACATCAGACAAACCCAGTCTGACTGACCAGTATTCAAAATTTCCAAGGTATGAAAAACACAGAAAGACTGAACTTGTCACAGAACTGAGGAAACTAAAAGGGTATGACAACTAAATGCAATATGGTGCTCCAGATTGGATTCTAGAATAGAAAAAGGACATTAATGAAGAAAAAGAAAAAAAAAAACTGGTGAAGCCCAAATAAAGTCTGAAACTTAGTTAATGATAATGTGTCAATGCTGGTTTCTTAGTTTTGACAAAGGTACTACATTTGTATGGTAACCAGGGGGAACTCAAATCTGATAAGTAGTATATGACAACTATCTGTATTATCTTTACCACTTTCCTGTACTATCTTTACAACTTTACATGCAAACTACATTTTTCCCCCAAATAAAATGCTATTGCACAGACACCTGGGTGGTTCAATCGGTGGACTGTCCAACTCTTGATTTCAACTCCAGTCATGATCCCAGAGTCATGGGATCGAGCCCTTCATCATGCTCCACACATGGGCCCTGTATGAGATTCTCTATCTCCCTCTGATCCTCCCCCACTCGTGTGCTTGCTCACTCTCTCTCTCTCTCTCTCAAAACAAAAACAAAACAAAACAAAACAAAACAAAAAGTTTATTATGGAAAATAAGAAAATTCTATTAGATTTAAAATGATGTCAGAGGTGAAGATAATCTCAACAGACATAATGGAGGATCTGTATGCTGAATATATAAAAATTATCAAATCAGAAAGAAATAGGTAGAAACCTAGTGGAGATCAGGCAAAAGAATGAACATGCACCCCACTATAAAGTGCACTCAAATCTAAAATAAATATATGAAAATATATTGAGATTAATGAGTAAATACATTAGGTAACTGCAAGTTAAAATCATCAATGATCCTTTGCATATACTCCAGTATGGCTAAATCGTAATGTGTTAGCAGGAAACAGCAAAGCATTTGACACTCTCCTACATGGCTGTAGGAATTTAAATTGGTGAAACCATTTCAGAAAATTCAGTATCTAATATGTAATTGTAGTTGGGAATGTAAATTGGCACAGCCACTACAGAAAACAGTATAAAAGTTCCTGAAAAACTTGAAAATAGAAATACCATATGATCCTATTCCACTTCTGGATATTTACCCAAAAAAAATGAAAAAATAATTCAAAAAGACATATGCACCCCTATGTTCACTGCAGCCTTATTTACAAATGCCAAGTTATAGAAGCAATCTAGGTGTCCAATGATAAAATGAATGGATAAAGGTGGTATGTATACGTGTGATGAAATATTACTCAGTCATAAAAAAGAATGAGGGGCACTTGGTGGCTCAGTTGGTTGAGTATCTGACTCGATCTCAGCTCAGGTCATGATCCCAGTGTCATGGGATCAAGCCCTGCATCAGGCTCTGTGCTAAGCTTGGAACCTGCTTAAGGCTCTATCTCTCTCTCCCTCGGCCCCACATCCCTGTTCGTGCTTTCTAAAATAAATAATAATTTTTTTTTTTTAAAGAAGAATCTTGAAAAAAAGATCTTGCTATTTGCAACAATATGGATGGACTTAGAGGGTATTATGCTAAGTGAAGTAAGTCAGAGAAAGACAAATACCATTCTATTTCACATATACATAGAATCTTAAAAAACAAAACATATGAACAAACAAAACAGAAAAAAGACCCATACATACAGAGAACAAGCTAGTGGTTGTCAGGGGTAGGGGGTGAAGGGATGGGCAAAATAGGCGAAGGTCATTAAGAGATACAAACTTCCAGTTATAAAATAAATAAGTCACAGGGATATAAAGTATAGCAATAAGAAATAGAGTCAATAATACTGTAATAAATCTGTATGGTGACAGATGGTAAGCATTTCACAATGTATATACCTGAAGCTAAAGTATTATGCATCAACTATACTTTAATTAAAAAAATAAATAAGCAATTAAAAATCAATATCTACAAAGGCTGAATAAATGCATAATCCACAACTCAGGAATTCCCCTCATATACATAAAACCAACAGAAACGAGTACATTTTGCACCAAAATACATGTACGAGAAGCACTACCTGTAGTAAGCAAAGCCTGGACACACTAGAAAGAATAAATTGTGTTATATCCATACAATGTGTTCTCACGATGAACTGAAAAGGAATGACCTATTACTACATGCAACAATTTAGATGGACCTCACAAATATAAAGTTAAATAAATGAAGTTTAAAGTTAAATTAATGAAACCAGACACAAAAATTATGTCTATTTCATTTATATAATGCTCATAATTAGGCCACAGTAATTCATGGTGTTAGAAGGCAGGATGGTGATTACCTTTGGGGAAAAGAATACAGTAATGTTAAAGTTTTGTATGCTGGCTTTACAAGTATGCTCACTTAGTGAAATTTTACCTAGCTATCCATTCGTAGTTTTGTACCATTTTCTTTATGTATGCTACACTCAATAAAATGTTTAATAAAAATTGTCATTTTTCTTTTAAGTGAGCTTTTTCTTTCCTTACCTAACAAGTAAATCAATGAGTTATTATTGGGCATATTTAAAGTCCATATAGAAATACTGCTTACAGAATATTCATTATTCGCAGCTGAATGTATTTAAATTGAACATTCAGTAACTGCTTCTTTCAGGCTAAACAACCCATCTTCCACTTTTTAAGAATGGTATTTTCACCAACTAGCATCAACTAGAGCACAAAGCTCTCAGTGAAAATTTCTCCGTAATTTTAGAATCCATACTCAACACAGATATTCAAAAAATTCTAATACAATCCCTGCCATTGTTAACATTGTTCAATGTGGACTGCGTTTTTCAAATTTAGTAGAAATCAGAATATTTAAAGAAACCGACAGCATGTGAAATGTGACCTTCCAAGAAAGCTGTCATCAAGAATCATGTAGATATTTCATGAATATTTACAAATAGTATCATAGATTCTACTAAGAAAGCTAATTATAATATATAAACTATATATTTTAAATTTAAGAAATTATGATTTTAAATTAAAATGGTATGAACATATATAATAAAATGTCCAGGTATGCTAGAATTGGTCAGAGGTGAAATGTGGCTGAAATCTGCTCTCATATAAAATGCCAGACTGCGGTTTGAAATCTGCTACAATACAAAGTGCCGGACTTTGAAGTCAAAGTAGAGATAGAGATCAGACTCCTTTATTTAGGAGCTATGAGACCTTAAAGATTTCCCTAATCTCTCATAGATCTTCACTTTTCCTCATCCATAAAATTAGTATAATAATGACTATCTATTAGGTTCTCTAATGAACATATTGTAAATGAACTAATAATAAGCACAAATAGAAATCACAGTGTTTGACATACTGAAACACTCAAGGAACATTCGTTTACTTCCTTTCAAACTGTTCGTCATAATTTATTACTAGACTTTTTAGAAAATAACTCCCAGCCATGGGTTCAATTATTATCACAATCTACCTGACACCCCCCCGCCGGATTTTCAACCTCAACCAAATGCCTTCTAGCACTCTGTTTATAAGAAAGCTACTGATTCTCACAAATGTATTATGTTTCCTCCCTCTTCCCATTTCTCCTGCTTTTAACTTACAAATAATGATGGATAAAAAAAAAATGAACACAAAACTAAAAACTCTGGGTCATTTTTAACTTATAGTTTTGTTTTCTTTTCACTTTGTTTTATGAATTCTGCCACCTTTTCCTCCCACAGGAAATCTAAATCTACTCATTTCTTTCACTGTAACTCCTATCTTTGTCCAGATTCTAAGCATATTTTAAAATTTTTCGGGAGAGTACCAAAGCATAAGAGACTCTTAAAAACTGAGAACAAACTGAGGGTTGATGGGGGGGTGGGAGGGAGGGGGGGGCAGGTGATGGACATTGAAGAGGGTATCTTTTGGGATGAGCACTGGGTGTTATATGGAAACCAATCTGACAATAAATTTCATATATTAAAAAATAATAAAAAATTAAAAAAATAAAATAAATTTTTTCATAGCATTAAATCTTCACTTTACCCCTTGATTTTCAAAAGAAAATACCAGATCAACAACAGCCCCTTACATAAATTCATTCAAATTCTGACAATTATGCCCTACATTTGTGAAGGATACCCTGAACTCTCAATAAAGTTCAGAATCAGTGCACTTATAAATATTGTATTCCTCATAATAACTATAATCTTAAAAATATAGACCCAAATAAATAGGTAGTTTTTCTGGTGATTATATCAGAAGCTGCAGAAATAGTATGCAAGGTTAGCATAATTGAAGTGCTCCAAAGTTTGATCACAGTAAACAGTAACTTAAATAAATCCATATTTATTTTTAAATATCTGTTAAGTTTCCATATATGCCTACCAACAGCTCTTATATGCAATTCTAATATGTGGGCCATAACACTTTTGGGGGGACTAAGATTGTTAAGAAATGGTAGTAGGCTGGACAGTTATAATTGTATATTCACTTAAATTGTAAAGTATCACAGAGCTCCGAAAAAACACAATCTCTGATCATCTATAAAACCAGAGTTGATAACAATGCTGAACAAATGCTGTTGGCATAAGTCCCTGACAGGGAAGCTTTGATTATTGCTGTAGCTTTCATAAGGTGTCACTGAAGAAGATACAGTTCAATAAATTAGAAGCACAAGGAAACAGTGTGAATGCCTGCCAGCAACTGAATGTTTACATGATTTACTTGCCACAGAAAAGCTTACTAGAGGAATTACAAAAAAAGCTAACCATGAAATAACATTCTCTGATACTCTGTCCCCCTAGAATTCAGGAACGAAATTTAGATGAAATGAAATTAACTAAATATTGCCCATTCTTTTGAAGACAGAACAGGCCTACTACAATGAAATATCAGAGGAAATGGACTGCAATAGCTATTGGTTTGAATATTCTCTCAGCAGTCTGGACCCTTATTGAGAAAAAAATAGAGTGATGATAGAAAGGTATAGGAAAGTAAGGAAAAAGGTATGGAGGGAGGGAGAGTGAGGAAAGAGGTGGACAGACACTTAGGTACATATGTAGGCAGACATAGGACTATACCTTTTCCAATTAAGATAGAAGCTTTGATCATTATTTGTAGGTATTATTTTCCAAATAAACATTTAATACTATAGATATCTAATGCATTTTTACTTCATTCCACAAATTTTGATATGCTTTGTGTTCACATATCTTTATGTGAAAATGTTTTCTAATGCCTTTTGTGATTTTTTTGATCTAAGGTTAATTATGAAGTTTGCTGGTTTAGAATCTTTTTAATGTTTATTTTTGAGAGAAAGAGAGAGAGAGACAGAATACAAGCGGGGTGGGGGCGGGGCAGGCAGTGGCAGTGCAGAGACAGAGGGAGACACAGAACCTGAAGCAGGGTCCAGATGAGTTGTCAGCACAAAGCCCAATACAGGGCTTGAATCCACAGTGAGATCATGACCTGAGGTGAAGTGGGACACTTAACCAACTGTGCCACCCAGGTGCCCCTTAATTTTTTTTAATAGAATTTTTAAATCTGGATGTTTTCTAGATATGTTTCTGTTACTTGTTTATTACTTGTATTTGGTTCAAAATATATGTTTAAAATTTACATAAAGAGGAGAGATTGATTCTAGATGGACAATCTAGAAAAGTAGGTCAACATATTTCTTTCATTATATATATATATATGTGTGTGTGTGTGTGTGTGTATACACACACACACACACACACACACACACACACACACACACATATACCATTACATAAAGTTAGCAGCTTAAAACAACACAGGGTTATATCCTGTCTCTGAAGGTCTGGAGTCCTGGAGCAGCTTAAGGTATATCCTCTGCAAAGCTGTAATTACGGTGTCAGCCTCACCTTGGGGGTCTCATCTAAACACTTGACAGGGGAAGGATCCACTTCCCAGCTCATTCAGGTTGTGGCTGACTTCATTTCACTGTGGCTTCATGACTAAAGGTTTTATTTTTCTGCTGCCTGACAGCTGAAGGCCACCTTGAGCTCCTAAAAGCTGCCTATACTTCTTCCCACATGGGATTTTTTAACATGTCTTATTGCTTCCTCAAGACTAGAAAGAGAATGAGGGATTCCAGCAAGAGGACAATACAATCTTCTGTAATATAATCACATAATCACATGCATCCTATCACCACTGCTGTATTTTAGTGGTGTATTTAGTATTTCGCTCAGGACACAGAGTAACAGAAGAAGGGAATGAACACCAGAAAGAGGCTACCTTAAGCCACTCACATACACATATGCATACACACACACACACGCACACACACACCACACCCTGCTAGGTACCTTCCAAGTGATCTCTTTTCAGTTTTTCTTTGACTCTGTGTGTCATTTTAGAGAGTGACTATTGATGTCTTCAAGTTTAACGATTGTTTCTTTTGAGGTACCAAAACTTCTGAGAGGGAGAGAGAGTGAATACAGAGAGAGATTGTATTTAGCCAAAGACCCAATCTGGGAGTCACCTCTACTGATCTATGTGGTGTCCAGAGGATCATAGGGCCTAACTGTTGCCACCTGCCAACAAGGGGGACTCGATATATGAAAATGTATGCGTGCTCCAATGGCACCTGGTGCCACGCACCAACTTACTACGTAAAAAGGAAATACAGTGTCTGCTTTACCTCTGCCTTCCAAGTCTCAGCTAAAATGTTTCCTGTAGCCCATGCTAGCTAATGTAGAACTGTGCAGAAAAGACAACTGTGGAAATGAGTTCTAGCTTAGCTAAACCAACACAATACACAGGCACATTTACTTTTTAGTAGAAGCTTTACAGTTTTATCATTTTACATGTAAGTCACTGCTGTACCTCAAATTAATTTGTGTATGGCATGAGTCATGAGGCATACGGTTAGGTTGAAATTCATTCTCTTGTCATCTGGACATTCATTTCCAGGATCACTGGGAGAGGGGATTTTCATGTCATTATTGGATTGTATTGGTGATTTTGTCAAGGATCACTTGATTATATGCGTCTTTATTTCTAAATTCTTTATTCTGTTTCATTAATCAGTGTGTCTATTCCTAGGCCAATAACACTGTCATAATTTTGTAAGCACATAATTTTGTAAGTCTTGCAGTGAGTCAGAGTAAGCTCTCCAACTTGTTTTTCCTTTTGCAAGACAGTTCCGGCTGCTCTAGGTCTATTTTTATCCATATACATTTTAAGAATAAATGTGTTGGTTTCTATTTTAAGAATCCTGCTAGAATTTTAATTTAGGTTGCTTTGGATCTGAAGATCAATTTAGGAGGAATTTCAATCTTAATCTTTAATCATCAAACCCATGAGTATAATGTATCATTTCACTCAGACTTCTTGAATTTCTCTCAAAATGAGTTCCTGGTGTAAAATATAGACACTAAGTCTATATTTATCACCATTATTTGTCTTTGTTTCCTAACTTCAATAACTGGTTTTTGTCTGTCGGCTGTAACATTTTTTCTACCTGTCAGTAAGTCACATTTTTCTGTCTTTTTACATGTCACAAATTGTTACTGTTTTAGATATTGTGTATCAAACAAATAAAGTGGCTAAACTCCACCTTTTCCATATGTAAGGGAGATACTGTATCTAAATAAAATGTTTTGCACATGGACAGAACTATGTTCCAGTACACGTAAGAAACCCCAGTATTAATATTATTTAATTATATAATTGTACGATATTATATATAAATACATATATTATGTGATACACACACACACACACCTTTATCACCTTCTAGACAATAAAAGGACTTTGAAATACTTTCAGTTCACTTACTCTACATCACATATGTGCAATTATTGTGCTTAACTTTAATCCTCCATATTAAATTCCACTAGGTATTAATATTTTGGGTTTACATTATAGATTCTTGTGTTTTTATTCATATTTTTACCCTTTATATTGTACTGCATCACATTCTGAACTTCCAGACTTCCATGTGAATTTTTCTTTTGCCTAAAAAACTCCTTTTTAGTATTTCTTTTATTGCATGTGTATTGCTAAAGACTTCTTAACGTTTTTTCTTTGAAAACTTGGTTTAATTATTGAAGAACCCTTTTGTATGGTAAAGATTTTATATTGGCATTTATTCCTTTCATTAATTTAAGTAATCTCATGTTTTTCTAGCTTCCAGGTGACCGTTGCATTGTATTAATATTAGAGCTGCTCACTTAATGATAATCTTTTTTTTTTCTTTGTCTTTGTTTTATTATGTTGTCTTTAGACATGGTTTTCTTTGTATTTAACCTTATTGGCTTGGAAAATTCTGTCATTATTTCATCCAATATCGGTTTCTCTCAGGCACTCTTTCTGAGACTAGTTAAAAATGTTAAAACTCTTTCCTATATCCTCTTTGTCTCTTCCCTTCTTTTCTTTTATTCCTTTTTAAGTCCTTCAGGTGAGATATTACCCTCTGATCTCACTTCTAGTCCCCTAATTCTCTCATCTGTGCAATCTGCTATAAAATTCATGTATTGATTCCTAATTTCACCTACCATATTTTTCTTATTTTAGTGATACAATTGTCATTCAATTGTTTCCAAAAATTTACAGCTTGTTACTTAATTTCTTTTTCCTTACTCCTTCCTTACTCATTCCTTACTCATTTTCCTTTTGTTTTTCCAATAATATTTTGTCTTTCTGCAAGCTCATTAATTTTATTAATTACAGACAGCTCCACAGGAAAACGCTGTAGAGAGCGTTGTTGATGTTACCTTCCTCTAGAAAGGTTTCCCCTCACCCCCTGCTTTTAGCAGCTACTATATTAGGGGAGGATGACTCCAATCTAATAGGGATTAAATTGATTTGAAATTGGCCTTTAGTATCTGTGGGGGATGAGCATTTAGCTCTTTGAATTTTCCCCCTGAAACTCTGGGGTATGCACATAGGAGTCTCTTACTTGTAGACCATAAACTCCATTTATCCTCTGAGTCTCACGAAACATTCAGCTGTTCAGTCTCACAGACTGAGTTTTAAATTAAGAAAGTGCCTTAATGGGTAAATCAAAAAAACAATGTTAGGGTCCTATATTTGGATTGCCTTTTTTTTTTTGGTCCCCTCCAGGATTGGACCTAACATCATCCCTGTCTTGGTAACTGAAAAGAGATTTCAAAAAAAACAAAGTCTTAGTCCTACACTGCTGTAGCTATAAATATCTAATTCACATTATTTTCAACTTCAGATATACGGCATTGCTGTTTTCCTAGAATTTGATATTTTTTATCCAAGTCTCATTTCTTCTGTCCTAAAACCAGCCTCCTCTTTCCCTCTTGTTCTCATTCTCGCTCTTGCTCCTGCTTTCTCTCATCACACACTGTTGTCTCGATAACTCATTTTGCATATTTCATGAATACAATATTTTACCGGGTTTTTTTGGAAAACATAAAAGAGGTGACTTCAAATTTACTTACCTTTACCATAGGAAACATTTTTTTTTCAGAATATGCATCTAGCATGTTGTTATCTAGACATACTCTTATAGGTCTTAGGCTAATTTTTGTTGTTTTCTTCTCAGCTTCTCATCCTTTTAGAATGAACTTTATTATAATGGGTATTTTACTCAAAGTAGTGTGTAAAATCTCTGAATTATCACTGGATCCCCTTTTCTTATTACTTCATCTACACACACTGATGATACCTAGATAAAATGCATCAATATTTTTGAATAGGTGACACCATTTCCTCTTTCACAGCGCTAGATACAACTTTCCCCAATTTTTCTATGAGCAATTTTACTCATGACCTTGCAGAGAAGAGAAAAACTTGTGTTCAATTAAAAAATTTCATACAGATGAGTGCATTAGATTTCCAAGGAAAAAACAGAAGTAATTCCAGAAAATCCTATCTGATGGCCTGATTTCTTTTTTTTTTTTTTTTCTTTTATGTCTCAACAAGCTTATTCAGGACACCATACTGAAAAGACACTTTTAGAGGAGGAATTTAGACCTTTTTGTAGAAAAACGAGCTGACAGAAATATTTTGCTTTTTATCCTAGAAATCTGCATTGCTTATTTTTCTCACAAACATTTCCAGTTGTTTTCAGATTCGATTGGTGAGAAGTTTAAAAACAAAATGTCCTTGTAATGGTTAGCTGTATATGTCAATTTAGCTAGGCCACAATGTACAGTTATTTGGTCAAACACCAATCTAGATGATGTTGTAAATCTATTTTTCTTGATGTAATTAACATTTAAATTAAAAGACTTCAAGTCGAGGAGATTACCGTTCCCCAAATATGAGTGGACCTCATTCAATCAGCTGAAGGTCTTAAGAGCAAAGACTGAGGTTCCTTAAGACAGAATTATCCTCAAAACTGCAACATAGAAACCATACCTGAGTTTCTAACCTGCTTCCCCATGAAATTTGGAGTCAAGACTGCAACATCAACCCTTACCAGAATTTCCATTCTGCCGGCCTGTTCTATAATTTTGCCAGCCCTCACAATCTTAAGAGCCAAATAAATTTAAAATAAATATCTATCTCCATCTTTAACTGATTCTGTTCCAATAACAAACACTGACTAATGTAGTTCTGGTGTGAAGAAGAGGTGAACTAGTTTAGTTTAGTTCCTTCTTCAGGAAAGAGAAATATTGGTATCTCTGAGACTTTAGTACAGACTAGACTTCAATTATGTATCAAGAGATACATAATTAAAATGAAGCAGGCTTCTTTTTTTAAAGTATATTTATCCTTGAGAAAGAGAGAGAGCACAGTGACAGAAGGGCAGAAAGAGAGAAGGAGAGAGAGAATCCCAAGAAGTCTGTGCACTGTCAGCAGAGAGCCCAACACAGGGGTCAAACGCATGAATCATGAGATCATGACCTGAGCTAAAATCAAGAGTCAGATGCTTAACCCACTGAGCCATACAGGTGCCCAGGAAACAGGCACCTTTTTTAAAAAAAATTTTTTAATGTTTTATTTTTGAGAGAGAGAGAGAGAGAAAGAGAGAGAGAGAGAGAGAGAGAGAGAGAGAGAGAGAGAGAGAGAGAGAGAGAGAGAGAGGAGCAGAGCAAGAGGGAGACACAGAATCCAAAGCAGGGTCCAGGCTCTGAACTGTCAGCACAGAGCCCAACGCAGGGCTCAAACCTATGAACCGTGAGATCATGACCTGAGCCGAAGTCAGACACTTAACCAACTGAGCCACCCAGGCGCCCCGGAAACAGGCATCTTAAACAGAGAAAGAAATTGCCCTCCCAGTTCCAATTCTGGGAAACAATCAGTTTACAGCTTAGAGAAAAGTAATAGACCCTGCCAGGTGAATCTTCTGGCTGCTAAGACAAACAAGGGCATTCTACAAATTGGCCAATGGATTCCTTGGACAGGAATATTGGTTCTAAGTACTCAGATATGTCAGAATTAACTAACATTGCCAAATTTTATTGACAGTTCATGGCTAAAAAGACTATCAGAAAAAGAACCTGAGACTCACTGAAGGATTCTCCATATTCTCTGGTAAGAATGCTGGGCTAAAGTGAAACTGTATAATCTCAAAATCATTGATCCAAGCCATGCAAAGAGTGCTTTTCTGCTATTTAGAGAATCTGAATAGTTTAGACTAACATAGCCTAGAACAAAATACCTACCCCCGTAAGGTGTTGTAACACACAATTGATATTATTCATGGCAAAAGCTTTAATGCTGAAATGCATTTTGAATAGAGAGCTTTCACATATGGCAGCAGAGAAGAATATACGTTTCTTTGCATAATCTAAGACTATCAGAATATACTAAATAAAATAAAAAAGATATAGACACTTCCTTGAGGAACTGAAATACTAACACATCATATACATTTCAGGTGGTATTTCATAATGTGTCTAGTAAAAGGTACTTGTTTGAAAATCATCAAAATCTTCTTCTGACTCAATTCTCTACTTCTCAACTTTCAAAATACTATTAATCAGTATTACTTAAAAGAAAAAAAAATCTGCTTTCTCAATGCAGGAGGTATTATAATTAAAACCAGTTAAGACATAGAAAAAGCTGTCTGCACAGTAGTACACTCAGGCTGAATATTAAATATATATATATATGAAAGACTCCCTAGGGCAGATGAGCTTTTTAATCATAGTGTTTGACTTTCCACATCTGATTTGTTGCTCCTTCTATGGCAGGAGGATGGACTTGGTAGCACATTTTTCTCTAATTTCTTGATAAGCACTACTATCAACCTGACAGGCTGGACTGATTAAATATCCCTATTCACATGCAGACATAACCACTGCCTTTAAGGACCTCTGAGGCTAAAATTAAATGGAAATTAACAAGGGCCCAAACCCCTCTTCAGCTTCTTTCCTCTCAGGCAATTAATACATTCTACTTTGTGGGGAAGACAGGGTTCTAACAAACCACACTTATTGTTTCTATTTTACTGGTCCAGTAGAGGTCAAATGAAATCCAACCAGGGGAAGAACAATAAAAGAACATACTTAGAGCAAGCCAAAATTGAATTTAGAAAAAGGAACAAATGGATAGAGAATCTGAGAGATACGTAAGTTGGAACAGGGAAGTTCAGAGTTTAGGAAAGTAGGAAAAAGTAAGCATATCTTTCTCATTCTGTGAAAAACTAGCACTAGTTTAGCAAATATTAAAATGATTAGGGAAGAGAGAATGAAAGACTGAAAATCCAGGTTAGAGTCCTAGGCACAAAAATGTCAGGCAGCTATTCTGGACAGTGTAGGGCTAAGATAAATAAGGAGTAGACACAATAAAAATATGTAACTTTGACCTGGACTTGTGATCATCAATAGAGATAATGGGGATCTATAGGTTCTGTAAGCAAACTGAAGTTTCTAGGAGTGAGGATTCTCCTTGTCATTGACTTAGGGTCAAAGCTGATCTGAGTCCCTCAAAATGCCTAAATTCAGTGGGAGAGAACTGGTTACAGGTGGATCAAACTGGAGGAAAAGGTTATCCAGAAAGATGAGTGAATGCAGGATAAGACCACCGCCAATATCGTTTCATATAACCTTTCTTCTGCTATTAAATTACTGATACACTCTTGAGTGTTCATGCATCTAGATGAGACTATGATTCCATATTAACATTGCCTGACAATTCTGCTACATTTTCACCATCAATTTGCTTTCCCAAGCACTGAGAAGTATTCTAACTTTTTCCATGCTTCTCAAACCCCCACATTTATCTCCCTACCTTTCCCATATCTACACAGTAATAGAAATGGTAATAGAACCATTCGAATCCCATATCTACACAGTAATAGAAATTATCCTACCTACATCCTCCCAATCACAAACCTACAAACTTCTCTTTTCTTCCCCCTCAAAAACCAGGTGGTTTGTTCCAGCATCCTCTGAAGTCTATCCATACACATAATTACAGAATATTCATGGTTATTTTTCTTCTGCTCACTTCTCTGTCTCCAATTGCACTGTTTATTTTGTCATTGCCATCAGCAGGTAAATGTGCTCAAAAGTTCATACCTTGAAAAATGCCTTCATTTGACCGATTCACCCCATACCTTATCAACTGCATTTTTCATCTTTGATGGGCAGATGTCATTATCTCACCCCCTTTACTTATTTCAATCCCATTAATGAGGGATAAGATATGAGTTTTGTGGTATCACATAGTTTCTGGCCAGAAAAGGAAAGAATCTCTGAATTCTTTTCTATCAAACACACCAATACTCATGAATATCATGAAAAATTCATAGAAGCAACAAAAATAAAATATAATAAAAACGAAAATCAAAAGAGAAATGACAGAGCATTTCATCATTAGCTAAGTCAGTAACAAAAGGTGGAAAGCAAGTAAAAAATGGGTGGGAACATGTAGTTTAAACAAGCCTAAATGTTGCTTTCTACCTCCTTCCTAATCCAAAATCCAGTGATTTTAAGAAGTACTTCTAAATTAAACCTCCAGAAAGACTTGTCTTCTGAATTCCAAACTAGTATATCAAGCTGTTTCTCAGCATCTTGGATGTTTCACTGGAACCTCTAAGTAACATGTTGAAAACTGAAATTATGACTCCCTCACTATAGAAAACAAAAGACATGTTCCTCTTCCTCTTCATAGTTGTAGTAAATGGCATTGCTCTGATCCTGACTGTCCTGATCCTAACTCCTCATTTCCATCACTCCCCACATCAAATCAAATGCCAAATCTTGTTAGTCTAACTTCATTAGTTTGTAATTTTTGCATTCGAGTCCATTCTCTCTTATCACCCTATTTCAAACCACCATCATCTCTCTGTAACCAGATTCAAACTAGTCCTGTTGTTTTTATCAATGCCTTCCTTTCAACTGTTCTTCTGGAAGCTATTAGAATACAAATTTTAAAAGAATTTAATTATGATCACTCTCTGTTGCCATTATTTTATGCATAGACAAAATCCTTAACATGTTCTACATACCTCTGTGTGATCTGGACATTCCTTGTCTCTCCAGCCACATCATCATGGATGAGCTAGATCAATGTTCTCTCATTCTGTGAATATGTGAAGCTTCTTCATCCATAGACTACATTTTACTCAGAACAGGGTTCCTCAAAAAATTTTGTTGGTATAGAAAGCCTCAGCGTAATGATTTTAGGCTTTGTGGGCCCTAAAGTCTCTACTAAAATGACTCAACTTACCCAATATAGTGCAAAAACAACCATAGACAATACTTAATGAATAGGTCTGTACTCCAGTCCACTTTCATCTACAAAAAAGGGCAGCAGGTGGGATTTGGCCCACAGACCTTAGTTTGCCAACTCATGGCCTAAAATACCTTCACTGTCTTTGTTATTCATAATGTTCATTCATACCCATCCTTAAGTGTCATTATAAATTCATTTCCATCAAAAAATGTTTAACCTTCCCACATACTGTTAAGCCTTTCAATCCTGGACTTTCATTGTCCCTTTTAATGTTGTTCTCTGTTCCTAACATAATCCTATTTAGCGAATAGCTTTGTAATTATGTATGAAATATCTTTATTCCTGACAATGTAATCTCCATGAGGGCAGATGCTATCTGTAATTCAGTTAAATGCTAAATTTCCAGGCATACTTGGCATACATTATACACTCAGAAATATGTGTTGAATGCATGCATCTTCTCTTAAACTCTGTATCCATATCAATGAAACTTTCTCTAATTCTGATGCGGTGGCCTGTATTATTTTTTTAATGTTCACTGAACCTCACTGACTCTGAGACTTGGTTTGGCACATGAAATGAAATGGAAATATTATGTATGAGTTAACAGCATGGGGTCAAAGAAACAATACTTGGTTGAACACGGCCTCCATTTCCCATTCTTGCAACCATGAAACTGACTGACAACAATGAACAGTGCTTTCCTGATGAACTATGGGGTGCTAGATCCAGCAAATAAAAATACAGCACATCCATTAAATTTGAATTTCACATAAACAGTAAATAACATTTTAGGATGAGTATATCCCAAATATTGCATGAGACTTGTTTATATTAGAAATTGTTTTTTATCTGATATTCAAAATTGGACACTTAGTATTTTATCTGGCAACTCTACCTACAATGGACATGTAGACTGAATAAAAACTAAACTTTGCTTTTGTAAGCCACTGAAATTTGAGGGTTGCTTGTTTCTACAATATAACCTAACCTATCCTGACTAATACAACCTGAGTTCATCCATCAGAAAGAAAAGAAATCATGGGATTAGACACTACTGCCTCATTTTTAGGGTTCAGAGATATTTCCTCCCTAAATGAAGACGAATATTTTAAACTGCAAAAACATTGTCTTAGACAAGAGACATCCTTCTTTCCAATCCATACACTATGGGCATAAAAAAAAAAATCCATACACTATGGCCATGACGTAAACTTTTAGCATTCCCCTCCAAAAAAATGTTTTAAACTAAGTACTATAAGATACAGGTAATTCCTTTGATATTTTCAATTCATGGGAACGCCAGAAATCATATACAGATCTGACTAATATAAAGTTACACATAATTACAGGGAAAAATGATGATTTCTTATGATTGAAAAAATGATGGCTCTGAAAAAGAAAAGTTAAGATAGAGGGCTTTGTCTTAACACTTCTTTCTCCCTCACTTTGCCCTGGACGTGTCAGGCTAGGAGTTTTAGCCTGGGAAGCCAACCCTATTGTATTCACCTGCTTAAGCAGCACTCCCTGGTAAAGTACAAAAGGGAGGAAAACCAACAAAATTAGGCAAAGCAAACTGCATAAGAACACAACCATGCTGTGAAACTCAAATTCTGGTTGATATGCTCCACAATTGATCCACTTTAGCAGAATAAGCAGCTGAGATCAGGGCAATATACTACAAAGCATAGTGATCTAGAAAGACAAAGTAATCAAGTCTTGACCCAAGATTACATTAAGCATATTGGTGATTAATCTTTGCAATGTGTGAAATAGAAGAAAAAGGTATGAGAGGAAAAGGGGTGGGATGCAGAGGTAAGAGATAAACTAACCAGAATAAGAAATTACCATTTATCCACACAATGGAATCTTACTTGGCCATAAAAAGAAGTACTGATTCTATCTACAACATGAATGAACTTTGAAAACCTCGTGCCAAATGAAAGAATCCAGATATAGAAGCCAAATACTGTATAATTCCATTTATATGAAATGTCCTGAATAGGTAAATCTATAGAGACAGAAAGCAGATTAGTATTTGCTGGGGATAGGGGGAAGGAGAAATGGGGAGTGACTGCTAAAAGCTATAAGGGAGTGGATGATGTAATATTTTGGAATTAGACTGTTGTGACTGATGTATAACTTTGTGAATCTACTAAAAACCACTGAATTGCACACTGTAAAAGGTGAACTTTATGGTATATAAGTTATATCTTGATAAAACTCTCATTGAAAATATTTGTATTTTGAACTATTCCTGTAATGTCTCCTGAATAAAAAATGATAACATTTTTTTAAAAAGAGAATCAGGGGAATTTTTCAGGTACTTCAAGGGAGAATACAAAGAAATGACAGAAATTAAGATACTTTTCTCCCTTGTTTTGCTTCATTTTCCAGATTTCACTATCATAGTAAAAAGTGAAAAAAAATTCTCACATTGATGGATCTTAAAATAAAGGAAATTTGAGTAACATTTTTCTTAAACTGTTGGACATCGATTTTACCATCTATTATGAAATATGGATTCTTATACCAATTTTCTTTCATACGTTTTCATTGTTTATAACATGTATAATTCATTCTCAGTTTATAAATCCTGGAGGAGGAAATGAGGGCCTGTTATTTTAGAGAGTGATTAGAAATTGATCCTTAGAACACTCTTCACTTCATCTAGTTAGATATAAACAATTATCTAAAAATTCCCCAAAACAGCCTTTTCTCAGGTATATGTTTTATGGCTCTAAACTCAGGCTATTGATCTGATTCTCAGTTGCTGTTTTTCATAATGTAATTAGAGTGAGTTCAGTTGCTTCACCAGATGCTTTTGGGTATAATTTAAAGAATTTGACATTTTAATAACTATTGTACTCACATCAATAAATGTTACTTAGTACATTTTCTAGGGAGATATTGAAGTTAAAAATGCATTCAGTTGGCTCAGTTATTAAATCTGAAAATGGAAAGAAGCCAGAATATTTATCCTAACAAATTCAGTGTACTTTAATGAAAAAAAAAATGCCCAGTAATGAAATTTAGTCTAACAAATTATACTCTTCAGAGAAAATCATGCACAAACAAGCATAACCTAACCTTTACACATAGACACATACATCTTTTATCTTTTATCTTTACCATCTTTTATCTTAACCATCAGCATTTCTCCTTCATTTCATTGAATTTCATAAAGAGAATATAAATAATTCCTCTCAGAAAATATGTCATAAATATAACCCACCTTTACATACAATCTTATTATTTGGAACAACTAATAAAAGGGAAATACAACAGTTGTTGCTATTAATTTTAGGTCGAGTGTCTTAGTTGTTCAGTCAGTACATAGTGGACTCATAATCATCTTTAAAACTCCTCTACCTGTGATAGTCAGAATTTTTTATAATATATATATGGAAAGAAGATAGGATGTGGATGCTCCTCAGACAAGTGGTGGCATAGACATTATGGATATCTGTTAGGGTTTGTCTACCAAGAATCTCTGTTCAACCCTTTGTTCATCTATGTTTGGCCAAGAAAGAATATCCTTCTGTAGGCATTTTAATCAGAAAGGAATTTAAGTGCTTACTGGTTTCACCCTTGCTAATGAAGGGTTCCATTGTTTACTTACAGAATTTTCTAAACAAGTGGGTCCTAGGCTGGACCTCCCTCCTTGAAGGACTCACAGAGCAGTACATAATACACCCCTAGAGCAGTTATTCTCTCCAAGTCTACCACTGTATGCTATAAGAAAGATCATACAGCAACCACCTCTGGGGAAGCCAGAGAGTGGATATCGGAAAGATATGCTTCAGAGAGAAAGAAAAAAGACAAAAACAAACGAACAAAAAAACCTTCACATTTTCACAATATTGTTTGTCAGTAGGAACACTCCAAAATTACAGGAACATGTCTTCCTTCCCGTTCCCTCTAAATTTTGCTTCATTGAATCTAATGTGAAAACCTAATTCATGATCAATACCCACACTGCAAGCAACTCTTAGAGATATAATTTTAGCTCTTCATTTTCTACAAATAGCAGACTGGAATAAAGTTTGAGGGAACCAATCCAGAATATCTATTTTACTCTCATTTGAGAAAGAGAAGCTCTCCTTCCTGAGCAATCTATTCCACTGCTTTAGTGTGTTTATATCTTTTTTCCTTAACCATCACCCCGGTGAGTATATAACCAGGCAATCAAGGGATCTGGTCACTCTTTCATGCCTGCACAGTTCCAGAGAGCCAGAGCATTCTCAAGGAGTTTTCTCACAAAGTGATGGAGGGGAAGGTATATGCTGTTATATGACTAATGGGCTGTTGGTGATCATGGTGTATCCATATGGAAATACTTTCTCCAAGAGACAGAGATATGGAGACCAGGTTACCTCGTTTGAGTCTCTAAACCCAGCATTCCTAATTCTAGGAGTATCAGATACATAAATTAACACATTTTCCTTTTCTCTTGAGCTATCTTGAGTTGGGCTTCTGTCTCTTCCAAGTAAAAGAAGTCTGGTTAATACACTCTCCTTTGCAATGTAATCTTTGAATATATATGCCTAGCAGCATTCCTGGCACATGTTTGTTCATGTGTTCAACAAGTGGGTGGATGTATGGATGGATACACGAATGGATGGATGGTTGGACAGTGTGTAGTGCTATGTAGGGGTCCTTAATAAAGGCATAGTTTTCAAAAAGGTATGAGAGTACTTGTTTTATGGCATTCCTGCCAGCTGTGGTGTTACCACCTCAAAAACATTAACCAAATCAGTGGTATAAAATGATACACCATAGTTATTAATTTTGAATTTCCCTTATTAACAAGAAATATGAGTATTTTCATCGTATGAAATATGTTCATAGGCCACTTGGTTTTGTGCACCTATATATTACCTATTATATTTAACAAACATTAGGGTATTGTCTTTGTGTTGTTGGTAATTAAGTATACTTTGTGTGTTGAAAAAAAGTATCTATCTGTCTCTCATGCATAGAAAATATTTTTGCACTCAAACTGATTTTTAAGAATTTTTATGCCACTGGGGTACCTGACAGGCTCAGTCGGCTAAGCATCTGACTCTTGATTTTGGCTCAGGTTATGATCTCATACTTTGTGAGATCAAGTCCCGCATCAGGCTCTGGGCTGTCAGCATGGAGCCTGCTTGGGATTCTCTCTCTCCTTCTCTCTCCCTCAAAATAAATATTTTTTTTTATGCCACAAAAAATATAATTAAAAATTAAGGTACATTGACTTGTCAATTTATAGGTACTGCATCTTGACTTGATCAAAATAAGCTCCTCTCATAACAGGATAAACATACATACCCTCAACGGTCTTCTTTTTTTTAATGTTTTGTATTTTATGATCCATATTTATGATCCACGCTGAATATATTTAAGCATTTTCAGATAAGGACACCCTTTATACTTCTACATTACCATCCTTTTCTCAGTGAATTGAAATCTAATATTTATAAAATGTTAAATTGTTTCATTTACTTGTATCTATTTTCAAAGGCTCTAGTCAGCTCCAATGATACATGTCTAGTTCTCTACAAATATGCAATTTTTATTATAATATGTTTCAGTACCTGAAATGACAATCAATCCATCACTATTTTCCTTTCCTATGAATTATTTGGTAAGTCTCAGACTTTTAGTCTTCATATGTAAATTAACACTTGAAATTTGAAAGTTCTGGAATTTTTATTAGAATTGCAGAAAATGAATATACTATTCTTTGGAAAACTGACATTTTTATCTTATTCACAATTCCTCCTCAGGCATATAACTAACTGCCTTTCCATTTGTTCAGCAACTGCTTCAGTTTTTCAACGGATTTTTTGTTTGTTTTCTTCATTTAGGTCCTAAACATTGTTGCTAAATCAATTCTTAAGAGTGGCAAATTTATTTCTATTCTAGATATTTTCCTCATTTCCTATTTCTAGTTGTAGACAAATAACATAAAACTATTTTAAAAATGGTATTTGCTTTGTTTTTTGCCACTTTAGCAACTTCCCTTATAATTCAATTTTGTTTCATTTTACCTGAAAGTCTTTAATTCTGTAGACACATTATCAGAAAAATGAATAGATTAATCACCTCTTTTCCAATATTTATACATCTAGATAGGTTGAACAATATTAATCCTACTGGCGTTCCTATGCTATTGCTGAATATTACACTTGGTGTTTAAACCAGAATTTTTCATTGGTACTGCTATTGCAATGGAGGTAGACATGCTATTAAAAAATATAATTTATTTAAGGTATTTTTTTGGTCATTGTTCTATTTCTCTATGTACTACTTTTAGTATTTTCATTTTCCTAGAAAATCACTGATTTTATTGAAATTTTTGATTTACTGAACTAAATGTATTCATAGCATTCTCTGTATTTTTAAAAATATGATTTCCTTTATGTGCAGCTTTGTTTTCTCCTTCATTCCTAACATCATTTATATGTTTTTTTCTTTCGCTGCTAATAATCTTTGTAGAGTTGGGACTACTTCTTCAGTCTTTTGAAGAAACTAACCTTTTTGTTACTGTTGATCATCTCTACTGTTAATTTGTTTCAAAGTCTCTTCTAATTTTCTAATTTTCTTTTATTATTTCCTTCTTCATATTTTATTTTAGTTTACTCCATGGTTACTTACTTTTGTGACTACCCAACTCATTAATTTTATATTCTTTATAATTACATCCACCGAAAATACACATCTCTGTAATTGACATTTTAGTCATGTCCCCAATTTTACATGTACTAATATGTAAATTCAAATTATTTTAAATCTCCATTGTTCCCACTTAACATGAATTATTTAGCACTTACACATTTCTAAATGATTAATTCATTGGTTATTTTGCTATTGATTTCTAATTTTATGAACTAATGGGGAGTGCATGTGACTTATAGAAATTCTTTAGAATTTGTTGTGATTTCTTTTTTTGCCTGGGACATGTTCAACTACAATTGGATCCTTTAAGTACAAGAATTTATATATGTTAATTGTATCATGTATGTTCATTTTGTTGTTCAAGTATTCTGTCATATCATTTCTTGATTGATGTATTTCTGAGAGAAATACAATAAAGCCAACTACGTAGCTTTTCTATCTCTCTTTATATTTCTTCCATTTCTTTAAGTCCTAAAATGTGAGGCTCTATCATTAAATGGATACAGATCCATGATTTCTTGGTTTTACATTTTTCCTTAAGAAACGATCTTACAAATAATACCTATTGCTTTTCTTCAGTTCAATAAATTTTTGTCTGGTACCAAGATTCATATAACTGATTTATTTTGCATAAGGTTTTCCTGGTAATATATTTTTTCACTACACTTGCATTCAACTTTTCTGTCATAATATTTAAATTAAATTCAACCTTCAAAACAGCATGACAAGAATAAAGTTTGATTTTTTAATACAGTCAAGTAATTTTAACCTTTGCAAAAATTAATTAAGAGACTTCTGAGCATTTAAGTTTACAGTTTTGTGATGTTCTTGTGCCATTCTGCTGAAGCCTCTCCATTCTCCTTCAATCTGCAGGCTTATCATCTTCAATTCTGAAAATCTGTTAGCCACAATTTTCATAACTTGCTTCTGTCCCATTTGCATTAATCTTTTTTCCCCCCTCTGGAAATATTATTAGAAATAAGTCATTCTATGTTTCTCCTTCTGTGTCCTTTTCATTCTATCTCACATGTGCTTTAATATGATTCTCTCATATTTATTTCCTCTTCCTATGTATTCATCATGCATGTTTGTCTATGTCAATACTTTTTAATACTTTCTTCCTTTCCAGAATTTTTATTTGGTTTTCATTCAACGCTCTTCTAAATAAATAAATAATTAATTAATTAATAAATAAAGGCGAGGGGGGTTGATTGCCTTGGTTTCTGTCTTCATTTGCATCCATGAACATTTTAAACCAGTTGCCATCATTGTTTGCTACATCTATTTACTGTCTCAAATAATTTATTTACTCACCTCTTTTAAATTTTTGTCCTTAATTAACTCATCTTCAGTAGGACATATTTTTCCTTGGGAATCATATGTGCCCTGAGTTGTAAAAGCATTCTAAATGTGTTTTGTGTTTGCTACTTTGGTAAGCCATAGGTGTTTCACCAGTTGGAGGCAAGATGATTTTCTGAGTTGTACCAAAGTGGGTATTTTGGATATAAACTGAAACTGCCTCTGGAGTAAAATTGTGAGTTTTCATTTCTTGCAAGTTACTCTACATTACGGACTGAATTACATCCCTGCCATGTTCATATATGAAAGCCCTAAACCCCCACTGAGACTATTTGGAGATAAAGCCTTTAAAAAGGTAATTACCATTAAATCGGGTCATAAAGGTTGGTTCCTAATCCAATATGACTGATGTTCTTACAGGAATAGGAAGAGACACCAGATTTCTCTCTCTGTGCACACACACACAGTGAAGAGGCCATGTGAGGACACAGAGAGAAAGTAACCATCTAGGAGCCAGGGAGAGAGGCCTCAGGAGAAATTTACTTTGCCAACACCTTGATCTTGAACTTCCAGCCTCCAGAATATTTTTTTTCCTACTTAATTTTAAAGAATGGCATATTTTTTCCACTCTAACTTATCCCTGAATCAGACAATCTGGCTCAGGCCTAGGCTTTCTTTGCACAAAATGTTTTTAAGGCAGTTGATGACTACCGCTTTACTAAAGCCAACAGATACTTCATTATCCTTATATTCCTTGACATCATGCCAGGGGTTGATTCTGTTGACAGTAATCTGAAGTTTTCTCAGTTTAGTTGTTTTTGGCTTTTTTTTTGTTTTGTTTGTTTTTTTTTTTTTTAGTTTGTTTCACTTATTTTGAGAGAGAGAGCGAGCGAGCATGGGAGGGGCAGACAGAGAATCCCAAACAGGCTCAGCACTGTCAGCATGGATCCTAAGGCAGGGATGGAACTCACCCACCATGAAATCATGACCTGAGCTGAAATCAAGAGTTGGTCGCTTAAGCAACTAAGCCACCCAGGTGCCCTTATTTTTTGTTTTTTAAAGTAGGCTTCACACACAGAGCGGAGTCCAATTCAAGGCTTGAACTTACAACCCTGAGATCCAAGACCTGTGCTGAAATCAACAGACAGACACTTAACCAACTGAGCCACCCAGGCACCCTTTCTCACAGTCTTTTAACTCAAGTTCAGAGAATTAAGTTAAATCTCAGAACAAAGACACACTATTAACATTAATACAGGAAAACACACTTATTTTTTCCCTTTTCAAATTCATAACTTCCCTTTTCTTCTCTCTATAGATAGCCAAAGTAATGGATTTAATATCTTTAATTGGATATGCATACATCATTTAAAAACACATAATGTGTGTGCACATGAGTGTGCACATTACTTGTGTATAAATAATCGCACAGTGGCAATGTTCTATATATATTATTTTATAGTCTTGTCACTTAGTGCAATATTTTAAAATCAACCGATTTTTGTATTTTTAGTTCATTATTTTTAAAAAAGCATAGTAATACATGGTACACTTCTATCACATTTATCCATTTTCCTAATGATGGATATTTAGATTGATTCCTCATCCCTGCTACCATGAACGACACTGTGATAAGCATTCTCAAAATTTACATTTTGCCATCCATCCTCAGGGTGTTGCAGACTTCTGTTGCTCTAGCCATATCTAAAATTCTGTTATCATGAAGGCATTCATTCTCCTAGTTAATCTTTTATTCTCACTTTGAAAGATCTCACCAGTCAAATTTCTTCCAACAGCTTTAACTAGTAGTAATAGTTTCAGTGTGCTAAGAAATGACAAATCTCTTGCCCAAAAGATATTTCTCCAGAGCGTCACATAGATATGTCCTCTGTGCAAAATGGAACATATGATTAACTTCCTAAAACGTGATTCTCCTATTTTCTATTTTCCCTGTGGTTAAATGGCAGCAGGATCAGTCACTCAAACCAGAATGTAGAAAACCCTCCGTTCTATGCCTCCCCCTTCCTCATCTCCAGTATCAATCAACATGTGAGTCTAACAGATTCTACTCCTGAATGTCTGTGCAGTTTTCTTCATTTTCACTGCAGCAACCCTAGTTTAAAACACTACCATCTCTTGCTTAGATTACTCTACTGCTGGGTAGCATCTCATATTGCCTACTTCTCTCTTACTTGCTATTAATCTATTCTTTGCACTGCATTCAGATATTGAAAATGTAAATCTAATCATGTTTGTTAACTGTTGAAGACTTGAAGACTTTGCTTCCCAATATCTTAAAATAAAGTCCAAACACCTTAACATGAACTCTAAGGTCCTTTACAATAGAACTCCTAGATACTTTCATAGTCTCCTTTCTACAGGTCTTCCTTTCTACCTATAACTTCCAATTGTATTGGAATTATATTTTTTTATATTTGTTAATGTTTATTTATTTTTGAGACACAGAGAGAGAAAGCAGGGGAGGGGCAGAGAGAGAGAGGGAGACACAGAATCTGAAGCAGGCTCCAGGCTCTGAGCTGTCAGCACAGAGCCCAACATGGGGTTTGAACCCATGAACCGTGAGATCATGACCTGAGCTGAAGTCGGACACTTAACCGACTGAGCCACCCAGGTGCCCCAATTGTACTGGAATTTTAACTACTCAGTTCAGATGCAGTCTCACATGTTACACTTAACACATCTAGTTTCCTAGGTCAGGGAAAGTCATTTCCCCCAATTTATCTGGATAAATTCTAGTCAGCCCTTTAGGTCTAGAGTAGACTTCAAAGATTTTTTTACAACAAGATGTTTTAACCTAATCCAGTCAAAATTATGTGGCCATGTTAAACTCTGTTTCCCTATATAATTTTTGTCAATATTTGAAACTAGGTACTTATTTTTGAGGTTATTCATTTAATATCTATTTCATCTTCTCTCCCGACCTAAGAAAAGCTATAATTTTTTGATCTACTACATTACCTGGCCCACAGTTGTGGATCAGACATTAACTGAGCATCTGATAGATTCCAGACACTGTTTCTGGCACCTTAAGTATAACTACAAATTAAACAGACAAAATTTCTGCTCTTAAGGGAGAGACAAATAATAAATAAGTGAAACATAATAAATAAGTGAAGAGCATAAGCATAGGGTTTTAGAGTATGGAATGTGGAGCTACACTGCCTAGATTGAAATCACAGTTTAGCCACTTTCTAGCTCTCTAATATTTGCAGGTCAGTAACCCTCTGTGCTTGTTTCCTTAGTTATTAAACAAAGGTACTTCATAAGGTTATTATTAAAATTAAATAATATTTATAAGTAACTGGGGATAGTGTCCAGCATAGAGTAAGGACCATATAAGTGATTGCTAAATAAAATGTATGTTAGGTTGAAATGAAGTGCATACTATAAAAAAAAAAAATTAAAACCAGGGTGAAGGGAGCTGGGAATACAGGACAGGGCAGGCATGTGACAATATTCAATATGATGGTCAGGTAGGTCTGGTAAAAAGGTGACATTTGAGCAATAAATTGAAGGAGGTTCAAATACATATTGTTAAAATGAATTAAAGAATGATGGATAGCATTTTGAGAGTGTTGGGTAGCATAATGAAAACACCAAATAACAAAAAATTAATAAATACATGGGAATTGGTAGCTGGTGAATGAAAACAAAAGGTAATCTTAATGGAGAAAGAATGAGATTCTGCATGAATACAAATTATAATGCTTCCTTCCTCACCTCTCCACCAGCTGGCCAGGGGAACAAAAAGCATAAGAAGAAAAATTCCAGTACATCATAAAGGAACTATAATTCAGTATTCCCACAAGGAAGTATAATTTTAGTGAAGGGAAGGAGATGAGAGAGAAAGATGACCTGGTCAGGAAAGATGCTAAAACAAATGAAATTCCCTTTCTTAAAATTACTATTTCATACGGGGCACCTGGGTGGCTCAGTCAGTTAAGTGATTAAGCGTCTGACTTTAGCTCAGGTCATGATCTCGCGGTTTTAAGTTCGAGCCCCACATCAGGCTCTATGCTGACAGCTCAGAGCCTGGAGCCTGCTTCACATTCTGTCTGTCTGTCTGTCTGTCTCTCTCTCTCTCTCTCTCTCTCTCTCTCTCTCTCTCAGGCCCTCCCCTGTTTGTGCTCACTCTCTCTCTCTCTCTCTCTCTCAAAAACGAATAAACATTAATTTAAAATTACTATTTTATATATGTAAATAAAAACATTTGCCTCCCTTTACATTCCTGTTATAAAATTTCTATTTAAATTTACATTTAGAGGAGCCTGGGTGGCCTAGTTGGTTAAACATCCAACTCTTGATCTCAGCTCAGGTCATGATCTCACAGTGGGTTTGAGCCCTGCATGGGGCTCTGCACTGACAGCACAGAGCCTACATAGGATTCTGTCTCTTGCTCTCTCTCTGCCCCTTCCCTGCTCACTCTCTCTCTCAAAGTAAATAAAAGTTAAAAAAATAAATAAGTAACTTTACATTTAAAATTTACATTTTATATATAAAAAATAACAAAAATTTACAGTTAAATATAGTATTTTTATTTAGTAAATCACATTAATTATCAATTACTATTTTTGCATTTTCCTATGTGGGTTATCACATTAAACATAACTGGTTCTAAAAAAGAATGATGATGATGATAAAATGGAAAATCTGAAGGAAAAATGTATTATGTACTATAGAATCTAAAAGAAGTAGAAGTGAGTATGAGACTTCCAGATGCCATTGAATTACTTTGCCAATATTTTGCTGTTTTTTTCTTTTTGTCAAATGTTACACTAATGAATCCTCAAAAAGACATCAGTATAAATCACTCCATACTATATTGTCCTTAATGTGGAAGAATAGACAGTTTCTATTTCCACCAGTTGCCTAAAAACGTGCGAGGTGTTAAAACTGGTATTGCCTTTCCTCTCATTGGGCAGAGACCTTGTCTTTCCTATTATCTATTCAGAACTGAGTCATAAATAATATTCATGCCATATACGAAGAACAGACTCTTCTCTGTTCAAATCATTTGCTCATTAAACAAACCTCTCTGGCACAAAGTTTTTCAATAAACATTTAATAAAATGTATCTGGTTTTATAAATTTGCTGATAAAAATTATTAGACACCCTCAGACACCAGACTCAAAGACTTTCCCTAACATTTTACTTACTAAATGTAGAAGATTCGCAGGTAGAAAGCCAAAGACGAGACAATTTATTTTTATAGAGCATGTCAAGCAACAGATAAGTCAGAAAGGAGAAATTGAAATTTCGAATCTCACTGGCCGTAGAAAAAATCAGAAAGCACCTCCATTACACACCTCCTGCACTTTTTGGAAATCATATTTTGAATGTGTCTCACAGTCTGGGCTGAAAGTAGAAGTGATTTCTTAAACACTATTTTTAACTCCCCAGAAATTACTTCACAGAAAGAATACTAAAGTGTTGCCAAGAATAAGTGAAATAAATATTTAACTTCCTTGGAATGGCATTATTGTGAAAATACAGAAAAATATGGTCTTATTCCATAAAGAAAAATATGCAGATACACTGAGAAAGCAAATAATAAAAGCTATTCTGAGGCTTAGAAGGATTGTGTACAAAGGACAATGGGGATTCTTATCTAGTAATTTTCCCTACTGCTTCAAAAGGCATCTTGAGGTTCACAGTTATAAATCTTATAAAACATATCTTTTGCATGTTATTAAATTTTAAATACAGTAAACATTTTTACTCTTCACTTGCTTAGCATAAGATACATGAGCTTAACTTTCCATGTCATATACATTTCTAAAAAAGCTCTTTATCTTTTACCCCAAAATATTTTGATATTATGATTATCAGTGGGAGGGAAAAAAGCCCATTATGGAAATTATGTAGGAAATGAATAATTTTCCCAATTTAATCTGAGACCTGGATATCTGATGATAACACTGTCAAGATGTTAAATAAGTCTGTCAAGGCGCGCCTGGGTGGCTCAGTCAGTCGAGCATCTGATTCTTGATTTTGGCTCAAGTTATGATCCCAGGGTCATGAGGCTCTGCTCTGAGCATACAGCCTGCTTAAGATTTTCTCTCTCTCTCTCTTCCTCTGCTCCACTCCCACTAGCGTATAAAATAACATAAAATAAGTAAAATTAAAACTGGCCAAAAGGATCTATAGATTCAACAGCATCCTTATCAAAACTCCAATGTAATTTTTCACAGAAAAAAAGAATCCTAAAATTGACATGGAACCACAAAAGTTTCCAAAAAGCTAAAGCAGTCTTGCACAAGAAATAGAGAATCTGAAGGCATCATACTTCCTGACTCCAAATTATATTTCAAAGCTGTAGTTATCAAAATAATACGCTATTGGCATAACAGACATATAGGCTGATAAAGACATAATAGGAATCCAGAAATAAGTCCATGCGTGGGCTAACTGAATCTCTAACAAACGTATTGAGAGTACAAAATGGGAAAAGGATAGTTTCTTCAATAAATTGGGAAAAATGGATATCCACTTGCCAAAAAATGAAATTGGACTCTAATTTTATACCATATACAAAAAACAACTTGAAATGGAATAAAGACTTAAATGTAGGACCTGAATAATAAACTCCTAGAATAAAACTTGGGGGGAAAGTGGCTAAACTGTGATTTCAATCTAGGCAGTGGAGCTCCACAGTTCATACTCTAAAACCCTATGCTTATGCTCTTCTGTTTCACTTATTTATTGTTTGTCTCTCCCTTGAGAGCAGAAATTTTGTCTGTTTAATTTGTAGTTATACTTAAGGTGCCAGAAACAGTGTCTGGCATCTATCAGATGCTCAGTTAATGTCTGATCCACAATTGTGGGCCAGGTAATGCAGTAGTAAAACTGCTTAGTTTTAAAAAAATTAGTAAATAGAAACCATAAATCACACACCTCAGATAAGACATAGTTATAGAGAAGTTACTACCAACTAATTTTTTCACAAACTATCTTTAATGCCATATTTCTCTGAAGTCTCCTACTTTTATGAAGTGGACTGGCCATGTGGAGCCTTAAGGACAGCATTTTCCCCTGTTAGCTTTAGGCCTGAATCAGAATCAAGCCAAACATACCCTGATACCCTGGGCTTAGAATTTTCCATCTTAGCACTGTGAGTACTGGAAAATACCAGAGGAATTAGAATACAGTGCCAGTATACTAGTGGAACAACCTAATGAAATCAAAGAAAATCAGAAGTAATGACCCCTTGGGAGAAGTATTTGTTTCTGAGATACATAATCTTTACTTACTTTGTTTTGAACCTCACTGCAGACACAGTGAGGCCCCTCAGTGGGTACTCCTACCAGATCCACAATTCCAACTAGGTAAGAGACAAGAGAGAGAGAGAGTGCCAGAGAAAGAAATATTTCACATTCTAAATAATTTATTATAAAAGCTCACTGATGCTGTGAAAATTCTAATCCCTGTATAGTTTATGCTACCATCTAAAATTTAATAATTCACTTTTTGCTAATAGGAATGCAAAAGATTCTACCTCTATAGAGAATAAGAGAAAAGTGGGATCATAGGCATGAAAACATAGGTAGCAGTGTGTAGGGTCTAAAAGAGAAGGAAAATGCAGGTGACCATCCTCCATGAAATCTGATTTTCAGATATTTAAACAATTCCGGAAAGAATGCAATTACAGTGAGGACATGAAATGAAGACACAGAAAGAAAGATATAAAAGGAGAATATGAAAACTAGACTATAAAAATTTTGAGTGTGGAATTTTTTCATATATCTCTAGCAAACCATGAAGTGCCTAGTGCATAAATATTCAACAAATATTGTTAAATAAATGGATTCTTGTTGATGATTATTAATTTCAAATATATCCATTAGAAATACTTAATTGTAAGACCAATGGATATCTACTTTAGCACAAGCAAGAACAGAATTTATTTGAAAAATTATGGGAAGTCCAAAGCAAAAAGAAAACTGATGCACTGGGACTCCAAAATGGCAGGCATTTTGGAGAATCTAAATCACACCTATGAAAGGAATTTTCAGAGTACCACCACTTTTAAAATTGGTAAGGTCCATCTTCAGATTGCTTGGTTCAAGATTCAAATTTATGGGGTGAGCAAGTCCCCCTGACTTAGTCTGGCCAGGAATTGGAACTCTGAAGAATGATTCAAAGACGAATGTGAGGAATAGAGGAAGGGTAGTTTCCCAGATGCAAATGCAGGTGCTCTTAACAGAAGAGAGGAAATCCAGGGAGGGGCACTCACTGTACTTCCTCTCCAGGCATTCTACTGGACTTTTAAACAGATTACTCATTTAATTCCTTCAACTAGCTTTTGAGATCAAATTTGTTTCCCATTTTATACTAAAAAATCTGGCAATAAAAGAACAAGAATTTATCAGATTATAAAGATATCCTAACTTTAAAATACTTGCTCTTGGAACAAAAAGGTGACATAACATCTATCCCACACTCATCATAACAGGGTTTGTTGGGTTTTTGTTTACATATTATTTTTTAATTTTTTAACCACTCTACTGAGGTATGATTGATATATGTAAAGTATTTAATATATACAAATCAATGAGTTTGGAGGTACATACCCATGAAACCACCACCATCATGAGGCTACAGGCACGTCCATCACCTCCCAAAATTTCCTCCCACAATACCACCACCACCATGTCTTCTTCCTCTCCTTATACTTCTTCTTGTTACTATGTGTTAAGAAAACATAAGATTTACCTTCCTAGCAATTTTTAAGTAAACAATACAGTATCATTAGCTATAAGCACTACACTCTATCATAAATCTCCAGAACTTATCGTGTATATCCTATACCTTTTGACATCACCTCCCCATTTCCTCCTTCCCTTAGTCCTGCTAACCATCACTCTATTATCTGCTTCCATGAGTTTCAATTTCATACATAGTGAATTTTAGATTTTATTTAAAATGTTTAATTCCATACATAGTGAGAACATAAAGTATTTGTCTTTTTGTGTCTGATTTATTTCACTTAGCTAAATGTCACCCATGTCCATCGATATTGTTACAAATGTTGGAATTTCCTTTTTTAAGGTTGAATAATATTCCATTGCATGTATATAAATTTCTTTATAAATTCATCCATCAGGACATTTAGGATGCTTCCATAGCTATTTAAATAGTACTTGAATGATCACAGAAAAGCTAATATGTCTTTAAGATCCTCTAGATAAATACCCAGAAGTGAGATTTCTGGATCACATGGTTCTATTTTTAATTTTTTGAAGAAACTCAATATTCTTTTCATAATGGCTAGACCAGACCAATTTACATTGCCACCAAGAGTGTATCATAGTTCCCTTTTCTCCATATCTTTGTCAATGCTTGCTATCCTTTTTTTATTATTATTTATTCATCCAAACAGTGTAAAGTGATATCTCATTGTGGTTTTGATTTGAATTTCCCTGATGATTAATGATGATGAGTACACTGTCATATATCTGTTGGCCATTAGTAGGTTTTCTTTGGAGAAATGTCTATGCAGGTCCTTTGCCCATTTTTTCAATAGGTTAGTTGGATTTGGGGGTTGCTTTTGTTTTGTTTTGCTATTCAGCTGCACGAGTTATTTATATTATTTTGGCTATAACCCTTTATCAAGGATGTGGTTTGCAAATATCTTCTCCCATTTAATAAGTTGACTTTTATTTTGTTGTTTCTTTTGCTATACAGAAATGTTTTAGTTTGATGTAATCCCAATTGTTTATTTTCGCTTTTGTTGCCTGTGCTTTTGGTGCCACATTCAAACAGTCTTTGCCAAGACCAATATCAAGGGGCTTTCCCCCCAAGTTTTATTCTAGGAGTTTATTATTCAGGTCCTACATCTAAGTCTTTATTCTATTTCAAGTTGTTTTTTGCATATGGTATAAAATTAGAGTCCAATTTCATTTTTTGGCAAGTGGATATCCATTTTTCCCAATTTATTGAAGAAACTATCCTTTTCCCATTTTGTACTCTCAATACCTTTGTTAGAGATTCAGTTAGCCCACACATGGATTTATTTCTGGATTCTCTATTATGTCTTATCAACCTATATGTCTGTTATGCCAATAGCATATTATTTTGATAACTACAGCTTTGAAATATAATTTGGAGTCAGGAAGTATGATGCCTTCAGATTCTCTATTTCTTGTGCAAGACTGCTTTAGCTTTTTGGAAACTTTTGTGGTTCCATGTCAATTTTAGGATTCTTTTTTTCTGTGAAAAATTACATTGGAGTTTTGATAAGGATGCTATTGAATCTGTAGATCCTTTTGGCCAGTTTTAGTTTTAACAATGTTAATTCTTTCCAGTTCATAAACATGGGATATTCTTCTATTTGAGTCTTCTTCACTTTCTTTCAATGGTGTCTTACAATTTTCAGTATAGAAATATTTCACCTATTTGACCAAATTTATTCCTAAGTATTTTATTGTTCTGATACCATTGCAAATGGGATTGTTCTCTCAGTTTCTTTTTCAAATAGTTCATTGTTGGTATATGGAAATGCAACTGATTTTTGTATGTTGGCTTTGTTTCCTGAAACTTCATCGAATTTGCTGATTAGCTCTAAACCATTTTTGGTAGAGTCTTTAGAGTTTTCTATATAAGAGAACATTTCATCTACAAAGAGAGACAATTTTACTTCTTCCTTTCTCATTTAGATATCTTTTATTTCTTTTTCTTACCTAATTTCTCAGATTACAGCTCCTAGTACTATGTTGACTTAAAGTGGTGAAAGTGGACATCCTTGTCTTGTTTCTAATACTCAAGAAAAAGCTTTTAGATTTTATCATGGAGTATAATGTTAACAAGGGACTTAGCATATATGATCTTGATTATATTGAGGTACATTCCTTCTATACCTAATTAGTTGACAGTTTTACCATGAATGGGTGTTAAATTTTGTCAAGTGCTTTTACTGCATCTATAGAAATGATGTGGGTTTTATCCTTTTTTTTTTTTTTGCTAATGTGACATATCACATTTATTGATTTGCATATATTGAATCATCCTCATATCCCAGGAATATGCATTAATTCTCACAATTTTTGCTTCCCCAAGGTGCTAGAACCTCTCAGCTAGACTTCTACTCTCGTAAAGGTCTTCTCATCAAGTGATTATTAAAACTGGTATTTCAGTGAGGGTTTAGAGGCTGGCTTCTCCTATCCTGACATCACTCCTGGTCAGGGTTTGGAAATCCATCTTTGTGAAACAAAAAACTAATACTTGTCAAATGATATGAATTTATTAAATAATTTTATAAAGGAAATTTTGAGCTTACAGATATTAGAATAGAAATAATAAGTGGCAAGTGAACATGGACGTCATAACTGTTCTTAGAATGAATGCCAATAACAGGACCCCAAGGTTTTGTTGCTTAAACTCAAACATAGGAGAATAACCTTTAGGGCCATGAAAAATGGAAAGCACTATATGTGAATCTATCATAGAGGCAAAAAGCTATAAAGACTGCATCCTCATTGAAAGGATGATCTGGAAAACATCAATCAGGAAAAAAACTCACCAGGGAATCCTACTGGTTTTGGTAACTTCAAGGTGGTAGAAGACGATAGCAGTAATAGTTTCAACAGGGAATTGGTAGCCAAGAACTACTCTCATGAGAGGCTGAGCTCAATTTACATGTGAAATTACCATGGGAAACCATGACAAAATTTATACAAAATTATCACAGAATTAAATAGAATAAAAAATTTCCAAAGAGGGGGCTGACAAAAATATTTCATGAAAATGTAAGAAATTGCAAAATTTCTTAAAAATTATTTAAAAATTGAAATATATAAAGATACAAAGGAAAAATCCTCACATGCCAGTAATCATAATAAAAGAAGATGAATAAATCTATCAGTTAAAAGGTAAAAATTACTGTCATAACTGTAATGTGATTTTGTCCCACCTAGAAGCTATTAAGTTATCCTATTCCATTCATGGGTGTTGGGAGAACACCTGAGACTTCTGAATCAGAAACAGAGGATGTTATTACATACTACACACCGAGGGGCATGACCATCATTGATTGTCAGTTTCCCTTGACCCCAAGTCCCACAGGTAATAAAATGTGATGCAGAGGAGTGCTGTGCAAAACTGTTCTTTGTACCAGATGGAAAGAGTAGCTTGTCTCTCAAGGTTGCTCACTTAAACCCTGAAAAGTGGCCAGATAGAGAGCAATCAGGGCCCTGAATTCTTGGCACCACAAGATTATGCAGGGATGCTTAGGGCCCGTGGTAGATTATGTCTCCCTACAATCCACCCCTTGTTCCTATATGCTCTTGGCTGAACTCAAATTTCCACTTGTGTATGCTATTCAGTTGGCCACTATGATTATTCTTACCAGTAGAGGCCAGGACCAAATTGATCCCATTTTTAGTAAATATTTGAGAAAGGCTGCCTTTAACCAGAATCTAGGTGTTAAAATGAGGCCATTCTGCATTTACCTAAACTAGACCTCTTATAGTCACAGATTCAGCCAACTGTGAATAAGCCCTAGAAGAGACTAATTGGTCTTAATTCAGATGGCTTAGATGTAGTATAAGTTCAGTCTTTTATCCATTTCAATTCACAGTGAAAACTGAATTTCTGATTTATCATATCAGTGTCAATTATTACAGTGAATCACAGATGGGCCAAAAGCACCATCCCATAAAGGAAAGTTATTCTATGGCCCCATATCTCCTAACTACAAACATATAACCTGAAGGATCGCAGGTCATTGCAATTCAGGATTTATTGTTAAACCTGACTTGGGTCATGATTGCATTTATTTGGTTAAGCCACATGGGCCAGGTCACCAGATGACTGAAGCTCCTCTTGCCATCATGCATTAACCCAGAGCTACTCAGGTATCAGAAAAAGCATTTAAATTTGTATCCACTGAACTGAAACAAAATTGTACTGGCCCATATGTTTGGTGGAGACTCCACATTCAGAACATACCACTGATAGCATCTAATACATCAGAATATTCCAGGACTGGTCAAGTCCACATGACTAGTTTATATTTTCAAAGCACATGCATGGAGATGACAAACTGAGTAGCAGGTCAATTACTAGTCACAACTGCTGCTCAGTGATTGTTTTATCAGGCTGTACTTTGGGACAAAGGGGACAAAGAGCATTGCTTCCCACTCCCTTGGAGTCTAAGCGGTTTCCTCCTCAAGCATTGGGATCTTTGCTCTCCTTTCATGTCTCTGGAATAATAAGTGTCTCATATTACTAGCTATTAACTCCACCATTTCTCAACTCATACTCTACTTACTCCTATACCTTTCATCTGGAATAGGCCAAGTATAAAGGAAAAAAGGAATTTTTATAAAATTTACAGACTCATTATATACCCTACCTTGGCCTACATAGGTCATTATGTGGTACTCGGCTAGCAGTGTACCAACCAAGTTGTCATTATCTTTTTGATCTAGGATGTCAATCCAACAAGAGAATCTGGATGACTAAGTCAGAATTTCGTTTAAATACACTAGCCTCTCTTTTAGCTGGGCTGCCACCAAGAAGACATACACACCAATATGGCCTGGATTTGTTGTCAGGGGGAAAAAAAAAAAAAGATGCACCATGCTTAGGAATGGTCGGAGTACAAGGCAAAATCTTCAAATTAAGTCTACATAACTCCCCACTATTACCCTGGTCATTAACCAGTAGGTGACCAAGAAGTAGTGAACCCTGTCAGGGGATGGCTACATTCAGTGACCAAACTGCTTTCTTAAGGCTTGTGGACCATAAAGAGGGAGGGAGGTAGAATCAGAAATCCTTTTGATTTGATTCTTAAGGAGTTAATTAGAGGGCTCAGCAGTGCCAGAAACCTGCAGTTGATAGAGAATATGAATGCTCATGAAATACACAGACTATCAGCCCATTGGTGGGTGTCTTTCAAACTAAAGGCATAATAATGTCAGACTACAAATGGTTAAGATGAAAATGGAACAGTTAAGTTTGATGAGCCATAACAATGGCCAGAAAAAGCTCATCAGATACAAATAACATAAAAATGTGTCAACAGCAGGGAGGCACCACTGGTAGCCTGTACAGGGTCAAAGATCAAATATAGTCAATTTGCCGGAAGCAGGCAGAGTCATTATCTCGTTCAATATGGCCTCCTTCATTGAGACAAAGGGGCCTTTTGGCAAAAGTTCCAAATCTAGAATGCATTGCAGCTTCTTAACGATAAGTATATAGTCCTTTACCATACAGCCATTGTGTGTTGGTAGATGTGTTGGTAGATGTCTGGTGCAATGATAAATCCAAATGGCAATGGTGATGCAGGCCTGATCAACAGCTTTATTCCAGTAAGTCTTAGGGAACAGGCTCTTACCATGGGCATCAACAAGAGTGAATCAGACTGTTGGATTGAAATTAGAATTTATTTTCGCAGTTCTCAAGTCCCAACAGGCTGATTTTTTAATCTAGTAGTCTGCAATCTTTGAAGTAAATGGCAGACAAGATGGCTGGGCCATTGGCAACAGCCCAAGACTTGGGAAAAATATAAGCCTGGCCCTGGAGAGCACTGTCTGAGGCAATGGAGTTTTCTGAGCTGCCTAGCTCTTACTGTAGTCAGTCTTCTACAACTGAATGGAGCTGGCTGGTTCCTCTCACCCACTGGGCACCATTTACTTTCACCTTAACCAAACCATCAATGAAACATGCCCCTGTATTCATGGGAACCTCTATGAGTCAATGTTCTTATGAACCAGTACTTTTGCTTCAGGCGGTGAAGAGGGGGATAAGGATAGCTGCCACTTATGTATGTAAATCCAAATTTCTGGCTATGTTCCTGAAAATATCAATTCCATTTCCTGAACAAAGTCTGTTGGACACTTTCCACCTTATTCATCACTGAGTATAAGCTGACTCACTCCAAATATGGACATGCCAGGCCAGAGAGTCATGGATAATACCTCCATGGATTATGTATTCAGGTTTAAAAAGCACTTAAGAGCAGATCATTAGCTGCATTAAAATAAAAGGAGGTATAATTGGTGTCTTTGTTAGAGGCACGTCTATTTTCTTTCTTCTAATATTCAATGCAGCAGTTCCCTGGATTGATTATGTTGTGACTTAAACCTAGTTATTGGTCCAATGGCTATGACAAGTGGGAGTGGAGCCTGAAGTCTGTGTTGTCTTACTAGCAGTAGTCTTCAGCAAGAATGGAGGGGTGAGAAGACTGCTATACTTTATCAGGGAGTAGTGAGCTAGCTACAGTTACAAAGATGATGGTCTCTTTAGCATACAAGGGTATCCACAAGAGATATGCATAGAAAACTCACTTCTTGCAGTATTTCATTCACTAGTTTCACATCACTCCCTAAATGCTACTTAATTTTATTAAATTTTGGTTTATCAATCCAGGCTGGGTTTTTTTATTATTATTATTATTACTTGTAACTTCTGCAAATAGTTTACTTCTTTATTTTTCTTTTTTTTTTTAGTTTAGTCATTTTAAGAGAGAGACACACACAGCTTGAGTAAGTGAGGGGCAGAGAGAGAGGAAGAGAGAACCCCAAGCAGTCTCCATTGTTGCAGAGCTGGATGCGGGGCTCCATCTCACAAACCGTGAGATCATGACTGGAGCCAAAATCAAGAGCTGGATGCCCAGCCAAATGAGCCACCCAGGGGCCCCTTTATTTACTTTTTCACAATGCATGAGACTTCATTATTAAATGTATCCCATTCAGGTGAAATGCATTTGTTTTTTCAATTTTTAGGTGTTACAAATAATGCATGGTGAATATTCTTGCACATATGTTGTTTTGCATTTATAGAGGCTTATCTTCAGGGTAGGTTCTTGCAAGTTGGGATGCTGGGGAACAATGAAATGCATAGTTAACTTTGTTAAATATTGCTAATTTCTTCCATAGCATGGTAACATTTTATACTCCTCAGAGCATTGTGTTTCTCCCTTCTCCAAAACTTTAGCCATATGGCTTGTTGTCAAACCTCTGTATTGCTCCCTGATACTTGAGTTTTACTTTTAATTTATATTTTAAGTTAGGTAAAGCAACTTTTCATGTTTCAGAGTTACACAAAAATTCACTCACTTTATTCCAGTACTTCTGTTTTACATTTTTAGAATTATAATTCCAGTTTATTTGACATTTATCCTGCTACCTGTTGAGGAATATAGTTTCAACATCATGATATTGAAATGGCTATCAAGAATTCCTAACATGATTTATGACAAAGTCCATCATTTCCCCAATGATTTGAGATGTCTTTATGATATGCTATATTTTTAATATCTACCATTATCTATTTGGGGATTTTTACCCTACTTATTGGTTTGTTCATTTATATTCTGACACTACACTCTTTTAATTAGGGATGTTGGGTTATTAATTATAGTCATTGATTGGATTAAGCCCTCTTCCAACATTACTTTTTAAAGAAATCTCATTAGTGATATTTGTTTTTCCATATGAACTTCAGAATCAATTTATCTATCCCCATAACCACCACCCCAACCCCCCCCCCAAAAAAAGAGCTGATATTTTTATTGGGATTGCATTACATTTTATTGACTTGGGCAAATGAACATCTGTGATATTCAGTCATCTTATCCTATACCACTTCTGTGTCCTTCTTAAGTGTTTTACAGTTCTCCTCGTTTCAGGTTTTGTACCTTTCTTGGTCAGTATATTCATGGGAATATTACCAAGGGATACTACTTTTTTATTATCATAGGTCCTTCCATAGATTACACCTTCTAACTGGGTACTGTTTTTATATATGAGGACTGTGTTAGCCAGGATTGTCCAGAGAAACAGAGCCAATGAAGCATAGGTATACAGAGAGAGATTTTAAGGAACTGACTCACATGATTATGGAGGCTGACAAATCCAAAACATGCTGGATAGACTGGAAGACTGCAGACCCAAGGAAGAAATGATATTGCAGCTTAAATCAGAAGGCAGTCTGTGCAGAATTCCTTCTCCCTCAGAGAAGAGTAGACTTTTTTCCATAAAAATATTCAACTGATTGGATGAGGCTCACCTACATTATAGAGGGTAATTTGCTTTACTCAAAATCTGATTCAAATGTTAACCTCATCAAAAATTACCTTCACCAAAGCATACAAGATAATGTTTGCCTAAATAACTGGGTACTGTGGCCTAGGTAAGGTGACATAAAATTAACCATGAAAAGACCTTCGATATTAAAATATTTGTTTTTTTATTGGTACTTAATTGCATCTCTCTCTCCCCCTCCCTCCCTCTTTCTTTCCACAACCCTCTAATTTTCTTTGATTTTTTGATAGTATTCCAGGTAAACTATCATATCATCTGCAGGGTGAGTTTTACCTTTTTTCCTAACTTTCACACCTCTAATAATTTTCTTTTATCTGATTATATTTTTTAATATCTTCAGCACAATATTGAAAACTGGAGTAAAATGAGCCTTATTTACCTTTTCTCTGAATTTAACAGAAAGTAGTCCAGCATTTCCCATTACTTAAGATATGGATTATTCATATTTGAAAAGCACTGAATCCATTACTCTTCTACTGAGTGTTTTTATTAGGAAAAGGTATTTGATTTTGAACTTTTCATGGTAATAATATGATTTTTTTTTCTCTTTGTATCCATTTAAAACATAAATTATATTAATGGATTTTCTAATTTTGTTCCATCCCTGGATTACTAAAATAAATCTCATATATAGTCATTATTTATTAATTTTAATGTCTTTTTCATCTACTGGATAATACTATTTTATTTCAAATATCTGCATCAGTATTTGCATAAATAAGAATGGTCCACAGTTATCCTTTATGTGAAATCATATTGGATTTATGTATTAATATTTTATCAGTGCATCTGTTATGATCTATTTGAAATCAAACAATTCTACCTACTTCAAACAGAAGGAATAAAGTGCATAGAGTTACAGGAGTTACAAGTAGTAGAGGAATAAAAGAGAAGAAAGTAACATTACTAAAACTCAGTCACTGCTTCAAACCAATAAATAACCCAACTGCAAACCCAGGATCTCTGTGTCACAATTGTTACAGCTTTTATTCGAGTCAAGCTGCCAGATATGGAATCCATAATCACGGGCATCTAGGCCAAGGCTGTGTGCTGGGAACCACACTGCCCAAGGAGGAAATAAGGAGACAACATTCCCAGGCTCTTGTTGCTGGCTGCAGCTGTCTCTGCCATTCATCACTCTGAACCCAACCACTGCTCCAGTTTCCCTGCACTGTGAAACACCATGGGAAAAAAAGGAAGATAAAATCGCTTCTCTACTTCTGCAAAATTCTACCAAAATTTCCACTGGCACATCCCATTTGCAGAACCTAAAAATCATTTTGCATGGGTGTCTGGAAACTGTGGTTTGTGAGGCCCAAGACCCTGTATTATAGAATAGATCGCAGAAGGGCAGGAACAAAGCTGAGAACACAGAGAAATTACTGGGGAATCCGAGTACATAAAAGGAATTTCCACCTCCTTTATTCAGTAGGGCAACCTAAATAACAGTGGTATTTTTTGATGTTTAAAGCATCATCTAGGCCAAGTGATCACTTGGAGGGGGTAGCTCTTTGAGAATATACTGTTTCTTATATAAAGACTGGGCTGTTTAAAACTCTTTCCTGGGGTAGTTTTAATTAAGAATATTTTTCCAGAAAATTATACATTTCAAATGTGTTGGTATAGAATTGGGACAATGCTCTCAGGATTATTAAAATGTTTTGAGAGTTATCTTCTTCTTGCTATATCTTATTTTGGGTATGTATTCTTTTACTGTTTTCCTTTCCCTAGATTTATTAGTTATTGTCTATTTTGTTCATTTTTTAAGACAACATTGGATTTATCAACTGTTTTTCGGGGTTTTTTTTGGTTTCTAATTCACTGATTGATTGATTGGTTTTACTATTTCCTTCATTTCACTTTCTTTTGGTTTCTTGTTGATCTTTTCCTAACTTTCTTTCTTCCCTAACTTTTTGAGTTGCATATTTAGTGCCTTTCTTTCTTTTAACTCTTCCATAAAGATGCTGATATAAGGAGTTTCTATAAATGTTTTATTTTTGAAAGTTTGGCTTGTATTTTTCCTTGACTCAAAAATTATTTTAAGAAATGATTCTTATTTCTAACCAGGTAGATTTTTTTTGTCACATTTCTAGTTGCATTGCATTTTTATATTAGTAAACATTACTTGTATCATTTCTAATTAGTGGAATTTAATAATGATTTTCAGAGCGAAAAGAAGAATACCCTTAACATTCTGTTAATCTGGATTTGGTAAAATACATAAACAGAAGTTGCTGCCTGTTTACAAACCTTTAAGCCTTATGTATTAGTGTCAAGGTGTCAGTATGGTTGATTTCTTCTGAGGCCCCACTCTGACTTTTCGATGGCCATCTTATCCTTGTGTCTTCACACAGTCTTTCTACATATCTGTATTCAAATTTCCTCTTTTTTTAAGGACACCACTCAGATTAGGACTCAGACTAATGACTTTCTTGTAACTTAATAAACTCTTTAAAGAATCCATCTCCAAATACAGTCACTTTCCAAGGTACTGGGGATTAGGACTTCAACAAGATGCCGAAGGAAGACATGATTTGGACCATAACAACATGTATTCTTTGCATCAAGGTACTCCACAATATTCACCTACCTCAGGTAGCTTCCTTACAGGAGATGTTGCTCAGAAAAAAACAAATGTACAAACATGAATTATCCAAATAAGTTCCTTATTATTAAATATAAATGAACAATAAGGTCATCAGAAAAAGATTAAAAAAAAAAACCTTGTAAAAGAGATCAGAATAGAAAAACAGGAAACCTGACTGTAGGAAATAAAAGATATAAAAAAGACATAAATAAATAAATAAATAAATAAATAAATAAATAAGAGATAAATATTCAACAAATTAGTGAATATTTTGAAAACATCTAATTAACTGATATAATCATTTATATTTATATTGCAACAATACAAACAGTATGCTGTTAGCTAATCAATTAGAATGAAAAATTCTATTTTCAAGAAAATTAGCTTGAATTTAGAATTCTATACAAAACCAAAATACCAATCAAGTGTGAGGCAAAAGCTTAGACATTTTCAGACAAGGAAAGACTCAGAAAACATTCCTGTCAAACACTGTTAAAATACTGGTAACTTACTTTAAAACACATCAGCATAAGCATTGGGGTATAAATATATGCTATAAAAGGTATACAATTTAGGGAGATGCTTTTTATGTATCAGAAGTTTCTACTTAAGATATTCTTAACATTCCCTCAACTTGAAAACTATAAAATGGTTTCTTCCTGACTATAGGTCCCTGACCTCCATTTTCTTACAGCATTTATCTTTATTAAAAACTTATAGGGGCACCTGGGTGGCTCAGTCGGTTAAGCGTCCGACTTCGGCTCAGGTCATGATCTTGTGGTTCGTGAGTTCAAGCCCCACATCAGGCTCTGTGCTGACAGCTCAGAGCCTGGGGCCTGTTTCAGATTCTGTGTCTCCCTCTCTCTCTCTGACCCTCCCCCGTTCATGTTCTGTCTCTCTCTGTCTCAAAAATAAATAAATGTTAAAAAAAAAAAAAACCTTATAAATTCTTTCTCTGCCCCTCTAAGATATAAATCTTTGCTCAGCCTCTTGTCAGTATTAAAACTCAGCAATGTCTCAATCAGTCATGCATTTGAAATGTGAAACAAATTATTAATATCAGGTATGAAAGAGGGGGACATCACTACTACATCGAGAGCTTTAAAGAATAATAGGGAATACCACAAACAACTCTATACTCATAAATATGATAACCTACATGAAATGGATCAATTCTTTGAAATATACAATTTCCCAAAGCTTAAATAATGAGGAGACAATCTGAACAGGCCCATATCAAAGAAATTAAATCAATACTTAATAACCTTTGAATATAGAAAGCACTAAGCTGGAATGGGTTCACTGGTTATTTCTACCAAACATTTAAAGAAGAAAGTATACCAACTCTCTAAAATCCCTTACAGAAGATGAAAGCAGAGGGAATACTTCCTAACTCATTCTACAAGGCCAGTAGTATGCTAATACCAAGACCAGGCAGATACATTATACCCACAAACCACTATCCCCAATGAATAAACACAAAGTCCTCAATATAATATTAACAAATAAAATGGAACAATGTATAAAAAGAATTATACACCATGACCAGGTGTTATGTATCCCAGCTATGTAAGACTGGCTTAACATTCAATAATCTATTAAGGAAATCCATAAAATCAATAGGTTAAAGAAAATTCACACAATCATCAGTAGATGTAGAAAAGTAATTTAAGGAAATCTAACACTCATTCATGATAATAACTCTCAATACACTAGGAATGGAGAAATATTTCTACAACTTAATAAAGGGTATCTACCAAAAAAACCTACAGTTAACATCAAACTTAATGATAAGCAACCTGAAGTTTTTTGGGTTTTTTTTTGTTTTTGTTTTTGTGTTTTTTACCAAGATCATGTATGAAGCTAGGATGTCCCTCTTCTCATCACTTGTTTTCAAAACGGTGCTGGAAATTCTAGCTAATGCAATAGGACCAGAAAAGGAAATAAAAGGTATACATCTGCAGAAGTAATAAATAAAACTTTATTGTTTGCAAATGACATGACTGTCTATATGGAAACTCTGAAAGAATCTATGAAAAAATTCCTCGAACCTTGCAATTATAGCAAGGTTACAGGATACAAGGTTAACATAGAAAAGTCAATTGTTTTTTATATATCAGCAATGAACAAGTAGAATTGGAAATTAAGAACACAATACCATTTACATTAATACCTCCAAAAATGAAATACTTATGTATAAATGTAACACAATATATAAAGCACTATATGAGGAAAACTGTAAAACTGATGAAAGAAATCAAAGAACAAAATAAATGGAGAGATACTTCATGGGTAGTAAATTCAATATTGTCAAGATGTCAGTTGTTCCCTAATTAATCTATAGATTCAATGCAATTCCAATCAAAATCCTAGGAAGTTATTTTGCAGATATTGGCAAGCTAAATTTAAAATTATTAGAAAAGTAAAAGACCCAGAATAACAACACAAACTTTTAAAGAGAATGAAATCAGACTACTGACACTACCTGGCTTCAAGACTTACTAAAAAGCTACAGTAATCAAGACACTGAGGCATTGGCAAAAGAGAAGACAAATATATCTGTGAAAATCAATATAAGGAAGCCTCATTTAGAATGGAGTTTCATACCCAGCGCTAGAGTCAACTGCAGACCTAACAGGAAAAGAGGAACCCTGCAAGTCAATGCTACTTTACTATCCCTGCAGGAGAGAGAAGCAAGAGTTCTTCCTTCCCCAGCAACATTCCAGCCAATAAGAGACGGCCAAACCTCAGCCAATGAGAAGCCACTATACTTCAAACTCCCAGTTTACACCAATGGACTTTTAGTTTATAACAGTCTCTCCCAACTCCCCCTTTCCTCTATAAAAGAATGTTCTTCTTTGTTCTCTGGACTTGCCTATGGTTTTGCTGCAGCTTGCTTGTTCCAGATTGCAATGCTCTGCTATTCCCAAATAAACCCATCTTTGACTGGTAAAACTAATTGGCAGTTTTATTTTTAAGATTAACATATCAATGAAACAAAAGAGAGCCCATATATGGCCTCAAATAAATGGAATCAACCAATATTTGACAAAGGAGCAAAGGCAGTACAGTGGAGTAAGGATAAAGGTAGTCTTTTCAATAAATGATGCAGGAACAACTAGAAATCCACATGCAAAAAAAAAAAAAATTAACCTAGACAAAGACCTTACATCCTTCACAAAATTAATTCTAAATGGATAATAGGCATAAAAGTCAAAACTATAAAACATCTAGAAGATAACATAGGAGAAAACTTAGATAACAGAGTATGGTGATATCTTTTCAGATATAACACTAATTGCACAATTCATGAAGTAATTCATAACGTTGAATTCTTTAAAACTAAAAATGTCTCCTATGCAAAAGACACAAGAGAATGAGAATACAAGGGGGGTGGGAAATATTTCCAAGGGGGAGAAATATTTCCATGGGGAAATATCTGCAAAAGACCATTCTGATACACTGTTGTCCAAAATACACAAAGAACTTTGGGGCATCTGGGGGGGCTCAGTTGGTTAAGTGTCCTACTCTTGGTATCAGCTCAGGTCATGATCTCATGGTTCTCGTGGGATCTAGCCCCATGTCAGCCTCTGTGATGACAGCATGGAAAATGGGATTCTCCCTCTTTTCTCTCTGCCCCTTCCCCCATTTGCACTCTTTCTCTCTCTCAAAATAAATAAATAAACATTGAAAAAAATACACAAAGAACTTTTAAACTCAATAATAAAACAAGCAACTTAATTAATGAACAAAGGCTGTGCACATCTCATCAAAGATAGACAGATGGCAAACAAACATATAAAAAGATGCTTTACCTCGCGTCATTAGAGAATTGCCAATTGAAGCAATAAAATACACACCTGTTAGAATGACCAAAATCCAAAACACGTATAACACTAAATGCTCATGAGGATGCAGAGCGATAGGGACTCTCATTCATTACTGGCAGGAATATGTAATTGTACAGCTACTTTGGAAGACAGTTTGGAGGTTTCTTACAAAACTATTATCTTACCATACGATACAGCAGTTGTGCTCATTGGTATTTCACCAAAGAAGGTGAAAACTTACGTCCACACAAAAACCTTCACACTAATGTTTAAAGCAGTTTTATTAATAATTGCCAAAGCTCTGAAGCAATCAAGATGTCCTTCAGTAGGTAAACAGATAAACTGCAGTATATCCAGACAGTGGAATATAATTCTGCACTAGAGAGAAATGAGCTATCAAGACAAGAAATGGAGGAACCTCAAATACATATTACTAAGTAAAAGAAACTATTTTGTAAAAACTCCATACTACATGATTGTAACTATATGACATTATGGAAAAGGCAAAACTATGGAGACAGCAAAAAGATCAATGGTTGCCAGGGATAAGGAAGCAGAAAAGGATAAACAGAGCACAGAAGAGTAAAATGATAGGGGAACAGGAGTGAAATTATTGTTAGGGGAGTGAAATTATTCTGTATACTATACCGATAAATACATGTCATTTTACATTTATCAAAGCCTAAAGAAAACACAACACCAAGAGTAAATCTTAATGTATGTTACTGTCTTTAGATGAGAATGGTGTGTCAATGTAGGTTCATCAATTGTAACAAATGTTCCACTCTGGATATTACAGTGGGAGAGGATGTGTGTTTGTGGAGATAGATGAGTATATAGAACCTCTCTGTACTTTAACTTTTCTGTGAACCTAAAACTGCGCTCCAAAATAATGTCTATATTAAAAAAAAAAATGAGTCTTTGTTGATAAAAGTAGTATATTCAAGATATGTATATTGGGTAATTATATTCAAGGTGTTAATTATATACATCAGAGACAGTAACACCTGTAGCTTCTACCATTAAGTATGGTGCTCCAAGTTTGATTCCTAAGCAAATCTCACTTTGAAGGTTTTTCTGGTTGCCTGATGGCAATTTTAAGGATTAGAGCATATTGCCTCTGGACTGTTGTCAGATATCCCTTAAATTTATGTCTAGTGGCCACTACACTTAAGATAAAAGAAATTTATATCAAACTTACAAAAGTTGTTTTACCAATGTTCATTGCCATCTTATTAATAAGTACTTGTTAATAAATGCTTTTATTTTCAATATAATCTGATAGTAATATGTGAGAGAATTACCAAAGAGAAATTGGCTTAAGTTGGTTTCCAACACAACCCTTTAAAGAAAATTAGTGAAGACATTATTGAAACAAAACAGGAGTACTAATAAAGAGGAAAATTTAAATTTCCCATAGATTCCATTACAAAAATAGGCAATTGGTCTTAAATGCAGTGGGTTCAAATTAAAACAGGAAGTCACTGAAAGCTTCAAGATGAATGCCTTCAAGAAAATTACACAGGTTTTTAGTAGATACAAATGAAGAAATTGGAAAATATAAGTGGTAGTGTTTCTTTTTTCTATAAAAATAATGAGAGCAACTCATCACTACAAGAAAAACAAACCAAACACTGTTTATAAAAGGAATGCTTAAATTAGAAACCAAACTAGGGGTACCTGGGTGGCTCAGTCACTTAAGTGTCCTACTCTTCATTTCAGCTCAAGGTCATGATCTCATGGGATTGAGCCCCATGTCAGGATCGTCCTGGGCTGAAGTCTGCTTGGGATTCTCTCCTTCTCCCTCTACCCCTACCCCACTAGCCTTCTCTCTCTCTCCCTCTCTCTCTCTCTCTCTCTCTCTCAAAATAAACTTAAAAAAATAAAAACAAGAAAGCAAACTCAACTATGTTATGCAAATGGTTAAATATAAATTGGGAGAACTGATTAAATCTTGAATTAAACACTCTACTTTGGGTGGTGTAGAAATCAAGATGTTGAATCTATGAAGGAAGATATGTCAGTATAAGATGATTGTTTAATAGAGCTGACTGACACAGGTTGGGAATGGGATAGGGAGAGCAGAGATAAAGAGAAAAGCTGACACTACTAAAAAGTAGGGAATCAAGAGACAATATCCAAAGTTGATAAAATAATACCAAGGGAAAAGACGTCCTCCCTATGTATAAATACAATATATAATATTATATTTAGAGGTGTCTGGGTGGCTCAGTCGGTTGAGCGTCTGACTTCGGCTCAGGTCATGATCTCACAGTTCTGTGAGTTTGAGCCCCACATTGGGCTCTGTGCTGACGGCTCGGAGCCTAGAGCCTGGAGCCTACTTCAGATTCTGTGTCTCCCTCTGTCTCTGCCCCTAACCCACTCGCATTCTATCTCTGTCTCTCTCGAAAATAAACACTTAAAAATCTTAATAAAAATATTATATTTAAGCAAGATATACAGACATACAGAGGAATAAGGCAGAATAGACAATTTGGAATAATCTCAAATATATATTGGAAATGAATACATTATAAAGATCACATCAAATTTCACTGGTAAAAATAGATTATTCAGTTCATGGTGTTGAGGTAGAAAGACATCTAGAAATAACTGGATACATGCCATATCCTTTAATCCAAAAAATTTCTAAAAGTATCAAATAAATCTATAAAAATTTTATAAAAATGCTAGAATAAGGATGAGAATTTTTTAAACATATGCTCAGAATGAACCCTGAAATAAAAAATACTGATAAATTTTACCATATTCAAATATTATACATTTAAAAAAATCCATAAATAAAAGATAAACACAGAATTATGGTACCAGCTTATAATTAATACCACAAAAGAATAATTCCCTAAATACATAGAGTTAAGACAAATCTACATTAAAAAGACCAATAAATAGCCCAATTGAAATACAAATAAGACACTGTTTATTGAACAAGAGACAAAAATTCAAATGGCTCTAAAAAATACTAATTATTCAAAATGAGAGAAATAGAAAGAGATATCACTGTATCTATATCAAGATGAAAAATATGTTGGTAATCTGTTTGCCAAGTATTCTCAGATGTCAGTGAAAGGTTAAATTGACAACGTCTACAGAGAGCAAACTGGCAATAATCTATCAAATATTTGCCAAGTATTCTCAGATGTCAGTGAAAGGTTAAATTGACATAACCTCTACAGAGTGCAAATTGGCAATAATCTACCAAAATTTAAAATAACATATATCTATGATCTGGCAATTCCATTTCTACTCCACTTCTAACCTAGAGATATATTTCAAATGACACATATCATTGTTTACAGCCACAAATATTCAAAACTACTTAAATGACGATTAGGATTATCCACTTACATGCTCTTTAAAACAAATTGACCAAACACACTTGGAGTTAACCTAGATTCCTCTACACCATGTGGCCTGTATGCAGAAACTTACTGCAATAATTAATTCTCCCCAGTGCCCCTAGATATTTGGAGAAGCAGTGGGGAACTAATTGACGTATATATGGATTTTCCCTAAATTTTCAGAAGAATATTTAGTAACTTCACGCTTAGGATGAAGCCAATTTCATTTCTTTTAATATTTTTTAATGTTTATTTATTTTTGAGAGAGAGACACACACACAGAACACAAGCAGGGGAGGGGCAGAGAGAGAGACACAGAATCTGAAGCAGGCCCCAGGCTCTGAGCTGTCAGCACAGAACCTGACATGGGGCTCCAACCTACGAACTGTGAGATGATGACCTGAGCCAAAGTTGGACACTTAACCAACTGAGCCACCTAGGCACCCTGAAGTCAATTTCATTTTGAATGGGAGAACCAGTGGCAATGAAAATCAACATTTAACGATGGTTTTGAGGTGATTAGCTAAGTTGATCATTAGAAGAGCTGGAGATAAATCTAATTAAACCTCTACCCACACCTTAAGCCAAATAGTTTCAAGATAAATAGAAAGGTAATATGTAAGAGAGAGAATGAATGTAGACAGATATGGATATAAATCATTCAATTGTGCAGAACATACACAAATATCTTCAATACATTTAACCAAAAAAGAATTAAAAGCTTCTGTATTTTGAAAAAACTGCAGGTTATCCTTTTACTATGTGAGAAGTGGAAAAGCAACTTCCAAGACTGGAAGGAGAAGGTCATTTTTCTTGAGGTAGATTTACAGCCCTACTGGTTGTTTTTTCACAACGTCCAGATCATTCCTCTTCTCTAAATTATCAAAGTGTAAAATGGAAAGAAAAAAAAAGGCCCAAGAAAAGTCAATGACAGCACCTCTGAAGAAAAGGGTGAAAAGGTCTAGAATGGCAGGTCAGGTGGCCAATAAGAAGCTTTGCCAACTCTTTGGTTTTGTCACAGGCCAGTTCTCATGATTCTAATAATTCGGGATCAATTGTTTTATCTGAATCAGAATTGCTCTAATCCCATGAATTTGCAGCTGGCGACATCAAAGATGAGAGAGAAAAATTTGAAAATAGATATTGCCAGCTCGGTGTATTTTTAATTCAAGTGAAGCTTTCTATTCCCATGGTGATGTGAGGATGTGATACTTTTTATACATGTGTCATGATTCACCTTTCAGAGCAGCAGAGTCAAGTCTGTCAGAGAATGAAGACACCTTAGTACAGACTCTGACAGCTACAGATGGACTGGTGATGCAGGGAAATGAAATAAATGATTCACCTCACTATTTTTGTTCTGTGATTCTTTTCTTAGAACATGAGGCTTATTTTAATAAAAAGAAATTAAATTGCAAAGAGTTTACAGTTCAGTTCAAACAACTTCACCAGTTGGGGTAACAGTTACAATCTCTTCTGCATTTTTTTTCTACACTTAAATTTCAATAGTCCAGAATCCATTATTTTATTAAACACTTGTTTTGGCCTTGGCATTTTCAAAAGTACTGTCTGTGGAACCCAGATATACATTCAGGGACTTTTTTTAGTAAAACATAAGCTGGACAGATATTCACAGAACATGTAAAAGGAAAAATTATTTCCCAGCTGTGCAAGATTTCAGTCAGCCTCAGTATTATAAAGCAAATCACTGAAATATATAAAAGCCCTTATAACAGAAGGACCTAAAAGCATTCTTAGATTTCTAATGCTACAGGATTTTTCTAGAGGCTAATTTGTAAATGGGGACACTTAAACTAAATTCAAATGAAATGAAAGAGTAACTGGATGTTTTGCATTCTGATTTGTGTATAGTCAAGGAACTTTATTGTAAGGAATCATACTTTGTTTTTATTTTTCACAAATGAAAACCTGTAATTTATAAACTTATTTGTGTATACTCAACTAGTGGCTTTTTATTTCTGTTGTATGGCAGGCACTGTTCATGGTGTTGCTGTTCATGGTGTTGGAGACACATCATGAATGAAACACTTCCTCCTAGGGATGCCTGGGTGGCTTAGTCGGGTAAGCCTCCAAATTCGGTTCAGGTCATGATCTCAGGTACTCCTGAGCTTGAGTGCAGCATAGGGCTCTGTGCTTACAGCTCAGAGCATGGAGCCTGCTTTGGATTCTGGGTCTCTCTGTCTCTCTCTGCCTCTCCCCTGCCTACTCTCTCTCTCTCTTTCTCAAAAATAAACATTAAAATATTAAAAAAAAAAAAAAACACACTTCCTCCTTGCTGGGGAACAAAAATACAAGAATGTCAGTGTTGGTGAGAACACCAAAAGCAAAACAATTACGGTGCAACATAATGAACATTAAAACACAAGCACAGGGGCGCCTGGGTGGCTCAGTCGGTTAAGCATCCAACTTCGGCTCAGGTCATGATCTCGCGGTTTTCAAGTTTGAGCCCCGCGTCTGGCTCTGTGCTGACAGCTCAGAGCCTGGAGCCTGCTTCAGATTCTGTGTCTCCTTGTCTCTCTGCCCTTCCCCCGCTCGCACTCTGTCTCTGTCTCTCAAAAATAAATACACGTTGTTAAAAAAAAATTTTAGGGGCGCCTGGGTGGCTTGGTCGGTTAAGCGTCCGACTTCGGCTCAGGTCATGATCTCACTGTCCTTGAGTTCGAGCCCCGCGTTGGGCTCTGTGCTGACAGCTCAGAGCCTGGAGCCTGTTTCAGATTCTGTGTCTCCCTCTCTCTCTGCCCCTCCCCTGTTCATGCTCTGTCTCTCTCTGTCTCAAAAATAAATAAACGTTAAAAAAAATTTTTTTTTAAAACACAAGCACATACAGGATTCCTGGAAATCATGAGGAAGGGGCACTTGGGCCCTTCAAGGCCCTGGCTGGGGGATGCTGCTGCAAATGCTGCAGACAAGAGCAGTATAAGAAGACAGGGCTGCAGGCACCACTAACCCTCACCGCAATCAATGCATTTTTGCTTTGCATCCTGGAAATCTGTGGAATGTTTTATTTGGAAAAGAGATTCCACCTTTTACTTTCTTGGTTTGAAAAGCATTCACCTAACTCTTCCGAGTGAATCTCAAAAAGATTTCATAGTAGAAATATTTGGTAGTGTGAAAGCATAGAACTATTTAAACATCTGTACCTACCACACAGGTAGTAACATCAGTTACTACCGGATTTTAAATGTGGGGTAGGGGTGTACAGGGAGTTGAAATAATCTGTTTCACTGGGGAACCAAACTTTGTGCTTATCTCATAATTTCTTAAATACTCTGCAGTCTATGAAAAGGTGAGACATAGAGAAAATAGTGTGTGGTTTGGCAAATCCAACAGCAGCGTTGGAAAGGAGTCTACACGTGAGTTTGGAGTTAGTCCCTAGATTTGCACTGCATAATTAGGAGAGAGTAGTATCTTCGTGATTGCTGCAAGGGGGCAGGAGTAAACCAAAGTGCCAAGCTGCATATCAACAGACAGAAGCCTTGGTACATAAAAAATTAAAAGATGTTTTGAAGGACAGGGATGTCTAATAATCATTATGAAGATATGTGTGTAAATCAAGAAAAAGGGGACAAGTTCAAAATATGGGTCAGTGTGGGGCTGCAAGAAACAGATCCTGGCAATAAAAGGCAGGTGAAACAAGATCCCTCTGGGAGCAAGCGAATCTAAATCCCTTAGAATATGCAATAATCTGGCAGAAGAATATGGATTATAGATCTGTTTGACATCTGAGTTATAAATGTTTGAGCTACAACGTAAGGGTGACTAGCATTTTGTAAATTTGTATTGGTACACCAAAAGGTATGACCGGGAAGAGAATGAGAGGAGGAGTCAATTCAGGTAGAGGAAATGACACATGCATAACAAACACCAGAGTCCACAGATTATCCAGTGAAATATTATATATCAGAACAGTGAAAAACAAGCTGACACTCATTGTCTCTTGCTCTTAGTTTACTCACATAGTACTGTTTGGCTTCTATACATACTAGATAAATAACATTTACCTAGGCAATCAAATGTCATTTAGTTTACAGGAACCTGGATATATCCATTCATTTAAGTTTCACAAATCTTTCCTTTGGGAATTGTATAAATAACTGACTGTTGTGGTGTGCACTGATCTTTTTGCCACACTTTCACTAGCAGGGCTTTGCAACACTGGTTTTAGAAGAGAACTACTTCTCAGCAGTCAGCTAAAGCATTTCTTTTTGTGGTTCTCTTTTGTGGTTCTGCACCATTTTTAAGTGCAAATCCAGGAATCTGCCCAGTGAAGACATTCTAGGGTATTCTAACATTCATTCCTCAATTATGCTGTTGGTGCATGAGAATACTACTAGTTCTTTAAATTCCTGATAATAACTAAGTCACAGACATATAATTAAATTTATTCAAGCCTAAGCAAATTAAGTCAAATAAAATGCTAATGTTCTTCTCATCTGAGAAATGTAACAAAGTTTATACAGAAAATTCCATTCTTGCATAGTAAAGAGTTATGTTTTACTATGCAGTTGTTTTCAAATGGAAAAAAAGTAATAATTTATTATATGTCACAGAGTCCACCCTGTGAATATCTTTATGTTAAAACACTATCCGTGGTTAGTTAAAAATAGTTGGAGGAGAGTATAAAAACACTATGAAGAGAAAGTCCTCTTACAAAGTGACAGTGAGCCATCATATGCCCTATATTAATAAATAAGACAAGCTTGGAAGAAAAAAATTAGGAATTATTTTTACAAATCTACCAACAAATAATTTAATTAAGTACTTATTGAGAGCCTTTTATGCCATTCACTGGGGACATATATCAAAAAGATTTAATCCTCATCAAGTTTATAATCTAATGAGGGAAACACAGAAGTTGAGAGTTCACATCAAAATGCTAATCATATTAACAAAGGTATGCAGGAGATACACTGAGACCATGAAAGAGAAGCCACCAATCTCTCTGGAGTTCAGGGAAGATTTCACATAAATGGAGATAAGCCTGGTAGAGTAATGGGGGAAACAAGTGCTAGAGAGTTAAGACGCTCTTTCAGAAAATATTAGTATGACCGATTTGACCATCTGACAGTACAGAGGCAGTACATCTCTTGTATTTTTCCAGGTATGATAAAACTCTGACTTTGTTTCTTTAGTTGCCATTTGTATTATTTATCTCAAGTTTCAAAGTGGCTTTTAAAATTATTTTCTTTTACTTTTGACAGGGGAATGTTATATCCCTGCTTACCAATAATGACAAGGCACGGTGTCAATTTGCTGTTTATCATTCCCTCCTTGAAGATATGTTCCACCTTTGGAGCCCAATTTGACCACATAACTGCATTTAGTAATTTTCTGTTTCAATATCATTCATTTAATGCTTTGGGTTTCTTACTCTTTCTTTTCCACAGATGCCACAAGACACAATACAATGATTAATATATAAAAACTCTATGTCATGGTTAACAAAACAAGAAAAGTATGATACCACAGCTTTAGAGTTAATGTCTGTATGGAGATACTCCAAACTTTGTTGATTGAATCATAACTGAGTGACAGTTATATGCTAGAAAAGGTTTTCATGGTCCTTAGAAGCTTAGAGTGACTCTTCAAGGCTACAAACAGAATATGATTCATCTGTACCAGGTCTGTCTGCAGACCAATCTAGAGATATCCTCTATTTTTTTTTTATTTTTTTTTAACGTTTTTATTTATTTTTGAGACAGAGAGAGGCAAAGCATGAACGGGGGAGGGGCAGAGAGAGAAGGAGACACAGAATCGGAAGCAGGCTCCAGGCTCTGAGCCATCAGCCCAGAGCCCGATGCGGGGCTCGAACTCAGGGACCGCGAGATCGTGACCTGAGCCGAAGTCGGACGCTCAACCGACTGAGCCACCCAGGCGCCCCATATTTTTAAAATTAATATATGTGTGAATGTAATTGGCCTGTAAGGAAGAAACATTTGTTATGACTTATAAGTATAGGTTTCCATTAGCTATAAAATACATACTATGCTAGTTTTCTGAGAAGACATAAGACATTTATGTGTATCAAATACACAAACGAAGTACAGCTCTCATCTGAAACACAGATTCTTAATGAACTTACTAAATAACCACATGGTCATGAATAACAGTAAGAATACCTCTCATAAGAGTATTTTGTTTATATTTAACTATAGTTCTGAGTAATTTGTAGGTAAGGCAAATCTATTTATCTAGTTACCTATATTTATACTCTCTGCAGATTCATTATTAAGTTTTCCTATTGATTCATTAGCTCACACTTAAAAGTTTTATTCACTGCATTTTCTGAATTGTACAGGGTCAATCTGAACAAGAAACTATTTAGACAGTGTTTCATTATAGTTCATACAAATATAATCTGTAAAGTTAATGTTTAATGCCAGCTAAAGAAGAAAAGAATGGGTTATTTCATTTATGTTCATTAGAAAATAGAATTTTGGCCACCATTAATGGTTTATTCAGTCCTAGGAAATCAATTATTCTTGATCTGATTATCATGGTATATTTAAGAGTCTACATTCATGAAGTTGTCTTAGAAATCCTGACCTGGTTCCACATAATGAAAAGGATCTCTTTATAGTGGCAATGTCAGCTCAAACTTAAGAAACCAGTCAATGTATCCAGTGCCTGAAATATTAGACAAAAATACCTAGTAAGCACTCTTTACTGAGACTATTATTCTTCTGAAATTTCTTCCAGAATACTTCTTAAGGGGCCTATAGACAAGTATAAGGGAAGAGCAGAAACTATCTGCCAATAATAAGACTGAAAGATTCTGGTTAATTTATTATAAATTATTGATATTTCACATAGAAGCCTGGAATCCTCTATTGAGATAATGATCAACTTTTAAAGATTAAGTCAATGATAACTCTGAAGTAAGAAAGTATTAACAGTGAGCTACTGACAAATCTCCAGAGACTTTCAATTCATCTCATAACAGGTCTGTCGTACTTGTCAAGAATTGACAAGAGATTACAAAATAAATTTATAAATCAATTTCATGACAGTTTTCTGACAGTCTTTATACATGAACATGATGTGCTTTTATCTATCCTATAAGGGACACTACTCTGAAATAATTTTAACATATCACTGGTAACTACTTAACCTAGGGACCATGTTTGAGTTTCTTTTGATTTGTCAATACTTTCCAGAGTGAAAGCTTTATAACTAGAACAGCTGTTTGTATATTTTAAGCTAATTAAAAATACAGAAACTGCCAGGTATACATAAATTTTTGGCATGTCTTTTTCTTTTATAAAGTAAGAGAAAAAAAAAATGTTGGCATCAGTTAATTAACTATCAGGGAAATCTCAAAGGCAGTATGGGTGAAGAAATCTAAACTTTTTTTTCCTGAATTTGAGTTCTTAAATTTGAATTTAAGTCAAAAAGACTTATACAAGACAGGGTCATAGTCTTACATATCTAAAGAGAAGAAATTGTTTCAGTTTTGATTTAGAAAATCTTTTGTTCGTGATTGAAAAGAATAAAAAAAAGAGGCTCATAAAAACAGGCTTTTAAGTGAGAGCATTTGGTGATATAAGGAATCTCATAGATCTAATCATGGAATATCCTTTTTGCATTTTCATGTAATGAACAGGATATATAATCAAAAATATGTTTGTCATTTTAACAGAAAGAAAAAAGTCTTATTTATTCTTTGCATACAATCCATGTAACATTTGGCATTAAAGGAGTCACAAGCAAGTGGTGCCTGGGTGGCTCAGTTGGTTAAGTGTCAGACTTCAGCTCAGGTCATGATCTCCTGGTTAGTGAGTTTGAGCCCTGCCTTGGGCTCTGTGCTGACAGCTCAAAGCCTGGAGCCTGCTTTGGATTCTGGGTCTCCCTCTCTCTGCCCTGCTCCACTGATGTTCTGTCTCTCAAACATAAATAAACATAAAAAAAATTTTTAAATAATAAAGGAGTCACAAGCCATACTATGGATTAATCTAACTTGACCCAACTACCTTAGTCAATATTTAATAAACTTTAATTTTTTTTACAAACTTGTTACTTGAAAACAAATTTCCTTCAAGTTTTTTGATAACAAACTATATCTTCTCGTATTTTTAAAGGGTTATATCTACTAGAGTTAACAAGTGTAACCAACCTTTGTTCCCATAAACAGACAAACTATAAAACTGTGGAGGTAAACAGAGCACTGTCATTCACTAGCACTTTAGCAAATCACCATTTTCATCCTCCAGTCAGACCATCTTTACAGAGCTATACATGTTGCTTGTTTTTTGTTTTTAAGATTTTTAAAGATAGACTAATTTTTAGAAAAGTTTTAGAGAGAAATTAAGACAGTACAGTGGATACTCAAACACACCACACCCCGTTCTCCCCCTTAGCATCTAACATTGGTTTGGTACATGTTACAATTAATTAAACAATACTGACAAATTATTATTAACTAAAGTCTGTAATTTTTCAGATTCCCTTTGTTTTTATCTAATCCCTTTGTAATAGTTCCACAATCCCAAACAGGATACCTCTGTAGGGCCAAGGGCAGGCTGCCCCAAAATATGCCACTTTGGCATATTATTTTAATGTTTATTTATTTTTGAGAGAGAGAGAGAGAGAGAGAGAGAGAAAGAAAGAATGCAAGTGGCGGAGGGCAGAGAGAGACAAAAACACAATCTGAAGCAGGCTCCAGGCTCTGAGCCGTCAGCACACAGCCAGACGCAGGGCTCGAACCCACGAACCATGAGATCATGACCTCACAATCATGACCTGAGCCGAAGTCAGACACTTAACCGACTGAGCCACTCAGGTGCCCCTGGCATATTATTTTAAACAAAAATTACTTAAGAGACAGCCTGTATAAGATGGATACTCAGACCCTCCTCTGTTTCCCTGAAAGCAGGAAATAAATCTCCCACGTGAAAGGTACCCCCTTGAATCGGGAGGTTAAGAGACATCCTTGTCACCAGAAATAGGAATTTAGAGCCGAGAATGCTGTATAAACAACCCTTGTTAATTTTTACTAATTTAGTACTCCAACCCAAAATCTGTTTAAAATGGCATACTAATTGAAGTTCCTAAAGTTAAGTTTTCTCTGTCCTGTTAATTCCTCCCAGATCTACTGTATCTTTGTCCAAAATATATATAAAAACTGCCTGCCTGCTTGGCTCATTTTTGTGTGTCTCAATTTCATTATTGGGCCTCTGTGTGGACATAAAAAAAAATCGTTTGTTTTTTTCCTGTTAATCTGTCTCATGTAAATTTAATTCTTAGTCCAACTGGAAGAATCTTGTACTGAGGAAAAGTTCTTCCTCCCCTCTCTTCAACATATTATATTTACTCATCCTGTCTCCCTAGGCTCCTCTTGGCTAAGGCAGTTTCTTAAGTCTTCCTTCCTTTTGACAACCTTCATGTTTTGAGAAGTACTGGTAGGTATTTTGTAGGCTGCCTCACTATTAGAACGTGCCAGATGTTTTTTATGATAAGCTGGAGCTATGGGTTATTGAGAGGTAATTCTCAGAGAGGACACCATCATTTTATCACATCTTACCAAGGGTATATCCTGTCAATATGACTTATCTTTGTCAATTTTGACCTTGATCATCTGGCTGAGGTGGTGTTTGTTAGGTTTCTCTATTCAAAGTTACTCTTTTTTCCCTTTTCCCATGCTGTATTCTTTGGAAGAAAGTTAACTGTATGTAGCCTACACTGAAGGAGAAGAGAGTTAAGCTCTCCCTCTTTGAGAGTAGAATGCCCATATAAAATACAAAGAATTCTTATGTTTGGGAGATTTGTCTCTTCCTCTATTTACATATTGATTTATTCTATCATCTATTTATATCAGTATGTTATCATGGATGTGTATTTTCTACTTCGAATTTATTTTGTTGCTCAAATTGTTCTGGCTTTTGCCAACGGAACCTCTTCAGTTGGCTCCTCTATCACGAGAATCACCCATTTCTCCAAGGAACCTGGTTTCATCTTATTGGAGAATAGAATTAGCAAATAAGACCTGTGCTCCTTGCTGCTGGAATTTGTTTCTTTTAAGCCCTCTCAGTTGAGTGTATACAAATATATTTTTTCAAACCTATGTGTGTGTGTATACACACATCTATAAATATTTCTATACATAATCATCAATATCTACATATTAAGCTAAACAACAGTTCATACTGATGGTTCCAACTCAAACCATTACTACTTGGATCACTCACTCTAGCCTCCACCTTTTGAAAATCTGTAGATTTTCCACTCCAAAGGTAAAAAACGTAGCTACCATCATCTGCCATCCATTTACTTAATTGTTCAATTCCAATACATATGTATGGCTAAGATCAGAACTGTTAGCCTGTAGCCCTACAGATAAGAACTTTATCTGTCAGATACAGTGTTATGTGAATTTTTTTCCCCTTTAGTCTTACAGATCTCATTTCCAAAGTTCCTTAGATCATCCACCTTTCTTCCCAGTCTCTTCAGTGAGGTCATTTTATGCATTTTAATACACAAGTTCTTGTCATAGTCTTTAGTCTTTCCTCAGATCCCCTGACATTTTAAATGACATTTAAAAAATTACATACATTAACGTTCAACCCTTGTGCTATGAATACTCTGGATTTTAATGAATGTATAATGCCATGTATAGCATCAGACAGTATAGTTTTACTGTCTGAAAAATCATCTATTCTTTACCTATTTATCTCCCCAACTCTTTCCAAACCGCTGCCAACCACTGTTTATTTTACTAGCTCAATAGTTTTGCCTTTTTTGTAATTTCATATAATTGTAAGCATAGGAGATGTACTCTTCATAGTCTGTTTTCTTTAACGTAGCAATATGCATTTAAGATCTCTTTCTGTGGCGGAGTAACTCACAGTTTCTATTAACTGAATAAAATTCCACTGAACAGATATACCACAGTCACCTATTTAAGGGCATCTTGTCACCTCAAGTTTTGGGTAATTATGAACAAGGTTGCTATAAATATTTACATGCAAGACTTGGAGTGGATTTAAGTTTTCAAATCAGTTGGGTAAATCGTGAGGAGCTCAGTGACATTCCAAAGTGGCTCTTCCATTCCCACCAGCGGTAAATGAGAGTTCCTGTCACTCCACATTCTTGCCAGCATTTAATACTGTCGTGGGGGAGGGAATAGAGGGGGAGGGTTTTAGCCATAAAAAGTTTGTAATAAGTAATATCTCATTGTTTTCATTTGCATTTCCTGAATGACAAATAGTGTTGAACATCTTTTCACATGTTTGTCATCCGTATTTCTTCTTTAGTGGGATGTCTGTTCATGTATTTTTCCCATTCTCAATTGTTTTTTTTCTTCTTTAACTTTTGAGTTTTAAAAGTTCTCCTTATATTCTGACTACAGGGTCTTTATCAGATAGGCAGTTTACAAATATTTTCTTCCAGCCTAATTGGTCTTGATTCTCTTTTTTAAACTTTTTTTTCAGATTTTTTTTTTTTTTTTTGAGAGAGAGAGAGAGGAAGACAGAGACACACAACAAGCAGGGGAGGGGCAGAGAGAGACAGAGAGAGAGACACACACAGAGAATCTGAAGCAGGCTCCAGGCTCTCCTGTTAGCATAGCCCAATGCGAACTCTAACTCAAGAACTGCAAGATCCTGACCTGGGCTGAAGTCAGACACAACCAACAGAGCCACCAAGGCACGTCTTTAGCAGAGCACAAATTTTACTTTGAATAAAGTCTTATTTAATCACACTTTATCATTTTTATATTTCTGGATCATGCTTCAAGGGCCGTTATTTACAAACTCATTGTCAAACCCAAAGCCCCCTACATTTTCTATGTATTTTTCTAGAAATTTAACCTAATTTAATCTGGTTCCTATCACACACAAAAAACACAAATTATTACTGACATTATGATATTTTCCCCCAAAGAAAAAGGTTTTGCTTTTTCCAACAGAATTCCCTTAGATATTTTAAGTGGAAAAACTAAGTTTAGATAATGTTCAACAATAACCGAAGCCGATAAAAGCATACAGTTTTAGTAGACGTCAGTTACTATCTTTTAACTACATATTTTTTATACTTTCGTGACTTAAACCATTTGTGAAAACACAAACGCCGCCGTCAACAAAATCTGACGAAAAAAACGCCTTAGGAAATTCAGAAAATACTAATTCGACTTCCATAAGAAAATGAACTCATCTTTTGTAAATTATACTATTATGCTTCCAACATTTCTCACAATTTTACCCAATCACAACACACTTGATTTATTTTTTAATTTTTTTTTTTTTTACATTTTATTTATTTTTGAGAGAGAGAAAACACAAGTGGGGGAGGGGCAGAGAGAGGGAGACACAGAATCTGAAGCAGGCTCCAGGCTCCGAGCTGTCAGCACAGAGCCCGATGTGGGGCTCGAACCCACAAACCATGATATCATGACCTGAGCCAAAGTCAGCTGCTTGACCGACTGAGCCACCCAGGCGCCCCACACTTGATTTTTTTTAAAAATTAAACTAATTTAAGTTTTTCAAGCATTCACATATATTAGGATATATACGTATACATATTTTACATGTTTTACACATTTTATACATATATACATATTATATATATACATATGTACATATTTTTTAAGTCTTAAATAATTGTTTCCATTGCATTGGACAGACAATTGTATTTCTACTTGTCATTTATTAGCCTAAGGTTACTTCACATTCCCTTACTCTGTATGTTACAAGCAAAGTCGTTAAGATAATTAAGATAATTCACAGCCAGACAATCCTTTATCAAGTTACCGCTTCAGCAAGTGTCTGAATCTTTCTTAAAGGTCCAATATGCTTAAATCAAGTTTTTTCTTTGCTCAAAATTCTTGAATTGTCTTATTTGAAAGTTACATGTGCACTTTATTATTTTCTGTAAGCTAATCAAAACAGATTTTTTTATATATATAAGAGATTGCTAATTATCAGTAATCTTTATTACTACTCTTCTTTAGGTGTAAATTAAAGTAGCCATGAATTCTTTGTAACTCAGTTTTCTCTTACCTTGAAACTGGCCGAAAGAGTTCAATGTCTGCAAGAAATCTGAGGATAGGTCACAAAATGTTCTTCAGCTTCCAGATGAACCTCATGAAATGCTGGCTGTTAGGATGTCCTTTCCTTGTGCCACCTCTCGTAGGTAGTTGTGTTTTTTTGTTTTGATCTGTTTTAACCTCCTGACATCTTTATTGAGAGGACTCAGAGGCACTGGGGTTTGCAGGCAAATGAGCCAACACAGATAGCCTGGGAGCCACGCCGCCCGGGCGGCACCAAGTGAGTTCGCCAGGAGTCCCTTGCAAAGCCTCTCGCAAAGAAAGAAATCTTAGTCCCCGCCATCCATCCGCCACAGCACCTCACACCTGACTGCCTTACCATCTCCAACACCGGGAAGGCCAAACACTGGGACAAAATGCCTTCTCCGAGGCACTTCCGCACGTGGGTTGCAAGAGCTTCTCCAAACCCCGTGCTCTCATGCAGAGCAAGGGAGGCAATTCAGAAAACAAATCAGCAATAAAAAAAGAAAGAACCCTTGCTGCTCCAGATGGCTTTTTTCCTCCGGGATGGGAGGCCCACAAAGCTTGCCAACGGTCGCCTCCCCAGCGTCCACGGAAAAGTAGTCCTCGGTGCTGTACAACACGAGCAGCAGAAAGCCTCGTGGTCCCTTTGGGCCTGCACCACATGCGCTTCCAGGAAGGATAGGTGGCGCCCAACCATCTTGAAGAAGGTCCGCTTAGGCCTGCAACAGCGGCTGAGCGTCACTCCTCAACATGTCAGTCAGGCTTCCAAACCCTTTCAGCCTGAGGAGCATCCCCTCCATGGTGTCCTCCGCCCCCTTCGCCCTCAGCCCAGGGCTCCCCACAGTCCAGCGGGACCCGCGAGCTTGCGCTTCGCTCGGAGCACGGACTCTCGAAGACCCGGTCCACCTGCAGCCCCGGGACCTGGGTAGGTGGGGTCGAGGAGGCGGAAGTTGCCGCCGAGCTCGTGGCCACGCCCCGGCTCCAAACCTCCGCCCCTGACAGGTTGCCTGCCCCTTGGCTCCGTTATAAATGAGTCTAAACTCAAACACAACGTGAGAAGTTAAAGTTTTAAAGGGCAAAAACAAGATCTCAGGGTGGCTTAGCATTAATTCCTGATCCAAGGTGTAGCTAACACCTTTGTTAAGGCCTCTGAAAAATTTAAGGAGAGACTCTTAGACAAGGCAGTTAGTTAAAAAGAATTCTAAGTATCTTAATTGTGCACCCCTAAACTCTCTCAGCTAAATAAAAGGGCTTGTGAGGGTTCTAAGTGTGTGTCTCCTTGACTTTTAGAGTAAACAAAAGGTCTTCAGCACCCACACTTCCCTCTGTCTCAAAGGGATTTATGGCAGTAGCTTTATCTTAGGAGAGTGAATCTGAAAAAGATCTCGGGGAAACTTATAACCATGTTAAGAGTTTGGTATCAGTAGTAGCACTGTCAACTTAGACTGAAAAGATGAGAGTTCAAAATGAAAAGATGTTTTCAGGCCCTCAACCTCCTTGCAAAAAAAAACCACAGGCCATTTCTTATAAAGTGGCTCACAGTGGCAAATGATCTGGTTCAAGGATCTGTACCTGAGGACTCCATTTAAGGCAGTGCCTCCCACCTGGACTTAATTAACATGAGCTTCTGGATCTCAAGTCTGGTCTAGATACTGCAATAGGTGAAGCGTGTAAGGGCCTTGAGAGATGAGTGTCCATTCCATGTGTGAGAAATATAAATAATTTTTGGCCAACTGTAGTTAATTAGCTATGACCGCAATTAATTTGCAACACGTCCCCCACCCCCCTCGCATTGGGATGTGGAGTCTACCTCACCTCACCTTGAATCTGGGTTGAGCCTGTGAACTGCTTTAACCAACAGAAGGTGGCGGGAGAGACATGTGTGACTTCCAAGTCTCAGTCATAGGAAGACTTCTGACATCCCAACATCCAGTAAGCAGGCCTCTTGAAACATTTACTCTGGGGATATTCCCTCTCAGAACTCAACTGTCAAACCATAAAGAACCCAAGCCACATGGATAGGCCGAGTATAATTTTTCCTGCCAATGATCCCAGCCTGAACTTCCAGATCGTAGGAAGCATCAATTGCCAGCCATGTGAGTGAACACTTCAATGGAATCTTCAGTTGTTTGCAGACCCAGCCACTGTTTTACTAAAATTTCCTGAGATATCTCAAAGGATAACCACAAATCAAGTCTAGTGGACACACAGATCCAACAGGGATAATAAACTGATGTTTTCAGCCACAAAATTATGGACTAGTTTGCTAAACAGCAATAGATAAGCAAAACAACAGGCAAAGTTATAGTAATCTGTTCACAAAATATTTTATATTTACACAGTGGAAGAACCTTAGAATCAGGAGCAAGCTGTAGAAATCTGAAGGAGTTCATATTTGAATTTTTCCTTATTTGATTACATTTTATTTTCTTTAGTAATCGTTCAGTTAGATTGTAGGTCAAGCTATAGGTTTATTAACATCTTTTTTTTAGCACACACAGCATTTTCTCACATATTGACTTGGCTTATCTACGTATTTCTATAGAGATTTTCTATTTTCTTTTAAGATAAGAGGGAGGCAATGTTATGTACTTTGAGCCCTTCAGATGCCTCAAGAAGTGATTAAAGCTTCCTGCAGACCAGAAGCAACCAACGCTGCGTCATTAATACTCTCACTCCAAAACATACTCACATTGATCCGTACAACTGTTATTTTAACTGGGCTAAGTTCTTACATAGGAAGTTAGAGCTCTGCCTTTTCTTTGTGTGTTTGGGGGGTGGGGGTTAGGTTTATTTATTTATTTTGAGAGAGAGAGGCATGGGGGAGGGGGGAGGAGCAGAGAGAGAGAGGGAGAGAGAATCCCAGCATGGAGCCTGATGTGGGGCTCAGTGTCACAAACTGTAAGACCATGACCTGGGCCAATATCAAGAGTAAGACACTTAAACAACTGAGCCCTAGTGCCCGAGCTCTGCATCTTCTAAGCTGTAATTTAAAAGACAAAAAAAAAAAAAATACATCTATTTCTCTCTGTTAAAAATAGATACGAGTCTTTGAATTAGTCACGATTGAAGGATAGACCATTTATTAAATGTTTTGGCCAATTAATAAATACAAATTTTCCAAAAAAGGAAAGAGGAAAAAGAGAGTGAAAGAATAAGGAAGCTACACAGACAGAAAGAGCTATAAATCTAAACAAATCATGGTAAGAAAGAGACAAATCACATTTCTTTTTGGAGAGGAACAACACTTTTATTTCTTTTCTCATTTAAGTATAGGCAGACACACAGAGATTGCTAACCTCAGTGTTACAATTTTCAGCCATCGGTCAAATAAATATAGGACACAAATTGTTGTATCTTAGTAAAATGGACTGATTGGTTGCATCAGTTCCAGAACAGAAGGTCAGAGTGACACAGACAATTTCAAAGGCATATCCTGATGTTTTCTGTGTCTCATGTGGGCTCTTTATTCTACTGGACATAAATTCTTTTTCTTTTTCTTTTCTTGTGACTTATTTGAGTTCATGGTGGCACATAAGTAAACAAATAACATAAGATTCTATCAGCAGTTGGCAAACAACTAGGCAACAGCATGGGCTGTGACAGAAGCTTTACTTTCAACTTGACTAAACCACAGTCTTGTGACATGATAAAACAGAAGCAAGTGACTCAAAGGCCAGGAAAACTCAGAATTCTCAAGACAAATAGAAAAACAAAAACATTTGAAAAACTCATCAAACATAAACACCTAAAAATGCTTGGACTATACAAGCAAAACCACCAAAACCAAAACCAAAGCCAGGAGTAAAAATGGTGGCCTGGGGTGCCTGGGTGGATCTGTTGGTTAAGAGCCCCAAGTCAGGCCCTGCGCTGACAGCTCAGAGCCTGGAGTCTGCTTTGGATTCTGTGTCTCCTTCTCTCTCTGCCCTTTCTTCTTCTCTCTCTCTCTCTTTCTCTTTCAAAAATAAACATTAATTAAAAAAAAAAAAAATGGTGGCCAAATAAAAGCCAAACCAGATTTGGAATCAGAAATCATCTTGGGAAAATACTAGAGACAATCCAGAAAGAGAGTCAGTGAGAGGCAAAGCACCTGATTCAGAAACTCAAACTCTCTCAGGATTGGAATGGAAGCTCTCTAATAGAATGATGGAAGCCAGTGTGCAAGCTGAAGAATGTGGCGCTGGGTGCAAGAAGCCCATGGGTGGTGCCTTTGTCAACAGCGTGAGATCATCAGGGCTAGTGACTGGATCCACTGGAGCATCTCAGTGGAAATGTTATTTGTGAAATAAAGACTAGAAAAAAAGTAAGGAAAAAATTTTACTTTCAAATGTTTTTTTTAAAGCACAGACTTTAAGATTCTTTTTATCAACAAGTTTAAAAATACACTAAGTACTTTAAACAAATGTGTTTAATAAAGTTATAGATAGTCTGATCATATTGGATAGTTATTTGATAAAATAATATCTGGCAATGATTGTCACAGTTTTAGGAAAATCAAAGATAAAGCTGTTTTCATCAGTGAGCATACAGAAAATGACCGAAAACTACATTTATTTTGTTATCCTGATTCGGATATCTCAGGGTAAAATTAATATATCATTTTTATCACTCTCTGGTTATAAAGAATAATGAAAATAGACCAAATGATATCAGGGTAAGATATCTGTTTGCTTTCCCAACATGCTTGGTCATTATTTATAAATCATTTCACTCCGTCAGACTTGCTGGACTTCCGATATTAATATAAACTGTTAGCAGATCAGCAATTTCAAACCAATCCTTGTGTCTTTGTGTTGAGCTCAGTACACCAGTTCAGACCTTTCTTTCATATTGTTGAGTTCTTTTTATGAACATTGATACTCATGTTTCCCCTTTTCTTGTAATGAGCCTTCTCCAGGCTATCCTTCACTTTCCAGAATGAGGCATTGTGTATCTATCTGGTTTTGATCATTTATTTCACAGTAAATTTCTTGGTTTCTTAGATAAAACTTTCTCTCCTCTTCTCTTGGGGTATAACAGGAAGTTTTTACTAGATGTATGAGCAGGTGCTAATATAACACTCCTGCAATGCTTGGGTAAAGTAAAGCACCCATTTGTATGATGAGGTCCATTAGAACTGTTCCATTCTCTGTCAAGATTTGTTCTGGTGTATCTTTCTTCTGTACAACTTGGAGAATTGAACAAATGATGACAAATGAAGCTGCAAAGTCAGGCAGAAGCAAGATCATAATAATCATGCCGTGCTAACAGCAATAACAATAATAAGAATAGGAAACCAAGTATAATAAGTATATATCAGTGGTTACTAATAGCTAGCTACTTACTATGGGCCAAAATTCTACATGCATAATGGTATTTTCCCCCTAGCATAATGCCATGAATAAGAAACTATTTTTATGGTTTTAAGTTGTCACACATTGCTAATGTAAAAGCCTCCAGTATCTAATTCACCAAGTGACTGACTTGTTGAAGATCCAATTAACTAATGATCAACTTGAGTCTCAATTTTCCAAATTTGCCAAATTAAAACATTTATTAGTTTACTAAAAATGGTTTCAACAGAATTAGCAGACAATATGGTAGCATTAGCAAGAATATGAAATATGATTATAATTGATATATTTTTGAACACTGAAATTTTAATATAATAGTATTATTTATAATAAAGGTTTCATCATTTTTAAAAATGATTATTTCTTATGGAAATTCTTGGTCCATAGTGATTTTTAATCCTCTGTATCATTTAGTCTTGTCAAACTTTTCTCTTTCATCTTTGTAACTTTTAAGATATTAATCAATTTTTAAATTCTTTTCTGTCTCTTTATAATTAAATGATATCAAAATTTAAGTATGAAACATATAGATCATCACATTACATTAATATTATCATTCCTTCCTTTTCCTACACTCAATGGTTTCTTCTTTACCTGCAACTGCCTCTTCTCGTTGGCATATCCAAACTGTTTTTTTTTTAATTTTTTTAAATCTTTATTTATTTTTGAGAGAGAGACAGAGTGTGAGCAGGGAGAATCAGACAGAGAGGGAGACACAGAATCTGAAGCAGGCTCCAGGCCCTGAGCTGTCAGCACAGAGCCAGACGCGGGGCTTAAACTCACAAACAGTGAGATCATGACCTGAGCCAAAATCGGACACTCAACCAACTAAGCCACCCAGGCGCCCCCAAACTGTTCTTTATTACAGGCATGGAATTTTAATACATCTGATTTATCCCAGATATTTTAGAAATCTAATTTAATTGTAATGTATGTTTTATTTCTGATAAATAAAAATTAGATATGATACTAAATCATTAGGTTTGAAAACTATAAAGTGACATTCAATGATTTAAAATTGAGAAGAGAGCAATCCTATTATTGCTGTTAAATTGTCCATTCAATTAATTGTATTTTTGCAAGTTGATTTTTCTTAGTTTGATTTGAACAAATTGGCTCTTTAGGAAATTGTATTTTCAAGAACGGGCTTTTAGCAAACTCTTTCTCTGAATCATTTTGCTTACAGTTTTATACCCACTGATAGAAGTGAGAATGGAGTTATAAATATGAGTTTTAGTTGCTTGCCCAAGGTAAACTGGGTAGTAAGAGGCCAATCTGGTTTTCAAATTCTTAGGATCTATACTATACTTTAATATTTACCATATCAATGCATACCATACTTAAATCATTACTCTATGCTGCCTTTCAGATTATTAAACTTCTGATTTTTAAAAAGTTAATTCATTTTAGTTTCCATTGTTTACAGTTCAGGGATTTAAATGGAATCGTGAAGCTAAAAAATCTGTTACTTCCTGATGAGTGATTATTATAACATACTCTGAGGATCTTCACTAAGTAGGCAGACAGCCAAGATATATATGGTCAATTTGGGGATATTTTCTTGAAAAGCTAGCACTGGTTGACTAAGAATAACTTAGATGACTAATAGTGTTAGCTTTTATGCTAAAAGTGACATTGTAATATGAATATAAACACAAGAACGTATATACAATTGTATTTTAGAAATATCCATCTAGTAACATTATAGAGAAAAAAAAGGGTGAGGCTACAGACAGAAAGCTCAGATAGGACACATTGATGCACCTTACAATTAACAACAAGAGTCAACATGAAGGTATTAGAAACAGTGATGGATAAGTACAACAAAGACTAGAAGTAAAATAAATAGGATTTGGTAATTTATTGGGGCAAGATTGTAAGAAGAGGGTAAAAGGTTATGGTCTGAATACCTAGGTCAATAGTCTTACCTCCCATCACGATAGTAAATTGAGATGGAATGACTCTTGGCAAAGGAGATTATGAAATTAGTTTCATGTCTGTTAAGTTTGAAGAATTGTGAGTCATTCAGTGTAAATGTGCACTAGGTAATATCAGTGGGAAGCTGTGTGTGTGTGTGTGTGTGTGTGTGTGTGTGTGGCCTCAGAGAGAGGCTGAAGTAGTCTCTATAAATAAGTATTTTTGAATCATCAGCATATGTGTGGTAATTGAAGCCATGGATATGAATGAAACTGCAAAAAGATAACGTCAGGAAGAGATATAGACCAAAATAGAACTTTGGGAAACTCAAATATTTAAAGCATAGAAAAAATAAAAAGATCCTGGAGGGGAGCCTGGGTGGCTCAGTCAGTTAAGTGACCAAACTCTTGGTTTTGGCTCAGGTCATGATCTCAGGGTTTGTGAGATCAAGCCCCACATCAGGCTCTGCACTGACAGCGCAGAAAACTGCTTGGGATTCACTCTCTGCCCCTCCCCCACTCACTAAATAAATAAATAATAAACATTGAAAAAAAGAAAACTAAACTTTAACAACAAAAAAAAGATCCTGGGAAACTGAAAGTGAGCAATAAGAGGAATAGAAAGAAATCTATTTAAGTAGTGACTTAAATGTCAAGCAAGAAGAAATGTCAAGAAAGTAGTTCTTTCTCAGGAATCAACTGACAAAATAAGGAAATGCCCAGTGTATGCTGAACAACTTGAACAAGTAAGCGAGACATGGGCAAATGTTCAATGTGTGTGTGTCTAAATAAATCATTGGCAATAGTGGTAAGAGTAGCTACCATAGTAGAGTGGAACTAGATGTGGACCACGAAGGATATCTTCAAATTCTTTTATCTCCTAAGAACAAACAGGTTTCTAATGTATTTTTTTTAATTATGATTAAAAAATTATTTGAGGATAGGAAGATAGAGAATAGCCCAGATAAATGCTGGATAAGTCAAAGCGACCACATATTCCTTTTTTTTTCTACCTTCAAGTTTCAATGTCATCTATTCCCGAGAAATATAATAGTGAATCAAGAAAAATGGCATCTAAAGATAAGGAAATTATTACATAGTAACAAATAATTGTTACACTTTGGTAAATCTGATGGAGATTAAAATAGATTTACTTATTATCAATTGAGCCTTCATAATAATAAGCATTTATATAACTCTTGTCATGAAAACGCCTGATTATTAATGATAAATAACCACTTATAGAAGATATCAATTCATATGTATAATTTTAATCTAAGGATTGTAACTTTTTAAGTCTTTTTAAAAAATTTTTTAAATGTTTATTTATATCTGAGAGAGAGAGAGAGGAAGAAAGAGAGACAGAGAGAGAGAGACAGTGTGTGAGCAGGAGTAGGGCAGAGAGAGACAGAGACAGAATCTGAAGCAGGCTCGAGGCTCTGAGCTGTCAGCACAGAGCTCAACATGGGGCTCAAACTCATGAACCATGACATCATGACCTGGACCGAAGCTAGACACTTAGCCGACTGAGCCACCCAGGTGCCCTGGAATCTAACTTTTTTAAAAAAACATTGGGAAATACACATGCAACTGTGAAATACTGTTGTCATCATGCAATATTTTAAAGCTTTGAAGCAGAACAGGAATGTCTTTAAAATATACTGCTGAGAAAACTCAATTTCATAATAAAAGTATCTTGAAGTGCAAGTTTAAAGGTTAAAAGAAAAAATGAGTCTCTGTCTCTCCCTTAGACATTAAGATAGCTTATTTTGTAATAAACATTGCACTGTGTGGTTAGAAAAAAAAAATTAAAAGATCCTGTGTCGTGTCTCCTCTTTCTAAAATTTGCTACTAAGTTGAGAAGGTGAAAGGTATACAAATATATAAATATAATTCACTAGTGATCAGTGCTTTATTAATATGCAGTTATAAGTTGCATATTTACTTCAGCACATTTAATTATCAGAATAAGTCTATGGTAAGCAAATGTTACATTTGTGTTACATATGAGGAAACTGAAGCTCAGATAGGTTAATTTTACCCTGCTAAGAAGTCATCATGATCTATATTTGTGGCTCAATCAGTTAAGTGTCCAACTCAGGTCATGATCTCAGTGTTATGGAATCAAGCCCCACATCTGGCTACATGCTGGACATGCAGCCTCAAGGTTCTCTTTCTCTCTCTCTCTTTCTTTCTCTCTCCTTCTGCCCCTTCCACACTCATGCATGTGCTCACACTCAAAAAAAAAAAAAAAAAAAAAAAAAAAAAGAGAGAGAGAGAGAGAGAGAGAAAAGAAAAGAAAAAAGAAAAGAAAAGAAAAGAAAAGAAAAGAAAAGAAAAGAAAAGAAAAGGAAAAGGAAAAGGTTAGTGGCATGTTGGTCTATAACTTACATGCCCAAAGATGGACCAGGTAAATAAATAAATGACTTGGACCAACCTCTGTCCCCTTAAAGAGGCTCTTTAAACATACTAGTGCCATAGAAAACAGACAGTTCCTGTATATAAAAGGGTTTGAGCAGGACATACCAACTTTACCCAGATAACTTACTGTAAATTAGTCTAGAATATGCATATATGGGGCAGAGCAGGCTAAAGAAAGAGATTAGTCATGTAGACAATCTTCTGTGTAGTTGATAGGAAAACCACTGAAACAGTTGAGTAATATATCTATATGCATTACACAAATTGTCAATTTGTTATTCAAAAATCAAAATATGCATAATGCAGAACACAGAGGGTATTCCTACAGAGCTGTGTATGCTTAGTTTACACCCCTCATGGGAAGGACTGTTTCACTATGGCTAAAATTTGCCTATATCCTTTGAACCATTAGCAAGTTTGTTATGGGCAAGATCTATGATTTCTGTGATCTGATTTGGTCAGGTAGTCCTGAGAGCCCAGAGGACAGAGCATCAATTTGGCCTGAAGCAGAGTTCCAAATCAGTTCCCAGAGGAGGTGACTACTAGGATAGTTTGTGAAGCCTAAGTACATTTACCAACTAAGGGAGTGTGGATAGAGCACAGATGGCTGAGGGAAAGTGTGTCAAGCAGTCCTTTATTATTTGCAATGAAATAATAAAGCATTCTCTAATAATATGTTTAATAGCCTTTTTCTTTCAAAATAAAAAAGATATTTGTAATTGACAAAGGCAGGCCATTTTGTCAGGTTGATATAATCATCTATGAAAACATTTTGTACAAATGATCAAAGGCTAAATATAAAACAAAATCAAGTTAATGGATGAACTAAAGAGCAATTATTCACCACCATTGCAATTACTATGTTTATTATAACTCACATTAATTACCAGGCATTATCTTAAGTGCTTAACATTGACCACCTTATTTAATCATTAGAATACCTTTGTACATTTGTGCTACTTTTCTATTTCATTCTACAGGTGAAATAAAGTTATTTAATAGAGTCAAACATCCATCAGAGATTAAAGACTCCAATCAAACCAGCAACAGAAAATAACTTTTTGAAACAGATAAAGTCTATCTACAAAACAAAACTAAACCTAAAACTAGCATCTTAATAGTGAAACATAAAAACAATTTCCCTTAAAATTAAGAATTGGAAAAGGAATCTGCTTTCACTAATTCTATTCAACTTTTGCAAAAATGCTTTGGTCAATATACTAAGTGAACTTATTTAAAAATCATAAACATATAAAAGAAAATTGCAAATAGAAGAAATAAAGCTCTCATATTTTGTAGATATATTTGACCCCATGAAAAGCTGTAAATTATCTAAATAAAAAGTATTAAAAACAAGTATTTAGCAATGTCATTAGATACAAGCCCAATTTACTAGATAGCTGCGAGATTTAAGATCAAATGCATTTCTATGTATCAACATACAGTTAGATATTATAATTTTAGAAAGATACCATTCAAAACAGAACCACAAATTATAAAGTGCTCAGTAATAAATACTAAAATATATAAATATGTACAGTTAATTCTTCATTTAACTCTCTATTCTATAACTTTGTCATATAGTTAAGACTTTATCCATATGGAGGTAATGAGAAATTTTACTGAAAAACATTAAAAGGAATGAAAATAAATGAAACTACATTATTTCTACAGATAGTCTCAAAGTCAAAACTTCTTTCAATAGACCATTAAAAAATAATTTCCAGATAAAGGCAGGGTTTCCTTTTTTTTTTTTTTTTTTAAGTTTATTTATTTTGAGAGAGAGCCTGAGCAGGTGAGGAGCAGAAAGACAGGGAGAGAGAGAGAATCCCAAGCAAGTTCTGTGTCAGCACAGAGCCTGACATAGTGCTCCAACCCACAAACCATGAGATCCTGACCTGAGCCAAAATCAAGAGTCAGATACTCAACTGACTGAGCCACACAGGCGCCCCAAGGCATGGTTTCTTAATAGCAATACTACTGACATTTTGGGTCCAATTACTCTTTGTTGTGGAGGGCTGTCTTGTGCCTTTTAGAGTGCTTAGCAACATCCTTGCCCTTTGTTCAATAGTTGCCAGTAGAATTCCTCACACTGTTATTATAACCAAAACTGTCTACACATTTGCAAATATCTCCTGGAGGGCAAAATGACCCCCATTTGAGAACCACTGGATTATGGACATAGACGTGAATGACAGCTTTTAAATAAGCATATAAATGTATAAGCTCACTTTTAAATAATGATACAGAAAAGACTCTTGGAGAGAAACAAAAGCGTGTAACGTGAAAAAAATATACAATTGATAAATTAAAAAAATAAATTAAGATTTAATTTAAATTTACTTGAATTAAATACCAAAAAGAAATTGCAGAAGCCAAAAACTGGGTGAACATATCTGAAGGAAAACATTATTATCTTGAATGCATACAAGACTCCTAAAAATAAAAAAGACAAAAACTAATAAGCTAATAGGAAAATACAAATTAAAATTATAATCAGATCAAAATTTATATACTTCACATCCACACTCTCATCTGGACATATTCACAAACAGAATAGAGAGAAAATAAGTGATAAAAGATTAGCATACATAGATTAATAGGTTGCTAGATACAGAGATAAGATGTTTTCTGTTCAAATAAAGTTCAAAATGCATAATTAAATAATATATTTAACCGATGTATCAAAAGTGCATGCATAAGTAGTAAAACTACAGAAGCATATGCACAAAATTCAGGCCTGCAGCTGCCATTAGGGAAGAGAACACAAAACTTTGGGATTGTTCTATTTCTTCAGGTAGAACTTAATAATATGTGCTTACTTTATAATAATTTTAGGCCATACATGTAAATTAGAGAAAATCTTTTGAAATATGACTATTCCATAATAAAAGAAAATACTAAAAAAACCCTCAACCTGAGAGAGGTTAAATATATTTTTCAAGGCAAGCGTGGAGCATGTAATATTATCCCATCTGTCACACTCCACAAATTGTGTTTTCACCCTTGAGGCAAAGATAAATATTTAATTTATTATTGTTCTCCTTCTGTGTTACCTCGATGCATACTTTAAATAAAAAATGCTCAGAGCATCATTAAATTCTGGTAATTCTCCAGTGCCAGGCCAATTAGGTATAAATTCTTTAGTTATGCATTTAAGCCAGATATTGTACTTGACAATTCCAATCTGTTGGCAGGGACAGCCAGGGTCGCTGTAACTGAGCAGCTCTACTAACAACAAGGGAGACTTCAAAATGAATTCTGCTAGAAAAACAAGATATATGTAACAACGATAACAGGAACAATTCACCAAGAAAAAAATTCCAAGTGTTTTTACTCTTAATAACAAAGCTTCATTTCACTCAAAGCAAATCCTGAGAGAATTAAAAGGAGACAAAGACAAATCCACAGTCATGTTGATGTCAACACCACTTTCTGAAAGAATGATGGGAGTGTGTGGAGTGAATAGACAACAAAATCAATAAGGATATAGAATTGAACAATATTGTGAATTAACTTGACCTAATTGATATTTACAGAACATTCCAACCAACAACTTAAATGTCCACTTTTTTCCCCCCCAAGTACACAAGGGACATTTGCCAAGAAAGACTATATGCAGGGCAATAAAACAACTTGTATCATATGGAATATGCTTAATCTTCACAGCAGTTAAACTGCACAATAAAAGGTATCAGGGAAACCTCCGAATATTTAGAAAATAAGTGATATAGATTTCTAAGTGACATTTCAATCAAGAAGAAAACTATAAGAGATATTATAACATCTTTTAATCAAATAAAAATACTTTATATAAAAGTTTGTGGATTGCAGGTCAAACAGAGTATATGAAAAATTTATGGTATTAAATGTATAGATCAGAAAATAAGAAATATCTAAAATTAATGATCTAATCTCAGTTTAACAAATTATAAATAAAAAACAACTAAGCCCAAAGTAGGTAGAAAAGGGAAATGAAAAGATGCAACATAAGTAAATGAAGTAGAAAATAGAACTGTACGCTTACAATTGGTTTGTGTGTGTTTATGTACCTTTTACCTAATGAGTTCGATTTACTAAAAAGGCTGTGCAGAGGTATGCAATTTATAGGAAATTATTTCTGGTGATCGTAGGCATAGAGTGTTTTGCACCAAGGAAAAAAGCTGCATATACAGAAGTATTTTAGTACTTTTTAGCTTAAGAATACTTTAACAGAAAAAAATGGACAACAGTATAACAGTACCTCTCTTAGTGATTCCCATTTTGTGTGTGTTGCCATCAACTGACCTCGATCAGATTCCATGTTGTGGTTGAACATAAGAGGTCTCCAGAATAAAATGCTATGTATATTTACATATGATTGCAAAGTAATACATAAATTTAATTCTTTTGGTTCAGTGTCAAGCTAAATCTCAATTGATTAGCAAAAAATAAAAATTTCAGAATCCTATCATGTACAAACAACTTACACATATATTTATGTTCAAGCCTTGTAATATCCTTCTAAATGCTAAATCTACTTTTTAGGATGAGGACATGAAATATAATCAAATTTATGCAATTTACCCATCATATAGCAGTCTCTGATCATATGTTCCCAAAGACAGCAATCCATCTGCTATTTTACATTGCCTTTCTCTTAACTTACATATTTTTATTTACTCTGTCTTATAAAACAGGGATACAGAGGGTAATTAAACTATAATAACAATCATTATACACAACTGGTTTAGTAGATTTTTTTGAAACATACTTCTAAAAGGAAGAGTTAGGGAAAACTTATATATATATTTAATACTTTTTTATGTTTATTTCTTTTTGAGAGACAGAGAGAGGCTGGAGGAGGAGTAGAGTGAGGGAGACAGATGATCTGAAGCAGGCTCTGTATTGACAGCAGAGAGCCTGATGCAGGGCTCAAACCAACGAACCTCGAGATCATGACCTGAGCTGAAGTCAGGCGCTTAACCGACTGAGCCACCCAGGCGCCCCAACTGATGTATCTGTATACTATAAGGAACTTTTAAATTTTTATTTATTTTTGAGAGAGACAGAGACAGAGTGTGAGCCGGGGAGGGACAGGGAGAGAGGGAGACACAGAATCCAAAGTGGGCTCCAGGCTCTGAGCTGTCAGTGCAGAGCCTGACATGGGGCTCCAGCTCACAAACTGTGAGATGAAGACCTAGGCCGAAGTCGGACGCTTAACCAACTGAGCCACCCAGGCGCCCCTAAAAGGAACTCTTAGATCCAAGTTAATGGTTCTTTATTCTAAATTTATTTCAACTGGGAGAAATTTCACATCTATTAATTGCATTAATTTAGAGGAAATGCTTAATTTTTATATATCTAATTTCAAATGGATAGGTATAATGTGTATATTTTTTAATCCAACTAATCCTGAAAGAGTTTAGTGCCAGATCTTGGAATTGTTTTACTAATGTACCAGTTACAGAAAACAAAGCTGGTAATTCCAATATAATACCAATACCAAAAGACCATGATTTGGGTCATTTATTTAAAGACATTTTAACTGTCCAATGTATCAGCTATGTACTAAGGATACAAAAATGATTAAAACAGACTCACAGAGTTCATCAGCATATTGAGGGAGAAAAATGTGGAAACAAATCAGAATGTGATAGGAGTTCCACTAAAATATGAACAATGCATTATGTTGATGCTAAAGAGGAAGTGATCAATCCTATATTTGAGCTGTAGGGGAAAAGAGGGTGTGAAAAGTTGATGCTTAATCTGGTTAAAGAGATGGGCATTTTAATCTGAAAGAAAAACATTTGTTCAATGTAAACTACTTCCTAAATTCAGAAGTTAATAGTTTAAACTTTTGATACTAGTGTTCAAATAAGTTTTCCATTATTAGTGAATCCATCAGTGACATTAATTTTAAAGTTAACCCTTCTTCTTTAAATATTTTTTTCTTATTACTATTGTCCTGAATCTGACTTTGACCCAACCAAAATTTGTTTGTAGGCCGGTATGCATTTATAAGCAATATTGTAGAGTTTGGGATTTTTATTCCACTTCAGCCCTTTTCTAGGTGAGATTTCCCCTACTGATTTTTTAAATACTAAACACTTGTGGTTAGAGTCTGTTATCTGAAAAATTCTAAAAAATTTTGATGGATTGAAAACCCAGAATAAAACATGAAATATTAGATATTTATTAGATGTCATTATCTCACTTCCTTTCACTTTAACTTGGACCTTTAAGAAGAAGGCATCAACATTCATGGAGAAGGAAGCACATACCACGCACTGATTCAGAACAACTTTATAGCATAACTTTTATTATAACTTTGGTGCATATAGATACCTTTAAGAGTTTCATGACTGTCTTCTGTTCAGTATCTCATATTACAATGCTAACCACAATCTCTAGTGACAAATCCAAAATATACCTTAGGACATGAATTATATAGACTTTAAAAATCCTAAGTACTAATGTTTTAGGGAACTGATACATGTCTGCCTGATCCCTTGATACCCCTTTTTTACTCTGCCCTTTCTGTATTGACTTTCAATGAAAGTATCTTTGATGTATCTGTGTGTGAGTGGGGGTATATTTTTAAAAATATACTTTATTCTGGGGCTCCTGGATGGCTCAGTTGGTTAAGCATCCAACTTCGGCTCAGGTCATGATCTCACGGTTCATGAGTTTGAGCCCTGCGTTGGGCTCTGTGCTGCCAGTTCAGAGCCTAGAGCTTGCTTCAGATTCTGTGTCTCCAGCTCTCTCTGCCCCTCACCCACTCGCACTCTGTCTCTCTCTCTCAAAACAAACAAACAAACAAACATTTAAAAAAGAATTTAAAAAATATATACTTTATTTAAAAGAAAACTCTTAACATCTCCTATTTCTAATTTGAGAAAAAGGAACACTGTTCGCCAGCAGCAAAATACATATACACTGTGCCAGATGCTCTGTTTCAAAGATAGAAAATATGCTATGCAATCTTCTGGAAAAATGTGATTCAGATTTTTAAAATAACTCTGAAGCTAAATGATCTGGAAGATGACACCCCTATCAGAACAATTCTGAAAGAATAACCAAAGATGAAGACATCATCATTTCACATAGGAAAGAAATTAGTAATCATATATATACACTGTTTTTCTCACAGGAGAATACTATTCTATTGTAGTCTAAAGAAGAAAATGTAAGAAAAAAATATCACTGGGCATATTACTATGAAACACAATTAAGTGGGCAAACTGTAAAAAATACTTATATAATGTTATCATTGCAACTCTGATTTACTGTATGGTTTTCCAATATTCAGTAGCCTCAGGAGATTATAAACTGATATTAGATAAGAATTAAAAGATGATGATTTTAGGCTTTATTTTATTTTATTAAAAAAAAATTTTTTTACATTTATTTTTGAGTGACAGAGAGAGACAGCGTGAGCAGGGGATGGGCAGAGAGAGAGGGAGACACAGATTCAGAAGCAGGCTCCAGGCTCCAAGCTGTCAGCACAGAGCCCACAAACTGTGAGATCGACTTTAATTTATTTTTAAATATTTATTTATTTTGAAAGAGAGAGCATGAGCCAGCAAGCACAGGTGGGGGATGGGCAGAGAGGGAGAGACTCCCACAGAGAGATATGGGTGGGGCTTGATCCCACAAACCTTAAGATCATGACCTAAGCCAAAATCAAGATTTGGATACTTAACCGACTGAGCCATCCGAGCTCCCCAATTTTGGGCCTAATTTTAAGCAGAAAACTTATTCCAACAAGAGCCATCTAAGCTGTTTTTCTCAAAGGCACTCTTCTTTATGCCACATTTACTTGAGAGAGCCTTGTTCTATTCTGTTTAGCTGAACAGAGGTCAGAGAATCAACTTCATATATTTAACTGACCTACTATACAATACATTTTCTTCACTGCTACTGGTTGCTTGGAACTTGAAAATTGTTTCAACTATTTTTTTGTTATATATGGAAGAGAAAAAGGCAGCTTAAGATAGTGTTCTAAAGGCAAAGTTTAGCTGCTTTCTGGATTCCTGTTTTAACCATCTATGTGATTTTATGCCTTAAAAATATTACTTGTAGCTTTCATTGGGGATCCAAGATGGAACTTAAAGACACACAAGTGTTCAATTCTCTATAATAACCAAACTATATATTAATTTTTATCAGACAGCTGTAAAAATTATTTCATTTGGATAAAATTCATTTTCTAATTGTTAATTTTCTTGGCTTTCTTAGCTTTAGATCTTCAAATGCCTATTTATGTTTGGCATTTCATTTGAAAGCACATTTTTAGGAAGTTTTGCTGTGTTTTTCTGTTTAGTTTTGGACTTTCTCTTTCTCTCCTTCTCACGTTTTCTACCTTCCTGTGCTTCCTGTGTTTGGTCTTTCCTTTCCTGTATGTGTTTATTTTACATTATATTTTTGGTTGTCCCCAGGTGACAGTCTGTGCCCTAGTTGCACCACTGAAAACCAGATCTTACAATATTACTTTGGAGGTGGGGCCCTGTTGTGACACTGGTAGATGGCAGATTCAGTTGGAGAGCTGGTGGGCAACTTGGCTCAGCTCTGGTGTTAAAGCTATGCCCAATTCTTTTCACACTGCCAGGCCTATGGGTTGACATTAATCCCAAGCAGTATTTTGTAGAAGCTTGTGTTTGTTTTATTTTGTAGATGCATTTCAGAATGAAATAGGGGATGAATCATTTATTTTGGGAGAAAGCAGCTGTCAACTGGTAAGGATACTCAAATAGCCAGGTTGAGACTCCATGGGGTGAGGAAATAAGGCCTCTTACCAACAGCCAGAATGAACTTGCCCAACCGTATGAGAGATCATCCATCTTGGATATGAAAACTCCATCCACCCAAAGCCTACAGATGACTGCAGCCCTCACCAATATCTTAAATGCAGCTTCATGAAAGATGCTGAGCTAGAACCACCAGCCAAACCACATTGGATCTCCTGACCCATAGAAACTGGGTGATATAATGTTTCTTTTAGGCTGCTAAGTCTTGGGGTCATTTGTTACACAGCAATAGATAATTACTATATCCATTTGTATTGATAACTTTGTCATGCCTCAATCTCCATCTCCATCTTTATCTATGTCTATTGGGTAAATTGATATCTCTTTAGAAAATAGCACTAAAAATTATTAATTGAAGGTAATAAAATGTAATGATCAGTAAAAATTAATTTTCTATTAAATCCTATTTTGTGGGGAATGAGCTTAGAAATTCCCTGGGATTACACCCATGGGTTAACAAAGCATAAAGAATTACAAAGCCATAGGATGCACACACTCAAGTTTGGGTAAACAAGATTAGGTACATAAGTATAGAGAAGGCGCGGCAGAAGCTCCAGTATAGAGAAGGCGGGGCAAAGGCCTCAATATAGAACATAGGCATATGAAATAAACAAGATTAGGCATTAAGGGCAGAAGTGTCCCCCAATTTAGTACTATATCAGAAAGCTGCTTTCACAGGAAGGAAGGACCAAATTAGGCAAACTGGTAAATTAGGCTATAGACCACTACTCTGTACTGAGTGAAGCTGTCCAGAGCGGAGATTATTTACAAAAGAAAGGTGCCTTGTTAACTCTGGGATCACGTGTCCTACCTGTCTCATCCCCTAGGCTAGCTAAGATAAACAGAGGTGATGCCTCATATCCGCAGTAAACAACTTCCGCTTGACTGCCTGCTGCCAGGATTTTGTTTTGTATTAACCCAAACCCCTAACCCTGAATATCTTCAAGACCCCCTTTCCCTCATGTCTGTGAGTTGATGTTCACAGATTCATTCTCTTTGTGCACGTCCACCGCCATGTTTGTAAGCCTTCTGATCCTGATAAAAACGGAGCAAGGACCCTTATTCAGGGCTCTTGTCTTTTCCTGAACATTAGCCATCTCTCGCTTTTAATCCTGCGTTTTTCTCTCTTGCTAGACAAGAGGGAACTTGAGACTTAGAGTCTACGACACTATGTAATGCCTTAATCTTTGACAAAGATTACTTGGAAATAGTTCTGAAAATGGGTATAAACTAAAAATTAGCAGTCATACAATGCTCATTTCTTAGATAATATCACTAGGTTTTAGCAGCCAATTTACATAAAGTGTTAATGGGATATAAGTTACAAAAGTAACACCTAAATCCTGAGCCAGGACATAGTGTTGTCACTAGATCTCTGAATTATATTTCCTTTATAAATGGTTTACTGAAGAAATGTATTTATTTACTAATTAAATATCATTTAAAACTCTTCTACTGTAAACAGATTATCAGAGACATGATTTAAGGACTTCATAGTCTAATGTCTTCATACTGCCCCATAACATTGAGGGGTGCTTTACAAAATACCCTTCTCAGGAACTGACTGAAATTTAAGATATTCAGATCTGGACACTATAAAACAGATCTGGAGCTAATGGAAATATGTCAACAAAATCAAATCCTCTTCTTGGTTTACAGATATGCAGTCCTCATGTCCTACAGCTGAAGCTATGTGACAGTTCACGTGCAGATTCAACACACACATAACATACACACTCACATGTTCTCAAAAAATTTACTAGATTTTAAACCTGCAGTTGAAGACACAGTATCAAAGACAATTTTTAACCTGTGTCCATTTCTGGTGTATTAATCAGTACTCTTGAATTCTGATGACAGAAACCCAGCCCAAAGTAGATTACACAGAAACTTAAGTACATTATTTGATGTTACTAAACAGGTGGATTTGATTTCAGAGATAGTTAGATTCAAGGATTCAAAAAATTATCCACCAGGGCCCTATCTCTGTCTGTAGCTCTAGGTTCCTTTTGCTGCTCTGGGTTTAATTCCCAAATAGACCATCTCCATTTGGGAGCAAAGAAGGACACCAAAAACCCCAGCCATGAACAACACTGCTTTTATTGTGTGCTTACCACTAAACCAATCTGGTGGAAAGGAAATATTCTGGTTTCCTTGGACACAAAGTCAATGCCTATTCCTGGCAAAACATGGGGGAAAATGCAGGCGGGTTACCCACTCCAAAATCACAATGAGCAAAGTCACTGTAGGATAGGAGATATATTGTCTCTCTATGGATGAGAGCCTGGATAGACAAAATCTCAGATACTGTGCACTTCCTATCTGAATTACTGTCTAGTCCTCAGAGCCAATGTTGATATTCTTTTTTTTAATATTTATTTATTTTTGAGAGAGAGAAAGAGACAGAACACAAGTGGGAGAAGGGCAGAGAGAGAGAGAGAGGGAAACACAGAATCTGAAGCAGACTCCAGGCTCTGAGTTGTCAGCACAGAGCCTGAAGTGGGTCTAAAACTCAGAAACGTCAAGATCATGACCTGAGCTGAAGTTGGACGCTTAACCAACGGGGCCACCCAGATGCCCCTGTTGATATTCTAGTTATCAACCTAAGAGTATTTTCAAAATGTGTTTAGTTGTCAATCTATACTAGCATGATCTTAGCTTATTCTTTCTTTTTTAATTTTTAATTTTTTTTTTAATTTTAGAGAGAGAGAGCATGAGTGGGGGAGAGGGACAGAGGAAGATAGAGAGAATTTTAAGTAGGCTCCACACTCAGCCCAACACAGGGCTTGATCTCATGACCCTGGGATCATGATCTGAGCTTAAATCAAGAGTTGGACACTCAGCTGAGTCACCCAGACACCCCATTTTAGTTTATTCTTTTATTCAGTACTTAATGAACAGATATTGTAATCCTGGAACTGTTCTGGGTTTTGAGGATATATCAGTGAAAAAAAAGTTACAAATTTTTGTTTTTGTTTTTCTCACAGAGATTACATTTTATGAATCTAACATTCTAGTTTAAAAGTGCAAACCTCCAGATACTTCCATGGGCTTACTGAATTAGAAACAAAAAATATGCATAATGAGTGGCACATGTATGCTCTTGGGCATACTGATGTTTCAAATCTAAACTACTTTTCTTTTGCCATTCTTTTTCTCATGCTCCATAACTCTCATAATTACTATAATGTTTTTCTATAATCTGCTGGAATGACATTTCATCTTGAATTGTATATTCTGATAGTCAAAACATCTATTGGGATATCCGACTGCTCTTGTGTTACCTTTAGATTTCACTTGTAAAATTAAAATGTGTCTTTTACAACACTCGATGCTTACCATGTTTTATCGTCCAATCACCTGATACAAAAACACAGGTCTTCAAAAGCTTGACCTACAATGTGTTTGTCACGTAAAAGCACTAAAACGGTTGCTATCTTTACTTTTGTGTGCCTTGTATTGTGGACAAAGAAGTAATTATAAACAACGAATAAAATAATACTAAAATGAATCTAAAAATATTCACTACTTTTATGATCTTTTTAGTTAATGTTATGGAAGTAGTAAATTGGTAAGTTATAAAAATGTTGTTTATTGTATACTTATGGTGAGATGATAAGACATTGTAGAGGAAACCAATAAAATAGAAAACAAATGAAAATTTTATGTACTTTTTTTCCTTGCGTATTACACAGAAAAATATTCAGGCATATTCCACCAGACATGATTACAGTAAAAAAATACAAACATGGAAGCAAAAGTGAGTACCAAGTGAAGCATTTAGTAACTTGAAGAGATCAGACATGTTTTGTTTGCTTCTCCATCTGTCTTCTCTTCTTTCTTGAGTACACTTTGAACATCTTGTCTACTGGGTTCTCTAACGTTTCAAATCTAAAATAATAATTGTCATTAAACTGGATAATAGCCAACCCCATTTTAGAATGCCACTCCAATTCTTGGTCAACATTTCATATCCAATCAGTGGATATAATGAAAGGATATGGCTTATTTTACTCTTAATTTATACAGTAGATACTCTCTTAAGTAACAATCATTGAATAATTGTGCCAGAAAGACGCACCCTACACATTCCTCATTGAACAACAACGAGGTAATCCACAGGGCAGTGCAGTCTGGTGGCTTGCTGTCTACTTTTGCATAAATCCATGTTCTTCTGCTTGTACTACTTTCATCTCTTTATGTCAAGTTGTTATGTGACTACATGTTTCATTAAAAATGGTGTCAATTTATTAAATATAAATGGGAAAAGTGTAGCTGTTTGTGGAGAAACTAAACTGAAGGTTTTAGACTTGATAATGACCTATTCCTGTCACCATTAGAAAATATAGTTAAAAAAATACATTCCAGTCAGTAACAAATGTAAAAACATTGGTGTGATTTTTAAAATTAGAGAGCAATTCTAAAAGCAATTACTTTACAACTCCCTTTATGTTCTCCACTTTAAACAAAAATAACACTAAAAGTAACATTTAGGATACAATAGACATGCCATTCTCACTGGTGTGAGGGGACATCTTATTGTAGTTTTGATTTATATTTACCTGATGATGAGTGGTGTTGACATCTTTCATGTGTCTGTTAGCCATCTGTATGTCTTCTGTGGAGCAATGTCTATTCATGTTTTCTGCCTATTTTTTGACTGGATTATTTGTCTTTTTGATGTTAAGTTTTATAAGTTCTTTATATATTTTAGATACTAATCCATTATCAGATATGCCATTTGCAAATATCTTCTCCCATCCCATAGAAAATAATAGGTGTTGGCAAGGTTGCGGAGAAAGGGGAACTCTCTTACACTGTTGGTGGGAATGCAAACTGGTGCAGCCACTCTGGAAAACAATATGGGGGTTCCTCAAAAAGTTAAAAACAGAACTACCCTACAATCCAGCAATTGCACTACTAGGTATTAACCCAAAGGATTCAAAAATGCTAATTTGAAGGGATACATTTACCCCAATCTTAATAGCAGCATTATTAACAATAGCCAAACTATGCAAAGAACCCAAATGTCCATCAACTGATGAATGGGTAAAGAAGAGGAGGTGTATTTATACAATGGGATATTATTCAGCCATAAAAAGAATGAAATATTGCCATTTGCAACAACATGAATGGAGCCAGAGTATTATGCTAAGTAAAAAAAAGTCAGTCAGAGAAAGACAAATACCATATCATTTCACTCATATGTGGAATTTAAGAAACAAAACAAGTGAGCAAAGGGAAAAGAGAGAGAGGGAGAAAGAGAGAAATCAAAATAGACTCTAAACTATGGAGAACAAACTTAGTGTTGCTAGAGGAGAGGCTGGTGGGGGGATTGGTTAAATAGGTGATGGATATCAAGGAGGCCAGTTGAGATGAGCACTGGGTATTGTAAGTGAAGAATCACTAAATTCTATACCTGAAACTAATATTACACTCTATGTTAACTAATTGGAATTTAAATAAAAATTTGAAGGAAAAATAGCAAGAAATGAAAGATATTATGAATATGGATATTGAAGAAATGTCCAGAGAAAGCCCAAATAAACTCATGTTAAAAATAGGCTTTGCTTTGTATATGGTCAAAGGATGCCCATGCATATGCCTCAGGTAATCATCCAGATCTGAGCCTAAATTTCAGTCACTGTGACTTCACAATGTAAGACTCACTAACTGTTATCTCCTGTGTCCACTTCCCTCTAGAGATGTATTTCCTGTTTTTTGTTTTGTTTTGTTTTCTTTTCTTTTTTCCTACAAAAGTAGACAGTTTCTAAGAATAAGTGAATAAAAATGATAGGGCACCACAGGAGGTGATAATTAACTTGATAAAAGCTATGTGGTTAATATTACTAGACATAACCCTATTTCAAATTACTCACTAAAAAATCCCTTGAAAATAACAATTTCACCTATTACTCAAATTAATTCTTCCAGTGCCTTGTGGATTAAATTGAGAATTTAAAAGAGATTATTTCCTAGATGGTACCATGGGAGGCATTCTATTGTTTGTTGTTTGACTTTAATATCAAGCCACATTTGGTCACCCCTAGTCCCTGCAAATTGAACTGCATCTATTATGACTCATGAGTCAACATGAAAAGTAATGACTCAAAAATTGTCATATTTTTTAGGAGAACTAAACATTTATTTTTTGAAAAGTTTTGAATTCAAGATAAAATGCAATGGTGTTTTGACCTTTTCTTTCCAGATTTTTGAATCCTCCTGCTCCTTTTCTTTTTTTTTATTCCAATGTTAAAAAGGGAGGGTATTTGGTTTATACACAGGTTTTCTTAGTAAATGTCTTAGCATGCTTGGAAGATAAAAAATGCCTAATATTATCATCATTTTGACTTCAAAATTCTGCTTGCTGGAGGTGGAAGCAAATGACAACTCTTCTAAAAGCAAGCAGGTGTAGGCCTGGCTCCAGAACTGCTCAGTAGGAAGCTGACATTTCAACATTAAAGTTCAATGCATTGGAGCATTGTTCTAGTCATAACAAACCGTCTAAATTACAAAATCCTGGCAACACATTCTAGCCATTAAGCTGAATATCCCCCTATTTTCAGTCTGGAAAGCTTTTATTAATTCATAAAAGGATTTTCTCAGCCGAAAGAAATTGGAACCTGGCAGAGCAAACAACAAAAACAGGTCCACTCATTTCCCAGCTGAAAGATTTGACCAGATTCATTAGCATTTGAATTACTTCTGAAAAATTCCACCCATCACTGATTACCATATATAGTTTTAATGTATTACTGCGGACTCATAATTCTGTCTTTTCATCCAGTTGTGCTTTATAGAATAATTTTCATTTATAATATTCTCAGCATAGTTTATTACACATTACTCCAATGTTATATATATTTTTTCTTTTGGAAAGTTTACAAATAGAATCACAGTAAAAATATTACCCAGAACAACAAGTGATATTCTTTAAACCTGAAGCTGTTCAGACTTTGCTCCCTAAGCTTTTTCTCAGCCACCCTACCATCAAGGTCATGACAAGGAAAGAGAAGGAAATTGTACTATTTGCAGTTAAATAATTACTGACAAATACATTAATGATAATGATAAGCAAGGTAAAGGAAGTAATTGTTTATAAACATTGGAGTTTTCCATAAAATTAAATAATACCATATTACATAACTCTGTATATAATTTTACAGTGTAACAAATGGTGTTGACTCTTTTAGGGATATTATATGTGCAAAAAATTTCATAGAGTTCAATAATCCTTAGTGTGTGTTGTTCTTTATACATTTATATATGCACTTCTATCATCACCAAAGATATGGAACATTTCCCTGAGATACACTCAAATGCCACTTCCACATCCATCCCGCCTTCCAGAAGACATACATTTATTCTGACTTCTAATTGTCCTAACTATTCTTTTTCATCATCTATGTATTTTGCCTCTTCTTGAATTAATATAACTGGAGGAAAAAAGCATGTACTCTTGTATCTGTTTCCTTTAATTAGTATATTTTTATTAAACCATCTTGTGGTGAATACCAGTTTTTCATTCTCTTCAATTTCTGTGTAATTATTATCTTGTTATTATAACAGTTTATTTTTTAACAGTTTTATTAAGATAAAATTCACATGTCATAAAATTCATCCTTTATAATTGCTCAATTCAGTCATTTTTAGTATATTCTCAGAATTGTGCAACTATCACCACTGTCTATTTGTATTTATTTTTTTAAGTCTATTTATTTATTTCTTGAGAGAGAGAGAGAATATGAGTGGGGAAGGGACAGCAAGAGAGGGAGGGAGAGAATCCCAAGCAGGCTCAGTGCTGTCAGTACAAAGCCTGATGCGGGGCTCGAACTCAGGAACCATAAGATCGTGACCTGAGCTAAAACCAGGACGGAGCCACTCAGGCACCCCTCTCATTTTAGAACTTTTTCATCACTCCAAGAAGAAACCTCATGCCTCTGAGTGATCAATTGTGATAACTTCTCTCCCTAGCCCCTGGAAACCACTCATCTACTTTCTATCTCTATAGATTTGTCTATTCTGGACATTCGAAAAAATAGAATCATACACTATGCACCACTGTTTGTTTATCCATTTATGTGTTGATGGACATTGAATTGTTTCTAGTTTGGGGCATCATGAGTAATGCTATTGTGGAAATTCTTATGTAAGTCCTTTTGTGATCATTCATATTAATTTTTGGATTTTATAAACTATAAACTTAGTTGACTAAAAATTGCTGAACATTTTTCTGTAGTATTTGTACAATTTTCTAATGTATGTATGAGAATATATGAGAGTTCTTATTGCACTATAACTTCTCAAATACAACTGGTGCTGACATTTTTTTGTGTTGTTATATTAACCTGTATAGAAGTTATAGAGTATGGGCTGCCTAGGTGGCTCAGTTGGTTAGGCGTCTGACTTCAGTTCAGGTCATGATCTTGAGCCCCACATCGGGCTCTGTGCTGACAGCTCAGAGCCTGGAGCCTGTTTCCGATTCTGTCTCCCTCCCTCTCTGCCCCTCTCCCATTCACGCTCTGTCTCTTTCTCTCAAAAATAAACAAACGCTAAAAAAAAAAAAAAAAAAAAAAAAAAAAGTTATAGAGTAGAATCCCAGTGTGGTTTAATTCACATATCTACGATAACTACTGATGTTAAACTGTTGGTTACTTTCCCAGCTTCTTTTATGAAGTACCAGTAAATATTTGGGTATTTTCATTGGATTGTCTGTCTTCTTCATAATGACTTGCAAGAGTTTTGAAATATGTTTTTGATATATGACTTTGGCACATATATGCTGTCTTTTCATTTTCGAGATTCAATAGGTAGCTTCTCTTGTCACTTTCTTAATGACGTCTATAAATTAAACTTTACTTTTTTTTTAAGTAGATTCCACACCCAGTATGGGGCCCAGTGTGGGGCCTGAACTCACAATCTTGAGATCAAGACCTGAGCTGAGTTCAAGTGTCAGACACTTGACTGACTGAGCCACCCAGGTGCCCTGACACTTTCAATTTTGATGTATTTTGTCTAATAAATGTTTGCCTATAGCAATTATGCATTTTTCTAAATTTTATCTTTTGTTTTCTACATTTAAATATATAATTGATTATAAATTTATTTTTTATTTGATGTGAGGGAAAAGGTGAAGTTCATTTTATAATGGATACCCAATTTTTTAAGCACCATTTCATAAATAGATTGCCCTTTCCACATTTAATTACCTTGGTGCCATTTTTGAAAATCAATTGACCATACATGTTTGAGTGGACCTGTAAATTGCACATTCTGAAGAATCTCAATGGGCTATGTGTGTTTGCTTATGCCAACACTACATTGCGTTGAATACAACAGTGTTGTAGTAGGACTTGAAATCAGATTGTGAAATCCTCAAACTTTGTTCCTCTTTTTCAAAATTGCTTTTGGCTATTCATTTTTCTTTGCATTTCCAAATGGAATTGATTAAGTCACCATGTCAATTTCTAAGAAAATGGATGCTGGGAATTTTATTGGGATTGTTTTGAAGCCATGAATCAATTTGAGGAGAACTGATAGCAATAATGAGTTATCCAATTACTGATTATGATAAATCTTTCCATTTAGTTATTTTAAATATCTGTAACATGGTTTATGCTTTTAGGCGTGCAAGTTTTGTGCATAATTTGTTAAGTGTATTCCCTTAATTTGGTGAGAAGTCATGGATCTGGAGAAAATATCTTAAAATCACATATTCAGCAAAGGATTAAAGCCTGATTATATAAAGAACTCTAAAACATGTAAGGATGTTTTAAAGGGAAATTACTGTGTATCGTTGGTGTAGTCATATTTACATGAATCTATCCATATTTTAAAACACTGAAAACTATAGAAAGCTTGTGAAAGAAATTGAAAAAGACACAAAAAAATGGAAAAAGATTCCATGCTCCTGGATAGGAACAACAAATATTGTTAAAATGTCAATACTACCCAAAGCAATCTACATATTCAATGCAATCCCTATCAAAATAACACCAGCATTCTTCACACAGCTAGAACAAATAATCCTAAAATTTGTATGGAACCGGAAGAGACCCTGAATAGCCAAAGCAATCTTGAAAAAGAAAACCAAAGCAGGAGGCATCACAATCCCAGACTTCAAGCTATACTACAAAGCTGTAATCATCAAGACAGTATGGTACTGGCACAAGGACACTCAGATCAATGGAACAGAATAGAGAACCCAGAAATGGACCCACAAACATATGGCCAACTAATCTTTGACAAAGCAGGAAAGAATATCCAATGGAATAAAGACGGTCTCTTCAGCAAGTGATGCTGGGAAAACTGGACAGCAACATGCAGAAGAATGAACCTGGACCACTTTCTTACACCATACACAAAAATAAACTCAAAGTGGACCTTAATGTAAGACAGGGAGCCATCAAAATCCTCGAGGAGAAAGCAGGCAAAAACCTCTTTAATCTTGGACACAGCAACTTCTTACTCAACATGTCTCCAGAGGCAAGGGAAACAAAAGCAAAAATGAACTACTGGACTTCATCAAAATAAAAAGCTTCTGCACAGGGAAGGAAACAATCAACAAAACTAAAAGGCAACCAACAGAATGGGAGAAGATATTTGCAAATGGCATATCAGAAAAAGGGTTAGTATCCAAAATCTATAAGGAACTTATTAGACTCAACACCCAAAAAACAAATAATCCAGTGAAAAATGGGCAAAAGACATGAATAGACACTTCTCCAAAGAAGACATCAGATGGCCAACCGACATGAAAAAATGCTCAACATCACTCACCATTAGGGAAACACAAATCAAAACCACAATGAGATTCTACCTCACAACTGTCAGAATGGCTAACATTAACAACTCAGGCAGCAACAGATGTTGGTGAGGATGCAGACAAGAGGATCTCTTTTGCATTGTTGGTGGGAATGCAAGCTGGTGCAGCCGCTCTGGAAAACAGTATGGAGGTTCCTCAAGAAACTAAAAATAGAAGTACCCTACAACCCAGCAATTGCACTACTAGGCATTTATCCATGGGATACAGGTTGTGCTGTTTCAAAGGAACACATGCACCCCCATGTTTATAGCAGCACTATCAACAATAGCCAAAGTACAAAAAGAGCCCAAATGTCCATCGATGGATGAATGGATAAAGAAGATGTGGTATATATATAGAACAGAGTATTACTCGGCAATCAAAAAGAATGAAATCTTGCCATTTGCAACTACGTGGGTGGAACTGGAGGATATTATGCTAAGTGAAATTAGTCAGTCAGAGAAAGACCAAAATCATATGACTTCACTCATATGAGGACTTTAAGAGACAAAACAGATGAACATAAGGGAAGGGAAACAAAAATAATATAAAAACAGGGAGGGGGAAAAAACAGAAGAGACTCATAAATATGGAGAACGAACAGAAGGTTACTGGAGGGGTTGTGGGAGGGGGGATGGGCTTAATGGGTAAGGGGCACTAAGGAATCTACTCCTGAAATCACTGTTGCACTATATGTCAACTAATTTGGAAGTAAATTGAAAAAAAAATTAAAAATAAAATAAAAAAACACTATAAAAAAATTCATAGAACTACATACCAAAAAAGTGTATTATTATTAATAGAAGTTTTTAAGTTGGCAATTTTTTAATGAAAAAAAAAAACTAAGACATTGCTATTGTTGCTCTTTTAATAATCATTGAAATGTTTGTTTAAACCAAATAATTTCCATTTTGGGTGTTCTTTATTCTGTTCTTAAATTTTCTGCTTTTATCCAAGATTATTTAGATTTAGTCAAAGATCTTCTTTAGTGTATAGTGGTACAGCTCTGTTGGCAACAAATTCTCTCAACTTCTATTTTTAAAAACATCTATGTAGCATCTTGGTTATTCAAGGATATTTTTGCTGCTTAGAGAATTCTAGAGAGCAAAAATTTTCTTTTATCACATTTAAAATATTATTTTATTGTCTCCTGGCTTCTATAATTCTGCCATCAGGTTTAATGTTGCCTTTCAAAGATAATTTGGCTTCTTCTCCCTCAACTAATTTTTTGGATTTTCTCTTTATCTTTCATTTTCAGCAAATTGATTATGACATACTTAAAATAACTGATCCCCTTCCCACATTAATTCCAAATTGTTTCTTGGAATTTAACAAATGTCTTTAATATATGGTTGATCTCTTTCATCAGTTTTGGGAAATTATTTACAGTTAGTTCTGAAAACACAATTTCTTCCTTTATTATTTTTCTCTTCTCCTTTTGGAACTCTAAAGTTTATATATTAGAACACTTTATATTGACCCTTCATGTATCTCATGTTTCGTTGGGTTTATTTTGTTACTTTTTCATTATTTTTCTCTGAACTTAAGTTCTGATAGTTTCTATTGATTTTCTTCTGCAAGTTAATGATCTTTTCTTCTGCTGTTTTCTTCTGATGCTGAAACACATCTAATGAATCCTTAATTTCACATACTATTTTCTCAGTTTTAGTTTGCGTATTTCATTCTTTTTAAATGAATATAATTTCTCTGTTTAAATTATCCATCTTTATCCAAAATATTTAAGCTTTTTCCCAGTTTCATTAACATGTTTATAGTAGTATTACTAATACCTTTTCTGCTAGATTTAACATACAAATCATATAAATACACAGGCTCTTTTTCCTTAGATCAAATTTTTTTACATTGGGTCACAAATCCTTGCTTCTAAATATACCTCCCAATTTTTAATAAATGGCAACTATTATTTCTAAAAGGGGCTAAATTTGAAGTGAATTTCCTCTGAGAAATTTCTCTTTTTTCTTTTTCAGGTAGACAGTGATAAACTAATCACCTTAATCCATTCAAGACTTAAGTATGGCCAGGAACAGGCTGAAACTCATATTAGTCTCATTTTTTATTCTGGTTTCAAAGATCTTAAGGATATGACCAATCACATGTTTATTGAACCCTCTGTCTCTGCCAAGACTTTGACTTTTACGCACTGTTCAACTGTATGAAATTTCATTCCATGTTTCCATCCCAACTCCTGGCTGCCTCAGCACTCAGCAGAAGTCCAATGGGAGAAAATTGGCAGTTCTGCATTTAGGCTCTCCAGATTCCAAACTGTCACAACAGCCAGTGCAGCAATCAAAAGCCCTACTGGCTTATCTTTACACCAGCAGAGTCCTTCTCTTATGGCAAACCTGATCCACAGTCCATGCCCAGATCCCAAATGCCCTCTGGGAATTAAAAAAAAAAAAAAAAAAAAAAAAAAGCAGTGTGTAGACAAGACTTCCAACTTAACTGGGAAGAGCTCTTTTCTAATGTATTCCAAAATAATATGATTTTTGTAGTAACCATTTTTTTTCTAGTTGAAATAGTGGAAATGATGGTCTACCACAGCTTATGCATAATAATTGGAAACAGAAATACCTGTGATGGACGTTTAAGTGGGTTCTGCTATACATTTTAGGCATATGCAACATAACTAAAGATCACATATCACCGTACCTACCTTTAAAATGAAACTGGGGCAACTAGGTGGCTCCATAGGTTAAGCATTCGACTTCAGCTCAGGTCATGATCTCAGGATTCGTGAGTTTGAACCCCACGTCAGGCTCTGTGCTGACAGCTCAGAGCCTGGAGCCTGTTTCAGATTCTGTATCTCTCTCTTTCTCTGCCCCTCCCCTGCTCTCTCTCTCTCTCTCCAAAATAAATAAACATAAAATAAAAAAATTAAATTCAGCTTATTAACAGATCAAGTATCAAGGAATATTCCTCAGAATGATGCAGAACTTTCTGAATACAATTACTTATTCTTAAAAAGAAAAACTTTCAATTAAGAAATAATCAGTCTACTATGAAATAATGACTCGCAAACCATTGGAATGCCTGGATGCCAAGTACTAGTTATAAAAATGAGAAGTAGATAATGTCACATTTTCCTTTGATCACTAATTTAAATAACCCTGCCATTTGGTTTTCATGGTCTTCTAATTGTGCCTTCCCCAAACATTTCTTAAGTACCAACTATGACCTACATAAAACAAACATACCGGTAATAAATAAACAGGGCTGTTGAGATCCCCAAATTAACAATTCCTTCCATAGAGTAGACTTGGTAAAAACAAACATACACATACTGTTTAGTTCAGGTTGCTCAGTTAACAGATTAGAAACTATCAACTATTGGTAGTTCTTTTTCCTTTTTTTAATTTCTTAATGTTTGTTTGTTTGTTTGTTTGTTTGTTTATTGAGAGACAGAGTGTGAGCAGGGGAGGGGCACAGAGAGAGGGAGACACAGAACTCGAGGCAGACTCCAGGCTCCAAGCTGTGAGCACAGAGCCCGACAAGGGGCTTGAACTCATGAACCATGCGATAACTATCAGTAGTTCCTGAATGCTTTCCTGGTAAACTTACAAGTAGTTACTTTTCCAGAACTCCTCCTCTTCCCTCTCTTCCTCTTCTTCTTTATCTTTTTCTCATTCTTTTTAAATTGACTTTTGAACTCTACTGTTTAAAACACAAGGAAGAAAATGGGGCAAGCAGCAAGCATCCTCTCTTTGCTTAGCTCAGAGGCTTTACTTTAGCATTCCCTTGTCTTTAAATCAAATCAAGTCTAGTACATAGTAGCTATACAATAAATATTTCTTGAATAAATAAATGAATTACATTCGGGGAGTACAGAAATGAATAAATAACTGAATAAGTAAAAACATCATGTTAAGATTAGAAGTTCTGAGAAAATTATTTTTCATTTAAGATCACAGATCACATAATATTCACAAAATATTCTCATTCCTTTCTTTAAATTTGAATAGAATGTAATATCTCTCACCCATGGTACTTAACATTCCTTGCATGTCCCTGCTGTCTTTTGCTATAACCCAAGTATCAATTGTCCTTTAATAGTTTATCTTTGGTGGTTGTCTAAGTTATATTTCATGGCATGTAACAACATTTGTAATGCTATTCATAGTAGATGGATTCAATTTGCTGTCTCAATGGTTTTATACTTGAATAAGCACCTGAGCTTTTTCCACTTGTCTTATGAAAAGATTCTTACCAAAATATGTGCTTTGTCTGTAAGCATACCATTTTATTTAATATTTTATATATCTTATTCCATATCAAATATGTTAGCTAACAGAAAAAAAAGATTAAGTAGAATGGAAAAATTATAAATTAACTTCAGGAAAATTAAGCTTCTGCTAATATAATTACAACCATTAAGAAGATAATTTGGCAGATCTTAGACTGAGGAAAATTATTTGCAATTCATTTACCAGATAAAGGACTTGTACCCAGAGTAGATAAGAATTCTATAGGTTAATAATAAAAGGACAAACAAATCAATAAAACTGGGAACATTCTTGAACAGATGTTTCACAAAAGAGGACAAAGTAGCTAACAAGCGTATAAAAATGTGCTTAACATTACTAGTCAGGGAATAAAAGTTAAAATTAAAATGAGTTGCCACTACGTACTGCTGAATGGCTAAAATTTTAAAAACCAATAATGCCAGAGGTTGGCATGGATATAGAGCAAGTGGCATTCTTCTAATACTAGTGGGATAGTAACATGGTAAAATAATTTGGGAAAATTAACAGTTTCTTATAAGCATAAATATTCATCTACTTTATGCTCTAGGGATTTCACTTCTATATATTTATGTAAGATACATGAAAACATATGTCCACAAAACTATTTGTATAAGAATATCCATAATAGCTTAATTCATTGCAGGCAAACTCCAGTATGCTCAAGAACAGGAAATAAATGACTAATATGCACATAATATGGAGTACCACTCAGCAATACTGTAAATGGATCTCAAAATTATTATGGTAAATGAAAGAAATCAGACACACAAGAGTGTATAACATGTGATTCCACTTATATGAAGTTCTAGAATTTGTGAAACTAAGCTATGGTGATAGGTCCGAATAATAGTTGCCTCAGGAAGTGGGGGTGGGGATTGACAGGGAACAGGTACAAAGACACTATACAATGATAGAAATGTCCCATATCATGACAGTACTGTGGATTACTAAGGTGTATGCATTTATCAAGTTCATCAAGCTCTAAATATAAGATAAACATATTCCACTGTAGGGGTCCTGGGTGGCTTAGTCGCTTAAGCGTCCAAGTCTTGATCTAGGCTCAGGTCATGATCTAATGGTTTGTGGGATTGAGCCCCACGTCAAACTCTGTGCTGATAGCACGGATTTTCTCTCTCACCCTCTCTCTCTCTCTGCCCCACCTTCATTTGCCCTCTCTCTCTCTCTCTCAAAATAAATAAATAAATTTAAAAAAATCTTTATAAAAATATATTTCACTGCATAATTTCACTATATTTAAAACATATCCCACTTTATAACAAATAATTAAAAGAATAAAACAAAAGAAAAACTACTTTATTAAGTGTAGGATTTCAAGATATGTCTATCAGAAATTCATTTAATACCATTTCACAATATGAAGTGGAAATATTCTAAGGAAATATTAAGAATAACCTAACTGCATCAATTATCTCCATTTTATAGAAAGGAAAATTCAAATTCAGAAAGAATATATAATTTACTCAAAGCCACACAACCCTTAAATGAATAGATCCAGGATTTATTTTAAGGTTATTTTGTTATTACAGCCTGAACTCCTTCCCCTATGCTCTGATACTTTTGCATATCAAATCATGTAATGTTGATTTTGCTAACATAATAGGCTTATTTTAAATGGAAAACAAAATTGATATTACAACTTTAAGTGACAAAAACTGGGTACAGCTTATGGAATATGCTAATAATATAGGATTGTATGATACTGAATTGATTCAACAATAGAATATAAAATTGACCTCAGAACTTTATGTTGATGTGGAAAAGACAATGGATACATACTTCTTAGTTTGGAAAAATACAAGAAATAAAGAGATAAACATTGACTATAACTATAGATTACATTTTTTTTTATAAGGATAGATGAAAAATCACACACGCATGCTGGAGAAGTACAAGGATAGTGCCAGGAATCACAGAGAAACTATATTATTTTTATTCTAAGTTTTCACAATAAATTGTTGGACCTACAGAAGTATAATTTACATAGAGGAACATTAAAACTTTCTAGTTCTACACTCAACTCTGTGAATTTGGAAAAACTCATACAATTGTATACCCACAATCTAAATATAAGATGCTTCTGTATCAACAGAAGTACGTAACCTGAAAGCTCCCTGACCATTCAGACTTTGTCCCTGTCCTCCACCCTCAGTCAATAGCAACCACTGATTGGATTTCAGGCATACGGTTTTGTCATTTCCCAGAATTTTTATAAATGTAATAATACAGTATACAGTGTTTTGATGCCTACCTTCTTCCACTCACATCATTATTTTGAGATTCACCCATGTTGTTGTATATCACTAGTTCATTCCTTTTTATTACTGAGTAGGATGCATTGTATCAATATTCCACAGTTTGCTCACTATTCACCAATTCATATTTGTGTTGTTTCCATTTTGAGGATTATTAGCAGAGCTGCCCTAAAGATTGGCATACAGGTTTTGTGTGAGTAATGTTTTCATTCTTCTTTGTAAGTATCTAGGAGTGGGATTCTTGAGTGATATATAAGAACCTATCAAACTGTTGTGCAATGTGGATATAATATTTTGCATTCCTATCAGCCATGTATGAGAGGCCAGTTGTTTTTTAATCCTCACCAGAATGTTTTTTTTCAATGTTTATTTATTTTTGAGAGAGAGAGAGAGAGAGAGCATGAGCAAGGGAGGGGCAGAGAAAGAGACACACACACACACATACACAGAATCCCAAGCATAATCCTCACATAATTTGTAAATGTCAGTTCTTATTTGTTTGATCAATGCTAATAGGCATGTGGTGTTACTTATATGTAGTTTTAATTTGCATTTCCTTAATGACTTATGATGGTCATATGCTTATTTGCCAGTAGTATATCTTCTTCAGTAAACTACTGTTCAAATCTTTTACCCACTTTAATTGAGGTGTTTTCTTTGGAAAGAAATTTAAGAGTTCTTTCTATATCTTCTTAACCAATTCTTTTATCACCTATGTGCATTACCATTTTTTTCCTCCTGAATAAGGCTTGTCATTTTCTTTCAAGTAGCTTTGTTTTTGAAGAGTAAAAATTTTTAATTTGATGACTTCTAATTTATACATCTTTTCCTTAGTTGGTTGTGCTTTTTTGGCCTAAGAAATCTTTTCATAACTAAAATTCACAAATATGTCGTCTATATTTTCTGAAAGTTTTATAGTTTTGTGTTTTACATTTAGCTCTATGATTCATTTCAAGTTATATGTATGTATAGTGCAAAGTATGAGTTGAGGGCTTTTTTTTTTTTTTTTTTTGCATATTGTTACCAATTGTTTTTAGTATCACTTGGTGAAAAGAGTATTTTTTTTTCTCTATTTAATCTCCTTGGTAAATGTGTCAAAATTGACCTTATGCCAGAGGTTACATTTCTGGTTTCTCTCTCGTCTTCCATCTATCAATATAGCCATCCTATCACACCACATTACCTTGGTTACAGTAGATAATATATTAATCTTTAAATCAAGTAATTTAAAAAGTGTCAACTCCTTTTATCCTATAATATCTTAAATTTCTGAATACAGCTGCATTTTTCCCCAGAACTCTTTCTTCTCAATTATTTAATCTAGTCTATATTTAAAATATGAAATACTATTAATATTCCAAATATTATTCCAAATATTCATATTAATATTCCAAATATTATAAATATTCCAAATATTATTAATATTCCAAATATTATAAAATCATGTTTTTAGTCCCCATTTAGGACTTTTATAACTTGATATATTTCCAGGATCATTAAATCATAAACACTAACAAAGTCGATAGCTTTATCTGATTTGAAAATATCTAACTATATAATTTAATTTGCTTAGTACAAATGGAAAGTTATATAACATACTCATACTAGATTATTTTCAAAGGTGATTTGAATTGGATTATAAGGAGCAAGTGATGCATATAGTAAGACTAATCAAATATATGTGATTAAGTTTTTCCCAAGTCTCTTTTAATTAGAAATAGCTTAATGGTAGTAGTCATTCATCACTTGATGAAAGAAAGAAAGAAAGAAAGAAAGAAAGAAAGAAAGAGGAAAAAGAGAAAGAAAATGTTCGTAATTCTATTTACTCATATAAAAGCCATAAGTCACATTCAAAATCAGTCATTCATTTCTGAAAGTCCCCATGCAGTTGCTCCCATCTTATTAACAACCAGAATGTCAACCAAAGTTACCCTGTAGTGTCTGTCATATTTTCTATATCTGTTCTGTTTCCTAATCTCTGTCAATGTCAATTTCCCTTAAAATCTCCTGCCATAGTCTTACCTTTGGCATATGGTCAATATAAAAGTCAAAAACCCTCTTAAAGTTTTATAGTAAAAAAAGGTCAATTATATGACTCTTTTGTGGTGAAGTTAAATGTATAACATTACATGTTTCAATGAAAGCTCTCTTACCGAAGTTTCTCTAACATGCTTCAAGGATTTATAAGTCTGCTAGTCTAATTGAATCCACTGGAGAAATACAGAAAAGGAAGGAATGGGATTAAATATCTACCTCTGAGACTATACACAAATTATTTCTTATCCCTTTATGTCAGTTTTCAATATACCCAATATTCAAATTTCTTAAACATATTATCTTGATGATATAGGGCTTCCATTTCTACCTATGTGAAGTATTATTGGTCAAAACAAATGCAAGTTAAATATTACATTATAGGTTGAGTAAACAATGAGTGCCATAGTATATCTGGTCTTTAACATATTGTAAGAATCAAATTCAAAGAACTGAGTATTAGCAAGTTAATCTCTACAAATTTTTCACAGCTAAATGATTAGTAGGAATCTAGCTGTTCTTTCTGCCACATTAATGAAACTTTTTTTTTTTAAGGTCATCTGTGATCCTTTGAATACCAGATTTAATGGCCAATTCTTAGTCTTCAAATTAAATATCCCTCTGAAGCATTTTATTTATCTGACCAGCTGATATTTCTTAAATATTTATTTTTCCTTGGCTTAGGAAACACAATCAGCAACAAATTCTCTCAAAAATTTCCCTTCATGATTTCCTTAACCCAGATTTTTAATGATCTGTCATCTGGACAGTTGGCAAGCTTCCTATTTCATTTCTGAATTACCTGTCAATGCCCTTCTAGCTTCTCCCACTGGCAAAAAGTACATCTTCCAAAAAAAAATAATCTCGTTATAGCAATAGACTCATAAATTGTCAGATTCTGAATAAATTTGGCAGATTGAACAAACAAGTTTAATAGAGCCCTCTCACAAATTATGTAAGAATGTAACAAATGGATAATAAATGGATAAATTGATCAGATAGAGTCACTGGTGAATTATACTAAATATTTAAGGATGAAATTACACCAATTTTCTACAATCTCTTCCAGATAATAGAAGCAGAGGGAATATTTTACACTGTATGAGGCTAGCGTTATCTTAATACTAAAACCAGACAAAGACATTACAAGAAAACTACAAACCAGTATTTCTTATGCAACATAGATACAAAAATCCTCTACAAAATATTAGCAAAACAAATCCAACAATGTATGAAGAGATCTATGTACCATGACCAAGTAGATTTATCATGCATATGCAACATTTGCTCAACATTCAAAAATCAAATAATGTAATCACATCAATAGGCTAAGAAAGCAAAATTATGTCAATAAATGGTGGAAAATAATCTGATGCAAAATCAAATGCCCACTTATGACAAAATCGTTCAGCAAAGTAGGAATAGAAGTGAACTCCTTTAAATTGGATAAAAAACATCCACAAAAAAAACCCCAAAACCAAAAAACAAAACAAAACAAAAAAAACCACCTACAGCAGACATCATACTTAATGATGAGAAACTAGAAAATTTCCCAATAAAATCAGGAAAAGGTAAGGAAGTATCCTCTGACCACTCCTTTTCAACCTCATACTGGAAGTCCTAGCTAATTCTATAAGACAAGAAAAGGAATTAAAATGTATACATATTGGAAAAGTAGAAACAAAACTGTGTATGTTCACAGATAACTTTGTTTTCTATGTAGAAAATCCAAAAATATTGTCCAAAAAATTCCTGGAACTAAAAAGTGATTATAGCAAACTTGCAGGGAAGAAGGCTACAAAAATAGATATTCTATACATCAGCAATGAACAAATAGAATTGGAAACTAAAAACACAATACCATTTACACTAATACCCCCCCCAAATGAAATATTTACTTAAAAGTTTTAACAAAATATGTACAAAATCCATATGTGGAAAACTACAAAACTCTGATGGGATCAAAATATTAAATAAATGGGCAGATAGCTAATGTTTGTAGATGGGAAAACTCATTGTCAAGATGTCAGTTTTTCTTAACTTGATCTGTAGATCCAGTGAGGTATTTTGTAGATATTGACAAATTGATTCTAAAGTTCTTATGGAGACACAAAAGATTCAGAATAGCCAACACAATATTGAAAGAACACAAATTTGGAGGAATGACAATAACCAACTTTAAGACTCACTCTAAACCCACAGTAAAGAAGATAGTATGGAGTTGGTGAAAAAATAGATAAATCAATGGGACAGAATAGAGAACCCAGAAATAGACTCAAATAAATACTGTGAACTTATTTTGACAAAGGAATAAAAACAATACAGAGAACAATCTGGTGATTGCCAGAGGGGAGGGTAAAATAGATAAAGAGGATCAAGGTTATACTTATCTTGATGAACACTGAGTAATACATAGAATTGTATACCTGAAACTAATGTAACACTGTGTGTTAATCATGCTTCAATTTAACAAAAAAAGTGCTAGAGCAAAGATAGTCTTTTCAACAAATGGTGCTAGAACAACTACATATCACATGCAAGAAAATGGATCTAGACACAGACCTTACACATTTCACAAAGTTAATGAAAAATGGATTATAGACCTAAATGTAAAGCACAAAACTAAAGGCTGCCTAGGACATAGGAGAAAGGCTAGTTGACCTTGCGCATAATGATGGCATTTTAAATACAACATCAAAGGCACTATCAGTGAAGGACATAATTGATAATCTGGACTTCTCAAGAGCAAGATTTAGAAGAAAATGTGTTATTACTTTGTATTTCTGAGGAAAAATAATTTTACAACTGAAATTTTATTTTACTTACTGATTTTTTGAGATTTTATTTTAAGTAATCTCAACACCTGGGGCACTTGGGTGGCTCAGTCGATTAAGCACCTGACTTCGGCCCAGGTCATGATCTCGCAGTTCATGAGTTCAAGCCCCACATCAGGCTCTGTGCTAACAGCTCGGAGCCTGTAGCCTCCTTCAGATTCTCTCTCTCTCTCTCTCTCTCTCTCTCTCTCTCTCTGCCACTCCCACACTCATGCTCTCTCTCTCTCTCTCAAAAATAAATAAAACATTGAAAAAAAAAGTAGTCTCTACACCCAACATGGGGCTCGAACTTACAACTCCAAGATCAAGAGTCACATGCTCTACCTACTGAGCCAACCAGGTGGCCCTACATCTAAAATTTTATGTATAATTTCTGAAGTTCAACTTGTTTTCCCTTAGGCTACAATGACTTTCGTCACTTGATACATTTGGTAAACTCCATTTTTTCAAGTTCCAAGTCAATCAACTGTGCCACTGCTGGGAATATTCACTCAATTCATTTAACAGAATTAAGTACTCTTCATTCTAGCACTTACTCATATTGCACACATTTCTACTATATAATTGTCATGTAGTGTTTTAATTATGCTTGCTTGCATATTTTTCTTTTTTTTAAGTTTTGTTTTAATTCCAGTTAGTTAACATACAGTGTAATATTAGTTTCAAGCTTCAAGTGTACAATGTAGTGATTCAACAATTACATTCATCACCCTGTGTTCATTAAGACAAGTGCTCTCCTTAATCTCCCATCACCTATTTCACACCCCCCCCACCTCCCCTCTGGTAACCATCAGTTGATTCTCTATACTTAAGAGACTGTATTTTGATTTCTCTCTCTCTTTTCCTTTGCTCATTTGTTTTGTTTCTTAAATTCCACATATGAATGAAATCATATGTTATTTGTCTTTCTCTGACTGCCTTATTTTGCTTAGAATTATACTCTCAAGCTGCATCCATGTTTTTGCAAATGGTAAGATTTCATATTTTTATGGCTGAATAATATTTCATGTATATATGTATATATATACCACTTCTGTCTCCATTCATCAGTCAATGGACACTTGAGCTGTTTCCATAATTTGGCTACTGTAAATAATGCTGCTATAAACAGAGGCACATGTAAACTTTTGAATTAATATTTTTGTATTTTGAGGGTAAATACCAAGAAGTATGATTGCTGAATTGTAGGGTAATTCTATTTTTAACTTTTTGAGGAACCTCCATACTGTTTTCAGGTTTTCAGGTGGCTGCACTAGTTTGCATTCCCACTAACTTTGCATGAGTGTTCCTTTATTCTCCACATTCTCACTAACACTGGTTGTTACTTGTATTGTTTATTTTAGCCATTCTGACAGGGGTGAGGTGATATTTCATTGTCATTTTGATTTGCATTCCCCTGATGATCAGTGACGATGAATATCTTTTCATGTGTCTGTTGGCCATCTGTATGTCTTCTTTGGAGAAATATCTGTTCATGTCTTCAGCTCATTTTTAAATTGGATTATTTGTTTTTGGGCATTGAGTTGCATCAACTCTATATATTTTGTATACTAACCCTTTATCAGATATGCCATTTGGAAATATCCTTTCCCATTCTGTAGCTTGCCTTTTAGTTTTGTTGATTTTTTCCTTCACTGTGCAGAAGTTTTATATTTTCTCAGTTGACTACAGTTTCTAAAAGTAGAATACTATTTATTTATTCATCTCTGAATGAATGCATGCCTCGCACAGTGATTGTTAAGTGTAGAAAAGCTTGTTAACTTCAATCATCATAAAAAATGTAAAGTTATTGATAATTTTGCTTCAATTTCACTCTTTGTAGCTGCAATTAATTTTTCTTCTTGGCTGTTTACATCTACACATCATTTGTTCTTAGCATTTGGAATATATATGTGATTTTATAAGAAAAAAGTAATCCAAGAATTCAACTCACAGAACATACATATAAAAATCTATTTCAATGTCCAAAACCATATTTAATATTGAATTTTCATTAAAATTAGTGTACTCATAAAAAATTAAAACAACTTTAGGGGTGCCTGGGTGGCTCAGTCAATTAAGCGTCTGACTTAGGCTCAGGTCATGAGCTTACGGTTTGTGAGTTTGAGTCCTGCATTGGGCTCTGTGCTGACAACTTGGAGCCTGGAGCCTGCTTCAGATTCTGTGTCTCCCTCTCTCTCTGTCCCTCCCCCACTTGTTCTCTGTCTCTGTCTCTCTCTCTCTCTCTCTCTCTCTCTCTCAAAAATAAATAAAATGTAAAAAGAATTAAAACAACTTTAAAAATAATATTTTTTTCTTAAATTGGAATCATTATGCAATTTATCACATCTTTGATATCAAAGATGTTGACAAAAATTATTGATGTACAAAAAATTGTAAGGCAAGCTCTTCAAAACAAATTATGATTAAATTTTACAGTGTCATCTGGTTACTATGGCAATGAGTTAATCTGCAATTTAATTTTGTGTATTAGCATTATTGCCTCATCCACTTGCTAATGGAACTATAATTATAGTATCAGGAAGAATATAGAAATCTGATACTATGTGATGATTTGTAAATGTGTGATGTTGAAATACTAAGCAAATCAAAACCTCATATACATTTATATAAATATACAACAATGTTTACCAACAACTTAAAAATATTTTTTTTGAAAATACTTTAAAAATATCAGTCTCAATCTCTTAATGTGCTCCCCTGGATTCATTACAAGACATATTCCCAAGTACAAAAAACTGAAAATAATAATATTCAGTCACAGTTTTCTATGAAAAAGTTCATTTAACAAGAAACATTGCCCTCCTGACTAGTTGGTCCTGCCCGCTGGGATAATGACATCTAGAGCAGGTGCTTCCAACTCCGACTACTTTACACAACTGTTATTGAGACTGTTGACATGTCCCCCCCTCAACCTCTTTATTTAAGTATAATTTACATATACTAAAATTCACACATATGAGTTATGAGTTTGGTGAACTTTGAGATCTGTACACAGCCATTTAACTACTACCGCATCATGATATAGAACATCTCCATCACCCAAAAGGTTTCCTTATGCCTTTTGCATCTCCTTAAACCAGTTACTTTTTTGTTACCATTTTGCCTATCTCTTACTCTTCATGATGTTTCATATCCACTTAATTTACAGATAATTTCCAGAACATACTGCTATTTTCTTAAAATACTCAGCTCTTTCTCAAATCTTCTTCTGGTTCTGGCTTCCACTGGAATTGTTCCAAATAACACAACTCATATATGACCCATTTCATTCTTATATATACTGAACTCATGAAGAGTTTGTCCAAATAATCCATCTACAGCTGAATTTATCCAAATAATCCATCTAAGATAATTATGTTCTATATGTAACTTTTAATTTTGTGTTCCATAGAAATTACTAAGCTCACATAGTCATTTCAAAATTGCAGACAGCCATTGCCCTGAGTTCAAATTTTTACTTTACTTGTCAAGTACTATGAAAGTCATTAGGAATCAAAGAAAACTCAGAAAAAAAAGGTCATCTTAGAGTGCAGTGACTTAAAATATATGAGTAATTGAATGTATTGCTTACTTAAAGAAACAATTTAAAATATTTATGTAGAGAAAGCATCATTCATTTCTACATAGATATGTTATATTATGTTAATCTCACAAAGTTGTCATTTCAAGTTTCAAAAAATAAAACGAGATCTAAAATACGGTTCATAAAAATACTAGATTAAAAACCATAAGGTCAGTAATAAATAAAATTCACACAATATTTTGTTGCAGATACAGAATTAAAATATTCCAATGATAGGAAATAAATATCTAGAAATTTAAAATATTCCAATGATAGGAAATAGATATCTAGAAATTATTTCAGTCTTCAGTTTCATATTTTATAATGATCATGGACAATCTGAAGAACCAAAACAGGAAGGGATGCAAGATGTTGAAAGGTACAGAAACATGTTCCCTTAAAAGAGTTGAAAAAAAATTATGTGTGTCCCTAAGTAGAGGCAAGACTAAAAGAACTCTTGGTAGATATCTTGAAACAGTTTATTGGTTCTCATGAAAATGAATGAGAAGACAGGATGTATGTTTCATTTTAAGGCTGAACTTCTTTAAGGAGAACAGAAGCAGAATTTACAAAGAAGAAAAATTTGTCAATATAATACACAAGAAATCTGTCCAAAGCAGTGTGTTTCTCAGCTGGGGGTGATCTGGTGCCTCATGGGACATTTGGTAGTGTCTGGAGACATGTTGTCACAGGGAGAGAATAGTGTCACTGGCATCTAGAGTGGAGATGTTTTAGATGTTACTATTCATTTTACGATGTGCAGACCAGGCCCTCTCAATAAAGAATTACCCAATCCAAAATGGCAGCAGCAATAAGATTGTTGGTCTAAATTGTGGAGATGTCCCAGAAGATTAGCTTTCCAACAGGTCCTCAGATTGCCTTTTACTATCATTACTTGAGAAAAACTCAGCAGATTCTTTTAGTATTACTACTGTATGGTTCTCTGCATCCTTGTACGCAAGAAACTTTACATCCAGCTTTGTAAAGTAAGATGCGTATGTATGAAAAGATGAGTAATGGCACAAAAATAAAACAGAATAAAAGTATAAATTAATTAGGTAGACCAATGCTTCAAAGAAGAGAGCCTCTAGACATGAGGATTAAGCATACAGATTTTGGATACTCTGAATTTGGATCCCAACTATAATGCTTTCTAAGTATGAGACTGAATGCTAAATCGGCTTTTAAAAGTCTCCAAGGTTTCATATGTAAAGACCTAACTTTTCAGGTAGCTAGGAGAAGTAAGTAAATTAATTGAAAGATGCTTATAAAAATACCTGGCACATAACGTCAGCTATTTTCATGACGATGACACCAAAGCATTCAGATGTACTTTTATGGAGAAGATGGGATTTAAGCTGAAATCATAAAATAGGCATAGACTTTAGACAGGTAAAAAAAGGCATTTAGTGAGAGAACATACTTAATGAAATACGCAACCCTCTCCACCCACATCTCTTATTGTTTTCCTGGGAGTTTCTACGTCCTTCTCTTCTCCAGAATTTCTTACATGTTCACTTCCAATCTGAACCAAGATGCTAACATGTGTGACTTGACTAAGTAGGTGGGAGAGGATCACACAAAAATTATCTTTTTTATGCTGCAAAATATTTTTTCTGAATTTTACATGTCAATTTATTTTGATTTCTAAAATAAACTATTTTTGATGTTCTAAAAGTATTGTTAAAATCAATTTAAGTGTCAATTATATGTCAGCATAAGGATTAAAGGACTGAGCTACTATAAAAGGTATTTTATTTTCCAAGTGCATGACACTTTTATTCCAGAAATAAACAAAAAAAAATCTGCATAGTTACCAATATAATGGTAAATTGCTTTATGTCCCTCGTGTGGGTTTGACTATATTTTGGATGGGGGATATTTCATATATTAAACTAAAATCCAAAATGAAGTTGTCTGTGACTCACTTAAACATCATATAAACATCATAATTCATCTTCATCTGGAAAACAGAAAGAATTCTACATATATCTTAAATTGAGGCAGTATAATAAAACACAAAATGAAATACCAAGTGCATTCATCTATACACAGGCAATTTTTAAAATAGTCCAGTCTCAATAACAAATATTGTTTTCCCAGAAAATAAATAAGACTGGAGAATATAAGCAATTACTTCCAAGGTCATTCACCACAGTATTTTTAAGGGTAGAATCAGAAATGCAAGCCCAGTTTGCAACAAGATTTTCAAACTTGTTGATTCTACAGATCTTATGGATTGCTTTCAAGGTCAGGGACCATAGCCTTTGGTGTAAGTGATAACATAGATAAATCAACACCTGCCACAGTTCATAATTTATTTTTTGGAATTCTTGCTTTCAAAAATCCACAATGCTAGAGCATATTGCTTTTTTTTCTTCTGTACAGTTTTCATCACCTATTATCCACCTCAGTGAAAACTGAAAAATCTTTAAAACCCTATTAATATGTGACAACTTTAAAAATTTTCAAAAATATTTTTAACAAAGGAAAATGTATAATCTAAATGAAAAAATCACTGGCAAACAAATATGGTAAAAATGGAAGACTTTCTGAATCAAATAACTTTGAACAGTGACTTACAAGAACACAGGAAGGTGAGCATTATGTTATACATGTGTATAGATATGCATTCTTTATGTATTAATTTTGAGGGAGAGTGCGACTATTTCCTCTTTTAGCTCTACAGAATAGTTGCATCATAAATGTGTTTCTACTCTAAATGGTCTCAGGATATTTTGAGAGAACAGTTTAAAATGATTTTAGTGCTCTGGCAACATAGCAAGAGTTGAGAAATTGAGTAGAAAATGCATATAAATTAGGTTATTTTGCAAATTGGTAACATCTTCAATATTATCTTCCCCTTCTTAATGGATTTAAATTAGAAACACTAATGACTATGTTAGCATATTTTGTGCTCAGTAGGAGACACGATAGAAGGGTTCTTTGGGTACATTTGGAGAGAGATAAACAGTTGAATATCATTAGCGCCAAAATCAAAATAATATTTCACTGAAAATATAGAGATTTAAAAAATGTTGAATGCATCTCAGAGAATTTTAAATAAATTTATGGATAGTTGCTGAAATGAAGAACTCATTGAGAAACATCATTTTCCTCTTACTAACTTAAAGTTAAAAAATGTATTTTCCTCTGTGAATCATTCCCAAATGAGCTCTGTCCTGTGTTAGAAAAATATTATCCTACATATTTGTTCACCGGGTCTATGGCATAAAGTCTTTAACATTATTTTAGTAGAAATAATTTGCTTCTATTTATTCCTTTGCTTTCTTTTACATTATCGTTTTTACATTTGAAAACTGGAATATGAGCTGGTGGAGTCAAGGCATGTTTGGTTATTCAGGCAGAATTATTCTTAACTGGGATTCATGATACGCAGAAACGGGAATTTCACACAACATAAAAGCTGTGAACACAGCTAAGGGGACTAGAGCTGGGGACAGAAAAACCAGAAACTGAAGCTTCTCTCTTGCTCAAGGACCACATGGTCTGCATTTTCATTTCTCTTGCCAGGCCTGTTGTATTATACTTTTTCTTTTTTTCTTTCTTTATTTCCTGCAAGATAGTTTTCTCCATCTGAATACTACTGACCTCAGACATCCAGGCATGTAACCAGTATGTTTTTACTCATTCAGTTCAGCACTAACCAGCCAGTGTTCTGCTCTACCATAAGTTCCAAAGACCTAAGAAGGAAATCATTTACCCAGATCAGCTCTCTGTCTTCCTTGGGGTTGTATGCCTAAACCTGACATTCAATTGATTGAATACAAATACTCTGTGTCATGAAGCAAAATCTTTTATTCCTTGAAGAAATATTTGCACTTACTAGTTGATAAACCCTGTGCCTAATGCAGAAATGAAAGTCATTCTTTGATCTCATGAACCGTATGAGTCAGTGGAACAGAGACTATTTTTCAAATGATCACAGTTATCAAAGTATAATTACATAATCTCAAGAAAGTCTGAGTTTTCTGTGAGAAAACTGTGCATTTCTGTAAGAGTACACAACAAAGGAAGTTCATCTAGAACGGCAGGTCAGGAAAATTTTTCTAAGGACGTGAAGTTAGAGATGTGATTAGAAGAATTACTAGTAGTTCATCAAGTTAAGGAAGAAAAAGACAGTTGAAAACAGCATTCTTGAGAAGAAGAAAAAATGTGCAAAGGTCCTATGGTAGAACACAGGATAGTACATCCAATATATTGTGAGAAGGCATGAGTAGCTGCCAGAGAGAGCAAGAATATGATTGGATTCAGTAGAGACTGAAGAGATAACCAGGGACCACTTCACTTGGTCTTACCAGAAAGGGTTTGACTGTATTTTCTATCCTCAGAACAATGGGAGTCTTAGAAGAACTTTGTTTGAAAAATATCCCTAATTGCAGTAAAGAGAAGAGATTTTATGGGCGGCAAAAGTAGATGCAAGACTAGTTGGTAGGCAACTTAGGAGTGCAAATAAGAGATGACAGAAGTTTGGCTTAAAGGCATAGTAGTAGCGATGAAGGAAGGTGTTTAGAATCGAGAGATATTTAAGAACAAAATGGATATGACAAAGTTATGTTCCACCTTGGAAGTGGGAGACAATGCTAGGAAAGGAGATAAGGGCAGAGTGCATAAATTTACTAACATGTCTGCAGTACCTAAATTGTTAGGATTACAGATGCCCATATTATGGGTTGAATTTTGTCACACAAGAAGAAGTTATGTTGAGGTTTTAACCCCCAATATTTCAGAATACTTATTTGGAAACAGGTCTTTATGGGGACAATCAAGTTAAAATGAGCTTATTAGAGTAGGTGTTAATCCAATATGACTGGTGATTTTATAAAAGGAGGAATTCAGACACAGAGACAGACATACACAGGGAAGATGATATAAAGACACACAGGGAGAAAATGGTCATGTTACTGGAGTGCTACATCTACAAGCCACGTAATGTCAAAAATCATCAAGAAATCACCAGAAACTAGGAAAATAAAAAGAAAGATATTTCTCCTAGTTTTCCAGGGGAGCATGGCCCTCCAGACAGCTTAATTTTGGACTTCTTGTCTCTGGAACTTTGGACTTGTGGTCTCAAAACTTCTGTTGTTCTCAGCCACTCAGCTGTGGCACTTTTTCAGGAAAGCTGTAGGACACTAATTCAAGCCATAATCCTAGAAGGGATTTTTCTAATTCTTCTGAGGATTCAGCTTATAACTTTGCTATATTGTTAGGGTGCTTAAAACATGTAAGGTAATGTGATACTGTAGATTTTATATCTTCTACAAGTCACTGATTTTACATATCTATTCATAGCTTCAGTTAGATTTCAGGTTATAGAAGGTCTAGTTTTCTTATAACTACCATCATTTTAAATAATTTTGCTCATTTGAAATCAATTTTAAAGAGATGTAAAAGAGGTTTAGGCCAAATAGAACTCACTGGACTTCTAGTTAAAGATGGTCTGGTAGGCAGAATTCTAGAATGGTCCTCAAAATATCTGCCCCCCCCCCCCGATGCACATTCCTGTATAATCTTCTCTTATTGATGGAATCTGTGAATCTAAGATGATTTCATTCTTGTAATTAGGTTACAATATATGGCAAATGTAAAGGGATTTTACAGATGTGATTAGGGTTCCTGATCAGTTGATTTGGGTTCATCAAAATAGAGATTGTCTTGGGTGGGCCAGGCCAAATTAGGTGATCCCTACTAAAAAGGGTCCAGGTCTTTCCTGGAGGAAGAGACATGAAGTGAAAGTTTCCTTGTTGGCCTTGAAGAAGCAAACAGCTGTGCTGTGAACTCCTCATGGAGGAAGCTGCATAACAAGGACCTACGAGTGACCTCTAGAAACTGAGAGCAGTACCTCACTGACAAGCAATGAAACAGACATGCTTATAACTTGTTATTATTGTTAGTGTGCTTAAAACATCTGAGGTAATATGACACATTAGATTTTATGCTCTAGAAGGTATACTTGTACTGTATAAAGTTTATTTTGTGTTCATAGAAATCTAACACACTTCTACACATATTGTCCTTTTATATTTTGAACATTCTGATACAGTTATTTTTTCATTCTTGCGAAACTGTTAATTTGATCTAGACTAAGCCTATCATAAAATGCTTCATTTTATTGGCAGCCCTGGTTAGCATTTATATCCATCACTTGTTTTAAATGTGGTTGTAGATGCCTCTCTCTCTTTTCTCCCCCCCCTCTCTTTTTCATCTTTCTTCTATTTCTTCTCTACCCTGTAACCAGCCAGATATTTTGTTCTTTTCTTCAGCCAGCTACTAAAATATCAGTTCAGAAACTAAACTTTGTTTTTAGCATTTACAAGGTCCTGCAACAACAAAAGCAACATGTGTAAATTGCCAAATCAAACCCTGAGACAGTAGGAAGATGTATTTCATATCTAGTCGCTGTTCTGTGTACACCTTCCCCCCTAAGTCTGCAATTTTATTAATTTTGGGTCCCCAGGCAGTGTTTAGCTCTATCTCAATGTGTGATTTGCTGTAGTGGGATTAGCTCCAGTCCTTTACTTCCTGTGGAGCAAATTTTCATCCTTTAATTCACAGGAAAAAAAAATTTTCCAACTGCCTCTGACTGCTTCCAGGCCAACAGTCCATCCAGTTCAACACTACATTTTTTAAGCAGAAGAAATAGATCCAAGAATGAATGCTTCATTCTCTTTAGACTGGTGATCTACAAATAGAATATTTGCGCTACTGTTTTTTTTTAGTTTATTCTTTATGCTGCTATTAGTAAAGGGAGCACAAACAGGTATATAGGGAAAAGTGAGAAAAAGATTTGAGAGAGAAACAAAATTTGCAGTATACAAGGAATTACGTCTAAATGGAATAAAAGAGAAAGAGTGAATTCATTTTTATATTTCCTAGCTACTCTAGGGATTAAATGACACATAAATTACTCATTTGTTAGGCCTTGTCAGCATGCATACCTCATACTTACCAGTTGAGGAAGACAAAATATGTTATATGGTTTCAGCATTTTAACTTTTTATTGGCTTTGAAATTTAATTTTTAAGAGAGAGATGGATGGATGGGTGGATGGATGGATGGACAGACTGATATAGAAATAGATGTAGATTACATATAGTGTTATTGCTTCTCTCAAAGTTCCTTTTACTTCTCCAACACATCCAGAGGTAATGTCCATGAATCAAAATTCTAGACTGAGTCTATCACAGTTTTTGGAAGTTACCACCTATTGCACACAGCACACTTTATGCCTGATATCACCTAATAGCAACCAATATTTTAACTTCTCAGTTACCAGGGGCCCCAGAAAATTGTAGTGGGGACAATATGGTGATTGCCAAATGACGGCAAAGACAAATCTCACTTTCCCTCCCATGTGTCCACTTTATTCTTTTTTATCCTATTGCTAGCTATTTCCTGCACATGTATTATATCAACTGCTGTATCCAAAACCACTAGGACTTCAGTTTCTTGTTCTAGAAAAATGTATAGGATATGAAAAGATGCTCAACACCATATGTTATATAGCAACAATAAGAAAAAAAACAATCTGATTAAAATATGGACCAAAGACCTTAATAGACAGCTCCCCAAAGAAGATATACAAGTAGCAAATAAGCCTATGAAAACATACTCTACATCATATGTCACCAAGGAAATGCAAATTAAAACAACAATGAGATAGCATTACACACCTATTAGAATGACCAAAATCCAGAGCGCCAACAACAAATGATGAGGATACGCAGAAGCAAGAAATCTCATGTGATGCGGATGGGAATGCAAAATAGTGTAGTCACCTTGAAAGACAGTTTGGTAGTTCCTTACAAAATTAAAAAAAAAAAACCAAAAATATTATCTACCCACATGAATCAGCAGTCATGTCTTTGGTAACTACCCAAAGGAATTGAAAAGTTACATCCAGACAAAACACTGCACACTGATGCTTACAGCAGTTTTATTCATAATTGACCAAACTGGAAAGCAATCAAGATCTTCAGTAAGTGAGTGGATACATAACTGTGATATATTTAGACTGTGGAATATTATTTAGCGCTGCAAAGAAATGATTTACCAAACCCATTAAAAGAAATAGAAGACATTTAAATGCATACTACCAAGTGAAAGAAGCCAATCTGAAAAGGCTACATACTGTATGATTCCACTATACATACTAGTATACTAGTATATACTATATATATAGTAGAGTACTAGTACTTTACTATACTAATACTAGTACTAGTATTCTATAGAAATAATAAAAAGATGAGTGGTTGACAAGGTTTGGGGAGGCACAAGATGAATAGGCAGAGCACTGAGGATTTTAGGCAGTGAAACTATTTCATATCTTACTATAATGGTGGACACATAGTAGTATTCATTTACCAAAACCCATAGGATGTACAGTACCAAGAGGAACCTTAATGTTAACTATGGTTTTGGATGACGATGATGAATCAGGGTAGATTCATCAACTAAAACGATATATCACTCTGGGAGGTGATGCTGATGATGGGGGAAGTTATGCATGTGTAGAGGCAGAAATATACAGAATATATGGGAACTCTTTTTTTTTTTTTAGAGCAAGAGAGAGTGAGAGCGGGGAAGAGGACCAAAAGGCGGGAGAGAGAATCCTAAGCAGGCTCCACACTCAGCGCAGAGCCTGATGTGGGGCTCGGTTTCATGAGCCTGGGATCATGACCTGAGCCAAAATCAAGTCAGATGCTTACGTGAATGAGCCACCCAGGTGCCTATATATGAGTACTCTTCGTAATTTCCTCTCTATTTTGCTGTGGACCTAAAAGTGTTCTAGAAAAATAAAGTCTATTTTAAAAATATATAGAGCTTTTCATATTAATCTTTTGCCTGATTTATGATTGATAAATGTATGAAGGGTTTCAGCCAAGTCTTCAGAAATCTCTGTAAAATCATTTTCTACTGAGGTGTATTTGTCCCCAAAGAGAGAGTAAATGCCTATATGTTGGAAAAGGGAAGGGCTTATTTGGAAAGATTTATTTAGATTTTTTGGGGGAAAGAACTATACGTCAAGCTTCATATCTTGAGAGAAGTAGAAGATGAATTGGATTAAACTGGGGGGAATTGTGGAGTGCAAGAGCTTGCCAACGTTGCACACCTAGGAAAATTGCAGTATTTTCCAGGATTTACCTTACATTAATCCAATGCCCACATGGGATGCAAGAGAAATTTTGGAAAGCTGAAATGATCATGATCCATCATAAAGACAATAAGTTTAGCAGAAAAGTTCAAGAAAAAAAGACAGTCCAAATTCTGCTACCTTTTAAAAGTTGCTGAAGTAAAAAGTGCCATTGTATTTTGGTTCCTACACACAAAAAATACTATGCATCTGATGGAGCATGGGACATCAGCATTTGCCCTGCAAGTATTTATGAAGCAAGGAGACTTGAAATGTTGGATAGTCTGGCAAGGCTTATTGGGGTCAAGACCAGCCAGATGAACCAGAACTGTCACATGCATTCATTTCAAGCAAGATGTAGTTTGGAGTAAAGATTGAGTGCACCCATGAGACTGATAACCTAAGGGAGAACTTACAGTCAGAAGCTGTGAGAAGAAAGCAAGGTAGCAATTAGACATGTAAAATGTGAGGAAGACAACTACAGTAGTTATTACTGCAGTGAACCCTGAAGTTCTTAGTCCTATTAGAGTCCTTGTTTCTCTTTTGTTATCATTCCATCTAAATATTTCCAAGTATAATACACAACGAGACACCAAAAGTACCTTTTAATTTTCTTCTCAATGTTCTCTATTACTTTTCTTTTCCACCATCCTCATTTTCCCTTCCTCAAGACTTTGTAAAATATGTTCTATTTATCACCACCTGTGAAGAGTAAGAGAGTTATTTTTAAAGGTCAGACAGGGAGGAAAATGACACCAGCAGCAGCACATGGTAGGTTAGGTCAGTTCTTAGAGTGTCAGGCCCCTGGGCAAGAGCTCAGCATCCAAGACGCTACTGCTTACTCACCCTATTAAAAGAATTTAATGAGATTTTACTTCACAGAAAATAAAATTCACAGACAATAAACTTACTTCACAGAAAATAAATTTAACTGTAATGGGTTTTTAGGAAATACTTTGCTTTCTGGAAAGAGGCATAGGTTAATTTAAGTTGGGGTAAAACTTTCCTTCATATCCACAGCCAGCATTCAACACTGACCCCAGAAGAAGGCACATGGTCTTAGACAGTGACTACCATTTGCCTTTTTGCTTTCAATGAACATGTTGGGGACTGACAAATAACTAGAAGATATCCAAGCCAGTCAAAATTCTAAGGCAACAGAGAATGAAAAATCTCATAATACTTAGTTTTAGGGATAAAGAGCTGAGGTTCTTTGGATAAACTAATATTAACATATGAAATGCCCAATAGCTGTACATAGTAAATGGCAACTGTAATAAAGAATGCAGACATAGAACAATTCCTTATTGCAAAGAGTTTTGTTGGATAGTCTCACAGAGTGCTAGTGGTATTACTCATCCTTTGTAATGGGAAAATGGATTTATGGAATATGATTCACTTTAAAGGAATAAAGGGTGGCCCAGGAATTGGACAAAGTTTGATCTGTTTCCTGTGATCTGCTCTTCCTTATGGATCAGGTGAGACATCTGCTACTCTAAATGAAGTATAAAACTGCCAATTCTCATAGAGACTACACAGGTAAAATAGTGTGAAGGGATTTATGGTGAAGTTGGTCAATTGGACTGTGTCTTTTCAGCCAAAACCATTTATAAATGAGTTTAAAGATAATTTCACTATCCTAACACAACAAAACACATCTGCTGGTTTGCAACAAACACTTTATATGCTTATATATTAATTCAATGTCATGAGATTTTTAAAGGAAATAGCAGAGGATACGTTACTCTCAAGTAGTAGAAAAGTTATAGGAGTCGGAGAGGTCAGATCATGTTACTCAATTTGTAGGTGAGATTAATCTGAAATGAAAATGGTGTACCCTCAAACAGAATTGGATTTTTTAAACTAAAATATATAAAATAAATTGTATAGGTGAAACAAATTTTTTAAATGAGGTGCAAAGCATTTCCTGGAAATTAGAGTTGATAGAATTGGGATGTGGTGGGGGATATAAAGGACAATGAAAGAATTCACCTTCTATTGGCTAAAATGTAAATAAAAAAACTTGAAGATGGTTTTCTATTACTTCATTGGCTCTCAAGCACCAGCAACAATAAACTACTCTCTGTCCAAGAAAAGATCTCACCTTCAATACTGCATAAAAAAACACATAAATTAATATGTTTTAAAGTGTAATTTATAGTGACAGTCATAGTATGCATTGCTATAATATTCTTCTGCCTTTACATCCTGTATTACTTGATAAGAAAAACATGTTCTTGTGGTCCTTACCTGATCCTGGAGCAATCACTTGAAAGAATTTGGAGATAGATAAGAGCACTGAACCTACCTCTAAAGGAAAATAACTCAAGTCCACAAATGAAACATGGAAAATTGGGAATTAGGTGCTAATAAGAAGAAATGAAAATCAGACCCTGAAAAAAGATGTTTTGTGGCTTAAACAAATTCTAAATTAGCTCCAAATGGGAATAAATCATTTTGTAATTCTCCCAATTCCCCATTTTGACCCATATTAATATTTTTAAGTACTTTCATCATTTCCTGAGAATCACATCATGGCGACTGTAGAAATAGTTTTTCCAAAGAACATCAAGGAAAAACCAGGGAGAGAGACTAGCAATATTTTACCTTTTAAAACCTATATTTACCATTACCCATTTTGCTTCAAAACATATTCATTTTCAAAATGAACTTTAACTGCTCCTTTCATTTTTGGATTACTGATATTCTGAGGAATTTCCTTAATTCACTCTTTTCCTTTTCACCAGTACCTCTGAAATATATACAAAATAGAGCCATGAAAAAATGACTGGACAGGTTTTATGCACCAAGGCCCTGCACCTCAAATGTAGTAGTGTTAGTTATTCTGGATAATTTACTCTCAGAAACTGACATTGTTTCCTTCCAGCACAGGTCAAGGGGTACAACTGAATGGAGTTCTATGTGGTGAGGATTATTTTTAACTCCTGATACCACAGGCCTAGATGGCAAAGCCTTGACAATCATTGTTCCCCCTGCATACAAGTCAGCATGCCAAACTTACCACTGATGCCTAATGCTGCTGTGGGCTGGGGTGAGAGGGCAGGGTAGCCACTATGACCCCAGCTCCTTATTCTTGCTCCTTTGCCTCTACCCGCATTGGAGCCTAGCGTTAGGCCCATGCTTCATCCTTTGCTGATTATGAATAAATATAGTTTTGAAGTCATTAATCTAAAATGACAAGAGGACATATAGGAAGCCAGAATACAAGTATCCCTATTCCAGCATGGCACTCATTAGCTTTGTTATTGCTATTACTCTTGTCTTACACTCTTATGTCTATACTTGTCATTATAAATCTATTTGATTTCACGGATATTACTCTTCACTATTGTTAGTTAAAATACCTTGAAAACCTTCAAAAAATAGTATGCTTTCTTATGTCTCAGCTATTTCCCCAGATTCTGATAACTTCAGCTTGCTCTTGAACAATGAAATTGGTAAAATTCCTGGTTGTTATTCTAGCTCCCTAGTGTTCATAACCCAGAATTTTTTATTCTTGGTCATGACTGGAGTCAAACTGTTGAGAGTAACTGTAATAGAAATGGAGACCATTATTCTGGAATCTACACACACTTCAGAATGTGAACTCAAATCTTTTAATTTCTTTGTTCTAAATAAACAGGTATAAGGTAATTCTCTCTCTTTCTTCATTACCATATGAATAGAATTTTAAAACTCCAGCCCCAAATTATTTTCCCCCTGGGGATGTGTTTAATTAATTTAATAATTTATGTATTCATTCATATAGAGATTACATTATGCACTGGTGATAAAGAATGACCAAAAATAAATGTTTTGATCATAATAAAACCCTTTGAACTGCTGAAAAGACATCTCTTTCTTTCTTTCTCCCTCCCCTTCTCCCTCCTCCTTAGGTTAATATCTCCATGTACCTACTGTGTATTTCTTCACATAGTGTCTAGGTCTCAAAAGTATTTCAAAATAATAGGCCCCAATGTATGTATGGTTATCAAGTGGCTGTTTGCAGTGTGGAAGAGAACTATATAAGGCAAAAATACCAACAGGCATGAGGATCACATCAACAACAACAACAACAAAAACCACTTTAAAAAGAAAAAAAAATATCTGGGATTCTTGGAGGATCTTTATAATGACACGACATTGTTTGAATAAAATACATAAATGGTGGAAATTAATCTTTTCAATAATTAAGCAAAACATTATCAGATGAAATTCCATATTTAAGTTCATCTCAATATTACTCTTCATGTATATATAGCCATCTCTATACATTAAATCTTTCTTTCATCCTTCCTACATTTTTAATATATGTTTTAGGAAAAATTTTTAAAGATTATTTACACTTTAAATGTATTTTTACTTGTTTTCATATTTTTATTTGCTAAAATCAATAAATATTAGTGATGCAGCAAGGTAGGTTGTGTTGGAAAAGGTAAAAGTATAACTGTGTCTATGTCTATGTCCCCTCAAAGAAAATATAACCATTGTATTTATCTCTTAATTTTCCAGACTTTTCTACTACAACAAGTTGGGTTTTAATTTCTTGCAAAGCTGCAAAAAATAAAACTTTCCATGATACTAAAAGATACACAATCTTATGCATACAACTTAGAAGCTCCTTTGAGCAGAGAAATGATCTATCTGAATGTCAAAATTGCTATTTGCAAATTACATATCATTCTAAATTAATGCCATTGCTAGCTGCAAGATAAAAATTTTAAAAACACATTACAAGTTTGAGACACATTTCAAGCGAGGCATGATAATGGTGTTGGAAGCAATGCAATTTCATATTTGAGTCAAATAACATTTCTATAGCACATGGGTATAAGGACAAATTTCAACATAAGCTTACAAAGTAGTAAAAGAATTCCAAACATTTTAAAAACTCTCTAATTATGATTGCCAGTAGGGGTTTGTGTTTTGCCAGAAAATAGAAATCTATTTTTTATTTCAAAGAAATCACTAAAAGTTTATTTTTTTAAAGAAAAATAATGTTTTGTACTGTTACAAAAACATATTAACTAAAGATACTACATGTTGGAGAAAACTCATGGATAATCAATAAATCATCTATAAAATAAATTTGTTATTGACTGAATTAATTGAAAGGCTCCCTTCTCTGTTATTTGCAGTATTAAATTAACCTCTGTTTTATTTTCTTCTCTCTTGTTAATGTAAACTCAGAATGAAAAAGACAGAAAAAGAAAAAAATTATAAACAATTCTTTGATGAATTTATACAAAGTGAGTAACCCCCTAAAAATCACCCATGTCAAGAAATAGAGTAATTTCTATAAACAGTTTCCCTTATTCCTCCACTTATTCTGTAATATAACTTGATAAAGTTAATCATATTTTAACTATTATCATAAAGATTTGGTTTTGCCTATTGTGGAAAATTATATAAATACAGTTTATATTCAACTCTAACTTACCTCTTTCCCTCCCAATTATGTTTGTGATATCCATCATACTGTATGTACTAGAACTTTATTCATTTTCATTTCTATGTAATATTCCATTGTATAAAGATACCATATTTTATTAACCCATTATATTGTTGACGGGCATTTGGGTTGTTTCTAATATGGGGTTCCTATGAATAACAGTGCTAACAAGATTATTATTAATATCATCTGTTGAAACTAACTTCACACAAATCAGAAAAAAAAGACACAAGTCATTTTAAAAATGTGGAAAGATATCTTGTATAATTACTAGTAAGATTTCCAAATGATCTAACAATGTGAAAAAGTATTCAGAATAAATAGTCATTAGGAAAATATGAATCAAAACCACAACTAGATACCAAAACACACTCTACAGAATGATATAAACAGGAAGTGATGCAGAATATTGATAAAGATGATGAGCAACCCTAAGATTCACCTATTGTTGGTGATTGTATAATTTGGTATAGCAGCTAACATTCAGGAAACTTTAACAGTATCTAATAAATCTCAACAAATACACAATCTAAATTCACTCCAATGTAGATTTCCCAAAGAAATATGTTCAACAAAAGACACATAGAAATGTGTTTATTCTTTATAATGATCACATTGATTTCTTAGATATTTCAGCTTAATCAGTTGAATACTCTAGATTGATATATATTTCTTTCAGTACATCACATATACCATTATCTTCTGTTTCTATAATTTATATTGAAAAGTCAATAATTATTTATATATATTTTTATAGTAACCCATATCTTCCCCTCATATGTAAATTGTTAATTTAGTTCTTGGTAATGTTATCTCAACCTATGAATACTTTTCTTCCCAGGCAGTATCTCTTCAAATATTGTTTCATTCTTTCTGCCCTCTCCTGTTACTCTAAAATACATGCATGGTAGAAACTTTCACTATGCCCAGATGTCCTGTACTTTCTTTAACAATGCATGTTTCCTTCTGTTCCTCATTTGGGATACACAAATATTCCTCACATTGTTTACTGAACTCCCATTTTTCCCCTGAGCTTTTGATATTTTGATATTTTAACAATCCCATTGTTAGGGATGCTAAATACTAACACTGTATTATATATAATGCATATATATAAAATGCATATATATATAATAAATTCATACATTTGAATGATGGCAGTTGCCATCATACAGTTGCCATTTCTGGATATTTCATATAAATTTAATCTTATATAGTCTTTTTTGTGATTGTCTTCTTTCACCCAGCATAACATTTTTGAGTTTCATCACTGTTGTGCTCTGCAAAGTTGATTCATTTCTTGTTATTTTTTAAGAGTATTCTGTTGTATTTATATAAACATTTCACTTATCCTTTCATCAGTTAATAAATATTTGAATTGCTTCCATTTCTTTTTTATTAATTTTTCTTAGGAAATACTTAGAAATGGAATTTCTTGGGTTTATGCTCAATTCATTTTTAACTTCTTAAGAAACTACCAATTTTTTTCTGAAATGCCCATACCATTTTATACATACACCAGAAATGCATGAGAGTTCCAGTTTTTATACATTCTTGTCAACCCTTGTTATTGTCTATCTCCTTGATTTAAGCCATTCTAGTAGCACAAAGGAGGCAATTATTAAATATTGGATTGATAAAGGATAAATAAGTACATGCATTAATAAATGCTAGGAGGCAAGTGTAAGCTTGATCAGACAATTTTACAAAACAGGATTGCTTTTATTTATGACTCTGCTTGTAAAAATCCTGACTATAATATGACAAATTTAAAGTGCATAAAAAGCACAACATAATATAATCAGGCAAAATCATCCCAGTAGTTCAAGAGTAATCCAACATTTAATAATTTTCTTTAGTTAATCTGAGTAGTAAGTGAGTAAAACACCACCCGTGATTAAAAATTCATGGTAAGCCAGACAAAAACTTCCACTAAAAATAGTCGTCACATCATATAGGCATTGTCAAAGAAAAGGAGATACAAGTTTTATCAAAGAAAAAAGAAACTGTTATATTATGTATGTTCCTTAATCTTAAGTAAATCTCTACTCTTCTCTCAAACTCTTTCATTCTAAACTCAGATACGTTTAAATTGCAACCTTCAACAGGACTTTCTGTAGAAAAATTATTTAATTCTACTTGCGTCCCACCTGACAAATTTTAAATAGTTATAGTTAAGGCAAAAAAACTTATTAGGCCGTATTCAGTCACTCGGACCACAGTTTTGTTATGATAATATTTTTCACAAGTACATTTTGAAATGAATATGTGAATATACTAATAACTGACATTTGAACAAAGCTTGGGAATGTTCATGTACAATCATGTCAGGGTCCACAAGACCACCCTCAGAGTCACTTGAAGGACTTATGGGACACAGAAAAACTATTATACCTATGGTTATATGCAGTGAATAGATACAGATGAAAATCAGCCAAAGGAGAAGATGTATGGAGTGAAGTCCAAGAGAAGTCAGGCATACTCTTGTAGGTGTTCCCTCTCAGTGGAGTCAATACAGGGACATATAATTCTCCCATAAATATTGTATGGTTACTCATGCAAAGTCTTACCAGCCAGGGAAGCCCTTGATGTCCAGGTGTTTTATTGGGGTTCAGTCACGTAGTCATGCAGCACCCACATGAGTGAACTAAGCTACTCAGACTCCAGGCATCTTACCTGGGAGAAAAAAAAAGCAGGCATTAACCATAAATCACATTGCTAGAATGTGAAGGACAACTTTTCTAGTCAGTCTGGTACAACATGGCCCATGGCTGCTGGCATATAAAAACCCTCTTATCAGACAGAATATTCCAAGGGGTCAGAGGCTATCTCCAAGAAGCTGGCTGAAGGATAGTCCAGAAAACAGATTTTTCTCTGGAATGTGCAGGATGTGAATAATCAAAGCCTACTGAGTTAACTCATTCCTGCCAAAGAAACTACACAAATGATTGCTTTTGTGACTATAAATTGTCACTAATTTTGATGTTGCTACAAAATGGATTCTAATATCTCTTCCTTTTAAATTATTCAACTTTCATGGGACTCACCGAATTTTATGTAATATATCCCTGATTATCACATGTTACTTAATAAACTATCAAAACAAGGATTTTAGCAATATTCAACGTTAAGTGCATGCTACTTTTACTAGAGATTCTACTGTTTTCAAATAACTGCAAATGTCAAATCATAGAACAAACAAACCTTTCCTTTTTTCTGAGTTTCTTCAAAACTTTATGGCATGAAAGCGCATTAGAAATAATAACAGAAACTATGAAAAGTCCTTCACTATTAAGTAGAAACTAAAAACCATCATAAACATCATTCCTTCACAGATATATTCCAAATATGGTTTAAAAAAAGATGTCTCTTTTTTGCCATTATCACTAAAATTTTATGTTTTTTTTTAAATTAGACCTTGTTTTTGTAGAGAAGTTTTGGATTCAAAGCAAAATTGAACAGAAAGTTATAGATTTCCCATATATTCCCCACCCTTACACATGCATACCTTCTTTTCCCATCAGTATCTTTCATCAGAGATGTACACTTGTTACAACTGATCAACCTGTATTGGCACATCGTCATCAACCAAAATCCATAGTTTACCTTAGGATTCACATTTTTATTGCCTCCAAAGTTTTGTCTTTTCCAGAATATCATAGAGTTAGAATCATATACTATGTAGTCTTTCCAGATTGGCTTCTTTTGCTTAGCAATATGCATTTACATTTCTTCCATGTCTTTTCATGGCTTGATCGCTCATTTGTTTTAAGCACTGGATAATATTTCACTGTCTAAATGTATCACAATTTATACACCTACTGAAGGACAACTTGATTGCTTCCAAGTTTGGATAATTATGAATAAAGTTGCTATAAATATCCATGTGCAGATTTTTGTGTGGACATGAGCTTTCAACTCCCTTGGGTGAATAAATACCAAGGCATGTGATTGCTAGGTCATATGTTAAGAGTATGTTTAGTTTTATAAGAAACTGTCCAACTATCTTGGAATGGTGCAACAGTTTTTATTCCCACTAACAATGAATGAGAGTTCCCAGTTGCTCCACATCCTCACTGGCATTTGGTATTATCACTGTTCCAGATTTTTGTAATTTTAATAGGTATGCGGTGGTATCTCATTGTTGTTTTAATTTGTATTTCTAATAATATATGATGTTGATAATGTTCAAATATGCTTATTTTCTATCTGTATATCTTCTTTGATTAAGTGGCTATTAAGGTCTTGGCTCATTTTTTAATTTTTATTTATCCTTTTAAGTTTACTTATTTACTTTGAGAGAGAGAGAGAGAGAGAGAGAGAGAGAGAGAGAGAATTTGAAGCAGGCTCCACACTGGCAGCACAGAGCCCTACATGGGACTCAAATTTCCAAACCTCAATATCATGACCTGAGCCTAAACCAAGAGTCAGACGCTTAACCACTGAGCCACCCAGGTGCCCTGGCTCATTTTTTAAAAATAATTTGTATTTGCATCTAGATGACAGAATGTTACATTATTTTCATTTGCATATAGATGACAGAATGTTACATTATTTTCAGATGTACAACATAGTGGTTCAACTTTGAGCCATTTTAAAAAGTGTTTTTAATGTTTATTTATTTTTTAGAGAGAGAGCACAAGTGGGGAAGGAGCAGAGAGAGAGGGAGACAGAATCCACAGCAGGCTTCAGGCTCTGAGCTGTGAGCACAGAGTCCGAAGCAGGGCTCAAACTCATGACTGTGAGATAATGACCTGAACCAAACTCGGGTGATTAACCGACTGAGCCCCTCGGGTGCCCCAGAGCCATTTTTAATCCAGTCATTCATTTGTTTAATTGCTGTTTTAGTATTTTTGTATATTTTGGGTAATAGTTTTTCATCAGACATGTCTTTTGTAAACATTTTCCCTGAATCTGCAGAATCTCTTTGTCATCACTATGAATGTTCTATGTTGTAAGTACTTTTTAATACCATAAAATGGGATAAAAAATAAGTCTTTTATATATTGGAAAGGAATAAATAATCAATATAATTCATATTGTATACAGTAGTCTACATTAAAATGCAAGATACTAGTTGAATAATTATTAGGTCTCATATGGTATTTCAACTTATAAACCCACTAATTTTCTTATTCATCCGTACCAACAGAAAAATGCAAAAAGATAAAAAAAAACAATAAAAGACTGAAGAAAAAGGTACAGAGGAGGATGATTAGAAAGGCAATAAAAGTCTATAAATAGCCTAGTAACAAATCTGTTTTGAAATGTCCAAGCCCAGAATGAGTAATAATTCATCATAAAGAACATATTAGAAAGTGGAATAATGGAAACATTTGCCAGATTAATGCTGAAATATTAATATAATGTCTGTTTATTTTTCACATTAAAAAAATCAAGTATTTCAAATAAGTCATTTGGAATAAACTATTTATCTGAAAGAGAGTATGTACAAAGAGGAATAAAGACATATTTAAAAAAAACTAGAGGTTCCTAATTTCCCAAGTTATCAAGGCTAATGAAAGGCACAAATCTTCAGAAGGAAAGAGCCTGCAAAATACTAAACCGAATAAAAGAAGAGCACTCTTATTTATCAGATATCAAAATATTCTAATATCAGTGCTAAATAAAACCATATTCTATTGCTTCTAGAATATGAATACAGAAAAAAATTATAATAGAACAAGGTAGCCATATTAAAACTAAGAGATATATATGTATATACACATGTGCGTGTGCACACACACACACACACACACACAGAAATACACTCACCTCTGTGAGTACAGGGTAAATGTGGTATTTCAAATAACATAGAAATGATGAGCCATTAAAAAACTGTCTTTGGGAAAACTGTTATATACATATGGAGAAGAATTGAATTAAATCTCTAATTAGTATCACAAAAAATATATTGGTTCGTTAAGGATGAAAATGAAAAACAAAAAATTGCAAAGGTACAAAAAGGCATCAAAGGAATAAAATACAGTATAAAAATGTAATAATATGGAGTTAGATGAAATGTTCTAAAAATATATGAAACCCAAAAATTAAAATGAAAATATGTACTTAATCACGTAAAAAATCTGTATGTCAAAGACACAATAGAAGAATTAAAAGATAAGCAACTAATAAGAAAAGTTATTCTAAAGTCAGTAACAAAATTCAATATAAGACACTCTGGCAAGGGAAATGAGTAGATAATTAGAAGAAAAATACAAATAAACATGCATGAACACATTTGGCTACACTACTAACAAGGAAATGCAAGTGAAAGCCACAGTAAGATAACATCTTACTTCTTTTACATTGGTAATAATTACAAAATATTGCAATATCTTCTGTTAGCATGTGGCAAAATTATTGTATTTTATACTTTAATCTTGAGAAAATAAATTAATACAGTCATTTGGAGGGGTTAGTTGTTCTCAACAATTAAAAGTATACATAGGCAGTTCTAGTTCAAAATGATGAATAGGCCTCATGTTTCTTTCCTGTCTTGCTAAAAAGTCAATGACAACAAAAGAGGGAGATGTCTTAAGAAAGTCATAAATTCACAATGGCACTGAAAATGATAAAAGATACTTCAGCAAATCAAATATTATGAACTTCAAGTGTAAAAAAACAATTACCAGATCAAAATTGATCGTTAACTCAAAAATCAGGAGGATAGACATAAGCAAAAAAAGCTGAAGCAGCGGAGGAGCCCTCCTGGAGTATCAGAGGACTGGCAGACAAAGTAATCTGCCTGGTGAACTCATTATAGGATGAATGTGGAATTTATCCCTCATTGACCCACAACACACACATTTACTATTCCCAGTCTTATACTTCCATTGTTGAAACTCAACCTCCAGTTGAAATCAGAAAAATAACTTCTAGCAAGGAAGCCAACACTTAGGAGTGACGGGGTGGAGACTAGTTGACAGATGCAGGTTGATGTCCCATCCAACCTAGATATTTGGGGCTGAAAGCCCATCATCTCTGATTTCTTCCATTTTACTCAAATAAAGTATAACCTGTCTGATAAGCGTGCACACACAGAGAAAGCTCCTCATTCAAAGATGAATCTGGTCATTGTACAGGAAATGACTTCCTACTATTTTAATTAATTAAGCAAGTCTATAATTTATAAATATGCTCAGATATTACCAGGCAAATGAGGTAAACCAACAACAAATGTATAAATGATCGGTGTAAACAATAGAAAAACTGTCCTAAGAATAAATACAAATAAGTTACTGGAAAAATGGAAATAACAAGAACAATAAAAATCTAATCAGAATTCTCAGAAAGGTTTTAAAATATTGCAATATTTATTTGAATAAGTCAAGGAGAAATCAAGAAAATATACAAAGGAGGCAATCAGAGGAAAGAAAGATGACAAAAATGAGTGATCACTGCATTATAGACTCAAAGTATTTCTGTAATCCTCTCCTAGTCCTGTAAGACACTCTGCCAGGTCTGTTTCCAACCGCAATAATGTTAGACTTGGCCTTCTTCTGTGAATTACTTTGTGCAATAGAATGTGAGGTATACCACATCTAAGAAGAAACTTTAATAGCTATTGCATGAATACACAATTGTTCCTGCCATGAAAACAGCAGGTCCCAGATGACTAGCTCTATCTTCACTGTGTCTCCCAAAGGAAACAAGACACAAAGAACACAGCTATAGCCAGCATGTAACAGCGGCCAAAAACCAACCATAGTTGTGGTAAGCCACTAAGATTCTAGAATTATTTGTTACTACAGTATCACATAGAAAAGTCTGCCAACATAAACATTTAAATTAAGATTAAGAGAAAAAGCCAAGCAAATAACCCAGAAAATAGGTCCAAAAAAATGGTGGGGGGTTGGAGGGGGCGGAGGGAGAGGAAGAGATAAAAAGCATGAGAAAATAGTGCAGGAGTCATGGAAGATCAATTCAGAAAGTCAATGTCACCTAACTGGGCAACCAGACGGAGACATCAAATAAATTAAAGGGATGGGGGAGTAATCGCATAAACAACATTGCTAAGGCAGGAGAAAGATACAACTTTTCAAAGAATAAAAATCAAAAAGCAGCAAGTAGAATTTTTGTAAGTACTCATTTTAATACGATTTCAAGGAAAAATTGAAGAGCATAAAATCCTACAGAGAAGAAAAACCAGAATAATTACAAAGCACAAAATTGAGATTGGAAACAGCTTTTTAATAGTAGATGTTATAAGGTAATGAGATAAGTCCTTGAGTTTTTAGGGAAAACTATTTTTAAGCCAGAATTTCATGCCAAAGCAAACAACAACAAAATTTAGGGAAATAATACAGAGAAAAAAGAGTGAGACATGGGATCCTAGGTATAGTGGACCTAAATCTGAGCATGTAATAAAAAGAATTTGGAGTGTGACAATTAGGAAGCAGGCCTAGAAATGATTCAGTGCGTTCCAAACCATTTAACAAATAGGGTGACTAAATACCAAAAAGCTATTAATTGAATGAAGAAAATGTATTTCTTTTTATTTGCCTTTCTTTCGAGAAAAAAAGAAAACAAAAGTACTAGAGAAAACCATTGTGCAAGAAAACCATGGTCTAAGTACAAACATTGAAATTGTACGGTTGAAGGAAGTATTGGAAAAAAAGAAAAAGAATCCATTCATTTTGATACTTAAAACAGTTCTGGTGTGATATTAGTTACAGGATTATATTTGAATCTGTATGAATTCATTCCAAATACCTTGCTCTAAAGTGAGTAACACTTACTGAAACTTAGCATCATACTTGTTCCTTGTCCTTTTATAATTTCACTTTTAAGGTTATTATGAAATAATTCAGATAAATTAAAATTTAAAATAATCATATAAAATCCATACCCATTGTTTAATTTAAGAAACGTTTCCGATAGAATTTAGGCCTCCTGTGTAGGAAACTCCCCAAGCTTCTTCTCTGCTACATTCTCAGGAGGAACGAATGCCATTATTTAGTATTTAGAATTTTTACATGCTTCTATAATGTATCACATATGTATAATTCTGTAAACAGATATAAAAAGGTTAAGCATATTTTAACCTTAATATAACCTATTCCATACTGTAATATCAATGTATAAGGTATTTTGCATTCCATATTGTTTTGAGAGTTATGTATATTGATACTTGTAGATTAGATTTATTCCTTTTAATAGGTATGTAGTGTATCTGGTATTAAAAGACCACAAAGTATCTGTTTTCCTATTAAGAGATATTATAGTCCCAAAATTTAGTCACACTAGAATGAACATTCATGATTATGATATACTTTGGTAAAGGACAATTGTGTTGGTGACTTAAAAACTGTGACCTGCTTTACTATTATTAGTGGCAGTTTCAAATGGTAAACAACAGCATGGTAAATTTCCAAACAACAACAACAAGTTCAGGGTATATTTAATCATACAAAAATAATGCTTTATTTTTATTTTGCTTGATTTAAGTAAACATGGGGATCGAACTCATGGACTGTGAGACCATGACCTGAGCTGAAATCAGATGCTTAACCGACTGAGCCACTTAAGACCTCTATAATAATACATTATTTTTAAATGTAAAATGGAGTTATAGTCTGAGCTCAGATTACTGAAAATAGATATTTCATCTAGGTAAGCATCCAGTAGGACATCTGAAAGAAAATACAATCATGGACAAAATAATTCTTTGTAGTATAGGATTTTCCTGTGTATTTCTGGATGGTTAGCTTTCTTGGCCCTGCCCACTACTCATAAGCAGCATCCTTCAATCATTGTGGCAATTATCTATACCCCATATGTTTTCAAAGCACCCGTAGGTTAAGAACTACTCAGATATATTCTCAGGAGATCTTTTAAAGATACACAGGAATTGTAGTAAGTAGGAAAAGAATTGCTAACCACAGGAAACACACACCTTCAAATTTACCAGTGAAAATTTCTCCAGAGAAGTCCTAATTTACACATCAACCACCAGTACATGTGAGTTTCCATTTCTCCACATCTATATCCATATATGATGTGGGTAAAATTTTTCATTTTTCATTTTTGGAAATTGATATTTCCATGGATGTTTGCTTTATTGAGCATTTATCTAATATACACTAACCATTGAAGTTTTTCCCAGTATTGAATATTAAAACCATGGTTTATAATAGTAAAAATCTGTTAACAACACAGATGTTTACCAATAGAGACACAATTAAATTATAACAATTATTTAAAAAAAAGCTGTGCAGGGGCGCCTGGGTGGCTCAGTCGGTTAAGCGTCCGACTTCGGCTCAGGTCATGATCTCGCGGAGCGTGAGTTCAAGCCCCATGTCGGGCTCTGTGCTGACTGCTCAGAGCCTGGAGCCTGTTTCAGATTCTGTGTCTCCCTCTTTCTCTGACCCTCCCCTGTTCATGCTCTCTCTCTGTCTCAAAAAAAAAATAAATAAATGTTAAAAAAAAATTTTAAAAAAGCTATGCAACTGTTAAAAAGAATAAAATACAACTGTCAGTACTGGCATGAACAAACTGATTAGACATGGTGATATTAGAAAATAAAGACACAGTCGGTTATGAAGAATATGAACTCATTCTGGTATGCATGTATATACATATGCAAATGTTAGAAAAATTCTTAGAGAAAAAAAGAAAACTTCTTGGAGGTGTATATTTCAAATATAAGTAGTATTGTCCATTGGCAAAAGAAATCCAATTAGATAGGATGAAGTGGCTTGTCCATCTTTTCTCTATTGTTTTATTTGAGATTTTCAATGTTTTGGGATACTGCTACTATTATATTTGTGTATCTTAGCTCTCCCAGATTCCAGAAGCTATGCTTACATACTAAATATGTACCCTTAATGATAGAAACATGTTCCCTTGCAAAAGCAAAAAACAAAAATCAGCAGTTTCATTTTTTATTTCCATAATTATTACTATTGTGTGTTGGCAACTGTGTTAACTGAAGCACTTCTTATATGATCATCTTGCCTAATACCATATGCCTAGTGAGATGACACAACATATACAAAGCCAATTAATTGGGCTATAGCATCTTATTCCAGCTTCTTTCACATCATACACACAGGGCATATTTCCCCTCTCTGTAACCATAGCTTGTGAAGCTAATAGCAGATGGCACATGCATATAAAGAAAAACATACTTTTCTAAGAAATCTTTGGAGCAGTATGTGTAATATATAATAATTCCACATAATAATATTTAATAATAATACAATATTAAATATACTTCTGTTAGCTTTATAAGTATTAAAGAGTCTGTGGGTGGGAAGGGATTTATTTTTTCCTTGATTTTGAAGAAAAACTGTAGGCATTATTTTCTCCCCAATTATTCCCTTGATGGACATACCATTTGTAATGACCTACCAGAAGCTCAAAGACAGCAGAGTTAATAATAATTATAGTAACATATAGGAGGCACCTACTACCTCTCAGGCACTATTTCTAAGCACATTTTATGTGTTGACTCATTTAAGTCTCCCCAGAAACATCGATGAAGTAGGTATCATTAGTTTCACCTTACAGATAAGGAAATGGACACACAGAGAAACCATGCATCTTTGCCCTAGGTCCAAAGCCTGGTCAATTGTAGAACAAGAATTCAAAGCCAGGTGACATGATCTAGAGTCTTCTCTCGGAACCACTGAACTATAGTGCCCATAACTAAGACAAGTGACTGCAATCCTATGCTACGTTTATATATTATCAGGAATGTTATTTACTCTTTATGAGGTTGTCTTTGTTTTTCTTTCCCTGATGGATTCTCCAGAGGCTGATTATCTCTGCCTCCAAGACTTTCTTCAACAACAGTCAGCTAGGGATTTATCCACTCAGAAGGAGGATTGTTATTTTGTGAGATTTCCCAAACAACTGAAGTAGAAGAGGCAGTATGTAATTTGTATTTCTTAAGGGGAGTTTGTGGAAGTTTCATATAAGAAAACTTATGAAAATAAAGTGTTATAGCTCTCTTACCACTCAGAAGGAACCTTGATCTATTTCCCTCCCCCACTCTCCACTCCCTGGAGAGAAAACATGATCTCTAAAGCTGACCTTTTGCTAACATAAAACTTGGCTAAACACTCCAGCCAATTCTGTGTCAACATTTCCCTTATAACATTTTCAGGAAAAATTCCACTTAAATCCTTGCCAGTGTCCCCTGAAATTATGATGTAGGAGTCAGTGGATGGTGATACATACACGTACACTTCAGCCAACATTCATATTGCATGAATATTATTATTTTGGAATTTATAGTCTATTCTCTCCACTCATAATTTCAGAAAGATTTTTTGTGGAAAGAAGAAAAATTGAGTACATATGGTAATCTTAGATTTGTTTAACCCTCAAAAATACTGGCCAGTTATATTTATACTTTATCAGAAACTAATTTTATTTCATAGCAGTGGGAAAGCTGAGAACAAAAATGTTTTTCTTTATGACAAAGTCTATCATAGCAAAGCAACAAAACTGTACTGTAGGGAATTAAGAGAAAACAGATGTGAATGCACACCCACATTTATTTCTTCTTTGTCTATAAGATTATCATTTTCTGCTCAAACTCAGCTGTCAAGTAGAAAATATTTTCATTAAAGCAGAGTGAGTCGTGCAGTCATTCCTCTCCTAATAGGATCTTCTACCTTAATTTATTTTATAATGTTCTTAATTAACTCATCTTTCTTAGACAAATAAGTTGACTGAAACTCAGCATACACAACAGATGATCACTGACTTGATCCACCGGGAATTCTTTGGCATTCCATCACAGATATCTCACTAATTCACAGAGATTTAGATACTTGTCTATGCCATGTGCAATCAATTTCTGTTTAGGGTAGCTAGGGATACAATATGTTTATACAAAGTCCCACTATCTTTAAATTTAGTTTAAAGAATGTGAGAAAAAAAAAAGGGAATATTCTATTGGGTTGTTTAGTAATACTGCTTTGGGAATAACTATGCGAGTTTCATGAAATTCAATAACTCTTGAAACAATTTGAGTTCTGCTGACCCAGAGAAACTACTGTAATGTCCAATATCCTAAATAAGTTGTTTTAACCACTTTATATGGTAGAATATCACTTAGGGCAATGTGTCATTTATTTAGTTGGGAAACAGATAAATAACCTCATTCAATTTATCCAATAGAAGCAATCCACTGATTTCCAAGGCATGACCAAAGGGCTACAGCAGAAGTGTTAAATGAGGCTTCTCACCTTTTCAATGGCATAAAAACACTCACACTTCAGGTTTTTTTAATCATCTTGTACATTAGCAAAAGTAAGTAAAAAATGAAGCAATACTTTAAATGTGAGGAGTCATATTTATGTCAATATTCTTCATCTAAATAAAAATGGGGTAGAGAAGATGGTTCACATATTATCACACTAAAACCTAGTTATTTTCTCAATGAAACTGTTTTAGAATTTTAAATATAAATATGATAGTGATAATGTCAAAGATAATTGTACCTTTTTCCTGGATTCCAGTGTAAGGTTCCAAATGCCCATTGTGTAGGCGTATAAATTTCTTTTTTATTTTTTTAATGTTTATTTATTTTTGAAAGAGAGAGAGTGTGATTTAGGATCTGAAGGAGACTCCAGGCTCTGAGTTGTCAGCACAGAGCCTAACACGGGGCTCAAACTCGTGAACCGAGAGATCATGACCTGAAGGGAAGTGGATGCTTAACCGGCTGAGCCACCCAGGCGCCCCAGGCATGTCCAATTCTAAGTTATACTGTTACATCTTATTTAATATCTCCACTTCCTTTATCCCTAAAGCAGCATATTTTCTGGACTTCTCCATATTCATTGAGAATGCTCTCATTTTCTATTCACTTGTAGCTTACCTTATTTCCCTCATCCTCTAGATACAATTAGCAAGCATATTTTCTGAGCTGTAGTTCAAGATATTCATTGAGTGTATTTCTTCCTCCCATCCCTATATCTGGTTCTCTTGTCTTTAATTCTGAAAGAAAAACATCCTAGTTATCTTATTGGTTTTGGTGCAATTGTAAATGGGATTGATTCTTTTTTTTTAAGTGTATCTATTTATTTTTGAGAGAGAGAGAGAGAGAGAGTGAGTGAGCAAGCATGTAAGTCAGAGAGAGAGGGAAATCCAGAGCAGGCTCTGTGCTATTAGACTATGTTGAAAAATGGCGGAAGAGTGGACATCCTGGTCTTCTTCCCAACCATAGGGGAAAAGCTCTCAGTTTTTCCCCACTGAGGATGATATTAGCTGTGGGTTTTTCATATGTGGCCTTTATTATGTTGAAGTATGTTTCCTCTAAACCTACTTTGTTGAGGTTTTTATCATGAATGGATGTTGAACATTGTCAGATGCCATTCCTGCATCTATTGAAATGATCATAGTTTCTAGAAATGATCATGAAATTGAAATGATCATCTATTGAAATGATCATGTTTCTGGAAATTTATCCGTTTCTTCAATGTTGTCCAATTTGTTAGCATACAGTTTTTCATAATACTTTTTTACAATTGTTTGTATTTCTATAGTGGTGTTGGTTGTTATTTCTCCTCTCTTGTTTGTGATTTAATTTATTTGGGTACTTCATTCTTTCTTTTTGGTAAGTCTGACTAGAGGTTTAGTAATTCTATTAATTTTTTTCAAAGAAAAAGCCCCCTGGATTCATTGATCTGTTTTATTGGTTTTTTAGTTTCTGTACCATTTGTTTCTGCTCTAATCTTTATTATTTCCTTCCTTCTGCTGGCTTTTGACTTCATTTGTTGTCCTTTCCCTATCTCCTTTAGGTGTAAGGTTAGGTTGTTTATTTGAGGTGAAAGACTTGTACTCCGAAAATTACAAAACACTGATGAAAGAAATTGAAGATGACATAAATAAATGGAAAAATATTCCATGTTCATGGATTGGAAGACTAAATATTGTTAAAATGTCTAAACTACCCAAAGCAATCTACACATTTAAGGCAATCTCTATCAAAATACCAACAGTATTGGGGCGCCTGGGTGGCTCGGTCGGTTAAGCGTCCGACTTCGGCTCAGGTCATGATCTCGCGGTCCGTGAGTTCGAGCCCCGTGTCAGGCTCTGTGCTGACAGCTCGGAGCCTGGAGTCTGTTTCAGATTCTGTGCCTCCCTCTCTCTGTGACCCTCCCCCATTCATGCTCTGTCTCTCTCTGTCTCAAAAATAAATAAACGTTAAAAAAAAAATACCAACAGTATTTTTCACAGAGCTAGAACAAAAAATTCTAAAATTTGTATGTAATCACAAGACACTCAAATATACAAAACAAACTTGAAAAAGAAAAGCAAAGCTGGAGACATCACAATTCCAGACTTCAATTTATATTATAAAGCTGTAGTGATCAAAATAGTATGGTGCTGGAACAAAAATAGACACATAGATCAACAGAACAGACTAGAAAACCCAGGAAGAACCAACAACTATGTGGACAATTAGTCTTTGACAAAGCAGGACAAAAATATCCAGTGAGAAAAAGATAGCCTCTTCAACAATTGTGTTTGGAAAACTGGACAGCAACATGCAAAAGAATGAAACTGGACCACTTTCTTATACCATATACAAAAATAAATTCAAAATGGATTATAGACCTAAATATGAAACCAGAAACCACAAAAATCCTAGAGCAGAACATAGTCAGTAAGGTCTTTGACATCGGTTGTAGTAACATCTTTCTAGATATGTCTCCTGAGGCAAGGGAAACAAAAGCAAAAATAAACTGTTGGGATTTCATCAACATAAAAGTCTTCTGCACAGCAAAGGAAACAATCAACAAAACTAAAAGGCAACATTTGAAATGGCAGAAGATATTTGTAAATGACATATATGATAAAGTGTTAGTATCCAAAATAAATAAAGAACTTACCAAATTCAACACCCAAAAAATGAATAATCCAATTAAAAAATGGGCAGAAGACATGAATAGACATTTTTCCAAAGAAGAGAGCCGAATGGCCAACAGACACATGAAAAGATGCTCAATATCACTGATAATCAGGGAACTATAAATAAAAACTACAATGAGATAATACTCACACCTGTTAGGATGGCTAACATCAGCAACACAAGAAACAACAAGTGGTGGTTAGAATGTGGAGAAAGAGTAACCCTCCTGCACTGCTGGTGGGAATGTAAACTGGTGCAGCCACTCTGGAAAACAGTATAGAGATTCCTCAAAAAGTTAAAAACAGAACTACCCTACAATCCAGCAATTGCACTACCAGGCATCTACCCAAAGAGTACAAAAATACTAATTAAAAGGGATACGTGCATCCCCAAGTTAATAGGAGCATTATTTACAATAGACAAATCATGGAAGTGGCCCGATGTCTATCAATTGATGAATGGATAAAGAAGATGTGATCTGTCTATCTATCTATCTATCGACACACATATAGTGAAATATTACTCAGCCATAAAAAAGAATGAAATCTTGCCATTTGTAACAACATGGATAGAGATAGATAGTATTAAGCTAAGTGAAATAAATCAGCCAGAGAAAGACAAATACCGTGTGATTCCACTCATATGTTGAATTCAAGAAACAACACAAATGAGCAAAAGAAAAAAAAGAGAGAGAGGCAAACCAAGAAACAGACTCTTAACTATAGAGAACAAACTGATGGTTACCAGAGGGGAGGTAAGTGGGGGGATGGTTTAAATAGGTGATGGGGATTAAGGAGTGAACTACATTATAATGAGCACAGTGTGTTGTATGGATGTGTGGAATCACTACATTGTATACCTGAGACTAATATTACACTGAAATGTAAATAAAAACTTAAAAAATAAAAATAAATAAAATGTAAACTAAAAAAAGAAAAATAAAAGAAAAAAATCCTAAAATTCAGATTATATATCCGTAATATATCTACAGGTGGAATGATGAAACTAAAGTTCGAGAGCAACAATGTCTTTCTGTGATTCAAACAAAGTGTAATAAGATATTATCCTGGGAAATTGAAAAGGAACAGAGGACACTTCAGAAGTAGAATAAGCAGGTTTCAGTAGCTTTATTTAAGAACTACAAGGAGAAGAATAATTTATTAATGACATCTAGGCATGAGCTATTACTTTATAAGCAGCCCAAAGCAATGTTTTTCTCTATATGCAGCATCAGATTTAAAGAACTATTGGAATTGCTAGAAAAGTCCCCAGATCTTAAATCACAATAGAAATGGCCAAGGCTTGTGAACATGATGGTTTGTGTATCCTCTAAGCTATTAAAAATTCTTTACAAAAGAGGCATGTAATTTTTCTGTATCTGAACCCATAAAAAGTTATTTCACTTTGACATCCTTGTAGGTCATCTTCTGAACTTTATCCCCATGGCCTTTGCATTTGCTTTATAAGATTAAGATCTTGATTTTGAAAGTCCATTTTGAAATAAAATACTGAAAATCTGACATCTTAAAACTGACTTTCCAATATTGATTACAGAACCAGATCTATATTTAGACTTTGGAAGATAATTTATAATTTGACAATGCCCAAATAAGTATTTTATAATAAATCTTCAAGACTATGTTTTCTTCTTTTTTCATCCTTTTATAAGGTACCTTTATTTCTCTTTTCTTCTGAATTTCCTGTTATCTCTGATATAATACTTAATTCTCTTCCACTCAAAGCCAAGGTTATCAAGAACCCAATAAGAATAAATATTGGATATAACACTCTGTGGTCTCCAGTGCAAGAACAAGGGATGAAATTGTGAGACTATTAATATTTGGGCTAGGAAATCCAGGATTTTCTGAATATTGTCCCACATACTACAATCATACCTTTCTATATGGTCTTCAAACACATTGTTTTGCAGAAGTTGCAATTGCTACCAAATGAGAGGCAAAGTGATTACAGACTGTGGAGCCATATAACTCAAGGAAAATACTACTGCACTATTCAACATTTTTGGTTTTTTTTTTTAATTTTTATTTATTTTTTTCGTGAGAGAGAGCACAAGTGGGGGAAGGGCAGAGAGAAAAAGGGAAAGAGAATCTCAAGCAGGCTCTGCACTGTCAACACAGAGCCCATTGTGGGGCTCGAACTCAGGAACCGTGAGATGATGAACTGAACTGAAATCAAGAGGCAGACACGAAACTGACTGAGCCACCCAGCCACCCCTGCAACTTTGTTTTACAACATGTCAGGCCTAAATAGTATGAAGCCGTGAAGATCCCTCTGTCCTTTCAGAGTTGAACACTCACCCAGTTTTGGGGGAACAGAACAATATGGAGCAAGGGATGACAGGTTCAAACATGGTGCCAATATTACCATCACAGCCTAATTCTAAGATGATGGGATTGTGAAAGATCTCAACCTCTTTCCATGGAGAAACAATCCCTGGCCTTTGGCTCCATTCTGTAGAAAGGAGAAAAAAAAAGAAAAACAACACCTACACACCTTACCATTAAAATATGTAGTGACTCCAGTCAAACAGTGCCCTATGACACAACCAACAGTGCCTTTCTTACCCTGAGAAAACAGGATGCCTGTGGGAGGCTGAGTAAAGACACCTCTAATGCCGATCTTTTGACCCACATCCTTGCTCTTTGTTACTTCTCACCAAAACTGGTTCCTATACTTCGTTTAACAGTTAAAAATACCACCATTCCTACTAGACTCATTCAAGTGAGTTGTGGGAACAAAAGGGAAATCTGCAGGAAAATGTGTTTACAGAGTTGAATGTGTCAATTATATTAACGTTAAACCATATAGGGGACTAATGGCAAGCCCTGAGAGACAAAAGAGATCATTTTTTGTTTGTCCCCTCATCAGTTTTTACACTATTTGAATCTAGGTTCTGTTTACTGAGACATAGCACAAAACATGTGGCCTTATATTTACTTACTTTTCTTCCTTCCAAGGAATTTCCCTCATTATCCTTTTCTTATATTTTACATTTCCACATAGATCAATTTTTCTTGCTTCTTGATAGAAATCTAGGTGTCCCTCTGATATGTAAGATGGAAAAATTTTTAATATTTGAAACACATAGAAGCAAGTGAATATTTCAGAACTATAGCTTAATTGGTAGTGGTAAACTATAACTATTTTTTAATGTTTATTTATTTATTTTGAGAGAGAGAGCATGAGCGGGAGAAGGACAGACAGAGGAGAAAGAGAATTCCAAGCAGGATCCGTACTGTCAGAGCAGAACGCGATGCAGGTCTTGATCCCACAAACTGTGAGATCATGACCTGAGTCAAAATCAAGAGCCAGACGCTTAGCCACCCAGACACCCCAAACTATAATTATTAAAAAGGAAATCACACTGCCTATGAAAGTAGCTCTGCCTGTCCTTTTTCTTCCGTTTATTATGAAACAAGGATTATTTTACTGACCAGAGAAGTTAGAGAAGATATTTTAATATTGGGGTCTGTAATTTATTTGTGAAGATTTCCTTCTTTCACACCTATTTAAATAAGACAAATATTGAATGAATTTTTTTTCAGTTCCCCTAACGCTAACAAAAGATCCTAATATCCCATAACACAGTAATAGTGATAAACAGTCTTTACAGAAACCACTGGTAAAAAGATAAGACTTCTCCAAATAGCATTTAACAGCAACATCATCAACAACAAAGCAAAGCAAAACTTAATATTTATTTTGTGAAAGGAATATCTGCTAACATCACTCAAGTCTTCAGTACAGAATAAAGAACACATGTTTAACAATATTTGACTTTATGTGCCTAGAATAACCTCAGTTTTTATGGCCATCATTTTGTTAGTATGGCATATTTGGACATATTTGGGCATAATACGGGCATATTTTGTTAGCAAAAGAGAATACAAGTATAAAAGACTAAATGAAGATATATTACACATTTTTTCTTCTTCCCAAGCATTGTTAGTGTATTTCTGTCTCCATTTATTCCATTTTCCATTTGTAAAAACTAGAACTCTTGGGAAATATGTCTACATATTTTATAAAATTCTTATAACAATAAATGTTTTACTGAAGAACAGAAATACTATTTATATCATAAAATAAAATATATCAAAATAAAACTACTCAATTTTACACTTTTTTTTAGCTCATCGACACAATTATGTGATGCAAAAGTCCCAAATCTAAGGAAGTTGAAAACAGACTGTAATTGGTTTTATTGATTTGTGACCAATGTTCTTACCTCAAGAGCTTCATAATCTCAATTTCATCCTGAGAAACACAAGATCGAGATGTCTGTTTGGCAAGTTAATATATCTCTGCCTTATAAAATCTAGCAATTGTATTTCCACTTTATTTCAAATCTCTCCAAAGAAGTTGAAGTTGACTACCTTTGCTGATCCCACATGATTTCAGCACTTTGTTTTCTTTGAGATATTATTGTAAAATCTCTGAAGACAGACTACACTGTATATTTATAAGTAATAGCAAATCAACACAATAAAAAATGCATTCGCTCTCAGGCCATACTTTCATAATCCATTTTTTATTTAAAAAATGAAAGAATATATTCTTCTATCCACAAAATGATATGGTCTAACGATATTATAGATTGACCTATTTTGTCGGAACTATTTGACAAAAAGACATATGTTTTGCTGCAAAATGGTAAACATAACAAATATCATCATTCATCCTACCACAAGTACTATTATTTACTCATGTTCTAGTTTTGAATTACCTGGGTTGATTTTTTTTCCCTGTGTTTATTTATTTATTTTTTTACTGTTTATTTTTGAGAGAGAGAGAGAAAGACAGAGCACGAGCAGGGGCAGGGCAGAGGCAGAGAGGGAAATACAGAATCCGAAATAGGCTCCAGGCTCTGAGCTGTCAGCACAGAGCCTGATGTGGGGCTCGAACTTGGGAATGGTGAGATCATGACCTGAGCCGAAATCAGATGCTTAACCGCCAGAGTCACCCAGGCACCTCTCTGTGTTTATTTTATAACCTTTTAGATTATATTCCTTAGATACATCCCTAGTCAGAAAATAATAGTTAATTAATAGCTCTGTATTGAAATTTAGACCACATACCAGGAGATATTCTTAACAGAAAAATATGTTTCCCAACTAAAGTTCTAGAAACACAAAGCATGATTCTTGGTGAAAAATTATCCATGAAGGGAAGGTAGACTTGCTGTTTTCCCACATTTCCACCAGACAAAACTCTTCTCATTTGGTTGGGATGTCTGGAGATTTCGAGGGCATTCCTCTAATGGATATGATAGATCAGCTTTTTAATATCCTTTCCCACATTAGTGTACATGCTCACACTGCAGATGCTGGAAAACCAAACAAATGAGGTGCACTTGTGTGAGACTTATACGGAGTGACTTGGGTAGAAAAAGAAGATAGTGTATACCTGGCATTCATTTTGTTGATATAGAACTAGAATAAATATTCATAGCAGATATTTGATCCTGAGATCCAAGTTCAGCTTGTACAATGAAGAAAGCAGCAGTTGACAGCAACTATTTGATTTCCCAACTTTTTGAATGTGGTAGAGGTGGCAGCTCCCTTGGCTAACCCATTCTGTGGTGTTTTCTGGCAATTAGTACTAGAGAGTCCATTTAGAGCCTCTTCTCCAGCCATTCTAAAACGTTTGTATCAGGAATCACTTGTATTATGTATTGTTGTGCTTCATACTGAATATTTTCTGTTTATCTGAAATGAAATTTGAGTTGAAATAAATTTAGAATGGATGAGAATGGGCAAGAAACTGGAGTTGGTAGACTTCGGTGCTTCTGTGAGGTGAATATTTAAACATCTATTTTGCAGGGTAATCTGACAGTCTCCTAAACCCAGAACTCATTGTTCCCTATAATGATATGTGGTTCTCTCCTCCCTTTGAAGGAATCAAGATTTGGAATATAGATATGGACAGAGGGAAAGATGATATAGTTCTAAAGGACATATCATTTTATTGGTTTTATTTTATTCTTGTTGTTAGAGGAGAAAAATCAAGTGACCTCTATTAACATTTTTTTGAAAATATTCAACACTCTGTCAGATGCAAACTGCAGAAAACCAGGAATAGAAGCCATTTGAGAAAAATCCCCAAATGTTGTATGTGATTTTTCATTATACATAATGAAAACAGAATGAAAGTTTTCTATCTGATTTCAGGAAGAAGGCAAGGATGTTTCATTTCACCATACCTTGTCAAGAGTGTCCTGAAAATCTGAAGTGCAATAAAGCAATTAAAAGAAATAAAGTGTGTGAATATCAAAAGCAGAAGTAAACTGTCTTTATTTGCAGATGACATTTTAAAAATTATATATTTAGAAAATTTTAAATAATATACAACAAAAAGACTCAATCTAAAAATGAACCTACCAGAACAGAATTCTAAAAAATCAATAAAGTCAAACGTTTCCTTATTTTCTAGCTCCAAACAATTGCAAATAAAACATGTAAATTAGAGTAGAATAATATTAAAAATAAATAAGAAGTTTAAGAAAAGATGTGGAAACCTCTAATGCAAAACTGAAAAACATGGCTAAGAGAAGTTAAAGACCTAAATAAATAAATAAATATTTCATGTTTATGGATTTGAGGACAACGTTAATAACATGTCAAACCAATCTCTATGTTTAATGCAATCTCAATGAAAATATCAACTCATTTTTCTTTTGACATGTCTATCCCCATAGTTACATAGAAATGCTAAAAATCTAAAATAACTGGAACAATCTTTATGCAAAGAGTAATGCAGTTGAAAGTGACTTTGCATAGACCTCCGGCAATCCAAGCAATGTGGTATCAAAATGTGAAGCGATAAATGAATCAATGGAAGAGAATAGAGTCCACAGTAGACTCATACAGGGAAAGTCAATTGATGGTCAATAAAAGTCTGAAGGTATTTTATTAAGGAAAGGAATGTTATTTCAACAAATTATGCAGCAATACCTGGATACATCCATGAAAATAAATGAATATTGAACCCTACTACTCAACATAAAAAAAAAAACAGAAAGTTTTATAAGAAGTTGTAGGTAAAAATATTCAAGATGTTGAGGTAAAGATTTCTTAGAAAGGACACACAAAATATTAACCATAAAATAAAAAGATGATAATTCGGATTTCATTAAAATTTAAACACCTGTTCACCATTAAGAAATAATTCATAATATATATAAAAATAATAAAGGAATTGTTTCTAGCATATCCTTAAAAAAACAGCCAGAAAACAATAATGCAAAAGAGAAATCAACAACACCAAAGGCATATTTCATGAAAGAAATAATTAATAAGGTGGGCTTCATTAAAATTAAGAATTTCTCGGTGAAAGATAATGTCAAGAGCATTAGAAGATAGGCCACAGACTGGTAGACATTTGCAAAACAAATGTCTGGCAAAGGACTATTATCCAAAATATAGAAAGAATTCTAAAAACCCAACAAGGAAATAAATCCAGTTAAAAACTGGATCAAAGACCATAATGGGCACCTCACCAAAGATGGTACACAGATGGCAAATAAGCATATGAAAATGAGCTCCATATCCTATGCCTTCAAGGAAACACAATTTGAAATAAGAGTGCAATACCACTACATACTATTAGATAGACAAAATCCCAAACAACAACAAATGCTGGTGAGGATATGGAGCAGCAGGAACACTCCAGCCTTCTTGGAGGGAATGAAAAATAGTACAGCCATTTTGTAAGACAGCCCAGCAGTTTCTTAAAAAATTAAAAATAATTTTACCATATATTCCAGCAATCACGATCTTTGGTATTTACCCAAAGAAATTGAAAGCTTACATCCACACAGAGACCTGCACAAGGATGTTAACAGCAGCATCATTCATAGTTCCTAAAACTTGGAAGCAACCAAGATCTCCTTCATAGGTGAATAGATGAATAAATTATGCTACATCTAGATAATGGAATATTATTCAACACTAAAAAGAAATGAGCTACCAAGCCATGAAAAGAGATAAAGGAAATGTAAAAGTATATTACTAAGTAAAATAAGCCAATGTGAAAAGGATCCATAGTGTATGATTCCAACTATATGACATTCTGGAAAAAGCAAAACTATGGAGACAACGAACAGATCAGTGACTGCCAGGGTTTGGGGGAAGGGATGAATAGCTAGAGTATAGAAGACTTTGAGGGCATTAAAAATATTCTGTATGATAGTATAATGATGGATACATGTATTATACATTTCTCAATCCCACAGATTATACAACACCAAGAGTGAACCATAATGTAAACTATGGATTTGGGGTCATTGTGATGTGTCAACGTAGGTTCATAAATTGTAACAAGCGTACCACTCTGATGAGTAATGTAGATAATGGGAGAGGTTATGCATGTGTGTGGACAGGGGATATATGGGAGATCTCTGTACTCCCTCTCAATTTTGCCATAAACTTAAAACTGCTCTAAAAATATAAGTATGGGTATTGACTGGAAAGTCACAAAGGAATTTTCTGAAAGGCAGAAATTTTCTATATCCTTAAGATATAACAAAACACTTCAAATCATACATTTGAGATCTCTATGTTTATGTATGTAATGTTATCTTCAAATAAAAGATCAAAATAGAAAGTAAACTAGAAGCAGAAAATAATAATCAATTCCAAACTTTAATAAGTGACATTTAAGGATCCCCCAAAGAATCACAGATATGATTGGGGCACCTGAGTGTCTCAGTCGGTTAAGCGTCCATCTTCAGCTCAGGTCATAATCTCACATTTCATGAGTCTGAGCCCTGTGCCAGGTTCTGTGTTGACAACTCAGAAACTAGAGCCTGCTTCTCTCTCTGTCCCTCCCTTGCTCTCTCACTCTCTTTCTCTCTCTCTCTCTCAAAAATAAATAAACATTAAAAAAATTACAGACATGATCTTACAATCTTTATTATTTGATTTTCTTTGTTTGTTTAATATAACTGGTAAAGGTCATCTTTGGGGCAGAAGCTTGTGGTGTGTAGACAAGTGAAAATATTTGAACCCAATATCATAACAGCAGGAGAAGTTAGGAAGGAGTCAAAGGGTATTCACCATTGATCTCTCTCAAATTTACCTCTGCTTTTCTTTTGCAAAAATGAGGAAACATTTTTAGTACCAGCCCAAAGCAGTCTTAGGTAATGTGAGCCAATGGGGTTCTAGAATTCCTTCCATCATTAGAGAAAGCAGTGAACTCAGCTGCCTCTGTGAACCAATGCTGATTTTCACCTAGGTGATGTAAACAGAATGTACGAGGACTTAGGTTAGAATGATCCATAGCAGGTGCACAACAATCCTGAATAAAGAGAAATGGTGCCAATAGATTATTTTGAGGAAGTATATATGCAGAGACAAAGATTAAACCGGAAGTGAAAAATAAACAACTACTGCAAAAAAAGAGAACTTTGGTCTAAGATACTGTACCTAGAATTCTGGTGATTAAAAGAAAAAGAAAAAAAAAGTAGCCCCTATTGCACTAACCTACATTGCACTGAACTATAGATTGCACTGAAAATGCGTATATTGAAGAGATCATAACTTCCATCAATCTAGGTCTCTGAAAGAGAATGCAGAAAAGACCTTCCTACTGACATGTTCACGCTTCCAGCGCTATTATGTAGACAAGAAATAAACGCACCATATTTTTGAGCCAGTATTCACTTTGGGATTTTTTTACAGCATTTACCCAATAAAGAAAGAGGAAGTCATTGGGTGCCAAAAAAAGGGTTGGGGGGGAGAAAAGTAAATGTATATAAAGCAATCAAGAAAAAGAACTACCAACAAAGCAACTTGATTGGGATTTGGTCAGGAAGATGGATGGTTCTGGGACAGTGGCCTCCTACGACAAAAGATATTCAATATAACAAAAGGTATAAGGAAGGATTGGAAAATGTAAATATATGATACATATACTTCAAATACAAAGAAAAACAAAACTTTCTAAAAAAAAAAAAAACCCATGAAACCATAACTCAATTCAAAAGAAGCTAAAAAATGTAGGTATTTTGTCAGGAAGTCTTCTTGAAGAGGATGATATTTTACCTATGACCTGAATAACCATGGAGATTTTAGGAATGAGTATTTCAAGCATAGGTTATAGCAAATATAGTAATTGATAGTACAGTAATAAGCTTACCATAAAATGTGCAAATAAGCAAATTTATAAAACATATAGCCTTGTGGGGATGGAAGAGAGTAAATAGGGGCTAGAATGTCATGGAATGATGTCAAAAAGGTAGGAATAGTCAGATTATGAAGAGCTTGCAAAGCACAGTAGGGAATTTGGTTTTTATTTGATATGTAATGAGCAACCATTTGAAAGGATTAAGCAGGGAGTGATATATGTATAGAGTTACATGGTGTGGTGAATTTTCAGATCTATTGACTAAATGAGATACTCTCCTGATGTCATTAGAACTCCTGCTGTCACTCAGGCTCCAAATGTTAGTCATATGTGAGGCCATTCTGCCTCACATCTAGTGAGTCACAACATCTTCCAAGCTAACTCTAAAAAACTCCAAACTCTTCCCTTTTTTCAACCCTAATTATTATTTCACTGGATGATGTTCCTATTATCTCCTTCCTGGGTTATTCTGCAAATTTTTCATTTACACTCAGAATTTGTCCTATCCAATATATTCTCTTCATGCAACAAAGTCTCTTCAAAATCTCTCCCATTCACAAAAAAATACTGGCTGCCCGGACTATAAAATCCAAAGAATGTAAATCTGAGCCCTCTGCAGGTCAAACCCTGCCATTAGGCCTTGACTCATTAAGAGAAATGCCTCAATGCTGCTTAAATATTGACCTGGGATTGTGATCAATATTTGATCAATGATGAATATGTGTGATGCATTGTCCCACAGTAAAGAATGGGAGCCAAAAGGTGAACTGCACATGAGGCAGATTTCAGCTGAATATTAAAAATATATTATAAGGAAGTAGAACTACTTAATACTGGAAGAGATTGTCTCCTAACACAGGAGACTTTAAGTACAATTGAGCGATGCTATGTATGAAATAATGGAAAGGTCATCCTGCTTTACAAGAAAGGTTAATTAGATCAGTTGGATATTTTTTTAAATTACATATCACTGACACTTTTGATAAAAGCTTAAAAGTTCAAAATTCCTACTTTAGAGTTTAAGAAGTAATAAACTATGTTGTTCATAATGCTCTCAATATAGTGTTTTCATTTTTAACATTTCAGGGATTATTTAATTTAAACAGAAAAGAAAGCATCAGAATTCACAAGAATGCTGTGATGTGTGGGATAACATATTATCTATCGCTTTTGGGTTCTTTGAAGATAAACTGTTGAATAATGTCACTACATTATTATTATAGTTAGAATATAAATACGGGTTTAGCATCTTATCATGATGATACAACTTTCGAAAGAGTACAAACTGAGAAATTCACATGTGCAATTTTAAAGGAAGCATGCAAGATTCAAAAGATTAAATCAAGCAAAAGATATTGTATTTTATCAATATGCACCCTTTTCACGAAAATAAATTATAGAAATATACATAATTAGATCAATTAATTTAAAAATTAGGTTTGATTGCCCTTTATTTTATGTGAGAGTGTTTTGAGTGCTTGTGATGACCTAATTAAAATGAATTGCAGGGGTGCCTGGGTGGCTCAGTCGGTTGAGCATCCGTCTTGGGCTCAGGTCATGATCTCATGGTTCGTGGGTTCGTGACCCCCCCCCCCATCGGGCTCCATGCTGACAGCTCATAGCCTGGAGCCTGCTTCGGATTCTGTGTCTCCCTCTCTCTCTGCTTCTCCCCCACTCATGCTCTGTCTCTCTCTCAAAAATAAACATTTTAAAAAAGTGAATTGCATATGGTACTTATTTACATTTATATCAATATTGCTATTTAAACTGGACATTTTTGTAACGTTTATTTTTAAAGTAAAAATTTGTCATAATTAATAAGCCCTTAATTACTTAGTTAATTAAATATCATGCCGAAAATGAAAAAAATGAAATTTTAGCATTTTTGCTTTGTTGCCTTTAAAACAAAGCAATATTTTTCCAGGGTATAGTTCTCTAATGTAAATCATTTGAGTTAATCCTCAAAAATAAACAATTGCTTAATTACCCCAAGGCACAAAATCCACACTGCAATTTTAAAACATCAAAATGGGAAAAGTAATTAGTCTCTTGGGTATAATTAACCCGTCTAATAAGAAATGAGCCAAATTGTAGTTTAGTCTTTTTACAATTCAGAAGCCAATTTTAATTATACTGAAACATTATGCTTCTAACTGAGGAGGTAGCTCTAAAAGTAACTTAAATCTTCATATTTACTGTGGACTTGGGAAAACACAGGACAAATAAAAGGAAGCCTCTACTCAGAATTAGACATTCACTGAAAATTTTCAGAATTGTTTATACTTTAACAATCTAGATATGGTTTGGTAGACATACTAAAAAACAGGTATAATTGGGGTGCCTGGGTGGCTCAGTCAGTTGAGCTTCTGACTTTAGCTCATGTCATGATCTCGTGGTTTGTGAGTGCCAACCCCACGCTGGGTCCTGTGCTGACAGCTCAGATCCTGGAGCCTGCTTAAGATTCTGTGTCTGTCTCTCTCTCTCTGCTCATCCCCCCGCTCACACTGTATCTCTCTCTGTCTCTGAAAAATAAATAAACATAAAAAAAATATTTTAAAAGCAAGTATAGTTTATTTCTACTGCAGTTTCATTTAAAAATATCAAGGGGCACCTGGGTGGCTCAGTCGGTTAAGCGTCTGACTCTTGGTTTCGGCTCAGGTCATGATGTCACAGTTTGTGAGTTGAAGCCCCACATCGGGCTCCGCTTGGACAGCATGGAGCCTACCTGGGACTTTCTCTCTCCCTCTCTCTCTGCCCCTCTTCTACTCTCACTGTCTCTCAAAATAAATAAGCTTAAAAAAATTTTTTTAAATATCAAGCACAGAGTTACTTAACACCAACATAGAGCAAAAGAAATAAAACTTTAAGAATTTTCACATTAAGCTTTAGAGAAAAGAGAATGTTATTAGCAGATATGGATCATTTCACTAAACAGCTGTTTATCAAATGATTGTTTCACCAAATGACCAATTCAACAAAAAATTACCTTAATTTAGTAAAGCAGCGTTTCTTTTAAGAATTTATAAATTTTACATTGATTTATATGTTTTTTAAAGTTCATTTATTTTGAGAGAGAGAGAGAGAGCACATGAGCAGGGGAAGGGCAGAGAGAGGGAGAGAGAGAGAGAGAATACCGAGCCACATTGCCAGCACAGAACCCAATGTGGGGCTCAAACCATGAAATCATGACCTGAGCTGAAGTCAAAAGCTAGATGCTTAACCGACTGAGCCATCCAGATGCCTGACACTGCTTTATATTTTAATAGCTCTGTAGGTTTCTGAAAATTTTTCAATTTGTATTCACAGTAGCAATTTAAGAAATATTCTATTTGTCAAAAGCCAAGGGCTATATGTAAGTTTAAACTTCCTGTCTTTATACGGTAAAACTTGGTTTGTGAGCGTAATTCATTCCAGAAGCATGCTTGTAATCCAAAGCACTTGAATATCACATTTCAATAACCATTGGCTCAGTTGTGACCACGTGATGTTTGGCAGCATATACTACTCCTATTGCAAAACGTTGCTCGTTTGTCAAGTTAAAATTTAGTAGAAATGTTTGCTTGCCTTGGGAAATACTTGCAGAACAAGTTACTCGCAATCCAAGGTTTTACTGTACTTGGTATTCATAAAAACCTTTTTGCTTACCTGGAGGCTAAATTTAAGCATCACTTTGTAAAAGTTTCAATTTTGGCTTGTCTACTTTGAATCATTTGCAATATAATTTCCTGTTTGAAAGCCAGGTATCATGATCCGGATATTTTCTCAACTTTTTCAAATAATATATTAATCTTACTCTTTTTATGGATGCCATTCAGAAGTGAACATTTGCTGCACTTAGTTCATTTATTTATGAACTATGTTTTGATTTTTTCAAGAATTCCCAAATAATGCTTTCCTTCACCATTTGGTAGGTATAGGTAATGTATATAAAATTTGAAGCTCAACTTATGCTGTAAATTTAGTAATCCCTATAGTGATCCTTCTAGGAAAATCACAAGGAATAAACATAGTAAAATCAGCAGGATATGTATAGAAAGACAAAGACTTACTGAGGCATGTAGAAAAGATGTAAACAAATGTAGGTTGTACTCCTTTCCTGACTGGGAAGATGACATACAAAAATTCCATTATTTCTCCCTATGTTAATCGGGTCATTTAATGGAAAAAAGTAGCATCAAATCAGCACTATATGCTAAATAATTTGGATGTAAATTTAAAAAAATAAAAAATAAAATTAAGAAAAAAAGTAACATCAAATAAAATCAAACTGGCATTATGGACCAAGGGATTTATTGGTTCATGTAACTGAAAGTCTAGAAGAAAACTTAAATTCAAAGTCGGCTTAACTTGTTGACTATGTCCAAAGTCTCACTTTATTTTTCCCTCTCAGTGTATGTTCTTCTTGGTATGTTGTTAGCTTTATTCCAAGGTTTTTGTGTTGTTTTGTTTTCCTGATTTCAAGTTAGTTACCAAAAGCTCCCTGGGCTATAGAATTCCTGGTCTACGTGGCGGGTGGTGGAGGCCAGACATTCACAACTTTCAAATAAAATTACTGAAATACATCCTAACAGGCCAAACTTCAGTTATGTACTCAACTAAGCTCATCACTGTGGTGGGAGAAATGCCAAGTGCTGATTGGTTTAAGCCTACAAACAGCTACCTTTGGAATCTGAACCAAACCATGAAGCTATTATCCAAAGATAATAGTAGAAGTGATACTGGGAATGGAAATAAAATATCTTCCACACTTTCCAAATCACTTATAATTCAATGGATATTCATTAAAAAATGCAGTGGGATATGTGGAGCTTGACAATCTTACTCCAGTGTTCATCTAGAAAAAATATCCCTGAATTCAAACTCTAATAAGGCCCAAGTAGTTAACCTAAATAACAAAGATCAAATGCAAGGGCATTTCAATATGCAAAGATACAGTAAACCTACAATTTGTCTTCCTATCCAGGACATTTATCAGAGTAAAAGGAGATACCATTAATTATTATTCCAGATGAGAGTTATAACCCACACTATCCCAGACAAACCAGGACATATGTTAACATTCTCTCACAAGAGGGCAGCCTCCTAGTTCCTGCCAATTGATGAAATATGGTAAATAGTCTCAGTATCATTGGATCTTCTGATATTTCAGGAGAAAGAAATAATCCAATTTTATATAAATATCCTGATTTTAAAATTGTGGCATATTTTTAAAATATTTAGAAAATTTTTTTTTGTCTTGTAAATTCTGTTCTAGGAAGTAAATGAGCAAAAATAGCTTTTTTTATTTAAAGAAAAAAACCAAAAAATTAGTATATTGCCAAATACTAAAACATACACAAAAAGTAAGGTAATTAAGCAGTATAATATTGGTGTAAGAATAAGGGGATAAATCAACAGACTAGAATACACAAATCAGAGCCAACTGTTTATACAGAGCCATTTATCACATTCATTGTGTAAAAGTCATTCAAATATATTTCTTTCTCTTAAACATCACAGCCACTACCCTCATCTTAGTTACCATCATTTCTCACCCAGATTACTGAAGAAGTCCCTGAGCTGCACTTTTAATCTCCTCATGCTCCACTTCAATCTATTCTATATTCTGTAACTAGTGTTTCAAAAGTGGCAAATCTGAACTCATTGTTCCTCTCTTAAAGCATATCAGTAATTTCTTACTGTTTTTAGGACAAAGACAAAATTTCATAATGTGTGTGATGAAATTCACGGCGTTGTCCTTACCTGCTCTTATACTTTAGATTGCCCAGTGGTTGGTATTTGTTTTCTAACCTGGTGAGTTTGAAATCCTTAATATACATATAAGTTGGAGAAGTTGAATCAATAGTGTGACATGCAAGTCTGAATTTCAAGAAGAGCGCTAACCTAGAAGTATCAATTTGAGACTCAACTGTGTTCTTATATGCTTAATGCAATGAGGTGAAACGCATGTACTTAGGAATATAGATACAGAGGAGAGGAAATCAAAGGTCTGATTACTGGGACACCCAGCATTGGAGGTCAGAAAAACAAAGGAGAAGCAGTCGAGGAGAATGCTATAAATTTGCCAGCAAAGGAAGGACGAAACCAGGAGAGGGTGCCATTTCTAAGAAATGAGGAAGGTATAGAGGTCTAACCATTATATAGGTCAATAGCCAAATTATGGAAAGAGCCTAAATATCCATCAACTGATGAATGGATAAAGAAATTATGGTTTATATACACAAGGGAATGCTACATGGCAATGAGAAAGAATGAAATATGGCCCTTTGTAGCAAGTGGATGGAACTGGAGAGTGTTATGCTAAGTGAAATAAGTCATACAGAGAAAGACAGATACCATATGGTTTCACTCTTATGTGGATCCTGAGAAACTTAACAGAAACCCATGGGGGAGGGGAAGGAAAAAAAAAAAAAAAAAAAGAGGTTAGAGTGGGAGAGAGCCAAAGCATAAGAGACTGTTAAAAACTGAGAACAAACTGAGGGTTGATGGGGGGGGGGAGGGAGGGGAGGGTGGGTGATAGGCACTGAGGAAGGCACCTGTTGGGATGAGCACTGGGTGTTGTATGGAAACCAATTTGACAATAAATTTCATGTATTAAAAAAGAGAGAGAAAGATATAAAAATTTGGAAATTATGAATGAAGAAGCAGAGCTGCCATGTTTACCAAGTATGTTAATTTCTGTATAGAAACCTCAAAGGAATCTAAAATCTTTATAATTTGTGAGAGAATTTAGCAATTTGCATAAAGATATAATCAATATACAAAAATCAATATTTTTCCATCTGCAACAACAAAGTTAGAAAAACATTTTTAAAAGGATTCCAGTTTCATAGCAACTTCTTTTCCCTCTCAACCTAATTCAACACAATCTCTCAATTCAATCTCTTTCTTTCCATATGTATGTTTATGTATGTATGTGTGTGTGGTATGTGTGTAGGTATCAGAGGCATATCTTTTATAAAAGGTGATTGTGATCCTTATGGAACAAGTTATACAATTTTATTGAAATTTATTAAATACATAGAAATATGTATCTATATATCATATTAATACATAAAACTTTAATATTTTAAAGATAGTCTAACATTTGCAACACAAGCTTTGGTGAAAATATTAAATAAATGTAGTGTTGAGATATATATAGATCACAGAAATGTGAATTTGAAATTTTAGTATATGATGGAAGTGGCATTTCAGATCAGAAAAGGATGAAGTACTTAATAAGTTATACTGTGATAATTTTCGATGTTGGGGTAAGGAATAATAGGTCTTCATACAAACAATGCCAAATATTGGTTCCACTAAGACTAAGCACAAATATGCAAGAAGAAACATTTAGAGCTCTTACTGTATTTTCTCACAACAGTTTAAAATATATTAATGAAATAATTAATGAAATTCATGAAGTCCAAAAGTACATAAAATATTGTTAAATTTTATGCATTCATATCCAGACTACTATTTTTCAAAACGTATTATGAGAAAAATAAGACAGATGGCCAACTAGGAAAAGATGTTCCAAGGACATATAAGCGATAAAATGTTAGTACACCAAGGATATAAAGAAAAAAACAAAACAAAACAAAAACTCCATGGGGTAAAATAAACTGGTTACTCATAAATGAAGTAAGGCTAGTGACCAATAAATACATAATAAAATATTGAATCTCAGTAGTAACACCTGAATGAGAGTCCGATTCACTTCCATTAGTTTGGCAGAAATTAGAGACTATCATTATCAGGTGTTATGATGGTGTGGTGCAAAGAGAACCACCATCTAATGCTGCTAGGGATATTAATTATTTAAAACCATCTGGAGAATAATTGGGCCCCATCTGTATAGATAAAGCATATTTACCCTCGACTCAATAATTTTTCTCTTAGGTATAAACTTTAGAGTAGCTAATGCACAGACACACAAGGACACATACAAAAGAGTGTTATTAGAAATTCTGGTTATAAAGAAAATGGAAGTGGCCAAAAAGTCCATCAATACACACACTCGTGTGTATTTATTCATGCAGTGGAATCCAATATAAGCAGATAAACTAAAGCTATATTTATCAACATACATAAAACTCACAAATGTAAAGTTGAATTGTTAGAACAAGTTGCAGAATAAACACACATAAATTACAACATCATCTGCATAACATGTTTTAAAGCATGGGATAGTAAAAAACAAATTCCGAGATTTTACTTTTGCAGCTGGGAAGAACTATATGAGACCCAGCAACTCTGTTGGCGATGCTTTAGAGTTCATGTGTGGGATAGGTCCAGGGAGCTGTTACTATTACTCATACATTTGACTATGTTGAGATTTTATCATAAAATTTAAAAGAGGCTTTAATCTAGATTAAAAAGTAAAATCTAATTCCAGTTTCTGGTTCTATATGTAAGAAGCTTTTAAGTCACCACTCTATCTTATCAAGTAAAAGGCTGAACAGACTAAAATGTCAACAACTTCTTGGATCCATAAGAAAGGCAAGGACACAGAGCAAACCAAGGTCTCCAAGATTGGAGAGGCAGATAGGAGAACACAGAGGGTCATGATTCACCGGACAGAGGCTCACAAGCAGAAACGACTGTAGGAACCAGAACCAGGATAGGAAAACCTGAACTGTATTGCTGGAGGCTCAATGTGGACAACTCTTGAGCATTAAAAACTTCTCCAGGGGGACCCAGTCACAGGGAGATCCTCAAAATATGAGACTTACCTCCAGGATTTCAACCAGATTCCCACAGGGAATATCAGAGGAAAATCCACTCATGCTTCTGGCAGGGGGAGGAGAAAAGGAGCCATTTTGAAATATACCAGAGTACTCTATTCTTAACAAGGTCTGCCCTCAGGAGAAACTAGTTAACAAGAGGCTAAGCTGCTGGAGTATGGGAAATATTCATCTCTAGCCCACTCTCGCAATCCTGTTGCACCTAAAGGTGTGGGGGGGGGGGGGGGAACTTTTGGAGTTCACAGTCCAGAGGCATAGGGTTGCTAAAAGACTGAGACCAAATCATAAGACTATAGTATGCTTCCCTTGCCCCAACACCTCACTACCACATTAATAAAGACCAGTTTAAAGCATTCCTTTTATACAGAACATCATACTGAGTTATCAAGAAAAAATTATAAGGCATATCCAAAAGGCAATCCCCACACATAATTTGAATAACTGGACATGGCAAGGATGTTGGAATTATCAGACTAGGAATTTAAAATAACTATGATTAATATGCTAAGGGCTTTACTGGATAAAGCAGACAGCACACAAGAACAGACAGGCAATGTAAGCAGATAGTTGGACATCCTAATTAAGAACCAAAAAGAAATACTAGAGATCAAAAACACTAAAAGAAATGAAGAATGGCTTATTATAAACTGAATACATATGAGGAAAGAATCTCTGGGCTGGAGGATCTATCAACAGAATCCTCAAAGAATGAAAAGCAAACATGACAAAGCCTGAGAAAACAGAACAGAGTATCTAAGGACTGTGGGGCAACTAAAAAAGTGTGGCATACACATAATGAGGATACCAGAAGAAAAGGAAAGAGAGAAAGGAAGAAATATTTGAGTAATAATGACTGAGAATTTCCCCCAAATTAATGTCAGACATCAAACCAGAAATCCTTGAAGCCAGAGGGAAAAGACATCTTACTTTAGGGTAACAACGTAAGAGTTACATCCAGGGGCACCTGGGTGGCTCAGTCAGTTAAGCATCCGAGTCTTGATTTCAGCTCAGGTCATGATCTCACGCTTTGTGAGTTCAAGCCCCACATCGGGCTCTGTACTGACAATGCAGAGCCTGCTTAGGATTCTCTCTCCCTCTCTCTCTGCCCCTCCCTTGCTGGCTATAAATCAATAAATCAATAAATAACATCCAACTTCTCCTCAGACACCAGGCAAGCAAGAAAAGCAGAGTGAAATACTTAAAATGTTGAGAGAAAAACCCACAAGTGTAGAATTCTGTACCTTGAAAAACCATCTTTCAAAAGTAAGGAAGAAATAAAGTCTTCCTCGTATTAAGAACAATTTAAGGAAACTTGCCAGTAAACTTTTCATAAAATGGAAAAGCAACTTACTGAAGGAGAGATGATATTTCTAAATCATTTATCTGACAAGGAGCTAATATCCAAAAACAATAAAGAACTCATATAACTTAATGGCAAAAAAACAAATAACTTGACTTAAAAATGGAAAGAAGATCTGAATAGACATTTTTCTAAAGACATGCAGATGGCCAACAGATAGATGAAAAGATGCTCAACATCACAAATCATCGGGGGAATGTCAATTAAACCACAACGAGATATCCCTTCATATCCTTAAAATGGTTATTATCTAAAAGACAAAAAATAACAAGGATGTGGAGAAAAGGAAACCCTTATGCACTGTTAGTGGGAATGGAAAACAGTATGGAAATTCCTCCAAATATTAAAAATAAAATTACTATGTGATCCAGATGTCCCACTTCTGGGTATTTATCTGAAGAAAACAAAAATACTAACTCAAAAAGATGCACAGCATGTTTATTTAAGCATTATTTATAATGGCCAAGATATAAAAGCAACCTACATGTCCATTGATGAATGAATGGATAAAAAATTAGACAGATAGATAGATAGATACATAGATATTATTCTTCCATAAAAAATGAAGTCTTGTCATTTGTATCAACATAGATGGAAATTGAGGTCATTATACTAAGTGAAATAAGTTAGAGAAAGACAAACACTGTATGATCTCACTTATGTAGAATCTAAAAAAAAACAACAAACCGTAAAATAGATGCTGAGAACAGACTCGTGGTTGCAAAAGGCAGGAGTGGGGAATGGTCAAAATAGGTAAATGGAGTCAAAGGTATAAACTTCTGGATACAAAATAATTAAGTCATGGGGATATAATGTATAGCAGGGAAATTATAGTTAACAATTTTGTATTTCATATTTGAAAGTTGCTAAGAGTAAATCTTAAAGTTCTCATCATAAGAAAAAAAACTATGTAACTATATTGTTGATGGATGCTAGCTAGAGCTGTGTTGATTATTTCGCAAAATATACAAATATTGAATCATTATGTTGTACACCTGAAATTAATATAATGTCACATGTCAATCACACCTCAGCTGAAAATAAAAAAGGATGGGTGGCTCAGTCAGTTAAGTGTCTGCTTTGTTTCAGGTCATGATCTCGTGGCTCGTGAGTTTGAGCCCTACCCGCATCAGACTCTGCGTTGACATCTCAGAGCCTGGAGCCTGCTTTGGATTCTGAGTATCCTCCTCTCTCTCCCTGCCCCTCCCCTGCTTTTGCTCTCTCTCTCAAAAATAAATAAACAATAAAAATATTTTTAAAAAATAGAAAAGAAAAAAATTTAAAGTCTTTCCTCACGCAAAAACAAAAACTCAAACCATGAATGCTCATATTCTGAAATAGTCACTAATTAATGAAAGGAACTAGTGATATACTCAACCACTTGGATGGATCTCAAGGGCATTATGTTGGGTGGGATAAGCCAGGTATAAAAGATTACATGCTACATGATTCCATTTATGTAACATTCTTGAAATGAAAAAATTATAGTGATGGACCCAGAGATTCGGGATTTTCTCTGTTTTGATGGAACAGCTCTGTCTTAATTTTGTTAGTGGCTATATGAATCTAAACACACGATAAGACTTATCATGGTACATGCCAAAACAAAACAAAACAAAACAAAAGCAAACAAAAACAAGTGCATGTAAAAAGTGAAGTTTGAATAAGGTCTGTAGTGTAGTTAATAGTATTGTATCAGTGTCAGTTTCCTGACTTCGATAATATTCTATGGTCATGTTAGATGTCATTAATGGGGACAGCTAAGTGGAGGGTACTCAGGTAAGCTCTGTATTGTTATTGCAAATTACTATGAGTCTTAAAACATCTCAAAATAAAAAGTTATACAAAATCTTCATACTTTTTTGATTGTTTCATCATGCGAAAGAGGCCTAACCATGTACTCCAGAAACCATGTTTCCCTTCTGCAGAAGCCTGAACATATTTTCACAAAAACATAAACACTACATCAATAAATCGTATTTAGTAAAGTCGTGTAGTAGTCTTTAGCAACATAAGGTTTTAGCGAATTGTCACTAACAGAAAGTTATTATGAGTGTGACTTTCCTCCCAAAGGAACATAAACTCTCTCACACACTCGCAACAGGAGTAGATTTCATGCAAGCTAATGTACTGAAGAAAGAAAACAGCAGCAAGGAGGAAATAGGGAAGGTGCAGAGGAGCCTTGCACCTCACTTGCACATCACTGGCCCAAATCTGTTCTCCCATTATGGCATGGTTGTCTCGTTATAAACTTTAGGGATTTTTAATGATAGTAAGTCTATACAAACCAAATTGCATCAGTATCTGTGAAAGCCCTAATATAATATAAAACTCCTTGTATATATTGATTTGCATTCATTGAACACTGAACACCCCCCCACACCATTCATTAGCTATCTTGTTGTCTTCAGGAAAATCATGATGAGAAAAAACTTAATTGGTATTTCACCTTAAGTGAATAGATTGAATAAGAAACCAATTAGTATTTAGACAATAGAAAGCCTAATTTGCTACCAAGCATCCAACAGAAAATCTTCTTTATTTTCTTTCCGTAACTGAAACAAGAGTATATGGTAGGTCAGCACCTCAGGAACGTCTGTTCTAATCCCTCTCCTGCCACTAATTTATTGCTAAAGGCACAAACAAGGAACTTAACCAGGATATTAAGGCATTCAGCAAATATACTTGAGGCTGGTTCTGCTTTGGATGAGTTGGGTGTGTTTGAGAACACTGTAGAAAACAAGCTTACCTCTCTACATGGTCTAATATACATTTGTTTTGTGAAGAAGAGGGAGAGAAGAAGCAAATATGAAAAACATTCTACTAAACCTGAAAGATGTGTGCGTGTGTGTGTGTGTGTGTGTGTGCGCGTGAGTCTGTGTGTGTGTATATGTGTGTGTGTGTGCGTGTGTGTGGGGGCGTGCGTGTACTCAACAAGGGCAGAATCCGTCTTTAGGGCAAAAATAATGAAGACTACTCTTTATTAAACTTTGAACATTCTAGAAGCATGGTTAAAACATATATGATAAGGATTTCTAGTTCGATATGTGGAACATAGGACTTTTACTCTATTCACCATACACCCAATTCTGGATGAGTTTGATTTGCCAATTGTGACACAGACTAGATCAGTGCTGCTCTGGTGAGCTTCCACACGGCAGCAGAAACAAAAAGTGGACCCTTGGCCCTACACGCAGGTGACTCTAAATGTGGGAGTATCATGAAGTATAAGGCTATTCTCATTTTGCACAACAAAATGAAGTACTCCTCTGAGGACTGAGAGCAGCTTCCGGATGCCTCTCATGACCTTATTCATGGTCCATCTAGAATGGAGAGAGATGGAAAGGAGAGATCCCCTATGAAAATTTAAGAAATAAAAAGTGAGGAACATTGAGAGCCTTAAAATGTCTCCAGCAATATATTTGCTATGGGTTAGTTAGCAACCACAAGTTTCATATTTCAGAATTGAGTGTTTTCATAGCATACTGTTTCCATAGGCACTGATTGAGTTTACGAAGCAGCAAGATTATAAACTCTCAATCCCATCCCAAGTGGTTTAACCTCTTTGAGCATGAACTCTTTCTCAGTTAAACATGAATAATAATGGCACTTCATAGAATTAGATGTGATTGGTCTATGTTTTGTGAGGAAAAATAGTATCCCATCATTAGCAGTCATGATTCTCGAAGAACGCTTCAGCTCTCCAGTTTTCTGACTAATAGAAATCACACTGATCTTGTGGAGTTCAGTACATCAAAAAAATATGAGATATTCCAGACTGACTTCAATTGGGAGTGTTCACGAGCATTCAATGGGTCTCTCATCTACATTCCAGGGTTTTCTAATGGCTTTGCAATTCTCCCCTCTCCACCTACCATGATAACTGAATCCCCTAACCAGAAATAAAGAGGTAGGAAGGAAAGTTTGGAAAGTTTTTCTTTACAGGGAATATGCCATTCTTCGGCAGTCATTGATCACTGACCACAGACTTCCTGTGTCCCTGTGCTCTCAGTAAATACAAGGAGGGAGCATTATGTATTTCACCATTCTTCTATGCAACCCTTTGATCATAATCACAAATTCCAAAGAAAAATGCTTTCTGACTTTCCATATATCAGTTGAATAAATAAGGATCATCTTTGAAAAAAAAAGAGTATTGAAGCAGTAAAAGTAAATGCTGAAAGAATATAAGAAAAGAATAAAAAACACTAAACCTTAATTTCACTCAGTTTCTGTTTGAATGTAAACCAATGCATGGTGAGTATTAGATTCCTAATTATATGATGAATATAATATGCCTGGCTTTGTGCCAGACCCCAAGGATTCAATAAATGGCATTTATTTTAGTGTGTGCACTCATATGCATGTGTGGATAGATACACAGATGCATAGATAGACATCCATACCCACACATACCAATAAAATATCAATAAAGTTAAAATTACATTTTCATTGTAACTTTTGAATAGACTCCCAAGGGTTGTGAAATTGCCAAGTGAGTTCTTAGTATAATATTCAAAGCTCTCCAGTTATTACAGCATTTTTCATATTATAATTTAATGACACCAAATATCACAACCCCTCAGTTTTACCAGAAGTCAGCCAAAGTAGGATTTCCTCTAACATGTTAACAAAAATATGTTTCTAAAATTTACATCACAAAGAAAGTCTTCTGTTATAAGAAAAACTAATAATTTCTTCATTTTTCCTAGATATGAGGTAAAGTTTCGAGAATTAATTACTCATTCTTATTTTTTAATTATATTTCAGATATTTGCGGATTATATCCTCAATCACTGCCTCTTGTCCACATAAGATCTTCCCTTCTTAGTTCTTGGGGCTAAATAGTATCAGTGCTATTATTATCATGCATTAAAAAAAAACTGTGGCACCACATTTAAATTTCTGTAAGATTTTAACATATATCTTATAGCAAAATAAGGCTATTAATATTTTTTAATTAACTTGCATCTTTATGAAATATATTCACTTTTATCTATATAATTAGGAGGGTATTCCAAATTAAATATTGAAAAACATATTCTGAATTAAATTATTAAAAGCATACATGTCTGTTAAACTTATATTTACTAAATTATGAATAGTGTTAATCTCTTACATCCAGAAGGTATTAACATTCAATAATTTCTTAAGTTGGATTATCCGTAGCCAAGGCTTACTTATTCTGGTGAGTATTTTATGTTTTGGTAGCTTAGCTCTCAGCATGTTGCCATATATGAAAAAGTCCTAGAGACAAGTAAATAAAACTGCATAATTCTTTTTTTTCTTCTAAAATTACTTCACCCTTTTTGTTTCAATATCACTCAATCCTTTCTTTTGTAAAAAAAAGTAATTCGACAAGCATCAGTTGACATGAATGTTTATTTTAACAAACTAAATAAATAAGAAAACTGTCTTAAGTTGATAAAGGTTATCTAAACAAAATTTATAGCAAACACATCATTCTCAAAATATCAAAAACTTTCCTTCTAATATTGGGAGCAAGAAAAGGATGTCCATTATCACTTCTCCTATTCACAGTGGTACTGAATAATTATAGGCATGCCAAAGTATTTGGGGGGGAGGGTTTTGATGTCTGCAACTACTTCAAAATGCATCTAAAAAATAATTTAAAAAATGGGGGCGCCTGGGTGGCTCAGTCGGTTAAGCGTCCAACTTCAGCTCAGGTCACGATCTCGCGGTCCGTGATTTCGAGCCCCGCGTCGGGCTCTGGGCTGATGGCTCAGAGCCTGGAGCCTGTTTCCGATTCTGTGTCTCCCTCTCTCTTTGCCTCTCCCCCGTTCATGCTCTGTGTCTGTCTCAAAAATAAATAAAACGTTAAAAAATTTTAAAAAAATAATTTAAAAAATGAATGGATTGGTGGATGGATAGAAAGACCGATAGATGTGTAATAAGGCAAGTGTGGGAAATTTAGTAAATCTAGGGTGGTAGAATCCAGGTGGTGAGTGTACAAATGTCTGCGACAGAATTCTTTACCTTCACTGTACATTGGGATAAGATAGTATCTAAGGTTTAGGCCAGGACAATAATGTTTTTTAAAAAATTAGGTTGAGTAAGAAGAAAATAAAATATCATTAATTGCAGATGACATGATTAAGTAGATAATCTGAAAGAATTTACTAACAAACCAATAGAATTAGCAAGATTTCTGAATACCAAGACACATACAAAAATCACGTGTACTTCTATATGCCAGCAACAATAGAAACTGACATTTTTAAAGTGTACCATTTATAAATAGCATTTAAAAAAAAGCAGTAAGTACCCAGAGATCAATCTAAAAAAAAAAAAAAGTTAGTAAAATTAAAAAAAAAAAAACTTAAATAACTGAATAGTTGTTAGATTTATGGGCTGGAATATTCAATATTATAATTCCTTCAGAACTGATCTATAGATTCAATGTAATCTCAACCTGAACTTTAGTAAGTTTGGGGGTATTTTTGGTAGAGGGAGAATATTTGACAAATTATTTCTAAAATTTGTATGGAAATGCAAAAAGCCAAGACTAGCCCAGAAAATCTGGAAAAGGAACAAAGTCCATTCATTTTTTAATCAAATCAAATCAAATTATTTACCCCCACTCTCTGGCCTTATATTCTCAGATCCCACTTACTTTTCCCTCCAACAAAAAATAGTAATAGTTGCTTTTTTGACTGTTAGTAATATCAAACTTTAAAGGCATTCTGTCTCACACTATGCATGGTTGTTTCAGTGTGGATTTGGGATTCAGATGGATGTGAATTTGAATCCCAAATTATTACATTAAGTGGCGAATGAATAGGAGAAAATTATTTGTCTTCTAACTTCATTTTCTTCATCTATAAAATAGAGCTATTAATGCAACTAACTCACATCTTCTCTAGAATAGAAGGTACTAGCTCAATTAGCCACACTGTATCTTTAGGAAAATGGCCAAAAATGATATCACTGAACACAGAAGCAAAAGTTTTTATAAAGTTAAGAATCCATGGCTGCTGTGAGTATGCCCCAAACACACCTCCAACTACAGAGTGTAATGAACCAAGATGCTGGAATGAGAGCTCTGAAATCCACGACTGCATTTGGGAAAAGGCCAAGCTTCCCGTGGGCTGATCCTAACTGGTGACTGAACCCCACAAAAATGGTGAGGCATACCCACTCCTGGGAGACATGGGACTCCTCTGAGGGACATTTTTGGCTTGAAGGCTCCACGATATATTTGTCAAATATTCCTAACACTGTGGACATCAAGGAGACTTTCACCCAACCTTTTCTGCCTCCACTTCATTCAGGGTCAGACTCTCCCTATGTCTGCTATTTCTTCCAGCTTTCCCCGGTAAATGCTCTTTTTTTTTTTTCCTTCAGAGAGGCATTTATCCCAATAAATCCTATTTTGGTGTCTATATCTCAGAAGACAAGAAACTAGCAGCAGTAGTCCCAGGAGTAATCCAATCAAGCAGGTGGTAACTTGAGAATGGCTCGACTTTTTTTTTTTTTTTTTTTTTTTCCAAAACAGAAAAAGCCATCCTGTAAAAGGTGGTGATTGCTTGTCAGGGGTGTCCTCAGAAAATGTCATAGTAGAGAGAAATACTGCAGCAGGTAGAACAGTACAGGCACTTAGAATATGGGAAAAACATGGGAAAGCACGAATGCCTAAAAAGACATCAAGCTTGACTGGCTACTGCTAAATTGTCTTCTTGTTGTTGTTACACCCTTAGTTGAACTCTATATATTTTAAGAAAGACTTTGGAGAGATTCACAAAAATCTATGCTGGTTCTATATTCCTGACCCCAGAATTTCTTCCACTTAGTTTGAATTTAGTTCAAAATGATTCTAAAATTCAGTCAATTGATAGAGTTATGGTAGGATTTGCCTAATTATAAACATAGTTGAGTTAGACCAAGGGGAACATAAATTTTATAATCTGAAATAACAATTATCCTTCTTTCCAAATTCTCAAAGCAAGCACAATAAAAATACAGATTACCTTTAAAAAATGAGAGAATGACAGTTGATTTATTAACAGCAAGAATGAAGCCTGAAGATGGTGTAATTCTAGCATCAAGGTGCTAAAACTCATAACAATCAAAAAAGAATTCTGAACACTGAAAAAATATAGTCGTCAAAAATGAAGGTAAACAACACAATCACCTATCAAGATCTAATGAACCTGTATAGAAAATTCAACCCAAGAACTGGCGAATATAATTTTTTCAGAGAACCCATGGTATATTCATAAGATAGGTTATAACCTGGGCCATTAAAAAAATCTAACAAGTTCAAAAGAATTGAGATGATAAAGAATGTATTCTCTAAATTTAAGGGGCTCAAACTAGGAATCAGTAACAGAAAAACAACATGTGGAGATTAAATAACCCACTTCTAAATAATTCATAGGTCAAAGAAAAAGGCTCAAAAGAAGTTGTAAAAACCCATGGACCTGAGTGAAAATAAAAACATAACATATTAAAAATATAGGATGCAACTAAAGCAGTACTGAGAGGGAAATTAACAGCACTTAATGCTCACATTAGAAACAAGGAAAAGTCTCAGAAAAATAATCTAGGTTCCTACCTCAAGAAACTAGAAAAATAAGAGCAAAATAAATCCAAAAAAGAAAAAGAAAAGGACATAAGAGCAGAAATCAATAAAATTGAAAACCAATGGAAAAAATCAATGAAAAAATGTTTATTTAAAAAAAACCTTTAAAAGATAATAATTTAAGCAAGGTAATAATTCATTGTAAACTTTATAACATATATAAATCATATACTAAAAATAAGTTAGGTAAGAGGAGAAGCAAAATGAAAGTGTATCTTGATAGATTCCTATACTCCATATGAAATAGTTTAATATTATTTGAAGATAGATGTTGATAAGTTAAATATGAATATTTTTAACTCCACAGCAACTACCAAAGACCAAAACAAAGTAGTATAGATAATAAGAAAAGAGTGAAGATAAAATGGAAATACAAATTCAATTAATTCCAAAGAAGTCAAGAAAAATGGAAAAACGACAATGTGTTTATGTGACAAATATAAACAAAATTGGCATAACAATTATTAAGACTATTATAACTATTAAATGTAAATGGTTTAACCTTAAAAGGCTAATATTATCAGAGAGGATAAAAGAAAGACTAACAAAATGCAATGAAAATCCATTGTAAATGTAATTATTCAGTTAAGTTAAAAGTAAAAACATGAAAACAAAATAGACGTGCTTTCTAATACAGAAGATGCTAGCCAAATATGGCTGTTGAGCAATAAAAATCTGCTTCAGACAAATTGAGCATGCTAGTACTGTAAAACACAGGAGTTGCTTAAGACTAAGTAAGAAAACTAATGTAAAATATATGGCTAAAACTAAAAATCGGTAACAAAAGAAATTCCTTGAATATTGGAAAAACTATGCAACATATTTCTAATTAACTCATGGTAAAAGAAGAATTAAAAGGTAATTTCAACATTACACCCGTCAGAATGGCTAAAACCAAAAGCACAAGAAACAACAAATGTTGGTAAGTATGTGGGGAAAAAGTAACCCTTGTGCACTATTGGTGGGAATGCAAACTGGTGCAGCCACTCTTAGAAAACAGCATGAAGGTTCCTCAAAAAATTAAAACTGGAGCTTCTCTACCATGCAGTAATTGCATGACTGGTTATCTACTCAAAAAATATGAAACACTAATTCAAAGGGGGCAGTATTATTTACAATAGTCAAATTATGGAAGCAGTCCAAGTGGTGTCCATTGATTGAGGAATGGGTAAGGAAGAAGTGGGGTGTGAGTGTGTGTGTGTGTGTGTGTGTGTGTGTATAATGGAATATTATTCTGCCATAAAAAGAATGAAATCTTGCCATTTGCAACAACATGGCTGGAGCTACAGTGTGTAATGCTAAGTGAAATAAGTCAGTCGGAGAAAGACAAAAACCATATGATTTCACTTATATGTGGAATTTAAGAAACAAAACAAACAAGCAAAGGAAAAAGAGAGAGACAGAGACAGAGAAACTAAGAAACAGACTCTTAACTATAGAGAACAAACTGATGGTTTACCAGAGGAGAGGAGGGTGGGGCGATGGGTGAAATTGGTGAAATAGACTAAGGAGAGCTCTTGCTGTAATGAGCACTGGAAAATGTATGATTGTACACCTGAAACAAATATGACACTGAATGTTAAGTATATTGGAATTAAAATAAAAACTTAAAATGCAGGGAGTCAGGACTCACCAGAGCAGACTCATGAGCAGAAACCACCTTGGAAACTAAGGTAAAACAAGACAAAACAAAACAAACCCAAACCGTAATTGATGAATTTCTGGAGGCTGAGTGTGGACACTCTGGGTGTTAAAAACCCTAGGGGAGCCCCAAAATGTTGTAATATTTACCTCCAGGATATTGACCAAATCCCCACAGTAAATATTGGAGAAAAATCCCCTTGGGCTTCCATCAGGGAGGGGGGAAAAGAACAATTTTGAAACTGACCAGAGCACTCTGATCTTCAAAGGCCTGTCCTCAGTGAAACAGAGCCTAACCTGCTGGGGTATTATCAGAGCCTAACTGACCTGGGAGAAAGGGCATACTCAACTCAAGTCCCCTCTAGCCTTCCACTGGAGAAAGGAAGTACCCAACTCCAGCCCACTCCAGTCATTCTGTCTCATCTCCAGGGGCAGAAAAAAAACCTGAAACATGTAGGAAGGTCACAGCAAAGGCTCACTAAAAGACAGACCTAATCACAGGTCTAGACGCTTCCTCTGCTCCAACTCCTCACCAGCATGTCACTGAAGGCCTATTTAGAGCAGTTCTTTTTACCTGTAATAACATGTCTGGATATCAAGAAAAAAATTACAAGAGGTACTAAAAGGCACAAAACATAACTTGAAGAGACAGAGCAAGCATCAGAACCAGACACAGCAGGGATATTGGAATTATCAGTCCAGGAATTTAAAACAACTATAATTGACATGCTAAGGACTCTAATGGATAAAGTACAGCATGCAAGAACAGGCAGACAATGTAAGTGGAGAGATGGTAAACCTAACAAAGGGCCAACAAAAATGCTTGCGATCACACTGTAACAGAGATGAAAAATACCTTTGTTGAGCTTATTAGTACACTGGACATGGCTGAGGAAAGGAGCTCTGAGTCTGAGGATGTCTCAGTAGAAATCACCAAAACTGAAAAGGAAAGGGAGCAAAGAGAAAAAAAACCCAACAGTATATCCAAGGACCATGGAACAGCTACAAAAAGTATAACATCAGGCTAATGAGAATAATCAGAAGGAGAACAAAGAGAAAATGGAACAGCTGAAATATTTGAAGCAGTAATGACTGCAAATTTCCCCAAGTTAATGACAGACACCAAACCACAGATCCAGGAAGCTCAGACAATGTCAAGTAAGATAAAGCATCCCCACCAATAAAACCCAAACAAACAAACAAAACAAAATCTACACCTAGGCATATTATTTTCAAGCTATACAAAATCAAAGGTAAATAAGAAAATTCTGAAAGAAGCCAGAGGGAGAAAAATACCTTACCTATAGGATAACAGATAAGAATTACATACATTAAAACTTTGGTTTGTGAGCATAATTCATTCTGGAAACATGCTTGTAATCCAAAGCATTGTATATCAAAGCAAATTTCCCCATAAAAAATAATGGAGACTCAGATGATTCGTGCCATAAACCAAAAATTTGTATAAAAATGATTACAATACTGTAATGTAATACAAAATAATAAAGAAAATACAAAATATAAAGAAAAATAAATTAACCTGCACCTACCTTTGAAAAACTTTGTGGCTGGTGTGAGGGAGACAAGAGAGAGTAGGCTTATTGTGTAGGATGACTTTCCCTGTCACTAACGGATGTTGACTACAGTACAGTATTAATAAACTCTTAACATATACTACATTTAATGTAACTGGCAGTGAGGCAACAGAGGAAAGGGTCTATATCTGCAGGCAGCCTAACCTAAAATGAAGCAAAGCATTCCCAACCTCATTCCCAACCTGAAAAGCAAAGGACTGTCCATAGGTGATTTGAAGTGACAAAGAATACACTAGTGCCAGTTCCAGCATTCTGAAAAAATCACTGATTTCTGCCAACACTGCAACCTGAAACTTGAGCATCTGAGCATAGGAGACAATCACCCACAATCCCGCAGCAAGGGCGGGGGGAGAAGAAACATTGGCTAAGTTGTGATCACATGACGTTCAGCATCACATACTACTCATATTGTAAGACGTTGCTCATTTATTAAATTAAAATTTAGAAATATTTGCTTCTCTTACAGAACATTGGCAGAACAAGCTACTCAGAATCCAAGGTTTTACTGTATATATCCTTGTAAAGTAGTTAAAGACAGACAGAGAGAGAGTGTGTGTGTGCAATGACTATTCCAGGCACAGATGTATTCATTTATTCAAGCTAAAGTTTAAAAGTTAACTCTCTAGAAAAATGAGTAAGGGTTGCATGGAATTTGTTATTTAAATGTGTTGTTTAAAACATAACATTTACAATAAAATAATACATTTTATTTTAAATAAACAAAACTAAAGTTCTGTACTATTATAGCCTTTGTCCAAGAAAGATAAGACTCAATAATCATCAGTACCTGAGAGTGACTAGGGTTGATATGAAATGTTTGTAATGGTATCTGAGTATTTGTATTTTTATAATTTTATGCTAATTACATATTGGTCTTTTATAATTATTATAGATATTAATTTGAATTTTATAACCTAATACATTGAAAGATAGCATTTTGTTTTATTTTTTTTTAGCATTTAAAGATTTCTTTTATTTTTTTAATATAATTTATTGTCAAATTGGCTTCCATACAACACCCAGTGTTCATCCCAACAAGTGCCCTCCTCAATGCCCATCACCCACTTTCCTCTCTCCTCCACGCATTTTATACAATCCATTATAAAAACATTTTATTACTTTGATTGATTATATCACCAGAAATCATTGGAACATTAGGGATTTAGACTTTCAGATCCTAACAAGAGTAACTACTCTTTCATCTAAGAAGATGAACATAATTGAAAACAAATCACTAGACAGTAAATTCTGCAGTAAAACAGTGGACAGAAATCAATAAAGTATTATAGCTCTTTTAAAGGGTTAAGAAAAACAGTGCTATAATGCATCATTACAAACTATTAGATTTTTCTTGATAGAACTGAAGAAACTTTTTATATGAACCTGTTTATTCATTTCAATATCATTCTAAACTTTTGTGATTTACTCCCATCCATTTACTGCAATTAAGGACACAATACCTGGGCACCTGAGTGGCTCAGCTGGTTAAGCATCCAACTTCATCTCAGGTCATGATATCATGGTTTGTGGGTTTGAGCCCACCTCCAGTTCTGTGCTGACAGCTGGGAGCCTGGAGCCTGCAGCCTGCCTAGGATTCTGTATCTCTCTTTCTCTCTCTGCCCATCCATCACTTGTACACGTGTGCGCTCTCTCTCTCTCTCTCTCTCTCTGTCAAAAATAAATAAACATTTTTAAAAGAAGAACACAATTGGGGCGCCTGGGTGGCTCAGGCAGTTAAGCGTCCGACTTGGACTCAGGTCATGATCTCACGGTCTGTGAGTTCGAGCCCCATGTCGGGCTCTGTGCTGACAGCTCGGAGCCTGAAGCCTGCTTCAGATTCTGTGTCTCCCTCTCTCTCTGCCCCTCCCCTGCTCATGCTTTGTTTCTCTCTGTCTCTCAATAATAAATGAACGTTAAAAAATAAAAAAAACAATATCAGTGGAGAAAAAAAATGTCAAAAAACCATGTCCTTCACTTGCATTTATAATAATATAAAAAATAAGTGAGATTCTTATTTTTAACAAGTAGATGTTTAATTATGTATATCCTGGGCAAAAAACACTCAATATCTTTAGTATGCTATTGTTTTATAATGATAGTCCAGGAATGTTGTCTTACATAACTATTTACCTTGAAAACAATTGATAAAAAATTACACAATTTTGTGAAATATAGTACTTTATAAAAATGATTTTCAAAATATTGTAAAATAGTCCCTTCCAATGGAGAAGAGAGCATTTATTAGGTAAGTAATGTTCACATTAATGTAAATGATTTCAAGGAGAGTAAACAATGTATTTATTATTCACTGCTATTCTTAGAGACTTTGATTGTGAATTATCACAGTCCTCTTAAGTATATTGTTTACATTGTCTACAAAAAATAATTTAAGAGACACAAAGAAAAAATTCAAAAAGAGCAAGCAAAAAAATGTAACCCTTAGTTTTTTCATATACATACTATATGTATATATGCATATCGCACACATACATATCTTAGTGGAAATGCATGAGGACAAAACACTGTAGATAATCTCAATTCACCAATTTGACACACTTGTCACACCAAATCCCACATATAAGCAGTCTTTGATTTTCAGGGATGAAAATAGAAATGCTTAGCCAGTTATTACCACCTTATCAATTCATGACACTCACAGCAGAACTAATGTGAATTTATGAATTTATTTTATTCTGCTTTTGACAAGCAATGCATAAAGCTCCACTTTTTTTTCAGTTGTTTTCTTAGTCTGTGTGGGTCGTATAATAGAATACCATAAACTGGGTAGTCTATAAACAACAGAAATTTATTTCTCACAGTTCTGGAAGCTGAGAAGTCCAAGATCAAGGTGCTGATAGATCAGGTGCCTGATGAGAGTAAGCTTCCTGGTTCACAGTGAGTTGTCTTTCCACTGTGTCCTCACACGGTAGGAGAGGAAAGGAGCTCTCTGGAGCAGCTTTTATAAGAGAACGAATCCCATTCATGAGGTCTCTAACCTTCATGATCTAATCACTGCCCAAAGGCCTCACCTCAAAGTATCATCACTCTGGGTATTAGGATCCAACATATGAATTGGGAAGGCAGGCGAGACACAAGCTTTCAGGCCATAGCAGATGCATTTTCCTACAAAGAGACTCGCTCTCTGCGAGTTATTGAAAACCTTCCAATTTAACAAAATTGTAGCGGAAAAAGAAAAAAAAAGACTTTGCCATTTTATACATACAATAGACAAGGTGAAGTGCCTATAAATGACACTACAGGGAAAGGTACATCTCTGCCATGTCTTCTAGGAACTTTTACATTAACGAGAAGACAGACAGATGAGCAATTCAACCATTACAACATTGTGAATGCTACAAAAGACGTAAGTTCAGTACAGAGCACCTAAAAAACCCCCAGGATTATTACTAACTTCAGTCCTCACAGAGGTAAAGAGTAAAATATCTCAGAACTGGTCCTTGTGCAGTCAGAAAGGATGAGTAGATCTTTGCAGGGAAATCTCCTGTCTCTTTGAGGAAAAATGGCTTATTCAAAGTGTGAGACAAAAGTAAACATGACATCGTAGGAGTGACAAGTTTTTTGATGTGACTGGATTATATCAGCGAATAGTGGAAAACAAGACTAGCAAAGTAGAAAGTGATCTGCTCATGGTCTTGAGTGGATATTTCAGTTGGGCTGACTAAGAGATTGCAAATGAATGACCATTGGTGCATTTTACACAAGTGATAGGAGTGCCTGTGGATAACACATTAAAAAAGAAGTGTGAATGGAGGCTATAGAGAGTACTAAAATGGAAGGAGAATGGGTAGCGTGTGGCTCAAACATGTTAAGAAATAAATGGATGGCATGTGGCTCAAAGAATTTAGGACATGAAGTAAAAAAAACAATAAACTTGGGGCGCCTGGGTGGCTTGGTCGGTTAAGCGTCTGACTTCGGCTCAGGTCATGATCTCACGGTCCGTGAGTTCGAGCCCCGCATCGGGCTCTGTGCTGACAGCTCAGAGCCTGGAGCCTGTTTCAGATTCTGTGTCTCCCTCTCTCTCTGCCCCTCCCCTGTTCATGCTCTGTCTCTCTCAGTCTCAAAAATAAACGTTAAAAAAAAAAAAAAAAAAACAATAAACTTTATTTTCAGAATGAGAGGACAAATCTATCATTCTAAGTTGAGTCCAATTTCTTGATGTCAGTTGTTTCTAGAAAATGATTCTGTTGTGAAACTTTATGGAATGAATATATATTCTCACCAGAGGATTACTTACAAGCAGATCTCATATACTTGCTTTAAAATTAACTTCATTTCTGCTTTAGAATCCATATTTCATTTAGCCATTTAAATCATGTAAAAATTATATAAAAAAGTGATTTTTCATAAAAATTGTAATCCATTCCTCTAACAAAAGGGTCAGAAAAGTTTTTCTCTTAATGGCAAGATGCTAGATATTTAGGCTTTGCTGTCCAAGAGGCAAAGTCAAGGATATTATGTGGAACTGAGGTACAAAGAAAGAACATTTCCACAAACATTTAAATTTCAAAAATTCAAAATTTTATGTACACATACAAAAATTTAAATTATATTATTTCAACTTTTCACTAAATAGTATCCTGTCAATTTTTTTCCCCAACCATGTCAGAACATGAAAACCATTCTTAACTCATAGCTGTGCAAAAAAGGTCAGTGGGCTGGATTTGGCCCTCAAGCTGGAGTTTGCTCATTCCTGCCCTAAAAGTAAAGTCAATCACTCTCTTTGAGACAATGTACCAGTCAAAAGAAATTGAAATTTTGATAGTGAACTGTAATAATAGGAAAGAGAATAGCATGTTCAAAGAAGCCTTCCCATACACACTTTCAAGAGCACGCACCCAATGTGCAGTCATTTGAAAAAATGAAACAATTAATGTGAATGAGAAGGCAATTCAAGAAAGGGAAACAATCCTTATTTAAAAGCAGAAGAATGGCTTAATCTTTAATTCCATTATTTGGAAGAATATATAGTAAAAGAAAACCAGCAAACTAGAATACATTTCTCCAAGTATAATGAGATGTCACTGAGACTCATAAAAAAAAATGTATGTGAAAAACCACCAAAGAAACTCTGAATCATAACTCTCATGATTTGTTGCATTAATTATGAATTTTGGACTGAAATTATAAAGAAGAAAAAATTCAAATAATATGCATTATGGTAAGGCACTGTATCGTAAGACATTCAGTTTAACATCACTGGTTACCATGTCAGTTTTCTTAAGCTACTTAAATACCATCTTAGTACTTTATAATACAGTGCCATAAAATTATTTGTTTAAAATGAATGATATTTTGTTTCATTTCTATAGTAAATTGGGGCTTAAGCCTTTGGTTAATAAGAGAAGTATTTATTAGATTATTCTTTAATGTTAAAATTTGATTTTACTTTTATTATTTCCATTTACAAAATAGAAAAGTTCAAGGAAATAATAGATAATGTGAAGACTGCTCAAAGTTGAATTTATACATTCTATTCTCCTCCCATAAGAGAATTAATAACAATTTATTCACATTTAAGGATCTCAAAACTATAACAGAGTTTTAGTGAAGCAAACACTAATTCAAATTGTACATTTGTAATCAGTTCACTTCAAAAAGTTATTCTGTTTTGCTTCAAAATAAATATGCTCTATATGTGATGTTTATTAGCTTTCTAAATTAGTCCTCACCATGCAGAGAAGCATCCAGTGAATCAAGGCCATTAAAGCATCACAAGTGAGGCATATTTGGCTTTACAACACAGGCAGGGATAAGATATCCAACAGTATGCTCTACATGGGGCCTTTCAAGGTAGTTACTAGATGCTAAATTCTCCCTTCAATCCAGCTCTTGTTCAATAGGAACACATATGTCATTTCTGAGCATCAAAAAATCCCAGCTCTTATATCATATCATGATAGAAGTGTTTCTCTCTTGTTTTTCTAATCAAATGCCACACAAATTGAAAACCAGTAAAGTACAGGGGAGCCTGGGTGGCTCAGTCTGTTGAACATCCGACCTTTGCTCAGATCACGATCTCACAGTTTATGGATTCCAGCCCCACGGGCTTTGCGCTGACAGCATGGAGCCTGTTTCAGATTCTCTGTCTCCCTTTCTGTCCTTCCCCAGGTCGTTCTCTCTCTCTCTCTCTCTCTCTCTCTCTCTTTAAAATAAACATTAAAAACAGTAAAGACCAAAACTTTAAAAAATAAAAATTGCTTAATGAAATGTTGTAAAACACCAGAATAAGCATGTCATCAATCACAATATTCATTGTACTAGAATTAATGAATAGCTACCATGAACTTAATGCTTACCACATGCTAGCAATGTGCCAGACACCTTACCTGCAAAATCTCCTTTAATATGCATAATCTTATCAAGTGGATATACTACCTCAACTTTATAGATAATGAATTTGAGGAAAGTTTACGTAATTTCTCAACATCATACAGCTGATACTTCATAGGTCACGAATTTGGATGTAGGTCTTACTCTAGATGTCCACTCTGCTGTAATGTATTTGGCATGCAAAAATCTCTCAAATCACTACATCATGGATATTATTCACTTGTCTTTGCAGAAAATTACAACCTAACACAATTACAAAAAGAAGAAGAAGAAGAAGAAGAAGAAGAAGAAGAAGAAGAAGAAGAAGAAGGAAGAAGAAGAAGAAGAAGAAGAAGAAGAAGAAGAAGAAGAAGAAGAAGAAAGAAGGAGGAGGAGGAGGAGGAGGAGGAGAAGAAGAAGAAGGAGACTTCAGGAAATAAAGACAAAGAATATGTCTGGTTAAACATAACCATTTTGGTGATGACAAAAAAAAATTCATAGCCTTTGCTCAGAAATTGAATGCCATAATGCTATAGGATTGAAGGCCTTGCTTTTTCCCACTGAATTTTCACATCTAGAATTTTTGTTAGCATCATAACATCATGTATTAATTAAATCCAAAAAAAGAAGAAAACAAATAATAAATATGAAAGCAGAAAAATACAAAACATTGAAAAGGGTCGTTGGGGCTTTTAAAGAATTAGTGACTATTGGTACCAGCCAAACTGCAGTGAGCTGACTATATCCTCTCTCCTACTCATTACAACTAAAATCTCTAGATAGAATTCAAAAGGCAACTACCTGAGGACTCTGAAAAGTAAATAAGAGACAGATTAAAGAGCATAGTCAACCCGAACAAAAGCCTATATGGAGGCGAATTTACAAGGTTTACTTTTTTCCTTACTTAGGGGCTGATTTTGACTCAAGGACAGGTATTGTTTTATATTTTGTTTTGCTTTTTTAAAGTTATTTTGGCTACCTTTGCATTTCCATATGAGTCTTAGAATCAGCTTGTCAATTTTTACAAGGATACGTAGTGATATTCTAATTGGGGTTATGTTAAATATATCTCTTCCCACCCTTTTAGTTTTAATGTATCTATACCTTTATAGTTAACATTCCTTCTTTGTAGACAGTATACAATTGGATTTTGTTCTTTTATTTAGACTATTTCTGTCTTGTGAAATTTTTATTTGTACTTGTCAGCTCTAGAATGACTTTATGGTTTCTTTTGGGTGTTCTCTTTATTGGTATTTTCATTTTGTTCATACATTACTTTCTTGACTTTCTTGCATCTTCCATTAGTTCTTTGATTGTCTTTAAGACAGTTGTTTTAAATTCTTTGTTTAGTAGATTTGCCATCTTGTCTCTCCCAGGGGCAATTTCTCTTTGTTCACTTTTTCCTTTAATGAGCCATAGTTCCGTCTTTTTGTATGCTTTGTGATTTTTTGTTGAAAACTGAACATCTGAATCTAATAACGTGGTAACTCTAGAAATAAGGTTTGCCCCCTTTCCTAGAATTTGCTATTTTTTGTTTTTGTTTTTCTACCTTTTTTTTTCTTTTTGTGTTGTTGATTGTTGTAGGAGGTCTCTATGCTGGGAACAGTCTGCAGTGTAAACCTAGAATTTTTCGATCTTTTCTGAGGCTGCACCTTTCCCTGGGCATGCACGGTAACTATTTCCCCTGTATATGCAGTTGCTTTTGATTCTCTTTAATGTCTGTCTCTCAAAAGCAGGAAAAGAAAAAAAATATGAATGAAGGGGTAAGGCCACCAGCCCTTTATATTCCTTACGAAGATTTTAATCACTTTAAGGGGTTCACAACAATGCAGCAGTGGCTGTCCACCTCTGTGTCTGCACCTCCCTAATCAAAAGCAGCCATCAACAATCAGTACTCCCGCTATGGCCTCTGCAAACAGTGTGCAAGCTGCTTCCATAACAGGCGCCTAGCTACCTGCCACAGGGCTGGAGTGTGGTAGAGGTAGTTGCTGCTGAGCTAGGAGATGATAGTGACCAAAATTAACTAGAATTTATTGTCCAAGACTTCCTGTAGAAGTTGCAAGTCTTCAGTCAATTCCAAACTTCCAAAATAGTCATATTAGATTCTACTAGTGCGTTGTTGCCTCATCAAGAAAATCGATTCTTGGTGCTACCTACTATGCCGTATTCCTGGAATCCTCCTCAAATATTTTTATAAACATGATGTTATAGGCACTAGGGATTGCTACCCTAGAGGAACAATCTAGTGAGCACAGAGGAAAAAAACAACAAAATAAATCAATTATATAGTGTATTACATTGAGATAAATATTTGGGGAGAAAATATAGGAAGGTGAGGAGAATTAGAAGTATGTTTGGAAGGGTGTGATTTTTTTTAATTATTTTTCTTAATATTTTTAAAGTCTATTTATTTATTTTGAGAGAGACAGAGACAGTGCAAGTGGGGGAGGGGCAGAGAGAGAGGGAGACAAGAGAATCACAAGCCCTATCAGCACAGAGCCGAAAGCAGGGCTGGAACTCAGGAAGCCATGAGATCATGACCTGAGCCAAAACCAAGAGTTGGAAGCTTAACCGACTGAGCCACTGAGGCATCCCAGGTGTGATTTTTTAAATGGAGTACTAAGTGTAGGCTTCATTGAGAAGGTGATTTTGGAATAGAATTGAAGGTAATCAATGTGGAAGTAAGGTAGGTAGGTAATCAGAGCACATACAGCCACAGCAGCATATTTATTCCACATGGACTCATTTAGAGAATAGTTTTTGTAAGGAAAGGAAGAAAGAAAGATTTTTAAAGATTATTACTCTTGCCAACAAACTATTTTAATGTCTCTTTCTTAAAGGACTCCTATTTCTGAACCAATAGTCTTACATAGAATGTTTTAAAATTATTCCTTAATTAAATGTTTTGAGGTTTTGTAATCTGGAATTCTTTCCCAAACTTCTACTATTTCTTAAATTTTACTACATTTAAACAAAAGAAAACAAATGCGATGGTATTTCTCATTGTTTTGTTTTTCAAAACAATGTATTTATCCAAAGAAGAAAATGAATTTTAAAAGCTAATATTTTTACTACATAATATATATTCTTCTCATGTAAACATCTATTCCTCAATTTTTTTATTACAGCTATTTCCCTCAACATTATATATGTGCTAAAAAGCTAGAAAAAAACTGGGACTGTCTTAACAGTATTTCAATGAAGAGTCATAGCAATAATAAAACCTTCTATCATTATTCATGAAAACTGATTTCTTTTTTTCTTTTTTATTCAGACTGAAAGGGAGCCAGAATCATTAACTCTCTGGCAGAGAGGAAGGAGAGTCTTTAGTTAATAATCAGAGACACCAAGTCTAACAAAAAATGTAGCTATTTTAATGCTTTGGAAATACAGAAAATACATAAGGGAACTCACTTTTGATAAATATGACTACAATATGCATTTCTTCCAAATAGCATAAAGTAATAGGAAACATGAAAAATACTGAAAATGTTAATGATGTATTAAGGCACTGTAAAATAGAAATATCTAACTACATGATTTAAATACCCTTATTGTAAAGATATTTCAAAGTATGAAAATGGGATAAAGGAGTAAAGTTTGATTAGAATTAACAAATGAACCAAAAGGGCACATTTTTTAGTTGCTTGTATAAACAATTCAGACTCATATAAAATATTCAAGGGGTAATTAAGTTCTTAAGTCCCGAAAACTCAGTTATTTTCAAATTAGAGTGCTATACATTTTCCAATGTTAATCTTGGTCCGGGTTTTTCAGGCCTACTTTCTATGTCTTGTATTATGTTTTCTAAATGATGTATTTGTTAGTGTATGAATTCCATTAGTATTGAAAGAGTTTAATTTGTGTAATATTAACGTGGCAATATCACATTTATTAAATGTACTCATGGTAAAATTTTAAAGCATAAATGTAAAGTTCCTATGAAAGTATATTAATGTAAAATAAATATGGTTATGGTAACTTTATATATTTGACTAAACCATATTTTTATTCACAAGTAATACCTTGTCACAATGACATTAAATCCTAGGGCAAGAAAGGAAACATTAAATGGCAAACTAATGAATTAACAAAGTATAAACCTGTCTCTCTATCTTGTTTATTATAAACAGATTATTATAGACCATTTGGTGATTGTTAATCAACTATCTTCCAATGTGTTGTCCAAGATAATATCCTTAGTATATATAAATTTTTTTCTTTTTCTATATACCCTTTAATACAACAATTAACTGAGAAACATAAGAATATCTTTAAAATGTAAATAGGTAAACAATTTTGGAATTGAAATATGGATTTGTATTACTTTGCTCAGAAAAACTGAGTTCACATGATTAAGAGTCCTTCAATGGATAAGAAAATGTGATTATTAGCAGGTCATATCACTGCAACACAGTAGGGATAAAATAGTTTAGACAGAATGCAACCCCACCCCACCCCACCCCCAATATAAGAGAGTTTTTAAATGAAGGCTGAAGGGTTAGGGAAGCTCTTAGTGAGAATTCTAGGCCACAGCATATGGAAGGTGGAAAATAGCCCATCTCATAGAGATGAGTACAGAAAAAAGCCAAGTTTAAATGAAAGTAAATTGTACAGAAAACATTTCATCACCAAATTAATGATGTGGGATATCCGTTTACCAGGGAATGGGATACTATAGGCAAAAAAAAAAAAAAAAAAAGTGAATTGGGAGACTACTTTACTTGGTGAGTGTTAATTAATATTTTGGATTTAATGAGTAAATACGCATACCAATAAATATTATCTCATTTAATTCTTCAACATCACTCGGAAGACAGTATTATTATGTCATCCCAATTTCAAAGATAAGAAAACTGGGTCTTTGTGATGTTATTAACTAACCCATCTAAGTTTGCATAACTAGTATATTCAAGAGCCAAAACTCATCCCTAAACAATGTGACTTCAAAGTGTGTCCCATAGAATCTGGTCTACACTGCTCCACAACAAGGTGTGGGGTAATCAATACACCGTGGAGTTTTTCTGAACACTTTTTCCACAAATATAACCTAAGATTTTATGAACACTATTGACAACACCATCACGCTAACACAAATAGAGCAGACAATAAACCAAACATTCCTAAACATCTTTCCCCATTGTACCACTAAGTTGTATTTTTCTGAATGTATTTTTAAAGATATAAACATAGAATTTTACATTTGTCCCTCTTACAGTTAATTTTATTAGATCTAAGCCATCATTCCAAACCATCCTGAAAATTATTCTGTGGTTAAATGCATAGATATCTTCCCCAGGCAAATTTTGAAATAAATTTTAACTAAACGTAGCAGAATGTGAGATTCAGATTATACAACTATAAGAATGTAACATTATTTAAAAGGATATTAAAAAAGGTATTCATATCACAACCAGTAATACCAAAAGGAAAGAATTACCCACTGAATGAGACTCTTTCCTAATTAAAGTTACACTTGGATCTTCTGGGTCATATACTGAATGGAGAGAGGAAAACTTCATTTTAGAGGATAAATTCACAAGTAAAGGGCCACATGTATGTGGACCTGGATCTAAGGATTATAAATGGGAGATAAGTAATAACTAGAGAATTGGTTACTTCCTTAAAACCAAAAATGGCAAAGAATTTTTCTGTGCCAATTGTTTGCGTTAATATTAAAATTTTACATGCATAGAGTCATGTGCAGTATAAATGTAAAACTTGATTATTATCTTCAGGAGTGCCTCCACTAATTATTAAAAGGATTCAACTGAATATGGGGTAAAGGAAATCCTATAATGTCTTAACTTCCTTAGGTTATTAGAATGAGCCTGCTTTTGCAGAAAGTGAATCAGTTCTTCCAGTGTTAAACTATGTAATTTTTATGGACAGTGGGAAACTAGACATGATTCAATTTTGATGTTATAAAGTTCACTAGAGTCTCTGTGCCTTTCCTAACCACCTGAGACTTGTTGGCCTTTTTGGCATCACCAAGTAAAGAAATGAAAAGGTTAAACAAATAAATAAATAATTCTGAGCTTATGTACAATTTTCTTAATTCTTTTGACAAATATTTGGTCTTCAACATCTACTGTAAACCCATCCATCCATATTTAGAGTACTTTGATGATTTAGACAACAACTGAACGCCTTGTAAGGATTAGCTGCAATTGTCCACAAGTCAATTACTGAATATATTTCTGAAACCTCCCTTAGCTAATTAGAGCATTCCATTGAACCCCAAAAAGGCACTAAGCCTGCTATTCAAAACAGAATTAAGGTATGCACTGTTGCTCCTGTTACTATATAATTCAAGCAAAGAGTCTTGAAATATATTTGCCCAACCAGAAAACATGTGAAAATTATTTTGACTCTCTTCCCCCAGCAATGTGCAGGTTTGAAAGAGAAATGTAGTTATCTTTCATGTCATATTGATTGCTTTTGGCTTTCATGGACTCAAACAGGGTAGATCAATGTGGGATTTTACACTTTGCTAGAAACAGCTTTAGCAAAACGTGTTATTATTAGCTTCATTTGCAATTATAATTTTAAAGCCACACTTTGCTGGAGCAGGAAGAGAGGGCAACGAAAACAGAAACCATAAATGAGAGAGACAGCCTCGTGGATTCAGTGTCTGAAATTTTTTCATTTCATTGGATTCAGGTTGCCTCTTCCCAACACCCTTTATGAATGAACTAAGTGGCTGTTCTAAAGGAATTTTGGGGCACCTGGGTGGCTCAGTCGGTTAAGCATCCTACTTCAGCTAGGGTCGTGATCTCACGATTCGTGAGTTCAAGCCCTGTGTCGGGCCCTGTGCTGACAACAGCTCAGAGCCTGGAGCCTGCTTCTGATTCTGTGTCCCTTGGCTTTCTCTGCCTCTCCCCGCCTTGTGCTCTTTCTCTGTCTCTCAAAAATAAATAAATGTTAAAAAAAATTCTTAAGGAATTTTACATTTGGGAAATTACTTTTACTTTACAACTAATATACAGGTCCTAGAATATTCACCACTGCCAAAAAATTGTTTACATTGTTCTCATGTAATTCCCTTTATAAATATATAAAATAACTGTTGTTATCATCCAGTTATAATACTGAGAATTGCCCTAATTTCTTTTTGCCTGGCAATGTTTGTTCAGTTGGTAATAAATTTATCTAGTCAAACTATATGATACCTCTACTAAACCCTTTGTACTCACGGATACAGGGTTTTTAGCTCATAGCAGTGGTCTTTCTTCCAAGTTAGTTCAGAGCTTGGGGTTTGTAGGACAACTTCTGGGAGTTTTTATTTATGAAATATAGAAATACAGTTAAATTTTCAAAATTTTTATTTTGATTTTTCTTTTGCCTTGCAACTACAAAAGATCTATCTATCTACCATCTATCTATCTGTCATACTTGACTTATCGTAGCTTGAGGTACCTGGGTGGCTTAGTTGGCTCAGCATCTGACTTTTGGTTTGGGCTCAGGTTGTGATCCCAGGGTTGTGGGATCCAGGCACATGTCGGGCTCTGCACTGAGAATTGAGCCTGCTTAAGATTCCCTCTCTTCCACTACTCCTTTCCCCTACTCACATGTGCTCTCTCTCTCTCAAATAAATAAATAAATAAACAAATAAACAAAGTTTGTGTATTTTGCCTCAGTAAGATAATAAGGAACATTTCTCAAAGAAGAATTTTTTTGGAATTTTCCCCTTCCAATGAATATTGGGTAACTAGTCAGTCACCATCACATATCTCTGTTGTAACAGTGATGATCACAGTGTACTTAGCATTAAAAAAATGGTGGCAATAATAGCTTTCATAGTTTTTGTTTCTATAGTTGCAGTTTTGTTGTTATTGCTACAGTTTTTGAACATTTATCAATGATTTTATTTTGATTTATCGATTAATGAAGAAACCAGTAAGAGATTACAACGGGTACCTATTTCTATTTTTTTAATGGGTATCTCCCTCAGTTTCTCACTACTTTTCCATTATTTCCCCTGGATTTGGAGCTTTGGCTGCTTCCCAGCCTGTTGGTCAACCTTACCAGCTTTTGGTAGTCTTTTTCTTTGGGGAAAAACTCCGTTCCCCATTTTTGATATGGTTTTCCCTAAATCATAAAGATTTTACCTATTTAATTTTAAGTGTTGCTTCCCTGATAAATCTTGCTACTGTATCTCATCCATCAGGTACAGACTTTTTATATTTCAGCTGCTATTAACAGACTAAGTTGCTATTAATTTTAGATGCTATTAACAGATCAAGGTACTATTCTTCCACAGACCTTGTGATTTAGACCCCTGCTAGCCACCTCAATCAGGGAAGAATCATTTACCTATATAAATTTTTCTCAGTCCAATTTTTAATGTTTATTTATTTTTGGGAGGGAGAGAGAGAGAGAGAGAGAGAGAGAGAGAGAGAGAGAGAGAGAGAGAGAACAAGTGAGGGAGAGGCAGAGGGAGCCACAGAATCCAAAGCAGTCTCCAGGCTCTGAGCTGTCAGCACTGAGTCTGATGCGGGGCTCAAACCCATGAACCATGAGATCATGACCTGAGCTGAAGTTAGAAGCTTAATTGACTGAGCCACCCAGGTGCCCCTCTCAGTCCACTCTTAATAAACCCTACTTCCCTCTGCTTTGCCACCAGTACTTTGTTAAGATTCTGGTTTACTCAAGGTAGGTTAAGCATGAGGCTAACAAGAGCACAGTGGTAAAGAAGGACCAGCAGTCAGGTTCACTGTTTTCAGTTGTATGTTCTTTTGAGAGTTTCTAAACAATTATGTACCCCTGATATACATCTAAATGTTTTCCTATGTTGCTAATTAAAAGATACAACCACACTGGTAACTGAACACAGATAACAAAATCCTTTGTCACATTTAACCAACCAATCTCTGGTTTAGGGTAACTAAAAATTGGGCAGTATAAATTTTTTCTTGTATTTCAAACTGAACTCATTAAGTTGGGTATAAAAGAAAGAAAACTTATGTGGCCATTGTGGTTCCACCAATAGAAAAAGAGGACAGTGGGAGCCTTGGAAGGACATTCATCTTCCTTGCTCAGGTATTTGCCTACCAGCCCCCCCCCCATGGTGGTTATTAATAAAAGTTCAGGGAGAAGTAAAGGAGAAAAACAGCACTCAACTTACAAAATCTGATGATATTTGATTGAATTAATTATTCCTTTAATACTTTCAACATCCTAAAGTATCTAGCCATTGCTTATATCCCCAGCTTCATTTCATACCAATTTTCTATTTCCATGCTTACTCTTTACCCTTGATTGAGCCATGCTAAGTATCTCTAAGTTCCTCAAAAGTGCCAACAAATTTACTACCTCAAGGCCTCTTTGCATGGAATATTCTTTTCTGAACTCTTCGCTTAGAAAAACTATACATCTGATGCCACTTAATCATGATCTCTCCAAAGAGGCCTCCTCTAACCCCTAAATTAAATTCCTAGCCACATGTATTTTTCATGTTTATCAGGTTGTTTTTACTTGCATATGTTTATGTGACAATGTGTTTACTATCATTTCACTAATGTTTATCTCACAAAACTGGACTTTCTTAACAGTGAGGAGACACATTAGCTCACATGAAAGCAAGACCCAAGGTAGGTCAGACTTCAAGGTTGTTTAACTCAGTGAAAAATCAGATTGTAGAATGACTGCCAGAACTTCATATCCCCTTGCTTTCATATTTAGCAGGAGGGAGAGAGCTGGTTTGCAAAGACTTAAGACCAAGGGAATACTTCCCCCAAAGATTCCAGAAAACCTAATCTGTTGAGCAACATTGGATCACAAACTTATTCTTGAGTTGATCATTGGCAAGAGAGGTGGGATTTCTTTTAGTCCAATCTGAGCTATCCTTGGAATTGAGGGGGGATCATATTTCCCTGAGGCAGCATAAGGTATATGGGAGAGAAATACATACATAAAGCAAGTTAGCATTCTGTTATAAAGAAGAAAGAGGATACTGGGTAAACAGCTAGCAATATCCACCCCATTACTGTATACGCAGAACTTGTTTATCTTGTTTAAACTGTATAATGTTGTCATCATGTTTGATTTTAATGTTTTAAAATGTCATGATCCCATTATTTACTATTCAAGTTAAACCAACAAATGTCATTCTGACTACCTTGCAGGATGAGAATTTAGATGCACTTTTATATGTAGCCAGAAGCAAACTTCCCATCCAAAACTGCCTATTAAACTTGTTTCCAAAATCTGTGTCCCTCGCACAAAGGTTGAACATAAATAATGCATGATGTTATCTATCAAGAAAGCTGTTTCAATCCAACACTCTGAAAAATTCAGTTTACCAAGAAATTAAGAGGTAAATTCTAGAAGAGTGAATTGGAAAATATATGTCAAATCATGTACAATTAAAATATCATTAATGCTGCATAGGATTTATGCAGCCACATGGTTGTCCAACATAATAGTTAACTATGAAGCTATAAGAACATAAGAATTTAAGGAAGAGAGGCTCAATAGAAAAGGGCATATCTGTGCTTTGCCTGCTGTATCCCAAGGTCACAGAAGCATGAGTCAAACTGCATCTGAGGATCCATTCACTAGAAGCAATGGGGTAGCACATAGAGTCTGTAGGAGGTTGGATTAAAATGAAACATTAGAGGCTCAAATTCTGCCCTTAGGTCAGCCCAGTTCCAGCAGCCTGAGCTAACTTTGCTCAGCGAGAGAGGAAAATCTAACCTAGAGTGACAATTTAAACTAAAATGAACTACCTTGTAAGTTCCTCTCCAAAATAGACTATTAAAACCAACAATATAGAAAAAATTTGTGTTTGGAATATTTAGTAGAGATGAGTCAGATTTCATAAGATACATGCATTTGACATCAGCAATTTTGATAAATACAACTAATCAGCTTTGTAAACAGAAGATCTGTATACACATGCATGCATGGTTACCCACACATACACATATACATGCACACTTGAATTTAGCTCCATTGTAGCTGTTAGTAACAGTACCCAGGATCTCTGGATAAGGAAGAGAAATTATAAATTACAAAACACAATGGGAAAAATTCAAAATTGATTATCATATATCAGTTGCTACTTCTCTGCCATACGTTATGACTCATCACTGCCATGGGGAAGTTCATAACTGCCTATGAAGTTCCACAGCCCTAGCCTGACACCATCATTTCAGGGCTCCATTTCTTCAAACCAAATCTCTTATCCAAATTCCTTTCTGATCTTCCCCAAACAACTCTACTGGGGAAACAACTCTAGCAGATGGTTCAACATTGCTTAATTCGTTATTATACAGAATAATTAAATTCTTGCTTTTCTCGATTTTCTTCACTAAAACTAGATAGGACCTACCCTTTCATAATCCTTTTCCCTTAGATTAAACCCCTGCTTTCCTGAACTGGAGATGAGTTTTCAATTGCCATTATTTTAGATTGCATCATTTCTTCTCTGATGCATTCTTTCTATAGATGAGAAAATTGAGAGTCAGAGCCCCTGTAACTTGTATGACATCACTTAGGCTACAAAGTCTACTATCTTTTCATTTATCACTGATTTTAAACCAAATTAGCAAACAAGAAGAGGCCCCACACATCAACAAAACCTTATGCTAATATTCAGGGGGGAAACTATTACATGGACTTCACACATTCAACACAATAAATATGATTGAGCACAAGCAGTGCTCAACTAAACAAGAGAGGCAGATCCTTGTAATTACAAGATTATCTTCTACTAGAAGATACAGACATTGGATAAATAAACACAAATAAAGATATAATACAATTAGTACTAAGTGCTATTAAGGGAAAGAACAACATGCTGTAATCCAGTAATAGAAAATATTTATTTGAGAGTGCAATAATCTATTCTGTGTTCTTTGAATACACAATATAAAATTCGCAGAAATTTTTAATGCCCTAAATATATATTTTTAATCTCAAGAACTACATAAGTCCAATAGACACATTTAAGTACTACTCTAGTCTCCTAATTCTGTTCCTGTCAAAAACCTATGCCAAACACAATTTAGGCATATAAAAACAAGCAAGCAAAAACTATAGGTAACTGCTGTGAGTGAACAATCACCTACATTCTCTGGTCTCCACTCCCCAAGCTGGGTACTAGGAGCCTTCTTTGAAACAATGTACTTGTACTGTGATTCTTCTGAGAGATTTCCAGGGGATAGCTGTTGCTTCATTGCTACTTTGCCTTCCTTTGTTATATGGTTTTGTGTTGCACTTCTTTCCTCCAGAGAGATTTTATAGAGCCTTTTGTTGCAAACCAGAATAATAATGGTATCCTACGCCATTTTTAATGCAAGCCTTATTTTGCTTAACTTCTCTGAGAGGATTTACTGTGCACAGAGTATGAAGTAGGTGTGGAATGCTGTGCCTTTGTCTAAATACCATCCTGCTTAATCACTTTTTTTGTTATTGTTTTTTTTTTCCTCAAAATGTCAGTAAACTTTGTCTTGCGTCCAGTAAATCATAAGACTGGTTACTTGTTTCCATTCTGGTAACATGTTGCAATAAATATTACTTCACACACATGATATCCTATCACAGGGCATCAAACAGGGATCATGCATAGTGCACACTCAGTGTGCATGTGGATGAAGTCATGAGACCCTAATGCTTCCCCTGGTTAATCCCTTCCCTTACCACTGAACCATTCACCACCTAATTTGGCAAGACCCTGGACTTCTTCACAGAGAAAATTTGAACTTCCAGATGAGAATGCTTCTTCATCCCTCCACCTCTAAACCTCATTGCATCCATACCCAATTCCCCCTGCCTTTTAACTGATACAAAGCAAACATTATCTAATCTAAAGCCAAGCTCTCTCTCTGCTCTGGATCTCATCCCCTTCAGCCTTTCCAGAAAACACATGTCATCTATTTTCTCTGCTCTTTCCTCCCATCTTGATCTCTTGCTTCCTACTTGATCAGTCTTATTGTCTTCTTCATGTAAAATAAATGAATACACAGAATAAAAACCCTACTTTCAATCTATGTGTTCTAACTGTTGCCTTATCTCATTCCACACCTTCCAGGCCAAACATATCATAGGGAAACTTATTAATTCCATTTTCTGACATATGTCATAAGGATAGGACCTGACCCAAGAGGATTAGGGCTTCTATGACAAGAGACACCAGAGAGCTCCTTCACACTCTGCACACACAGAGGAATGGCCATGTGAGGATACATTGAGAAGACGGCTGTCTGTATCAGTTAGGAAGAGAGTAGGTTCATCAGAAACTAATCTGCTGGCACCTTGATTTGGGACATCTAGTCTCTAGAGTATGAGAAAATGCATTTCTGCTTTGTAAGCCACATATCTGTGGTTTTTTGTCATGACAGGCCAAGCACACTAATAATACCCAACTCTTGGAACAGTCACTGAAACCACCATATTATAAATCCAGTGGGCTTACCTTCAGTCTTCATCATACATAAACTGCTTCATTCATGTTGACTGAACAAACACTTTTGAATACCTACCACTGTATTAGACACAAAGAATACAGAAATTGAAGGTCTCATATTCTAGTAAGTGGAAGACTAACAAAAACATGAAACAAATTGTTTGATGATACCAAACATCAAAATGTGTCATTTATAGGATAAGAGCATAATCATATTTTCATTTACAAAGAGAACTCTGGGCCTACAACAGGATAGAGTAGTGAGTTGGGAGAGAGTTTGTTCCTATAAAAGAACAAAAATGATATCAGATAATGATAAGTTCTATGATGTCGATAATTGTGTTAGTCACTCTGTTCCCTTAAAACACTTTTGTTTTTAAATTTATCTAGCTTTTCCTCCACATCTCTGGACATTTTTTCTCTCAGGCTCATGTTCTGGCTTGTGTTCTCCCAACCGTAATTTAGATATTAACAGTCTTCTAGCCCTGATCTTGACCATTATTATCTTGAAATACAACATCATGTTTTTATTATATTGCAAATTGCTCTAAATTATATCCTTTCCTCTAAGACCCTTCCTTGGGAAAGTATATGTCCAAATCTTTCCTGGGATATCTTAAACACATCTCAACCTGTTTTTTTTTTTTTTTTCAAACAAGCCTGAAGACATCTTAGAAAAAAATGTCTCAACCATAATAAATTCATTGTTTCTTCACATCCTAAATACCTTCCAAATCTCCTCTCCAATTTTGATTGTTTCTTGACTACATTGTTAGATACCCTCCCAAACAGTCTCCTTCTCCCCCAACTCATTACCCTATCGTGTTGTGGGCCCAGGTTCTCTTTGTAAGTGAAAATATGAGTATGGAGTTATCTTATAAAAGACACATCCTGCTGCTTAAAAAATAATAAGGAAAACCTGTAAAATATTCTAAGGATGTCTGAGTGGCTCAGTCGATTAAGTGTCTAACTCTTGATTTTGGCTCAGGTCGTGATCTTGAGTTTGAGCCCAGGATCTGGCTCAGCACTAACAGTGGGGAGCCTGCTTGGGAATCAATCTCTCTCTCTCTCTCTCTCTCTCTCTCTCTCTCTCTCTCTCTCTCTCTCTGTGTGTGTGTGTGTGTGTGTTATGTGTGTGTGTGTCTCCCCTCTTTTCACTCTCATTCTGTCTCTAAAATAAATAAACTTAAAAATGATATTCTAAAGGATGCAAAAAATCTTTAGAATCTTCTAACATGTTACTTTCTAGTCTCTCTCTAAGCTCTACACACGTGTTTCATTTTCCTGGATGCACCGTTCTCTTTGCCACCTCCAGTGCTTTTGAGCAGGCTTTTCCCTTCTGCTTGAGAAAGGATTTTCCCAACTGTATTACATAGTTAGGTACTACTCATCCTTAACATTTCAACTCTAATTTCTTTCTCTACGAAAGCATTCACTATTCCACCTTCTAACATTACAGACAAAACCTTCTGTATTCATTAAACTGTACTCATATTAAGAGGGGAAACAGTCAATAATCGAATAAAATAAGTAGAATATCAGCAATCCAGAAAGTTCACTTTGGAACATATAACTAACAGAAATGTATATTGTTTATGTAAATACATAAAATTATCAAAGACATATACAATAGTGTTTATAGCAATATGATTAGCCCAACACAGAAAAACCCAAATGCTCATCTATAATAGAATGGGTAAACTACAGTGAATTCATATAAAGGAATATCATATTGTGATGAGGACAAGACTCCAACTACATGCACCAACAGTAAATGAATCTCATGAATGTCGTATTTAGTGAGAGAAATAAAAGAGTGTAAACTTTCTGTTTTATTCCATATATGGAGAGTTTAAAAGCAGACAAAAATTCATGCTACTAGAAATCAAGAGGATGATTACCATTCATGGGGTAGTGGTGATTAGAAGGGAATAATGAAAAGTTTCTTGGGTGGTAGTGATATGCTGTTATTCTTTTTTGGTGTAAGTTTTATGGATTTGTTCACTTTGGGACGCACCTTTTATGTTCTATGATTCTGCTGTCTGTATGCCATACTTCCAACTATTTTTACTTAAAAATAATATGTTAGATGCTAAATACATGAAAAAAAAAGAAGTAAAAAATAAGAGTAGACATGCCATAGGAGGATCATGGTTTCAGTAGGATTGGTGGCAATTTTAAATAGGGTAATCAGAAAACATCTCACCCAGGTGACTTTTCATCATAAATATGAAATGGGGGGAGTTATGTAAACATCTGGTAAGGAATGTCATGGAAAGAGGAAATTAGAGTACAATGTTCCCTGTTATTGTTTTCAACCTAATATTTTCAGTGAACAATGAGGAAGCCAGAATAGCCGAATGGAATGATCAAGGGATGGAGAGTATAGAATTAGGACACAGAATTAATAGGCAAGTGAGTCCTGAGATTTATTTCAGAGGCCTGTAAGTCATTTGAAGGACTTTGAACTTGTGAGAGTTAGGCTTCCTAGTAATCACATTTTTGTAAAGACGCCTTCCACAAGGAACCCAGAACCACTGTACGCAATAGTGTGGCATTCAAAACTTAGTCATAAAGTGTCTTGCTTCTATCTGTGTCTCTTGGGAAAGTTAACTATGATAAAAAGTCTATGTTGAGACTTCCATATTCTAAGGACACCCAAGCTATCCAATGGGGAAACTACATGTTGAGAGAGATTCTGGCCATCTCCAAGTGGCTCCGGCCATTCAGTTAATGTACATGTGAGTGAAAAGTCATCTTGAATGTGTAGGTTCATCAAGCCTTCTATGAGTCTGGCCCCAGCTGCTTTTGATCGCAACCGCATGGAAAACTTCAAGAACCAGCCCCTCCGAACCCCGTCAATCCCAAACGTAAGAGATAATCATCTGTTATTTTAAGCTATTAAGTTTTGAGGTGGTCTGTTACTTTGCAACAAGTAATCAAAGTAGGATTTTTCTCTAAGTGAGATAGAAAGCCATTGGAAGATTCTGAGCAGAGGAATGACTTATGTCTTCAAAGGAGCATTCATTGATGCTATGTTGTGAAAAGACTACAGGAGCTGTTGGAGGGCAATAGCAGAAGAAGGAAGGCTGCTTAGAAGGCTATTGTGTTCTTTGTACTTATAACAATCAATCACAGTTTTAATTAACTAATTTATTTTGTAACCTTGTGATATATTTCTTTCAGCTAGATTATAGCATTATGAAAGCAGGGAACATTTAGATCTTGTTCATTCACAAATCCTCAATGTGTGACAGATGCCCAATAATAATTTACTGAAAGAAAGTATAACTGTATGAACGAACGAACGAATGAACGAACAAATGCTTTAGATGCTTAACTAAATAAAGGCTTTGTTCCTGGATGTTATTTATGGTTTGGGTTCCTCATTGTCTTCTTCTAATTTCCATTTCTGTTGTTTCTTTCAACTTCATGTCTGGTTTTAAATATAAATGCACAAACAATGCATAAAAAATGAGAATTCAGCCAGCACTGACGGAAGAGTTTGAATATAAAGTAATTTTAACATTTTAAAATCCAAATGCAGATATGATAGGAAATGAGACAAAACTCTACTGCACTGAAATATGTATTCTTTCTCATGATGAAATTTAAAGCCTAGTGAATGTTAACACATTTTCTGTACTACTTTGTAGAGTAAAACTGATCATGGGTGAAATATTCTGCAAAATCAAAGGGTTCATCTCTTCGAAAAATTGCAGCAGAATAAAAATTGGCCTATTCCCATATGGCAGATAAAGAGATCACTGCTAAGAGGACCTAGAAAATAATATTCAAAAAAAAAAGAAAATTAAATATCCATATAACCAATGCCATCAGTTATAAGAATTACCCACTTAATCGTAATTTATCTTTGTCTTATTTTAAGTTATTTGTAAATGATTTATTTTATGCCATATGGTTTTATATTTCAGCATTTCCACATCACTGCTATCCACCATTGTTTTACCCGGGCTTCAAGAAGTAATACCAGCACTGTATTAGGACCAGCTTCAGGTGTCAATGACAGGATATTAAATTATGAGGTGTGCAAGAGCTAGCTTCACAGCAAAGACTTTCTCACATCCACTTTAATATTCTATCTTCCCTGTTTCCATATCCCCCAAATCTGTTCCAAAACACGTTCTCCTGTTTGCTGCCAGAAAATACTGGCAAGGTCCCACACATTTTTATTTAATAGTTTCTTTTTTCTCAAAGAAGGTACTGTGCCTCTCTGATTATGCCAGGTGACATTCTTTACAACGCCACACTAATCCATTACGTTGATGACAATATATGACTCAGAAGTAAGCAGAAACTGCCAAGTATACTACGTATATGATGGTTAGCCATATGTGAACCACAGTGTGGGAATTAAACCCTAAAAACATTCAGGTGCCTGCCACTTGGGTAAAGTATTTAGCAGTCCTGTGATATGGGGCATGACAAGGCCTTCTCTCTGTTCCAATTATCCACTGCTGCATAATAAATCAATCTAACACTTTGTGACTTAGAAAAACAACAATCACTTATTTTACTGATGAATCTGCAATTTAGCAGGAAAGGGCAGGAACCCACCTCCCCTCTCCATGCAGCATCACCTGGGGCTGGAGGTTCACTCACATGGCTAGCAAGTTGAGGCTGGCTGTTAACTGTGGACTCAGCTGGAATTGTCAGGGGGGACCTCAGTTCCTTTTCACATAGACGTCTTTTGGGACTTGTTGACATTCCTCACAACACAGAAACTAGATTCTAAGAGTGAATGCCTCAAGAGTGCTGGGCAGAAGCTGCAAGGCCATGTATCACTTGGCCTCAAAAGCCCCAGAGAATTAGTTTTGCTGTAGGATATTAATAAAATAAGTAACTAAGTCCAGCCCAAATTCAGGGGAAAGGGAAATTGGATTCAACCTCTTAATGAAAGGAATAGCAAAAATATATATATATATATATATATATATATATATATATATATATATATGCAGCTATCTTTCAGCTACCATGTCATTCACAGAAAATGGGAAATTATTGCACTTTGAGAATTCTACAACTAAAGGAGCAGTTGAGAATTGAGAAGACCTCTTCAGATTTGGGAAATAGCACATTCTATACCCTTAAAGGACTGCTTCATCTCATTTATCAAATGAACCAAAAAGATATAGGTTTAGAGGGGAACCCAGAGCAAAAAAGTTCTCTACAACAGGTTCAGAGTACCATACCCGTACTTTGTCCATATCAGCCTGTCACTTGGTCAATATGACGCAGCATATCTCCTGGTTCTAGAACTATCTGTGGTAGAAAAGAACCCATATGCAGCTTTTGGCAAGCCCTATAGAGGATTATAGAAGACGCCTCAAAGATGCGGGGGCAAGGCCATCTGCAGCAGAGATCTAATCAGCATTAACAAAGCAGCTCCTGGAATATTACTTGGTCCTAACTTAGACTGGCATCCTGACTATGGGATATTAAATAACTATGCAACTGGTACCACCTTTCATAAGCTAGTTATTGTCAGATCATCCAAATTATATGATGGAAGTGTTATATTCAAAGTGGAGCATGCACAGTTTCTAAAGACACAAGATTCCCTTATTGCTTTGGTTGTATGAACATCAATCCTTGGACTTACACCTGTATTTTAAGAAGATCCCATCCAATCAGCTGATAGAGCAGGGGGAAAACCCAGGCCTGGTTCAGGAATAATCACAATAGTTGCAGTGAATAAAATATGAACTGTTGTTACACCTCCATTTTGCTCAAGGAGGCAATGCTGCGGAGAAATCCTCCAAGTTTGCAGAATTTTAACGGGACACCTGGACACATGACTCATCAAGAGTTCAGCCAGCCTCTTTCCTCATACACTCCAGTGCTCATACACTGGACCTATGGATGAAATAGCCTTGGTGGCATAATACATGAGCTCCCCAGCATGGGCTCTCTCTTGCTAAAGTGCTACTAGGTGCAACTGCCATTGACTGTCAAACCAGTTAAAAGTAGAGACCAATGTGAACTTGTCACTGTACCACCCATCAGGGAGACCAACTAACTGCTTGGTGACAATGTCCTAAACACATCCTTCAGCTGGTGCTTTAGCTTTGATCTTAGAAGGCCACATAATGTATGAAATGGTAGAATCAGCATATACTTGATTATTTACCACCATTACTCCTACTTTTTTTTTTAAAAAAAAGTAGAACCCTTAATCTAAGGAGAAGTTTGGGATATTTTATGATGATATATCAGACACTCTATAAGCCCTTTAACAGTGATACTGTCCGAGATGCTATAGGAAAGAAAGGCAGTTCTGTGCCCCAATACCTATTAATTCAAATTAGGACAAGTCACTATTCACTCCAGGGTAGAACTGGTCTGATCTTTTAAACTTGTCTCTCAAGGTGAAGTATATTAATTGAACCAGGGGCTATTACGTAAACCTGTGTTCTCAACAGCTAGGAAACATGAGTCCAGGACAAAAGAGGTAGGATTGGGATTGGTCCTTCTCATCATCATTCCCAGTTACCCACATGAAGAATTAGTGATTTCCATTCCTGCCAACTTTAGGCTCTTCTGGACTGAAGATCTTAGTTCTTCGAGTGGAGAGGGAAGGGAGGAAGGCATTCTTCTCTCAGCATCTTTGGTAAGAATTCTCACTCCTGAGAGATAGAGGCTCAATAAATATTTGCTAGTTGAGAATGTGTGTGTGCATGTGTGTGTATGAGAGACAGAGAGATAGAGACAGAGACAGAGACAGAGAGAGATTTTTTTTTCCTGTGCTTTGCCTATGTCTTCTTTTCACTGAGACTTTTAGGTCTCCTGCTCTTGGCTCTCTGAACCCACAGGCTGGAAGCAGCAGGCAGCAGGAAGTCTTTAGGAATTTATTTCTCTGCTTGTAGATAAGCTGTGGTATTCTCTCTCTTAGTAATGCTGAAGTTGTGGATTATGTGTAGTTTTATTTGCTACCTTCGCTGATTTCATGTTTGTTTATTGCTTTGTTTTATTTATTCCAGGGAGTGTGATGGAGTATTGGAATCAGATTACCACATTATCCTCCAGACCTACAGGCCCTCCTTAAGTATGTATTTATAAATTTCTTCAACCTCTCTGTGGGGAACATATTACACAAGAAGGAAAAGCAACTTTACTGTTATTTGTTGAAAGTATTTAAGAATGTACATTGCTCTTATAATTGTAATTCAAAACCAATATTTTATAGGTGTTTAACAAAAACAATGTATATTAAACACAATTTTTTGTTTCTCTAGCCATAAAGTTTTATCTTTTGCTAGGTCTATAAAATTATCCATTTTAACAACCACAATAGGATTTAATTTGATTGACCTTTTACTAGGCTTTCTGTAACTATCACATCAGGTGACATAAAATGTAACATAACATAATCTATTTTCTTTATTTCGCTGCTTGTAAGAATCACATCTTAAAGTTTTTAACTATCACTCAATACGAAGTAGTTTATCAGGAGCGTCAACTGGTTTCCTTTTGCCTATTAAGAACTGAAACAAATTGAAAGAAAGTCTGAGTTTATTTTCACCTGTTATTGTGCAAATATGTGTTTTCATATAATACAAAAAAGGAATTCATGAAAACAATGACTCACCAAGCAACTAATTATATTTTCCATTCTTATACCTCTTGTATTATTCTTTAGAGGTGATGAGTTAGATTCAAATCCCAGTTCTGATATTTAATAGTTATATGATCTCGATGAGTTATTTGTCTTCTCTGACATTCAATTCCCTTATTTGTAAAATGACAATATTAATCCTAGAGGCTGTTTTAAGGAGTGAATTTAGACGTGTTAGTGAAACATGTTTCCTGGTGGTAAGCCTTAATAAATATTTAGTTGATTCTTTCCTACTTAACTGCCTATCACCTTCTTTCTGGTTTTTCCAATTTTCTTCCTTACTTGTGTTATTTAAATTTTACATTAATTATGTAGATATATATTATATACCACTTATTCTCATACATATCAGTCCAAATTTAACATCATTTTGATATTTTGTTCTTTCCCTGGAGGACAATGACACATATACTATTTTAAAAAAAAATAGTTATCACATACTACATAAAATATAACTTTTATGCATCTCTTCCTGGAGCACCAAATCTTGAAGAGCAAAATAACATATCACTATGAAAATATGCTTTTATTTTTAGTTTATCTCTGTATTAACTTGCTCGGGCTTCCATAACAAGTACCATGGACTAGGTGGCTTAAACAACAGAAATTTAGTTTTTTCAGTTTTCGAGGCCAAGTCCAGGATCAAGGTGTCACCTGGGTGGTTTCTTCGGAAGGCCATGAAGGGTGTGTTCCAGGTCACTCTCTCTGGCTTATGGATGGCCATCTTCTTGTATCTTCACATGGTCTTCCCTCAGTACATATCTGCAACCAAATTTTCTCTTCTTATAAGGATATGAGTTGTATTGAATTTGGGGCTACTGTAATGACTTCATTTTACCTTAATCTCTTCTGTAAAGAGCCTATCGCCAAATGCAGCCACATTCTAAAATACTCGTGGTTAGGTCTTCAACATTATTTTTTTTTTCTTCCCAGAGAACACAATTCAGCCCATAACAACTCTGCACAGGTCCCAGAAGCCCTTTTCCATTTCATCAATCAACTTGCCCCAATTCTTAAAATACAATTCCAACATTCTCAGTTTCCAAAAACTAACAGAGAGCAAATAACCTATCAGACGCTAACTTGGTCAGTATTCTTACTTACAAATTCGTCTAAATCTCAATCCACTCTCCTTATTTCTCCCATTCTCAAAAAGCATTGCCCCCTTTTGGCTCCTTCTTCTTCCTGTGCTCATTATCTGATCTGTTGCCTTCTCATGTCAAAACTTGCTCCATCAACAGTCCTTTTCTTGTGTTTTCAATGTTTCCCCACTTCCTGGAGTTTCTTGTTCATTTTTCTTTATGTATAACTCCCAAACCCCTCCACCCTATAATTCTGTCACTCTTCTGTTGAAAGCAAAGCACCTGAAGAGAACAGCCCACACTCACCGACTATACATGAGTCTAAGCTCATGACTACATTCCCTCTTCCCAGCCCAGCCTTTCACCTTTCAGTGCACGTGGAACTTCTACCACAATTTCTCCACGGATACCCCTCTCCTCTAGCAAGTTTACCAATGACATCTAATCACCAAGTTCAATGACCTCATCCAATTTTATCAGCCTTTGACTTCTGATAATATTGATGACTCTCTTTTTCTTCACATCGCCCTTTGATGAGCCCTTTTCCACTTAAAAAATTTTTTTTTAATTTTTTTTAATGTTTATTTATTTTTGAGACAGAGAGAGACAGAGCATGAACAGGGGAGGGGCAGAGAGAGAGGGAGACACAGAATCCGAAACAGGCTGCAGGCTCTGAGCGGTCAGCGCAGAGCCGTCGCGAGCTCGAACTCACGGACCGTGAGATCATGACCTGAGCCGAAGTCGGACGCTTAACTGACCAAGCCACCCAGGCACCCCTCCACTTAAAAAAAATTTTGATCAAAAAAAAAAAAAAAGAAGAAGAAGAAGAAGGTTTTGATCTTGGCCCTCTCTTTCCCTATTGTATAATATGCCTGCAACCATATATCTATTTTTTTTTATTTTACTCTCTAATATATTTATTCATCCCATACATTTTTTTCTGGTTTCTAGAATCATATATTGAACTGTCTACTTTGAAAATTATGTGTCTCAAAGGAACCTAAGAGTTAAAGGGCCAAAGTGTTTACCTGTAAATCTTCTCATGCTCAGATCTTTTTCTGGTAAACCCAACTCAATCTACCTAGTTTTTTCTCTTTCTTTCTTTTTTTTTTTTTTTTTTTTAGTTTTTATTTATTTTTGAGAGAGAGAGAAGGAGAGCATTATCAGGGGAGGGGCAGAGAGAGAGAGAGAGAGAGAGAGAATCCCAAACAGGCTTCATAATGTCAATGCAAAGCCCAAGGCAGGGCTGGAACCCACAAACCATGAGATCATGACCTGAGTGAAATCAAGAGCTGGGCACTTAACCCATGGAGCCACCCACGTGCCCCAACTATCTACCTGGTTTAACAAGCCAGATGTGAGATATGCTAACTCTTTGTCAAAACATGAAGTTCTACTGAGTGATTGATTTCATCATATTTCCCCATCTTTCCACTTCCACTGCTACTATGTTAGTTCAAAACCTCATTATACCAAATCTACTTCATCCTCCATGTGGTAGAGATTTATTTTCCTTTTTTCATGTTTATTTATTTATTTTAAGAAAGAGAGAGAGAGAGCACATGCACACAAGCAGGAGAGGGGCAGAGGGAGAGGGAGAGAGAGAATCCCAAGCAGACTCCCCACTGGCTCCACAGAGCCTGATGTGGGGCTCAATCCCAGGAACCATGAGATCATGATCTCAGCCAAAATCAAGAGTTGGACACTTAACCTCCGGAGCCACCCAGGCACCCTGGTAGACAGGTATTTTTGAATCACACCTTAATTTAAAGTGTTTTATTGGCTCTCAAGGCTCATAGGATGAAGTACAAAATACAAGTCTGGTAGAGATCTTAATATTTTTCTTACTTGTTTCTCTGGTTATATCCCTATATTCTCTATACCTCTATGATCTCTGTAACTCTGTAGGAGACATTAGTTTAATATTAATGAACCATTGATGCTGCTTCCTATCCTGGAGTATCTTTTTTGAGGCCCCCACTCTTTCTTTGTATCTTTCAAGATTCCTGTTATATCTTTTGTGAAGAATTTCTACCATGCACATACCTTACCTTCATCCCCGAGGAAGACTAACTACACTGTTCCCTCACAGCATCATTTATCTTTTCAAGCACCACCCCTAACTTCGGCATACATATTGTCAACCTACCAAACTGCAGTCCTAGGCTAGGGATCATGAATTACTTATTAATTGTAACTTTGTTTTATGGCACCTGTCACATAATAGATATTCAATGAATATTTGTTGAATGTATTGAATTAAAAGACCTCTGTGCTCATTAATTCCAAATATCTGTGTAATGAAGGAGTCCCTTCTACAATATTTCACAAATATGTTTATCCATCTAGAGTTTGAAAACTTATGTATCTCATTTCTTACAATTTTCTTGCAACAGGTTAGGTGACTTCAAAAAAATATTTATCGAAGACCAATCAATTGGCATGTATTTGGGTTATAAATTACATAGGTTCTCAATTTATCAGTGCCTAATTAAATAACAGCTCTTATTTTAAAAAGTTAAAGATTTTAATTTAATATAACTTAACCAATGTAGCAATGCAATTATTGGTTGTAGTAAGTGCATTATAGTTTTAAGTCTAAGGTATTATTATTCTCTATCCTCTACATAGGGAATTCAAAACTGGGGTGTCATGTCCAAGTCTAAATATCTTAGACAAGAAATACTGATGAAATAGTGCTCCAAGAAGAGGGTTTTGGGAGTTGAGAGGAGAGTACAAACCATATATTGTAGAAATATAACATATACACATTTAACTTATGTCTTATAATCTTCTCCAAAGATGTCACTTCACTCATTTCTTTAATCCTTGCAGGAAGAAACAAACACAGATTTATAAAAACTAGAGAGACTCCATATTAAAACAGAATGGCATAAACCCTACAGGCAATTAGGAACATGTTAGAATTTTTCCTTCCTTTTCCATTCACCACTGTGGATTTGTAGTCACATATGAGATAAAATAGCTTCAATTCCCACATAGCTACATGTAGACTTTGCTTTTGTTGCCTTTGTCGTGGCTCTCCAATACAATACTGCATGCATTAAACAATGTATACATGTTATATGGATGGTGTGAGTGATTTAAAATGTAATTTTATTTTAACTATGCTCATTTCCACCATTCTTGCTAACTTTAGAATCTGAACTACCCCATTAGATATAACAGGAGAAATTCTTGATAATCTTGTTAGCTAAAACTGGAGAAGAGATGAGTTAAAAGGAAAATGCTAAATGTATTCAAATATTTAAGGAATACCAAACCATGCTCTGGAGAGTTAAGAATAAGAATTTGAACAAATGTGAGAGTCACAAGGAGACACATTTCTACTTTGCAGGAGAAAATGAGTTAACAAGAGGTAACCTTGCTTTAGTGGTAGAACTGAGCTAGATATAGATGATACATATATAAATATAGATATAGATATACAGTTATATTAACATAGTTAAAAATATATACCTATATACATTATATGTAAATGTGTATAACACTATATATAATATTATACATGTGTAACTATTCATTCATTCATTCATTCATTCATTCATTCATTCATTTGTTCATTCATTCTCTGGATCCAGTTCCTACCATTATCATCTTTTTCAATGTCCTTGGAGACTCTTCCACTTGGCCTACATCACAGGTTTCTTTGCCCACTGGATTCCGGGGTTCTGCCAATTAGTGTATGACTATGAGAACAGAAAGTGAAATGAGAATGAGATCAGAGTATCTTCTGGCTCCCACCTGGGAGGAAGAAGGAGAGATCACCTTCAGATGGTATCACCTATCAACTGAAGTTCACGGTTACCGTCAGGAAGCTATCTCTGCATGGGCCTCTATGCCTCTTCTTCCAGTTACCTTTCCCTCTTACCACTTTCCTCTCCTTAGTGGTTCTCTTCTTGTATGGTATAAGCCCAAGAATATTGCGTTATCAACATGATTTTCCTATAACTTCCCACACTTTATACGTAGTCTCCTATTTAAATCTCTCCAGACTATCTCAATTTGTGTATGCCAGCTGTTTCTGGCATATAGGAACCCTTTGAAAATTGTATGAATGCTATGACCTTCACTTCCAAAAAAAACCATATTTTTACAATTTTCTATTTTTCTATTCATGAACCAACCAAAATTATATATTCATAAATATAAAAAAGAACTTAGTATTCTGAAGCATTAAACAGAAACATGTTCTGTCCAGTCAATTTCAGCAAACAAGGAAATTAATATCAACTTACAGATAGTATCAGCTAATCTTACAGCCATACAAAATACAGCTTTCTTCTGAGTATCTGATGGGTGAATCATTGTTCACATGAAAAGCAAAAGATAAAATGTAATTCTCTCAATTCTTTTGACCTTGGCGGATATTTCTGACCTTTCCAGCCACTAAATGACTTCTGTTATAGTTGGAAATCTCTTTTGCCATGGTTTTTCAAAGGCCATTTATGATCTTTTGACAAGCGTAAATTTGATTCCATAGATTCTACTATAATAAAATGTCAACCTTACTTTTTTGGGCTGTATTTTTAGAATACATTATTCATCACTTGATATTATCTCTTCATATCCATGCAGCAGATATAATACTAATAGCAGCACAATGTGTGAGCAGAGGCTTCAGATTAATCTGGAGCTTGAAGAATGCAGGAGAACATTTCCAGACAGCATCAGAATGGAAGGCGTCCTTGCCTTGCCACTCACAGTGATTGCTAAAGGAATGTGCTATTGTTAACACAGCTCCCAGGAGAGGAAAAGCAGCTTTAGTGTCATTATAAGATAGAGTCTCTTCTCAAGTACCAAGAATAAATGCTAAGAAGGGACGCCAATGGCTAATGAAATGCTCACCCTTATCCAGGGCAGGCCTACAGTAAAATTGCAAAGCAAGTGGACTTGATCTCTTACCTCTAGCCATATCTCCTATGGACATCTAAGATACTCCTTGTTGACACTTTTAAATTCCCCTTTTGAACAAACATTTATTTTGCCTGTGCTGCCCTTTCCAAGCTTATTTCTCTAACACTTATATTTATCTTAGAGTATCAGCTGGTAAAAGATTAATGAGTATATTTATGTTTTTGATAAAAATTTTTGAGATAAATGTCCTTGACATGCCAAAAAGAATATTTATTGATGTAATGTTAGAATTTCAAAGAAATGACATCCTATAGAATGTTATCTACCACAGGACTTCTGTTTGCACAGCCACACATTTCTTCATGTAGGACTCTCTCCATTTCCTTAATTCTCTGGGACATTAGAAACTGTCCTTGAACCCTGCTCCACCCCCACCCCACTTCGCCACACAGCTCAGGATAACTGTAAAATAGTCCACGAGACATGTTTGAAAAGCTGAAGAAAGATTTAAAAGCAAAACCTTAGTAGCAATATTTAAACTTTAGAAAGTTAAAGCTACATCTTAGAATAGCAAAGGCAGCTAGTTGGCAAGCTGCCTCCATCCTTTAGAAGGATGTTAGGTAATAATGCTTGACTGTGAGTTCTATCCCGTAATCTTGCAAAATTTATACCGATCATGCTGGCAAATTTCGTCTTCCTCCCGAAAAAATCCAAGGAAGTAGAGGTTCTGACGGAAAAATTTTGGGAAAGGTTTTTATTAATCATGATTTTGAATAATTTTTTCAATATTCAAACATGTTTTTAACCAGATACTGAGCTAGGTGTTATAGGAAGAAGGGGAATATCCAGCTTGTGCCTAACCTGGAGAAACATACTCAGCAACAGCTTAAAAGGACTATAAATTACTCTAGAGTAATGTAATTCATTACAAGTATCTCAAGATTGCGCAAAGTACTATCAGATTTCAAAAGAGGAAATGAGGGAACATTAAGAGAAAAGATCAATACAAAACTACATTTTTCTCTTCATTAAAAACCCTCTAGTTATATACACTTCAAAACAAGACACATACGCTGTGTTCTAACAAAATCAGCCATTTAATTCCTATTGCAGTTTTCACAGGTCTGTTATTTTCTTCTTATATCATCAATAGATTTAACTAGTAAAAACAATTGACTGCTATCTGCCACACAGTCCCCAGCAAACTCATTTATTTCATAGGATTCACAAGAATCCCTGAAATATCAGCGTAGCCCTCAGTAAATTGCTAAATACACATGAACCCAGAAATGTTATTAGTCAGATAAATCCTGATTTGAGAGATAAAATGAAAATATTATTTTGTTCTGGTTCCTTCAGCTTAATATTATTTTCTAATTTCAATCTCGGTGGAGTTTCTTTGGCATTTGCTATGAAGATAAAATATCAGCTTGAGAATCATTATGATACAGTCATAGAGCACTTTGAGTATTAATTTTCGTGACATTTTTACAGAGCTACATATTTGTTTCCTGATTGTTTTAACTGCTTTTCTTTGCTCAGTGGTTTAAGATATTGAGGTGGAGGTATGGGGAGGCAGGCCAGCCTGCTTGCTTCTGCCATAAGTTGTAGGAGAAAGGAGCAGTTCTTCCAAGGATTCTGTCATGTTCAAAACACCTGTCAAAACTGACAGAAAAGAGGAAGACTGATGGGCAGAACACCAGAAGGATGGTTATTGCCTCAGTCCTCCTTCCTATACATATCTTACTGGACAAATTCTTAGCCATCTCTGTATATCAATTCTGGCATTTGTATATGGGAGAGAAGGTAGCATCTTTATGTGCTTTTTATTAGCTTGTTTTGAGAATAATGCAATAACGGGAAAACGCTGTACAAAAAGGGGACATGTAATGAAGACATCAAGGAGGACATGTAAGAAATGTTATTGCTTTCCAGAAATATAGTTTTGTTTCATTTAGAAGTTCAGAAATAGGCAATATTCAGTATAAGCATGTAACTTTTAAGAAAACATGGCATGACTAGAAATCTGTTTCTAAGGCAGTGCTAGAAAATTAACTTGGGATTTTCCAAAACTAAGAATTTTTATGACCACAAGAAAACAAGTGCTTTTACCTAAACAAGATGAATTCCAGAATGGAACTAATAATCCAGAAGGTCCTATTTGGGCAAATGGAGACTGGGCTTAATCCTCAGGGAGATCAGTCTCTCTGTTCCAAAGGTTAGAGGAAGAGGGCGCCTGAGTGGCTCAGTCAGTTGAGCATCCAACTCCTGATTTTGTCTCAGGTCATGATCTTGTGAGACTGAACCCTTCATGGGGCTCTGCAATGACACCATGCAGCCTGCTTGGGATTTTCTCTGTCCTTCTCTCTGCCCCTCCCCTGCTCCTGTATGTGCTCTCTCTCTCTGTCTCTCAGAATAAATAAATGAACGTTTAAAAACCCCTGCAAAGGTTAGTAGAAGGACCCAGTTTTAATATGTGTCCAAGAAAACACTCTAAGGGAAAAGGTAAGGGGGAAAACTTGTCTTTGCCTTTCATAAACGGATAAAAGTTATTTTCATTTACTCTTATACCTTACAAATTGAGATACTGAATTGTCCACCTTCCAGACCCCTCTCCTTGCCCCAGGGCACTCCTTCCTGAGCCTCTGATATTTCTAGAAACTATTACTTATCACCATATTTTGCTATTTTGTATACCTTTAGATATCTAAGAAGAGATGAATCGATGTTTAGTGAATCAAGTTAATCACAATTCAATCACTATAGTTTGAAAAGTTGTGATTCTGTAATGCTTTTCCTCATTGCAGATTTCAGTGACAGGAACCAATCTAAAAGAAAACACAGCTGAAGCTAAAACAAATATCATAAGTAAACATTTCAACAAGGTAGAATTACCATTATATAAGATCATAAAATCATGTGGCAAGATAATCGATATAAAATAAGTGAATAGGGTTTGTATAATTGGTGTAAGTCCCAATAAAATATGCTTTTCTCTTGATATTTTGGGTTTTGGCAGCTTCTGTTCAAATCCTGGTGCTGACTTCTAGGTGTGTATATTCTTGGACAGCTTTCTTAGCATCAATTATATCTATCTCATAGCAGAGTTGAAGATTAAATGTAAGAATGTAAGTAAAGTGCTTAGCACGGTACCTGGAACTTCAGGATGAGGCAAACTGGGGACTAGGTCTGAGAAGTTTTGACTGCAATTCATTAGCTAGAAATGGAGAAGGACCCTGCAAGTGAAATGGATCAGATGAGAAAAAACATATGATGTATGTTTCATGTTGAATATTTAGAACAGTAGTTTGCAAATTTATCAGATATCAGAATCAACCATTTATCTTGTGAAAAAAAAATTCTTTTGTTCCTAGTCAAACATAGGATTCAGTCTTCAACAGCTTGGATATTCTGATCATTGGCTACATTTGAGAACCAATAGCATAGAATCTTTGTAAAAGACATAGACATGAGGCTCCTGGGGGCTCAGTCAGTTAAGCATCCAACCTCAGCTCAGGTCATGATCTCACAATTCATGGGTTTGAGCCCCATGTTGGAATCTGTGCTGACAGCTCAGAACCTGGAGCCTGCTTCGGATTCTGTGTCTCCCTCTCTGTGTCCCCTCCTCCTCTTGTGCTCTGTCTCTTTCTGTCTCTCAAAAATAAACATTCAAAAAAATTTAAAGATATAGTGAGAGACATACTTAAAAATTAGGGAGGCATGGTGAGAAAAATACAAAGGATTGAATGCCCAATTAAAGAGTGTAGATTTCACTTACTAAAAGCATGGCACACCATGACATATTTTTTAAGGAACTATGCCATTGATGCTCAAAGCTCTGCCTCACTAAGATAAATTTAGCAATAATGAGAAGTAGATTAGGAAAAGCAGCTTGGGGAAGACTAATTATGATTTTACTGGTAGACTGTGTAGGAGTCTATTAGACTAGTCCAAGAGAAAATTAAGAATGTCTGGGGTTGGTAGTGAACTTGAGATGGTACTGAACTTCATGCAAGGGAGCAATGAGGTTAAATGATATGCAGGCAGTTAAAACAGGCAAACAGGGGTGCCTGGGTGGCTCAGTCAATTATCTGACTCTTGGTTTCAGCTCAGGTCATGATCTCATGGTTCATGGGTTTGAGCCCCATATTGGGCTCTGTGTTGACAGTGTGGAGCCTATTTAGAATTCTCTTTCTCTGCCCCTGCTCTGTGTATGCACTCTCTCTCTCAAAATAAATAAATAAAACTTAAAAAAATAGGCAAAACACAGAGTAGTGGGAAGAGGGTCAAAAGGAAAGTAAAAATCTGAACTGTAATTTAATATAAAAACAATACTTACAGTTTAAATATTAAGAAATTGCTATGAATAAAGCAACTCTTGCAGCTTGAATCAAAATCCAATATAAAGTAAATTATCAGCTCCTCAGTGGAAAGCATGCTAGTGAGTGTGTTGCTTCTTGGCTATGAGCTCCAACTGTATACCACTTCCCCTCCTCCCTGAGGTCGTCTATAAAATCCTCCACTCATCACTTTTCATTCTTTGAGGATGGAGATCCTCGGTTTATCGGTATGTATAACTCATCAGACACATCTCCTGAAAAGTCCTTTACTTCTTAGGCACTAATGGGCTGCACTTTTTACTACACTTCAGCAACCCACAAGTTCCCTTTTAAAATCAAAAAGCCAATTTATGGCCATAATCTTCTATCCCTTTGCAAACCCATTATTAACATCAGTCTCCCCATGACCGTCCCTAGTCTGACATCCACTTTCTTCATGACTTTTTCTTGTTATACTGCAAACTTTATGGCTTTGACTTCTCTTTTCTGCATTTTTGATGCCCTTGTCCATGTCTCTTGGTGATTTTCCCAGAATACCCTAAGTCATGAGTCAGACTCCCTTCTCTTCTTTTATACCCCAGCCATAGGGCTTACTGCAGAAACTAAGAGTTTGGCCAAATTGATATCACCACAAATTTATGACCACCACTTAAATTGGGCCATTAATAATGCTAAGAACAATTATATTTTAATATTCCTTGATAGGCTCTCTTTGCCATCCTCCGAAGTAGCAAATCACCCTGTCCCAACAAATAAGATCACCTACAAATTCACAGTGAAAATTGAGGCTTAATGGAGTGCCATTAACTTTAAATCCCACACCCATAAGAATACTGTGTATATTTATTTCTATATATTTACTTCTTTCCCCTGTAGTCTGAAAGGACAATTATTTTTTGCATTCAAAGATAATACATCAAGCAGTCCTATGAATCCTATCCTATCTCCTCAGGGAAGTTGACCCTTCAATTACTCACTCTTTCCCCCTGTGATTTCCACATTAAAGTGTATCCTAGCTCACTCTGAATAGATTGCAAACACCTTCAAGTCCTTTCTGTCTTAAAAAATCATTCTCTATACACCTAAGAATATTTTGATGAACTGAAGAATTCACAATAAAGCATAAATAAGGACATACAGAAATAATTTAAGTATAAATATGTTTTCTAATAAATTCAGGGGATGTGTGGAATTAGAAGCATAATGATAAAGTTGAAGATAAAGGAATCTCAGTCATTACTGACACCAAATTACACCACAGAAAGTCTTTTCTTATTAGATTTGTAATTATTGAATGTGAGAGAGAAATTAACTATAATATATGTAAGCCATTTTTTTTCTGGCATTCACTGCTGAATTAAATCCTGCTTAATATACAGATCTGCATGTGTCTACTTTTACCATGTTTACTTTCTTTTCCTTTTTCCTCTTATACTGAATGCAATAAGGCTTTCATTGACATCACACCAAAAATGGTCCTGGCTAATGACCTATCGACAATTACAGAGATAAATGACTCTATGACATTTAACACTTGTTTGGTTTCCTGTTTGAGTAGCTTCCTTCATTAATTTATTCACTCGAGAGATATTTATTTATGTCCTAAGCATCATTTTGTGCTGAGTTTGAATACATAATGATTAAAATTTTGGTTTGCTTCCAAGTTTGGAGGGTGGGCAATGTAGGTGAAAGTGGTCAAAAGATACAAGCTTCCAGTTATAAGATAAGTAAGTCCTGCAGGTATAATGTACAACATGGTAACTATTGTTAACAATACTGTATTGAATATTTGAAAATTGTTAGAGAATTGATCTTAAAAGTTCTCATCACAAGGAAAAAATTATTGAACAATGTGTGGTAATGGATCTTAACTTACTGTGGTAGTCATTTCTCAATACATACATATAGCAAATCATCATGTTGTTCATCTGAAACGAATTCAATGTTATATGTCAATTATATCTCAGTTAAAAATAAATATCAGTAGAGACAGCCCCTTCTATATCCCTTTGATATGACCAGTGATAATTAAAATTGATAATGTCACTGCACCTAGGATGGTCACAGTATTTGTAGTAAACCATTGTGCCTTTTACTTGTATGAAAAACTTGTGAGTTCTGTAGCTAGTGGATTGTGTGATGGAAAAAAATTTTGAAGGTATAAGTCCTGGCTCTGTCAGTAGCTCTGTGATCTCGAGTGAGCTACTTACTCTAAGGGAAAAATGATCCAGTGAGATTTCTGAGAGGGCGTGAGACTCCAGTGAGAACAAAATGATACAGTATATGAATGCCCTTTGCAGAGTAATACACTTATAGTGCTGAAGCCAATAATTCTAATCCATTAAATTACAAAATCAGAAGACAATTTCTCATTCTCTTACATACTTTGTCTCTGGTACCTAATGAGCAAACATTCATAACTACCCTAGACAAACAGGTCCAGGCTTAGGCAGTATGTATGTAGGTATGTATTCATTCATTCATTCATTCATTCATTTATTTAAAGGTTTATTTATTTTTGATCCAAGCCGCAGTTGGACACTTAACATACTGAGCCACTCAGGCGCCCCGGGGAGTTTCTAAAATAAAGAAAAATTAGGTGGTGGATATGTTCAGGCTCCCCTGTGTTCTTAAGTCTCGCACTGCTTCCTCTGGACCCTGCAGACCGAAACCCACCCTTGGTCTGATTGTTCTGAATGGTACCAATCAGGATGTAAGAATTTTAAAGTAGGGGCACCTGGGTGGCTCAGTCAGTTAAGCGTCCAACTCACAGTCCGTGGGTTTGAACCCTGAGTCAGGCTCCGCACTGACAGTGCAGAACATTCCACAGTTCTGCCAGGTGATCCCCCCAAACCTATGGCTGACTGATCTGTATATGCGTAGGGTGCTTACTTCTTATACCAGAGTGCCCACAAAACCTCTTCCCCAAACATGCACCTACTAACTTAACATGCTAACTTACTCTTTTATGCTTTAACTCACAGGAAATAGTTGGCATACTTTAATTCTGAGCAATACCTTTTTTCCTCCTGTGATGTACAGCCTATAGACAGTCATGAGTTTTGCTCATTATCCCCCAAGTAGTATTTCTGAAATGATTATCTGACACATTGTTTCCTCAAATGGTCCCTATCATTTTGACAATTAAAATCAAACTCCCTGAGCAAAATAAAGTCTTTCATTACTGTCCCCATAGTTTTCTCAGCATGATCTCTTACCACTTCTTCCCTATACTCTAAAATGTAGCTATAAGTATCTCCTTGCATTTCATTGAATGGATCTGGATTCATTTTATTAGCAATAGTCAAACACTGAAAACAACTAATGCTCATCAACAGGTGAATGAACAAACACATTGAGATATATTCATACAAATAAGCTATCACTCAGAGACAAAAAGAAGCAAGCTACTGATATGCAGAACATATCTGTATATAGAAAGCTATATAATTCCTCTCTAGAAGGTTTGGGAAGAAGCACAAATTATCTAAACTAATAGAGGTCAGAATAGAAGTTGTCTGGGGCACCTGAGTGGCTCAGTAGGTTAAACATCCGACTTCGACTCAGGTCATGATCTCACAGTTTGTGAGTTCGAGCCCCATGCCGGGCTCTGTGTTGACACCTTAGAGCCTGGAGCCTACTCTACATTCTGTGTCTCCCTCTCTATGCTCCTCCCCTGCTTGTGCGCGCTCTCTCTCTCTCTCTCTCTCTCTCTCTCTCTCTCTGTCTCTCTCTCTAAGAAAAATTAACATTAAAAAATACAAAAAAAAAAAAAGAGGTTGTCTCTACTCAGTTGGAGAGATTGATTGCAAAGGAGCAAGGACTTTTTCTAGGAAGATCAAAATATGCTATATCCCGATTGGGTATGAGTCACATGGATATAATCATTTTTCAAGACTCATTGAACTGTACATTTAGACTGTGCATTTATGCACTTCACTGCACATAAATTAAATCTCAATTTAGGAAGAAAATTGAGAGATCTCAGATTAGAAAAAGAAAAAAAAATAATGGTCTAAGAAGGGTAATAAGAGTAGCTGACTTTTACCAAGCACTTGCTCTGTGCTAAAACCATTACTATTCTCTTCTTGAACTGAATCTTCCTTCGCTAATACATTTAGCTTGGTGGTATCTCATATAAAGTGCTCAGGTGATAGTGGCTATTACTATAAATGTGTAAAATATGTGAAAATATTTTGAGGATAAGAGTGTTATAGTACAAACTTCAGGGTAGTCGGTCACAAAATAAAAATTTTCTTACTCTTTTATGTCCAAAGGGGATAATATAATTGCAATGATACTATAATGTCTTTTATGGAATTTGTTTTCATAGCATGCTGGGGTTTTTCCCCCCAATTTTTATCTTCGGTACTTCAGTTTTGATAGCTACTAAAAACTTGAGATGTACTTTTACTTGCAACAGTAAAATGGAAAACTGACTAAAACTAAAGAGGTCAGGACAGTTGAACCAATTTGACTAGCTTTTATAAAAAGCTTAAAGAAATAACCTTCTGAGGCTAGGAATGCCTTTTTCTCTCTAAATGAAAAAGGCATCATAAAAGGACATTTACTGGGCTCATAAAATTCAAATGAATATATTATTACCAAGTTTCACAATATTAAAAGACAGATGATGGAAGGAGAAATAAAATACATGAAAGCAAATTGAAATTGATCATCAAAAATGCCAGAAATAAGAACCCGAAAAAATTCACTGGTAAACCAATTAGAATTATATTACAGTTCAAATGATTACCATAAAATCTGATATAATTTAATATGTGATTTCATTTTTCTATTTTCCCAATCAAATGACAGAACTTAGCCAAGTATACTTAAAATTCTTGTCATTTATCAAGTGTCTGGTAACCTAAAATAAATCAAACTCTGAAATGGTTATGTGATATAGTTATTCAATAAGATTCTGGTTAATTTGACTAAATTTATGTGCCCTTCATTCATTTTTTATCTAGCAACAAAAATGAACAAAAAGCTATCTTTTGTATCTCAAATGCTAATCATCATTTGCTCTGTCATTACATGTCTCTTATAATCACTTGAGTTCTACAAAATGAAAGCAGAAGTCAAGTGAAATTTTCACTGCTTCTTTGACCAATATTAACTATGAAGTATTCTAAGAAACTGCAGCTACGTAGAAAATCATGCCTTCAGGTAGGCTAACAACTAACAAAATAATTTCTTCTCTTCCACATCAGCAGCTTTTTGTCATTTAAGTGATGTTAAAGGAGCAATCATTTCTTTTAAGTACAGGACTATAGAGTTATTCTACACCTTACCACACGCTGTCTGATATTTTTTTAAGCAACAATACTATTTCTTTTATTAATTCTCTTCATGAAATTAAAGCTTATTCAAGATAACAACAAAACAGTAAAGATCAACTGTTTAAAATTAAATAGACTTTATCTTTAGAGCAGTTTTAGGTTTATAAAAGCATTGAGCAGAAAGTACAGTTTCTGTATAGTCTCTTTTCTTCCCCCCACCCTCCACAGTTTCTCCTTTTATTAACATCTTGCATTGGTGTGCTACATTTGTTACAATTGATGGACAAATATTTAGACATTAGTATTGACTAAGTCCATAGTTTACATTAGACTGCACTCTGTGAATGCATAATATCATCTATTCATCATTACAGTACTATACAGTAAGGTTTCACGGCCCTAAAAATCTCTTAGACTTCACTTATTCATCCTTCTCCCTAACCCCTGGCAACCACTGATCTTTCTACTTTCTCCACAGTTTTGCTTTGTCTAGAAAGTCATATGGTTGGAATCACATAGTATGCAACCTTTCAGGCTGGCTTCTTTCACTTAGTAATATTCATTTAAAGATCCTCTGTGTCTTCACAGCTCATTTTTTTTTTATCACTGAAAAATAGTCCATTAAATGGATGCACCATGGTTTATCCATTGACCTACGGAAGGATATTTTGGTTACTTCTAAGTTTTGGTAATTACAGACAAAACACTATAATAAACATTTGTGTGCAAGTTTGGTGTGGACATAAGTTTTCAACTAAATACCACAGAGCACAGTTGTGGGATTGTATGGCAAGGTTATGTTTAGTTTTCTAAGCAACTTTCAAGCTCTCTTCCAAGGTGACTGTACCATTGTGTGTTCCAACCAAAAATGAATGAGAATTGTTAGCCCACATCTCCATAAGCCTTTGGCATCATCAGTGTTTTTGATTTTTGCCATTTAATGGGTGTAATGTTATCTTGTTTTAATTTGCAATTGCCTACTGACATATGATGTTAAGCATCTTTCCATTTGCTTATTTGTACCAGTGGGTTCACTGGTTAACTCTATCAAATATTTAAGTAGAATGATACCAATTCTCCACAATCTGTTTCGGAAAATAGAAGCAGAGAAAGTACTCCTTAATTCTTTCTATGAGTGCAGAACTATCTTCATACAAAATAGGCAAAAACATCATAATAAAGGAATGTTGGAGACCAATATCTCTCATGAACATAAACTGAGAAATTCTCAAGAAAGCATTAACACGTTGAATCCAACCATATATAAAAACAAGTGAGATTTATTTTAGGTATTCAAGACTGGTTCAACATTCAAAAATCAATTAATCCAAATTGATTGCAAAAATCAATGCAATCCACTGTATAAACAGGCTAAACAAGAGAAATCATATAATCATATTAATAAATGCAGAGAAAGCATTTTACAATATCCTACACTTATTCATGATGCAAACTCTCAGGCAACTATGTCATGTCTATTGCACTGATGAGTCTGTAGAAGGTATTCTTTATTTCTGTTAGGAAATTTGATTTCTAGCATTTTTTTATTCTTTCTTTTGAGTTTTATTTCTCTCCTGACATTGTCCTTCTGTTCTTCCATGTTGCTCATTTTTACGTTTCAGCCCTTAGCTTATTAATAACAGTTACTTTAAATTCCCAGTTTGATATTTCCAAAATTTCTACCACACCTGAGTCTGGTTTTGATGCTTGTTTTATCTCTTGAGGTTGTGCTTTTTGCCTTTTAGCATGACTTACGATTTTTGCGGAAAGTCAGATATGATGTGTCAGGTGAAAAGAACTGAGATAAGGCATTTAATGTGAGGCTTTATGTTTATAGCTAAGAGTGCGGTTGTGTTTACTGTTTCATTAGTTGTGGACTTTGAGGCCAACTTCCATCTAATTACTTTGTTTTTGTTGCCTCTATTGTCTTTGGGTTTCTTTTCAGACACCTCCTACATAGGTTCTGAGCCTTGTGTTTCTTTCAGCTGTAACACCTTGATGTTATATAGGAACCATATTCTCATGGTGGGACAGTGTTGGGGAGGGAAGGCATTCTATCTATAATCCAATGTTAAGTCTTAGGCTTTTGGGATCCTATGTCCCTGGGCTGTGATCTTCACAAGTTCTTCTCAGGTTTGTTTTTCCCCACTTGGTGAAATGGAAAGGCTAGAGGGCCAGAGTCGGCATTTTCCTTTCCTCAGATTGGTTAGGGTCTGTTAAAACCCAAATTAAATCTCTTGTGAAATAGTGTCCCTTGATGGAAGGCCTTTGTTATGGAGACCAGAGTGTTCTGGACTTATTTGAAACTGGTTACTTTTCCTCTTCTTCTGCCGGAAGCATGAGGGGATTTTTCTCTGATCTTCACCCTAAGAACCAGATGGGGTTCCTGGAGGTAAAATTTAGAAAATGCAGGCCCTCACTCAACTCCCCCCAAAACACCCAGCCCCCCATGAGTTTTTATCTCCCAAAGTAGTCCACACCCAGCTTCCAGCAATCAGTCTATTGCTCTTTAAGCATTCCTGCCAGGCTCCCACCCTGGCTTCTGCTCCCCATAAGCAGTGATTCTCTTTATCTGCCTATCTTTCCAATTTGGGGGGCTTTGTTATTTTAAATTTCTGATGGATTTCAGACTAGTTATTGATTTTTGGTTTATTCAACTTTTACCTTGTTTTGAGGATGGAAGTGATGATTCCCAAGCTCCTTAAATATTGGACCAGAAAGAGAAGTCAAGAAGAGTTTTTAAACCACTTACTATGTTCAGTCTTATACAAATAAATCAAATGTAAAGGAAACATTCCTTTCCACTCCCAAAACTTAATAGAAAATGTCAAATGGTATTTTCAGAGTCAACAGAATTTTTCTGATAACTGCTTATCTTTTGGTGTCTAAAGTTTTCTTCTAACTTCAAATAAGAGGGATAAGAATATGTGCAATATTTGCAAACTATCCAGATAAATTATCCCATAGAAGTATATCTTTGACCTGCAGTGTTATTTTAATGCTATGAAAATTTCAAAATATTGTGAATCAAGTATTAAAGATTAGGATCATAATTATGTGATTATTAGTAATGTAGTAATTGTACCTAATGCTACAAAGTAAGCAATTTTTTTAGATAGAAAATATAAATATATGGAACAATAGACATACCACCTAAATAAGCAAAGATTTTTATTATTATTGTAGCTTCAGAAAAAAATTATTTTACAAATGCCAAAAAAAAATGTACAAAACCTCATTGAGATAGGTTGTTGTGATTTAATAGGTTTTAAATCTCAACATTCATGATAAGTAAGGTAGTAAAAAAAACCCTCAGAGTATTTAATACTCCTGTGGCTCTGCATTTGCAACTAGTTCAGCACTGACCCAGTTTTCAAGGGAAAAGTCTTTTCCCAATTACATTTCCCCTGGGTTGCAGCCTGAAACCAACATGGCCCCAAACAAACAGCAGCAATAAGAAAATAAATTATTGAATAAGGATATTGTCTGACTTACCCTCAGCTTTACCTTCTGTTCACCCCTGACCCTGACATTCACTTCCTAGAGGAGTCCTTGAAGCCAAGTTTCTAGTCATTTCTGATATAGGTTCTAGATCAGAGAAAGATCTAGGCTGTTAGAAAGAATGAGCCTTCTCAAGGTCCAAGGCAGATGGGAGAGGATGGGCTAGACTCAGTGGAAAGGAGGCCAAGGCTTTGATTGATTAGCAAATGAGAGGTTCAAGCAGAGATTGTGCCAGGGAAGTGAGTGAATCTGGGCTAGAGGAAGCACATTTTGGAAAGAAAACAAAAACAAAAACAAAAACAAAAACAAAAACAAACATTGCTGGAGTAATATTTCTGATTTTCTTGAAGTTGTAAAACATTGGAATTCCTTTTAATGTTTTAATTGCTGGATTATTCCCTTAAACAATAAGCATTTTCTTATTTCTCCTCCATATTTTTCCTCTTGATCTCATTTTCCCCACTTGGTATCACCTAACCTCCCTACTGGCAACAAAACATATAGAAAGAAATTGTCTAGACTGGCTTTATCCATTTTCTCTCTTCTCACTCTCTCTTAAACCCATACCCCTCAGATTTTCATCCCAACTCGCCACCAAAACTGCCCATGTCGATGATGCCATGACTTCTACATTGTTAAATCCTGTGATTATTTTCTAGCTGTCATCTTATTTGACCTGTCAGTGGTACTTGCACAAATTGTGACTTCCTTCTTGATTTGTCTTTTTGTTACTTCCAGCACATTCCACATCCTTTTATTTATTCTTTCATAGCTGTTTGCACATGTTTGCTGATTTCTCCTCTTTTCTTCCAATTTCTTAATATTGAAAATTTCCAGAAATTAGTCTTTGATCTTGTTTTGTTCTCCATTCAAACTCTTGGTGATCCCATCCACTCCCATGCCTTTAAATACCCTCTGCAAGCTGATGATAAAGTATTAATAAAGTATTAATTTATATTACTGGTCCAGACCTCTTCCCAGTTTTCCTCATTAATATCTCAAACTGAGTGTACTCCAAAATGAATTCTTGAAATTCTTCCCCCAAATCTGGCTCTACCTACAACTTTCTTCTTAATTGATATAAACTCCATCATTCCTACTGTTTCGGCAAAAATATCGAGGCCCTCTTTTACTCTTTTCCTTCTCTCAAATATCGTATCCAATCAATCATGAAATCCTGTTAACAATTTTAAAAAATACATTCAAAACATTACCACCTCTTAACACCTCTGTCGCTACCACTTTGGTGTAAGGGGCCAGTATCTTTCTTGTTTACATTATTACTCCAGTAACCTCTTAGCTGGTATATGTGATTATATCATTGCCACCCTCCTTCTCTGCCCCTCCTTCCCAGAGTCCACTTCCAACACAGTAGTCAGGCTCATAGATGAAAATATTTTGATATGGTAAAGATGGCAGTTCTTCACAATTTCATCTATCAGTTCTACGCAATTCTAATCAAATTCCAAAGAGTTTATTTATGGAATGTATTAAGCTTACCCCAAAATTTGTAGGAAATTTGAAAGTTTTAAGAATGGTGAAGAAGAAGAAGGAAGAAGGCAGAAGAGGAAAAAGAAGAAGAAGGAGGAGGAGGAGGGGGAGGAGGGGGAGAGGAGAAGGAGGAAAAGGAGGACGAGTATGGCAATGATGGAAGAGAAGAAGAGAAGAAAAAAATTAAAAAGTAAAAAGACGGGGGAGAGAGAAGAAAAAGAAAGAAAGAAAGAAAGAAAGAAAGAAAGAAAGAAAGAAAGAAAGAAAGAAAAAGGGAGGGAGGAAAGAAGGAAGAAAGAAAAGAGAGGAGAGAGGGTAGGAAAAGAAAGCTTGCATTAATCAAAATTTATCATTGAGCCTTGGTAAATGAAAGAGTGTATTATTGATACAGATGTAAGCTTGGGGCACCTGGGTGGCTCAGTTGGTTTAGCATCAGACTCTCTGTTTCAGCTCAGGTCATGATCTCACGGTTTTGTGAGTTCAAGCCATGCATCAGGCTCTACGTTTACAATGCAGAACTTGCCTGGCATTCTCTCTCTCTCCCTCCCTCTCTACCCACCCCCCCCCCCCCCGTTTGTGCTGTCTCTGCCTGTCTCAAAATAACTTAAAAAAAAAATTTTAAAAGCTGTAGTTTGCTATATTTGAGATATAGAATTGAAAATCGATGAAGAAGGAATTAATTATTAATAATAAACTGGAATGGTACAGTAGATTGTCCACACGGAAAAAAATAAAATTCATATCTTACTTCATACTAGACACAAAAGTAAATTCCAGACAGCCTAAAGCTTCAAATATAAAACACAAACTAAATTTTTAAAAGAATTGAGATTAACTTTATGTCTTTGGCATAAGAAAAGATTACTTAAGGGGGTTACAAAAGTATCAACCATAGTATGCGACTGTAGAGAAATTATTTTTTTGTTTCTGCACAAGTAGAACTTCTGGATTAAAACACAAGGTATGGAAGTTAAATTGTGACTGAATAGTCAGTGAAAACTCCAGAGATTTCCCTCCCTTGAGGCATAGGTTCACATTTCAAGAAAGGGATGACACCCAGCACCATGGAGCCAACCTTTGGGTTGTAAACTCAGAGAAACTAGTCTTAGCTTCTCCCTGGAGATGTTTATTTACATTCTAAAGGGCAAAAACCAAGGATCCTTCTCTATGGGTTCAAAGGAAAATTCATTTACACTCGGGAGATGGAGTTTCTCTTTGTCTCACAGGGGAGGGGTTAAGAGACAGCTGTACTTTTTCTGGTTAAACTTCTAGATTCTTACTTTGTGGTTCCTTGCCCATGGAGTAGACACCAATTTAGGTAGATTGACATCAGGCCTTCATGGAGTCACCTCAGAGAGGGGTAACTGGAGTGTGGTAGACTCAACAGAGTTATTACTGTAGACAAGCAATAAGTAATTTGACCTTGACCCAGGACCCTTGTATCTACTTTCAGGACAATACAAATACTATATTTCAATCTGATGACAAAGAGAAAATGATTGATAATCTTGACAATATTAAAATTTATTTTTTGTAGAATGAAAGACATTATAAATAAGTTGGAAAAAGATACTCAGTTCTGCATAAAATATTGATTATGAGTGAAAAACAGAGAGACGCTAACAAGTGTACCATATAACAAAACCTTCTATAATGCAAAAGGTATTATCCATAAAGCTACAAATAAAGCTGAACCACTGACCCTTATCTGTGGCTGTATATTAGTATCATCTTGAGACATTTTAAAAATTATGCTACCCTGGACTAATTACTTCAGCATATTTGGGGGTGAACTAGGCTTTAATATATAAAAAGAAATATATAAAATTCCTATGAAAAAATAAGCCTAATATAATAGCATAATAATGAGAAAAATATATAAATTAGCAGTTCACAGAAAATAATGTAAAAATATTTCTAATCTGGGGTGCCTGGGTGGCTCAGTTGGTTAAGCATCAGACTTGGGCCCAGGTCATTATCTCACAATTTATGGGTTCGAGTCTGGCGTTGGACTCTGCGTTGACAGCTCAGAGCCTGCAGCATGCTTTGGATTTTGTGTGTGTGTGTGTCTCTCTCTCTGCCCCTCTCCCACCCATGTGTGTGCATGCACGCACGCAGCTCTCTCTCTCTCTCAAAAATAAACATTTAGGGAGGAGCCAAGATGGCAGAACAGCCTGGAAGTTTTTTCTCTGTCTCGCATCCATGAAATACAGCCAGACCAACACTAAACCATCCTGCACACCTAGAAAACTGATTGGAGGATTAACACAACAATCTGCACAACCTGAACCACGGAATTCAGCAGGTACACAGCACCAAGAGGTGAACTTGGGGAGCTAGAAGGCGCGGGAAGGGAGGTGCTTTTGCGAGCAGAGAGAGGACCCAAAAGCAGCTGGAGAGAAAGTGGAAAATTGGAAACAGCTGCAGGGTCTAAACTAAAAAGGGAGAAAGGAGAAAGGAGAGGGTTTAAATTCCATTAAGACTGTAACAAGGGGAGCACAAAGGCTGCAACTCTGCAGCTCCATACCTGGCGGTGCTCTGGTGGGAAGGGCGAATCCCCAGGAACAGAGTGGGGTCCGGGAGGTTCTCGGGCCAAACAGGGAAAAGCGGCTCCACTGCTGGAAGGACACTTGGTAGAGATTGTTGAAGCCACCTGGTCCCAGCAGACCCCAGAAAACGGCCACATTCGCTGGTGCTGGAACAAGGTGGTTAGAGGTGAAGCCTGGTGCCAGATGTGTGTTGTGATTTTCCACAATCCCTGAAAAGCTGCTGGTACACTATCTCGCTAACCTTTTCTGGGGCGGGCTGGCACCTGGCCATAGCCTCGGGGCAACGGCGGCAGCAGGGTCGAGCAAGCGTTCCTGGGTGCAGCTGACATTCAGCCATTGCTCATTTGGCCACTGCTCGGTGAGACCTTCCCACAGAGGGGCAGAACGGGTCAAAGCCGCAGTCCTTCAGAAGTAAAGGGCTGGGGAAAACAGCCGCATCTGAGACAAAACTCGGGAGAGAGGTACTGCCTGGGGCCTGTTCACGGAGAGTGAAAAAGCCGGGAGTGGATGAGAGCCGAAGACAGAGGGTGCGCGATTGGTGATGAGAGAGAACAGAGTTCCCATACTGGAGACCGGGTGACGCCATTCTCCCTGCTCCCGCGCATGCGCACATGCACCTGCGAGTGCCCCAATACTCCAGCCCAGTAGGCTAGCAGCGCCATCTAGTGGAGAGAGGAGCCATTACACTAAGCCCCACCCAACTGGGCCAACTTCGCTCTTCAAGAACATGTCTCACCACCGGCGTAGTTTATGGACTATAAAGTGCTACATAGACTAACTTCTAGGGGAAAATGAAGTAATTTCAGTCCTACTTCAATCTGTTAGCAGGTCCATCTATTCAATTCTCTCTTTTTTTTTCTCTCTTTTACACTTCTTTTTCTTGAATACAGAAAGAGAAAAAATTCATTTTTATTTTCAATTTTTAATGCAAATATTTTTCTTTAACTTTTATTACTATATTTTTCACTTTTGTGTAAATTTTTTCAAATTCTATTTTACTTCCATCATTTTATTTTAGTCTACTTCAGTGTATTCACCTTTTCAAATTTTCAAATGATTTCCTTTTTTCTTTTTCTTTTTTTCTCTTTTTTGTTTCTTTTCTTTTTCTTGAGTGCAGAAAGAGAAAAACTTCATTTTTACTTTTAATTTCTATTTAAAAAATATTTTTCTTTAATTTTTTACTATATTTTTTGCTTTTATGTAAGTTTTTTTAAATTATATTTTACTTCCATTACTTTATTTTAGTCTACTACAGTGTATTCACTTTTTGAAATTTTCAAACTACTTCCTTTTTTTCTTTTTTTAATCTTTTGTCTCTTTTTCCTTTCTTTTCTTTTTCTTGAACACAGAAAAAGAAAACATTCATAATTATTTTTAATTTTTTTAAAAATATTTTTCTTTAAATTTTTTCTACTATATTCTTTACTTTTGTGTATATTATTTCAAATTCTATTTTACTCCCATCCCCTCATTTTAGTGTACTTCAGTGTATTCATTTTTTCAAATTCTCAAATGATTCCTTTTTTTTCTCCCCCCCCCTTTTTTTTCTCTAATCTGTCAAACCACTTCCAACACCCAGACCAAACACACCTAGGATCTAGCATCATTTATTCAATTTGTGTGTGTGTTTAATTTTTTAATTTTAATATTTTTTTGATTTTAATTTTAATTTTTCTACCTCATTAATTCCTTTTCACCCTTCAAAATGACAAAATCGCGGAATTCACCCCAAAAGAAAGAGCATGAAGAAATGATAACCAGGGATTTAACCAACACAGATATGAGCAAGATATCTGAACCAGAATTTAGAATCATGATAATAAGAATACTAGCTGGAGTCGAAAATAGATTAGAATCCCTTTCTGCAGAAAAAAGAAGTAAAAAATAGCCAGAATGAAATAAAAAATGCTATAACTGAGCTGCAATCACAGATGGAGGCAGTGGTGGCAAGGATGGATAAGGCAGAACAGAGAATCAGCAATATAGAAGACAAACTTATGGAGAATAAAGAAGCAGAAAAAAAAGAGGGAGATTAAGGCAAAAGAGCACAATTTAAGAATTAGAGAAATCAGTGACTCATTAAAAAGGAACAACATCAGAACCATAGGGGTCCCAGAAGAGGAAGACAGAGAAACAGGGGCAGAAGGGTTATGTGAGCAAATTATAGAGGAAAACTCTCCTAACCTGGGGAAAGACACAGACATCAAAATTCAGGAAGCACAGAGGAACCCTGTTAGATTCAACAAACACCGACCATCAACAAGGCATATCATGGTCAAATTCACAAAATACTAGGGAAGGAGAGAATCATGAAAGCAGCAAGGGAAAAAAGTTCCTAACCTACAAGGGAAGACAGATGAGGTTTGCAGCAGACCTATCCACAGAAACTTGGCAGGCCAGAAAGGAGTGGTGGGATATATTCAGAAAAATATATTCATTCAGAAAAATGAATCAGAAAAATATGCAGCCAAGAATTCTTTATCCAGCAAGGCTGTCATTCAAAGTAGAAGGAGAGATAAAAAGTTTCCCAGACAAACAAAAATTAAAGGAGTTTGTGACCATTAAACCAGCCCTACAAGAAATTTTAAGGGGGACTCTCTGAGCGGAGAAGAGATGAAATAGAAATAAATAAATAAATAAATAAACAAACAAACAAATAAATAAATACCAAAAGTAACAAAGATTGGAAAGGACCAGAGAACACCACCAGAAATTCCAACTCCACAAGCATCATAATGGCAATAAATTCATATCTTTCAGTACTCACTCTAAACATTAATGGACACAATGCTCCAATCAAAAGACATAGGGTAACAGAATGGATAAGAAAACAAGATCCATCTAAATGGTGTTTACAGAGACCCACTTTAGACCTAAAGACACCTTCTGATTGAAAATAACGGGATGAAGAACCATCTATCATGCTAATAATCAACAAAAGAAAGCCAGAGTAGCCATACTTCTATCAGACAATCCAGACTTTAAAATAAAGACTGTATCAGGGAGCCTGGGTTGCTCAGTCAGTTGAGCATCCGACTTCGGCTCAGGTCATGATCTCATGGTCTATGAGTTCATGCCCCGTGTCAGGCTCTGTGCTGACTTCTCGGAGCCTGGAGCTTGCTTTCGATTCTGTGTCTCCCTCTCTCTGCCCCTCACCCGCTCATGCTCTGTCTCTCTCTCTCTGTCAAAAATAAACATTAAAAAAAAGTTTTAAATAAAGACTGTGTCAAGAGATGCAGAAGGGTATTATATCATATAATCAAGGGGTCTACCCACAAAGAAGACCTAACAATTGTAAACATTTATACGCCAAATGTGAGAGCACCCAAATATATAAATCAATTAATCACAAACATAAAGAAACTCATTGATAATAACAACATAATAGTAGGAGACTTGAACACCCCACTCACAGCCATGGACAGATCATCAAATCAAGAAATCAACAAGAATGACACACTTGACCAGATGGACTTAACAGATATATTCAGAACATTTCACCCTAAAGCAGCAGAATATACCTTCTTCTCCAGTGCACATGGAACCTTCTCCAGAATAGACCATATACTGGGACACAAATCAGCCCTAAGTAAGTACAAAAGATCGAGATTATACCATGCATATTTTCAGACCACAATACCATGAAACTCGAAATCAACCACAAGAAAAAATTTGGAAAGGTAACAAATACTTGGAGACTGAAGAACATCCTACTAAAGAATGATGCTAACCAAGCAGTTAAAGATGAAATTAAAAAGTATATGGAAGTCAATGAGAATGATAACACCACAACCCAAGACCTCTGGGATGCAGCAAAGGCAGTCATAAGAGGAAAGTATATAGCAATCCAGGCCTTCCTAAAGAAGGGAGAAAGATCTCAGATACACAACCTAATCTTACTCCTTAAGGAGCTGGAAAAAGAACAGCAAATAAAACCCCAAACCAGCAGAAGACAGGAAATAATAAAGATTAGAGAAGAAATTAATGCTATTGTGACCAAAAAAAAACCAGTAGAACAGATCAATGAAACCAGAAGCTGGTTCTTTGAATTAACAAAATTGACAAACCACTAGCCAGTTTGATCAAAAAGAAAAAGGAAAGGACCCAAATAAATAAAATCAAGAATGAAAGAGGAGAGATCACAACCAACACAGCAGAAATAAAAACAATAATAAGAGACTATTATGAGCAATTATATGCCAATAAAATGGGCAATCTGGAAGAAAGGACAAATTCCTAGAAACATATACGCTACCAAAACTTGAAATAGAAACAGGAAGAAATAGAAAATTTGAACAGACCCATAACCGGTAAGAAAATCAAATTAGTAATCAAAAATCTGCCAAAAAACAAGAGTCTAGGACCAGATGGCTTTCCAGGGGATTTCTACCAAACATTTAAGGAAGAGTTAACACCTATTCTCTTGAAGCTGTTCCAAAAAATAGAAATGGAAGGAAAAATTTCAAGCTCTTTCTATAAAGCCAGCATTACCTTGATTCCAAAACCAGACAGAGACCCCACTAAAAAGGAGAACTATAGACCAATTTCCCTGATGAACATGGATGCAAAAATTCTCAGCAAGATACTAGCCAACAGGCTCCAACAATACATTAAAAAAATTATTCACCACGACCAAGTAGGATTTATACCTGAGATGCAGGGCTGGTTCAATATCTGCAAAACAATTAATGTGATTCATCACATCAATAAAAGAAAGGACAAGAACCATATGATCCTCTCAATAGACGCAGAGAAAGCATTTGACAAAATACAGCATCCTTTCTTGATAAAAACCCTCAAGAAAGCAGGGATAGAAGGAGCATACCTCGAGATCATAAAAGCCATATATGAACAACCCAACGCTAATATCATCCTCAATGGGGAAAAACTGACAGCCTTCCCCCTAAGGTCAGGAACAAGACAGGGATGTCCACTCTCACCACTGTTACTCAACATAGTATTGGAAGTCTTAGCTTCTTCAATCAGACCACACAAAGAAATAAAAGGCATCCAAATCGGCCAGGAGGAGGTCAAACTTTCACTCTTCACAGATGATATGATACTCTATATGGAAAATCCAAAAGACTCCACCAAAAAAACTTCTAGAACTGATTCATGAATTCATCAAAGTTGCAGGATATAAAATCAATGCACAGAAATCGGTTGCATTCCTATACACCAACAATGAAGCAAAAGAAAGAGAAATCAAGGATTCGATCCCATCTATAGTTGCACAAAAAAACCATAAAATACCTAGGAATAAATATAATCAAAGAGGTGAAAAATCTATATGCTGAAAACTATAGAAAACTTATGAGAGAAATTGAAGAAAACACAAAAATGAAAAAAGATTCCATGCTCCTGGATAGGAAGAACAAACATTGTTAAAATGTCAATACCACCCACAGCAATCTACATATTCAATGCAATCCCTATCAAAATAACACCAGCATTCTTCACACAGCTAGAACAAATAATCCTAAAATTTGTATGGAACCAGAAAAGACCCTGAATAGCCAAAGCAATCTGGAAAAAGAAAAACAAAGCAGGAGGCATCACGATCCCAGACTTCAAGCTATACTACAAAGCTGTAATCATCAAGACAGTATGGTACTGGCACAAGAACAGACACTCAGGTCAGTGGAACAGAACAGAAAACCCAGAAATGGACCCACAAACATATGGCCAACTAATCTTTGACAAAGCAGGAAAGAATATCCAATGGAATAAAGACAGTCTCTTCAGCAAGTGGTGCTGGGAAAACTGGACAGCAACATGCAGAAGAATGAACCTGGACCACTTTCTTACAGCATACAGAAAAATAAAAGTAACACAGGAAGCCATCAAAATTCTCAAGGAGAAAGCAGGCAAAAACCTCTTTGACCTTGGTTGCAGCAACTTCTTACTCAATACGTCTCCGGAGGAAAGGGAAACAAAAGCAGAAATGAACTACTGGGACATCATCTAAAGAAAAAGCTTCTGCACACCAAAGGAAACAATCAGCAAAACTAAGAGGCAACCAACAGAATGGGAAAAGATATTTTTAAATGACATTTCAGATAAAGGGTTAGTATCCAAAATCAATAAAGAACTTATCAAACTCAACACCCAAAAAATAAATAATCCAGTGAAGAAATGGGCAAAATACATGAATAGACACTTCTCCAAAGAAGACATCCAGATGGCCAACTTACACATGAAAAAATGCTCAACATCACTCATCATCAAGCAAACACAAATCAAAACCACAATGAGATACCACCTTACACCTGTCAGAATGGCTAACATTAACAACTCAGGCAACAACGGATGTTGGCAACGATGCAGAGAAAGAGGATCTCTTTTGCATTGTTGGTGGGAATGCAAGCTGGTGCAGCCACTCTGGAAGACAGTATGGAGGTTCCCCAAAAAACTAAAAATAGAACTACCCTACGACCCAGCAATTGCACTACTAGGCAATTTATCCACGGGATACAGGTGTGCTGTTTCCAAGGGACACATGCACCCCTATGTTTATAGCAGCACTATCAACAATAGCAAAGTATAGAAAGAGCCCAAATGTCTATCAATGGATGAATGGATAAAGAAGATGTGGTATATACAATGGAGTATTACTCAGCAATCAAAAAGAATGAAATCTTGCCACTTGCAACTACGTGGGTGGAACTGGAGGGTATTATGCTAAGTGAAATTAGTCAGAGAAAGACAAAAATCATATGACTTCACTCATATGAGGAGTTTAAGAGACAAAACAGATGAACATGAGGGAAGGGAAACAAAAAAATTATAAGCAGGGAGGGGGACAAAACAGAAGAGACTCATAAATATGGGAACAAACTGAGGGTTATGGGAGGGGTTGTGGGAGGGGGGATGGGCTAAATGGGTAAGGGGCACTAAGGAATCTACTCCTGAAATCATTGTTGCACTATATGCTAACTAATTTGGATGTAAATTTTAAAAATTTAAATTTAAATTAAAAAAATTTAAAAAATTAAAAATAAAAGTAAACTTTTAAAAAATACTTCCAATCTTGCTTAAAATCAAAGAAATGCAAATTAAACACAGTATAATTTTTATCCATTGTATAGAGATGATTAGCAAGATGGATAATACCCAGCATTTTTTTTAATGTTTATTTTTTTTTTGAGAGAGAGAGAGAGAGAGAAGACAGAGTGCGAGCAGAGGAGAGGCAAAGAGAAAGGGGAGAAACAGGATTCAAAGCTGTCAGCACAGAGCCCGACATGGGACTTGAACTCACGAGCTGTGAGATCATGACCTGAGCCAAAGTCGATCGCTTAACTGACTGAGCCACCCAAGTGGTGTGATAATACCCAGCATTTATAAATCTATGGAAAATGGAAACTCCTATAGTTTTGATGGAAGCATAGATACTTTGAGGGAAAAAACTGGTGATATCTATGAAAAACTTAAATTTTCAAACTCTTTGAACCCCTAATTCAACCTTTTGTCATACAAAACAGCATGTAAAAACGAGAGGTTGAAATTCTAACTGACCTCCACTTAGCTAATATACCAGGTTAGCTGACACTTTCTCATTTATAAACCACTTGAAACCATGCCTTGCCACATGTTGATGACCCAGCTGCTTTCTAGTACACTCGGATATCCTGTTCACACCAATGAATTTGAAGTTTACTCAATTAGTTGTGTTTGTTCCCAAACCTAGTACCTCAGCAGAACTTGTAACTATGTAATTTTATTAAATATTATACACACCAGAAATAAAACACACCAGAAAAAAAGGGATGCACTTGTTTCTGTTAAAAACAAGTTTTTGAAAGTTTTAGGACGATCTGAAAACCAAAAACATAACCAAAAACAACGCATTAAAACGTATATGTCAGATTGCATGCAAAAGAAAAAAATCTAAAATTATCCTGCCGTTAAAGACACTTTAAATGTGCTTAAATTCTCGCATGATTTTTTTACAAAAAACTGAATGCAAAAGAATAGTGGCTTCTGCAAAAGAAGATGGTATGGTAATATAATTAGTGTTGGCACAATTAAAGAGTATCAAAAAGTAGTACATTCATATGCATGCATATTCAAGAATTAATATTCTTACATACCATTTCTTTTAAGTCTTTATTTAATTATCTTTGAATTTCCCAACCTTAATCTCTTGTGCACTGAGTAAGAGTGCTTTGATTCATGTGCATAAGTCTTTACTGTACCATTGTAACAAGAAGCTGGAATCAGAATGAATGAAATACAAAATACCATATAAAGAATCAGAGCTATATAAAAGACTGGGAAAAGATATAGAAAATAAATTGCTAATTAAAAAAAACAAAAAATAATTTGTAGAATATTAGATGGACTCTCTCCTCCAATTTTTTGTCTTCAGAAAATGATATCCTAACAGATTAATACCTAGGTAAGAAAAGGCTAAAAAAATTATGCATCTATGATAAATAGTGGTTTCTTTGGTTCTTAATCTTCTTTTTGCTTGATGTACTTTATCGCTTGAAAAGTGATTTGTGAAAAAAAGTCACTAGTTTTTGTTTTCAAATAATCAATACCAGTGTGTAATCAAATTATCTTTTTTTTTTGTTTTTCTAAAAATGCTTTATACTACATTTTATTAGTGTCAAGCTAATAAAATGTATTTCAAGTAAATGACATTTTCTTTCTCTACCACCTTTTGCATTTGGAGACTACTGGATAAGCATATAAAGTTGCATGGCAGAGCCTTCGATTTTAAGCAACATGTCAGTCACTTAGATTGCTGATTAATTTTGGCTTGGCACCACTTATCATTTTAAATTGAGTACCTGATGAAATAATCAGTCATCTGTGGCTGCTCGGAGAAATTAGCACGCATGTTTATTTGTCAAAATGTCAAAGCGAGCCTTTAATCCATAAGTACTGTCCTGGGTAGCATATGCCAGCATCTCTCAACTTTAAGAGAGGAATAGTTTTAAAGTCAGGAAAAGCACAAGTGCTTCTTAGAGCCAGGTCAGTGTTGGACACCTTCCTCCTCTATCTGTCATTAGAGATTCAGTAGTGCTGGAGCCACAGACTGATGTGATGATCTCCTCAAGTTTTTCATCAGAAACCATACTAGCTAAACAGGTTTAGCTAAAACTAAACAGGTTTTTTTTTTGTCTTTTCTTTCTTTCTCTTTCTTTCTTTCCTTCTTTCTTTCTTTTCTTTCTTTCTTTCTTTCTTTCTTTCTTTCTTTCTTTCTTTCTTTCTTTCTTCCTTCTTAAGGCTATCGGCATTCTTTTAGTTACTTGAATTATGAAATGTTGCACAAAGTGCTATTTTAGGTATTGGGGGAATGAGCCAGAAATTATCCCTCTCACTGGGCGTAGGGAGTGGAGAGTGGTGAGCATAGGTAAGCACTTTGAAATCAAGCCAAATGGGTAAATATGTATCAAGAGTTATTGAAACCATTATCTGTGTAAAACTCAATCTCTACATTACAAAGAAAACCAATGACAAAGGTATACATAATTGGCAGGCACAAATTACGATCAATCAGTGTCAAACATCAAGACAATGTGACTAAAAAGAAAAAGAGTAATGATGTGATTAATTCACAAATAGGATCTAGGGTTTCAAATACTTTTTCAATAGTAGATGAAATTTAGGCTGATATGATGTATTCTTCTAAGAATAATTCTATCACTAAAACTTGTGTGTTTATTCAGTTGTCTGTTTGTGGAGAGCTAGTATAAGTTTTGCCATTCTCTAAATTGTATTATTTGCATCTTAAACATTCTTCTCATACAATGTATGCAGGTGAAATGAAAATGAAGCTAAACAGGAATTTTTGTTAATAATTTTCTGTAACGAGATGAATATACTTTCATAAGGAAAAAAAAGATTAAATACACTTGAAAAGAAATCACCACTCTCATGATCGGGAAGTATAAAATCAAACCCAGAAGTGAGAGAGTCTTATGTTGTAGTTTTTTATTTTTACACATTTTGTAAATGAGATAAACAAGAAAGAGTTGAATGAGAGAATATAGTTAGAAAGTGTCAGAAAACAAGTGATGTATAAAGAAGTTGATTCCATAAATACATATTTATTTAGGACTTACTATGTTATGTTCCGGACATGTGGATGCTCAGCAAACAATATCTACTTTCATGGAATTTACTAATGTAAGCATTAAAAGTTACAAATACCAAAACCACAATGAGATGTCACCTGACAGCTGTTAAAATGGCTAAAATTCACATAGGAAATACAGATGTTGGTGAGGATGCGGAGAAAGGGGAACCCTCTCACACTGCTGGTGGGAATGCAAACTGGTGCAGCCACTCTGGAAAACACTATGGAGATTCCTCAAAAAAGTTAAAAATAGAACTACCCTAGAACCCAGCAATTGCACTACTAGATATTCACCCAAATGATACAAAAATACTAATTCGAAGGGGCACGGGCACCCTGATGTTTATAGCAGCATTACCAACAATAGCCAAATTATGGAAAGAGCACAAATGTCCATCAACTAACTGATGAATGGATGAAGACGTAGTGTGTGTGTGTGTGTGTGTGTGTGTGTGTGTGTGTTTGTACACATACATATGCATATATACATATACATATATACAATGGACTATTACTCAACCATCAGAAAGAATGAAATCTTACCATTTGCAATGACGTGGATGGAGCTACAATGTATTATGCTAAGTGAAATAAGTCAGTCAGAGAAAGACAAATACCATATAATTTCACTCCTATGTGGAATTTAAGAAACAAAACAGACGAACATAGGGGAAGGGGAAAAAAGAGAGAGGGAAGCAAACCAGAGAAAACTCTTTTAACTATAGAGAACAAACTGAAAGCTGCTGGAAGGGAGGTGGGCAGGGGATAGGCTAAATGGTTGATGGGTATTAAGGAGGGAACTTGTTGTGATGAGCACTACGTGTTATATGTAACTCCTGAAACCAATACTATACTACATGTTAACTAACTAGAATTTAAATAAAAACTTAAAAAATTACAAATATCCCTTTATGTGCTGCTTTAGCTATATCCCACAATTCAATATGTTGTGTTTTCATTATCATTCAGTTCAAATGCTTTTTAATTTCCCATGTAACTTATTCTTTTATCCATGAGTTATTTAGAAGTTTGTTGCTTAATTTCCAAATATTTGGGTTTTCTCCAAATATCTTACTGTAATTTGATTATCAGTCAAATGTAATTGACTTCTAATTTTACTTTATAGTGGTCAGAAAAGATACTCTGAATGATTTCAATCCTTCTAAACTTATTGAGGTTTGTTTTACGGCCCCTTATGTGGTCTGTCTCTCTTAATGAACCATGTGCCTTTGGACTGCAGTTACTGGGTTACAGGAGTTAATAGTTAATTGATTGAGGAGTGTAAGGATGAAGTAGAGTGAAATAAGAATAGCATATTTCTTTCTCTGGATGGCATTGCCTCTTGCTGAAATGAGAAACAGAAGTTAGGTAAGAAGTGTGAGATGTGGATATGAGTAATCTTGTGTGATACGTACACAAGCATGCTGCAGAAAAAAAGATGGTGGGCAGATATTATCCATATCCTGGGCATGTGGAATTTTAGCCAATGAGAAACCCAAGTATGGATGTCCAGTGACAGTTTGCTCTGCAGATATGTCACTCAGGTGAGAGGTTGAAGACAGAAATATTATGAAAATAAAAGTGAAGCAGATCCAGGGTATCTATGTTAAGAGAAAAAAACAAAAAGTAAAAAAAAGCAAGGAACAAAGTCATGTTTCCTGGTTCAGATTTTGAATTTTTATTTTAAAAAATTCATTATTATTTAATAATTCATACATGAATGACATTGTCTCATTCTGACAATTTATCTGATCTTTGTTAATATTGGTATATGGTAGGAAACAGCTCAGGGAAAAGTTGATAGGTCAAGTAAGCTTTAATGATTTCACTATTGGTACAGTATCTGATTTCTAAAATGTCTATATATACTCACCCACACCATATATTTACGATTAAATATTTATTGTAGAGTTTTGTTACTATTTTTATCAGAACTTCTTGTCTTCTGATGAGAAAACAAACTCTTAGTTGCAACTCTCAGGCAACATTTTTAATTATTCCATGTAAGGAAATGTAATGTCATTTTCATGGTGAAAAAAAAAATGGCAAAGTTGTTTATCCAGAGCACCACATTTCCAAAGTCTTTCCTTCCTAGAGAACCTCCCCTCCTTCTCTGTGGGGAAAGGTCTTCCTTTTTAAAAGAAACAAATATGGAACACATCCAAATCAGTCAATCAACATGGTGACCAGTGGAGCACAGAGGTCTCAGACACGTATCTTCAGGTCTTTCACACATAGGTTACAGAAGCCTTTTCTCTTTATTTGAATCATGGCCATGAATAATTTTTCCAGGAAAATAAAAAGCATTAGTCATAGCTTAAGCAAATCTGCTTAAAGTCCTTGAAATCACAAGTCAATTACTCTAGGTTTGGAAGTAGTGACATCTAATTAGAATGTTAAATTAACTCCAGTAGTGATACTGCACTTGTTTATACATTCAAATTCATTTCAGTAAAGTAAATTTAGCCAACAGAGATTATTTACTTTGTCACAACCTATTATAATAAAATTATGAAGGAGATTCAGAGGTTAGATGAGAAGTAGCTAACTCTTCCAACTTCTCATTGAAAGATTCATTGAGAAGAAGGAGGAAGAAAAATAGGAGAAGAAAGGGAAGAAGAGAAAGAGGGGTAAAAGGAGGAAAGAGGAAGAGGAGAAGAAAAATTACAAAAATCAAAAGTTCTGACTTTCTTGGAAACCAGCAATGTTAGTCAATGCGTTAGGCCTCGATGAATTTCCACTAATCAAAGCATAATTGAATTCATAAAAACACACTAAGAAAAACCCACACATGTCCTACCCCAGTAATAGAGAACATTCACAGGCCCGAAAGTCACTGCAGGCACCCTTCATCTATTTTATACCCTTCACAAGATTCTGTTTGTTTCTGTTTTGTAGTGAGAGATCTACATATGCACCAGCTTGGATGTATTAATTAGGAAGTATTTTGTGCTTTTATGAAATAAAGCAAGGTTCACCTTGATCTTTTACAAAGTTAATCACTCAAATGTGAATATGTTCTATTTTTAAAGAGATTCAGATATAGATACTGAATCTTTTCTTGTGCAACAGAAAGTCCTGTTTTTATAATGTAAATGAACTATATTTGTGTATTTCTTTCTACACCAATACCAATGCAAAATACTTGGTCTGTGTCTTTGTCGTCTATGTGATATTATCATCACATGGGAGGCTAATCTTAAGTAAATTTGTGAAGTTTATTTTAGGTTACCAAGTTCCTTAGTTTTATACAACTTTCAAAAATTTACCTCACAAATTGCAACACTGTCCTCTGACCCCACTGCAATTTAATTTTCAGGTCATCCTGAACTTGCAGCCTTATAGGAGAGTCAGTTGTCAAGCCTGAAATGACTTCATGGTAGAGTAATGTATGGCATTCCTTGTTGGGTATAATCTCAGAAACTCATCCCAAGGAATGGTATCTGGTAGATATAAAGGATGTTGCCACCATGGGACATGGGGAATATTTAGGAGGCAGAGTGACATGTTGAATGGGTAAATTTTAACAGAGGGATAAAGTGGGGAAAAAAAAAATCCAAAAAGTGAATCACTGTCTAGAAGTGCAAGGCTTGGAGGGTCCTGGATCTCAAAGGCAGAGCGTGAGGAAATCCAAAGAAGCAGTAAGAAAATGAAGCAATGTGTCATTGAATATGCAGCTTAAGAAAGTTAATTGTTCTAGTATAAATATGCCCAGGTTGGGATATAGTGGTAAATATGCAATCTGTACAGGTTTTCTTCTCATATAGCAAAGCAATTCGCTCTTATCTTATTTGGTTGAGTCTTTTCCTCCTTCCTAACTCTCTTGTCCTAAACTGCACCCACTGCATTTTGTGGCACTGATTTCTGGCCACCGGTTTGATTGCAAAGTGTTACACCTTTTCTTTCTTCTTTTCTCTTTCACCGTAATGTTATTCATGAGGAAGAGTGATTAGATCTCAGGCAAGTGCAGAAGCCTCACTTCAAAAGCAAGATAAAAGTAATCTTTTTCTGAATTTTTCTTTTTTGCTCTAGTCCCTTTATGTGGTCAAAAACCCCAAATCAAGTTTTATTGTTAACAAAATACTGCTCAATAAATTTTCCTCTCTCACCTGAGGCTTCATATTGTAAAAATGTGTTCTTCATTATTTTTAATAAGAGACAAAAAAGCTTACTGTTTAGTTAAAAATATTATTGCTTTTTATTACCAATGAAAATGGGATTGGAAGAGGAACCAAATAGCACAATGCCATATAAGTATCCCCTAATTTTTATTCTCCTGTATTTTAGAAAAAACAAACTGTCAACCAGAATTTTCTTCTAACAAAACCATGTTGACACAGATAAATTCACTAACAGTCTGCGAATCATTCAAATAAGTTATATTTCACAGTGCTAGAAATATCAAAAACAAGATGGCTAAATCCATTAATCATTTTTCAGTTTGGATCCTGCCCAAGCTCTCAATGAAATCAGGAGTTATTTCCAGTTTAACATCATGACACTGGATTTTCTTTACTTTTTTTGTCTTCATTAATGAAAATGACCATATCTCTATCTCTTATTATAAACAACTATTGTGCCATATTAAATATATACATATGTATTAGTAAAGACGAGTTTGTGTTTAGCTAAAAATGGCCTTAAAATGCAGATTTGTTTATTTCATTGCCATTCTCTCACAGGATGATTGGTTGATACTTGAAATTTCTTTATCCGGAAAAAAGACCACCTCTCCCAGTTGAAAGTCCTAAGTGAAAATAGCCATTTTCTGGCAAATCATTTCACTGCTTGAGGCCTCCATTTTCTTATCTGCATAATAAAGTGTTGCTATACCCTCCAAAGTCTTGTAGAAATTTTATATTCTATGATTCTATGTAAGATTCAACATCATCACCTCCCTTAACCCCTAAGATAGGTGATGTGCTGAATTAAAATTGCATAGAGCTACATAAATCCTTGAGTTCAGAGGCATTGTGAAGAATGGAGTGAATACAGAAACTAGAGAAGTGGATGTTCTAAAGAATAATATAGCATTAAAGTGGGGCCAAGGGCACCACAAACCTCACCCAGTCTGTGTATTTGTTCAGACACAGTGTGAATCCTGAAGGAGGAAGAGACAGATGAAGGTCCAGAAAAGTTAGAAAGAGAAAAACTCACTGGCCAGGAAAGCCTCAGAGCCAGATATTCAACTCACTTTTTTACACTTAGCTATTTAATCTTTAAGCTCACTGATGTCACCATATTTTAACATCTAATTCTCTCACCTCTCAGTACAAAGGAAGTCCCTAACTAGATTCCCAGAAAGAATTGTCTCGGGCATCTCCATTCACATCTGTAAACTATTGCCAAACTAATACCCCTCGAAATCATCATTGTGTTCAGCCATTTCTCTTGCCCAGGAAGTCATGATTCTCTGAGAGTGAGATCTAATACTTTCTTTCCCCACCTTTGAAATATACAGGCTCCACTGGTACAAGCAACCACTATGTCACAGAAAATTCATTTTCTAAATATTGATTTACAAACTAAGAAATTGGAATTCAAGACGGCTTTCTCCTGTTGAGGTTCCAACTAGTGGAGCTGCAACACCAGTGTTTACATGTGTTTCTGAGACAACTGTGTTGTCTCTAGTGGTTAGGTTCTCAGTGAGTTTGAGCACACCTCTGTGGTCTCCCCTTGTTAATGTGACAGAAAAGTATCCTGGACCAAACTTTGAGGCACGTTGGAGAAGAGGAGGAGATGGAATAAGGCCTCCTCTGGTGGATGTCCCACAGATGGCGATGTAGGATGAAGAGAGGCAAGAAATGCGTGAGCATGGTCAGGGACTGTCCTGTTGCAATATGTTGGTGAGACAGTGAGGGAGAAGGAAGGTTAAGCTCCCGATGAAGCACCATCTGTGAATAGAGCAGCTAAGTATTTTTAAAATATCAAGTAAGAGGAGTGCCTGGTTGGCTCAGTCAGTTAAGCGCCCAGCTCTTGATTTCAGCTCAGGTCAAGATCTCATTGTTCATGAGATGGAGCCTCATGGCGGGCTCTGTGCTGACAGTGAGAAGCCTGCTTGAGATTCTCTGTCTCCCCCCCTCTCTCTGCCTCTTTCTCTTTCTCTCTAAGAATAAACATTTAAAAATTAAAAAAAACTAACAATAAAAATATCAAGTGAGAAAGGAAAGTAAATCTGTGTGCCAAAGAACATTTCCTACAGCCACAGCAAGGATTAAAATCACAGGGATAGCCCACACTGAACATGTGTACTAAGGAACTACCTCAATTTCATTGCTAGCTGGAGCACCCATTTCTGTCCCTTATATTCTAAGCTCCCTGAGCATCAGCAGAGTATAGGAGCCTCCTTTTTTAGTTTTTTTTTTCCCTCAATTTTCTGCTTGGCCTTTTGATCCTCTGGTACAACTCCATTCATTCTTATCTCTGGTATTTCTGTATTCAAGCCTTAAATGGTTCTCCCAGGACAAATATTATAAAATATTAGTTACTGAATTGAAAAAAGTGCCTTGAATCACAGGAAATGTAAAAAAAAAAAAAAAAAAAAAAAAGAGGGAGGGAAGTGAGGTAGATATAGATATGGCTCAGCTAGATTTTAATCACTCTGACATCAGGGATCATGTGTTATAATTCTTCTGTCACCCCCATAGCACCTGACTCAGTGGTGCCAAAGAAAAGTTTGCTAAATCTGTTACAGCCTTTCTTTGAATAAACAGAATACTCACAAACGTGTTAGACCCTGAGAATGGGCAGAGTCTCCAAAGGAAGTCCTGGTCTAAAGCAACACTCCATCTGGTGGAAGAGACTGACAGCAAAGCAACGGGTTCTGATATGACATGATAAGAGCTAGAATCAAATAGAATAGGATATGTAGGAAAGGCATCTAGGTCAGCTTGTGAGTAAATCAAGGCAGACTTTTCAAAGGAGGTGATGTTTGAGCTGAGTTTTGAAGGATGAGTATGAGTGAGCTAAAGGGATATATATGTGTGTGTGTGTGTGTGTGTGTGTGTACATATGCACACATATATATGTATGTGTATATATATGAACATGTATATATATGTATGTATATATGCACCCATGTATATGTACACATGTATAGGTATATGTATAAGTATAGGTACATGTATATGTATACACACACACACACACACACACACACACACACAAGATTGACCCTATTTATAGGAGCAAAAACTGTATAGGCAAACCCCAATGAGTTTGGTGAAGAGAGGGTGGCAAAATATAATTACCCCTTTAGGTCTGAGAATGTACCAGTAATCTGTTTCTTGTCTATGATTTTAGAATCATTTTTCCTATTATAATTGCTTTGGAATTTCAGTGTAAAGTACACATTTCATTGTTGAAGCACTTGAGTGGAGTCTTTAGTTCAGTGTAGCCAAATCAACCTTTTTGCTTTAAAATAGATCTTTTTTTCATATTTATCAGTTAGCAGAAGCAAATCTATACACAAAACAGTAAATGGGTCTCCAGTCAGATCATCGGAACTTCTCTCTTTCCTAATTTCTCCCCTGTGTTGAAGAAAGGAAAGACTATTGATGTATCTGTTCACGGCCTTCTTTCTTACAGTTTTCATTCTTCTACTGACTCCAAGGTCTCTGTGGAAAGAGACCAAAATTGGCCTACGCTATGCCCAGACATTAGCTGTTGTGAAATGCTCCTCTGTTATTGTCTTGGCATACTATGCTCATTTTTAATGCTGTTGACAATTTCTTCTTAACATTTGCATTGTAAAATATCCTCCAGTAAACTGGATCTAGTAGCCTGCCTTTGGCCATACCCAGTTGTCTTTTATCCTTTAAGTGGTGTGGCTGACTTCCCCAAACTCTCCCTATTCAGGGGCTCTCCTGTCTTAGATTTGGTGATAATTTATTCTTTGTACTGATACTTGACTTACGTTTCCCCACCCCATGCCTCTTGAACTACTTCTGCAAATGGGTCAAGGTAAGTCCCAAACCAAGACCAGGGACAAAGTCCTTTCATTTTCCCTTCAAGAGCATTTGTTTCCATCATTCCCCTCACTTGATTACATTTCCCACTTCCCAGGATCCATCCACCTTCCCTTACTAACTGGAATTTAAGTTTATTTTCCTACCGTCACCATTACAGCCAGTACCGTCTGCACGGTAGTTTGAAAGTTTGAACCTATACCATCCCCATTCACGTAATCTTCCATGGTAATGATATTAATGACCATTTAGTATGTTAAAATGAGAAGCCAACTCACTTCGTCTTTCAACAAATATATATTGGATACCGTGTGTTTTAGACACTGTCTTGAAAAGCACTAAATATTGAAAATGCCATTTTCTTCAATTATGCAAAAATTATCTACCTTTCATGTCAATATTGTGAGATGACAGAGCTTTAATTGTGTATTCCCACCTATACTTAACATAAGATTTGTTAAAATTAGTTAAAATATGCAGGCATACCACTTACTTGGGACAGTCATACATTACCTTCTCTAATTAGAGATAATTTAGTTAATAACTAATATTTATATTGTGCATATTCACATATCATATACAGCAAATTTTTTTCTTTTTTCTTGGACAATAGAAGACTTTATCAGTTAATTTAATGAAATATCTATATCCTAAGAAGAAGTAAATACTAATTCTAAGGTAAGCTAATCTGTAGTTTAAAATATACTTACAAAAATTACTTTTATTTAAATATATTATCATCTCCAATATCTGTTTGCTTTTTCTTTTAAAAATTACAAATTAAATATTTGCTCTCTGGTCTCTGGAGCTTCTGGTATTATAAAAAAGTAACAAATCATGGGGCACCTGGATGTCTCAGTCAGTTAAGCGTCCAACTTCACCTCGGGTCATGAGCTCACAGTTCGTGAGTCCGAGCCCGGCATTGGGCTCTGTGCTGACAGCTCAGAGCCTGGAGCCTGCTTGAGATTCTGTTTCTCCCTCTCTCTCTGCCCCTCCCCAACTTGGATTCTGTCTGTCTCTCTCTCTCTCAAAAATAAACATTAAAAAAAAAAAGAAAAAAAAAGTAACAAAGCATAATTTTATCTCTGCAAATTAGCGTCCCTTACTTTTCTGTGCAGAGATTAGAAGATAATTAAAGTATGAAAATGATGTCACCATTTAAAAATGAAAATGTCCTACAGCATTTTCACTTCCTTTCCAACTAACTTTTAATCTGAACTCCTAAATTCCAGTTTGGGAAAACTTTTCTTGTTTCCTGCTAAGGGTCAGTCACAGAAGTCATCTCACATGCTTGCACTCCTTTATTCAACTAAATTATGAGCCACACATAATTTTGTAGCCTCTATGCCTAGCGTAGGGCTCAAACTGACCACCGGAGATTGAGAGTTGCATGCTCTACCAACTGAGCCAGCACCCTCACACATAATTTAAAGTAAAATTCAGGGAATCGGAAAAGAAGAGTTTTTCATGTTTTATTACCCACAACTAAGAATTTAACTGCTCCTAGTTGGAAGGCATTGCATGCTACTTGGTAGATGGATAATTACAAAAATTATCACTTGGATTCTACCCAGAGCTGCCTGATACCTTAATACACAGTGAAGTGAAAATTTTGTAATTGTCACTATTTTAAAAGGTGATAATTTAAGTAGTTGCCCAGAGGGATCATGTGGTCCCCTCAATTGGCAAGATGTGATACCAGTGCATACCTACGGATGAATTCAGAGGTTGTCATGGCAACACTGAAATCTGGTGAACTGCTCAAAAGAGCAAATATATTCCTGTGAATCCCAAGAATGTGTGGCTAATGGTTTCTGTCTGCAGGCCTCACTGATCAACTGGTCAGAGGATTGCAAACAAGGTGCAATCAATTTCTTGGCTGTCTCCGTGATTCTCCCGGCTTATGGTTCTAAGAAGCTGTGTTCCTTTGACCTTTGTTTCACTCACTTTATCACCATTACTTTGAGTATTTGGAAAATATGTACTAACCAGTCAATATCAAGATGGATTTTTGACTTATCAGGGGTTTGTAGCAGGGTGTAATTTAAAAATATAGATAACTTAATGTTAAACACAAACATAAAGACACCTGTAATGTATTCAGAGCACAAAAATGATTTCCAAGGTTACTCCAACTGAACAACAGTTTGCTTTTTCTTTTCCTTTTCTGGGGAATGGAGACAGGTGACACAAATTATTTTATAGACTCAGAACAGTTTAGAGCTGTAACCAAATATATATACATACATATATATATATACATACACACACACACATATATATATATATATATATATATATATATATATATATATAGTTGATCTCACATCTGAGTAAACGCATACCTATAAATAAATGCAAATGGCCTTGCAAAACAAAGAGTTAATTTCCTTTCTTACAAAACTCAAAAAAAAAAAAAAGAGTAAAATGTTTTGTAGAAATTCAATTAGTGACTCCTGTATCCCTTGGGTAAATTCCTAGCAGTATTGGCAGTATTGCTGGGTCATAGGATAGATCTATTTTTAATTTTTTGAGGAAACTCTACACTGTTTTCCAGAGCGGCTGCACCGGTTTGCATTCCCCTCAATGTTTATAGCAGCACTTTCAACAATAGCCAAATTATGGAAAGAGCCTAAATGTCCATCAACTGATGAATGGATAAAGAAATTGTGGTTCATATACACAATGGAATACTACTTGGCAATGAGAAAGAATGAAATATGGCCTTTTGTAGCCACGTGGATGGAACTGGAGAGTGTTATGCTAAGTGAAATAAGTCATACAGAGAAAGACAGATACCATATGTTTTCACTCTTATGTGGATCCTGAGAAACTTAACAGAAGACCATGGGGAAGGGGAAGGAAAAAAAAGTTAGAGAGGGAGAGAGCCAAACCATAAAAGACTCTTAAAAACTGAGAACAAACTGAGGGTTGATGGGGGGGGGGGAGGGAGGGGTGGGTGGGTGATGGGCATTGAGGAGGGCACCTGTTGGGATGAGCACTGGCTGTTGTATGGAAACCAATTTGACAATAAATTTCATATTAAAAAAAAAAAAGAAATTCAATTAGTGAGCCAACATCATCTATGCACCTTATTTGGTAATTTTTAGCTGTTTCTAGTGTGGATTTTAGAATACTTTCTAGAGCTTCTGAGAGCGTATCATTTGTACTTTTTCATCAAATTGTTTTTCATAAAATCTCCAAATTTCCAAGTCCTGGTTGTTTACTATGAACTTGGTACTATGTGATCTGTCTTCAGAAAACAAAATCAAACAGGGCTGTTGGACTTTAACTCCAACAACTCTCAGTGTATAAGGTACCACACTACACTGTAAATATTTCACTGCATTGTAGTTGATGATTTGGGGAGGAGAAAAGAGACAAGATGCAGGCAGAGAGGAGAATGGAAGCATTCACTTCACTGAAAAAGTACAGGAAGTAACATATTTACAGAAGAGCCTGCAAAGGAGTAAAGGGCCTTGAAGTGTAAGACCTGGGAGGGCTTGGTTTCAGGAAATGAGGTTAAGAAGATAGGTTTGAACCCTGTGATGAAAAGCATTGCATGTTTTAAGAAGGGATGTGATACAAACAGACTTGTTAGTCTAGGGCAGTGTGGAACAGGATTGAAATAGAGATCAGAGCTGGGGAGACCAAGAGGGACAATTACAGTGCCAACAAACAGTAATATTCCCCATGGCTGCCCTTGCATTTTCAAGCCAAATGTATTTCAAAATAGCCTCTCATTTCATCTGCCATAGACTCTCCTCAGTCACCGTTAGCATCCTTATTCATAGATAAGAAAACTGAGGCACTGAAAGATAAAAGAACTTCCCACAAGGTCACACAACAGAAAAAAAAAAGATTTGGAATCTAATCTATCTGATTCCAGAGCTACATCCATTGAATAATTGTAAAGAAGACAGTAATGAGTTAATGTTTCTTTTTTTCAACAGTAAATCATTCCTCTCCATCTCTGCTTTCTATAAACAGTACTCCTTTCATTAAACATTTTCATTAAAGAGAAAAAGTAATGAATCCTTTGAAATGCTTTTAATTAATTTCTCAGGATAATAAAGAAACCGTGGTGCAGTCTAATGGAGACTCATTAACAAATATTAGGATATTATACTATTTTAGAAGCAGAAAAGATTTATAGAGTATAATGTTTTTTTTTTCTAATTTTATCTTCTCATCTACAGTACCCCTCACAGTGGACCAGACAGACACACAAATAATTGTTCACTGGAGAGGCTAGGATGTCCGCTAGACCAATCTCCTTTTTCACAAATGAGGAACCTGAGATTCACTTGATCCAAGGCAAGGCATGAAACTCGCAGTTTCTGACTTCAATGAGCCCAGGGTAATTTTTATGAAGAGTTAATTTGCTTAAACAGAATACTTATAGGAATAACACAGAGAACCAACATTATAAATGAGTACTTGCATGTATAAGAACTCATCTCGAAAAGTATCGTCAGGGGGCGCCCGAGTTGCTCAGTGGGTTAAGCATCCGACTTCGGCTCAGGTCATGATCTCGCGGTTTGTGAGTTCGAGCCCCACGTCAGGCTATGTGCTGACAGCTCAGAGCCTGGAGCCTGATTCAGATTCTGTGTCTCCCTCTCTCTCTGCCCCTCCCCTGCTCACGTTCTCTCTCTGTGTTTCAATAATAAATAAATGTTAAAAAAATAATTAAAAAAAAGTATCATCAGTAGATGGAGCATAGTATGTAATGAACAGTCTATGAAAACCACTTAGTTGCCACCAATGGGAAGTTTTCTTGGTTTTAAAATATCTGAAAGCTGGCATTGTGCAGAACAATTTTATAAGTTTATTTATACATGCTATAATGTGGCATTTCTGAAACCTATTTACTGAAACATTTTGACTTGTCTCAGTTCTTTATGCCCATGTATTTGTATTAAAATTCACACTTGAGTGAAAATGGAAAATAAAACAACTTGCCAATATCTGATTCTGTGGCCTGTGTTTTCATTAGCTATCATATACACCTTCTGGCTTCATTGGGCCACACTGGAAACTACCAATAATAGAAAGAAAACCTTTGTTGTTTAGTTACAAATGAAACATTTCCTCCCATAGATGACTTTATTATATTCTCCACATATGCAGTGTGTTAGCAAGATATCTTTTGGCATAATTGTTATATATTTGCCATAGGTAGCACATAGGAACCAACCAGATAAGTCCCACTTTAGTCCCATGAAGTTCCCACAGAAGTAAGAATAGATCTAAGGCCCAAGTAAAATTTTTGCACTAGGACCTAGGAGTGAATTTTATTAGTCAGTAGACCTCTGATGTTATCAATTTCAGAGTGCCAAATTAACAAGTAATAATGAAAGTTCTTAAACACTCCTGGAGAGGGCACATGTTCGTCAGCTTCTTTAGTAGCTGGTTGCTTCTTGGATGTTTTACCTTTGACTGATCTGTGGGCAACAAGCCACCCTAGCAATGCTGTCAAAGTGTGGACCCCAAAATGACTGCTGCCAGGAAACTGTTGACAGATTGATACCACATAAGGAGCTGGAGCCAGAATATAAATCAACTATACGACTAAACACACTATTTAGTTCAGCTGACTAAATTGTATGTGTTGGAAAGGGGCAAGACTTTTTCAATGAAGGGAACAGTGCATTGATTTTCATTCTGGGGCAAGCCAGCTAATCTTTGATCAGGACTTCAGAGAACTCCTTGCATAGCCCTTTTCCTTTCCAATGGAGATCTGCAACCTACAGGCTATGCTGAGGCTAGAAAGCAAAAATAAGGCCCCAGGAAAATTTTTAAACGATTCATTTTCTTGACTAAATTGTACACGATATAGTTAAGCTAACCTAGGTAAGTATTGCATGTTATGATATTGGGAATAAAAAATACATACCTTTAGTTTTCCTTTGATTGAAGATGATGTTTGACTATTTTAAATCAATTCAATTTTTTCCTATTGGTCTTCATAATTTATTATTTCATCACTATTCATACTAAGAAGAATTGAAAATTAAAGATGTTCTACACCTCCTAGAAGTTTCCACTAGGTGTGCATACTAAGGTGTTTGGAGGGGTTATTACTGATGGTGTACTCACGACTGCCAAGCTGAGTCAACCTTTAAATTGCATGATTAAGAGAAAGGAAATTTTGTTTTCAGGATTTCTATAGATTTCACTCTTGATGCAAACCAGATTTCTCTTTCTTAATATGGGGAAAATTATATTTTTAATTGTTAAAAATGTTCTACAATAATCTAGATTGTCACCCTGAATGCTAGCCAGTTACAATATAACAGAGATGCAATGTTTTAATGATCACTGCAAAACAAATTAGGTGCATTTGGTGACTTCTTGAGTCTCAAACATATTTTTTCATTTTAGTTCTTTTTTTTAAAAAGCAATTTAAAGAGTGGAATCAAGTTAACATAAATATTTTGCTTTCACATCAATTTCAAAGATAAAAGGAATAATTTAAAGGAGTGTGAGAAATAGGAACAGTTTTATAAAGAATTTTATTATCAGTGTTGAAGATTTTAAGACATTTTCTTTTAAAAATAAAACTGTATAGAGGCACCTGGGTGGCTCAGTCAGTTAAGCATCTGACTGTTGGTTTCAGTTCAGTCATGATCTCACTGTTGGTGAGATGGACCCTATGTTGGGCTCTGTGTTGACAGTGGGCATCCTGCTTAAGGTTCTCTCTCTCTCTCAATCTCTCTCTCTCTGCCTCTCCCCTACTCATGTGCACTCTCTCTCTCTCAAAATAAATAAACTTTAAAAAGTTAAAAAGGAAACTATGTAAGAAAAAATTCATACTCAATTTTTTTGTCTATTTTTTTAAGACTATGGTGCTATCATATTTTACACACTATTCTAGATTCATCAATAATCTCATAGGTCTATAAAATTGAGCCAGAATACCAGCACCATTTCAGGACTAAGCAAGAGCATTATGAAGAAATAATGTAATACACTTGGTAGTTGTATAGGTAAAACTAGATTCCCTTAACAAGATATAGGATTACAAATTTATAACAGTGTTCCTTATAGGTTTTCTCATCCTTCCAGTCATATGTTCAATGGCTTAAAAGCCTGGGTGGTATTAATCAGAGAGTTATACATTATACACTATCTCCTAAAAATACAAACTTATTTGAAATAGTAGTTCATATGGTTGGTCACAGACTTTTCAGAAAATGAATTACACCAATTCCAGCAACTTCTTAGGATCAACTAAAATAATCAAATACACATTTGAGCACATTTCATACAATGACTATGTAGAAATCATTAGCTAAAGCATCTGTTAATGGTTGAAATTAGCAATCTTATCTGTCTGCAGATAATAAAGTTTGTGAAACATTCCTCCAATTAACAGCTGTTGCAAATTATTTTATCTTTTACATGTTGAGCTGTTTTGAAATCTTTAAAAAAAAAGTCCTTAAGATGAGTTTTTCATGGAGAAAAATAATAGTTTTAATAATAACTTCACACATAGATAAATCTAGGTGGCCTCACTTTAATTAAAAAAAAAAGAGGAGTGGCCCACATTCCAAGGGGCAAGTTTTTGCTGTTTTACTTTATTTTGATGAGGTCTAACTTATCAATTTCCCCTTTTATAGATTATAGTTTTTTAAAATCAAGTCTAAGAACACTGCCTAGCCCTAGATTCTGGATATTTTGATCAATGTGTTTCCTAAAATTTTTATCATTTTATATTTCACATTTGTCTGAAATCCATTTTAAGTTTTGTTTTGTTTTTGTATAAGATGTGAGATTTAAGTTGAGTTTCCTTTATTTCCCCTATGGATATCCAATTCTCCAGCGCTATTTCTTCAGTGAGCTGCCCTTCCTTCAGTGAATTGCCTTTGCACCTTTGTGAAAAATCCGCTAAATAACTGTGTGTGGACTTATTTTTGTGTTCTCCATTCTGTCCCATTGATTTTTTTTTTGTCTGTCTCTTCACCAATATCACACTGTCAAGCAAGAATTACCTGAATTATCTTAATCTTTGGACAATTCTGTTCTCTCTGAACCCGATTATTCCTTAATTTCCCCCATGACATTTTCAAAGTCTTTGTTCCTTTCGATAAATACTTTGTCAATAAATAACTTATTTCGCTTGCCTTTTAGCTTAAGCTTCTTTCATTTCCACTCAGTTCAAATATTAGTGCCCAAACTTTGATTTGACTTTTCTATTACAATATGATGTGATTGCCTTTAGGAGTTTTAATATGAATATCACTTATTCATTGATGGTCTTCTTTGGATTCTATAATTATGCAGAGAAATATGTAATCGTACCCTTAAAATTTGTTTTTTTTATACCCCACAGAAATTATATTAATCTTATATATCATATTATTTGGCATGGAAAAGTCAAACGATGTTAAGAGGCAGGATATGATCAGAACAAAATGTATATTGCCAGTTGTGTCCTGTACAATGATACCTAGCCAAGGAGCTGCTAGGGGATAAAATTCAGCTCATGTTCCACCTGTCAAGCCATATGTTCTAGTCGCATCTGCCAAAAGAAGCATTGTCCTGTAATTTTCACAAAAGTGTAATACAGGCAAATGGTTGCCTCGTGTAGCACAGAAGAAGTGGTGGTGGTCTCAAAGCCTCCCTCCATCTCTGTCATTCTAAGGAAGTTTCAAGGAGACAGACATCACTGGAGACTAAGGTGTTGGAACAAGGCTTCATGTACCATGTAGAACTTGAAATGGCCCTTGAAGAATTGGCACAGTTTGATTGAAAAGATCGGGCAGAAAGTTGCTTATGAAAGGAAAACAGTTAATAGGCAAAGGTGAGAATATATGTAGTGTATTTAAGGAACAGAATTATTTCTAGGAATCTGTAAATCCATATTCAGAGAGCTATTGTCCCAATAAATAAGTTCTGAATGTAGTATGATTATAGTATGTAGATCCGTAAATTTTTTGGCCTTCAAGAAACTATCTTAATGTTCGAACAAGTTATGCATGACTTCTAAGAACAACACACTCTAAAAACCACATGGCTACTTTCTCTCTAAGTTTAGATAAGGCTAATAAAATCAGACTAATACAATATTTTTTTCTGACTTGAGATGTTAAAATATCTGATCCCTTTTCATGTATGATAGAAATATTCTATTCCAGGGGTGCCTGAATGGCTCATTGGTTAAGCATCCACCTTCAGCTCAGGTCATGTCTCAAGGTTTATGAGCTCAAGCCCCACATCGGGCTCCATGCTTACAGCTCAGAGCCTGGAGCCTGTTTCAGATTCTATGTCGCCCTCTCTCTCTGTCACTCCCCCGCTCATGCTCTGTCTCTCTCTCTCAAAAATAAACATCAAAAAAGAATTTATGGAAGTATTCTATGCTATTTCAAATAATGTGATGTTCTTTGACTTGTGTGCAAAATTATTATTGCTGCTTCCATTGTTTACTTTTTTCTCCTCATATGCAATTCAACTTATTTGCTGTCTTATACCTTTTAATTCTAAAGGCTTTACGATGTCATATTTTCTTGTTTCTTTGTATAATAGCTTTATTAGTTCAAATCAAGGGATGATCACATGATCTAAACTGTCATGATGATACAATATTTAGCTCTTCTGTGTAGCTGAAACTGAGTATTTCTTTCCTCTCTACCTGCTGGCTGTTTCCTAAACTTTACAGCATCTGCCTTGAATCTGTTTGAAACTTTGTAAGTACTTTGGTTTTCCTTTTCTCATGGATACATTCTCATGACTTGTGAGAGGCTCTCTTGGACTCTAAGCTCTCTATTTTTTACTTTTAATTTCATAATCACCTTTATAATCCTCTAAAACAGTTGCAACATTGACTCCTTTTCTTGTTAAAGAGCACTCTTTGAGATTAAGGACATATTTGTTTAAAGAAAAAAGTATCCCCCAAGTATACTTACTTTCTACGTTAATATTTGAACAAGTTATGTGCATTATAGTTTATTGAGAATACTAATATATTCATCATAAAAAAAGTAATGCTCAGGGAGCCTGGGTGACTCAGTTGGTTAAGCGTCTGACTCTTGATTTTGGCTCAGGTCAGGATTTCACGGTTTGTGAGGTCAAACCCCGTGTTGGGCTCTGTGCTGACAGCTAGGAGCCTGCTTGGGATTCTTTCCATCCCTCTGTCCCTCCCCCACTCACACTCTTACTCTCTCAAAATAAATAAATAAACTTTAAAAAACAGTTGATGCTCTATTATTTTTCCTTTTTTTTAATGTTTCTGTTCTGAATAACGAACCAAATAAAAATTATCTTTTAGGAACTGTCACTACTGATTAGATTGTCAGTATCAAAATCACATAACTAGAAAGAATGTTGAGATATTGCTAACCAAGCCCATCTAGACCACCTTAAACAAAACCACTCAGTCTCTTGTCTCTACTACCGTTTCACTGATTTCATACACTGTTGCTTCCGTTAGTATCTTGTAAGATACCTGTCACTCCCACCGGACAGAGTGGTGTTCAAACACGAGGTCTTGTAACCAAGCACCAAAACTGAGTGCCAGATATAGCAGGAATACCAAAAACTACTTGGTGGAAGAATGTTGGCAAAACAGAAGCAAATAGTAGCTTATAACATTTCACCATCATGCATTGATAGCGGCAGGATCAAGACGAAACCTGTTCCAGTTCTTAGAGCAGTTCCTTTTTAGTTCTCATTGGTTTTTCTGTAACATTTCTTAACATTTTTTGATTTTGAAACTCATTCATATTTATTGTGAAATAAAAAAGTAAAGTATAATATGGATAAGAAAAACAATATACTAAATGTAGATACCCAGGTATAAATATCATTAAATTATTGATGTCTTTTTTGTGTGTTTGTGTGTATGTGTGTTTAACTGAGGTCATTTGCCATATATTGCATATTGTTTTCTGGCATAAAAAATTACTGGTACCGGGGTGCCTGGGTAGCTCAGTTGGTTAAGTGTTTGGCTTCAGCTCAGGTCATGATCTCACAGTCTGTGAGTTCAAGCCCCCCATAGGGCTCTGTGCTGACAGCTCAGAGCCTGGATAGAGCCTGCTTTGGATTCTGTGTCTCCCTCTCTTTGCCCCTCCCCTGTTCATGCTCTGTCTCTCTCTCTCTCAAAGTAAATAAACTTTAAAGAAAAAATTACTGGTGCCATTAATTGTGAAATAAGAAATGGTGTATAGGAATGGTTTAGGGATGTATATTAAATTTGCTTTCTAAATTACATCTAAGTGGAGGTATTCAGTAGATTATGCATTTTCTCAAGTAGCTCTCAGCAAATTTGGGTGTAAGGAAAAGGTAGAACTTCTAGAGAGTCAGCATTTTGTCACATGGGTAGCACAAAAAGGTAGTACAAAATAGCACCCATAAGGCTTGTGCACCTCTGGTTACTATACTCAGGAAGATAATGATGCAACCAGGCAAGATTGCAAAGATGGGAGAATAAATGTATGACATTGACATCAGTATGGGGAAAATGCAGACAGAAAAATATAATAGAAATCTGTATGAAGAAGACAAAAATTAAATAAGCAGACAAAAGGAACTGCCAGAAATTAGAAATAAAGCAATGAGAACAATATCCACAAGGCCAAGGAAGGAGATAATGATAGTAAGACGGAAGTTTCAGTAAACAGCTCAATCAAGAAACATCTATTGTGAATTACCGTATGTCGGGTATGGTATTATGGTGTTATAGAGCTAAGTGTGAGGAAAGGAGAAATACAAAGATGAGGAAAGCGAAGCTTCTGATCTCAAGAAGCCTGCAATTAAGCACAAACATAAAACAAGTACATCAATTACTATATTTCAAATCTAATAACCAGAACCCTGATTAAGGCACACAATTACAAGAGCCCTGAGTGAGGAGCAAAATGAGATATCAAAGGCACAAATGAAACAACAGTTGGGAAATCGGGACAGATTTCACAGAGGAAGGGCAAAATAAACTTTGAGGGATAAATTAGAGTCATATCTGTGTAGATTTGAAGGCAGGAAAGCAAACAGAAAAGCCCTGGAAATGACTGAGAATGAAAAGCTGGAGCATGCCCAGATGGCAGCAAGCAATGCAGGTGGGAGAACTAAAGGTAGCAGACAATTGCAATAAAGACCTTTTGAAATTTCGAATCAATGGAGGCATTATTTCCTTTGCAGGGTTTTAGCAGTTCAGTGCTTCTGTTGTGTAAAAAGGAATATATATATCTTCCTATCTGCTAAGCCTCCATGGATGCTGAAATGTTTTCGTCACTGATATTATGAAGAAATTGTTATTCACACACGCAAATAAATCAACCATTATGGCGTTTCCTGCTCAAACATGGCCAATCATTTACAAAAAAAAAAAGACATGAGCATATTGCCTACCATGTTTGGCAACTATCCACCAGACTGATGCCATTTTATGCTTCAGGGTTTTTGCAAATATAAATACATTTTTCAGAGTAGGAGCAATTTGAGAAACCACAGTGTTCCTTAGCTCATCATCAGAAACGGTAATTAGCACATCAGTAAATTACCTGTAGAATTTTATTTCCGTGAACAAGAAAATAATGTTATCTCACTCAGTGCAGCAGGCTGATGTGAATTATGACTTTCGGGAAAATGAAGCCTTATGATTATCTGCCAAAGGTGCACATTCACACTGATGATGTTGCTGTTCCAGCAACTTGTTATTCTGAAGTACAGGGTAGTGCTCATGGAGTATTCTGAAGTAGTCCCTAGAACAATTTGAACACAAGTATGTTCTGCTCATTTCCTTCCCTCTGAGATTAGGGTGCTGAACATTTTACTATTTCCCTTTGTTTAGTTGGTGTTCTTAAATACCCCAAGAAAGCCTCTTCAAATGTGTCTACAACAAACTGCTATTGTACCATCAATAGATTTTCCAGTTAAATTTCAAGAAGAGAGATCATGAAAAGACTGATGAAATGATATGGACTATTTAATAGTCCAATAGAGTCTGGACTATATGAAATAGTCCATATCATTTAATATAGTCCATATTAATTGGACTATATAATATATAATATGTATATATATTATAATAACCATCTGCACAGTATTAACAAATCATTTCAATCCCGAAATAGCTTTTAAAATTAAAAAAACTACCAGTTCCTTCATTTTTCAATTGTTATTTTATTTTTTATTATCAAGCAGTTTATAGAAAAAATATGTAATTTTTCTCTTTTTCTGCTAAAAATTACTCAAAAGAAAATGTGTTTTATCAGATGGCTTTGAATTCTCCATTTAAGAATCTAAAAATTCCTGTGACTAATTGCTTTGCAGAAAAAAAACAAATCATGAAATAATAGGATTAAAGTGCTGAAGTGGGATCTTAAAAGTAATCTAATTATTTAAAACTAACATGTGCTTAAATCCACTCTACAAGGACGCCAGCAAGTCTTTATGTTTCAATAGCTATATTCACCAAGGACTTGTTATCATTAATACAGAGTATTCCTTTTTAACACACTTGTGGGAGTTACTGTTTATATCCCCCATAGGCTTTATTTACTTTATCTTCCATTCTCTACCATTGTAAGGCAAGATAAAATCTGCTTGTACATTATATTCCTTTTTATGTTTTTAGTTGGAGATGATAGAGCAAAATTTACATTATCAGAAACCACCTAAAAGGAATGTATAAATAATAAAAACAAAATTAAAAAAAGAATTTCATCTTTAATAAAACTAGAAAATAGCTCCCAACTCATACCTTAAAGATGATGATACATATCAAAGATAGAGAATTGGGGTCTTGAGAAGATGCAAAATGTAAACATGGACTTTAAGCAGCAGGCTGGAGTCTTCAAAAATTGCTGGAAGTTACTTGAAGAATCTACTCAACCCAGAGAGGACAGAAGAAATAGGGCTTATAAAGAATCATTATAAGGCACCATAATAAGAGAAAAATTAAGCATATTCTTTGAAAAAGAAGGGAAGGAAGGAAGAAAAGAAGAAAAGAAGGAAGAGAAAGAAGAAAGAAAGAAAGAAAGAAAGAAAGAAAGAAAGAAAGAAAGAAATTACTGCCAGCTTTACCCTGATGCCAAAACCAGACCAGGATGTCACAAGAAAAGAAAATTACACCAATATCCCTTATGTACATATGTCTATGTAAATACTCAACAAAATACTCAACAAAATATTAGCAAAACAAATTCAATAATACATTAAGAGGATCATTCATATGAAAGCATTATTTATTCCAGGAATGCAAGGACGGCTTAACATTTGCAAATTAGTCAATGTGAAACACGACATTAACAAAATGAAGGCTAAAAATAATGTGAGTATCTCAATAGATACAGAAAAAGCACTTGAAAAAAATTCAACATCCATTTATGATAAAAACTTGACAAAGTGGTTATAGAGTGAATGTAGCTCAATATGAAGGCCATATATGAAAGCCCACAGCTAACATCATACTCAAGGATGAGAAGGTGAAAGCTTTCCAAGATCAGGAATAAGATAAGCATGCCCACTCTCATCATTTTTATTCAATATAGAATTGGAAGTCCTAACCAGAGCAATTAGGTAAGAAAAATAAAATAAAAGGTATCCAAATCGGAAAGGAAGAAGTAAAACTGTCACTATTTGCAGATGACATATTACATATAGAAAACCCTAAAGACTCCATAAAAAAAATTGGTAGAATTTATAAAGTTTCAGGACACAAAATCAAAAATATGTTGTTTCTATACACTAATAATGAACTATCAGAAAGAGAAATTAAGAAAACAATCCCATTTACATCAAAAAGAATAAAATATACAGGAATAAATTTAACCAAGGAAGTGAAAGACCTGTATAGAGAAAACTACATGACATCAAGTAAAGAAATGGAAGAAGATACAAATAAATGGAAATATATTCCATGGTTATGGATAGGAAGAATTCATATTGTTAAAATGTCCATACTACCCAAAGCAAGCTAGAGATTCAGTGCAATATCCCTTTCAAATTTCTGATGGAAATTTTTCACATGCATGGAACAATTCTAAAATTTGTATAGAACCACAAAAGACCCCAAATAGCCAAAGCACTCCTGAGAAAGAAGAACAAAGCTAGAGACATCACCATCCTGATTTCCAAATACATTACAAAGCTATAGTAATTAAAAAGTATACTATTGGGGGGCGCCTGGGTGGCGCAGTCGGTTAAGCGTCCGACTTCAGCCAGGTCACGATCTCGCGGTCTGTGAGTTCGAGCCCCGCGTCAGGCTCTGGGCTGATGGCTCGGAGCCTGGAGCCTGTTTCCGATTCTGTGTCTCCCTCTCTCTCTGCCCCTCCCCCGTTCATGCTCTGTCTCTCTCTGTCCCAAAAATAAATAAAAAACGTTGAAAAAAAAATTTTTTTAAAGTATACTATTGGCATAAAAACAGACACATAGACCAGTGGAACAGAATAGAGAGCTCAGATATAAACCTATGTATATATGGTCAATTTATGACAAAGGGGCCACAAATATACAATGGGGAAATAACAATCTCTTCAATAAATGGTACTGAGAAAACTGGACAGCCACTTTTAAAATAATTAAGCTGGACCACTATCTTACACCATGTAAGAAAAATTAAAATAGATTAAAGACTTGAACTTAGATTGAAACAATAAAACTCCTAGAAGAAAGCATTACCAATAAGCTCCTTGACATAGGTATTGGTGATGATTTTTAAATCTGACACCAAAAGCAAAAAAAACAAGTTACACTATATCAAACTAGAAAATTTCTGCACAGAAAAGAAAACCATCAACAGAATAAAAGGCCAACCTAGTGAATGAGAGAAAGTATTTGCAAATCATATATCTGGTAAGGGGCCAATATCTAAAATATATAACGAACTCATACAACTCAACAGCAACAACAAAAAAAAAAATCTGATTAAAAAATGAGCAGATTTGAATAAACATTTTTCCAGAGAAGACACACAGATGGATACATGAAAACATGCTTTCCATCATTAATTATTAGGGAAATGCAAGTCAAAACCACAATGAAATATGCCCTCACACCTGTTAGGATATTTTTTCAAGTTTACTTATTTATTTTGAGAGAGAGAGAGAGAGATAGCAGGAGAGGGGCAGAGAGAGAGAGAGAAAGGGACGGAGAGAAAGAATCCTAAGCAGACTCTGCACTGACACAGGGCTCAATCCCACATACCATGAGACCATGACCTGAGCTGACATCAAGAGAGGGCTGTTTAACCAACTGAGCCACCCAGGTACCTCTAGAATTGTTATTTTTTTAAAAGACGGGAAGTAATATGTTGGCAAGGATGTGGAAAGAAAGGAAACCTCCCGCACTATTGCAGGGATGTAAATTGGTGCAGCTACTATGGAAAACAGTGTGGAGTTTTCTTTAAAAATTATACGTATGTATGGTAAAAAGGAAAACAAAAAGGTTGGCAAGATAGGCATAATTATTTTCTATACTTTTGTGTATATCTGAAATGTCTACATAAGAAGTAAATTATATATATGTGTGTGTGTATATATATATATATATATATACACACACATATATATTTGACCAGTAATCCTCAAACCTGTCAAGTTCATCAAGACAAGGGAAGTCTAAGTAAAGGACTTCTCACTAAGATGATTACTAAATGTGTGTGTGGTATCTTAGATTGGCTCCTGGGACAGAGAAAGGACAGTAGGAAAAAAACTGAGGAGATCTGATTTACGCATTTTAGGACATGATGTCAGGTCATTAACTGTGATGCACGTATCATACTAATGTAAGACTGGGGAAACTAGGTGTGTGGTGTGTGAATACCCTTGGCAGAAAAAATGGTAAGTAGATGAAGTTCTGAAAGAATTATTAAATTTCTATCGTGAAAGGCTAAAGACAGGAGTTCTTTTCATTTCCTCAGTTAAGTGGTAAGAACAAGAATCAGAAGCAATTACCACCACAAACAGGAATAAATCCGTTATACAAATCCTTGCAACATGCCTAACAAAGATTGTGCCAAGTACAGTGAGTACAAAAGTAAGCAAAGGAAACAATATTTGCCCACATAAAACATACAATCTATCAAGAGATTAAAATATACCAATATGCGTTACTACTATATCTTTGAATAATGGCAGCATTTTCTATTTTGCAAAATTATTTAATAAATAGAAGAAATAACATAATTACAATATGCAGAAATTATTCAAAGCCATTTCTAGATTGACCGTGACAAAACAATCTAAGTAAATGCAACAATGTTGATTTGAGAGGATTATATTAATAGCTCATCTTTTCCCCCAATTAGTATTACTTTCTTTTTATGTACAATGAGTATTTTGCAAAGCCTAACATTGGGATATACTGTGTGTCACCTACAAAATTTTTAAAATGTATTATTGGAATGTCAATTCCTTTCAATGAAAAATATTTGGTATTCATAAATGCCACTGAAAACTTCAAAATAGTTTTGTTTAAAAAATAAAAAAATAAAACTATAGAATGTAGAATTTTGTCCTCGGTTGAATGCCTAGGCAAAGACACATTCATCATTTAAAAATAGTTATTATGAGGGGGTGCTTGGGTGGCTCAGTCGGTTGGGTGTCCGACTTTGGCTCAGGTCATGATCTCACAGTTTGTGAGTTCGAGACCTGCATTGGGATCTGTGCTGACAGCTTGGAGCCTAGAGCTTGCTTTGGATTCTGTGTCTCCCTCTCTCTGCCCTTCTCCTGTTCATGCTCTGTCTCTGTCTCTGTCTCAAAAATAAATAAAACATTAACAAAAATTTAATAGTTACTACAAGCCTACTATGCAAAACATTCCAATGTATTACTGTATATTCTAAGTCCAGGGTTTTACTTCTAAATAATTTCTCAATTAAAGGAGATAAAATAGACACAGCATTTGTTTATTACCTAATAAAATACTTAACTATAAGAATACTATGTACTGATAAATGTCTTTAAAAGCAGATGAAATGTGTTAAGAATTCAAATAGCAAAATTAAATTTATAGTATAAAAGGTGAAATTAAAGAAGTTTTCCTCATCTTCTTGGAAATCATCATTAAATTATAAGAATAAAGCATCAGAAATACAACACCGTTCTTTAGATCTTCGCCAAAGCTTGGGATGCCTGGGTAGCTCTGTCGGTTAAGCATCTGACTTCACCTCAGGTCATGATCTTACAGTACATGGGTTCGAGCCCCACATCAGATTCTGTGCTGACAGCTCAGAGCCTGGAGCCTGTTTCAGATTCTGTGGCTCCCTCTCTCTGCCCCTCCTACACTCACACTGTCTCTCTCTCTCTCTCTCTCTCTCTCTCTCTCAAAAATAAGTAAATATCAAAAAAAAAAAATCCTAGACAAAGCTCACAAAGCACCTTTCTCCAAAATGGTACCTGTGGGAGAAAAACCAATAATTTCTCATTGGAACAAGAGGAACACGTACAAAGACTGGCTAAGAAAGATAACTTCTCTGAACACAGTTTGGCATGAACGCTTGAGAGGTAAAAATAAGTGGGGCTGTATGTAATATTAAATTGAAAAACAGCATATCTTCATGGAGCAGTCTGCTTGTGAAGTTGAGCGAGAAGAAAGGCTACATTGAGATATCCAGCACTCTGTGTTCAGACACAACACTGCTGTTATTCTGGACTGCCTGATATTTAGCTCTAGCCCCACTCTCTCCCCATGAATCATTTACAAATGGCTGATCTAGGGCAACTCATCATGAACAAGAAAACTTTAAAATAATTGCTATAAGATATTTCCAAGGATATTACACCCAAAAGGTTAAAAGGGAACGTGGAAAAAACAAATAGTATATTAAGATTCCTCACTAAATGTACATATACTATATAATATATAATATAATATATACATAATATATAATATAATATATTGCTGCTAATTAATAGGGCTTAATAAATAAATCTATATAGATCAATAGCACAAGATATTAACACAAGAGTTTAAAAATTATGTGTCACTGGTTCGTGAGTTTGAGCCCCACATCAGGCTTACTGCTGTCAGCACAGAGCCTGCTTTGGATCCTCTGTCCCTCTCTCTCTCTCTGCCCCTCCCTGCTCATGTTCTCTCAAAAATAAACATAAAAAAATGATGTGTCAAGACCTAAAATATGGTCAGGTTTTTGATTATGTGATGTTGACTGAAAAGAAAGCACCCTATTTATATCAGGGTATAAACTTCAATACGCATATATAAGATCTGCCATATTGATTATATTGCTCATGTCTTGTAGATATTTATTATTTCTGCCCTCCTGGCTTGGATTAAGAGTAGTGTGTTAACTATCTTAACATTATGCTGTATCTATACATCTCATTTTGCATTTCTGATAGTTTCTGCCTTATGATGAATAATTGCTGTGATAATTGGTGTATTCACAGGTTTTATATCTTCACTGTAGTCTGTAAACCTTAGCATCATTAGTATCTTATGTAACTACTTTCCTAGTCTTATTTTTCACTTTGGTACCCCTCTAACCCTATGCATCTGCCATTCCAAATATCTTGCAGTTTCATTAATGCACCATGCTGCATCTGGAACATTCTACTTCAATAAGTTCACCTGGTGCTTAACTCATCCATACAGACTTTGCTCAAGGTTACTCCCCTCATTTTTCTCTTAACTAGAAAGAGCATATAAATATCTCTGTGATAGTATAAAATAATATGAGGCCAACTATTATTTACCATGTATGCCTTCTTCAGATAATGGCTGTATGTGTTATTTATTTGTGTGTCCTCAGGACCCCGCATATAGCAAAGTCTCCATCTAGATATTAATGATTCTAAGTGATGTGATAAGGTTAAACCTATATATCAGGCATAAACAAAGGGCACAGGAAAAGAGGTTTAGTCCCTGTGGAGAGCACAGGGCAAGACATTACTTGAGAAAATCTAGGCAAGTCATAGCCACAGCCAGATAGGCTAGCATTAGACTCTGAAAAATCAAAATATATGCTTAGTGCTTAAGTAAATAAGTAATGTCTGATATTAAATAATACCTGACATAATGTTTAAGTAAATACAACAGAGTTTTGGAGGACTATTAGCTCTCAGGAGTATGGCATATAGTTGCAAAGAAGTCTGTCTCCCATCCCGGAATTCGGACAGATATTAACAGCTTTCTAGGAGGACTATAAGCCCCTGCTCCCTGATATACATACACCTTCTTTAAGTTATTCAATCAAACATTAATCTAGGTGGTTCTATGAAAAGATTTTGGGATTGTAATTAGATCCCAACTTAGTTGACTTTAAGAAAGGTGACTAGGTTAGCATATCCTAATCATGTGAGTCTTCAAAAGGAAATGGGTTCTTTTTGATAAAAGAAATTTGAAGTGTGAGAGCTATTGGATACAACAAAGAGTGACCATCTCTGGCTTTGAGGATGGAGAGGAAGGAACAAGAGATTCAAGAGATTGAGAGTGATCTCTGCCAGCCGAGATAAGCCTTGACTGACAACCAGCAAGGGAACAGAGGCCACAGTCCTACAACTATAAGGAACCAATTCTCTAACACTTGAATGAGTTTGGAATAAGGACCCTGAGCCCCAGATGTAAACACATCCTGCTGAACCCTTGATCTTGGTCTTGGGAGACCCTGAGTGGAAAGGTGAGTTACTCCAGGTCCATACTTCTGACCTACATAACTGTGAGCTAATAAACATACAGTTTGCAGCTGTAAGTTTGTAGTGATACACTGCAACAATAGAAGATAGATACAACAGGTAGCTAATTTTCTATCCCAATCTCTTCCAAATGTGCTTAGGGTTGTGTCAAGAGCTGAGATGGGACTTAGTTTCCAGCTTACAGATCTTTGACGTTTACATCTAGACAAGGTTTAGGAAGGCAGGATTAACTTTAGCAAGCCTTCTAGAGACTGAGTCTCGCCATTGAGACTCTTTCCATGCCTGAAATCCAACCTCTCAGAGTAGAAAGAGAAATCTGCTACCTCTGGTGGCCTGCAATCCATCTCCTACTGAGTTTTGAAGTTTCACAGATTTTTTTCAAAACTCATTGTATCTTTTAGTTGCTAAATGATCTTGGGCAAAATATTTAACCTAAGATATTTAACCATTTGTAAAATAGCTATTGGAATAACTATTTCATAAGGTTATTATGAGGATTAAAGGAAATAACACCTTAAAGCTTTAAGTGCATTTTTTAGAATATAGCAAATCGCCATAAGCATTAGCTAATATTAATTCTCTATCCCAGACAAATATCTTTCCTTCTCTAATGTTCTTTCCTGGCTTAAAAACACAAATATGTGTTTAATGCCAGAATAAATACCCATGTGTTCAGGACATAATAAACAAAATTTTTAAATAATGTCTGTCTATAAATGTTAGCATATAAATGCAAATAAACACTTATCTGGCTTCAACAGCAGGTGGGTTTAGGTAAGCATAACACAGTTAAATGACTGGGATTGTGTCCATTTTATCAATACATTTTGTAATATGCTGTCTGTATTTTAATTGCAACACCTGCTTTCTTTCTGAAAAAAAAAAAATTTATTTTTTAATTAGGTTAGGTGGATAAATATTTCCATGTTGCTACTCATCACATATTCTACAGTTATTTATTATTTCTAGACAAAATATTTTCACTTTAAAAAAGTTCAATAGTAAAATGTAACTCAAGAACTCTGTCAAACATCCTACTAGATGCAAGGTAGTCCATGTGAATATACTAAGATAAGTATTACCTTGCCCTAAACCTCAGGAGATATTGGGGAAAGGAGACAAGCTTTTGCAATAATTACTAAAAGGGATGAACTAAGGAAGAATGGGCTGAAAGAGAAAAGGAGATACTGATGATGTGTTGCTAAGATAAAGCTAACACTTGGAAACTGGCTGGATGTGGAGAATAAGGAAGAATGAGGAATGAGAATGCCTTCCTTCTTTTCTGTATCCTTGGCCAATGAGTTAGCAAGCCCCATCAAGCCCATCCTCACAACTCTGAAATCAGAGGTAAAAGAACACAATCCTTTTAAATTAGACAGACCTGAATTTGAGGCTCAGTTCTAACATATGCGAACAAAAATGACCCTGGGAAAACTCATTAATTTTCTTGAGATTGAATTTGATTGATGGTAAAATAGAGATGATAGCTGTATTTAATTATCTCTGTCACTCAACTCGCTCAAAATTCAAAGTTCAAGCAAGTTGCAAAACACTCCTTCGGTGTTTTAGGAAGATAGTAATGTCCTTGACTGCAGTGGTTATCAGAAGTAGGAAAGCAGATTCCTGGCAAGCTTTGAGAAAGATTGGGCATTCAGATCAGTGCATGTTATATTTAAGAAAGCAGCAGGATGTGAAGGTGTGAATATCGAAAAAAGCCATTTGGAGATAGCCCTGGGAGTCAGGAAAACAGTCATGGCCACGCACGCACACACACACACACACACAACAACAACAACAACAACAACAACAACTGGAAAAAGATTTAAAAATCATGTGGAACACTGATGGCTGAAACTGTGAGATTATATGAGATGGTAAAAGAAGTTTAAAGAATTTGCCATAGATTTAAAAAGGAGAATAATATAATGACTAGCTCCTCGTTCACTCTTTCATTCATTTATTAATTAAAAAATATTGAACATCTATTATATGCTAAATACAGAGTTAAGTCAGCCTACACGAACATGATTAGGATGCATTCTTTGCCCTCAAGAAACTCATGTTTTAAAGATAGAATCACACTTGAGCACAAACTTCTTGAATTTAAATTTTAGTTAACATACAGTGCAATATTGTTTTCAGGAGTAGAATTTTATAATTCATCACTTAAGTACAATACCCAGCACTCATCACAACAAGCACCCTCCTTAATACCCATCACTCATCTCCCACCCACCTCCCTCCATCAACCCTCAGTTTGCTCTCTATCTTAAGAGATTTTTGTGGTTTGTTTCCCTCTCTTCTCTTCCCCCACCTTCGTAACTTCCTGTATATTCAAAACTAAAAATAGAACTACCCTATGATCTAGCAATTGCACCATTAGGTATTTTATCCAAAGGATACAAAAATACAGGTTCACGCACTCCAATATTTAGTTTATAGCAGCATTATCAACAATAGCCAAACTTTGGAGAGAACCCAAATGTCCATCAACTGATGAATGGATAAAGAAGATGTGGTAAAATTACATATATATATATATATATATATATATATATATATATATATATATCAAAAAGGATGAAATCTTGCCATTGGCAATGATGTGGATGAAGCTAGAATGGAGCTAAGCAAAGTAACTCAATCAGCAAAAAGCAAATACCATATGATTCACTCATATGTGCAATTTAAGACACAACATAGATGACCACAAATAATTTTAATTCAGTGACAGGTAATAGGATATAGAAGCTCTTCTGAAACTTTCTTGGGGGCAGAGGAGGTTCACAAAGTTAAACCGATGTTTGAGGGACTGAAAAAAAATAAGCAAATAAAAAAGTAAAAGGCATTCACAGAAGATGGATTAATTCTTGTACATAAACATTCACATGCCCACACAGAGACAAAAAAGCTCATGATGTATCCATGAAATAGTAATTGTATAGCATGGTCAGAGTCCAAGGGTAGTGAAAAAGGAAACATGGTACAGAGGGGGAGGGTCATGAATGACAGATTCTTAAGGAATTCAGCTTCTTTTATTTTGTAGATGATGAACAGTCATTAAAGAACAGAAGGTATCTAGAGAATGGTGAAAGCAATTAAATTATATTCTATATTTTAAAACAATTAACTTCGCCAGAAATCACCATGCCAACAAATATCCCATATCACGAAAAAGAGAAAAAGAATAGCTTATTTTGACAACTGCTGTTCTATTTTGTGTAAAAAAATTTCTACCATTCTGCGGCAGATTGCAAAAATGGCAACACCATGGCTACCATCAAAAATCGGTGAAAAGGATTAAAAAGTACTAAGTACCAGTTATAAAATAAGTAAGTCACAGGAACGAAAAGTACAATATAAGGAATATAATCTATCGAATTTGTATGGTAACAGATGGTAACTACACTTATCATGGTAAGCATTTGGTAATGTACATAAATGTCAAATCACTATGTTGTACACCTGAAACTAATATTCTATTGTATGTCAACTACGCTTCAATTAAAAAAGAAAATCCATGCTAAGGAACTTCCAATTTCAAAAGATAAATATGCTTGTAATCTTTACATTGCAGTTGTTAAGGTCTTGACCAAGCCAGAAGCAGCACCACTTTGTGTTACTACATTTGTGTCATACATTCAATGATAAAAGCAAACAATAAATAAATAAAGCCAAGAGTTCATACATAAACTTAAAAAAGAAAGTGAAATGAGGCACCTGGGTGGCTCAGTTAGTTAAGCGCCCTACTCTTGATATTGGCTCAGGTCATGATCTCACAGTTCGTCAGTTCAAGCCCCATGTCAGGCTCTGTATTGACAGCACAGAGCCTGCTTGGGACTCTCTCTCCCTCTCTCTCTGCCCCTCCCCTTCTCAAACTTGCTTGCATTCTCCCTCTCTCTCTCTCTCTCAAAATAAATAAACAAACTTAAAAAAGAGAGAGAGACAGAGGGAAATCTATTCTGTACCCCTTGAATGTGGAATGACCTTGTTGTTAACTGGCCATTCGAATGTGGAAGAAACAATTCCATGTGAATACCAAGCCTGTCCCCTTTGCACGTTTCCCACAGTGTCTTAGACTCCTGATGCTACCAGGTGAGTAAGCCCAAGATGGCCTGCTGGAGGATAAGAGACATGTGAAGCCACCTTAGACCAACCAGCCTCCAGCCCCGCTGGTCACTGACCACATTCATGATGGAGCCTGGCCAAGATCGACAACCCAGCTACACCTAGCCCAAAGTGCTGATCCATAGAATAGGGAACAAAATAGAGGATACTATTTTAAGCCACTAGATTTTGGAGTAGTTCGTTACACGGCAAAGAAAATTGAGATACAGTCTACAAATTACATGTCCGCAAATGCAACATTTTCAGAAAGAAAATTCCCCATTTATTGGTCTTTCTATAACAAACTTAAACAACACCATTTGGTAATCAATCATTCATGTTCAGTTATTCACATATACAATGTAGTAAAAGTAAGTTAGATTCCAGTCATTTGAAACGGTATCATTCAAACACCAACTGGGGCTGTTTGACTTAGTCCAAGGAAAAGTTTTTGCTACAGCCAATGAATAATATAAATAGGATTCGAAAGGGAAAATTTATCCTACTTACTAAAATAAATTGTTTTCGAGTACTTAGAACTTTCATTAACTTACATATAACAGAAAAATTAATGGACTAAGTCAAATCATCCTTATATGATGTGTGAAACTGGTGTGAAACCAGTTCATTAGCTTAGAATATTACAATTTGTATGATAAAGCATTAGAATTGCAGTTGAAAAAAGTGTTCTGTTTCTTACTTTGTTGATTCAAATGGATTTTCCTGTCATCTGGTATTAAATTAGTGAAATGTTCTGATATTTGCAGATCAATAATTCTCCTACCGACAGGCAGTCAGGTACACACTTCACACTTAGGGTGACCTAGCTCTCTCTGTCTTCAAAAATCTAAGTCTGTCTCCTGATTTATGTCTTAGCCCCTTGCATTGTTTTTAAACTAAATACTCTTTTGATTGTCTCTCAACATCAAGCCCATGATCTGAGTTCACCATTCTGTGACCATATTCTTTCATCTAACCTAGAAAGTCTTGTGGAGATAATTATGGACAGTGAAACCTAGACAAAGAGGAAAATAAATATGGAAGAAAGATATTTTGAATACTTGACCTTCTAACATGACATCTCATAATAGTGGAATTTATTGTTTTTAAATCATTCATACTACTTATAGTACTTATTCCCAGTCTAAAAATTCCCATTTTTGCCATACCTTCTATTATGTCAGAAATTATCATTGCCAAAACTGTTGTCAATTTCTTAAGTAGAATGTGGTACTTTATCATTTCTTTAATTTGTATTTATTTTATCATCAGTGAGATTGGATATATTTTCAAGTTTATTTGAATCTTTTCATATCAATTTCCTAGTCAGATCCTTTGATAGTCTCTTAAATTGTTAAATATTATTTTGTCTCCAATTCTCCCATCTATTCTCTCTCTTTCTCTTTCTCCTTTATCTTCTTATATCTCACTTATATTTGCCTTTAGATATTGGGTTTATATTAAAAAATAAAACACAGAGTAAATAAATAAAAGTGCAGAGTTGGTGGTAGTTGGAGAAAATCTACACTAGAAACAAATAAATTTGGAAATTTTCTTCCCCCATGCTTTCCTTTCAGAAGACACCAATAGTTTTGCCAGGCTCCAAGAGTGGGTCAGTCACTCCTCTTTTTAAAATTTTATTTATTTTAGAGAAAGACAGAGCATGAGTGGAGGAAGTGGAGCCAAGGAGGCGGGGGGGGGGGGGGGGGAGAGAGAGAGAGAGAGAGAGAGAGAGAGAGAGAGAGAGAATCTTAAGCAGGCCCCATGCTCAGCACAGAGCCCAACACGGGGCTGAGTCCCACAACCCCAGGATCATGACCTAATCCAAAATCAAGAGTCAGTTGCTCAACTGACTGAGCCACCCAGGTGCCCCTGGATCTTTCACTCCTCTTAAGGAAGATTTCAAGAATATTGATTCTGGGAGATTTCAGAGAATGAGAAACAGCTACAATTCTATACGGGCAAATGATTTACTTGACCTGCTGGAATGTTGTTACTCTCTGAATTCTTATAGATAAAGACCTGATTGCTTCAGAATCCCAAACAGCAATATTTATAAATATAGATAATATATATCGTAGTTATAAAGATATGTAAAGAAATATAAATATCTAAACCTTTGCCAAGAATCAAGATTCTAAACGAAATGGTAGAAAGGAGGCCAAGCAGAAAAGCACAGAGGAAGCATTTATTCAATTTTCCAATTAAAATCACAGAAAGAGGCATAGCAAAGCAGTGGTTCTCAAAGCACGGTTGCCTGAACCAGAAGCAGCAGCACCAGAAAACTTTGAAAATGCCAATCCTCTGGCCCCACCTCAGAGCTACTCTGTCAGAAGCTCTTGAGTAGGACCTAAAATCAGTGTCAACAAGTCCTCCAGGTGATTGCGAAGCACACTTAAGTTTAAAGACTACTTGTCTTGATAACCATGTGCTTACCTGCATAAATAAATAAATAACATCTTCGTTCCAAGTTGTTCCAGTTTGTCTTATACCTCCTGGTATGCAGTTCTTTTTATGCTCACCACCCTTATACAACAGTTAATTTCAAGCTTCCCAGAGTGGGAGTAATCTAAAATTACCTTTTAAGACACAAACATTTACACTCCTGCTTGGAAACTCAATTAACTTTTAGGGTTCTCATTGGATTTCCTGAGCCTGCCCAGAGATTGGAACTTTAAAAGAAAGAGAGGATATCCTTTTTTTTTTTTTTTTTTTTTTTTTACTTTCAGATCATTACCTGAGGTCCCTCTTAGAATGATTCTCAAAGACTCTTCCTCCCTCCCTCCCCCTCCCTCCCTCTCTCTCTCCCTCCCTTCCTTCCTTCCTCCCTTCTTTCCGTTGTTCATTCACGCCTGTACTGCATGCCAGGGCACTTGCCTTTCACTGGGTTAGGTACAAAAAGTTAGCCAACAGATATGTACCATGGTCTCACAGTAACTAAAATCAGAAGGGATGATTGATGTGCATTATAAAGCTACACGTTCTAAACTATAATAAGTGCCACAATAAAGTAGTACAGGACACTGTGTAAGAAAGGGGATGTAATCTCTAAATTCGGGGAAACTTTCCCCAAGTGAGTAACAAGCCTAAGATAATATCAAGACTGTCCTCTAGATGTCTGTCCATCTCCTCAAAGAATAAAAAGACACGCCTGTGGGAAATTTGAAGGGTGGTAAGAAAAAAAAATTGCCTTTTCTTCCTTTGGATAAAGTAAACATACAAAGGGGAAAAAAATGTTGCCTTATTGTGTTACTTCTTATTTCTGTCTATCCTGATTATTTTCAGGATTAGTATTATGTAAAAGATGCCAACCCATCCCTTTTGAATGAAAAGGTGTGTTATATCAACCTCCATTTACTATAAAGACTGAGTTTTCAACTGAGTGGAGGTGAGGCATTTCTTATCTGTAGATATGACCTGATAAGAAGCGGGTCTACCCATTAAAGCCAAGTTCAAATAACTGAGCATGTTCCAGCATCCGAGTGGTCAAGATGACACTCTGTCATTAAATCCAAGGAATTGGGAAAAAAAGAAACTGGTTAACAGCCATTGTAGTCAGTAAAAGTGGTCAGCACTGATGAACTCTAACAAAGTAGGTCAAAAAGAAAAGGACCCTTGAATTATTTCATAACAAGTCAATAGAACAAAATCACATTTTAATACTCAGTTCCTGTAGTCAGTTTAGGTGGAGGAACAAGTAAGTCATGGTTAGAGTGGTTAGAAATATCAAAATATCTACAGAGGAAGATCAACTTGAGGATAAGACAATGTGTTCTATTTTTTTGGTAAATAAAATGTGTAGAATTATTGAATCACTAGATTGCACACCCGAAACCAATATAACACTGTGTGTTAACTACACTGGAACTAAAATAAAAAACAACACCCACACATATGCGTGTGCATGCGCACACACGCACACACACACACACACAAAGAAAAAGAAAATGTCTTCTACTAACCAAGATATACTAACCAAGATATACTTACCAAGATAACAGCATTATGGTTTCTACAAAGGAGAGGTTCTTCTGTGACCAGAGGGAAAAAGAGTACCGTTACTCTCCCTGGAAAATGTAAGATGTAAAGTTAGGCTAATCTTATGAGTAGGCAAAATAGAGTGTAGCCTGTGCAGTGAGATATAGTTTTCTCTTTGTTTTATGGCTACACTTTTATTGCATTTTCTTACATCTTTGTTTTTATTTAATTTTAAATAGCTAATGCATTTAACATTGTTCCAAAACAAACAAAGAAAGGTAAAGAAATGTATGAATAAGAAAAGTCTCTCTCCCTCCACAGTCCTCTGTTTGCCCAGCTCTTCTCCCCCTATTCTCACCCTGTACCAACATTATCACTTTGCTGTGTATCTTTCCTATTTTTATACCAGGCCAGTATGCTATACATACTGTTCTACACATACACACACATACCACGGATAGTTTTCATTTGACAATGTGTAATCTGATCATGTTGTTACAGATCGCTTCTTATTTTACAGTTAAACATCACTGCCTTATATTGGACACATCGCATTATATACTTATGATGAGTGAGGCTGAGAATCTTCTCATATGTTAAAAAAAAACATTTTGCATTCCTTTTATGAGCTGTTTATATTACTTGTCCTTTCCTCTGTCAAGTTATTGGAAAGTTTGATGTTCAAAAATTTTAACCATCACTATTGGCACCATCACCAGCCAATAGCAAAGGATGCCAGCCTAATTCAAAGGGATGCCAGGTGGAAACACCTGGAATGCCTGTGGCATCATGTTCCGGTGGAAAATTAGCCCTGATTGTTCGTCTTTTTCTAGTTGCTTTCAGCATAGAGACTATTGAAAATAACTTTTTCCAAACGTGTCGTTTCTCTTCTGAATTTGCTTATGTTATTTTTTTGGAAGGCAACCTAAACTTTTTACATTTTAAATCATTAAGTTTTCAGACCCTTCTTTTATGCCATTCACATTTTCAATTAGAAAGAGTTTTCCACTCCACCAATTCCTTTTTTTTTAATACATATATTTCAAATTTTCTTGCTTAAATTTTAAAAGACTGGGATGTTATCTTAGTACACATTGTGAGATATGAATATGTCTATCCTTATTTTCCCCAGGTAATTGCTTAGTTATCTGACGATACTTACTGATTAGCCCATCTTTTCCCCCACTGACTTAACAGCAACTTTATCCATATATTAAATTCCCATATGAATGTGGGCTTATTTCTCTCCCTTCTATTTTGTTTCATTAATCTGTATAAATCCACCCGTACTAGCACGACAGTGATTGAATTAGTGAATATTTATATTTGAAACTTGAAATCTGCTCTACTCTCATTGCTCTTCTTTTTCAAAGTTTTCCTATTTATTCTTATTTTCGCGTATTAAGTTTAATGCCAGTTTGCAAAGTTACCCTCTTTAAAAAAGATGTTGGTGCCGCTCGTATACACTACTGGTGGGAACAAAAAAAGCAGGAAGGAAGTTGGTCATATCTAGCAAATTGCATGTTCATTTGACCTTTGAACAAGCAATCCAAATTCTGGCAACTTATCCCCAGAGGCTCATTAGCAAAAACCTGAAAATATATATGTACAAGAAAATTCACTGAAGCATTTTTGTAGTAGCAAAAAACCTGGGAAATCCTAAATTATTATCAATAGGTAGCTAGTTGAATAAAATATGTATATGTACACAATGGGGTAAAGTGAAGCTGTAAAGAAGGTTAAGAACCAACTCTATATTCTACTACGGAGTGATCTGAGTAAAGTAATATCTAATAGGTTTCTTAAACTTCCTTTGTTTCTCTGTCTTTTTACCTCTTCTCATTTCTTTAGGGTGTATTTTTCTTCAGTAGATTACATAATGATTTATGTAATTTTTTTTCTTAAAGAACCAGCTGTGGTATTTATTAATTGTATACTTCTTTGGTTTCTAACACATTTTAAAGTTCATAACCTCTAGATTCAGATGCTTATTTGTTTTCTTTTCTCTTTCATTTATATAAATATTTCAGCTGATAAATTTTTCTTCTATGCATTCCTACAGTGAATCTCATCAATTATTATGTATAATGTTCTCATTTTTATTACTTTACAGAAATTCTGCAATTCCTGTGTGCATTCTACATTGACTCTAGAGATGTTTGAACTTATTGTTTTGTTAGTTTGTTTTAATTTCCAAATAGAAATCTCTTTTGTTTTCTGGTTTAATTTTTGGTTGTTTATTATTTTTCCATCAGAAGAATGTTCTATATTATTTCCACTTTTTGGAATGTTTGAGGTTGCTTTGTGACCTCTTATATGATCAATTTCATGAGTATAACAAGGATGCTTGAAAATAATGAGTATTTTCTATTTTCAGGGTTCAAAGTTTGATATATACCAATCAGACACACTTTTTAAATTATGTCATTGAGGTCACCTACAATTGTACATTTTGTGCAGTTAGATCTATCAGATTGAGAAAGACAAATTAAATTCATCTACTGCTAATAAGTAGATACATTTTTCCTTTTAATTTCCTGTATTTTCAGCTTCTTATAGTTACTTGTATTTGAGGCATAACTACTCATAATGTTTATCTCCATTATAAATTCCTCATATTAACATTACAAAGGAAGCTTCTCTTTCTCTTTGAATAATTATTGCCCTAACCTGTGTTTTGTTTAATTTCTTACAAGTCAAGATCCCCACATTATTTTTTGTTTGCACTGCATGAGAATACATTTGCTTCTTTTTGTCCCAAATTCTCTGAATTATTTTACTCATTGACTTTGGCTTCAATGTAGAGTTAGGTTTTCTTTATGCTCCAATCTGAAAATCCGTGTCTTTCAATAAGTGTATTCTTTATTGACACACAGATATCAACAAATATTGCCTTGCCAGAAATATCTGTTGTACCACTCAGATGAGTGCTCTTAGAGAATCTTCCTTTTAGGTTTGAGATACTACCTTTCATCTCTCTTTCCTAGGTATCTCTGCCCTGCTCTCTACCTGGTTCTCCCTTAGAGATAACACCACATTCAGTCATCAGCTCTATGAGAATACCTTAAAAGTCTGTATAAGATGTGCGTCAATCAGGTAATTAAATGGACTTACAAAGTCATAGTCAGTACCACCTGGACCCTTTATCTCTCCAATCCTGGTCCCAAACCTACAATCTAAGATTTCTACTTTCCTTGGAAGAAAACTGACCATCCTGCCTTCTAACCATAGCAATATAAAATTAAAAAATCTCTGCCAAATCGCAGTTCTCCAGGATGAGCCCCACCTTATCCCCCAAAAAGAATTCAGCAAAATGAAACACCACTCCCCCTTCATTTCCTTATTCCCCCATGGCAGGCAGCTTACTCTTCCTTTAATATCTACCTTCAGTTTAAAACTTTCTCTTGCCCTCCAGTCAAGTATGCTTCCGTCCTCTCCAGAACAAAATCCATTTAGGATGTACCACCAAATTTTCTACTTCTAAAATTCCTTCCTGGATAGATGGTATTGTAAAAAGCACACGAACATATTTTTTTTTCCACCTTTAAATTGAAATCATCTCAGGAAAACAGAATTTCCTTAAAATCTTGTAGACACAGAGTTGTCAGCACTAGTCAAAGAGAGCAGACCTCATTAAGAGTTTGTCTATAGTTATTAGCACCTTAATGTAAATTGCTTTTTCAGTTAACTGGTTTTAGTGCAGTGAGCAAATGAAAAAACGTAAGAGTTGGAGGAAGAGTGATTTTGAAAGAAACTTTAACGGAGAGATTTAGTGATGAGTAGAAAGCTTATTATCACCAGGAAGCAGACAGGAGGCAGCCAGAGAAAGAGGAGTAGACAAAGAACGGGAAAAAAGGGAAAACAATGTACTTTGTTTAATTCACATTTTTACCGGGGCAATCCCCTTCTCCAAAGTCAAAACTATGCACTAAAGCACACCTGATAAATCTGTGCACTTAAGGATTTTTTTTCTAACATATATTTATGAAAGTTTTCAAACATACACCAAGGTTGAAAGAATTTTAATATATAAAAACTGGTATATCCACTAACTGGATTCTACCATTAACATTTTACTTATTTTTTTTTTGGCCACATATCTATGCATCTACCCATCCAGCAATCTAATTTTTGATACATTTTAAAGTCAATTGCAGAATTTGCATGTTATAAACCAGAGTTCATTTTTTTAATAGTTTCATTTCTGTAAAGGTAAAATTTACAGTGTAAAATACTATTATCTGACATCTAAACTGTGACAGCTCTGTGCTTATCTCCAGAGATGCCTGGAAGTCTAGTACCAAGATATGAACAAGCGGGCTAATTAAAAATTCATAATGTGCTGTTTAATTTCGAACTTTAAACTTTACCCAGGACCAACTTGCTTATTGACCACTTACACTTGGTGTAAGTGGTCAAACACCCAGGCTTGCCTCTGTGACTAGTGGGGCATAAAAGACTGCTGGAAATCTTTCCTCACGGTCTCCTAAAACTGATTCTTCACTCACTCCTCAGTGGCTCATAATCCACGGACTAAGTGCATTCTGTGAGACCCAAACATTCTATGAGCTGAGTCTGGGAGTTTCTCTGACCCCATCATTACCTACACTTTCCTATGTCATTCTTCTTGCCTTGATTAAAGCCATAAGTGTGCTTTGTAAAGTATTGTAAAGCTTTTCATTTATCTAATCCTGTAAACTTGCTGCATTTATATACAACGAAATACATAAAGTTTAATGATGTTTACTAAGTTTTGACAAATTCCTACCAAGACAGAATGTTCCCTCATACTCCTTCCTAGTCAACACATAGCTCACTTCCAGGGACACCTGCTGTTCTATTTGTCGATTTTTCCCCCAGTACAGATTAGATTAGCCTATTTCAGAACTTCATATATATGGAGCCATATAGTATGTATGGGCTTTTGCGTTTGGCTTCTTTCCTTAGCATGTTTTTTAAAAATTTTTTTAATGTGTATTCATTTTTGAGAGACAGAGACAGAGCGTGAGCAGGGGTGGGGCAGAGAGAGAGGGAGACACAGAATCCAAAGCAGGCTCCAGGGTCTGAGACGTCAGCACAGAGCCCAACACAGGGCTCGAACTCAGGAGCAGTGAGATCACGACCTGAACCAAGGTCAGACACTTAACTGACTGAGCCACCCAGGCACCTTAGCATGTTTTTTGAGATTCATTCTTTTTGTTGTTCTTATCAGTGTGTTGTTTCTTTTTATTGCTGAATTAATATTCCTTTGCGTGAATACACCACAGATGGTTACTCCTTTTTCTTATTAATGTACACAAAGGTTTTTTCCAGTTTGAAGCAATTTTGAATAGAACAGTATGAGTATAATCGCAAAACAACAACAACAACAACAACAACAACACTTTCTGTTTTTCCTACTTTGGAATAAATATCAGAGGTATAAACTTCTGGGTCACATGATAAGTGTGTTTTACTTTATGAGAAACTGTCACATTTTCCCAAAGTGGCTGCTGCATTTTAGCTTCCCATCAGTAACATGTGACAGCTTTAGTTACTCCATATGCCTGCCGACATTTGATGTTATCAGTGGTTTTAATTTTAACCACTCAAGTGGATGTAAGGTGGTATCTTCTAGTTTTAATTTGTGTTTCCCTTATTACTAATGTTATTAAGCAATTTTATATCTGTTTAATGAACATTTGCATATGTTCTTTTGTGAGGTGTCTACCAAAAAAGTATGTCCATTGTTTTAAATTGGATTATTTGTCTTCTCATTATTGAGCTATGGGAGTTCTTTATATTTTGGCTGTCAGTTTCTTTGCACTGTATGTTTTGTAAATATGATCACTGAGGCTGTGGCTTGCTTATTCATTTCTCTTATTAATGATGTCTTTTGAGGAACAGAAGTATTCAACTTTAAAGAAGTCTAGCTTTACCAATCCAACCTGCAGAAAATTAATAAATCATTGAAAAGCAAAAAATCATTTTTTAAATGTTTATTTATTTTTGAAGGAGAGAGACAGAGTGTAAGTGGGGAAGGGCCAGAGAGAGAGGGAGACACAGAATCAGAAGCAGGCTCCAGGCTCTGAGCTGTCAGCACAGAGCCTGATGCGGGGCTCAAAATCACAACCAGTAAGATCATGACCTGAGCCGAAGTCGGATGCTTAACTGACTGAGCCACCCAGGTGCCCAAAAAATCATTTTAAAATTTGGGGGGGGGGGTCATTTGATATTCAGTAATAGTAACAATATTAGCCTATGTCCCCAGGCTAAAAGTTAATAAAAAAAAAAAAAGATGGTTCATTATGAAGAGCCCTGAACTGTGACCCATGCACACCTAAAAAGTACTGAACACGTATAAAATGGAACATTTTTATTATGAATAAATATGAATTATGACCTTCTGTTATATTACCCCATCCTTGCATGAATAGTAAAGAATTCAAATCCTTCATGCATTATGCAAGAACTCACACAGAAATTCTTGAAACCTCACAAGAATGGAACTCCATTTTGTAATCTTGATTAGTACTTTTTTAAGTGCTAGCTCTTGATAATTTCCTTGACATAACCAACAACACCTCTTCAATGTGAAAAATCAGTTGACTAAAATTATGTGAACCACACAAAAAAATTGAGACTGGGGTTCTATAATTATGGTTGTGCCAGTTATAATGTAAAACAATAAATTAAAAAGATTGTAAGAGTGCCTTTTCTCCTTCACACCAGGGGATAATACTTAATGATATGATAGACTCTTACTGAGGGCATTAACTAATGTCAATGAGGATGGTGATTTTTTTTCCTGAGAACACAATTACAAACTATAAAGCTGTATTTGACTCACTTACATTTCAATACAAAAAGATTAACATAATAAAAAACATTTTGTAGAGACATTATTTTGTTTTTCAAAGCCCCATGCTTTTTAGAAAAGAAATTAAAAAAAAAAATCTTAAGAACAGAATGGCAATCTGAATTTCAGGGAGAATATGAAACAGTTAAATAGTTTTCCCACATTCAAAATCATGAAAATATACAGTCTAATCATGAAATGATTTGATTATGAAGAAGATAAGTTTCCAAATAGTATTATTTTATTCAAGCTAGATTGAGTCCTTTAAGACTCGATGTTTATCCTAAAATGGTAGGCTAGAATTCATATACATTCATTCATTCCACATATATTTTAGAAGATACTAACTGTATGTCAGGCATTCTGAAAGCTCCAAAAATACAACCTTTAGCAAACTAAAAATTCCTGATTCTTATAGAGGTCATTTTATAATGACAGGAAATAATTAATAAGTGAATGGCATGTCTGGAGATGATAGGAATCAAGAGCAAAATAAATGATGAAAAAATACTTAAGGGATGTGAAAAAGCAAGTCACTTAGCTTGCTTAAGGAAAAGCAGGCTAAGAAAAGGAAAAAGAAAGAAAGGAAAAAGCCTTAGGACAGGATTATGCATCCGTCTTCCATGAATCCAGTGAGCTTAGAATAGAGTGACATTATACAGATGTAGGTGGGGCTAAATCAGAGGGTGTCTTTAAGGCTTGCATTTTCCCTGACTGACAAGGGCAGCCATTAGATGATTTTTTTTTTTTTCATTAGGTGATTCTGAGCCAAGGAATCACCTGATAAAACTGTTTTATAAAGCATTCTGTCTGCTTCCTGGAAAAGAACACACTAAGAACATAAGAATGGAGTGACACCAGTTAGGAGACTACACAGTCCGGTTGAGAGATGATTTTGCCTTGGGCCAGGAAGGGTAACAGTGGACATGGCCAATAGGTGGTTTGATAAGAGAATCGAGACTTCAAGGACAAGACTGGATTAGGGATATAAATTTGAAGGACCAAACCATATAAGTGTATTTAAAGCCTCAAAAGTAGATGAAGTCACTTCCTAAGTAGTGTGGATAGAGAATAAAAAGATGAGGAAAACAAAAAACTAGTTAAAAAACTAATAAGTAAAGCCAGAGAGATTTTAGGTATAACAAACAAACGTGGTGTCCCACCAAGCAGGTGAAAAAAGTGTATCAGGAAGTCAGGAGAGAGAAATTGTGTCAAACGTGGCTGATAGGTGAAGTAAGGTGAGTACTGAGAATGGCCATTGGTTTGTCAAGATGAAGTCACTGGTAACAGCAACGTGATAGGGGCAAACAGAGAATAGGGTTGGAGTCAGCAAATACAGGTGACCCTTGTATAATGCAGGGTTAAGGGTGCTGACATCCTTGCCATCAAAAATCAACATGTAAATTTTGATTCTTCAAAAACTTTACTAAGAGCCTACTGTTGACTGGAAGCCTTACTGATAACACATATTTTGCATGTTATAATGCATTATATACTGTATTCTTACAATAAAATAATCTTAAGAAAAGAGAATATTATGAAGAAAATAACAGGAAGAGGAATGCCTGGCTGACTAGGTGGGTAGAGCATGTGACTCTTAATCTCTTGTGAATTCAACCCCTGTTGGGTGTACAGACTACTTAAAAACAAAAATTTTTAGAAAAGAAAATAATAGAAAGAGAAAATATATTTAAAGTACCATACTGTATTTATATGTAAAAAAAAAAAATCTGGGTATAAATGGACCCATGCAGTTCAAACCTGTGTTTTTCAAAGGTCAACTATATAGACAATTATTTCTTGGGCTTTGGTGTAAAGGGGAACTGATAAATGGAAATGCCAACTGCAGGAAAAGGATGGCTCCTCAGTCCTGCTCTCTTGCCTCAGTAACGTATGCCCCCATCTATCACTAGACAGCTCTAGAATTTTTTTCTCTTTACTTTCTAAGTGTGTCCCACCCCTATTTGTGAGTCCAAATCATCTTAAGTAGAACGTTTAGTAAGAGATATTTAATTTAATTGTGAGTACATACCTTTGCATTATTTATAAGGAAACTGAATTATAGTATTATAGTCCCACTAACTTCAGAATGAAAGAAAACTTATTTCTTTGTTAGAAAATTCTGAAATATATTGGACAATCTTTGAGAATACACACTAGATTTCCCACTTGCCTAGATAGAATTCACATGGATATAATTTTTCCAACAGGAAGTGATCATCCTCTTGAGGGGAGCACTCACCTCTGTCCATATTATCTCTATTCTATCCCTTGTTCTCTAACACATTTTTCCTCCCCTTACCTCATTTTTGAAAAAGAAAGAGGAAGAAAGAAGAAAGAAAGAAAGAAAGAAAGAAAGAAAGAAAGAAAGGGAAGGAAGAAAAGAAGGAAGGAAGGAAGCTCTAAAACAGGCAAACAACTTATCTGAGTGCAAAAGGAATACATCTACACTGTGAAAAAGAGATACTTGAGAAATATAGAGGAGTAATAAAGAAAAATTACTCAGATTTTTACTCTTCAACATTTTGGATTCATTACCCTATTACTGTTGCAAACTGCTTAGCAAACAAGATATCACACATATTTGCAGTTAAAATAATGCAGCCACTATTTTCTAATGATAATAAAATGTTAAACCTGTTTGTATTATTTCATGGTATACTACACCAGAGTAGAGTTTGGAACATTCAGAAGCTTGCTGATATTTTGCCATGATAAAGCAGGCATTTTTAATTCTTATTCTTTAAATCTTCCCCTGTTTTTAGAAATTTTCCTCAAGGTATGTATTCACAAATAGAATTTCTGGGTAAAAGCACATGAACCCAGAGTTAGGCTCTGGGTCATAGTAACAGTTTCCAAAAAACTTGTTTTCCAAGTTATACCTCCACTAGCACTAAGTAGGGGTGGAATTGTTAATGTTTTGCATATTTCACAATTTGCTGAAAATGGTTTATCATAGCTATGATTCATCTACTCATTATTAGTAAGAGTAATCTCTTTCCAGTGTTAATGAACCACACACCTTCCTATTTTCGTAGTTTGTGTGCCTGGCTCAACCAGCTGTGGCTTACTTTAGGGCATTTTTCCCTGTGTGAAGTGGTTTAATGTCTTTGTAAATTAAGAATCCTAATTATCTGTCACATTTTATTTCAAATACACTTCCATATTTTTTCATTTAATTCAGGTTTTGTTTTGCTTTACTTTATTCACTTGAAGGAATTTACATACCGTGAGGTGCATTGGTCACTTGTAGGTGTTTGATTTTATTCAGATTCATAAAGTTTGTCTCCACTGACAAATTAAAATGATATTCTCGGTTTTTGTTTTTGAGTTTCAATCTCTATGTTTAGCCCTTTCATCCTTTTTAAATTTATTTGGATAAAATGGAGTGAAGTAAAATCGAAATGGATTTTTTAACTAGCTCCTCAGTACTCTCAGCAATACATTTTGAAGGATCCTTCTGGTTCACCTGATTCATCAGGTCTCATTTATCATGAATTACACTAAAGGATCTGGTTTCATGAGAGCTATTCTATTCCATTGATCTGCCAGTCTATTTTTCACCCAGTAATTACTAGAGTTTAATCATTTAAATTACACATTTAATTATACTAGTCTAAGAAAAAGTTTTATCTTATAGGACTAGTCCCTACATATTATTCTTCCTCTCTTAAAGTTTTGCAATGTTTCGCATCTTCGTATTAAGATAGGAATGAAGTCCCCATTTTTGTTGCCATTTTGTACAGTGATTAAGAGCATTGATTCTCAACCAGTCTGCACAGATTCAAAACCCCAGGTCTATCACACACTAACTCTATAAACTTGGACAAATTATATGAACTCTACATGCCTCATTTTCACATTTGCAACATGAGTATAATAATAGAACCTATCTCATAGAGCTGTTATAATGATAGAGTGATTGATTAAATATATGTAAAGCATTTAGGAAAGTACCCGGCAACATAACAGAGAACATTACATAGAAGTGTTTCCTATTATAATTTAGTGGCATCCACTTTGCTAAGCTTTATATGCATCCGTCATTGAATCCCTGCTTGGGCCCACTTCTTAGGACTCTCTCCTTCTGACTTAATGATTTTGTGAAAGCAACCAACTTAAAATAATTCCATGTTTGGTCATAAGAATAGTCTCACAGGAGAAAAAAAAATCCAAGACTTATTTTCCTATCTCCACTGAAATTATTTATAGGTATTACCTCACCTGAAGTTACTGATTCTCTTGACTTTCCACTCCATAGGACAGGAAGAAAAAACACAAAGGCTCACAGAAGTGTGAGTATGCATGTTTAAAATAACTCCCAATTCATTTTTGTTGAAACACTGCATTATCATCTGTCTTCCGTTATGATTTTATGCAATCTATAAAACAAGATTTTAAGAATAACTCTTAAAACTATCAGATCATAGTTTGTCCCAAATATACACTCATATATACATAGCATTATCTGAATTGGCCTGTTATGATGCACTCCCAATAGTTTGGGTTCTTAAATGCTAAGGGTGAGAGAGAGAGAGAAAGAGAGAGAGAGAGAGAGAGAGAGAGGAGAGAGAGAGAGAGGAGAGAGAGAGAGAGAGAGAGAGAGAGAGAGAGAGAGAGAGAGAAAGGAGATTTACCAGGAGAAGAGAATAGGTTAAAAATGGAGATTCAAAACAAAAAAAGGAGGGGGGCACCTGGGTGGCTCAGTCAGTTAAGCGTCCGACTTCAGCTCAGGTCATGATCCTGCCGTTCGTGAGTTCGAGCCCCACGTCAGGGCTCTGTGCTGACTGACAGCTCAGAGCCTGGAGCCAGCTTTGGATTCTGTGCCTCTCTCTCTTTCTGCCCCTCCCCTGCTAATGCTCTGTCTCTGTCTCTCAAAAATAAATAAACGTTAAAAATTTTTTTAAAAAAATGGAGATTCCAGAGATTCTGGGTTTGCACATTCAATAAGTCCTTGCCTTGCCTCCCAGGTGATAGAATACAGATGGTTTCAAGGAACATACTTTGAGAAATACTGCCCAAAGGAGGGACCTAAAGGGAAGCATTTTCTATCATTATGATCGCTTCCTTAAGAAAAGAGAAAGACAAACTTCTCAGATTAAGGAATGTTATCAGATTACCTGTGGAACACAGTGAGTCAGGGATGGGAAGAAGATAGACACACCCAGATATGCTGCTGGTGTTGCAAGAACAGATACTTAAAATCAACGGCTGCCATGTCAAGCAGACTCTGCAGATCATTTTTCTTTCTCCAAAACGTGGAATCCCTGCTGCAGGGAGCTTCCTTCCTCAGGGCCACCTCTTCTGATTTCCACTTCCTCACAAAAACAAAAACAAAACCAGATTGTACTTAGGAAAAGTACAATCTACAATCTCCACCTTTCAGATAGTGTCTCAACACATTCCCTATTCAAATTTTGTCTCTTCTTAAAGACCCCAAAAGTATGGGTGTAGCGGTTGTGTTTTCACCATCCATGACTGGCACCTCATCAAAGTATGGCCAGTTCAAGAGGAAGATGGGGATATCATTAGGTGTCTCTATACTTACACATAAATATGTGGACATTCTCTTTCAAAATGCTTCCAATACATATCCCGAATTCTACATTCAATGATTTCCATACAAATTGAGACTTTAACTCAATACCATCACCAATATGTCATGCAATACGAGTTAAACCGTCTACTTTTCCAGGTGGCCAACTCAGATGTCTTCTCTTGCATATATTACCTCCCTCTCTTTGCTCACTTCTCCAACCAACAGCACTTAATTGTAATGAATTCCACATGTCAGTGAGATCCATTGGTATTTTGAGAACTAGTCTAAGGATTAATGTTTCAGCAAGTTCAGAAAAAGTAGAGTAAGAATTATGAGAGAAATGGGTTCCCAGAGAAGTATTAATCATGTTTAACTTGAAACAAGTTAATATTCTCATGGTCTAACATGCTTCAAGTGTATGATGAACTTTTATAGACAGAAAATTATGCCAGCTCCCCCCCCCCAAATTGGTTATCATTCACTGAGTTTCTCTCAATGGTTTAATATTTGCTTAGAGTTTTACAGACCATTCATTGGGTTATGTGAGAAATATTCATCTTTAAAAGATACTTAAGGATGGTAGTTTTTAACTCAGTCAGTATCTGGGCAGTGATAAAATAGTCATAGGTAATAACATCCATCATCCTCAACTCACTGAAGGCAGGTTGCTTTAGTGAATGAGTTGTACATTTCACGGACCAATTTGCTTCACTTAGGGAACAACCTTAGTAGTAACATAAAGCCTGTGGAGGAATACTTCAAAGGAATACAGAATGGGCAAAAAAGAATGACATAAAGGACAATGGACCAATATCTATGACAAAAAAAAAAAAAAATACCCCACAGGATTTAGTGAACACAAAAGTCTGAAGTATGAAAATAATTAGCTTCTAAATAGAATGAAACCGATTCTTTTTTTCTTAGGCCTTTTAACACACTTTTATTATGTTAACTATACCTGAGGATAATTTCTACCATATCGAGGAACCAATTAGGAACCAACAACTGACAACATTTTAAAGTTACTAGAGTAACATTTAGGAAGCATAATATGACATTTTAATATCCTGAAAACTCTTTTTATGAGCAGGAATCTTCCCTCTGAAACTTGTCATAGCCTGGTCAATCATACATAGAACAGTCTCCTATCCTCGGTGATTATGACTTTCCTCACTCCCGTCCTTGTCACACAGACTTGTTTCGAGCCGATAGATACCACAAGACTCTCCTAAAACGCCAGGGGAACTTTAGAGCTGAAACAGAAAACAGCCCAGGAGCACCACTTCCTGACAAGGTCAACTTTTAGCTGGGTAAGGCACAGTGAGAATCACCCCGGACCTGAGATCAGAATTCCCTGGGATCAAATTCAGATTCCTCCGTGTTCTATATGTGCCATCTTGAGCAAATCGCACCACCCTCCAAGCCTCTGTTTCCTTTCCTAAAGCAGTGATGGCAACATCTAAGTGTGAAATTGTCTTGTCCAGAGCTTGACCTGTAGCAGCTACTCAGAATTGTGGCTGAACCTAAAGGTAAATGTTGGGAAAATTCCAGAATCCCTCATTTAATTTCTACTCTTCCTCAAACCTAAGAGTTTATGTTCACCTTAACATAAGGGACAGTTCTTCTCCAGTGTATACACAGTTTCAGTGATTGTCCTGTTTGTTATACATAGGGGTGTGCAGAGCCCTGCCACATATTTCATTTACTGGCAGAAGTATTTAATAAATGTCACTGACTTGAATGCAAATAAGAGCAAACACTATGTGCCAGGCACTATTCTAAGTGCATTACCTGTATTAATTTATTTAACCCACACAATAAGCTAATGAAAAAAAGAGTCAATTTATTTGTGTGTGCCTAAAAGCTCAGGCAACAAAGAGAACAGAATCCCTTGCGTCTTAGAAATGCTTCTAAATAATGAGGAGCCTGATTTCGTGCAGCTGTTCTTTTCTGCATCCCCTAAGCTCGTTTGTTTTGAGAATGCATGGAATCACTCCAAATCCAGGATGCAGAATTCCATAGAAATGGTCCAGGTGGCTGGCTGTTGAAGAGAGAGGTATATAACAGCTATAGATGTAAGCATTTGCAGCTAAGGAAGAGGAAAGGTCAACCTAATTCTATCACAATACCATTAATCAAAACAACTTTTCCATAAATCACTGGGGATTATAAAGGATGAAGGGAAATTTTCTTCCCTTCACTTTTTAGCCTTCCTTGATTTTGTGTATGCTCCAAATCAAGAACTTTTTTTTTTTTTTTTTACTTTGATGGTGGGTATAGTCTTTTCTCAGATCCATCAGATGGTTGGGAGTATTAAAAAGATCTCATTTGAAGATGTCAAAGAAAGAGACAGAATAAAGACAGGCTCATGTTGAGAGCATTCAATGGCATTTGGTGACACTTTCACCTGTAAAATAGTGTGCTTCTTATTGTTCTTTTTATTCCACTAAACTTGCAGCTGTTATGTAAATGTTTCCCAGGATATCAAATTTTTGCTTAAAGTATGAAATTAAAAAGACAATTATTGAAACATCCACCAGCTATACATAGCTTTATTATTCAAAACAGACATAAAACACTGAGACATTACCAGAATATACAATGCTTTTTAAAAATCAACAAATTTTGACAGCCTTGTTTATATTAAATTTTCCAATATGATAAGGAGACAATGTTTCTTTCTATGTTATAATACTTCTTGTTTCTTCGTAACAATTCTTTTGCTTTAAGTTTATTTATTTTGAGAGAGAGAGAGAGAGAGAGACAAAGAGAGAGAGAGAGTGCACATGAGCAAGGGAGGAGCAGGGAGAGAATCCCAAGCAGGCTCTGAGCTGTTAGCACAGAGCTTCATGTGGGGCTCAAACTCACAAACCTATGAAATCATAACCTGAGCCTAAGAGAGGGACGTGTAACCCACTGAGCAACCCAGGCACTCCCCCACCCTTTTTTTTTTTTTCAATACACTATTTAACTATAGTTACCCTGTTGTAAGTTGCTTCTCCAGATTTATTTACCTCATAACTGAAAGTTTGTACCTTTTGACCACCTTCATCCACTTCTCCTCACCACCCACCAACTTCTTCAGCATATGATAACTCTATTTTCAAAAGTACAAAGCTCATTTTTTTTAGTTAATGTTCTCTTTTTCAGTATAATGCCTTAATATAAATCCAGGAACTATGTTATTATATTGCTAATGTCTACATTTCCACATAAATTGGATTCTCTCTCATTTTATAATTAATTTTTTAAGAGGTACATTGCTTTCCTGTGTCTCTAAGTTTATTATTGATAAAGATACTAGACAGCCATATAGTTTTAAATAAATTTTTACTGAAATATTATTTCAATGTTAGGAGTAAAGTGATTTTTCAATTGTTTAAATTATTTTCTGTCAATATCATGTGATGGGGTTCTTGAGCAAACAGCTAAGAATTTTTGAGATGTCTTTGGTGCAAAAAGGTGATTTTATCAAAGTAACAGGATAGGACCCATGGCAGAAAGAGCTGCCCTGGGGTTGTGAAGAGTGACTCATTTTACACTTTTAAGTTAGTGAGGGTTAGGAATAGCATAAGTCTCTAAGGAATTTGAGAGCAAGAGCTTTCAGGACCTTGAGGGGCTAGCTACTGTTAAGATAAGGTTACTTTAGTATTAATTTTTTTATTTATTTTTTTTTAATTTTTTTTTATGTTTATTTATTTTTGAGACAGAGAGAGACAGAGCATGAACAGGGGAGGGTTAGAGAGAGAGGGAGACACAGAATCTGAAACAGGCTCCAGGCTCTGAGCGGTCAGCACAGAGCCCGACACGGGGCTCGAACTCACGCTCTGCGAGATCATGACCTGAGCCGAAGTCGGACGCTTAACCGACTGAGCCACCCAGGCGCCCCACTTTAGTTTTTAATAAAACAAAAACATCAAGGAAGTAAGGCAGCTATGAATTGCTTGAGGAAGGTCACTCTCTGTATGTTTCAGGTGACTATCTGTGGGCTGCAAGCTGTAAAGAGATTTAATTTAAGCTACATTTCTCTTGCCTTTGTTTCCCTCATCGTTTTCCTACCTGAACAACCTTGACCCTTAAATCTTTAAGGTTGCTGAAGGCTGAAGGTCTTATTTTCTTAGCTTCTTCCTGCTGAATAGGGGCACAAAGATGTCTCCACCCATGGGTCAAGGTTGGTCAGTTGAGAATTTAACAGGAGTTAAGAAAAGCTAAGGCAGCTGTATCTAGAGTTGATAACATTTAGGAGTTTTCTTGAGTAGAAAGAATCATCTGTTGGCTTGAAGTTGTGACACTGAAGGAGTCTTGGCACCAGGTGGAGAGACATGGGAGAAAACAGCAAAACATGATTAAAATAACAAAAGAAAGAGAAGCCCAAATAAGAATACTTTGATATCCACAAATATCTCTCTTTAGTCCAGGAATTTAACCAGCTACTAAAGGAAAGAGAGGAATAATTTAAAGCACCAATTTGAGTATTTGTTAGAAACTCAGAAATATTTTTGTGTAATCTCGAATGTGTACACAGCATTCTGTTTTTATGAGAGCACAAGCTCCACCTTGTGCAGCAGTTAAAACATCTAATGCCATTTTATTTTGTAGAACTGTTTAATGCATTTGAGTTATTTTAGTGTTTAATAATATACTGTTATTTTCTGAGAGTCATTTAAGGTCTTGATTGTGTAGTAGGTGGTGTTAACCATCATACAGACTCTGTTTCGCTCAGTCAGCAGTCAGGTAATTAATAAGAAGCACTGTTATAGAAACAAGAAACATATAGGTTAATGGTTATAGCAAAATTATAAAACCAGTGTCCGCCAGTGCCATCAGTGAGAAGATTTCTGGATGTCAGGCTTGAAGCATCCTCAGATGGATCGGGAATAGGCAGAATCAGATGGGCTGTTTGTTTGCTTGTCGGTTTGTTTGTCTTTGGTTTGTAATTCACATGTCTGTGGTGATCTTTTAGAATGGCCCATAGAGCAACAGGCACAAAGATTGTCTATATATGAGTTTTGGGCTATTTCTCTGAAGTGTACCTCAAGTTGCCTAGTGTGGGCAAACAAAAAACATTTAAAGACAATCAGAACTAGAACTTACCATCCATAAAGATGCATTATTGAAACATAATTTTTCTCTCTAATAACTCTCATTTCTAGAGATAGCCAAATCAAGACTAATTCATATGTAGAACAAGTGCAGTTTTAACAAACTTGGCCTAATTATTTACATAAGCTCAGCAAGAGCAGTGATTGGTCATATAGATTTTTTAAAATCTGCTTTGCGGGAACTTTTTATAAGGAATCTATATCGAACTTTTAGTAGCCCCTCCAGGCCAGAAACCAAGCCAAGTACTTGCCATCAGACATGCCTGCGATACCTGTAGATTTGGGCAAATTTCTTTTCACATGGTCCCCAAGATATCCTGAGGTTCCTGCACCTGCCAGGAAGTGACATTCTTTATTTGCCCGGTAAGGCTGCTGGGAACTCTGTAAGCAAGGCATCAGGCCAGCATTTCCAAGGGGCTTTATCGCTCCATGTTTCATAAAGTCAACCTTAGTTCCTTAAAACTGGTCATATCTGAATCTATGCATGTTGCTCTCAAATATGACATTCTAGTCAAAGACTTGGTAAAATAACCAGTATTTCCAATGGTGACCTGTTACAAGGAGAACAGATTTTTATTGAACTTATGCAAATAACTGTAATTGCCATGAAAGAAGGAATTCTTATTGAGAGCTTTTGAATTTCAAAGGGTTCAGGTAGAAGAAAAGTTAAATGCCTCAGTTTGTTTATAAATGAATACTTTATCACATTTTTGTATGTCATGGATATTTTAAGAGAAAGTTTCCTTAATCTGGAAGAGCAAACATTAGAGAACCAGCAATATTTCCAACAAGAGTCACAGGTTACTAATTCTTGTTTAGTTTGAATGCAGCTTTTTAATTCTGAAAATGTTTACGCATTTGTTTTTTGATCTTAAAGATGTCAAATACTTGTCTGTGTCCTAAAACTCCTTTTATAAATCTCCTTGAAGATGAAACACGTTTTTTAAGAGCATCAGAACAATAACCATAAATAACAAATACTCAGAAGTGGACATGGTTAACAATCTGATATGAGAGTTCACTATGATGCAATTCACAAGGAAATTCGATTATTTCTTGAAACATAACACTTTGATAATCAGAATATCAACCAATGACCTCAAATCAAAACAAATTAAAACTTTTGGAATTTTATATATATATTTGAGCATTTACTAAGGCAATATAACCTAAAGTTTACTATTATTTGTTTGACAAGGCTTTCCAGGTAGTATACCAAATAAAAAGGCCCAATTGGTCAAAAACATTTTATTTAAAATTTAAATCCTGGGAGGTTTGTTAAAACCTTAGAAAGTTATAAAGCTCATCCCAAATAGGATAACAGATCATTATAAATCTTATTTATTTAGCCAACATGGCAATAAGAGATTCTCAAGGCAAATATGTAGGTTTATATAGTTGTTAGCAAAACCTAGCTCCTTTAACTTTGAGAGTTTTAAGTAAGCAGTCAAAGACTTTATAAAGCTTTGGTTTTCCTGGTAGACAAAAGAGAAAAAACTTTTGATTACATTTTTTTAATCAAGAGCAGATCCACAATCCAAGAAAGAGAAAAGCAGAATTTTAATCTTATACCAGTGTATTTTTAAAATCCATCCATTTCAACCTTAGTCTGTCTTAACCACACATAAAATTCCTTTCCAAAGATTTCCTTTCATGAACCTTATACAACTTTCCTTTGCATTCAGATATTGACCCAAGCATTTTTCTCCAAACAACGATTCTTATTTAGGACAAATTTACTTTCTTTTACCTTTAACAAAATTTATTTCCATTCCTTACCTCTTTCTTACATGTCTCCTGCTCTTTGATATAGCAAGTTGTTTTCCTCATTTCCATCAGTTTTAATTACATTTAGCAGTTTTCACTCTTAGAAACTTTAGTCTCCAGTGAAAACTAGGTAGTAACCAATTGTGAACTGTGACACCAGAATTTTTTAGATGGCAAACTTATGAATTAATTAAGCACAAAGCAGGTTTTCCAACAGACCCAAATATCCTTAGTTTCACTGTAAAGGCACAAATCTATGTTTAATAATCAATGCTTCAGCATTTACCAAAGACCCTGAAAGCTGTTAACAATTACCCATGAACACTTTGAGACAGACAAAATTAGCCATCATTTTAAGTTGTCTTTTTGTTAATAAATGTCTATCTTAATTAAACCAACGAACTTAAATTACTTTAAATACCAAATACTTTCCACTTGGGTCCACTTAAAAGTCAAGCAATTTGTTCACCATTGTCAATTTTTGCCTGGGACATTGGTGGGGAGGTCTGAAGTGGACAGTGTAAGTGCAAGAGGGTGCTCTTCACTCCTTGACAGCGAGGGAAGGCAGAGGATCTGATGGTGCCAGAGGCATGGAAGATGCAGGTTGCACCCAAGGTGGTAGAGACACAGGAAGGGGAGGGGAAGGCAGAAGAGGTGAGGTGCAACCAGAAAGGCTGGAGGTGTATTAAAGCCCAGAGGACAGAGAAAGATGTCTCCCAGTCTTAAAGTCTGTCAGCTCGGACAGATGAGCAGATGCAGATTTTTTTTTCCCACCAAGTGGAAATAGGCCATGTCAGGCCAGAGAAGACAGGGGACTTCCCCAAAACAAAAGGAGCTTCAGCAGCTGCTTAGGAAAATTCCTTAAAGTCTCCTTCCTGAGGTAGACTAACCAGAGACAATTGGCTCCAATTAGCATAGTCATTAACTCAGTAAATGAATGAAGGAGAGACCCCACATACAGCTAGAGTAACCCGAGTCTATTAGGAAGGAGGAACAGTGAGAGAGGGTATCAGAGTCCTCTTCATTAGGGATGGCCTGTGTTTCTTCCAGCAACCTGAGTTTATTGGCAAGCTTGCTTAAACAATGTTCCAATATATCACTAGGGAGTTTATCAGCCTGGTCAGTGGCCAAACACACTCTGCAAAAGGCCCTCCGTCCTGTATCCTGGTTTAGGACCATGAAACCTGGACATAGGGTACCTCAGTCCATTTTCCCTGTTTCTTGCAGAAGAGATCTAACTGATAGATTGTATTAAGGTCATTCAGTGTTGCAGAAGATCAGTCCTTTCCTAAATTTTGCAATCCAACTCGATTCCAGTAGGTTGAAAGACATCCCAAGGGATAGTCCTTAGGGACTGAGGAAGAAGATCCCATGTTTCTAGAGAAGTAGAGAAGGTCCATTACCAAAAATTCCCCTGACTCCGGGGTGGTGTCCCATGCACGATATGTCAGAGATTCCTGGTATCAAAGCTACAGGAGGCATCCCTCAAACAAAAATCACTATGATCCCTGACCAGCCGCTAAGGGTCCCTGGAGAAGGGATCCTAGCATCCCTTCACTTCCCCATTGCATCCTAGGCTACAATTGGGTGCCTGGCATATGGACTGAAATACTGTGCCATGCTGTACCATCTGTGCCTTGAAAGCCATACTGTAAAAGGCCGTGCTTTAGTTTACCTTGTCTTAAGAAGCATGCCATGAAGGTCATGCCTTCGTTTTCTTGAAGGCTGTGCCATTTTTAACCCATGGAAAACACTAGAAAAGTTTTACAATGGGGAATACCCAATTCTGTAATTTAAGTAGTAGGTAAAGGACATTGACAGAAAATAATAAAGATTGCAATCCATCATGATCTAAGTGACATTCCAACACATAGAGTCTTTACAGCCAACTTCCCTAGGAAACATCCCAGTTGGGTTTTAATTCAATTGGGTACTGGTTTCAGCAGGCTCTCAGTGGAGGTCTCACAGACAGAAGCCACTAGACCAGGGATGTGGAGGGAGTCTTAAGATTGGCAGTGTGCTAGTCACTTAGGTGGCTGTCCCGTGCCCAAGACAGACAGTTTTGTATAAGGACAGGAATAAAGAGAGGGCATCAAGTTTCTGAGTTTTATTACCATTCCAGCCAGGGTACTAACTTCCAACCAAAAGGCAGGCTTTCTACTCCCCACAGGGTAGCCCCCAGCTAGACGATTTCAGCCTGGGCAATCAACGTGAAAATATTCCGGTAAGATCATTCTCCCTAAAAAGCCCCTGAATTGAGAGTAAAGAAAGAAAAGAGAAAACACTCACCAAGTTTGCACCAAGGCTCAGAGTCCAGATGAAAGGACTCAAAGCCCCACACAAGGGCGCCAAAGTGATAGGGTTCTTGAGCAAATGGCTAAGAAAGAATTCTTGAGATGTCTTTGGTAAAAAAAAAAAAAGTGATTTTATTAAAGCATGGGGACAGGACCCATGGGCAGAAAGAGCTGCACTGGGTTGTGAGGAGTGACTAATTATATACTTTTAAGTTTGTGGGGGTTAGGGATAGCATAATTTGGAAGCAAGGCTTTCAGGACCTTGAGGGGCTAGCTACTATTAAGATTACTTTAGTGTTTATTAAAACAAAAACATCAAGGCAGTAAGGCAGCCATGAGTTGCTTGAGGAAGGTCCCTCTGCATTTTTCAGGTGACAATCAGTGGGCTGCAGGCTGTAAGGGGATTTAATTTAAGCTACATTTCTCTTGACTTTGTTTCTGTCATCATGATGTATAAGGCTACAGTTACAATTTATTTGAAATACGCAATTATGAATTTGAGGATAAACTGGGTCATATTCCACATTGCTCTATTTGGACATGCAATTGTCATTATAATCCTGAATTATAATCCTGAATTATAAGAATGGTGAAGCATTGTTCTAATGAAGAAATGGGGAACAGGAAGATCAAAGGAACAATGCCCAGGCAAGAGAAGATAGAGAGGGAAACTTAATCGCTGGCAAATGCAAATGGCCAGTTACCAAAGAGGACTTGGTGAAAGAGAAAAAAACCCCAAATAAAGGAGCGGAACGCATTTTTATATTGCAGGAGCAAAGAATTCAAGTTAGCAAGAAAAGGAAGCTTAAGGGAGAGGTAAACCAGAGATTTTTAGAGACTCTATAACCACTAAAGGAGTTTGAAGTTCACCCGGTCAGTGGTTCTCAAACTTAAGTGTGCATTGGAATCACTTGGACGGGTTGTGACAACAGATCTCACCTGGACCCCACCCCAGAGTTTCTGATACAATAGGTCTGGTTGTGTTGGAGGGTAGGAGGGGGGGCTGGGAATTTGCATTGTTTGCAAATTTCTGGGATTGCTGATTCTGTTAATCCACAGGCCACCTTTGAGAGCCTCTTTAAGGGAAAGCCTCTGAAGGATTTCAACAGAGGAAGAGACTAATTTTTTAGAAAATTCACCTTTAGTCTATAGTAGAAAATGGATTCAAGAGGAAGAAGTGTGGAGGATATCAAAAAGCTCTTGCTGCAGTACAGGCAAAGCATCTGTACTTACCAAAACATCACTAGTCGAGAGCTAAGAGCTTTTCATAGGTAAATGTCAAAGATCATTTCATGCTTCTGGCTTGAACACCTAGGTGAATGGTTGCAACATTTTCTGTAATAACACTGGCTAAGGAAACACTTTTAGGAGAGGTCAGCGTTGGACAATTAAAGGTTGAAGGATAGTGATGCTCTGGTGATTGTTTAACAGCTGTTGTCCAGAGTAGGGGATGGAGGAGGGAAGCATGGTTTGTAGGGCTTGCAAATTTACATGGGGTAAAATTCTCATGGTGGCTGATTTCAGGCTACCTATGTGATGTTGCAGAATAGGGAAGAGGTGTGCAGTAAGACCCATTGCGTAGTAGCATTTCAACCATATAAATACAAAACTGAGTTCCAGAACCAAGAGTGCTACTTTGGAGTTGTGGGCACAATTTAGGAGCATATTTAGTTGCAAATACAGCTGTAAGTTTCCATCAGACAAAGAAAACACAGATAAGGATCTATTAGTGATGCCGGATCACAGTCTAAGTGGGTCCATGGGTGACCAAGGCATTAGGGGAATGGTCTCAAGAGATGTGGAAAGAGAGGTGTGGAAGGGGTAGTCCTGGAAGAACAGAGTTTCAGTGGGTATAAGCAGGAATCAACCATCAGATAGCAGACCCTTAAACACTGATCTAGATGTGGTTTGAGGCCAGGGTTCTTGTCTCCCGAAAACAGCAGGTAGAACAAAGCAGTGACTTAGTGTTAAGGAATAGGGATGTTAGCTCAACTAAACAAGGGTTATGGTATTGAGGCAAGAGTCCAAGTAATAGAGGAAAGACACATGATGGGGGTAGGTTTTAAGGGAAGTGAAAAACCCAGTTATCTAGACTGGTGTCCAAGGTATGGGGAAAAAATGCTAAACTGTACAAATCTGGGATAAATCCAAGCCTTGGATCCTGATAGACCATAGAATCTAAGAGATTCAGCAGAGAGTTATACACCCCAGGTGAGGCTAAAGTAGAATTTTAGAGGCTGGGAATCAACCAGGGTGAAACAGTTATTCAGCTTGTTTGCACTAGCTCCTCTTAATTATTCTACAGAGCACCTCTTCCTCGTGACCATCTCTGCCCATGGCCATGCGACGGTCTATTCCCAGCATAAAGAAGAAAGTTGCTTTCTAAAAATGCAGTTTTTATGTGTATTGCTTAGCTCCCTAGTTAGGGGACTCTATGTAAAATTAGAATGTAATAAAACACAGACTTCATCAAGTTCTAAATACAAAGAAAGACATTCAGTGCCCTAATGTTGAATGTGCTATTGGAATAGTCAAAAATGATCACTGTACCTTGTAGGTCACATAATAAATAAATTCAGCTAAAGCGGTTGCAAATTATCTGAATTAATAACAGCTTGAGAAGGAGGCAAGAAACAGAACAATTTTGTTTTCAAAGTCCAGCGTTGTTTTGGACTATTTCTGCATTGAATTCTCTATACCCAACTAAAAAGCATGAAACGTATCCCGGTCTCTTTCTTGTACTGAAACAAATAATTTCAGATTCCTACTTGTATATTTATTGCACTTAAAACAATATAAATTAACTTGTTTTAAAGCTGTAGACAATTTTGAATTCAACTTGAATATATTTCTGTTTTTAAAAAAAAAGAGAGAGAAAAGAAAAGAAAGCGTCCAAAAGAATTTTAAGAGCCTAAGGATTTCACAATGCTGCCATGAGAAGAAAATAAATAAATAAATAAATAGATAAATAAATAAATAAATAAATGTTTTATTTTCCCTAGAACTTTTCTCATAGTATTGTTTTTACTTGATTTCTGAGACTGTTTCTTTAAAAAAAAAAAAAAAGGTTAAGCCATTCCATTTGGTTTCTATAGCAACAAAAACTAATTTCTGGCTTCCTTCATGAGCTATGATCATGTTGAAACCAAAGAGGACTCATGGGTCTTGCAAAATTCATAAAGTTCTGAACAAATAGGACTGCCATCTTCTGGTATTCATCTGACATGACAGATAATTGTATCAGTTCTACATCCTAACCTTAAGATTTTCCCCCTCATATTTCCTTCTGTTATTTCTAACACAGCATAATGATGTGGCCCAGTTCAGACAGTTCTTGGGTGACCTCATTAAGTTGCAAATAAGCCTTTTGTCCCAAAGGGAACTTGAAGAAGTGAGGATGTCTTAGTGCAGATATTTGTTCCAGAAAGTTGGAAGACAAATACACTAGGAACTGAAAGAATCAGAATCTTTCCATTTCTTTCTAGAGGTTATTTAATTGTTTCAGATTAAAAACAGCTCACAGCATAAGCCATGAGGTTCAGAGGGAAATACTACCAGTGATTACTTTGACAGAGCTTTTCTCTCCCAGGAAGGACTGGAAAGAGGACTAATGGAAGAGGGCATATAGGACCAAGGGACTTCCCCCACCCTTTTCAGCTGACAGCCGTGAGTTATGAGGTGTTACTGAGTGAAACAGAGTTACCGTAAGAGCTGTCCAAATAACTTATGGCATTGAATCACAACACCATCTTCGGGAGATAATTCATGTCACCAGTGAGTGTTCAGTAATATGGATTTTCTCCAAAACACCATATTTAACAGGCAGCACCATTAATGGCAGAGTGAATTATTTAATAGAATTGAACTATACTCCAACATGGAAAAAGAGCTGATTAAAATGTATGCATAGTTGATAAAGCCATTTAAACTAAATACTGGTTGTGGGTAGCAAATAATAATGGGTCCAAAATGTTAAAAGATGCCAGCCAAATCAAAGATTAAAGAGGGTAAAGAGTAATCTAATTAGAACGTGTCTATATTTCAACACCAGGTTTTCATTATTATAGACATAATAGTAAATTAAACTTTAAATGCAAAAGGCAGATACTATTCTAGCAGAAAAGTTCATAGATACAATACCTGTTCTTTATGATATCAAGCACAATAAATGATTATTTAAATAAATGATTAATTTATTCTAATGTTGATAAGATATTACTATCCTAAAAAAATATTCCTCTGTGATTAAGTCCAATGCAGTTGGGAGTTTCAGACTTACAAAGTAAAAATGGTTTTATGAAACCTTTAATTTATGAATTAAAAATTATGTGTAGTCTGTCCCAAATATGAGCTAGAGGCTTCTCATCAATAACAGATGAATTGAGATAACTATGGAACATTCTAATATGCAATAGTAGTAAAATATTATTGATTCCATTTGAACAATATTACTACCATTTGCCTCAAGAAAAACTGGCTCAAAAAGACCAAAGTGGGACTTTAAAGCATTTACCCCTGGATCATGCCTCTATAAGAATAGTCAAAATATCATAATTAGCTATTGTTTTTGGCTCCATGATCAATGTGACATTCTGCCTCACTATGAACCCCCACCTCTGATCCATTTTTAACTGCATCTGATCAGTTTACTGCATGACTATGAACATTTCTCTGTATAAACATAGAGTTTCTTTCTCTGAAATTTGAGTCTCAGAGCACCTTGCTCTCTTTCCAGATCAAGTAATTTTCCATTTCATAATTTCCCTAGAACTAATTGTACTAGTCGGGAGTCTTATACACAGGCAAATACTAACATAAAGAATAAATGCCTAACACAACTCTATTTACCCCATTGAATAGTCTGTGTACTCGGTTTATCTTCAAATTATCTTTTGCATTCACCATCGTCTTTCTATTCCCACTTCCAATACCCTAGTTCAGGTCTCCACAGATGTTCTTCTTCACTATTCCAGGCAATAGTCTCCAACTTGTTCCCTAACAATTTCCTTCTTCTATAAACCATCCTCCCTGCTACTTTCATATCGATCACATGAAGGAACAAGTCTGATTGCCTTTAACTAGTAACACGGAATCCCGTCATGGCATGCTTCTCGAACTGTGCACAGTCTGACACCAGCTTACCTTCCTAACTCTTGTTTCTGCAATTCTGTCTGGGGAGTTTATGCTGCAGGCAAAATAGACTGCTTGCCATTTCCAAGACTTGCCTACTATGCATTATTCTTTCCACCTGATATTACCTTATCCCAGATCTTACTACATTGTAAGTCTTCAAGACCCTGATTAAATGCTCTCAAAATATTATAATTATTAGTGCTTACTGTTAGCTCCACCTGAGAGAATATAAAACCCTCCAGTCAGCTACAAAATCAATTTTCACTCGCTCTTTTATTCATAAAGTCAATAAACACTCATGGAGAACCTGCTGAACACCAATCCCCCTGACAGGCACTAGGAATGGAGTCACGCACATGCCAGAAAGATACCTGCCCTGATGGAACTCGGTTTAGTGGGCAAACACTGTACATAAGGTAATAAATAAATAAGAAGCCTAGATATTGGTACAAATTCTATAAAGGAAATAGATATGGTGTTATAAATTTAAGAGGTAATTTTACCTAGGGTAATAGAAAAGACTGCCCTGAAAGAAAGACAATTAAGCTGTGACTTGTAGAGTAAGAAAAAACTGGCTTATGAAGTGCTCAGGATGGGCATTTCAGCTGAAGAAACTACAAGAATAAAGTCCTAGATTTTAACGGTTTGGTACATTTTTAAAAGTCCAGGTGAACTGCTTAATAGGGTATGAGGTCCACTTGGAGAATTTGTTCTATCATGCCAAACTGTGCAGTTCATGGGTTTCATTTAAGGAGAAATGGGAAAACAGTGAAGTTTATTTATAATGATATCCCTTCATTCATTCAACAAACATTTATTAAGTACCCACTTTATATCAGGAATAATCCTGGCTAGTTATTAAGAACTTACAGTTGAATAAATGAAACTGCCCTCTAAGAAAGAGACAGACATTCAAAAAATCATGCAATCTATATACAATTCAGTCATAGCTGGTTGCTAAAGAACACAGAAGAAGCAACAATTTCAATAAAGACCATCCTGAAATTGTTCATCCCATTTTCAAGTGACAAAAAAAACTTAACTTGCCTGAAGCTTCAACCTGCCTTAATGGCCATGAAATAGACGTAAGCAAAGGTGATTCCTTTTTTCAAGACTATGGCCAATTTAGGGCTGGTACTATCCTAGAGAAAAATCTGGAGAAAACTGTGAATGATTAAAATTAGAGAAGGCCTCAGGAAGCCTGATGGTATTGCGCTATCAGATTGATAGCTAAAGTGAAGCACCGTGGCTTCCTCATTCATCAAAGAATTGGGACAGGCATTATGTCACAGTGGAGCCAGTTAGTGTATATAGTATGTGGGGAGTGACATAGTATCACATATGAGATCAAGTGCATCGCCATGATAGTAATGGCATGGCGATTACTTAACTCTAGACTCCTCATTACTGCTGGCTTTTGTATCATTCCCCAAAGTGAAAAGATGAGGAGAGAAAGAATTCCAGGCAGGGCTGCATGAAATTTACTGGTTGCTACTTGGTCATTCCTCTGAAACTTGAATAAAGATTTTGTTGTTGATGTTATTGTTGCTTGTTTTCTATTTATCAATGATAAAAATACTGATGTCGATGCCGTCTAGCTAAAGACTACCAGGAATAAAGCTATCGTTGAATGAGTTGAGTTTCTGCTTGTTGTTATGAGGATAAACGCGTATCATCAGGACCCATGGGGTATCTCGGTAGGGGGTGTTGGGGAGGACTTGTTATAGGACTTGGGTTTGTATTAAGTGATGTGGGGAAAGGATCTAAGAAAGCGGGACTGGGTTCTGGATTAGACGCTATCAGGAAGCAAGGGTAATTCTCTGATTTACCCAGGCTAACACTGTAAATGGCAAAGAAGCAATAGTTACTCATAGTTAGTCAGGATAGCTTAGGGGCAATTTGTGTGACTCGGAGAATGCACATATTTTGTGTTCAGGCATGACTACATGATGGTATTGTTTTTTCTTTGATCCATCATGGTCACAGTATAGCCTTATCGGTGTTAATGTTACACAAAATGGTATACATTCAACAAGACAACATTAAGGGTCTTGCTTGAGTCTGGGCCGGCTCCTGCGTGTCAGGTACTACTTTTGTCTTTCTACGGGTTGTTCTGTGGATGGTCCCCTCCAGCTGAGGGAGATGTGGAGTCAGCAGGCCACTCGGATAGAAACCCCTCGTCCTTGGGGCTCTGTGTGGGGTGAACAAACGTGTCCTCTCTGCAGTCTGAAAAAAAAAAAAGCTGTGGATTGTCACAGCTTTGTTTGTTTGTTTTGGTATGCAGAGTTAAGTTTTCGCTCACACCTTCACGGGGTAAAAACCGCTGCCCCCCAAGAAGTAAGCATATGCATCAGACCTTAGACACAAGCCTTGGTCACTGCAGCTGCACAGAACACCCAAGCAGAGCTTATCAGAATCTTTCTCAAATATTCTTGTTTCTCTTCAGATCAAATAAATCTTTGTCTTTTACGAAAAACAAAAACGAAGAGGGAGAGAGAGAATCCTTCTCAGAGACTCAACACAGATTGTGGATGAAGAAATTTCTCTGATTCCTCTGATATTTTTAACTTAATTCTGCCTGAGATCATGTGCCCTAAATCTTGAAGAAAGGAGAGTAACATAGTTTTTTCATTATTAGATTTTTAAAAATTTATTTTATTATTTTTTTTTATTTTGAGAGAGAGAGAGTGCGAGGTGAGGGAGAGGGGTGAAGGGAGACAAAGAGAATCTTAAGCAGGCTCCACTCTTCTGGTACAGAGCATAATGGGGGGCTCCAACCCAGGGCCCTGGGATCATGACCTGAGCCAAAATCAAGAGTCAAACACTTAACCGACTGAGCCACCCACGTGCCCTGAGAGTAACATATTTTTTAAATACAGAAACATTGGTGCCTGAGTGACTCAGTCAGGTAAGCAACAGGCTCTTGATTTTGGCTCAGGTCAAGATCTCACAGTTCATGGGTTTGAGCCCCACACAGGACTCTGTGCTGACAGTGTGGAGCCTACTTGGGATTAGCTCTCTCTCCCTCTCTTTCTATCCCTCCCCTGCTTGCTCTCTGTCTTTCTCTCTCTCTCAAAAATAAATAAATAAACTTAAAATGTTTTTAAATAAAATAAAATACAGAAACAGAGAGAAGAGGTTGATACAACATTCAGAAATAATCTATGGGCTTGGGCACAGTTTTGCCTAAAGCCCTAATCCACCTTTTGATTTCCCAGTCATACCAGCCAATAAATTCCTTTTTTCCTTAATCTAATTTTAAGTAGATTTTGGTCATTTGCAGTCAAAAGAGCCAGGAATAGTGCAAATGTATTGTGCACATAAGTGAAAGTTCTCCATTCAAGAACCAAATGTCACCTCACTAAAATTAGTATATAATTCATCAACAATTCCTTGCATGTATATTCTCATATATCTTGAATTCGACCACTTCTCCCCAATATACTTTGCCACCATGTTGATGCAAGACATCAATGACAACATCTTTCACCGACGTGTAACACGGCTCATCTCCCAACTTTTTTCTAATCTGTCTTCCACACAGCAGGCAAAGTCATCTTTAATAAATAGAAATAATGAATATATACTGGCTTGGTTAAAACTCTTTAAAATTTCCATTTCCCCTCCAATAAATTCCAAAGTCTGGAGTCAGGACCAATGCCTAACTCCCAAGCCTCATCTTGGTTTACCCTCTCCCTCCCCCACTCAGTCTCAGCCAAACTGGTCTCCTTTAGGCCCATCAAAGAAATCCTGTTTTCTTTCTGCCATGACAACTTTATAAGCACTATTTCTTCTACTTGGAGTCCTTCCCTAACCACCACTGCCCACCAAACCCACCTGAGCCCCAAGGTATCAGTCATACCTCCTTCAGATATAATGATGCAATAAAAACAACATTAATAATAAAATAATTTTTAAAGCAAGCATTTTGAGAGTCTTCTTTTTATCCTTCTTCTCAGCTTACATGGAGTTTTTTTATTCTCTCCCAAACATTGTTATTCTCTATTTCAGCCCCTATTTCTTTAATAGCACCAGCATCACATTATACTTATATATCAATGGTTTTTGTTTTCTTGGTTATTGTATTTATCCTGCACATCTCCATAAGACTCATGAGGACTGACACTTTAGCTATTTGACTATTCAGCATAAATTATTTGTTCTTGCCTAGTTTTACACTTTGAATTAATTTGGGGGAATTCTTAATACTCTTCCCCAAGATTTCCCTTCTGCTTGAGTTAATCACTGCCTGTTGCTGACAATTAAGATTTCTCTCATCATGTCTGTTTTATTTACAATGTATAACCAGGACTTAATAGAGCACCCATATATACTTGTTGGTCCATAAACATTTGTTGAAATGAAATTTTTATGATATTTCAAGTAGAACACAAATATAAGAACTGTTGTCATAATCCTCCACACACAAAAACAAAAACAAAAAACAGTAATCAAATCAATATAGTTGAAGGCTTTCTCTGCACACGTTCAGGCAGAGTCTTATTATAAGACCTTGATCTCAGGCACAGAGAGAGATTTCAAAAACCTGGAGACCAATGATTTTCCATCTGGTAAGGGCTCTACTCATCTGGGGACTGTGAGGTTAAAATCATCATCAAATATAAGTAGTCATAGTAGACCACTGTGTAAAGTAATAATTGATTTACAGGAGTTTCATAGGCTTGTATTATATGGTTTGTACATGCCTTTCTTACTATTTGGGTCTGTTGGGTAGTTATCATAAAATGTTGTCTTGGGAGGCTTAACCTTGAGGTCACCAAAAAAGTTTTTTTCATCCCTAGTTGAATCATAACAAAAGAAAAAGAAGGGTAACCAATTAAGAAAAATGTTCTGACATTGAAGCTGTACACTATTATACATTACCAAGAAAGCTGTACGATTCTTTCTCATGGAGACATTAAAGATAAGATACCACGATTTTCTTACTAGTGGTTTAGATGTCATCTTACACACAGATAAAGCTTTGACACAGATTATGATTCTAGTGATTTATGGTTGTTTAGAAGTTAATACAATGAATCAATAAGAAACCATCATACTGAACCTTGCTCTACAGTTTAAATGCCATTTTAGCATGCAAAATTTAGGGATAGGAGTAAGATCAGAATCTACATTAGACCAGCAAAGGACAGCCTCTTGTTATCCTGATGTGTTAGACTTCACATTTATCCCAAGGCTGATTATTTCCCCACTTACTAATGTTTTACCAATGTCTGATTCTGGGCAACTTTATTTTTGTTTTTATTACTCTGCATAAGAAGATAAAAAAGAAAAAAGACCAACCATGTTTAACTTCATCTATATTTTCTGTAAGTCAGTGAAATAGTCTCTCTCAATCAACAAAACATCTGGCACCCAGCTAGAGAAAAAACAACAACAACAACAACAACAACAACAACAACAAAACAAGAGTTATAATTCTAGCTTTTCTCAGTGCTGTTGTTCATTTGTACCCAGCCTTTTTAGGCAACATGCATCCCAATGGATAAAAGAACTGAATGTGGATGGGTGAAATATTGGTAAATCATACAAAATATGGAATTTACAGCATTCAGAAGTTCAAATTTTTCGATTCAAGAACTTGATTAGAAAAACAGACACTCATCATAGCAAATGCCCACAGCTGACCCCAAATCTCTGTCCTTTATATTCTAATCGGTTGACTATATCCAACTGTTAGCATCTAAATAGGAAAATATTTGGCAGGCATTTCATAGATTTTATACATTATCTTAAAAAAAACTAACTTATCTGTACTGTGTATAGTATTAAGAACACAATCTAAAATTACATTACACAGTGACTCTTCTTAAAATTTTTCTTACTTAGACAAACCATCAAACAGAATAGAATGCATCCAGGTTTTAGTTACAAGTCCCTAAAAAGGGAAGAAAATTTTCATGAAGATATAATGAGAGTCAGTGGATTACTATCCAGCTGTAGTAGAGTTATGGTCCCACATCACAAAGTGACTGCTTTTACCTTCAAGAAGGATTCTTGGGGTACACAAAGAGTTGTTTCTTGATGAGCAGCTGTGAGCTTTCTTCTCACTTCAAACCATGGAGCATTTAAGATTAAGGCAAATCCTAAAGGCATGAGCATCCCATGTGGTTTCAGGAAAAAACATTCCAGTTTTGCTTTATGCCCTTGGCATTTTCCCTGAAAGATATAATCTAAATGATATTTTATAAGAAACTCCAAGCTTTGGGAGGCCAAAGATACAAAGCTGTAAAATTCTATCAGTGCCTGACAGGAGGAAATTCATGTTTATTGTTGTACAGTGGTGTAGAGCAAAAGATAATGATGAACCCAACGCTTCACAGACTTGGATCAATTGTCTTCTAACTCTTATTTCAAAGGAAGTATGTCCGTTTAGCTCAGTAAGAATAAGTGGTGCAGGATGATCCCTTGAGACATTTCACAAAATACTTCCATTCCTTATTTCCAAGTACCCTCTTTATCTTGCAGCCTAGCACCATTCAACTCTTCATTTATTCAATCTTGAGTTGATGAGCACCAACTACATTAAACTACATTCCAAGAACCGTTTTAAGCCTTGGAGATATAGTATACATCAACACAGATAAGTGGCTGCTCTGGTCGGACTTATGTCTGAGACCATACAAGTGAGTAAAGAAAAAAAGTAAGACAAATGCTATAGGAGAAGAAATAAGAACAAGGAGATGTGATAGAATGATTTGAGTTGGCTACTATAAATTTTTGATCAAAGACAGTGTCTCTGACAAGAGTCAGCCATGTGAATATCATAAACTGAGTTCTAGACACAAAGCAGAAATGTAAAGGCATTGAAGTGGGAAGCTGTCTGTGTGCTGGTGGAACAAAAATGAAGGCCAACAAGGCTATAGTTCAGTGAGCTAATTAGGAAATGAATTTTAAAAGGTAGTCAGGAGCCAGATTATGTAGCCTAAGCAAGTAGTTTTATTAGAAAGCCACGGTGTGACATGATCTAAGTGTATCATGCTTTCTGTTTGCAGTGTAGAAAATGGATTTAATTGGGGACTAAACAGGGAGATCCATTAAGAACTTATTGCATTAATCTAGGGGAAAATTTGGTTGTTTAGAGTATGTGGTAACAGGCAAAGAGGAGTAAGAGTGAAAGACTCAAGATACATCAGCAGAACCTGCTGATGGATTGGACATGGAGAAGAGAAAGAAGAATTAAGAATGACACCTCTGGGGGTGCCTGGGTGGCTCAGTTGGTTAAGCACTGGACTCTTGATTTTGGCTCAGGCCATGATCTCAAGGGATCAACTGAGCCCCTCCCCCCACTGTAGATTGCTGTGCTGAGCTGACAGCAGGGAGCATGCTTGGGTTTCTCTCCTTCCTCTGTCTCTCTGCCCCTCCCCTTCTCTCTCTCTCTCTCTCTCTCTCTCTCTCTCAAAGTAAATAAATAAACTTAAAAAAAAAAAAAAAAAGAATGACACTCCTGGGTTTATTTTTCTTCAGTAAAGGGTGAGAGGCACAACATTTACCAAAATGTGTAAGAAAGAAGGATCAAGTTTGGAAACAGAAGGATGCAGTTTGGGAATAATGAGTTAGCTTCAATCACACCAACCTTAGGGTAACTTTGAAATATCCAGAGCAGGGGTGCCTGGGTGGCTCAGTGGGTTAAGCGTCCGACTTCAGCTCAGGTCATGATCACCCGGTTTGGTTCGTGGCTCTGTGCTGAAGGCTCAGAGACTGCAGCCTGCTTAGGATTCTGTGTCTCCCTCTCTCTCCGCCCCTCCCCCACTTGCACTCTGTCTCTGTCTCTCTCTCAAAAACAAATAAACTTTAAAAAATGAAAAAGCTAAATGAAATATCCAGAGCAGATGTTTGGCAATACAGTGAAATTTGCAGATCTGGCCCATACCTGTTGCCCTCTCAATGCCAGCCCAGTACCCATGTCCTTGCCCTTGGGAAAATCAACCTTAAGTGACTCAACAATCCTTCCACTTTTCTTCTCTTTTATTTCTTCATCCTTAGTGGAAGTCTTCCTTTCCTTATTCCCCAAAAAGTTGAACTGTTCAGCCTAGGATCCTATGACATATTTCAACATAGCTTTGCAAGTTTAAAGGACTGTACTTGATCCTCAACATACCTACTCTACCAAAAAGAGTCTATTCTTACTTCTGTTAGCTTTGTAATGACTGATGATGAGCCCGCCTCCCTCAACCTAACCTTAATGCACCAACTTCAGACAGCCACTTCCAAATCAAACCCATACCCACCCAGTCTCCACTTTAATTGGCTGCTTCTACATAAGTCTTAGGGCCCTCTTCAAAGTCTTCACTACAAGTTAAAACAGTCAACAATGTCCTCTTGATTTTTTTTTCACAAATGTGGGCATTTTATGAAATATTTATTGACTGCAACTCTAAAAGGCAGTCTTTAAAGTTTTCTGGAACCTTCATAAAGAATGCATTAAAGATGCCCGAGAGTCCATACTAATACAACAGAATACTCTTTGAAATACATAAAAGTGATCATATAGAACATTTTGACTATGTTTCCCTGATAAAGAAAAATATCTTGTAGAGTAAGCACCATTAATTATACTTCTTATTTTGGTCTTACTCTATGAATATTTTTAGCTAAAATAAAAACAAGAACAAACAAAAAAATGCTAGTTTCTGATTTCTTTCACAAGAGGTTATTACAAGAAGGCAATGACTTTTTTAAACCCGTCATTGTCGTTGTCTCCTACCTTCTATATTTAATAAGCAGAACAACAAAGGCTTTCTCTGAATATTACTCACAATGGTTATTATTATTATTCTTAAGAGCTCAGAACAGAATTCTCAGTTATCTAGATAAATAAATTATATATTCATTATTTTTCTTTCATCATGATTAAAAAGTAGGCATAGATGTTAAAAATGTCGATGTCATATATATTAAGGTAACTGACTCAATCTAAGAAAAACATTAAACTACACCTAAACTAGTCAAACAATTAATTTGTACTTAACTTAGTCACTAGGACCTAATACGAAAGTTTAAGCTGTATCAACACTAAAATATTGAGATAAGATGGAAATAATCACACAGGTGTTTCATGTAAAGCCAAATAGTAAGAAACAATAAGACAATTGTATGGATGTTTTATTTTCCATCCAGATGTTTCACACTCTGTCAAAATACTATTGGTTTGTAAGTTTCAGGTGAAAAAGAATGTTATCTAGCCATAAAGTATGTGTAAAAAAGGGAATGAAAAATAGCCTTTGAGACTGATTGAGTATTATAACTTTTGCTTCAAATTCCAGACCCATTCTCTCACTTTATCACATTACCTCATGAAAATTTGAGTGAAGACATTCTTTCATTTGTCACCACTTTTCCAGTCTTTCTAATAGGAGAGATTGAGGTACAAATACACTTTAAATCTTACAATAAACTTATGAAAAATATGTGTCAAGATAGACTTCCATTAAGGGTAGTTTTAATCATTACAGAAGACAGTCACAGCAACAGTGAAACATGATGGTAATTCATATATTTACCAAACATCATGATACATCAAGCAATTAAACTGTTAAGAGCACAAGAGACTTCTCACATATTGAACTTTGAAGTAAAAACTCAACTATACTGAGGGGCAAGATTTTCTGTTTTCTTAGAATATGTAGTTGAAATGAAATCCAACTTTTCATCAATGGAAATATTTGTGTCTAAAAGGAAAAACCAACTTTATTTTATTTCTCTGTAATCCTTACCGATTTCAAGTTTCTGACATATGGCTTTCTCCTCTTTGTAAGGAAGTATAAATTTTATACATTCTTTTTATGTGTTTTATCTGAGACAATACTCCACAAATTTGAGTTTATGAACTGTTATTACAAGAAAAAAATTAATTCAGGATGCACGAACACTCATTTTGCTTATTAAATCAAGAAATAAAGAAAAGTAATCACACATGCTTTAAAGAGGCAGAATAACTACAGTCAGTCCCTGGCCTCTGCTCATCTATTAGTGACTATCCTGTTACTTTTAACTAAAATGTTATATAATTACCTTAACAGGAAATGATATTTCAGTCATATTTAAATTTTGAATGGTTGCAGGATATGTTAGTAAAGGAAAAATTATGATTATTAGAAAATTTAAATAGAAATTTCCCCACTCGACACCAAAACAGTGTTCTAAGGAAATTGTAGAACTTGGCCCTAGAACTTTGTGATTTTTGTCTTCATATGTGTAACTTTCCACCTTAAATTTTATTAAGTAATATTTTATTGATTAAACAGAAGCCAATATGGTATTCTAAAACTGAGAACAATATAAAGAACTAAAAAGCATAATAGTGTTCAGACATTTATCTTTATTTTCTATTTCTTGATTTCATACACTAATAAATTCTCCTAAAGAAAATGCATCCTCTCAATTAGAAGCAAAACAACAGAATAAGAGAAGAAAAAAAGGAAGGAAAGAAGAAAGAGAGAGAGGGCAAAGGAAGGAAGGAAAGAAGGAAGGAAGGAAGGAAGGAAGGAAGGAAGGAAGGAGAGAAGAAAATGTATCCTCCTGTCCTGTACCGAATCATTTTACTTAAAAAGTGATACCTTTCATTGATATGCTTCTTGGCAAACCACCTGGAGAGGGGAAATAAATTCTAATTTATAAATACTCTAGACAGCTTATTATAGCTGAAATACAAAACTAATGCAAATCAAGCACACCTCATATCTAGCATGCACTGTTACATGGTCCTTGTTAATTCCAAGAGATTTATTCGATTAAACATTTAAGCAGAAATAACACTGCTCTTGGTAATTTGCTATTTGAATAAATTTATGTTTTTAAAATAAGTTAAAGGAGCACACTAAATTTAATTTCTTATTGAATTTTATTAAGTATCTTCAAGATACCACGCAGTTGTTTAACCAAACTTTTCTTGCTGTTCCATGGAGAAACTTTACCTGTTGAAAATCATAAACTTAAGTGAGTGAGTGATTCTAATGGAGCCAACAAGGTCATATTAAAATGACTTTGGGCGGTGGGAGGGGGAGGCGCCTGGGTGGCTCAGTTGGTTAAGCATCCAACTTCAGCTCAGGTCATGATCTCGCCGCCATTCACGAGTTTGGGCCCCACATCGGGTTCTGTGCTGACAGCTCAGAGCCTGGAGCCTGATTCACATTCCGTGTCTCCCTCTCACTCTGTTCCTCCCTCACTTATGCCCTGTGTCTCTCTCTCTCAAAAATAAGAAACATTAAAAAAAAAGATTAGTGATTTTTTTTTTTTGGTTTTTCCTCCTACTTTTATGTTCTCATAGGACCATGTTTACTTATTCTCTTTTATATAACCAGATTAATAAATGTGCAAAATGATAAAGGATGGGTCATACTGCTGAGGACTTAATACTTTTTGGTTTGAAGAATGCAACAAGGGGCGCCTGGGTGGCTTGGTCGGTTAAGCGTCCGACTTCGGCTCAGGTCATGATCTCACGGTCCGTGAGTTCGAGCCCCGCGTCGGGCTCTGTGCTGACAGCTCAGAGCCTGGAGCCTGTTTCGGATTCTGTGTCTCCCTCTCTCTCTGCTCCTCCCCTGTTCATGCTCTGTCTCTTTCTGTCTCAAAAAAATAAATAAACGTTAAAAAAAAATTTAAAAAAAAAAGAATGCAACAAAATACTACACACTCAAAGTGAATAGATACATTTCTAACATTCAGCAGAAATTTAAAAGTTTTAAGCATACTCATGTTTCCAATTAAACTTTGCAGCATATGAAAACAACAGTTTGAGCCTTCTCGTACTTGATTTTCAGATTTGATTGTGTACAGTTGCCAAAATACCGCAGGTGATTACAGGTTTCCCATTTCAAATAGTTCTAAGTACCATTAAATATTTTGTAAAATACTTTTTAGGATCCTAAATGGATTCAACTTATATTATTCTTCTACTCAGAGGAGTAATGGGTGACTGTTATCTGCTTATTTCTCAAGAGAAGAATTAGTTCCCAGAAATAAAATCTTGGTTAAATTTTGCTGTACATTGCTTCAAACACAAATTACCCACCACAGATTAAGACTTGGCTCTGTATATAAGAAAATTTCTTGTTTGAAATTTTGGTAAAACACCACATATGGAAAAAATAGACCTCTTGGAATAGCTTGGTAAAATAATTTAGAAAATGAAATGGTGTAAAATGCTATAACCACAGCATGTAAGTAATGTTTCCTCCAATAATCATTAAAGACCCACTTATAACCAGACTTTCTTTCACATTCTTGTTATTCTTTTACAACTTTACTTAAAAAAATGGTTTTCTGCACTAAAGCTGACCGTATTTACTTACACCTTGCCCCTGGCTTTGAAAACGTTTAAGGAAAATGTGCACAAATATTAACTTATTTAAAGTTGAAATACACAAGCTTATTCTATTTTAAGAGAAGTTTAATGGCTGGAACATTTCATTTCTCAGAAACTTAGTGGAAATATTTCCTGTGTGTGCAATGAAGCCAGTAATAAAATATTAGTAAATGGAAAAATTATGCTTGTTCAAAATCCATTAACTGTTTTACAGCTCTATACAATCATATAAACATTTAAGACATGTTCTAACAAGCAAACAGTCAAATAAAATATGTGTTTTGGTATAAATAAGTTCCATTAATTTTTATTTTATGTCCTCTTTCTTTTTTTATAGGGCATGCACAAAATGGAGAAAGAAATTGGGGGCAGATATTATGAACCCACATTTTTGTGTATGAAATTATTTTTGTAAAGTATTCATATGGGTGACCCAGAATGTAAGCTATTATTCTTAGCCTAGAATGATAAAGGTAAACTCAAAGATCCATTTGTTTTTGTCCTCCATCATTGGGTAACCTCCACATTCTAGGGAAGAAAATGATGTCGTGCTTATTTCTATCATCCAATGAATGAACTGAATTGCAGATTCCTGGCACTGTTGACTAACATAGAACATATGAATTTGAAGTCTTTTAGACAAGAGTTCAATAAGCTCTTCCATTTTGTCTACCTGCTTATTAACCCCCAACTTCCTCACCCAGACAATGGGAATCAGAATAACGCCTGCCTTATAAACTGATGTGAGGCATTCCTGTAAAATATAGAATCTGGCACACAGTAATTCTTCAGCGAATTTTGTTACTTTACTACATGAGGAAAGAAAACTTTTAAATACAATAAGAGAAGCTACTCTTATTGAACACTTACTATTATGCCAGGAATCATGTGAGTACTTTACAGACATTACCCAATTCAACCTTTACAATATTGTTAACCCATTTTTTAGACAAGTAAGAGGCAGCATCCTCTGGTCCCAAGCATTGCAAAGATCCTATCATTCTCTAGTTCTTTTGAACTACACCTGGTTTAAAGAAGATATTAACATATAAGGACATTCTTCTACACTAAAAATAATAATTTGGTGGAATTTCCCTCCAATAAGGCAGATATGACCACACTAGACATAATTTTTTCCTAATATTACCTTGAATCAAGATCCTACTAGATAGAAATACACAAATCAGGAAATTTAATTACCTTTTCAAAGATCTGTTTCACTCTTTGTTAACAGATTTGGGGGTTTGCATTTTTGTTCTACTTCTGACTAATATGCATAATTTGTTTGATTTCCTTCTGTAGTTTGATTTCATAGAGAAATTTGGGGATTACTTCTTTAAACTCCACTCTCTGGAAATTAAAACAGTTTTCAAATGCCCAGAAATAAATTTAAATAGCTTAAAAATAAATATGTGAAGCACGTATAAAAAAAAACTAAACATATAAAACCCAACCAATGCCAAAGTTGAGTTCTTTTTTAAAATGAACTCAATCTCATATTCATGTGAGTGTATGTATGTGTGTATAAGGCATGAAGTTTTGTTTGACTTGAGAAGTATATGATAAAAGTAAATGTTAAATACTTGCCTTCATCGTGCTGTATATAGAATATATACTAATATCTTAATTCTCAGGCATCTATTCCCAAGAAAAGAAGTATTTGAGAAAATGGTACAATTCACAGGACTTCTTGAAAATGAGAAATCATTACAGTTAGTGAGTGAATTAGGATTATAACCCAGCGGTAGAGTGCAACAGCCAGACTCAAAACAAAGTTTGCATAGGGGCGCCTGGGTGGCTCAGTTGGTTAAGTGTCTGACTTCGGCTCACGGTTCTCGCGGTTCACGAGTTTGGGCCCTGAGTCTGGCTCTGTGCTGACAGCTCAGAGCCTGGAGCCTGCTTCAAATTCTGTGTCCCCCTCTCTCTCTGCCCCTCCCCTGCTCTTGCACTAGCTCTGTTTCTCAAAAAATAAATAAACATTAAAAAAGTTTGCATAGATAATCCTCAGCCTGTTTTTGTTTTGTTTTGCTTTTTTTAATTTTTTTTTAACGTTTATTTTTGAGACCGAGAGAGACAGAGCATGAATGGGGGAGGGGCAGAGAGAGAGGGAGACACAGAATCAGAAGCAGGCTCCAGGCTCTGAGCCATCAACCCAGAGCCCGACGCGGGGCTCGAACTCACGGACGGCGAGATGGTGACCTGAGCCGAAGTCGGACGCGTAACCGACTGAGCCACCCAGGCGCCCCTCCTCAACCTGTTTAATGTATGAACAGAGTTCTGAGTTTTGACAGATTCTCTAAACTTCAGGGCTCAACAACTTTAAGAGAAAGTTTGATTTTCAGTAATAATAGTAACCAGAAAGAAAAATTTTAAATGCAGCCAATAAAATAAAAAATAAATAAAATAAAGTAAAATAAAATAAAATGCACCTAAGAGTTTGATAATATTGATAATATTATATAATCAGGCATATAGCTATTTTTAAAATTCTTTAAAAGAGGAAAAACTGAAATTTGATACTATTATTACTCCATTAGTGTCATTACATAACATTTTTAACAAAATATGTATAAATAAAAAAAAGTTCTAAAATATCTCATGAAAAATGTTTTTAATTCCTAAAAAACAAATCAGATAACAGATTATATAAAAACATTATTCACTTAAACTTTAAATCTTAGGACTTTATAATTAAGATGTATAGATATCCCTTTAGCTTTATATATACATACATATATATATATTTAGTTTCATACATATATATATAGCATATGTATCTTGTAATGTATATGTATATATCAGAAACTAAAAGAATCTTGCAAGATATATTTGCATATACCTTGCAGTCTTTCCTATATATACTTCTACTCTCATCTTAATACTAGCAAGGAGAAAGATTCTGCATGGACCAAGGATTACCCTTGGTTCTTTAGATTTTAATGGATGAGGCTTGAAAGACTCAAAGATACTCAGAATTCATGTAAAATTGGTGTGTAATATTTTGCAACTTTCTGATGAGTGGATTGACCACCTTTGCCAAGGTTAAGAACAATCGAGATAGAAGAGAGTTACAACTGAGTCGTAAAGGAATAGTGGTGCACGCACCATGGTAAGGCATCTGGCTTCAGATATCACCTTCCCCACAAGGCTGTGTAACTCCTGTTTAACTTTCTTAATATTCCTGAGCCTCAATTTTCTAATCTATAAAATAAAGATAATGACAGCACATATTTCAGGGATAATTCCATGAAGTGAAGAAAGCCTAAGATCGGAGCTCTGGCAATGTGTTTATGTGATCGGGTAAAATTTATAAAATTTACTAGTGTATTTCTTTAATAGACATATTCCTCAAATTGTGTAACTTTTCATACCCTACCAAATTTGATATTTCTCAGGGTTTATACTGAGTACTAAATTAGATATATAAAATAGGTAAAGCTTTAGGATTATGCCTAGAATAAGGAAAACACTTGACTCATGTTCATTATCATTATTATTATTATCATAGGTAATTTGCTTGTGTTTATTTTTCCCATTACTGCATACAATTATTTCACATCCTAAATAGTACAGCTTAAGGGTGTTTAAGAAAGAGCTCAGCTATGTAATATAATAAGAAAACACAAAATATTAAAAAATAAATCTGTAAGTGCCTTTGGAAAAAAAAAAGAAAGAAAGGGCTCAGCTAATTTGTAAAGAGAAAGAGTATATTAATAATTTATATTAGTATATATACTATTAATATACTTTATAATAACTAATAATTATAAAGTATATATATTAATTCAGATGTTAGATTTACTGATACAAATCTGAGAAAGGGTAGCTTTTAGAATTTAATCAAGACCATGCTTGCATTTTAGAGAAAACTTTAAGATGGTAAGTCAGAGGAAACTGTGGTACTACGCCAAATAAACTTGCTTAAATGAGATTTCACACACTTGTTAGGTGGCTATTGTAAGAGAAGACAAGTAAGTGACTGACCTCACCAGAATTACACTAATCTTCTCATATCTATACAGAAACATCGAAATGTTAAAGGACTTAGAAATGTATACACAAATGGCCATGCAATTTTCTGAATCATCATTTTGGGACATATGATACCCGTTTTACATCCATAATGTAAAATCATATTCATATGATATCTATTTTACTATTCATAATCAAATGGCATCATACCTTTTAATCACATACCTAAAAGTTACAGACATAAGCTATCTCTATAAATTATGATTAATCACACAAAGAATCACAATAAATGTTATTGACTTGTAATTAAGCTCTACCTTTTGAATTTTCTATTTTATTTAAATAAAGGAGATATATACATGCAGTGGTTATGAATAAAATTCACCAGGGAAATATGATTCCTTTTTCAAATAATAGGAATTTGAATATTACCATCACTGAATCAAGTCAATATAGGAATACATTTCAAGATAAAACAAACTTAAGATAAATACAGTAGAGTTGGCTCTAACAACAGCTTAAATCCTGAAGCAATATTGATTTATACACAAATAGAGCTTCATTTGACTGACTTTTAGTGTGAGATATATATTTTTCAAGGCAAAATCCTGTTCAGAGAAGAATGCTAGCTGTGTTTGTCTTGCCTTTTCTGAGTCAATCATGAAATCGCCTGATGAACCAGCTGAGCAATAGTAAGAATGAGAAAATTGTTTCTTTCTGCTCTGCTCCATAGAGATAGCAAGGTAAGTTCTTTCCAGGTAGTGAGTTGAATGGCTGAAATCACAGTGTCATTTCCTGCTTCATGCTGTTCCCATTTAGTAAAATAGAATTGGTCACCATGTTCTTAGCATTGCTTTTCAGAGATGTCATACGCACTGCAGAAGAGCTGAGAAGGTAGCTCGTTGATCTCTCTTGATAGGACTTCCTCCCACAACACAGCTGGCTATTGAAATGCCTCCTGAAGCTTTCACTGAGTAGATAGAGAGCAAATGGATTGACACAAGAATTGCAAAAGCTCAGAACTCGGGCAACTAAGGTGACAATCATGTGGCCTAGAGATGAGTCAATCTCATTATAGTTGAAAGACCTATACATGTAGAGAATGTGATTTGGAAACCAGCAGAAGACAAAGCAACCCACAAAGACCAGCACAATTTTAGCCAGGCGTTTCCGTGTTTCCATCTGCAAATACAAGCAAACAGTCCCTTTGGTTAAAATGAAAATGGAACCATCGACATGAGAAACATTGTGCAAAAGAAGTGAAACTTGCCATAGCATGCAAATGCATCCCAAAATACAAAAACTATTTTCCTCAACAAAGTGATGATTTTAACAGTTTGACAAAGCTTGTTTTGGTCACTATGCTCTTTCATTAAATATATTTAGCAATATGATTTTAAGCATATATGGAATTTAATAAACAAAACAGATGAACATACAGGAAAGGGAAAAAGAAGGAGGCAAACCATAAGAGACTCTTGATGACAGAAAATAAACTGAGGGTTAATGGAGGGAGGTGGGCAAGGGATGGGCTAAATGAGTGATGGGTATTAAGGAGGGCACTTGTGATGAGCACTGGGTGTCATATGTAAGTGACGGATCACTAACTTCTACTCCTGAAACCAATACTATACTATATGCTGACTGGAATTTAAATAAAAACTTGAAACTAAATAAATAAGTAAATAAAATAAAATTATTTGACAGCTTATGTGAGACCAGATGATAAATTACTAATAAATGGCTATGTCTTCAAGCTAAACTGTGACCTATAAAAACTCTCTCTTTTTTTTAACTACTTTCCTGTTGCTAAAGTCTTATTGTGCTCACTTTAAACATTAATCATTTCTGTTTGTATTAAATCCACTGAATTAATGAACCACAAAATATATTCGGTATTAGATTTTGTTTAAATCAGGGTAATTGAAATAAAGCATGACTTTTTAAATCCTTATTAAACACACACACAAACACCCACACAGACACACAAACAAAACTTGAGATTTCAACTTCTGACTCACATAAATCAAAACCATCTGACATAACTGTCAATCCTATAAGTATTAACTATGTTAGATTACCTTTAAAAATAAAAGTACATTTTCTTTCTTTTCATAAACTTTACATACTGTGTTCACTGTTTTATAGGAAACTCTTCAGGAATGTGATAAAGAGACAAAATTCAAATATTGGACATATATCTCTTCTAATTCAAAAATTATTTTCCAATATGTAGAGTTCAAGGTTTAGCTCGTATTTGTCTTACTTGTTTAAATATTTAAATACGGCAACATGAGTATGAAAACTTAGTTTATCAAAAGATATTGATAGGAGGCAAAATGATATATTCTGGGCTAAAACTACTGGTAGTCAACTAGAACATACCAAAACTGGAAAGGTTTACAATCCAAACATAACTGGTATTGGGGGGTAGTAGTGAGTGGTGACGGGGGCAACAAAGAAAGGTGCAGTAAAGAGGAGGAACGACAAATGCTGTGGTCCAGATGTATCCCAGCGGCATGAGTTAAGCAACTTGACTGTAAGATAAATGTGAAATTTATATTACAAAGCAGTGTCCACACTAACAGGTGGAGTATGGGTGGAAGAATTTCATGCCAGTCTGTGTCTGGAGACACACAGGCAGGCCGTCAGCACTGAGATTACTTCTCAGCAGATATCAAGCCCCGTTACCCAGCCAGGGTTTATAAGTCCCAATAGAAAACTCACAAAACACAAGGCAGAACTAAGGCCATTTAAAAGAATAAAATAAAAGTGGAGGTTGGAGGGTGGGAGGAACTCAATTTTAGAAAACAAAGCAAAAACTCATATACCCAAATTGAGATACAATTTGGATCACAGGGCAAAGGAAAAAGCGCAGTGAGTCTATGAACTGGATTTTTTGGCTACCATGAGGCTAGATATTTATTTTTACTTACCTATCTATGTATCTATTTATTTATTTATTTATTTTAAAGTCTATTTATTTTGAGAGAGAGAGAACCAGCGGGGCAGGGGCAGAGAGAGAGAGGGGGAGAGAGGATCGAAAGTAGGCTCTGCCTTGACTGCAGGGAGCCCTATGCAGGGCTCACACTCACAAACTGTGAGATCAGGACCTGAGCTGAATTCGGACACTTAAGTGACTGAACCTCCCAGGCGCCCCAAGATGCTAGGTATTTAGATAATGAATGTATTAATTTATCTAACAACTATTTTAATGATTGATTGATTTTTTAGCTTTCAAAAAAGATGTGGATCTCTGATTCTGATGGTCATCAATAAATAGAGGTTACCTTCCATGCAAGAAACCCTTCCAGAATCTGCTGTTGCTGAAGTGTGCAAAGCCCCAGACTGTGCCTCCAACTACAGCCCAGCAAATTTTAATGATCCGCCATTCAACTTGCCTTTAACTTGGTGAAGGACACCCATCATATCCCTGTACCTACAGAGCCTTTTGGAAGAGGTTCTTCGCTAAAAATTGTGTACACAAATGCACAACTTGAAACTGTCCCACTAGAACAATATTTCCATCTCTTTGTGGATTAACACAACTGGTTTTACCTTAAGTTAGTATCTCTGAGTATTTTCTAAGGAAGAAAGACTACATAAGGTGCATACTGTAATTTTTAAATTAATATATAATTTTTATAGGAAAAGCTATAATGTTGAGTTAGAGAAAGTACAACTTCAGCATCAACCACCTCTTGATCACCCTCACCTTTGTTCTCTACCTGCTGTTCCTCACCTTTGTTCTCTACTTTCTGTTCCCAGAGCCCCATTCTGGCATCCTACCAAACCTCATCCCCAGATCCTAGGTCCTTTCCTGATGAATCCTTGTCCCAGACTTTCTGTCATCCTTAATGGGCTAATGGGAGAATAGACAATAATTAAATAAATTTATAGTTAATTTTCTGGTTTATTATGTTGTTTTTTGCATGGACATTTGCCGGTAAGGAAAAGCCTTCAAAGACATTAAATTTTAATAGCTGTAGGCCCAGATGGCAGATACGCTGGACCTCAGTGGGCTTTTACAAAGCTCTGACATGGCCACATACTGGAGATGCCCTCCCCTCCTCCTCCCACCCCAACATCTCTTCTAGTTCAGGCTAATGCTTGTGCCAGTGCCCTGGGATTCTGTTCTAACCATTCATGGTATTGAGAACCCATGCCATAGAACAGCAGACAGCAGTTATTGCATCTGACCCACACACCCCCACCCACACACCTAACAAGCTTACTTGTTTTTTGGTATGTTCATTGTATTCTCCAGGAAGATTATGTGCACTTTTAATTAAGGTCTTTGCAATATGATAATAATAAACGCTAATAATAGCAAGTGGTATGAGGAAATAGACCAAGAAGATGAGCACTGAATGAATCTTTGGGTGTAATTCATCCGTCTGAGGGTAGGGTACACACGCCGTGAAGCTGCCATTTTCAACGCCCTCAATTCGCGTCACTTCCGAAAACACGGCTTCCGGAAGCGCCAGCAGCACGGAGACCACCCAGATCCCCACCACCTTGACGCAGGTCCACAGCAACGCCCGGGATGTCTGGATGTCCATGGGGTTGACGATGGCTCTGTACCTGGGAAGACAACATGACTCATATTACTCTCTTAGAGAGAAAAATGTAAAGGAGAAAGAGGAAGGAAGGGAAGGAAGGAAGGAAGGAAGGAAGGAAGGAAGGAAGGAAGGAGAGATCCTACTGGCTGAGAGAGAGGTGCTAAAACTCTGTTATTCCCTAGCTGTTTTGCAGTATATGGAATACTTAAAATCTCTGATGTCTGTCTACAAGACATTCCATAGCTTATTAGCACAGAAGACGGAGAAAGGAAAAGATTTTAAATTGTCATTCCCCAAATTCCATTAATTTGCTTACCTCTTTTGCAAGTATTTTTCTAAATCACACATAGTACAAGTATCATCAGTTATTGAATATTTTCATTTAAATCACTGCATTTTCAAAAAACTATCACTGCTATAATTGCAATAATAGACAGAAACCCTAAAATATAAAATGTCTACAAAATAATGTTACCAACTTCTATTTTGCTGCTCTTCACCTTCTGTGACTTAGTCTCCCACTTTTTTTCCCTAAGGGCATTAGTAAACCTTAAAGACTGGGATTTTCTCCATAATTCAATCATAAGAACTGAAAGAACTGAAGATGAAATAACATCCTGTCTTTGTAGCTGAAATTTATTTCCTGTTGACACCTCATGAAAGCCTCTCTCTTCCTATATAACACCATCATAATGGTAAAGGAACCACACTCCAGGACACAAGGGCTTAAAGAATATAAACAGCTAACTCAATCACACACTTTAGGGTAATCATAATGCAAACAAACCAAAATTATATGTGAACATCAAGTTATTTATATTTTTCTGAAAGTATTTCAGCTTATAGGACACCTAGGAGGTTAACCTGACACAGTAAAAAATTATTTTAGTCAAACAAACCTGAGCCATTTTCTTAACTCTAATATCCTTTGGAAAAATCACTTAAGGTCTTTTTCTTCATCTGTAAGGTGGGGATAAAAACATTTTTCTCAAAGTTTTGTGATAAAAAAAAAAAAATGGAGAGACTACCTATTACTGTGCCTGCCAATTAGCAGATACTAACCATGCCATGACTCTATACCTTCTCCTTATTTACAGTTGATTTAGAATGCTGTTCTAAAAATTCAGAATACTTCAAGCAACAGAACAAGCAGATAAGGTCTGAGGTTCTGTAAAGATGTTTCCCATTGCCAGGAAGAGAGAAACAGCTCCTGGCCTCAATACCTCTCTGAGGGGAGCCTCTCCTTCTTCTTCCTGATTTGCATCAAGCATCATTCCCAGACCCTCAATCAGAGAAAGACAGTTTGCATTTTGATCTAGAGAGTCTACCCCTGTATACCAGGACACATATAAAACTTAAAGTAGAGCAACAGCAAAGGGCCTCAACCCCAAATTAAATAAAGTAGCGAACATACTGCATTTGTTTCACCTAGACTTTGCACGTGACAGAAGAAAGTAGGCATGTGTTTCCCACCCCCCCCCACTTCTGCTTAATTACATGTTCAGAAGAAAGTAAAAGTCGAATTACAATCGGTAACTAGAATTAGCTGTTTTTTTCTGTTTCTTTTTAATGTTTATTAGCTTAATACATTCAAAGAGGTGGGGTTTTTTGTTTGTTTTGTTTTGTTTTTAATCAGAGAACACTAAGAGCCTGTAAAGAATAAGAAAAGCAGGATCTGATTTCATTTCAGGTCCTGCTCCTGAGGTGAACCAAATTTCATATCATTACCTCCATATGTCTAAGAAATGTCCTTCTGCCACTATCTCCTGAATTAAATATTGTAGACATTTGCTCTTGACATCCTATTATGGAAGTTGAAGATTTTCTCTCTTATATACTTCTATCTCTCCCATTACCAACTTCCTAATTCAGTAAATTATATTAAATGTTTATAAAATAGTCACTAGATTGCTATTATGACCAACCAAATATCTCTTCCTGTAGAATTAAGTAATATATTGTTTTCTTTCCTAAACATGTCTTCGATTTACCTACAGTTGCTACTTGATCTTTTTTTTGCATAATTTTCCCTGTACCTGAATTTACTTCTTTCTGTTTTTTTACCACCTTGCTTTATAATTGGAGTCTCAGTACTTGAATCTAATTCCTCCTTCACTTTATCAAGCTCATCTCCACCTTCTTATTGGTTTTACTTTCTAAGATGCTTTATTAGCCTTAGCGTCCATTCTTTCTTATAATTTTTTTTTTTTATTTCCACCATTAGATTTTTAAATGTGTTTTTCAGTTTTATTTTGAGAGACAGAATATCCCAAGCAGGCTCCACATTTAGTGTGGAGTCCAATGGTGGGCTCAACAACCCTGGATCATGACCTGAGCTGAAACTAAGAGTCAGATGATGACTATAATACGTCACATCATGTTTTAAAACCAAAAATGAACCAATACACTTAAAGATATTTATTTGGTGGTGTGTTTGCTTAGCTTCTTTATGCTGGAATTTCTCCTCAAAAGTTAGGTATCTACTACCTCCCAATTCCTATTTAAGATCAAAGTGCCAAAAAGCCGATCGCAAATTCTTTTGTACGTAGAGGAGATGGAGAAAGAGCAGGGAAGTTTTGGGGGATGATGGTTACCAAAAATTAATCAATTAACTAGCCTTCCTTGTTATGTTGTCAGAAAACTCAAAGAATATTCTGAACTTTCCTTTGTGGACTAAAAAGGAGGAAAACATCACTCCCCTATTCCCATTCCCACCTTATCTCTAAGCACATAAACAGAAAGCATGTTGGGGAAACTGCAAAGAGGAATGGAAGTTATACCTCCTTCATTGTAATAACATTGCCAATAACATGCCGCTAACATTGTAATAACAGAGCTGTAGCAACAGCTCTTGGATTCTTGGTTTAGGGGAAGTAAGAAACCTAGTGGGAGTGTAAGGAAGGGATAGAGAAGGCCTTTTCGACAGGTACAGTTCTTAGCCATGTCCTGCAGGAAAGGGAAATAAACTTTGGATCTTCTTCTAAATGATATACATTTGCTAGAAAGGGGAGTACTGACAATTCTATAAAGCTGGAAATTATAGTTTAAAGCAACAGATTAGTGAAGCATCAATATTAGTCCTTAACCATGGTTTATAACTGTCAGAGAAGAAGGTTTACACCAGTGTTTCATGTGCATCTTTGAAAGGATAAAAGGTAAAACAATACAGAGCAAATATGGACATGTTTGATCATCCTTTATTTAAAAATTTATGAAAATATAGGAATGAGGGGTGTCTGGGTGGCTCAGTCAGTTAAGCGTCTGACTCTTGGTTTTGGCTCAGGTCATGGTCTCACATTTTGTGGATCTGAATCCCACATTGGATTCTGCACTGACAGTGCGGAGCCTGCTTGGGATTCTCTCTTTCTCTCTCTCTGCCCCTCCCCCCCTCAAAATAAATAAATAAACATTTAAAAAATATAGGAATGAAACAGTCCGTCAGTACGAAAACTATCTCATTAAATTTAGTAGCATAATACATATGTGTGAAAAGTTATGTTTGTTTTCTTTTAGATAGTCTTAGAAAGGTATCCCTAATTGAAAACTTAAAAAATAATGAATCAAAAGGGATTAAAGAAAACATAATCACCATTCATGTATTAAATATCAATAAATACGTATGCTTCTTCATTAATTTCTGTTTTGAATCTTGCACTTACCATATCTGTATATAGTCTAAATTTAATGTAAGGGATAATGAAATGTCATTGTATTAAAATACATAAAATGAAAATTAGATCAATTTTAGCTCATATAAAGTCATCTCAATTTCTCAAAATCCCCTTCTACACATTTCTGCACACATACTAGTTAGATTATCCATAATCTTTTTTTTTTTTTTTTTTTTTGCTTGTCATTCCTTCATTTATAAGAGGCCAACAAAGAGTTTAAATGTGAACATTCTGACCAAGGAGAGAAAGACATCACAGAAGCAAGAGAAAGAGGAAATTTCAAAAAGAAGTGTAGACCTCTGTGTCAAATGCTCCTTAAAAATAAAAAAAAAACAAAAACCTCCTTTGAAACTGGAGCCTATGTCTTACTCATTGTTGTATCTAAAGTGCATAACAATGTCTGACCCATAGTCATTTCTCAGTAAATGTTGAACTAATAGGGAAATGTGGTCCGAGCAGCAAGGAGATTGCTTATTAAGACAGTTTTGGTAGAGTGGGATGGTCATTGGGTATTAGGTTGAGATGAAAATGATGTCAGGGATGGAGACAAAGTCTAGTGATGCCCAAGCTGGATCAATATTCAGAACCACCTAGAGAGCTGAAGAAAGATAGAGTCTTAGGTTTCTCTCCAGACTTATACATTCTCTAAGATATAGAATGTGAGGCTCTACATTTTACTAAGATTTTCAAATGGTTCTGAATATAAACCAGGTTCAGAAACCACTTTTCAAGGAGATTGACTGTGGCAGTAAGCATCTTTATGCAAGACCCCTGTGAGCTTGTCTGGTGCAAAGGACATATGTTCAGCAGTAGAGTTTCCGGAATCCAGCAAAAGTTCAGCGTTAAGAACTAGATGCCTGCCCTTTATGATACGTCACATCATGTTTTAAAAAGTATTTATAGCTCACAGCAGTAAAATTTATTCTGAATAAAATTACTAAATTTATTATTTAAAATATCTATTCATGATCATAGAACAGAATGTCTAAAATGATAATCTTTTAAAAATAATGTAGTAAGTGGGATGTCACCTTGGAAAAAATGAAAAAATACTGGATTCAATTACAGAGGGCTCAGTAATTCCATTTGACACAAATGGATCTACCCTCTGGCCAAATCACTTTGTTCTTAACCCACTAAAGTGTGTGACTTAAATGACACATGAAAGTCTCATGAGAAGGGGAATGACAATGACAAGTCATGTTGATGAAGGCAATAGGTTGGAACTAGCCAGTCTATGATTAAAGGAATTGGGGAAGGGCTATAGAAGGTAGAGAGATCACCTTCATTAATTTTACAATAGACTCATTTTTCACCCCACTTTACTGCCTATTATCTAATAATTAACTGCATATGTGAATAAATATTGTTTTGAATTAATGGGTCACTTGTCATCCTGACACATAGATGACATAGCAGAAGTAGTTACACAGCAACCTACTGTTTATGTTAGTTATATTAATTATGTTCATGTTAATTATGTAATTTGATAAAATAATCCTGTGTAGTAAAATTGATTGGTGTACCCATTTTACAGAAAAGCTCATTGAGACTATGGGATTAAGTGATGTTGAAATAACCACAGAGCCAGTAGGCAGATGACTTAGAATTCACACAAGACTATCTTGTGACTTCAGATTCTATATTTTTTCAGCTATGGCACATCACAGAGAATGCAACTGAAGAACTAAATTCTTTACCTCTTCTACCCATTTTCTCTTAAAATGTGATTCTTTTCCAAAAATTAACTTAAATTAAATCACAATTATTAAAATTTCATTTTCAAAATATTCTTCTCAAATTTCCACAAATGATAAAAGTAAAGAAGCTCTACATTGAAAGTTGAAAAAATATTCTTGTTTGTTTATTTTAGAGAGAAAAAGAGTGAGCAAGCACATTCACACACTCAAGTAAGTTGGAGGGGCAGGGAGAGGAGCAGAAAGGGAAGAGAGAATCTTAAGCTCAGGTCCATCTGATGGAGATGTGGGGCTCCATCTCATGACTGTGAGATGACCTGAGCCAAAATCAAGAGTGGGACGCTCAACCGACTGAGCCACCCAGGAATCCCTTGAAAAAAATATTCTTAATGAAAGTCTGCAGAAGAAAAAAATCAAAACTTAATTGCACATATATTAATGAAGATAAGGACTTGGGATAAATAAATGTTTAATGTTTATTCTTGTTCCCCTTGAAGATCCATGAATAACTGGAAATAGAAAATACTGCCCGGCACATCAATAAATCAGTGGCTTTCACAAAGATGGGTTATGAGCCTAATAGCATTGAATATTTTGTATCAATAATTAAAACAATAACTAAAAGACAGTTCATTAAGCTTGAACCTAGCAATATTAAGCTCAGTCATCACTTTGGAGCTTGGACTGAAACTGAAAATAACTTTGGTCATACAGAAACTAATAAGAATACAGGCATAAAAACAACAAACAATTAAAAAGGGAAATGTAATGAAGACGTGTATCTTTTTGTATAGAAAAATAAACAAATAAACTTTCCAAATACCAAAGTTGTCAGTATATTTGGTATGTGGGTGGGTTCTCCATAGAGCTTACAATAATCTACTGGTTACATAAATATTATCTAAAACCTACATACTATTTCACAAGTAAAAGTAATAATGGAAAGTAAATACACAAATATAGCATATAACTATCTCGTACTGAATATTTGATCAACACCTTCTAAAAGAGAATCATCTACAACCCATATCAGCATCAACTTTTCTAGAAATGCACTAAGTAAAAGTAAGGACTAACTAAAAAACTTTAAGTAAGAACTTATTGAATGGAATATTACACAGCCATAAAGAATGAGATCATGCTATTTGTGACAACATGGATGGACATAGAAGGTATTATACTAAATGAAATAAGACATATGAGAAAGACAAATAAATACCATATGATTTCATGCATGTGTGGATTCTAAAAAACAAAACAAATGAATAAAAAAAAAAAAACAGAATCAGATCTACAAATACAAAGAATGAGCTGATGGGTGCCAGAGGGAAGAGGGGTGGGAGATGAGCAAAATGGATAAGGAGAGTGGGAGATAGAGGCTTCCAGTTATGCAATGAATGTCACGGGAATAAAAAGAACAGCATAGGGAATATAGTCAACGGTATTGTAATAGCATTGCACAGTGACAGATGATAGCTACACTCGTGGTAAGGATAACATAACGTATAGAGAAGCTGACTCACTATGTGCTACACCTGAAACTAATATAACATTGTTTGCCAACTATACTCAAATTTTAATTTTGTTTTTTTAAAAAAAGAGCTTGTTGAGAATGAAAAAATAAAAATGCAATTAAAACTATTAAAGACCTTGGAGATCGGTCAGTCCTCCTGAGGAATCAGCAACCAAAGGACCAATGTAAATCCTTATGTTTGTTCTTTAAACACACAAACAGGAAGTGTACTGGTGGGACAGCTAACAATAGGGAAAGTGTTGAACTTCACTGACTTCCTGGCTCCACTGGAGCGGATGGCCCCCTATTTAAATGCACCACCGCAGGCAAAAGACTGACAAGGTACACCGTAGAGAGTGTTTCCACTGAGAAGTGGACCAAATAGAATCAGCGTAAGTGACTGAAAGACTTGTTGCAACGTGGAGGACAGTGATAGAGCCCCAGAGACAGAACTCACCGTTCAGCTGCCTCACCAATATAGTGTCTCTTCTCCTCTTTGGGCCTTTCTCCACTCAATACTCAGGGAGGGAAATAATAGGATCCTATCTACAGTCCCTTGGCTCTACAGTTGAAGACATTATTCTTATTTTGCAAATGAGGAAAATACTGCCTTATGAGCATGTGTCTTGCACTATTTTATCGTCTCCAACTAGAACAGTGGAACCTAACAGACACAGGATTAGCACCCACACGTCCGGGGCATCCCTCCTTAGTTATAGTGTGTCCCAAAAGTTTCAGACCAAGGTGCATGAATAACCTTCAAAAACTATAAAGTAGTACACAAGTTATGGCAATAGTATGAATATTGTGAGAATTACACAGCCTCTCCAATGTCTCAGATTCCTTCTAAAGAGAAAGAGAAAGGACATAAGCTAGAAGCATTTGAGACTAATGAATAAAAGATATCTGAGTTATTGGAGTCAAAGATAGCAACTTTTATTTAACAAAAAAAACCATATAAATTCAGATTAAAAACTGATAAATTAAGTGCAGATTTCAATTTATCCTGTTTTATGACTACATAAAAATAACAGCTGAGCACTTCTTATGAAAAAGTATCCTTTTTGCATTGGCAGCTAGAAAGTTCACAAACACGTGACTCACATTTGTGATGGTATAGGTCACCTTATAATCTTCAACTTTTATTTTACCTCTCCCTGGATTTCCTCCCTTTTTTATATCTGTTGTGTGTTGTTTGTATCTTTGTTTTTAAGCTCTCTTAAATTCTTTTTGGAACAAGTTGAAAATAAAAAAAGTCCTTGCTCTGGTAAAATGGGTTATCTGTAGGGTGAGTGTGGAGTATTCTCTTAGGTAGGTACGGCCAATCTGAACTCCCCAGAAGAGTTTAGAAACACACTCTAAGTGCTAATCTCAGCACCGAGAAGTAAGGGCTTCTCAGCATACTATCCAGGGCTCCAGACCAAAGAAGAAAACATCCCCACTGGGGCCAGCTGGTTAATCAGTACCTGAGCTTCACTCAGGAGTTTTGGTGAAAACCCAGAAAACAGATTATGGCATTCCCTCCCATCACTGGACTAAGTCTCATAAAAATGCTTCTGAAGGCCTTGGGACTGTTAGATCCACGGTGTACATTTGATCTGTTTCAATATTTTAACAAATAATTATACCGAAGAGAATATCTGTTTGCATTGGTGTAATACCCAAATAATGTTAATGATTCAGGTTCATCATACCTAACAGAACTAGCTTAGTTATGGAATTAAATCTGAGTATCCTAACTTGCAACTAAAAGCTTGAAATCATTAATATGTTAACACTTTAGTTAGATTTGGCAAAAAATTATGTTTGCATTCAATCCAACATTGGCTATTCAATACCAGAAAAACAGCATAGTCTGATATATTAAATTAATATTAATTGCATTTTTATTATTTTATAGGTTTTTAATATTTAATTTAAAAATGCATTTTAGGGGCGCCTGGGTGGCTCAGTCGGTTGGGCGGCCGACTTCGGCTCAGGTCATGATTTCGTGGTCCATGAGTTCGAGACCCACATCGGGCTCTGTGCTGACAGCTCAGAGCCTGGAGCCTGTTTCAGATTCTGTGTCTCCCTCTCTCTGACCCTCCCCCGTTCATGCTCTGTCTCTCTCTGTCTCTCTCTGTCTCAAAAATAAACATTAAAAAATTTTTTTAAATAAAAAATAAAAATGCATTTTAATTAACAGTTGTATTTAAAAAATAAGAAGAATTGATGCCTAGTTTTACATTGGTAAATACATAAAATTATTAAGTTTATAGTTCAGCCCTAGGAATCTGGGAAATTTTTCCTCTAAAGGAAAGAGGAGAACTCATTCTCAAAAGTTATTTGCATTTTAATTAGGGGTTTTTAGAAGCCAAATGGTCTTCAGGAATCAAAGAAATTATCCTAAGTTTGGAAATGAAGCCACTGTAATAGATAGTGAAGGAGATACCTGTAAGCCAACCACAAACAAAGTATGTTTATGGGATCCCACCTGCTCAATATCCCAGCGTGTGTGTGTGTGTGTGTGTGTGTGTGTGTATGAAAAACTGTTAAAAACATAATACCACAGAGAATATGCACATGCCTTTAATCAGCTATTTCATGTGAGCAAGCAAACAAGTACATTTTCAAAATATAAAAAAAATCATCAAGATAAAAGTAGAAAATAAACTAAAATCACCAGACTCACCAACTCGGATCGGGCCCTGTCTCTCCTCCTCCACTGGGGTTATGAAATGCCCCTGAGGCACATCTACAGTGGACATAAAAGATCTTTCCTACGGATGTACCCGTTGAAACTTCTCAAAAAAGCTTGGCAATTCAAGGAATAATAATCTCAAGAACCAAAAGTGTCACCCGCCCAACACTTTGGTCATATCGAACAAGGTGATTTAAGCCCCAAGGTTGATTCATAAATATTATATTTCTTATTTCAGTCTCTGCTCTCCAGTGATGCTGTCATTGATGCTCTATAACACTGAAGTCCGCTTCACATTGGGATGTGCTTTCTGAAATAGAATGATCTTCCTGTTTCTTTTTCTACATTACAGTGATTTCTACTTCTATACTCTATTTTCTTAAGGAAAGACATTGAAGCCATCTAGTGAAGATAGGATATTTGGTTTAATGAACAATTGAATTTGTTGCTTAAAAAGTTTTCCTATTGCCACTACCACTGCTTAATTTTGAATTTTTATGATATTATTTCCTTTTGTTGAATCTAATGTATCAGCTTTCAAAATCATTGTTCCTTTTGTACTCTTGGGTGCTTTGCTTTAGATTGAATTTTTCAGTCTATTTACCATTAAATAGGAAAAATCATTAATAATTTCTTAGGCTCAGAAAAGTAATACTGTGGCTTAATGATAAAGAGTATGGACTTTGAATTGAGCTCAAATGTTGGCTCCATCACTGTGAGATCGTGAAAATGTTGCTTAATTTCAAGGCTTAGATTTCTTCACTTTAAAATAGTAATAATAATAATGCCTGCTTCATAGTATTGCGAGGGTAATAAACTCACACACAGAAAAGCACAGTGCTAAGTACAATTAGTCCTCTACTTGTTTCCAAATTCACAGGAAATCCAAACATTTGGTGAGATAAAATGGGAGGAGATTAAATACTTATCAACATTTGGTCACTATGTTCTGGGAGAAAAATAGAAATGTAGACAATATATAGCAGAACGTTTCCAAACCACTTTAATTGACTATTGGAATGTATTGGGTAATTTCATCACCAGTGATTCCAGTTCCTTAATTTATATTTCCAAAACACACAACGTAGAATGTGGACGAAGCAGAAGAGGCGACCCACCTTTCTTTATCCTTATTATTAAAGTATCCACGCTGCATTTACAAAGTACATGATATATATAACAAAGCAAAAAGGTCAGTAAATACATGAGTAATTGCATGTTCTCAGACCTTGGTCAGAGCCAGCCAATTTACCTGTGGGTCTCCATGACAATAGATTGAGAAAAATGGCATAAAAAAAACTCTAGCCCTGGATCTTGCTGCTAGCAGAAATCAAAGCACAGTGATAGTAACTTTAACTATTGTATTCATAGCTATTCAATATGTTTTATTCTAATTATTAAGTAGTATTCTTTTAACTTTCTAATTAAAATGGGTCCTATAAAGAGGGGCAGCTAAACTAAAAAGTCATATTTTAATTACAGGGTTCAAAAAACTGTATAAAAGGTAACAGAAATAGTGTCGTCTTAGCAAAATGAGGTACATATAATTTACCCAAAGGCACCCATTTTTATAGGAATGTGGTTTTAGAAAGAATATGACACAAACTAAAAAGTCAATAATATTTGGTTTAAAAAGACAGAAGCTCTCAACTCGCCAGTGATTGTTATCTTTCCTTCAACAAAGATTAACTCTTCAATGTCAGAGTGATGGAAGGGTATTAATGCAAATACCGGGACACTTAGATGGAGTCATTTTCCACTCATAACATGTAAATTGAAGAACAGGAGTGCATCCACCACCTTAATCATCCAAGTTCAATTGTTTATCTAAATAGCTTAAGTCAACACCCCATCCCGAAGAGAATTAAACCAGGGCTCCATGCACAGTTGTCTAATAGGACATTTTGTCCGCACCCCCATGCAGACATTTCTCCTGCTTAAATGCGGGAAAGCATGATGATAGAGAGACTGAGGGAGAGGCATGGTCCAGCAGTCAGCAGTCCTGGATTCTCCAGCCTGCCCTGCCAACGGGATTCTCTTTCCTTGGGCCTCAATATCTTACCTCAACACCTAAAAATGACATGGTTGAACTTAGTTGGTCTGCAAGGTAAAATACTAGACACGTCTCACCTTTAAAATATGTGAAAAGCAGGTTTGATATCAAATTTGTATTTTTACACCACCATTTTAAGATACTAAAATTCAGTACCTACCTGTTTGCAGGGGAGGGGGATCACTTAACTTGAGGCATTAAAGCAAGAATGTGTAGTCAACTGTCTGAAGAGCATTTACTATTGTAGTTGTTTGACTTGGAATAAATAACAGAATTTGGTTAATAAGTATAAATGATGTTTCCCCATATTTGAAAAAAAAAAAAACTCAACATCAAACACTTTCCTAATATTAAGTTAGACATTCTTACCTATTGACTGAACAAGGAAAGTGCACTTGTAAGATTTTAGCACACACGGAAAGCTCCTACGTGATAGGTGCCCTGTTGCCCAATTATTCTATAGCTTTTCTATGAAATAGTAAAGATTTTCAGAGTGTGTGCAGGGGAGGAAGGAGACTAGGCTATGCAATTTTAGAACTACTTTCAAACTAACACAATGTTAATTATTTTTAAAGGAATATTGTTCTTATATATTTTTTCAAGCTTCACAACTCAGTCCGTTTTTAACTCCTTTTACACCAGTTCCCAGATACCCTCTCTCTCCCTCTCTCCCTGCCCACCTGCGGGCTTTCCTTTCTCCCTTCCCCCCCCCCCCACCAGGGGCACCCCTGCCCCTCTGCGCCGCTTTTCCAGGCCACCACTACCTGCGCCCTTACCTGTCGGCGCTGAGGGCGGTGAGAGTGAACACGGAAACCCCCACCGAGGTGAGCTGGATGACCGGGATCAGTTTGCAGCCCACCTTCCCGAACATCCACTCGTCAAAGAAGTAGCGCGAGGCATCCACCGGGACGCAGGTGAGCAGCAGCATCAAGTCCCCGGCGGCCAGGTTAGAGATGAAGATGTTGGGGGCGCTCCTCATGGCGCTGGTGCTCATGAAGATCTTCACCAGCATGATGTTGCCTAGCAAGCCCACCGCGATGATGAGCAGGTAGAGGGACGGGATCGCACAGCGGATCGCGAACTTGGCGCTCGTCCCGTCGGCGGCGGCCAGCAAGTCCCCCTCGGACACCCCGGGAACGAAGCCGCTCTGATTCGCGCCTGCGGTCTGGGAGAGGTTGCAGAGAGACTTGGGGGGCATGTTCTTTCCAGGACAGTCCGCTGGGTTTTCATGCGCCCAGGTGCCCTGAAAAGTGCAACACCCACTTGGCCTTAATCAGTTTCCCTCTCACGGGGACAAGTTTACCGTCTGGGGAGAGCGAGTCACGCTGCCGCGTCCCGAAGAGGATCGGGCTTTGGGGAGAGGTCTGCCCACGCTTCGGGGCTTCACTTCTGGAAGGGGCACATGGCTTCCGCTGGCTCCGAATTAAAAAAAAAGAAAAAAAAAAAAAAAAGCAGAGCAATTGCGTCTTCGTTCCAGTCTTCAACGGTTTGTTCCCTTTCACAGAGGAACCAGTCCTTTTGTGAAAAAAGATTTTTTCCCTCCGGAATTAAAAAAAGTACCTGCCGGACAGTTCGCGGGGAGGGGAAGAAGTCACCTTGTCCTTGCCCAGCGATCCGCAGGTGAAACCCTGGGGGCGGCAGGCACTTTGCTCTTTGCACAGTTTTGCTCTTGTTTCTGCAATGCCTGCCATAATGTGCGGAATTGGAGGGGATCTGAGTCCTCTCTCACTCATTCTGCGCCCCTACATAGTTACATCCTTACCCGCCTCCAAGCGGGAGGAGCCCCAATTTGCAATCCTCAGGATTCAGGGGCTGAGCTGTCAAGGCCTTGGCACTGTAACACTGAATTTAGGAAAGAGAATGAGTGACAAAGGACGGAATAAATGAACGGAATTCCGCAACCCCCCCCCCCCCACACACACACACACTCTCTTCTTTTCTGATCCATTTTTCTCACCCCAAAGATGGAAACTCTTTCCAACAGCTGCGTATTAGTTTTAAACATATTTACTGAAATATAGCATGCATAAAGTACACAGTTCTTAAATGTACAGCTTAATGTAATCACCATTCAGAACCTACAATCTAGCTGCTATCTCTTGAAATAACCACTATTTATTCTGCCTTTTATCATCTAAGATTAGTTTGCTGCTTTTGAGCATCCTATAAATGGAACCATAAAGTGTTTAATCTTGTGTCCAGTTTCTTTCAGTTAACATTGCATCTGTGAGACCCACTCATGATTTTGTGTGTAGCATTTTTTCATTGTTGCATAGTATTCCAGTATAAATATACCCACTGTATTTATCCCTTCTGATGAAGACATTTGTATTCTCTATAGTTTTAACTGATTTTGACAATGTTTCCATAAATACTCTTTGCCTGTCTTCTGGTGCATATTTGAATCCACGTGTAGATTTCTACGTGTAGATGTCACAATGATTGAATATGTTCAACTTTAGCAGAAATGGGAAATTTTCCAAAGTGAATTCCGCTTTTTTTTTTCCTTCTGGAAACTTGCTGGACGATATCTATTAAGGCTGAACATACATGTGCCTATGATTGGGCAAGGCTTCCCCTAAATACATCCTTGATATATATGTAATACACTATTTTTTAGTTTCAGGTGTACAATAGAGTGATTTAAAAATTCCATATGTTAGTCAGTGCTCATCCTAATAAGTGTACTCTTTAATCCCCATCACTGACAACGTTGCTTTAAATAGGGTGTTCCTAAAATCAAAATGACTTTCCAAATTCACACTATCTGGGTTTAATGTAATCTTCTCAGAAGTGGCACAGTTCTGAAGTGAGCCAAATAACACTCTTCATTAGGAAAAACATTAGGCAGGTTCTTGGTAATTAAAGAAGAAAATTATGTGATAAAAAGAAAATTAGTCAAGAACTACCTACAATGATGTAGCCAGAAACTAATGAAATGTGCCAACCCATTTCTAAAATGTACACATTTTTTTTCAGATGTTTCTGACCAAGAACAGCATTTAATTATCGTAGTTCCATTAGACAAGTTAAACATTTGCACTATAATGAATTGTATGTTTTTTAACTCAATTACAAGTCTTTACTATACTCTTCTTGGATTTCATTACTTGAAATAATTTGTTATTAGGTTAAGTTTGGCTAAATAAAATAACTTTGGATATATGTATATAAATCACAATTTTTATAAGTCACTTTTATATATCATATATCAAGGCCATTCATATTACTTATTTCATGTCTCTAGGAATTTTATCTTCAAAGTTATTGAAATTTTGTCTTTTAACATCCAACCTTATCATGTGAAGTAAATTAACTACTAAAGCAATCTTCTACATTATGAAATCTCTCACTTTCAACCTGCAACTATCCCATTTTAACCTATTTTATATGAAAATACATTATACTCTAAATTGCTCTATGAATATCTGTATTCTCCTCTAATTGTGTCTGTATGATGCTAAGCATTCAGATGAAAAAAATGTGTAGTCTAAAAATTGGATTAATAAATATCTAATTGCCTGACATTGTAGAAATGAGGCGTCTTGATCACTAAATTTTTGCACTTTAAGTGAGTCCATATGTATTAACTCAAAATCTTAGGTTCATGGGATTGGAGAGTATAATGAATGACTTAATAATGATAGCCTTACTGATATTTTACTAAAATGTTATGAAGTTATTATTTGGATATATCACCAACTTATATTTAGGTGTAGGGGTATTGTCTCTTTTGTATAGAATCAATACACATCAGAAAGACATCTGCCAAAGGGACATTTTTTTAAATTATAGTCAGTGCTTTATACATCACATTAGGTTCCTTAGAGTCATATCTAATTTAATGTTTGTAAGTGTTCTGTGAGGTACATATTTGAGTCTTAATTTAACATATGAGACAATCAAAACCCATAAAGGTAAGATAACTTGCTTAATTTTCTAAAAACTTTGGTAAAACGGTATTTTGATGTTTATTATATATGCCTTCAAAGTCTACTGTATCTCTTTGTACCAAGAGAATAAAATTGCATGAAAAAATGTGATTTCTATATAATTGAAGGACACATTTTAACTGAAGTATTCGATGTTTATAAAATATTAATATATTTCATTTTAATTAATACATTTTAATTAATACATTAATTAATTATTAATACATTTTAATAATAATATAATAATAAATAAAATAAATAATAAATAAATAAAATAATAAAAATAATAATATATATAATAAAATATAAATAAATAAAATAAAAACAAAAATATATATAATAAAATAATAAAAATAAAAAAATAATAAATAAATAAATAAAAATAAAAATAATAATAATAATTAATTAATAATTAATACATTTCATTTCCCTGAACTGAACAAAATCTATTCAGAAGTATATGTAAACATTCCTTGTTGTTTAAAATTCATGCAAATAAGCTGTAAACCACAACCAAAAAAAGAAAGAAAGAAGTCAATGAAAACTAAGCTAATAATGATACAGAGGCTACAACAAGTAGGTAAGGATATTAAAAATGTAACCAAAACCTTACACCATGTGTTTGAGAAGGGAGAAGAAAACATTAGCATTAACAGAGAAATGACTATAAAAAGACATATATCAAATTTCCACAGGGGAAAAAAACAATGTCTGTGATGGGAAATATTACAGGATTAACAGCAGACCAAACACTGCAGAAGAAAAGATTGGTGAACCTGAAATATACTAATAGAAGCTACCCAAAATAAAATACTGACCTAAAAAAAAAAAAAAACTGAAAAAAAATGAACAGAGTATCAACACACTGTGGGAAACATTTAGTGGCCTAACCTTTCTGTAAGTAGGTCCCTGAAGGACAGGAGAGAAAGATTTCAAATAATGGCCCCATATTTTTCCAAATTTGAATAAAGCAAATCCCAGGCAGAAGAAAGATGAAGAAAATTCTACTAAGAAGAAAAACTGGAAGCTTTCCCACCAAGATTAGGAACAAGGAAAAGATATCCTCTTTCACCACTTTTATTACACATTGTACTGAAAGTCCTAGAAATGTGATAGGACAAGAAAAGGAAATGAAAGGTACACTGATTAGGAAGGAGGAAATAAAACTGTCATTATTCAAAAATGGCACGATCGTTTATGTAGAAAATCCAAAAAAAAAAAAAAAATCAACCAAAAATCTCCTGCGACTAATAAATGATTAGTTGCAAGGTTGCAGGGTATAAGGTTAATATGCAAAAGTCAACTGCTTTTTTATATACCAGCAATGAATAAGTAGAATTTGAAATTAAAAATGCAATACCATTTACACTAGCACCCCAAAAATAAAATACTTGCACAAATCTGACATAATATATGTAAGATCTATATGAATAAAACCATAAAACCTTGATAAAAGAAATCTTATGAATAAAGGAATAAATAAATGGAGAGATAATCCTTGTTCATGGATAGGAAGACTCAATATTTTTAAGATGTCACTTCTTCCATCCTTGATTACAATGCAATGTCAATCAAAATCTTAAGTTAATTTGTGGATATTGACAAAATGAATCTAAAGTCTATATGGTAAAGCAAGAGACCCAGATTATTCAACATAATATTGAAAAAGAACAAAGTCAGAGAACTTACACTACCTGACTTGAAGACTTACTATCGAGCTACAATGACCAAGACAATGTGGCATTGGCAAAAGAATAAACAAGTAAATCAATGGGACAGAATAGAGAGCACAGAATAGACTCACGTAAACATAATCAACTAATCTCTGACAAAGAAGCAAAGATAATGTTTTGGATAATACATAACACTATGGAGCAAAGATTGTCTTTCAGCAAATGGTATTGGAACGACTGAACATACACATGCAAAAAAAAAAAAAAAAAAAAAGAATCAAGACACAGACCTTATACCCTACACAAAATTAACCATCAACCTAAGTGTAAAACATAAAACAATAAAACTCCTAGAAGATAACATAGGAGAAAACCTAAATGACCTTGAGCATGGCAACAATTTTTTAGATACATAAAAGAAAGAATTTATAAGCTTGACTAAATTAGTGAGTCAAAATTACATACTTCTGTACTGCAAAACTACTGTCAAGAAAATGAGAAGACAAATCACAAAGTGGGAAAAAGAAATATTTCTAAATCATATAGCTGGTAAATGTTATTCAAAAATACAAACACTTAATACTCAACAATAAAGAACCAAAAAACTCAATATTAAATAGGTAAAAGAATCTGGACAGCTTACCAAAGAACATGTACAGATGGCAAATAAGTAAATGAAAAGATGCTCAACATAATTAGGGAATTACAAATTAATAAACAGTGAGCTTTTCCACCCATTTCCCCCTCCTCCAGTATGCCCTTCTGATTGCATCCCACTTACTTCCAGCTCTGGGCTCATGCTAAGCTAGCACCACCATTGACTCTCTGCAGCCATTGTCATGATCATCTGCTGGGACCTCATCAACCATGAGGTCTGTAAGACAGAGAGTAAGACTGATGACTCACTCATTAGTGGAAATGCTTTCACTGGAGGCCCTGAGGACAAAGGTACTGGAAGCATGCTAATTGCTGATGTTGATATTGTCATGAACTATCACTTGCAAGAAACCAGAATCACAACAGAAAGCTACGAGAAGCACATCAAAGATTATATAAAATCAATCAAAGGCAAACTTGAAGAACAGAGACCAAGAAAGAGTTAAACTGTTTATGACAGGGGCTGTAGAACAAATCAAGCACATCCTTGCTAATTTCAAAAACTACCAATTCTCTACTTATGACAACATAAATCCAGATGACATGGTTGTTCTGCTGGATTACCATGAGGATGGTGTGGCCCCATATATGATTTTCTATAAGGACGGTTCACATGTGACAAAATGGTAACATAATTGGCTGCTACTTTGGATGTTACTGCCCGTTGCCATAATTGGCTGCTGCTTTTCATCCACACAATGCCAGAACTTAGACAAAGGGAACGTTAGCATCTTGAGTTCTTCATTTATTTTGTCCTTGATTTATTTGAAGCAGAGGAATTGTTTTTAAGCAGAAGAAACATGTCATGTAGGCTGTCTAAAAATAAAATGCATTTAAATTCAAAACAACAATGACAATGAGATGCTACTACATGCCTGTTAGAATGGCCCGAAATCCAAAATACTGATGATATCAAATGCTGATGAGGATGTGGAGCAACTAGAACTCTCATGTATTTTGCAGCTAGAAATGCAAAATGAGACAGCCACTTGGGAAGACAGTTTGGACTTCCTTATAAAACTAAATATATTCTTATCATAAAATGTTTCAGTTGTGCTTCTTAGTATTGACTTGAATGAATTGAAAACTTAAATCCACACAAAATCCTCCCTAAGGAAGTTTATAGCAATTTAATTCATAATTGCCAAAACTTGGAAGTATACAAGATGTCCTTTAGTAAGTGGACATATTAACTATGGTATATACAGACAATGGAATATTATTCAGCATTGAAAAATTAGCTATCAAGCCAAGAAAAGACCTGGGGGAACTTAAATGCATGTTGCAAGTGAAAAAGCCAATCTGAAAAGACTACGTGTTGTGTGATTCCACTATATGATATTCTGGAAAACACAAATCTATGGAAACAGTAAAGGATCAGTAGTTGCCAGAGGTTACCTTAGGAAGGATGCAGAGAAAAGGAGGCAGTGCACAGAGATGTTTTGGGGCAGTGAAACTACTCCATATGATATCATAATGGTGGATATATGTCATTCATTTGTCAAAAGCCATAGATGTTCCAAAGGTGAAGTCTAATGTAAATTATGGACTCTTGGTGATAATGATTTGTCAGTATTGGTTTGTTAGGTATAAAAAGTGTACCAACCTTTGCAGGACGTTGATAGTGAGGCTATGAGGGGAGGTAATGTATAGAAAATCTGTAATTTTCGATTAACTTGTTTTGTGAACTTAAAGCCACTTTAAAAATTGCTCTAAAAAGTAGGGGCGCCTGGGTAGCTCAGTCAGTTAAGTGTCTGACTTGGGCTCAGGTCATGATCTCATGGTTTGATTCGTGAGTTCGAGCCCTGTATTGGGCTCTGTGCTGACAGCTCAGAACCTGGATTCTGCTTCAGATCCTGTGTCTCTCTCTCTGCCCCACCCCTGCTTGCACTCTGTCTCTCAAAAATGAATAAATGTTAAAAATAATTTTTTTAATTGCTCTAAAAAATAAAGTATTTTTTAAAAAAGATAACTATGATAAAATCATATTTAGTTACTAAGGTGCTGCATTTTACCTAGACATTTATGTCTATAAGAACTCCTTGGTAGAATTATCTGTTCTACATTTTAATGTCAAAAGAAGTCTTTGGGGGATTGTTCTTGCTTTTTTTTTTTTTTAAATAAAACCTCTACCTATGGTTTAAAAAAAATGGTACCAAGGTACATCATAGTCAAATCAGCACTCAATGACAAAGAGATTCTGCACAAGGAAGAGATAAGCTGTGAAAGCAGAGGGCTCCAAAGCTCTCCCTAAGGGAACTAACCATATCAGGAACAGAGTATGAGGAAGTCCAAGCTAATAGATACTCTTGAAAACAATGAAACAAAGAAAGTGACTCTGACAGTAGTTCAAATCCACATGAAAAATTAAAGAATGTGGGTAAATTTAATCAGAAAAGATAGCGTATCTCTTAACTTATTTTTAAAAGCAGTTGTATAAAACAATACATTTAAAATTGTATTGTTGAGCCCATAATATATAGAAACATAATAATATTTGACAATTAATGCACAAAGTAGGTGGGTGGGAACAGACCTAGATACGAGTAAGAAAAATATGCTAAATGAACCCACAAAAACAAATGAAAAGAGCCACGATGGTAAATCGGAAAGTTACTATAACAAACAGGAAATACATACTCACTCTTTCCTCTCCCAGCATCTTTAAAAGAAATAAATTATATAAGGTAAAAATTATAATAATGTATTGTTGGGCTTGTACCACACTCATAAACAGGTATTAATTTAGTGTAAGTTCGAAGTAGATTCTGATAAGATATACGTGATAAGCCCTAGACAAACCAAGAAAAAAGCAGAAAACTGCGGTGTCTGGGTGGTTCGGTTGGTTAAACATCCGACTTCAGCTCAGGTCATGATCTCTCAGTTCACAAGTTCGAGCCCAGCATTGAGCTCTGTGCTGACAGCTCAGAGCCTGGAGCCTGCTTCAGATTCTGTGTCTCCCTCGGTCTCTGCCCCTCCCCCGCTCATGCTCTGTCTCTCTCTGTCTCTCAAAAATGAATAAACATTAAAAAGAAAGAAAGAAAGAAAACATATAGTAAAACAACTATTTAAAGCATTAAAATGTTAAACTAGAAAACATTTACTTTATACAAAAGACAGCAATAAAGGAGGAACAGAAGAACAAAAAAGATATGACACATGCAAAAAACAACAAGAAAAATTTCACATAAAATCCAACTGTATCAATAATAACATAAAAGGTGAGTGGATTAAACAATGCAAGTCATGAGCAGAGACTGGCAAACTGGAGTAAAAAAAAAAAGAGAGAGAGATCTAAATTTGCATGAGGCAGACACACTTTAGATTCAAAGGTACACATAGGTTGAAAGGGAAAAAAATGGAAAAATATATGCAAACAGCAGCCATGAGAGAGCTGGAGTGCTATACTAGTATCAGACAAAATCGCCTTTAAAATGGGGGTGCCTGGGTGGCTCAGTCGGTTAAGCCTCTGACTCAATTTGGGCTCAAGTCATGATCTTACGGTTCACGAGTCTGAGCCCTACATTGGGCTCTGTGCTCTGCAGTGACAGTGTGGAGGCAAGAATCCTTCTCCCTCTCTCTCTGCCCCTCTCCTGCTCATGCTCTCTCTCTCTCTCTCTCTCTCTCTCTCCAAATAAGTAAACATTTAAAACAATAGCCTTTAAAACAAAAAGGGTACTAGAGATAAAGTGCATTTTATAATGATAAAAGGGTCAGTCCATCCAGAATATTTAACAGTTCTAAACACATGTACCTAACCACTACATCTCAAAATACATGAAGCAAATATTGGTGAAACAAAAAGGATAAACTGATAATCAATAGTAATAGCTGGAGTCATTAATGTCTCACTTTCAATAATGACTAGAACAACTAGACAAGGAAGCAACAAGAAACTGGAAGGCGATAAACAGACTAAACCCAACAGACATCATTAGAACAATCTGCTCAGCAACTGAAAAATCCATATTCTTCTCAAGTACATATGAGACATTCTCCAGGATAGATCATAGGCCAGGCCACAAAACAATCTTCAATAAACATAGAATTATTAAAAATCATACAATGTATGTTTCCTGACCACAGTGGAATAAAATTCTGAATCATTAACAAAGAAATGTAGGAAATTCACAACTGTGTGGAAATTAGACAACAAATTCCTCAGGAACCAATGTGTCAAATAAGAAATCACAAGGGAAATGAGAAAATATTTTAAGATGAAAATAAAGATGCAACATACCAAAATTACAGTAATACAACCAAATCAATGTTTAGAAAGAAATTTATAGCTCTAAACACCTATATGTAAAAAAAAGAAAAATCTTAACTTACTACCCTAACCTTTCATCTTAAAGCAATGAAAAGAACAACCTAAACTAATCAGTTCATGTCCAATTAGGGAACTTGTGGGGACAGGAAACATTAAAATTTTCTCAGAAAATCCTACCAAAAAGTTGAATGGCTGTCTTAGCAGACTCCTTTCGTTGAGAAACCATTTCAACTTGATCCTATAAAATTATCAAAGATCTATAGCTATGTCCATAAAATACTTGTACCCTGAATTCATTAATGTATGGCCTTTGGTTACACCACTATGCACAACAAAATCTGGTACGAGGAAGTGATCATTTCTATTGAGAAAGGGCAATGGATACAACAGTCATAATCTCTGATTTGTTGATAAAAACCAAAGTTAAATATGTTTCTTCATGAGAAAAAATTGATCTGGTTATATAATAATGTGATTTCTATGAGTCTCCAATCATCGATGTTATTTAGGGGAAAAAAAAGAAAGTTAACTAGACCATCCTTTATACAGCAGTCTCTTAACCTTAGTCATTTAGAGGGAACTTCCTTGAAGCAGTTTTATCTATCACTAGTTTCAAATAGGATACACAAAAATCTGAAATTGACCACTTAATTCAAAATAGAACATAGAATTGGGATGATATTGGTTCTTACTGGAAGAAAATTAAACTTTGAAAAACTGAGGATACCAAAATGTCCATGGACACTTAATCTATGTAGAAATGTAACTTCAGAAAACATGTATTAGTATGTTTTTTGTGCTAACTCTGCTGAATTCTCCATTTAAAACGCAACTCTTTATTTCTTGGTGGGATAACTTGCTCAGGGGCCACCGAGGCACTTTATAACACATGAGTGTATGCTATTTGTGTAGCTTGTTAAATTGACAAAATGAGCAAATACTTCTATCTTTTCTAATTAAATAGTGTTTCCTTATGCTGAAAAGTTCGTTTAATTGCCACGGTACAAAGGTTTTTATTCTGAATGGTTAGTAGAGCCACAAGACAAAAGGAATTTCCCCCCTTGGAACACTTGGCCTAAATCTTAAACTAGTAAATAATCTACTAAGATTAAGATTAAAAATCCTCAAAGATAAAAAGGATTATAATTTCTTGAGAGTTAGTAGCTCTTTTGAATTCCACATTTTGTGCTTAAAGGAATAACCACAAAGTGATTCAGTTTTTTCCAGCATATGAATGGAAGAAAGTTCATACGGGCAAAGGAGCAAACTGAAAGTTTAGCTTTCAGTGAAAGAAGGTGCTTTATTTTTGTCAAATATTACGAAGTAGAAAAGAAGGAATAAACATTATCTTTGAATTCAGTATAAAGTAGGGTCTGAATAAATCTTTAAAATCATTTTATGTGGCCTCAGCACTCCTCAAATGAGAAAAAATGTGATCAGACTGTCTTTACCCCCAACATTCTTATTGCTAAACTAATACATTTCTGGCTGTAGTTTACGATTCAATATTTTGTGTCTCATTAGCGCCACCTGCTGAGTGCTGCTCACATTTCGTAAATCTCAATTACAAATCAACTGCTTGTAAATGCAAGAACCAAATCAAAATAACAAAAGAATGACAATAGAATTATTACATCTCCAGCATTTTCCTTTCATCTGTGCTATTTGAGTATAGGTGCAGTAACCAGACCTTGAATGTGAGGTCAGAAAAATAATTAGCTTTAAATTTTATTTATATAAGGATGATACTTAATTTGATTAATAGAGGCTTTACCTTGACAAAAACAAATATTATTAAGTCATAGTTACCTTACACACGTCATGGATTTATGATATAAATTACCTAAAATAATGCATGCAAAAAAGAAATCTTTGCAAGCCACAAAACATTAAAAATGTAAAACATGCTATATAATTCAACCCACAATGGGATGGTATTTTCACTTTTATTTTTATTTTCTTCAAAAATTTTTAAAATTCCATAGCTGAATTTATGATCCAAGCTAGACTGATACTTTAGGTTCCATTGACTTAAGCACTTCGAAAAGCTGAAATATTTTATTTCACTGGAAAGCATTTTCCTGCATTTGACGGTTTGGAACACCCTTCTCTTATCTTCTCATTTCTAAAAACAAAAATAAAGGAGTTAGCCTTATAGCCTAAAGTCATATTTATTTTTCAGTTCTGAAAATACACTGAGTCTCACACACTAAACACAGCATAAGATGATTTCATTAACAAAAACATAGTTGGTAATTCAAACTTTTTATTTTGCTGCAACTACTGAGTCACCAAGCACATGAAAACTCAGTGTGGTTAAGTATCAAGTTCATTGACTTCTGACTGCTGGTGAGTATTATGAAACAGAATGATCTCATGTAAGAAAAGTTCCTCCCACAAAGTCTGGTTCTTTCACAACCTACCTGTGAATCTTGTCTGAAGTAATAAGATAATAATAAAAAATAAAATAATATAAAATAATAATTAATAAAATAAAAAGGAAATAATTCCATATATCTGATTAAGTGAATTTATTACTACTCATTTTTTTTCTACTATAGTATAGGTAGAACACCAGGACTGAGGAGTCAAACAAAGGCTTACATTGTCTATTTTCTTATCCACAGTATCCAGTTTTATAACAAGCAGATTACAGACTTGGGAGCATCTAAATATCTATAAACATTCAAATATTTGTCATTTTTGCCTGAATTGTCAATTTTTACCTGAATGCTTCCTTTTCACAGGGAGGCTTTCATATTTTATAAATATAAACATAGCCAAAATATTAAAGTCACTTACACTCTCCCAAAGCAAATATACGAATGTCTAACAAATATCTTCCTTTGGCCCAATTCCCTCCTACATTCATATCTTCCTGGCTGCCCCTCCTCATCCCCCAAAGGTTTCTTGGCATGAAGAGCCCAATTATGAAATAGGAAAAGTTCCACTCAAAGCCTATATATACAGTTACAAAATGCTCTGGAGAGGTTAAAAGACTGATATGAATTTGGTCCACTGAATATAACCTAAAGCAATACTGCCAGAGAAGACAAGAATTTGAATGAGCTTAGGTCGGAAAAATAAATTACTTTGTTGCCTTGAAGGCAATCTCCATGGGTCAAGGCTAAGGTCTTTTTCTTTGGTGTTGTATGGAGAATCATCTCTATCACTGTTTCTTCCAGATAACTAGGTGGTTTTGACATTTTTGTGGTCAGTAATCTGATATTTTTTCACAAATTGTCTTTCAGAAAATGGAAAATGTTCTCATTAGTTGAATGGGAATGATTGATCATACTAACAAATGTCTTTCTCAAAATCTATCGTAACTTTAAATCAAGGTCAATGTATTAATAAGACTACTACCTTCCTCATATTTATTTTCTCTCTCTCTAGGCTCATATGTCTATATGTATCTAGCTAATATCAACAGCAGAAGAAAATAACATCTTGGCTCAAGAAACATAGTCTTGTTAATATTTATTTAAGAGGTACTGATCTAATAATGATCATCAGTAAACATTTCAGTCAAAGAAACAAAAGTGCATCTGTGTCTACAAATATATTTAATTCCCATACCCCAAACTTTAATTCAAGGAGAAAAACAGACTAACCCTGAAACTAACCATGGTAGCATAAAACATAATAATTGTGAAGGTCAATACAGTTTACTGATTAGAGTTTGTATGCCAAATATCCAGCTAGACATCTACATTCATTATTTTATATATTATTCTTATCGATAGTATGAATTTCATATTATTATCCCCATTTCCCAGGGAAGAAAACTAAACCTAGAGAGGTAAAATAATATATCTGAGGTCAGCCAGACAGTGACAGAAAAGAGAACTGAAGTCTAGCAAATCTCTGTTCTTTAAGCCCCGCATTCTGGCAAGGAGCTTCATCTACAAGGTTTAGGAGGTCCTTTTCCTAATCAGTCTGCTCACCGTGCTGTGTGCCTATGGGACTGTCCGTCCAGATGAAGTGGGTTTTTCTAATTTGTTTAGTATTAGCCCTGTATGTTTCCAAATGTTTTGAAAATTCAGAGAGAAGTTTGCTGTTTGCTCAGTTGATCAGAGATGGAATCATAGATGTAAGAAATTTAAATTTAGCCATAAAAAATAGGTAAGATTTTAATGAGGAAAATAAACAGTATGATAAAAAACAGAAGATAAAATAGGAGGACATTTTTGGAAAATGCAAAGGATCTACATATGGAAAAAAAAAGCGCCACATTTGAGGTATATAACATGGTCTGAAGTGGCTGAAGCATAGAATTTTCTAGAAGGATGGGAGAACAGACTGAAAAAGGCCAACTTGTAGAATACTCCAAATGCTAAATTAAGGCATGTAGTCTCTGGTGATTAAGATTTGGGGAGCAAAGAGGATTTTGGAGGGAAACAACAAAACCACATGTAGGACAATTATTCTGACATTGGGTGTAGAAGCATTTGAGCAGGTAATATGGCAGTAAGAAGACAACCTCAAACTATTAATACCAGACCTGAACTACACTAGTAGAAGTAGAGGAAGAGGAGGGGAGAGATAATCAATCACTAGAAATGCATTATTGTTCTTTCTTCCTATGAACGCTTTTTTTTAAAGTTCTTATTCTAATATTTTTCCATGTAGACATCGAGTTAAAACACTAAGATCTTTTGAGGTTTGATATAGGGTTAATGGTTGTGAAAAACTATCCAAAGACCTTGAATTGTGATTTTACAAAAATGTTAAATCAAAGAAAGAACCTCAATATCCATGGCTCTCTGCAGTCTCTTAATCTCACAAAAAGACACCCTTACCCAAACACATATACCCACATCTACACAAAAATATATCTTCAGCCTACAGTTACTATAAGAAGCTATATATATAGGATATTTGGCTCCAAGGGGGGTGTGAAGAGTTATTAAAATCTTATTTGGACACAGAGAAGACCAAGGATTTCTATATTTTACGAAGGACTCACGGGTAAACTAATAGAACCACACATCTACTGATAGTTTTTTTTTTTAAGTTTATTTATTTTGAGAGACAGAAAAAGAGGGAGAGGGAGAGAGAGCACACAAGTGGAGAAGGGGCAGAGAGAGGGAGAGAAAGAATCCTAAGCAGGCTCCACACCACCAGCCCAGAACCCCATGTGGGGCTCAAACCATGAACCATGAGATCATGACCTGAGCCAAGTCGGACACAACTGACCGAGCCACCCAGGTGCCCCTACTGACAGTCTCAAAACCCTAATAGATTGTTAATACTTTTGAGTTCTCACGTATCAGTAATCAATGGAAGGGCTCTATATCATGTCTGTGATACCATTCAATTCCAAATTGCTCTATCAACTCCAGGGAATTGACCCCAAAAGAGTCTTGCTTTTTTACAAGATCTTTTCAGGTCATTTGATAACAAATGAACAATTTTCATTTTCTTATCCATTTAAATTTGTATTCATAATTCAGTGTTACAAGTTTTTAACAGATCTGTTGGCACAAAGTCATCTTTCAGCTTATTGTTACTTACCGTAAAGTTGAATGGCTGTTAGCCAAATAACTCCATATTTATTGTCTTCATCCTTAATATAATTGCTTTTAATAAATAAACCTCTAACATTATCATGATTAATATTGCTAGAAACCTGCCACCTCACCCAAAATAAGTGAAGAAGTCCCATATTAATTTTACAGATAAAAAATGCTATTAGAAACAGCACAACACTCATCTTAAGTTATTTGTATCTTGATAACCAACAAAAAATGGCATTGGTCACTTCAGTGTCTACATATCACAGGGTGATAGACAGGGTGATCATAAGGTGACTAGATATTCACAGGACCTTTTAATACACCTGGAAAAGTTTATACTCCTAACATATAAAGCTGGAAAAATCATTTTTTTGAAACTATCAGAATATGTGATGGTTTTAGTTCATGTGACTCATAAAACTCAAATAATTATAGTCAGTAGCAGATTAACAAAGTCATCTCACATATGGTTTCATCTTTTACTAGCTCCAGTACATTTCCATCCCAAGATCTATATTAGCATTTTAAAGATAAATTAGCACATTCCAATACTTAATAAGTAGGAATTCATAGAAAAATGGCCATTAAATTTTCCTTATAAAAAGAAGTAAAGGTGGCTTATATATTAGGTGTTCAAAACAGAGAATGGCATTAATCAGCTTTCAAAGGCTAAATTTGTCTCCAGCTCATTATTATTCAAAGCAATGAATTTTCCCTGGTAACATGTCACAAAGGGAATAAGGAATGGAAATTCTAATGATAGCCCAACAATTTAGCACGGGGTTTTAATTCAGTAATCTGGAGTTTGTGCACATAAGACTGAATATATGCACTAAAGTTTGATTCTATAAGCATTTCACAAATTAAAGGAATGCTATGAATTTCAAAAACACAAAATAGGAGTCAACATATAGTAAAATAAAGCAGCAGTTACCAAACATAAAGAATCACAAATTCTCCCCACATGAAAGCATACAACAGGAGTATTTACAATTTCTCAGTATGTTCAACATTGAAAACTTATAACAAATTGATGATTTACAGAACTTATATTGATGAAAATTGGTGTGAAATAAGGGAAAGTCACCAACAAAGAGTAGTATTAGGCATGAGCTTTCTGAGTTTGAGTTTACAGGAAATAATTAAAACAAAACAAAACAAAACAAAACAAAAACCTTGTGCTATCAGATGTGTACCTCTTTACAGAAACCTGGTTCATGAAAAATAAATAAATAAAACTGGGCATGCCCAAATTTAAAAATTCAATATTTTTCAGAAAGATGAGAATAACCTCCAATAATAAATCTAAAGGATCCAGTCACAGCACCATAATGCTCACTAACTCTTTTAGCATTGAAATAATTTGAAATAACATGAAAACTTGAACATGTTGGAAGGTGTATGCTAACACACTCCTATTCATAGTCATCATGAAGTTAATCATGTTAAATTCTAATTAAGAATATTAATCATATGCTCATAGCCAATCCGGATGTCAAAGGTTTTCGTTTACTAATGGCAATTTGTGGTCACTTCAGATAAGAGCCCTCCAAAATCACATTTATAAGATGCAGGTTCTCATGTTCCCCAAGTGTCTTAGTCTGGGTTTCATAGAAACAAATTCTGAAATGGCAACATGTATGCAGGAGGGTTATTGAAGTGCTTTCAGGAGTTGACCCTGGAAGGAAATGAGGAAGGCAGGACTGAGCACATGAAGAAACACCTGTAAAGTGGCTGTACCTGAAGGCTCCATCATTCCAAGAGCTGAGATGCCCTTCATGGTTGTTCTGAAATGGAATGGGAGTGGGCCTTTCGGCTCTGCTTTAGGACGTTTCTGACCATGTGTCACCCTCTGGGAAGGAACACAAGCTCAGGTGAGAAGTCTCCCTGCAGAAGAGGGCTATGCTCAGTGAAGGATGTAGTCATACCCGGCCAGCAGCCAATATTCCCAGCGGTGGGGGGATAGCATATAGGAAAAATACCATAGCCTTTAATACACAAGGAAGGGAGATACGACTCAGTCAGGCTAACCCCATTTAAATAAGAAGACCTTGTTAGGCTTGACCTTCTGCGTTAAGTCAGTTCATGGATGCCTTTGGCTGGTGCCCTAAGAGCTGGTCCAGTCAGTTGCAGCCAAGTGAATTGGTCTGCTTTCATCCAAATGATAAAGCACAAAGAATTTCCAGGGACTCTAGCACGGTGGGTACTTAAAGGCCTACAGACTCATTTTCAGTACAATAAATGACCACCTTCTCCATAACAATCATATCAACAACAATACAATAATATCTATGTTAATATTGTACTTACAGTGCTAGATATTATGTTAAATACATAATCTATCTCATTTGATCCCAGTAGCAACCCTATAAGATGGGCATTACTTTTTTGTAATATAGATTATTACAAATTTTGTTGTTATAGATAGGAAATCGAAACCCATGAAACCATAAATACATAATCTATCTCATTTGATCCCAGTAGCAACCCTATGAGATGCGCATTACTTTTTTGTAATATAGATTATTACAAATTTTGTTGTTATAGATAGGAAATTGAAACCCATGAAAAAAAGAAGAAACGTCTCCAACATCACACAACTGATGAGTTGTACAGCTTGAAATGAAGGACTTCAGACTTCTTCATTCTGAGCAACTTTACTAAACTATCAATGCAGCTTGACTTGTTGCTGACCCTATACCACTTGACACTTGGGTAGTATTCTGTTGACTTCTAAATTTTAAGTATAAAGTAAGATCTACCGTATTACACATACTGTAAAATTGAAATTATATTTATTCAGAGTGCCCACGACCTTTAGTCTTCCGAACATTGTTGAGAACCATGAAACTAGTTTTAAAGGCTTTTGTGTTATGGTAGAAATAGAGTGATGAGGACTGGATGTTCTTTCTGCTTTCTGCTAAAAACAACTAGAAAACTGGACCCCCAAAAGGAAGGATCATTGTAAAATATGAGACAGCCATTGGAAAACAAGCAGCAAAGGACTGAAGTCACTGGGGAAAGGGAAATAAACCAAGCAAGCCCACATGCAGCTCAGGTCATGGTTCAGGAAATGGAAACCCTAACAAAGCTCATTGGCCTCACTGAATTGAGGAATTAGAAATCAGTGTTTGAAGAGACAAAGATGGCTAGAATTTGGGGAACAGAGTACGATAGAGGCAGGAGTTAAACAAAGAGAACCCTGGAGATCAGCAGTGGGGGTTCGTTTGAGGCTTTGACTGAGTACTGATCTGCTCAAGCTAGAAGAAACTTCCCAAGGGTCAGAGAAAGAACCACCCACAAAGAGTTGAAGTACAAACTGGATTGATAATAGTTTGTGTCTCCACAGCCAGAGTGGAAAGACTTTGTAATGCAAGGTATATCCTGTAAAATACACAACATACATACATATTACTTTAGTTGTGAACCTAGATTTGCCCTACCGCAAGTTAATCTAAACCCATCTTAACACGACTGAAAGGTAGCCAACTGATTTGAGTAGCCTACCTGCATGTGAGGAAAAATTCTAACACCACTGAAAGGAAAACAACAAAATGCAACAACCCACAAAATGTTAGGAATCCAGTTATAAATTACCAGGCATACAAAAAATAAGAAAATGTAACCCACAATGAGGAAGATCGATCATTAGGATGACACAAAAATGACAGAAATGATGGAACTAGACACAAGGACATTAGACAGCTGTTAAAATGTATCCCATTTACCTTTAAAAGGGTAGGGAAAAATATTAACAAGATGATATGAGAAATAGAAGATTAAAAAAAGACCCACATTCAACTTCTAGAGCAGGATTGGCTCTAGAAAGGTTGGCAAACTTTTTTCTTAAACAGCCAGATGGTAAATATTTTAGGTTCATGGGCCATAATCTCTGCTGCAACTATTCAACTCTGACCTTGTAGAACAAAAGCAACTGCAGACAACATGAATTGGCATGGCTATGCTGCAATGAAACCTTACTTCACGAAAGGGGTGGCTGATCTACGGGCTTCAGTTTACTGACCCTTGTCCCAGAGGTAAATATACAATATCACAGATAAAAATGCCCTGAATAGGATCAACTTTAGATGAGATCCTGTAGAAGAAAAGATCAGTTGACATTACAATAACTATTCACACAATGAGAGAAGAATTTAGAGAGGATCAGGTACCATATCAAGCATTCTAGCATATATGTAATTGGAGTCCAGAATAAGAGGGGAAAAGGACAGAAAAACATTTGAAGAAATAATGGCTGGTTTTCCCCCCAAATTCATTGAAAACAAATCTACAGATCCAGAGAGCTAAGCAACTCCCAGGAAAGTGAGGTTTAATGTTGTTAGCTCATTTTCCCTAGACATTTTTTTTTTAATGTATTTATTTTTGGAGAGAGAGAGAGAGAGAGAGAGAGAGCACAAGTGGGGAGGGGCAGAGAGAGAGAGAGAGAGAGAGAGAGAGAGGGAGACAGAGTCCAAAGCAGGCTCCGGGCTCCAAGCTTTCAGCACAGAGCCCGACGCAGGGCTTGAACTCACAAGCTGTGAGATCATGACCTGAGCTGAAGTCAGACATTCAGTCAACTGAGCCACCCCAGGTGCTCCACCTAGGCATTTTTATCACAAGCTGTGATTCAATCTATGTTTGCCGATTCAAGTATACCTATCTGTATACTTCTGTATACTTCTCAGGTTTGGTACAATGAGTAGAGTCTCCATAACAAGAACAAAAATAATATTTATTGGGAAATCAACTATGTGTCAGGCATTTTGCTAGATATTACCTCATCTATTCTCTCAATCATGTCATCTGTTGGGTAAGAGTTTGTAATTAGAAAAACTAAAACTTACAGAGTTAACACAGAATGTTTAAATAACAACTAGTAATGGTAAAAAAGACACAAATTCAGGTCTTCTGGATTTATAGACTGTATTCTCCTATGGGACTTGACTGTATAGATAAAGCATCCAAAAAAGAAAGAAATCATATGTGTTGTATAACTATAAGCCATACAATGTAGGCATATTGGAAATATCTAAAATGTATAAACTCATGATAAAGAAGAAAACTGAGGTCTTCAATTTAACCATTAGGTCAAGCAATTATTGGCAACATACAAATTACTGACAATAAATCTCACAGCAAGTACAGTAGCTCCAAGAATGTTTACAAGACTTAGAATCCTAAAACCACAATATTGTAAAGTTATTTACAGATTGTTGCATACAGCCTACTCCTTTTGGAGACCCGGAAATGCAACCCAGCAAGTTAAATCATTTGCCTAAAATAACATGATTGGCTATTGACCCTTTCTGCTAAGGCATTCCCAGTTCCATTCCAGAGAACATAAATTATTCATGCAGAAAGACAAACCCAATTTTGGCAGGTCAGAGATTTCAGTGAGATGTGAATTGGTTAAGGATTGTGATTTATGAATTGAGGCAGATGTCCAGATTGCCTTATCTCAGCTGTCCTTCTGTGAAATCTACTACTGGGAGTACCTAAATTGATCTCTATTTCATCCCATTCAAAAGTCATTGGATATCTCAGGAGGAGGAGGGTAAATTACTGTAACACAATGAGAACTTCTGAGAATCAAAGAATGCTAGAGAGGAAACTTATAAAGAGATTATTTCTCCTTGTTTCCAGATGTAAAATAAGCCAAGATAGTCTGTGACTATACTCTGAAGGATTGCACATAAATCATTCTTCATTTTAAGCAAATTACCAGCATTATATAAACCACATATATTTATACATATGTACATACATACATACTTACTTATACATATAAGCACATATGCTATTATAAGACCCATGAAAGCAAGGTCTGTATTATTCTCATACATTCTCAACAACGTACATAGAAGCTGACATTGTAGGTACTCAATATTTACTGGGTTAATGAAAAAAATAAGGGTGAATAAGCACAAACTCTAGAAAAGCATAGGTCTAAAACAGTACATGCAGGGGTGCCTAGGTCGCTCAGTTGGTTGAGTGTCCGACTGGATTTCTGCTCAGGTCGTGATCTCAGGGTCATGGGATCAAGCACCTCATTGGGCTCTACACTGACTGTGGAGCCTGTTTAAGATAATCTCTCTCTCTCTCTCTCTCTCTCTCTCTCTCTCTCTCTCTTTCTGTCTCTCTCCCTCTGTCTGTCTCCCCACTTGTGTGCTCTTTCTCTCTAAAAAATAAAATTAAATTAAAATAAAATAAAATAAAGACAAAACAAAACATGTGACTAAATTTAAAATGTTAATTTAGAGTAGCTTGTAAGTAGTAATAATAAAAAATATATATGGGTTGATATGTGTTAGCCAGCATAACGAGTGCTTTTCTACACCTTTATTTCATTCAATCCTATCTTGGTTTCTGCACAAAATTAGAGGTTTATCCCCTTTCTGGTCTAGACCACACAGGTCTTAAATGGTTTTAATCTCAGAAATAAGAGTATCTGGCCAAAGATTATACGAGACTCCCATGGTTTAGAGCACTACTGGAAACAGTAGTAATGAATAAATGTCAGCAGTTTGTGTATGTGTGTGTACATGTGTGTATGTGTGTGTATAAGAAGTAGCAGCAGTAGTCATAGTAGAAAAATGCCTGGGCCTGGGGCGCCTGGGTGGCTCAGTCGGTTAAGCGGCCGACTTCAGCTCAGGTCATGATCTCGCGGTCCGTGAGTTCGAGCCCTGTGTCGGGCTCTGTGCTGACAGCTCAGAGCCTGGAGCCTGTTTCAGATTCTGTGTCTCCCTCTCTCTGCCCCTCCCCCATTCATGCTCTGTCTCTCTCTGTCTCAAAAATAAATAAACGTTAAAAAATTTAAAAAAAAGAAAAAAAAAAGAAAAATGCCTGGGCCTTTCTTCACTCCTTTGCTACAATGAAAAGCTCTAGGCAAGCTAGTGCTACTGCCTCAAATTTTAGACCATTTACTTAGGAAACTGATGGGAGTGACTTGGTCATTTAAAAAACCTTTGGAGCTAGGCTCACTAGTCTTGCTGAGCAGAAGCCTATATCTTGGCATTTTAGGAGGTTCTAAAGAAAGAGACACTCCCTCCCAAAAAGATTAAACAGAGATAGAGGAGAGACATTGGAAATAGACATGCATATTTCAATGTTACTGAAAGAGTAAATCTTAAAAGTTCTTATCTGGAGAAAAAAACATTTTTCAATGTATACAAACATCAAATCCTTACATTGTGCACCTGAAACCAATATAATGTTATATGTCAATTATACCCCAACAAAAATGTTAAAAAAAAAAAAAACAAAAACAAAACAGATATGGGATTTGCATATGTTATTCATTCTTTCCTAAAATGTTCTTATGGCCAACACAAATATTCTTTACGTTAGAGAAAGCAGTGACTCTTCCTTGCTTAAAAAGGATTATTAATTTGTTAACATTATGTAATCTGCATAAAAAAGAAAAATTAATAGAAAATAATAGATTCAGATCTCAGTAAAGAAAGGAAGAATATTGGGGCACCTGGGGGGCTCATTTGGTTAAGCATCTGACTTCAGCTCCGGTAATGATCTCACGGTTCGTGAGTTGGAGCCCCACATCGGGCTCTGTGCTGACAGCTCGGAGCCTGGAGTCTGCTTCGGATTCTGTGTTTCTTTCTCTCTCTCTGCCCCTCCCCCACTCACTCTCCCTCTCTTTCTCTCTCTCTTTCAAAAATGAATGAAAATTTAAAATTTTTTTAAAGAAAGGAGGGATATTCTCCCAAATGCTTTAATAATCCCCATACAGTAACTCTGAGGTAAATACTACCATCAACCCTAGTTGGAGAAACTGAAATTCAGAGATGGTAAATAATTTTCCTGAGATTTCAAATCTAACCACGTTGTGAAACCAGGGTTCAAATATAGTTTTTCTCATTCCAGAGCCCATGGCCTTAGATACCACATGGTTCCTCCTCTTCACATGGACACCAAATGAGAAAGCAACTTAGCTGAATTTCTGTGGAAGCCTTCATGGTTCTCAAGTGCTCCCCTGGCACGCGTTATACTTTGTTAGTTCTCTGCTTGGCTTTTCCTCTTCCTGTTGAGGTCAGGCCAGGAGCATGGGATAATGGCCAAGCTCTGGAGCACCATCCAGCTGCTATGTATCCCAATAACCCCTGAGATCTTCCCGGGAGAAAATAAGAAAGTCTGGACTTATTTCCCCTTAATTCCTCATGTTTCAGGGTCCTAGTAATCAGCCTAATAATATTCTCATGTGCCTGCAGCCCCACCAGTTAACAGGCAATTCATTCACTATCTTTCACTACCTGGTTTTACAACACTTACTAACTGTAACTCGGGATAAGTTACTTAACCTCTCTAGGCCCTATCTGTAGAATAGACCTGTAAGAGTACAGATTCCAAGAATTCAGGGAGACCATTTGTTTTAAATACTTAATAGCAAATAGAAACCATTCCATAGGCTAATACATTGTTACTGGATGTTTATTGTAGACCATTTTTTTTTCCCCCATCTGCTCTAGTTATTTTCCCGTCCCTTTCACATCAGGAAGAAAGGGCTCAGTGGGCAGCATATACCCATGGCCCCAAACTGTAGTTTTCATTAATTGATTCTAGGCTTTTCTAGGAAGAAAGCACAAATCCTTGATTTCCAAAATGCATTTTGAAACAGACATGATTCTTGAATATTGGATTTCCTCAATTAATGCCCTTCAGTCTCAGGGTTGATTGTAAAATCACTACAAATTCTTCGCCATCGGAATGTAACTTCAGATCTTCCTGCTGAGAGCTGGAGTCCAAGTTTGCTGTGAGACTTGCTTTAGCCAGTGGGACATTAGCACCTCTGAAGCAAGCAGAGGCTTGAAATGCTCTCGCACTTTGGCCTTTACAATTCTTTCTGCTTTGGAAACTCTGTAACTCCCTCCACAAGCAGAAGTCTGGGCCAGTCTCCAGAATGACAAACAGACATGTGCTTTAGTCACCCTGATCACTCTCCCCAAAGTCTGCCAACCTCTAGGCATGTGAGTTAAGTCATCCCGGATAATCCACATAGCAGCTGACCTGTTGCCTGACCACATTCGCATGCAAGAACCCAGCAGAGATCACTGAGCCACCCAGACCAGGAGAAATAACCACTCAAACCATGAGCTATATGAATGTTTGCTATTTGGCCATTAAATTTGAGAGTGCCTTGCTATGAAATAATTCTTAACTGGTACGGATATTGGTACTAAGCAATATGACTGCAGATCCTTCAAGCGGTAGTAGCCATTTCTCAAATCTGGGTTGGCTTTGCCTAATGTAATATTAGCAAACCTAAAGCAAGCAGAGGACTAAATGATGCTTGCACATTGGGGATTGCCCTTATTTATTTATTTATTTATTTATTTTTGCTGTTCCTGGTACTCTGCAAGTCTTAGCATGTAAAGCAGCTCAGGTTGTCGTCTTAATTAACAGCTCTACTAATTGCCATGCATACGACGAGGCCAGCATCACTATAGCCACTGTCTTCTCTAGTGAGTTTATCTTACATTTGGAAGGTAAAACTAGGCTTTCATCGTTTCTTGGGACTTTCCCCTTGGGAGCCAGTTGTCCACAGAGATCAGCACTTCTACTCTGTTCTCATGCATAAATCTCATAGAGGGAGGGAGGCACTTCATGCAGGGAAGGCAGCCATGATACAGCACTGACCAGGCCTGCACCTGTGTCTGCCTAGGAATCGCACTTTCCCAAAGAGATAAACCATGTTCCTCCTCCAACATAATCTTTATGGTGATAAGTATAATAAGGGCACTATTCTGGCCTCCAACTGCTTTACTCCTTTGTCTTATGACTCATTTGAATCATAATCTATAAAGGGAAGAGCAGTATTATTTATTTGGCCTCACATGGATCCCAACAATGAAAATGATACTGTGTTTCTCCCATCTACACATGCAATTTCACACAATTAAGGTCCAAGCCAGTTTTGCTCATCTCTGAAAAAACACAGGAAGACTTTGATGGTTTCTACCTGTCTGACCCTAGCATATGTTGGTCTAAATGATCACATTCATTACTGTACATGGTAGAAATTAAAGAAGGATTCCTCCCATGCAAAAGATTGTTTTGGCTTTTGGATGCTTCTTCATAGGAATTGGCACACAGCAAACCTGGAATTCTTTTTCTGAACAAGATGAGAATATAGACCAATTACTCTCATGCAACAGCTCTGAGGGATCATTACGTTGTCCATGTTTATTTTTCCCTATCCTCTACAACACCGATTTAACAAGGCCACTGCCCCTTGCCCATTGGCTACAACTGCATGTGTTAGTTATACAGTTGTTTCTTCACTTGCTGAGGAAAGCAGTGCAGTTGTCTAGAGTTACAGCTCTCAAGAGTGCAGATCACAAACAAAACAAAGATGAGAAATGCAGGTAAAGAAAGCAGATCGGATTCACCATTGGCTGTAGGGAAGTATCAGTGGGCGGAAGATATTATACAGATATATCAGTTGGAAGGCATCTCCTTATCTGTTTTGGCCTCTGCTGATCTCAGCACCCATAATAATGCCTAGCAGATGATGTATCTACTGGAGGACAAAATAAAGGAAGGCAGGATTGTTCACACGATTTGTGCCAGATCCCGGTTTTATCTTGGTTGGTAGGAAACTATCTTTTACTTAGAATAGAGATCTAACCACAGATTTTTTATGTCCATGGTAAGCGTTTGACAAGAAGATAAATATGGCAACACATCAGTAATATCCGATGCTGTAACACCTATCATAATCTGTTACAATTTCTTAAATGTCCCAGAAATTAGTTCTATTCCATAAAGGTAAACAAGAAAGAATCAGGAATATTTTCTATGTGCTTATCTTTTCAGATACACCTAAATGGAGGGGGAGGGGGAAAATCACTTGACATTTTGGAGAAAACTCTAAGCTTAAGAGTCCACTGATTTACCAATAGGCAATTCTCAGGTAACTGAGAGGCACTGAGTGTTCAGAGCCCTTGTTGAGCTGGCCTCTTGCTTTGCTAACATGCCCGTCTGGCTGGCTGGCTATGCTGACAGTGTAAGTCAAGGGATTATTAGATTGAACACATGCCCTCAGCTTTTCTTTGTTTTTGTTTTGTTTTGGGACAGAGATAGGAAAGTTGACTGGGGCCCCAGAGATCTATGAAAAAAAAAAAAAGACAGAAAAGGAGGAGGGGAGAGAAATTTGCAGTGATAAGTGTTTTCTGCTGTAAGAGTCATGGGAGAATATGAGTTTGATTCTGGCAGAAGCAAAGTGGCAATGTGGGTCAAGAATTAACCCACAGGGATGCCAGGATAACAACACCTGAGACATGTCTCTAAATTACATCAAAAACTTCTATGAAGGATGTGTAAGTATTATGCAAACAAAAAACAAACAAAAATAATTGAGTCTTGTCTTGTATTTTAATCTGATTTGCATAAGTATTGATGAATGAGAACATCTACATATATGGAGAATAATATAAATATCAACCATATATTTCAAAATATGTCGAATTTAAAACTATATCCTGAATAATTCAGGGAGTACTTTTAGCTATTAGTGTTTTAAAGTAGCTCACTATCTCTCAATTCAATAATTAAGAAGTAGAAAATAAGCTGTAATGACAATTAAATAAACATCATTTGGTTGTTAAGATAGTATGCATACCAATGAGTTTAATGTTAGATTTGTTATCTAATTTTCTAAAAGAGGTCCCAGATATTCTAAGATTCTCTTGATTTTATTGCAGAAGGATTAGGGGGGTAAGGATATTCATTGAATTCAGAGCTGTTTAAATATTTCCAAAATTATACATTTGATTAGCAACGTGTCCCTGATAGTTGCATTTCATATTTTCAGAGTTAAAAGGGCTGGGCAATCTCATAATGCAGAATTTGTATTGGGCTTAATGATGTCTAAAGTTATATCTTGCTTCAGAAATTCATGAATGTTAAATATTTTTAAATGTGATCAAGAAAACATCCTTTAACATGTGCTTCTTTAATGTTTGTTGTCAAAACATTTTTTTCTCCTAAAATCACTAACAGGTGAAGCCTCCAACTGTGATTGGTCAATTCCACACCCTATTCTTTGGATCAGTAAGAATGTTCTTCCTTGGTGTGTTAGGCTTTGCGGTCTATGGGAATGAGGCTTTGCACTTCAGTTGTGATCCAGACAAAAGAGAAATAAACCTCTTCTGTTATAATCAGTTCAGGCCAATCACTCCACAGGTAAGTTTTTCTGTGGGCACGTAAGCCTTACTCTACACTGGATAAAAATTGGTTTCTTTTTAAATGTAAAATAATGTCACAATAAGATGAAGAATGTCCTAACAGGCATTGTTTGTAGAATTATTACTTTTTCTCTAACTGGCTGTATAATCCAGGTGAATTTATATGAGTTGGTCAAGAGTTTCTTCCATCTCCAGAATTCTGTTATCTATTGATGTTAGAATTATACTCTAGACCTGTAATTGGAAAATGGAAATTGGGTAGCTACTAAAATAAAGTACTTCATTATAATTAATAATTGGTAGATGATGACAGCAAAATATGACATTTTCACAATCACTAAGATGTTTAACATTTTAAATATCTTAGTAAGTAAACATGTTCAATAATACTATCTTCATTATATTATTTTTATTGCTTGCAAGACTTATGAAACATAGAATTCTTAAGTTTGCTTCTGTTGAGAGACCGTCTCTTTAGTGTGTTTTTGGTAACATGTGGATTGATTTGACTAAGATATTTCTGACATACTTTAGGTGTTCTGGGCGTTACAACTAGTGATTGTCCTGGTTCCTGGCGCTATTTTCCATCTTTATGCTGCATGTAAAAGCATCAATCAAGAATGCATTCTTCAAAAGCCTGTCTACACTGTGATTTATATCCTCTCTGTTTTATTAAGAATTAGTCTAGAGGTGATAGCATTTTGGCTTCAGATTCACCTCTTTGGTTTCCAAGTTAAACCTCTCTACTTGTGTGATGCTGGATCTTTTGGGGAAAAATTTACTATTATAAAATGCATGGTGCCAGAACACTTTGAGAAGACCATTTTTCTCATTGCAATGTATACATTTACTGTAATTACAGTAGTATTATGTGTTGCTGAAATTTTTGAAATCATATTTAGAAGATTATGCTTTCTAATTAGGCAATGACCAAAAGGTTGACTACCTGCCGATATGTCACAATTCTTTATCAGTCATGTTCATTTAGTTTCATCTTATTCACTGACTATCTCAATTTCACACATAAATATCTATTCTTTAAACTTATCTCAGTGTGTCTAAACTTTATGTCCAATATAAAATAGAATACTAAGTTCCAAGGCAAGTATTCTTGAACAAACATTTCATTCTATTTTAATTTTGTCACATATTAGAAAATATATACATAACTAATGTTAATTCTTTTAAAAATAGAACTTGTATAGAGTTCTCACACATATAACATCTTAATCACAGTATTTTGTGGCCAGAGAAGTTTTATTATCTCTTTTACAGAGTAGAAAATTGCATCTTAGGGGGGTTAATATGTATGCCCAAAGTCATACAACCACATTAGAATTAAGATCCCCTAAATATAAAGGCTGAACACTTTTGGCTAAACTTTGAGGGTGTAATTATATTTGCATTCATATAAATATAACTTACTTAAGTGCAAAAGTTGTAAATTAATTATTAAAGTCATTCTATAGTTTGATCACTAACTTAAAGAAATGGAGTAATTACATTTTTAATATTATACTGTTTTCTTGAAATTTTTAACATCAAATGATATGGTAATATAGCCACCAAATAAATTAAAAATGCTATGGCAAATATTGTGAATGGTTTCCTTGTTTCTTTTTTTTTTTTTAATGTTGATTTATTTTTGAGTGGGGGGGGGGGAGGCGCAGAGAGACAGGGAAACAGAAGATCAGAAGTGGGCTCTGTCCTGACAGCAGAAAGCCCTATGTGGGACTTGAACTCAAGAACTGTGAGACCATGACCTGAGCCAAAGTTAGACACTCAGTTGACTGAGCCACTCAGGTGTTCTCGTTTCCTTGTTTCTTATTGAAGAAAAAACAAAACAACAAAAAACAAAAAACTCTGTGCTCACAGATATCCTAATAATGATAGCTTTTATGGCCAAGATTATTGAAATGGAAAAGTATATTTATATTAAGTTAGACTTCCTAAAGAGTTATAAAATTATTTCAAAGAAATTTATATTAGTTCAGTGTATTCTTTTTATCTTTACCAATAATCATATCTATTTGATATCATTTGAAATCTTTTTTTTAAAGTTTATTTTGAGACAGGGACAGAGAGAGACCGCAAGTGGGGGAGGAGGTAAGAGAGAGGAGAGAGAGAATACCAAGCAGCTCTTGCTGTCAGAGCAGAGCCCGATATAGGGCTTGATCTCAAGAACAGTGAGATCATGAGCTGAGCTGAAATCAAGAGTCAGACACTTAACCAACTGAGCCACCCAGGCGCTCCTCATTTATAATCTTTATGTATGGCCGCCTTGTACTGATGCCTCATTAGTAAAGAAACTATAGTCAAATACTGAGGTTTTCAATTTTTCTTAACTATTATTCAGTCTATGCTTAATATCATGAATTTCTCGACTTAAGGATTTTAAATAATTGAGGCTTCCTCCACATAAAAAGCACAGGAGAAAAGCCAACTCACTTGCATTCAACAAAGAGCTGCTACGTATCTGTCGGTTAGCATGTACTGCATTAAGAGTTCATATACAAAGATTGGGGCGCCTAGGTGGCTCGGTTAAGTGCCCAACTTCAGCTCAGGTCATGATCTCATGGTTCATGGGTTCCAGCCCCGCCTCAGGCTCCACGCTGACAGTGTGGAGCCTGCTTGGGATTCTCTCTCTTTCCCTCTCTCTCTGCCCCTCCCTAACTTGCAATTTCTCTCTCTCTCTCAAAAATAAAAGATAAACTTAAAAAAAAAAAAAGAGTTCACATACAAAGATAACCAAGATTTACTATCTTTATGAAATGTTTAGTGAGTGGTCGGTGACATCCCAAAAGAGTGGGGCTGTGGAAATAGCCCACCCTGAAGGGAAGAAGTATTTATGTATTCACTATCTTTGTTTCAAATCACTGCAGGGCACCTGGGTGGCTCAGTCAGTTAAGGGTCTGACTTTGGCTCAGGTCATGATCTCACAGCTCCTGGGATCAGGCCCCACATCAGGCTCTGTGCTGTCAGCACAGAGCCTGCTTGCGATTCTCTCTCTCTCTCTCTCTCTCTCTCTCTCTCTCTCTCTTCTCTCTTTCTCCCCAACCCCTGCTCATGCTTTCTCTCTCTTTCAAAATAAATAAACTTAAAAAAAAAAAAAAAAGAATCCCTGGCCCTATGTGCTAATAAACAGCAACAATGTTTAGTCCACTTTATTCTTATTTCCAGATTCTCTACAGATAACACACTTTTGGATCCATTTTCCTGCACCTTTGGAAGGCTGTTTGTTTATTTTTGATACCAGACATTGTGTGTTTTACCTTGTTGTTGGATGTGGGATACTTTTGTCTTCCCATGAATATACTTAAACTGTAATGTGGGGCGCGGATAAGTTGCTCAGAAATGGTTGATCCTTTGCAGTTGATCCTTTCAAGTTTTGTTAGATGGGACTAGTGCAGCTCTCACTGAAGGGCTAATTTTGCCCCTTTACCAAGGCAAACCCTTTCTGAGTACTCTATCAGATGACCCGTTAGTATTTTGGAAATGTTATGTTTCTACCATCCTCAAACTGGTTCATTCCTCTTAGTCCCTTTGGGCTGCTATAACAAAGTACATAGACTGGGCGGCTTATAAACAACAGACATTTATTTCTCAGTTCTAAAGGCTGGAAGTCTGAGACCAGGGTGCCAGCACAGTGAAGTTCTGGTGAGAACCCTCTTCTGAGATACACACTTGTCCTGGTAGAAAAAGGTGAGGGCACTCTACGGTTCCTTTTATAAGGGCACTAATCCCATTCATGAGAGCTCTACCCTCATGACCTAATCACCTCCCAAAAGTCCTGCCTCCTACCATCACACTGGGGGTTAGGATTCTAAAATATGAATTTTGCAGGGGACACAAACATTCAGCTTATCACACTCATGCATGCAACATAAATTGCTATAACTATAGGAAGCAAGTCTTTGCTGCACCCAAGAAGGGAGAAGAGCAAAGGACCTTCTTCTGGTTTGTCTCTTAGGATTTTTCTCAGGGAAGATTTTTTGTTTTTTGTTTTTTTCTTTTTTTCCCAAAAACCCACAGCAGATTTCCCCTTAGTGTCACTAATCACTCTGATCTATACTCTGATTCGTCCTCCAGGACATTGTCAAAGTTTAACTCTTTTTAGAGAGATTTTCTACTTTGGCTATCAGGAAAAGCAACAAGTCTCAATCTTGTGTGAATCTTGAATATTGTTCCTTTCAATCTTTTCAAGAGTTCTTCTCTTTTAAAGATATTTAAAGATGTTACACCGATCAGGACTCCATTGGAGACCCTTTACAGATCTATGGAGCTCTCTTGCTTTGCAGTTCTCTCCTCTAAGGTAGCTTGCCCTGCAAAATCGAGCCTCCTTGCCCACCCCTGCCCACCGCCCCGTATTCTCTCTCCTCACTGGACAGGTAACATTTATGAAATGTTTAGTGAGTGGTCGGTGACATCCCAAAAGAGTGGGGCTGTGGAAATAGCCCACCCTGAAGGGAAGAAGTATTTATGTATTCACTATCTTTGTTTCAAATCACTGCAGGGCACCTGGGTGGCTCAGTCAGTTAAGGGTCTGACTTCAGCTCAGGTCATGATCTCACAGCTCCTGTGAGATGGCATTTCTAAGCCACCATAAAAACCTTGCTTACCTCTGCTTCCTTTCAGCAAACAGTACCTGTTATTATGTTTAAAGATACAGATCCAGTGAGAGAGTTGATTTTGGACAATCTTTAATTCCTTACTATTCTACTTTTTTTATGATTTCATTTCATTGGTAATTATATCAGGATTTTAGCATACAGCTATATACTCCTGAATAATAAATGATATATATAAATATGGCATTTATAAAGTAAATATAAAATATTTATAAAAAATATACTTTCTAACCAAAATGCAAATGTAGTAAAAAATTAGTAAGAATGTAAAAGCTAAACAAATACTTAACCATTTGAAAATACATTTAAAATTATTTCATAAAAAGCTCTTGGATCAAGTAAGGTAATTTAAAATGAATTTTTTTTCTGTATTTATAAATGAACAGTCAAATGCTACATATTAAAAGCCATGAGATGGGACCAAATCTGTAGTACACAGAAAATTGACAGCTGAAAATATATTTCTTATTAAAAAGAAATAATAAATGCAATTTAAAAAGTAAAAATAAGAACTCCAAAATAAAACTAAAAAGTACAAAAATAATTCAGGGCACCTGGTTGGCTCAGTTGGTTAAGCCTCTGACTCTTGATTTCAGTTCAAGTCATGATCTTACAGTTAGTGAGTTCGAGCCCTGTGTTGGGCTCCACCCTGACAGTGTGGAGCTTGCTTGGGATTCTCTGTCTCTCCTTCTCTCTCTGCCCTCTCTCTCTCTCAAAATAAACAAATAAACTTTTTTTGAAAAATGTTAAAATAGTTTAATAAGGATAAAGTAAGAAAGTACAGTAATAAATTAGAAAACAAACATATAAAACATATAAAATACAAATATAAAATGGTACTAGAAAACAGTAATAAAATAGATAAATCTGTGTGTGATAGTATACTATTATCAGGTCCTTACAATATATAAAGTTGTATATTATCAGTTAAAGTATATTGTGGTAATATATCTTTAGATATATACTATGACATATAAGCTGATAAAACAAAACAAGAAAATTTGGGCTGAAAAGCCAACAAAGTATATTAAATGGAATCATAAAACAGCAATTAGTCCAGAAGGTGGCAGAAAGAGAAAAGGGAAACAAAAAATCATGGGACAAATTGAAAGCAAGTTAAGACAGTTGACCTAAACCTAAAAATATCGATAGTAGCAATACGTATAAAAGCTCTTACCACCCTAAACAAGAACAAAGATTAAACGAATGCACTCTTTTAAAAGCCAGACCAAACAATTAACAAGAACCCCACTTTAAATATTTTTGAATACTTAAAGATTTAGTACTTAGGCCATTCAAATATTTTTACAAATAGATTTTAAAAAATGGAAAAAGATATATCATGCAAAAGCGTTAGAGAGCTAAAGTGGCTATAATATAAGAAAACTCAAGTAGATTTCAGGGCAAGGGATAATGACAGGGATAAAAGAGACATTTAATAATGATTAAAGTGTAATATCATCAGGAATCATAACAATTCTGTAATGTCACCAGTTACAGAGTAGCAAACTACACGAAGCAAAACTTGATAAAATTCAAAAAAGAAATAAATGCAATTATAATTAAAGATTTCAACACCCATCTCTCACTAATCAAGAAGATAGAAAGAAGATCAGAAAGGATATGGGAGTCTTAAACGTTACTAGTAGATGACTTGAACTAATTGATATTTAGAAATCACCTAACCACAGCAGATTATATATATATTTTTTTCATGCATATATGGAACATTCACCAAGGGAGACTATTTGCTGGGCCATGAGAAAGTCTGAAGGAATTAAATCACAGAGTATATAAGCTGATCACAGTGGAATTAAACTAGGAATTAATATGCCCAAGTATTTGAGAAACTAACAGTACAATTTTATTAACCCATAGATTAAAGATGAAATTATGTGGAAAATTGAAAACCATTGTAAACAAATGCTAATAAAAACATGATTTCTGAAAAATTATGGAAAACAGCTAGAAGACTAGTTAACAGAACATTAAAAGTTCTAAATGTTCTGTTAGGAAAAAAAAATTGAGTTATAAAGTGATTTAAGCCTCTCACCTTAAGAAATTATAAAAAGAACAGTTTAAATATAAATTAAATAGGAGGGAAATTTTTTTAAAAAGCACAAAACTTTGAAATAGAAAACTGAAAGACAATAGAAAAAAATCAGTGGAACAAAAAGTGGTTCTTGAAAAGATTAGTAAAACTGATACATTCCTCCATAGACAGATTGAGATAATAAAAGAGAAAATGAAAATTACTCAGATCATAAATTAAAAAAAAGGGGCACCACAACAGAATATTTAAATGATTTTAAGGAAACATCATGAACAATGTTATGCCAATAAGTTTGCTACTTATATAAAATGAACAAATTCCTTGAAAAGCATATATTATTAAAAACTTAATTAAGCAGAAAACATGAATATCTTTATACTTATTAAAGAAATTACATTAAAAATCAAAAGCCTTCCCACAAAGAAAATGCCAGGCCCAGGCAGCTTCGCTGGTGAATTCCATCCATGCCCTCCTCTACCTTGCGTAGACTCAAACCCCAATCTGGAGGGTGATGTAAGATCCTTGAGCAACTGTTCAGAGCTGGATGGAGGAGAGTTTGGGTCTGTCTTCATAGTAACTACTTCATTATAAAACATCAACAAGAAAAAACAACCTCATGTTAAGATTTAATTTTGTTTCACAGCATAATTCCAATGTGCTGTTAAGCTAACAGTCTCTGTTACTTTTCTCCCTCATATCAATTATCCTCTCCTAATGGGAGTTCATTACTTAAAAAGAAGAGAGCATGTGTTGGCAGATGGAGTAAAATCCAATTTTAACCACTTCATTTACTTGCTTACATTACCTTTCTTCCTAGAACATATGCCAATGAGAAAGAGACCTGAGCAACCTCCAGTCCTGAAAGGAGAGATCAGGAGAATAACAGGAAGGGGTGCTGGGTGGCTTAGTCACTTAAGCGTCTGACTTCGGCTCAGGTCATGATCTCACGGTTGGTGGGCCCGAGCCCCAGTTGGGCTCTGTGCTGAAAGCTCGGAGCCTGGAGCCTGGTTCGGGTTCTGTCTCCTTCTCTGTCTGCCCCTCCCCTGCTGACGCTGTCTGTCTCTGTCTCTCAAAACTAAATAAATATTTAAAACTTAAATATTAAAATATTAATATTAAATATATTAAAAATAATAAATATTTAAAATATTAACATTAAATATTGATATTAATAATAAAAAGGAGAATAACAGGAAGGTATAGACTTCATTAGGAATAGGAACACATGATTTTCAGACACAGGATCATTCAATAGGAAAAACATAAAATACAATAACATATTGGTCTAGAGATATTAAAGTCAAGTAGTAGTGACTAGATTTACAGGCTCTGAAACCAAAGCACATGGATTTTTAATAACAAACATTCATATTTACTGGCTGTCATCTGGTGCAAGTTACATAACTTCTAAGTGTCTCATTTTTCTCTTCTGTAAGATAGTGAAAACAATAATACCTTATTCATAGGGTTGTTGTAAAGATGAAATGAGCTGACGTTAAATCCCTAGAAACATACATGATTCATGATAGATGCTCAGCCAGTGTTAACTAGTTGTTATTACTTTGTCGTGGCAAAGGCGAGGTCAAACAATTCCTATCTGGTGACCTTAATCTCAACAGCAGGAACTTTAGTGTCCCATCAAGGCAATCAGGGCAGAGGGTCTAGCTTAAAGACAGCGGAGAAGACTTGAAACATCAGCTATGTGTTGAAGATTCGTTATGGCACTAGTCCTCACCTCTAGATGTGTCATTAAAATTCCCCAAGACCTTTTAAAAATACTGATATTTAGGCTCCAACCAAGAGCAATTACATCTGACTGCCTGGGGGTGATATCTAGATATAAGTCTTTAAAACAAACAAAACAAAACAACAACAAAAACAGAACAAACTTCTTAGGTGAACTTTAAGGATAAGCACAGTTGAGAATGAAGAATAGGAAAATAATAAATGAGAAGTCATAAGGACAGAATGATGACATTTATGGTTATCCCACTCTGCTTTAGTTTCTACCAATCCAGCAACTTATGACTGGAAGTTAGAATAGTGAGAATAAGAGGAGAGAGAAACCATACTCTCTTTGTCCATTCAGGCTGCTATAACAAAATACCACAGACTGTGTGGTTTACAAACAATAGAAATTTATTTCTCACAGTTCTGAAGGCTGGATGTCTAAGATCCGGGTTCCAGCATGGTCAGGTTTTGGTGAGACGGCTCTTCTAGGTTGCAGACCGTTGCCCTCTTACTGTATCCTCACACAGTGGGAAGGGCCAGCTAGCTCTCTGGGGTCTCTTTTATGAAGGCATTAATCCCATTTATAAAAGCTCTGCCTTCATCACCTAATCACCTCTCAAGGACTCCATCTCCTAATACCATCACACTGGGTAGTAGGTTTCAACAAATGAATTTTAACATATTCAGTCTGTAGCACCTACATTCTCAAGTGATAGTGAATGTGTTACTGAGATTGGGGAGAATACATAACTCAGTTTCTGTCAGGTAAAAACAGGCAGACCTAGAGCAATGTACTCTGCCAACAGAGAGGGACAAACGAGAGGAAGTAGGGATAAAAATACGGACACAGGACACAGGGCAGTTTCTGCAGGGGTTGAGGGAGAGGGGAGGATGATTTGGTGATTAGCAAACAGCATGCAGGGCAAATTTCAGAGCTTGAGATCTTTTTCTTTGGAGATAGTATGATTTCAATGAAAACTAGTTTTAAGATGAACCTTCAAAACTGGGAACTGAGGAAATAAAGCAATAAAGATAAAGGTTACTGGAGGAGGCAAATGAAGTGTAAAGTCCCAGAAGATGACAGAATGAGAAGAGAGAAAAAGAATTGAAGTCATTGGTTGTAGAAGGAAAAGTTGAGGTCTACAATGGTATGAGTTAAAATACTTGACAAATTGTTCATCATTATCCAGAAATAAATGACTTCCAGATTATTCATTCGCTAGTGGATACCGACCCAGTTCAGATGGAAAATTCAATTTTCTTTAAGCTTATGTGCTTAAGTGCTTAAGTTGGAAAAAAGTCTGGGTATTTTATCCACTGTATCAATATAAAAGAATTCAATATAAAATTTTAAACACATCATCTCTCATCTCAGGCAATAATTGAATTTACTGTTTCTACAATCAGAAAGGTTTCTACGGACGCTATTAAAATAATCTGAGGAACTGGAAGTGATAATTCCTGAATGATGTCAACGACAATTCACTTTACCCTTTCTCCCAATCAACAAACTTTATTCTCTTCCTGTTTTCCCCTTTCTACTTTCCGTCTCGCTAAAGAGAAAAGAAAAAAAGAAAAAGAAAAAAAAAAGGAAAGAAAAAAAAGGCCTGGGGGACGCAAGAAAGTAAAAGAAAACAAAAACTCTTTTCCCTCCCATCCGCAGCCAGCAGAGAGCGCTGGTGCCGCTTAGCCTACACTGGTATCTAACCCCCCAGCCCCCCCCCCCCCCCCCCCCCGGAGCCGGGTACACTGAGGATGTCCCTGCTGGGAGCCCGTAGTTGACTTGCTGTCGCTGAGCAACGGAAAGTGGGCGGGATTTTTGCGCGTTCGTGCGCGCGACCTGCCGGACGGAAGCGGAAGTGTCGGTAGCGCGCGAGTAGGAAGTGGTGATTCCTGGAATAGAGATGGCCGCGCTTGCTCAGCTGCCCCCACTCCCCCCCCAGTTTAAGAGCATACAGCATCATCTGAGGACGGCTCAGGAGCATGACAAGCGGGACCCTGTGGTCGCTTATTACTGTGAGTCTTTCCGAGTCTCCGTGCCTCTCCTTACCCTCCGGGGCCCACACACCACCCCTTGGTTATTAAGGCAGGCCCCGCCCCTTCAGCTTTAGACCTGAGCTTTGACCTCTGGCCTGCCCTGGGAACACAGTGCGGCCCCGCCCTTCTCTGGGATTTCCCCAGCTTCCCCCCTCTTTCCCCCTCGCAGGCCCAGAGAGACAAAACTTAAAAGCACCCCTGGTTTTCGTCGCCTCTCCAGTCTTGGGCTTAAATATTGCCAAACTGGCTGCATGGGCTCATGAGCTCAGTGACACACTGTCTTAAGGTTTTCTGTGTATACTCAGCAAGTCTCCTGTCTCCAGAATCACCTCGACAGTTAAGTAATTGTGTTGGGGCTAAAACAAAGGTGAGTGTCCCGAAGACGGTAGTGATGTGGACAAAAGGAAGAAGGTAGACTAATTGAAAACATAGTAATAAGTGCAGGTTAACTATGACAACATGAAAGCCCATTCAGAAACTCATAAATGATGAAATGGAGATGAGTTGCTAGGAAACTAGCACTTGAATTTGACCATTTTCCCACCAGTGGGAATTTTTTGTCTTCTTTGAATAATACCTGGGGCCAAGACATTTGGTAGCAATACTATCACTTTGGTTGATTATGAGACCTATAATCTACAGTTGATAGAGAACAAATTAGGTTGTTCAAATTTTTTCCTTCGTAGTATGTCTAGTAGTTTTTTTTATGTAAACTTTAAACTTGATGGCAAATAAAACATGTTACCAAGCAATTGTAATCTTCTGTGAAGGACTTATAGCATTGAAAAGCTCAATATAATGTGTCCTCTGTTGTGAACATTGAAACGTTCACTAAAATCTGGTCTACTTTCATCCCTGTCAAACTCCAGTACCCCTATTTCTCAAGTATTCAAGGCCCTTTCACACCTCTACGTTCTTCAGTTTCTTGGAATGTCTACCTGTTTTTTTTCCGCTTGGCAAACTCCTCATGATACAAGATCTAACCCAAATGTCACCTCTTCTGTAGGCAGAAAGTTGATTATTCTCTAGGCTCTCTCCCACTTTATTCAAATCATACAGTGTTATTTCCATTATATTTGTTTTCCAGGTTCCACAAGTAAGGAAGGACTATTAATCATTTAATCACCTTGTACTTATTGAACTTCTTCCTGTATCAGGCATTACTAGGCACTGTGGTTGCAGTTCTTGCATTCATGCAGCATATATACAAGTAAGGAAGAGAGGATATTAAACAATAACATGAGCATATTATATGGACTAGTAGAAGGTTTTGAATACAGACAAAGCAAGGAAAAGAGAAGGGAGTACTAGGAGTAGGGTGGTAGGGAGCAAGGAGGGGATTTCACTTTCAAGGTAGTTATGGAATGTGTCACTGAGTTCATATCAAGCAAAGACTTGAACGAAGAGAAAGACAGGCTTTGCATCATCTGGAAAATATAGAGGGAATAATATATGCAAAGGTCATGAGGCAGGGGCTTGTTTGAAGGAGGATCAAGGAGCCCATTGTAACTGGAGTGGCTATAGCAAGGAGAAAAATGATGCGATAAGGTCAAAGAGGTAATTTCTAATAACAATGAAGTAACCCTTGAAGGAACAATTCAAGGAACCCTTGAAGGAACAATGAAGGAACCCTTGTTCCTGTCTAAAACAAATTCCCGTTCATGAGTTCTGTATTACATACCTTTGTGAATGAATACCTAGGGACTTTTATTTTCTGTGTCGTCATCTTCCCCCTTTTGCTATTTCTTTCTAAACTTGCCCCAGTTTTTTTTTTTTTTTAATTTAAAAAGAAAAAAAAGCTGCCACTAGATATTCTTGTAAAGTTATAGTCCTGTCTGCCTAACTTCAAAGGTAAGCTTGAAATAGTCGTGGGTATTGTCTTTACCTCCCTTTCTCCCAGAGCCTTTTTAGTTCATTGCAGTCTGCTTTTCATGCCTTTTATTTCACCAAAACTGCTCTCAACAGGGCCATGAACAAACATTTGCATTGCTAAATCAAAGTGGTAGCTAAAGAATATTTTTGTTATGAAACATATGCATATTAAAGAATACATATAACGTGTGTATGGTTTAAGGAATAATAAAATGAACACTGAGGTACCCACCATACTTGAAGTTATTAGACTTTTAAATTTTGTCCAATCTGGTGAGCATGAAATTCAAGCTGAATTTGCAATTCACTGAGTCTTAATGAGGTTGAACGTCTTTTCATATGTTAATTACCATTTGTGATTCCCTTTTGAAATACCTATTTATTGCTTCTATTTTTTTTAATTTCAGTGTTTATCTTTTCTTAATAATATACTAATCATTTGTTATATGTGCGTTGCAGATGTCTTCTCCAAGTTCATAGTTTGATTTTTTGTACTCTGTGAAGTCCTTTGATGTTCAAAAGTTCTTAATTTTAAAATATAGCCAATTTATCACTCTCCTGATTTATATTCTAATTTTCCAGGACTTGATTTCTTTTCATCTACCTTGTTTGGGACTTTGGCATACTGGATTTGCAGATGGGTGTCTTCAATAAATTCTGGAAAATTCTCTATTATCTGTTCAAGTATTACTTCTCTGTTCTCTACTGAAATTTTGACGAGACACGTGCTTCACTTTTCTCCTTTGTCTCTTAATGTTTTCATCCCTTTGTGTCTCTGTGCTACATTGTGTATAATTTCTGCAAGTCTGTGTTCACCTCCATATATCCTATTGTATAACCCATTTGTTGAATTTCTGTTTTCATTTTTTATTTCTGGGTGTTCTCTTTTTGTTGTTTTTAAATTGGCCTAGCCGTTTCTGATAGTCTTTTGTTACTATATTTTTAAACACTTATTTCTTTAAAAGGTTTATAAATATTTGTTTGTATTTGTGTTCTGATCATTCCTATAGCTGCTGTACATGTGAGTCTGATTCTGTTGTGTAACAGAAGACTGCTCGTGGTGACCTCTTTACTTGTGATTTGTGCTTTACACATACCAAACCAGTGTTCTTCAAACCTTGGGGTGCAAATAATTCTACAGGAATCATATCCCCAGTTCTCAACTTCTGTGTTTCTTTTCTAACAAAGCTCCTTTGATCAGGGTAGCAAAGTAGTATGCTGCTTCTCTTTTCCCACATCCTGTTCACAATTGCCCTTCTCCTACTTTAAAGAAGAAAGGCATACTCCCATGCCTCGTGAGTATTTTTATGGTGTGTTGCCCTGGGGGAGAAGGTGGAAAACCTTCCAGGGTGTCTGGAAAAAAGGGACAATTCAAATTACTGGTATAGTGGAGTTTCTGTTAATTAAGGTATTAAGGAGAGCTTCCTGCCCTTCCCTTTTTTATATGGAAGAAAATGAGAGCAAAGAATAAGCCTTTATTTGAAAACGCTGGGCATGAGAAAAGATGTCAAAAGCAACATTCTAATTTGGGGAATGAGTGCAGAACATTTTATGAGGGGGAAGAGAAAGGATTGTCCTTAGATATTAGTAGCCATTGTTTGATCATTTGGGATTTAATCCAGAGGGGTGGTGAGGGACATTTTGGGATCAGAGTCATGTGTGAGAGAGTGTGAAAAGGTTTAGCTGTGAGGACAAAGACATGCAAGGACCACAGTGGAAAAGTCTGTCTTTCAGAGGTCTCGTATGTTTATAAATATATCTGTTTAAGGGCAAAGCCTCGCATTAAAACCTGGCCTGAGTTGCAGTGTTCCGAATTCCCAGAATGTAAGACTTCCTGAAATGACCTCACCTTTTCATTTTCTATTCATTATGAAAGAATATCATTCCTGATAGAAGAGCAAACCCCAAAAAGCAAAGGAGAGATGCTGGAAAGGGTAGTGCCTTGTTTCATCCAAGTGACATAAGGATTTGCGGCTGACTGAAATTTTGGAATTGGAAGTCAGATGAGATGCGGTGAATGGGGACATGGGTTAACATCTATTTGATTGGAAAATTAAATCGTATTTTTCTGAAAAGTAAGCCACCATTGGCAGGCTGGTTTGGCATTAGCAGCAGGTTTTGCCATTTATGTTACACGATAGACATGCTCCAACTAAATGAGCCTAATTTTCGGCTCTGAGGTATTTTGTTTTTTCAGAAATACATTTAAAGCAAGTAATAACATAAAAACATTTGAATTGGTTTTGAGTTTTTCTAACGTTTTTGTTTTCTCTGCCAGAGCATGTTGAAATGAACAGCATTTCAGTTTTCCCAATCTTGTTTCAGTGTCTTAGAATAAACAAGCCTCTGAATGAAAGGACGTGATGAATCCTCGTAAGATTTTTTGGTATGCTTCACAGAATTGAGAAAATGAATAATTCTAATGATGGGGTGACAAGTCCTTTTCTCGTTTTAAAACAAATTTTGAGACTGACCTATATGAAATATCAGCTAAGAGAGATTATTAAAAATAGTATTTGACGATAGATGATTTTATGCTTTTTAGCCTGTAACCCAGAAGGAATGAAAAGAATTCTGTGATTCTGCTGTGACAAAACTTCCATTCTCATCTACTGCTTTATGTGAATGAACTTTCTCTGAAAGAGAAAGTTTCTCTGAACTTTCTCCTATGTTAAATTCGTAAAAGTGGGAATAGAACCAATACATTACTCTGGTTCATTATGACAGTAAATCATACTGATTCCTAGATACACAGTTTAGCTCATTATAAGACACATTAACAGTAAATTTTACTTTTTCTTTTTAATTATTATTGAAATGTATAACATACTGATGTTGTTTTGATCAATTATTCATTACAATAATCACAAAAACCTCAAATCCAGAGGAAAAACTTTAATGCTTAGCACCTTATTTCACAGGAAGTTTTGATAAATTTAAATTTCCGTTTTTATACATTTTTAAAATTGTTTTAAATGTTTATTTTGAGAGAGAGAGAGAGAGAAAGCAGGGGAGGGGCAGAGGGGAGAAAGAATCCCAAGCAGGCTCAGCACTGACAGCCCTTAGCTGGATGTGGGGCTCAATTCCATGAACTGTGACCTGAGCTGAAATCAAGAGATGCTTAACAGACGGAACCACCCAGATGCCCCCAATTTTGATACTTTTTTTTTTTTTTTTGCAGAGAAGTATGCTAATCAGGTTAGGACTTTTGAGCATACAAATATATTCTTTTATAATAAAATTCAGTAGGATAAGTAAATGGAAATGTAGGTTAAAAGAAATAACAAAATGTATCATTTCTGACTCTTGAAGAAAGAGCTTTTTCCATTTTAAAAGAGATTATGATACCAAATTGTTGATACTTAACAGCTGAAAGAATGATATAATTTTAGATGTCTGAATTCGATGTACAGAAGTTACATCTTTTATACTTGCTTAAATATCTGATGAAAAGTGATAGATGTCAACTTAAAAGTGTGTGAAGGGATACATTTCTATAATCTTCGTGCAAACAATTTTCTAAATTTCCTAGAGCAAAGAATTTTTGGTGAGGAAAAAAAATGAAGATTATTATGCTGAAGTACTTGCTGACCAGTAAAGCTCCCTGTTGTCTTTTACTTGTGAGGCTTTGCCTGGCATCCCCCTGACTTCCTCTTCACCTGGCTAACTTACTAGTACTGATTCAGTACAAATTCTACATTCTATAGGCTGTTTTTCATCACCTCCAAAGGATAGTCTAGAAATTGTTCCAGTGTGCCCCTCATCTTAATTACATAGTGTTATAAACACTTTTTACCTTTTAATCTTCTATATTCTCCTGAAGGACAGGGAATAAGTATCTTGTTTTCTCTCACCACCTGGCACATAACTGACATTCATAAATATTTAATGAATGCCATCTCTCAATGTTACTAACATTTCGCTAGAGCATAAGCTCTATGAGAGCAAGAAGTGTGTCTTACTTGATAATCTTGGACTCTCTGACTCCTAATATAGTACCTAAGACATGGTGGATATGTGTAAATTTTGTGTGTTGATTGAATAAATGAACTATATAGTGACTAGAGAGTAATTTATAGCTTTTTGACATGCTCTAGCTACAGTAAGGAAATGTAATGGAAAGAATTCCAATGCTCTGTTTTATAATTTACCTTACTATGTTTAAAAAATGTTTTAATGTTTATTCCTTTGTTAAGAGAGAGATAGAGCACACACAAGAGAGAGAAAGAGTGGGGGAGGGTCAGAGAGAGAGGAAAACACAGAATCTGAAGCAGGTTCCAGGCTCTGAGCTGACAGCACAGAGCCCGATTCAGGATTTGAATTCATGAACTGCAAGATCATGACCTGAGCTGAAGTCAGATGCCTAATCAGCTGAGCCACTGGGCGCCCCTTACCTTACTATGTTTATAATGAGTTTTAGATGAAGTCATAGGTGTAGCATCTAGCATAAGGTATAGTTATTGTGCCTCCTCCATTTTGGTATTATATGATTTCCAGAAACGATTTATCTATGGGCTTAATGTGAATACCCTAGTGTTTTATCATTTTTTAAATTATGACCTTAATATTTCTATATTTGTATGTTGTTTGGTCTTATGTTTTCTTTTTAAATCAGGAATGTATATTGAATGCTATGTATCAAATTACCTTTGTTTTACTATTTGTGCAAGTGCTAATGTGCTTGTGCTTACTTCTTTGAACTTGTTAATTTAGTAAGTTATAACAAAATAGTAAATGTTCTCATTTAAAACATCCTTCCATTCCTGGAAAGAATCCCATTAGTTTTTTTTTAATTAACCTTTTTTTTTTCTTTTTTCTTTTTTTTTTAGATAATTGTAGACCCGCATGCATGTCCCAAAAATAATACAGAAAGATCCTGTACCCTTTACTCCATGTCTTCCAGTGGTAATGTCTTGCAAAAAAAAAAAACAAAAAACAAAAAACGGTAATACTATGACCAGAATATTGACATTGAGAAAATCCACCAATCTTATTCAGACTTCCCCAGTTTTATGTATATTCCTGTGTGTGTGTGTGTGTGTGTGTGTGTGTGTGTGTGTGTGTGTATTTAGTTCCAAGCAGTTTATCAGATACAGGTTCCTGTATCACCATAGTCAGGAAAACAGTTCCCTACGAAGGATCCCTCGTGTTACTTTTCTAAATCCACATCTGTCTCTTGTCAACCTTACCCTATCCTTGTATCCTAGCAACCACTAACCTATTCTTCATTTCTAAAATTTTATCACTTAAAAAATATATAAATGCAATCATACATTATATACCCTTTTAGACTTGACTTTTTTTCACTCAGCAAGTAATAATTGCCCGGAAGCTCGTCTAAGTCGTTACATGTATCAATATTTTGTTTCTTTTTAATGCTCAGTAATATTCCATGGTATGAATGTACCAGAGTGTAACAGTTCAGCCATTGAAGGACATTTGGGTTGTGCTATGATCTGAATGTTTGCCTCCCTCCTCCCCAATTCATGTTGAAATCCTAACCCCCCAAAAGTAATGGTATTAGTAGATGAGGTGTTTGGGGGACGAGTAGGTCATAAGGATGGAGCCCTCATGAAAGAGATGTGTTATGAAAGAGATCCCACAGAGCTCCCTACCCCTTCTTGGTATTTAGTTTTATAAGAAACTAGCAAAACTTTTCCAGATTGGCTGTACCATTGTACATTCCAGTCAGCAACGTGAGTGGCGAGTGACCCAGTTTCTCTCTGTTATTGCTGGCATTTGGTATGTCACTCTTTTTTTATTTTATTTTTTTAATTTTTACAGAGAGTGTGTGTGTGATCAGGGGAAAGAGGCAGAGGGAGAGAGAGAGAATCTCAGACTTCCATGCTCAGCACAGAGCGTCTGATGAGATCAAGAGTCAGATGCTCAACCAGCTGAGCCACCCAGGCTTCCTGTGTCACTATTTTTATTTTAGTCATTCTGGTAGTTTTGTTAACGTCATGGCTTTAATTTTTATTTCCCCATGCTACTGAAATTAACATCTTGTGCTTATTTAGTATCTGTATATCACCTTTCAACAAAATGTGTTTTTGCCCCTCCCCCCCCTTATCTTTAGTTTTGAGAGTTCTTTATATATTGTAGTTACTGTAAGTTCTTAGATATGTGTTTTGCAAATATTTTTCCCAGTCTGTAGCTTCTCTTTTGTCTTCATAACGGAGTCACAAAGTTTTAAATTTTGCTACTACCCAGTTTTTCAGTTTTTCCTTTTTTATATTGCTGTTGGTATCAAATCTGTGTGCTTTATTGTGTATTTTTCTTAGTGTCCTAGTCTGTTTTTTCTGTTTTTCTCCCCCAAGAAGAGTTCCTAAATAATATTGATTTAGCTCTTTTTTTTTTTTTTTTTTTTTTTTTTGAGTGTTATCGTTGTCAGATTTTTAGTAACAGTGTCATGCTGGTTTCCTAAATATTTGTTGAAAAGTTTCTCCTATCTGACTTGGACTAAAACACAGTAGGTCTATCTCTCTCTTTTGATTAAAGAAGTCCTTGTAGAGCAAAACTTTGTTCTTTGGGGGGAAATTATTTTATATATTTACCAATTTCTTCCATTTAAAATATTTTTGGCTTGGGGGTACCTGGGTGGGTCAGTCAGTTAAGCATCCAACTTGGACCGAAGTCATGATCTCATGGTTCGTGAGTTCAGGCCCCACATCGGGCTCTGCACTTACAGTGAGGAGCCTGCTTGGGATTCTCTCTCCCTCTGTCTCTCCATCCCTCCCTCACTCGCACTCTCTCTCTCCCAAAATAAATAAGTAAACTTAAAAAATACACATTTTTGGCTTGAACCTGTGTTGATATATTAAAGTTTTCTAGAATATCTTCCATTTCTGTCAGATTTGCAAATTTATTAACTAGAAATTACAAGCTTAGCCTTTTTTCCCTTCCCTCATATCTTTCACAATCAATCAGTCGTTAAATTTTAAAAATTTTACTTATCTCCTCATTTTCTTTTGGTATATGCCATACCCTTATCTTACACCTAAACTACTGACAGAGGTTCCAAGTTTCTACTTCAAACAGGTCATCCCTTGAGCCACTAGATTAGAACAGGTAGTCTGTTTTAAATGCTTAGTTTAAATAAATAAATAAATAAATAAATGATAGAGTTAACTGTAAACACTCAAAAATTCTGTATGACACACACTACAATTTTAAAAACGTTGCATAGGAAAAATATTTCCAGTAGATGAGACAAAGGGCCAATATCCGTGATATATAAAACACTCATAAAATCATTTTATAAAACCTAAGATACCCATAGAGAAATGGACAAAGAACATGTATATACAACTGCTGAAGGAAGGAATGGTAATCAATAAAATTCAGCATAACTAGTAATGTAAATTAAAATCACTTACGTTTTGAGACTAACTCAGTAGGTTAAGTGTCTGACTCTTGATTTCGGCTCGGGTCACGATCTCCTGGATCGTGGGTTTAAGCCCTGAGTCTGATGGTGCGGAGCCTGCTTGAGATTCTCTCTCCCCCAACCCCCGTCTCTGCCCCTGCCCTACTCAAGCTCCCCCTCTCTCTCCCTCCCTCCCTCTCTCTCTCTCTCTCTCTCTCTCTCAAAATAAATAAACTTAAAAAATTTTTAAAACAAAAAATCACTTACTTTTTTTGGCTGTAAAATTTTAACAGTGCAGATGAATATACAGTGAAATCTCCATTGACAAGGCAGTGTGAATTGTTACAAAAGTTTTGGAAAACATTTTGGCAAAATGGATTGAATCACAAAAATATCTGTAATTCAGTAATTCTAGTTTTGGAAAGCTTGTCCTTGGGAAATAATCACAAATATATTGAGGGCTTTATGTGGAGTTCTCTGGATGATTATTTATACATTTGTGGAAAATGCGAAATAACCAAAATACAGATCACTGTGGAGATGGTTAATTAAGTTATGGCATATCTACTGGGTGGAAAGTAATGTAATCATTTAAGAATTACAAAGCATCTTTTGTAACATGGGAGGAAGTTTGTATGAAAATGCAGGATATAAAATTGTGTGTATACACACACACACATACATAATTTGAACTTTTTAATGTGTATATACTTGAAGAAAAAGATTGTGGCTTTTAGTTTCATAGATAGTGTTTCTTTTGAATTTTTTGTTGTTTGTTTTCTGTTCTGTAAGTGAACATATTCCATACCATAAAAAATTTCAAAGCAAAAGCTTTATTAAAACCAAGTTGTTTTTTTTTTTTTTTTTTTTTTTTTTTTTTTTTTTTTTTTTTTTTTTTTTTTTAAATTTTTTTTTCAACGTTTTTTAATTTATTTTTGGGACAGAGAGAGACAGAGCATGAACGGGGGAGGGGCAGAGAGAGAGGGAGACACAGAATCGGAAACAGGCTCCAGGCTCTGAGCCATCAGCCCAGAGCCTGACGCGGGGCTCGAACTCACGGACCGCGAGATCGTGACCTGGCTGAAGTCGGACGCTTAACTGACTGCACCACCCAGGCGCCCCAAAACCAAGTTGTTTTTTAAAAGCCCCCTATAGGGGAGCCTGGGTGGCTCAGTTGGTTAAGCATCTGACTTCAGCTCAGGTCACGATCTCGTGGTCCGTGAGTTCGAGCCCCACGTCAGGCTCTGGGCTGATGGCTCAGAGCATGGAGCCTGCTTCCGATTCTGTGTCTCCCTCTCTCTCTGCCCCTCCCCCATTCATGCTCTGTCTCTCTGTCTCAAAAATAAATAAACGTTAAAAAAATTTTTTTTTTTTAAATAAAAGCCACCTATAGTAGCTCCATATGTAAGTGCCCTTAATTATTTGAACTCTGAAATCGTCTTTAGCAGTTCTAATCAAGCTGAATTTCATTGTTTCCCGAACCTTTCTCATTTGTCTCTTCAAGTCTTCCAACATTTTGTTCACTCTGTCCTGACAACTCTTTACTCCTTCACCACCCTTACTCTACTTTATCCTTACGTACTACTTGAATGTCACTTTTTCTGGGAGGCCTTCTCCTAAACTTCCTAAGGTGCTTCTTTTCTTTGTCCTCATTGTGCTTTGTATGGCTTTACCTTAACTGCTTTTCATTTTCTTTTGTCTCTTCCAGGCTTTAAACTTGAGGCCTATTGTGTCTTCTAGGCTTTAAACTTAAGCACCCTTCTGGGTGCTTTTTATCTATTTACAGTGTCACTTAGTGCTAGGCCACTAGAGATATTGACACAGTAAAGAAAAAGGGCTCAAAAATGTCTGTTAAATTGACTTGGATTGTAAGGCAACCTGTGGTCCCTAGAGGGAACTATGGCCATAGAGTTGTCACTGGATAAAGAAGCAGACAAGTAACATTCATGTAGCTCTTGGCATTTGTAACAATGCTTTCTTTCAGGATATCTGATTTGAGCCCTACAATCATCCTGATTTTTCTGTTAGTAAGTGATGGAATAGTTGTATGAAAAATCTTTGATAGTAGGTGGTAATTAGAAAACCAGTTGCAGAGTGAGTGAGGGTAAAGAGACTATCCTAATTGGTGAAAAATGAAAGGGGGGCAAAAAGCCAATGCAGTGTAATCTGGGAGATTGTAATAACTGAAGGGTAGAAATGGAAGACAGGCTTGATGTTATTAACATAATTTTGAGCAACGTGTGTGTGTGTGTGTCTCTCTCTCTCTTTTTTTTTTTTCCTTTAATGAAGCCAGAAAATATTTGAGTCTCTAAATGTGGACTCTTTATGGTAAATATTTTGATTCTGTCAGATTTGGTGTTGTAGATAAAGCTAAACCCCATAAAGAGTCCTTCCCTTGGTATTAGCTTAAGTAACTAAACATAGTTTCAAGTTCGGTTTTTTAAAGTTTCCTCTAGAGGGTGACAGTGTACAATTAACAGACTTAATGAAAGCGTAGATGTTCTTTGAGAGTCATTTATGATCATAGGAAAATTAAAAACAGTTGTTCAGGAAGTTGTAAACAGGTATGGCCATTTCAATTCTGAGCTGTAACAGAACATGGGGTGTAAAATTGTAATTTAGTTTAAATAAAGGCTAAATAATACGGGAGTTTTTAATTGATATGTTAAATCAGACGGGTTTGAGGATTAATAACCAGTTGCCTATTATTTTTTTTCTGTTGTTAATCACACAGAAATTAGATCTTTTGAAGCCAGTGAGACAAAGTTAACTAGACCAGTAAAGATCTCCCCCTTACTTACTGATTTGTGAATCTCTGTGATTAATGGAAGTCTGTAGTCCTGTTGTCAGAGTACTTATCATTTTTTATTACAGGCTGACTCAGGCTACATGATTGTCGCAATCACAGGTTAATAATAAAGCAAAGTTGGACAGCTGATTTATCCATTAACATTCCCCATTTATTTACCTTTTGTTTGTTTTTGGAAATGTGTTGCAAACATGAATTTTATTTTTTTAAAATGATCATTGTAATAGTTCCTCCTAGTTTTGAGTGAAGTAAATCATTTCATTGTTAGATTCTCAGTCTGTCCCTAAGGTTGAAGGCCCAGGGGGGTGGTGTCAGGTAATTCGTCCTTTACTGTCATCGTTTTGCTTTGGCACCCATGCAGGTTTAAAGCGCCTTTTTTATGACAATTATGTTTGACGTTCGAGGTGAAAACTTATTTTTGAGCAGCATGTTATTACATGAAAGAGGCTTCAATGCTTGTGAAGTTCCTGCTTTCGTTCACTTCATCGTTTATTTTTCTGTGGCTTGTCAGGGTTTTTTGGTTTTTAGATGTTTTTTAACCTCAGTTACTGCTTCTCTTTGGAAGCACTTTGGATTCCCTTGTGCCTCAACTATGGGCTTCTTAGATATTCCTCCTCGTTTTATTTTTTTAGTGGTTGCTCTAGCGTTTATGTTAACTTATCATAGTCTACTATCATATAACATACTGCCTCAGATTCCAAGTAAGAACTTTTCTTTTCCCTTCTCCTATCCTTTGTTTCCATACATTTTACTTGTAGATATGTCATAAACCCTAGCATACATTTCAATTTCTTTAACTGTCATTTTTTACAAGAAATTTATAAAATGAAATAAGATGTTGAAATATTTTCGCACATAATTACCATTTTCAGCACTTGTTACTCCTCTCGTTAGATCCCACTTTTAAATCTCGTATCATTTTCTTTCCTGTGGAAGAACTTTATCATTTCTTACACAGGCTTGCTGCTGGTAAATTCTTTCAGCTTCTCTTGTGTGAAACAGACTTTAATTTCATATCTATTTTTGAGATATTTTTGCTGGATAAAGAATTTTAATTTGTTTATATTTTTCTTCAGCACTCAATTCTTTTTCTTTCTTTTCTTTCTCTCTTTTTTTTTTTTTAACCACACCTCCCCACCCTCTTTGGAGAATCCAGTTACACATACATTAGAACATTTTTTTTTTTTCATAACTCACTGAGACTCTGGTTTTCTTTTTCTTTTTCTTTTCAATCCCTTTTTCCCTGCGTAGAGTAGTTTTTATTGCTGTGTTCTGAAGTACACCAATCTTTCTCTCATGGTGTCTAAACTTCTGTTAATCCCTATCCAATACATTTTTTATTTCAGGTATTTTTCATCTCCAGAAGTTCCATTTGTGTTATATATGTTCTGTTTCTCTCCTCATTCATGTTTTCCATTAAATACTTCATTATGATTTCCCAGTAATTTAATGTCACTGCTATTTTTAGTCACTTTCTGTTATTTTGTCAGTGTTTGATCTTATTGGGCTGTTCACATTCTCCTGCTTATCGCCACCTTAGTAATTTTTGATTCGTTGTAGGACAGTGAATTTTAAGTTCTCGAACATCTAGAGTTTATAGTTTTGAACAGATTTGATCTGGCCGACAGTTAAGTTCGTTGCAGTTCAGTGTGATATGTTTGTGCCTTATTTTGTTTGTTATTAGTTTTGGCAGCCGGTCTAAGTAGCTCTGAGGACACGATAATCCTCTACTAAAGCATATCCCAAATTTAGGGTCTCTACTGAATATTTTGGATAAGCATTAAGGGCTCTGCACCCTGGCTGGAACTTGAAAGCATCCCAGTTTTGGGGATGTGCTTTGGCGATGGTTCCACTCACGGCTTCTGCTCACTCTTTGACTTTGTGGAGTTTCCCTGTATACCTACACCTGGTAGTATTCAGCTTAGCCTCAAGTTTATCCTTGGTCAGATTTCTGGGGTTCTTTTCTGCATGGATTCCACTCTTCTGAACTCTGCGCCTCCATTTATAGCTGCTTCCGGAGACCTGAACTCTATAGTCTGTTTTCTCAGCTCTACTAGACTATGCTCTGCTTGGGTCTCCCCCTACTCCTTAGTTTATAATGTGCCTCCAAAGGGGCACCTGGGTGGCTCAGTTGCTTAGGCTTCCGACCTCAGCCCAAGTCATGATCTCATGGTTCCTGAGCTCAAGCCCCACATCCAGCCCTGCACTGACAGCTCAGAGCCCGGAGCCTGCTTCGGATTCTGTGTCTCCCTCTCACTCTGCCCCTCCCCCACTCGCGCTCTGTATTAAAAAGAAAAATGTGCCTCCAGGAAGAATGCTGGGCTGATCATTGATGTGGTCATCTCATTTGTTTCCTTTCTCCAGGTGTCATGGTCTTCCCATCTGTTTCCATTTGTGAAAATGTGGTTCATATATTTTGTCTAGTTTTTTGATGTTTATGGTGAATGGCAAGTCTCATTACTCCATCATGGCCAAAATTTGAATCTGGTCTCGTTTTAGTAATCAAATAGTCACTTAGTATTTGCTCTATACCAGCATAATCTTCTAGTAAGAATTCAAGAGTAGTTCACTTTTTCTTAAAGCTACTATATTATGACAGGAGCTTAAAAATATTGTTAAATGAAGGAATGAGCAAAGTAAACACCCTTTATTAGTAGACACTCATTCATACTTTCTTTTTAATCTTTGGCTCAGAAGTCCCTTCGCAAAAGCTAATACTAACCATATAGCAAATATTTACAATATACTTACAAATAGAGTAATATATTCAGTTCTATTTATTGGAATAAAATCTTCTTTTAAACATCAGTGTAAATCATAATGATTCCTATTTGAGTGCCATGTTTATTTCACTTATCAAAGCATCACTCTTCACAACTGCTTTTATATATCTTTTCTTTTTTGTATATTTATATCATGCATTTCATAGTTTTATATTTCTCATGTTTAAGCAAGGATGTGTTAGAATGTTAATGTTTAGATTTTATGGAACTTTGAATTACACATACCTTCAGGATTTGTAAATGTTTATCTCCTAAATGCTTCACATTAAATTAAAGTTAGGTTGGAAAGTAGTTAATCCTTTTGCAAATGTGCCTCATTACTCATCTTCAAATAATATTTATTCATAAAAATAAACACATTTCCTTGATGAAATAAATCAAATATATTTTCTTATACATGATTTTAGCTACATATTTGTTCTGTTTTAGTAGGTAATTTTCCATATTAGACATTAATTTTTCATCATCCTGCTGCTGCTACAATGAATTACTTGTCTCGAGCTGTACATGAAAGTGATTCCTTTTCCATCCCTTCTGGCAAAAAGATCTTTTTGTGTACATATTAATTTTCACAAGTAGATTTAAGGTCTTCTCACTTTTATTAATATTAAAAAATGTATCACAAGATAATTTTCTGTATTTAAGAAATCAAACATGTGAGATATTAAAAAATGTTAAAGCCAGGCCAATTTTATCCTATTTCCAATTCTGTGATGATTCTTTCCAGTTCTTCAATTAAAGGTGTTACTTGTATTTGCAAAGACTAAATTATGCACGTAAACCAAGAAAGAAAATGCATGAAGGCAAAGCCAATGAACTGTATTGTCATTACATTTTATAGCAAGTATCAAACATCTGTGTTAAGGTTAACTTGTAAAGGACAGGAGCTGATACTGTGTTGTGAGGAAGTATAATAATGGTTGTGGTGATAGTGAATTGAGAATAATTTGATTTTTTGCTTCCGAAGAAATAAGATTTAGATACTCTCCATTTTTATTATAAAGAACAGTGGTAGTTAAAAATAACAAATTAGAAACTGAGAATTGTACTTTAAAAAAAAATTTTTTTTAAGGTTTATTTATCTATTTTGAGATAGAGAGCGAGCCGGGGAAGGGCAGAGAAAGAGAGAATCCCTAGCAGGCTCCACGCTGTCAGCACAGAGCCTGACTCAGTGCTCTATCTCACAAACTGAGATCATGACCTGAGCTGAAATCAAGAGTGGGATGCTTGGGGCGCCTGGGTGGCGCAGTCGGTTAGGCGTCCGACTTCAGCCAGGTCACGATCTCGCGGTCTGTGAGTTCGAGCCCCGCGTCAGGCTCTGGGCTGATGGCTCGGAGCCTGGAGCCTGTTTCCGATTCTGTGTCTCCCTCTCTCTCTGCCCCTCCCCCGTTCATGCTCTGTCTCTCTCTGTCCCAAAAATAAATAAAAAACGTTGAAAAGAAAAAAATTTAAAAAAATAAAAAAATAAAAAAAAAAAGAGTGGGATGCTTAACTGACTGGGCCACCCAAGTGCCCCCTGAGAATTGTACTTTTTGCATATGAATAAATCACTTAAATCATTTTCTCGTGGTAAAAAGAAAACTGCTCAATTAATTTCTGCGTGTTTTCTTAATGGTTAAGTCCTATATGGCTGCCACTTAAGCCATTGGAAACCTAAGAATCCATCTCATTTTTTCAACCTGTCTATGCTGGATAGCCATTTATCCCCAAAGTTGGTTCACCAAATAGCTAATTACACTCCATGGATTGTAGGATTCATATAGTGTTCACTACCATGTTAAGAAGGTAAGGAGAAAGACCTCCTAGGAAAACCAAACTGTCTGTATTGTATTTCCTCACATTTTCATGACATCATGTTAGCCAGTAGTATATATAGGTAGTGAATAATTAACTAATGTTTATTACATTTTCAGTGCATGTTTTTGAGGTTGTTGTTTTAAAGAGATTGACCAAAGGGTGCCTGGGTGGCTCAGTCGGTGAAATGTCCAACTTCGGCTCAGGTCATGATCTCGCGGTTCATGAGTTCAAGCCCCACATCGGGCTCTGTGTTGACAGCTCAGAGCCTGGAGCCTGCTTCAGATTCTGTGTCTCTCCCTCTCTCTGCTCCTCCCCTGCTCACACTCTGTCTCTCCCCCTCTCAAAAATAAATAAACATAAAAAAAAAAAAAAACACAGATTGACGTATGTTTGAAATAGTTATTTGGGAGGTTGGGAAGGCATGTGTTAAGCTCATTTGAGGTTGATAATTTGAATAATTATAATGGTGCTAATCTGCTAGTGGTATTTCTCAAATATAGGCATAGAGAGTGAGGATTGTTGAGTTTATATATGAGTGTACTTTTGCCAGAGGAATATAGTAAAAAGATTATGGGATAGAAGGACATAGGGCAGTGAAGTTCTAGAAAAATACGTTGTAAAATAAAAGCTGGTTGCCGAGAGAAGTTAAAGGAGAAAAGACTTGATTGTAAATGAAGAAATAGACATCCGTGAACTGGACACCTGTTTTAATAGGCATAGCTTTAAGTTGGAAAAAAGGGAAATTGTATTTAGACTTGGTACTTAATATACTGATTTTGGAAGTACAACAGTTTGAGGTGGTAATTTAATTCTGGAGTGACTGGCATATAAGGGAGAGTGCGTACAAATTTTGGAGACCAGGTCAATAAGAATTGAGAAGATGGTTCTATGTATTTTTAAGATTAGATTTGCTTTCTTATTGCTGAAAATCCAGAATAACAATGGTTAAGTAAAAGAAGGACTTGACTTCCTCATTTAAAACAAAGTCTGATGTTGGTAGTACCCAGTGTGTGCCAAATCCATGAAGTCTGCAGGGACCAAGGTGCTTTCCAATTTCAGCTCTACAAGCCAGCACATGATTATTACCATTTGCAGGGTTGCGTTGTGATCTAAGGTATCTACTAGAGTTTCAGTCATACCATTTCTATTTTAGGCAGCAGAAGTAGAAGAGGGAAAGGGTCAATGAGACCTTTCCCCAGCTGTCATTTCCCCCTTTTAAGGTGACTTCCAGAATTCTCTTCCAACAACTTCTGATAATATGGTGCCAGTTTTAGTTACTTGGTCGTATCGTGCTTTGAGGAATACTGGGAAATGTACTTTTGGCTAGGTACATTACAATGCCCTTAATAATAAAGGGGTCTCGTTAGCAAAGGAGGTAGGAAGAAAGAATGTGGGTAGGCAGTTAGCAGTCTCTGCCACAATTATTAATTATCCACGTGAACAGGAAAATTTTCAATGATGGACACAGAAGGACCTTGAGGTCCTTGGGCAGTTACAGGCATTAACAAGATCGGGTGGAAGAGAGGGGCTTGAGCCCTAGACCCGTGTTTTCAGGAAACATGGAGAGAAAACTAAGTAGCAATGGAATGCACAGAAAAAAAAAACCATTATACTTGCCAGTCCCGAGATACGAAGACTATAAGAGAATTTCTTCAAGTGACATCAAGGTTTAGTGAAGACAGGGAGAAGGAATCTGAGGACATGTAGGGGATTTTCCCAATTATAAAGCAGTAGCTCCAAGGGATATGGTAGAAGGAATGGGGCCCTGTGGAAGAGGTAAGTGGTAGGTTGGGGTAAGAAAATATAGTTGATAGTTGAGAGGAGTAAGGATGCTGTGAGTAGTGATTCTTAACCTATCCATGAGTTTTTTTTTTTTAATTAATCTTTAATTATATTGTGTAAATTACAAATTATATTTGCATATTGATGTACTGATGTATTATAAAAACACTATATGTATTTTTAAAGATACAGAAACACAGAAACATAAAGAATGATATAAAAATTATCAGTAGAAATGCTAATATTTTCTTTCCCACACTCCAGCTCATTTTCTTGCCAATCCTTGGGATCATGTAGGTCCCAGAGGCTGCAGTTTCAATATAGCATAGGGCGGGGACTCTGTTAGTGTGACTATAAACAGCCTGGCACGAAATTGATCCCTACTGCCAAGCAGAAGCCTTCCTCTTAAAAATAAGAGCAAGAATACTTAAAATTCTTGGTAGAATTTTGGCAATACCGTAAAACATGGCAAGATTAAATTTGGAGGAAGAAAAAGCATATTACCAGTTACAGATATTGTCATTTGTAAAGATGGCATTTGATCTGTGATTTCAGCAAATCAAATAGCCAGGAAATCTAAAAAATAAAAATATATTAAAGAGGGAACCACAGATCATTGGAGAAAGGAAGGATCATTTATTAAGTTTATTTGAGATTGGTGCTAGTAACTTGGGAGGAGAGGAAATGTAAGTAAAAGAGTTTAAAGTTGAAAAATTAAAATGTAGGAAAAACTAGAAAAATCATGTAAATGAGTCAAGTCCCTTGGAGATAAAAGAACTTTTCCAAGCACAGAATTGACAAGAAAAAAAAAAAATCACAAATAATAGCTTTGAGTACATAAATATTTCAAGCCTCTGTGTTTCAAATCAGCATTCAAAAATTGAAAGACGGCATGATATATGCAGCCAATATGTTTGTTTTCCAAAGAGCTCATGTGATGTACTTTAGAAGAAAAAATGCAGCAAAAATACTGGAAGAAAAAACCTGAACAGCTCACAAAGAGGAAGTCTTGGGGAGTTCAGTCACAGTCATAAGAAGAAAAGGAGTTTAAGGCAGGCACAGATCTTGATCAGCTCAAAAGAGATGTGACTGGTTTAAAAGGAAAGAGTGTTCAACCATGTTTTAAAAGGTGTGGGGGGAAGGGAGAGATGACTGAAACCTAACAGACAACATGCTAAAGAAATATGACTGGTTAAAAGAGAGAGAAGAAGAAGAAAATTTGGTCACATTTGTGACCAATGGATGTTTAAAATGATCGGGTTTTTTGCTTTTCAAATTAGAACCTGGTTTTGGGTCAAAGTGATACCCAGTGCTGGCTGGTGTGCAGGGAAAATGAAAACACCATGCTTTTTAAACTGTGTAGCAGTATAAATCTGTACAGTACTTTTGGAACTCCATTTTTTTCTTGCATAAAAACCTAGATGGATCAGACCCTTAAATTTGATATATGAAAATAAATACATTAATAAACATCAAACTCTGTATGTAACATGGAATAAACTAAAAGCCTAAGCATTAAAAAGTAGTTTCTTCAGATTAAGCTATTAAAATTAAAAAGAGAGAGTAAATAACTTCATATTATATATGTATATATATCTTAATGTAGTTTTAAAAGACATGATCGAGTAGACATAATTGAATTGGAAATCCTGAGAGTAACAGATACCAAGCCATGTTATAAAGCTGTAGTAAATAAAGCAGTGATAGGCCAGGAGACAAATGAAACAGGACAGACAGTATACAGAATTGGGCCCTTTTATCCCACGGAAGCTTAATATATGATAATGAATGTTAAAAGTGGCATTTCAGTCAGTGGGGCAGAATGAGCCATTCTTTCGTCCATGTACTTATCTATTCAGAAAATGTTTATCGAAGGCCAAGCATTATCCTACATGCCAAGCCAAGGGTACATCAGCAAACCGAGTAGACGAAAATCGCCATCATCACAGAGTTTAAATTTGAGTTGGAGTAGAGATAGTGGATAAATAAATAGAATATGATTACGTGCTGAGGAGAAAAGTAAAGCAGGGAAGAGGGATGGTGTTCACAAGGTGCCATTTGAGGGGAAAACATTGTATTCCTCCTTTATACTGTGTAAAGAACTGCCACAAGACAATTTGTTAAAAAGCAAACAGAATTTGACAGATTTTCTTTCTTTCATTGATAACTACTCCTAATTGATAAAGGGGAATATAGAGCTATGCAGTAAATATGCAGGACTTTTTTAGGAATGAAAATGAAAAATCACTTAAAATCCTGAGACTGATAGGAAGTTTAATAATATCAAATTTTCATGGGTTTGGGGAAATGAGTGCTTGTATATGTTGGTGATATAACTGCATATTGGTAATCTGTTTTGGAGGACAGCTTGAGAGTGCTTCTGAGAGCTCTCAGAAGTGAAAAAAATACATATACTGTGACCCAGGAATTCCATTTCTTGGTATTTGCCTCCGGGAACTCTTGAATGTATCACAAGCAGGTGTAGTAGCACAATATGATCTGTAGTCCTCAAAATCCAAGAACTACCTGAATGTGAATGTTGTGTCTGTCCACAGGGTGGAGCACTGTAGCACTACCACAGATTTCCAGAACATATTTATAGACTGTAAGAGTAAATCACGGGTGGTATATGTATACACCAATGGTAACAACAACTACCACAGAACTGTTCATAGCTCCCATCACTGGGAAAGGTATTAGGGTCATGGTGTCACAAAAGTTTTTAGCTTTAGCCTTTCTCTAATTTTATTAACTTTTTAAAAAGAAAGGGTGTGTATTTTATATATATATATATATGTATGTATATATATATATATATATATATACACATATATATATATATATAAATGATTAAAACAGTTCTCCCTGTTAGCCTGAGCTCAAGATCCATTTCCCAGTATTCTATCCCATATTATATATTCTGTCAGTATCACTTAACTGGCACTTGGATGAGTGCTCTTGTGTAAGTGGTTGTTTCTCTGAGTGCCTTAACTTGCCAATTAAATTACAGGCCTTTTGTCAGCTTAGGACCTGGTCTTTTTTTGTTTGTTTGTTTGTTTTTAATCATAATGCCAAAAAAGAAGGTCTTGGTAAAAAATACTGCTATTATCATTATGAATTTCTTGCATTCTTTGCATAATATTTGTGTGTTCTTTATTTTTGTAAATAAGATCTATAGTAAATCAAAGTTTTCTTTCTAAATTCACTTAAACTTTAAATTATTTATTAGAACACGTATTTTAAACATTCAGTAGTAGAGGGGCGCCTGGGTGGTTCAGCCAGGTAAACGTCCGACTTCAATTCAGGTCATGATCTCGCGGTTGCAGTTCGTGAGTTCTAATCCCGCCACATTGGGCTCTGTGCTGACAGCTCATAGCCTGGAGCCTGCTTCAGATTCTGTGTCTCCCTCTCTCTCTGTCCCTCCCCCACTCGTGCTATGTCTCTCTGTGTCTCTCAAAAACAAATAAAAACATTTAAAATATTTAAACATTTAGTAATAGAAAGGAACATTAAAAAATGAGATTGTTCAAACCATCTTATTTTTCTTTGTAGGTCGTTTATATGCAATGCAAACTGGAATGAAGATTGATAGTAAAACTCCAGAATGTCGTAAATTTTTATCAAAGCTGATGGATCAGTTAGAAGCTGTAAGTTAAACACTGATCATTGATTTTCTGATTAATGTTTTAAGTGGCATTTTATTGCATTTGTGTATGTGTATTTTGCCATTTTAGTTCTTCCCCTTGACAGCAATCCACAAAGTTTTTACAGCTGAGAAAAAATTAGACGCAATTTTTTTTTTGTTTTTTTTTTTACATCTTACTGCTAAGGGAGTTAGTTGTAAGCATAGTTTTCAGTGTCTTTGCATTTACCACTATATCTTGTTATTATAGATGTTATAGATGGCCTTTGAGTCATTTTTCACAGGTGACAGACCCTTTCTAACTTTACTTCATGCAGTCACATGGATGATGGATTTGAGAATTCTTAGATAGCTCTTATAATAATGAAACAGGCTATTTATTTAGTGAAAGGGACATTGAAGAAAATGGTATCAGTTGCCTGTAGTCTCTTTGTCTTACTTTCGGTACCAGGACACAAGATACTTTTATGGTCCAGGCATTCTTCCCTGCTAGCAGAAATGTGGTAGGTGACTAATGTATGAGTCACCTTCTTGAACCATGATATAATTTCACAGGTTATATAGAGGCATCGATCCAGGGAAAATTGAATGGGTTTGAAGTACAGGAAGGCAGGGGCAGCCATAGTAATCCCTCTTAGTAATCAGGGCTCCACCCTGTGCCTCCTCTCCCAGCCGTCCTGGTTTCTCTTTTAACAATGTCAGGGTCTACTCCTCATTAATTCATCTCTTCATCTCTTCAGAGGCTGTTATATTAATAGCTGCAACTTTTTATTTGCTTATTTAATTATATGCTCCTGCTCAGGAGAATTATGAATCTAAATATTTATTTGACTAGTTGCATTATTTATTTAGAGAGACAAAATTTAGATATATTAAAAATCAAAACATTTATAATAGTCAGCCCAGAGCTTTTATAAATGTTGAAAGTTATCCAGATCAAAGCCTTATTAGATTAAACAGCCATGGGCAGTAGGGTTATAACTTGATATGGGTATCTGGCCTTCTGACCCGGAATCCCTGTCATTGCAACTTTTAACCACTGATGGTGAGCCTAGTGGCACCACTGATGGAAACCCAGCTGCCCTTGAAGTCTGTCTGTCCTACTTCTAACATGGGTTCTGTAAGTACAGGAAAAATTTGAGTACTCTTTTTTTGGAAGGTGGGGTTAGGAGAGGAGAAATATGTTCCACACATAACAATGTATTTTTAAAATCCTGTCACTAATAGACTATATAGCATATATCTCTTTATTAGTTTCACAGTATAAAGATAATAGGTAAAATAATAGCTTACGGATAAGACAGAACTCAGGATAGTTCTTTATAGTAAGTGAAGTGTAAAATCACATTTATAAAGGGACTCGGCAGGAGTGTATTATTACCTAAATTGCACAGCAGGTAGAATAAGCATATTGCATGGTGAGAGCCCATCGGCCTGTACTGTAATGTTTAGTGTATGTGCTGCCGAAGTGACCACTGAGCTGTAATGTTTAGATTGCAATTAGTAAACTGAATGTATGATGGTTTTGCTGCCGATATTTCACATTGAAGATGAGATGAAATGACATACTCCCACTAAATTTTTCTAGAATTAAATCTAGAATTGAAGCATATCATAGTATGGATACAGTAAACTAGTGTTAGATGTGGGTTTTTTCTGTTTTTGATCAGAATAAGCATAGGGAAAACATTCTTAAATTCCAACATTATATCTCTTCTGGAACTTAAATTATTCTGTTGTAATTTTAATGATATTTATTTTCCTGATTTTGTGAAAAATCCTGAAGCCTTTTTTAAATTTGATTTTTTACTTCATGGTGTCTTTGAGAAAAACCATTTTTAAACAGTAGTGTGGTACTCAGATCTAATATTTCAGAAAGTCATTTCATTCCAGTAGAATAGTCTGGGTAAGATGTAGGAACTTAATTTGTTGTGTTTAAAATATTTTAAATTATTGGGACACCTGAGTGGCTCAGTTGGTTAAGCATCTGAATCTTGATTTCAGCTCAGGTCACGATCTCACCATTGTAAGATCGACTCTACACTGACAGTGTAGAGGCTGCTTGGGATTCTCTCCCCCTCTCTCTGCCCCTCCCCCGCTCACTTTCTCCCCCTTCCTCCCTCTCTCTCTCTCTCTCTCTCTCTCTCTCTCTCTCTTTCAAAATAAATAAATTTTAAGATATTTTAAATTATTGTATGTGTGGGAAAGGGATGTACTGACTGAAAATTTACAGTTGGGAATTGTGTTTTAACTTTGAGGTATTAGGCTAAATTTTAAAAACTTCTGTAATCCTAGTCTCAGTTTGTGATCTTATACTGTAGAAATAGATCTTTTTTTTTTTTTTTTCCAAGTATCCTCTGAGTGATACTATTTTAGGATGTAATGATTTCCCTAATCTCATTTTTTATATTTGATAGAAGAAATTGAAATGGGAATAAATTAAAATTTTAAATTGTAATTAGGAATTCCTAATCATAAGAATTTCCCAATTCTGTTTTTAGGATACCTGATAGTATATTGACTATTATCTTGAAATATTGTCTGATGCTTTACATAGATAGTTGGATGTGTTATCTTTTTATTCTTGCTTATTTTGATTTTTAGAGCTAAATTATCCTTTCAGGTTATTATAAATATGTTTCTTCAAAATTTTGTAAACATTGGATTTTCTAAAAACCTTGGGCTGAGGGAGAGCAATTTTTATGAGATTTCATTGATAGATCTACTGAAATGGGTGTAATTTTTAAAATATAAAATGATTATTAGGATTATAGGATTATTTGTACTTAAGTAGACTTCTTGTGAGTCCAAATCTTAAGCTTTGTACCTGATTTAATTTTAGCTTAAGAAACAGTTGGGTGATAATGAAGCTATTACTCAAGAAATAGTTGGTTCTGCCCACTTGGAGAATTATGCTTTGAAAATGTTTTTGTATGCAGATAATGAAGATCGTGCTGGACGATTTCACAAGTAAGTAAGGCAGAAAAATTAAATTAAACTTAAAAATTGAAATTACTGTGTAACTGGAATTATCCAGTCTTCCACTGAATGCTTTCAGACCTCTTGATTAATGATTTAGATTTTTTTTTAATTACTTGTAGAATCTCAGAATCATTTTAAGTTACAAGAGCAATCCTGCCTTTTTGGAGAAAATTGCTGAAGGAAGAATACCAACGGCAGATTTGTTTTTTCAGTGAATACTCTGCAAATAGCCATTATTATTTTTTTTTTTTTTTAATTTTTTTTTTTAACGTTTATTTATTTTTGAGACAGAGAGAGACAGAGCATGAACGGGGGAGGGTCAGAGAGAGGGAGACACAGAATCTGAAACAGGCTCCAGGCTCTGAGCTGTCAGCACAGAGCCCAACGCGGGGCTCGAACTCACGGACCACCAGATCATGACCTGAGCTGAAGTCGGCCGCTTAACCGACTGAGCCACCCAGGCGCCCCAGCCATTATTTAACATTTGGTAAAATCTAAGAGTTGATTTTAGCCAACAACAGCCTGTTTCAGTGAAACTGATTTTTTTTTAATTACCACAACCTGCCAAGTGAAATGATTTGTCATTATTTTAATAATAACGCAAAGAAATGAACGTAGCTTGATACAGATTTGAATAATACTATAATTGCATTTTTTAATGAAAAGTAGACTATAAAACTTTGCTGTAGTATATTTACTTATGAGTGTTGTTACTTTCCCCCAATACAGATTATAAAAGGAGCTTTGTTGTGGTCTTGAAATCTGATTTTATTTAAAACATTAATTTTTGACTGCTTTTATAAAACACTAGAATTTTTTTTTTCTTATAGTTACCTGACAAATTCTGCAGCTTAATGGTTTACATTTAACTCAACCAGCTCTCTCTTCTTGTTTAGAAACATGATCAAGTCTTTCTATACTGCAAGTCTTTTAATAGATGTCATAACAGTGTTTGGAGAACTCACTGATGAAGTGAGTATGCATTCTTTATTGTTTTATTAGCTAAAGATCGGTATTGTCACGCTTTTTTGGTTTTGTTATTGCCTTGCTTAGTTACAGCAGCATGCCTATCAGAAATGCAGTGTAAGCAAAAAATGTTCCACTAGCTACATTTGTAAAAGTAAGAAGATGAAACATTTCTTAATAATATATTTTATTTTTAATAGTATATGTTCTTTGCATCTAGTGTGTATTTTATAATTTGGCAAAAGCATAGCTACTGTATTGGGTATCACGGGTTTAGGGTTTGATTTTATTAAGTGTTTAAATATTATTAATCCTGTATACTAGTAAATTTCTACACTGTTATTTCATCAATATACTGGGGGCAGAGACTTTTAGGACCTTCTTCCTATTTCATTTCTAGTCAGAAATACTATGATTTGTCTCATTGTAAAGTACCCATAGAACTTGATATTTTCTGAGATGCTTCATGTCCATTTTATCATGTTGTTTCTCATAACCTCTAAGGTAAGTAGAGCATATATTCATTTTATACATGAGCAAATTGAGGCTAAGTGATGAAGTTATTGCTGTGAGTTCAGTGTTGTTTTCACTGTAGCAGACTTTACCATTGGCGTGGAAATTGTGCTTTTTGAGAGGGGAGATATTAATCTAGAGACAGAAAAAAAAAACAGCTACAAATGAGACTGATAAAGCCATGTTGTATTAGTGATTTGGAATTTATGGAGAACATTGCTTTCTGTGATGTGAGTTTTTTCCAAATGATGAGCAGCTCATAGTATAAAGTTCAAAACAAAATGGAATATTACTTATGAGATGTTTGCATTTTCATAAAACAGAATAGAAAAACTGTGTAAAACATTATTTATGTTTAAAAATTTTTTTTAATGTGTGTTTATTTTTGAGAGAGAGAAACAGAGCGTGAGCAGGGGAGGGACAGAGAGAGAGGGAGACACAGGATCCAAAGAACACTCCAGGCTCTGAGGTGTCAGCACGGAGCTGGATGCAGGCTCCAACTCACTGACTGTGAGATCATGACCTGAGCCGAATCGGAGGCTCAACTGACTGAGCCACCCAGGCGCCCCACCATTATTTATGTTTATATGTAAAATTAAGTTAAGCTCTAGGCTTGATGATTGTAAGCTAGGTTTTTGCATTGGCAGAGATGTACAGGACGTTTCAAGGTTCTGCCCAGTAAGGAACAGTTTTTTTATTATGTGGAACTGTACTATCTCTTTTATTTCAAAACATCAAGCATCCCTGGCCTTGCCCACATAGCATTTCCCAATCATTCAGATAACCAGAAGCCACCCCCAGATATTTCCAAAACAATGCCTAGGGTATGGGGCAGTGCCCATTGTAAGTCAGTGTTTTTGAGTCTCCTTGAGACAAAGTAGTGTAAGAGAAAACAGACTTGGAGTGTGAAACCTGAAATGCTTCTCAGTGGGTATCCCTTCTTTGTATTCTGAAGTCCCTATAGAGCCACTCTGTTTTAGCTCCCTTTCCCATCTTTTATTGCTGATCTGATGTTCTTTCTGTTTTTCCGGTGTGCAGCAACATACTAGATACTTGAGGATACAGAAGTGGTTTAAACATGATGGTGGAATAGTCACGTTTAAAGCTTTAGATAGTTCAGTATGGTTTTGGAGAGTAGCAGGTGGGTGACGGAGAATAATGAGGCTTCAGATTAGACAAGTAAGTCATAAGACAGATCAGAAGGAAGATAGAAGGCCTGGAATCTTCAGTTAGTGGGTTTTTTGAATAAAGAACTATACTCGGGTGTGCTTTGTATGCTAGGAATCTGTAGAATGGACTAGCGGGAGGAAGAACTGCAAGTCATTTGATGAAAGAACTGTTAATAATTATTGTGGAACTTTGTACAAGGTAGGTTTTTTTATCTGAGGAAAAACGATATGTTCAGACAGATTATAAAATTTGAGATGCAGGTATGACATCCACAAATAAATCAACACAAGACTCTTAGAAATAAAGACAAGATGGAGCGCCTGGGTGGTTCAGTTGATTGAGCATCCAACTTTGGCCCAGGTCATGATCTTGCAGCTGGTGAGTTCAAGCCCCGCGTTGGGCTCTGTGCTGACAGCTCAGAGCCTGGAGCCTGCTTCAGATTCTGTGTCTCCCTCTCTCTGCCCCTCCCCTGCTCGTGCTCTGTCTCTCTCTGTTTCTCAAAAAATAAAACGTTAAAAAAAAAAAAAAAGGAATAAAGACAAGAAATCTGCAAAAATAGAGGTGACAGTTCAAGTTAGATTATACAAACACTAGGGGAAGAAGATAGTTTGAAAGAGTAGATGGTCGAGTAAACATCCTAGTAGACACCTATTGAAAATGCAAGAGGAAGATGTGAATTAAGAAATAGAGAAGTGAAGAAAGTCAAGATATGAGAGAAGATCATGATAAGGCAGAAAAGCAAATCGAATTTGCCCAAGACTTCCAAAAGGACTGGCCTTGCTTCTCCCTCTTCTACTTACTTAGGGAAGCTGCTTTTGTTCCCGTTTCAGAAGAAAGACCACAGTCCTTTGAACTTTTAAATGCCAACTGTGAGGATCCCCAATAGTAGATAAAGTAATAATACAGGGGAAAAGAACAAAATGTCCAGAAGTCCTAAGTGAGTAATGCAGGTTTTGTTTTTTGTGTTTTTTTTTTTTTTTAACTTAAAAGATACATGGATACTTGCACATATAATTAGCATGAGGTTCATCTGCATTTCAGAAGAAAAATCTAGGTTTACATTTAGGTATCCCTAACAGAGAACAGCTTCCTTAGTTATTTGAATATAGTAACTAGGACAGGAACTCTGAATATTTGGGTAAATGGGAGGGCTTCAAAAGGAGTTAGGGGAGATTGTTTAGAGACTGAAGATACTGAAGAATATATGTAGCAACAGAGTAAAGAGACACTTTCCCAAAATGTTGACGCTCTTTTCTTTCCCTGTCCCACCACCCAACCTGCTACCTAAGTTCTTCTGCCTTGCATTGGTACTCGACTCAAATAGCATCTGTGTTGGTGGTTAGAGGATCCAGGTAGCTGGAGGGGTCTAAGATGGTACAGAGAAAAGAAGTTCGGCATTCTAAGGCCAGCCTGAAAAGAAAGTGTTACTAATTACTTGATTGGGGTGAGGTTTATTCTTTCACCTTCACCATGTAAATCATGCATATTGATTGACTGATTAAAAGCAATCTTGTTTTTTAAGTTTATTTATTTAGAGAGACAGAGAGAAAGTGCCAGCGGGAGAGGGACAGAGAGAGAGAATCCCAAACAGGCTCCACGTTGTCAGTGCAGGGCCCGATGTGGGTCTCGAACCCACATACTATGAGATCATGACCTGATCCAAAGTCAGGTCAGATGCTTAACTGACTGAGCCACCCAGGTGCCCAGTTGTGCACATTTAAATTGGGAAATGTGTGTACGCACAATTTATGTGTAATTATATTTTCACTGCTTACATATGTTATAACGTGCCAAGTTTGTACATCCGTTGAAAGTTGTGCATATCAAAATCAACAAATTGCTTGACACACAGTGCTGACATTTCTCATATTCATTATCATACAGTGCTCTTATATGACTTGTGAACTGATTTTTGACCATGAACTAAATACAGAGAGTCGGCCAACAAGGAAAGTAAAATAAGGGTGAGGCTGACTGTCCATCTGCCATTAACATAATGCCTAGGCCTACCAGTTTATCGGCATACTTGCAGATTCTCTTTTCTCTTACTTTTAATGTTGGATTTTTGTTTCATCATGTTCCATGTCTGCTAATGGCATCTTCATCATTATTACTGAGATTTAGGTTTTTCCAAATAATGGTTTGAAATGTCAGATAATTGTAGGTAAAGCTCCACTGGGTGGAATAGGGAGCAATCCACTCTGGCTGTGACTTTACCAGCTGTCACCAGTACAGATGAGCAGGATGGTGATTGGCACCAACCCTCTCCCCTACATCTTCGTGGGTGTCCTAAGAAAATCTGAGGCTTGTACTCATTTACTTGTGATGTAAGCCCAGTATGCCTAAAACAAGACACTAACTCTTATAACATTTCTTATTTCAAAATAACTGTTAAAAAGATGAGCTATTTTAGGAGTGCCTGAGTGATTCAGTCAGTTAAGCATCACAATTTCAGCTCAGGTCATGATCTCGCAGACTGTGAGTTCGAGCCCCGCATCGGACTCTGTGCTGACAGCTCAGAACCTGGAGCCGGCTTCAGATTCTGTATCTCCCTCTCTGTCTGCCCCTCCCCCACTCACGCCCTGTCTCTGTCCCTCTCAAAAACTGAATAAGACATTTAAAAAATTAAAAAAAACAAAACTGTTTCAAAAGCTATGGGTATAAACTGGCTACTTGAAGCATTTAGCAGTTTTAACTCATTCCCTCCTTTCCACTTCCACTTAGTTTCATCCACTTGAAAAACACTAGCAGGAAACAAGTGGGAAAAGAATGAGTTTAAGGATTTCAGGTAGGCAGATTTTTTTTTTTTTTAATATATACTCCTGTAGGTATAGTTCAGGATTCTGTAACTTATTTGTTCATGTATAAGGTGAATGCAGTGCTGCATTTAACTAGATATATGCCAAAGCTTTTTAACAAATCTGCAGCTTTCCTCAGAAATACTTGTTTTCCTTGCTTCTCAAAGAATGCTGTTTTAAGAAACGCTAAAATCTGTAACAACACAGCGGGGAAGAGAAAAGCATTATAATTGTCTCATACTTTTTATTTTGTATTTTTAAATTATCTTTTAACTTTATTATCTTTACAAACAAGGGAATGGTGGTTTTTAAATTAATGTTTTTTAAAGTTCTTAAAATGTTGCTTTTTTTTTTTTTTGCTATCAGCCCTGAAAATTTACTTTAAAAGTAAAGAGATAGTGGTTGTCAAACGCAAGCCCCACTCAACTCCAAACCAAGAAGTTATTTTACCTCTTTGGACTTGGTTTTTCTTCTGTAAACTGGGAGGCCAGCTCCACCAGTCTATGAGTATATGTGCCTTGTGTGGGAGAGGTGCTGGGAAAAGGAGAATGAAAAACAAAGATGAAAAAGCAGACAAAATAAGGAGAGAAGCAAAGCAAAAATAGTTTTAGGTTAGAAGCTACAAAAGGAGGGGTGAAAAGCTAACTTACATCGTTACATAAGTGAAAGTGGGAAGTAGACCCACTGAAAATATCACAAAGTACAAATTTCTAGTAAGAGGAAGGGAGAGGAAAGGGACCATTATCCGAGTGTTGTAACACAGAGAGTGGGCAAGCTGAACACCACCTGGGGCCTAATGTATGACATTTGTATATGAAAATTTTGAGTCTTCTATAATGTATTGCCTTGCAGGGGGGACTTTGTCTCATTCTACTCTTACATCTTCTTTGGCATTAAGTGTAAATTTCCACCCTGAGGAAAATCTCAGAGTAAAAAACAGTGGCTTTTTTGTACCATTAACATAACAGTGATTAGTTGGTACTTCAGATGTTGCTATAGTTCAGCTTTTCATTTTTCTATCTATAGATGGAGATAAGGTTCAGACTTGTTTACACAGAACTTCTTTCCTAACTCTTCTAAAATGTAATAGATTTCATTTACTCACAGCATTTTTCTTGGTCTGTTCCCTGATAATTTTCATTTTAAATTCAGGTCATAGTTGCACAAAAGTAAAGTCTGTATCTTCTTTAGTTTTTGACTTTTTTTTTTTTTTAATATTTTATCTGACACCATTCTGTATCTTAACTCTGCTATCTCTGTTTTAGTTGTACCTGTTTAACTCTTTTAACTGTGCCTTCTATAATTCCATCTCAGTATTTAAATTTGTTGTTAAAATAAACTTCTGGCTTTTCTGTAGCTACATGGAAATCAGTGTCCCAGTTTTAGCAATAGAATCACCAGAGTATATATTAAAATTTTTAATTTTGTATTTTAAAGCAAGGGATGTTTAAAACATAAATACTTTATTTTCCTTCTATGGTATCTTGTGCAGTCTGTTCATGACCAGTATTGTTGATAGACTTCTATTGTATTTTAGATTTGTTTCACTTCTGGCAGTGTTGAGGAGCAGACAGCATTTTGCCCTTTTTCCTTCATGGTCTTTGGTTTAGGTTTAATACTGCAGTTTAGGAAGAGAATAAAAATCGTAGGTAAAAGGTAAAAATACTATTCTTATCTATTGAGTTTCTGCTAATTTTGGGGGGAATCAAATGAATATGGCATGTTTTCTTGCCCTCACGGAGCTTGTGTTCTAATTTGAAAAGAGAAGCAAAATAACTAATTATGAGGATATATGGTGTAGTAATGATAAAGTACAGGGAAGAGATTCCACTCCCGCCACTTGCCTGGCACTGTGCTTACACAATTTAGATGAACCTTATTTCACCTTTTACGACTCTGAATTACAGTAAGAACACCAGTCAGAAAAATATAAGTACTTTGTCCCCAGGTGCTGTGGCCCAGAACAGTATTCTCAAACTCTGATGAACATCCAGCCTTTTTTTTTCTTTTCTTTTTTTTTTTTTTTTTTTTTTTTTTTTTTTTTACTTTGGACTTTCCATTATGTTGCAGACTGATAGTTTCGTAAAATACAAGTAATAATTGAATTACTAGAAAGGTGAAATTTAAAAAAGATGTGTAAGGGGCACCTGAATGGCTCAGTCAGTTGAGCATCGGGCTCTTGATTTTGACTCAGGTCATGATCCCAGGATCCTGGGCTTGAGCCCCATGTTGGGCTCCACGCTGAGCAGAGCACGGTGCCTGCTTGAGATTCTCTTTTTCTCTCCTTCTGCCCTTCTCCCCCAGTCACAAGCTCTCTCTCTCTCTAAAATAAAAATTAAAAACAAAAAATTTTTTAAAAAGACATATAAAGTACAAGCCTAATTTGTTATAAGTTTCCTAAATACTCCGAATTTCTGTACTATCTTGTCACAAACTGGTAAACAGTTTGCACACCCATACTGGGTGTCTTTTGATTGGCACTGATCATTGGCTTCTCTTGAAGCCCCCAGGGAATCCTGTTTATATCCTGATCTGACTCTCCCTGCTCAGAAAACAGAGCTTTGCAACCTTACCGCAGTGATTATATATATGAATAGCAGGCTGGGAAGGAGATAATCTGTCTAAAGTATCCATTTGCACTAGAAGGTTCTAAATTAAGCAACATCTTATTGCTAACCTAGAAACCATGGTGGATCAGGAGTAATTTATCTAATTACAAAAGCATGCGTTCAGTACATACACCATACCTTAGGTTTTTATACTTTTACTGTATGTACACTGAAGGTCTCAGCAATTATAATAAACAAAAATATGAGGGTAGTATGTCTTACTAGAGTAGGAATTCCATATATTTTGTATTTGTTTCTGTGTAATAATTGCCAAGAAGTGTGTGCACCTCATATTCATTTAATTGTGAATGAGTGGAGTATGTTTGCATGTAGTGTTAGTACAATGTGACTAAGAATGCTAAGGCATTGGCTTCACAATTCCATACGCACTTCATCACTGTGTTACTTTGGTAAGTTATTTGATTTATATAAGCCTGTTCTATGTTTGTAAGGTGAAGAAAATTATAATAGTTATTCTTTCAAGTTTTTCTAGACTTCAAATGAAAAACTGCATGTAAAACCTTTAGCAAAGTGCCTAGCATATAGTAGATGCTTTAAAAACATTAGTTTTTGCTTTCACTCCTTGATGGATAATGTTGTACTGTACTATATTTATAAAGGGCATCAGCAAATACATGGCAGTTTTAATGCAAACTATCCTAAATTGCTCAATCTTATGTATTTACTTAAGATGAATTTATGCCTTATTATACAGAAATACTTATTATACAGAAATAAGTAAGCATTATATATCATTACCACTATGTTTGGAGACCCATCATGTGCAGTTGGAGTCCCAAGAAAGAGAGTAGAAAGAAAATATAGAAGAAAAAATATTTATAGAAATAAATGACCATAGATTTTCTAAAATGAATCCAACAAAGTCAGTGAACCCTAAGTAAAATAAATACAAAGAAAACCATACCTGAGAACATTTTGGTCAAACCAGTGAAGTTCAGTGATGGAAGGGAAAATCTTGAGAGAGTGGTCTTGGGAAATAATACATTGTACAAGGTATAATGTGCTTTGAAGGTAACAGTGCTTTGAAGGATAGTTGACTTCTCATTTTTTGAAAAAGTAGTGGCAAAAAGATAATGAAATTCACATATTCAAAGCACTGAAAGGGAAAAGGAAGAAAAAGCAAGGAAAAAAACCCTGTCAGTGTAGAATTCTGTATAGAGCAAAACTATCCTTCAAAAAATGAAGGTAAAATAAAGGACATTTTCAGGCAGGTTAGCTCACTGCTAGCAAATCTGCTCTAAAGAGCTAAAGAACAGCAGAAAGAAACTTTCTTTGGCCTGAAGGAAAATGATACCAGATGGCAGCTTGGATTTCCAGGAAGGAATGAAGTACACTGGACATAATATGTAAATAAATATATTTAAAAGACTATATATTTTTTCTTTTCCTTCATTTCTTTAAAAGATCTATGCCTATTTAAGTAAAAAATTATTATAACTATATATACATATTTGGTAAACCCAAAAGAAGGCAGATAAAGGGAAGAGAGGAAAGTAAAAACAGGTGGGAGTAATATAAAACAATTTAGCAAATTTTAGGCCTAAATACAGCTATATCAATACATACTGTAAATGTAAATGGACTAACACTCTAAAAGTAGAGACTGTCAAACTATGTAAAAAAGCAAGCTATAATTTTATACTGTTTACAAGAGACACTTTTTAAGTACAGAAACATATTTTGAAAATGAAAGGACAGAAAAAATACTGAATGCCAATACTAAATAAACAAAATTCCTAGTGAAATATTAATATTAGACAAAGCAAACTTTAAGAAGATGTGTTAGTAGAGGTAAAATGGGACATTTTATAACAATAAAGGGTTCAGTTCATCAACAAGGTATTATAGTTATAGATGTGTACATACTAAGTTGTAATCTACATAAAACAAACATTAATAGAAATAGAAATATAGAAAAATTCATAGTCACGGTTTCAGATGTTAACACCCCCAGTTATCATTAGAATGAGTAGTTTAAAAACAGTAAAATTAATAAAGACTGGCCAAATATTGGTTAGAATGTAGAAAAAATAAGAGCTTTCATACATTGCTTGGTGAAAATGATAAATGTTATAACCACTTTGGAAAAGATTTGGCATATTTTTATGAAGTTAAATATACACCTACCCTTTTACCCAGCAATTCCTCCTTGGTATTTATCCAAGAGAAATGAAAACTTATGTCCAGAAAAAGACTTGTTCAAGAGAGCTCATAGGAACTTTATTCATAATAGCCCAAAGCTGGAAAGATCCCAGATGCCTACCAACCTGTGAATTGATCTCAGCTGTTACTGAGATGTAAAAAGGTACTGCCGATATACCCTGCAACACGGATGGATCTTAAAGAGATTATGCTGAGCAAAAGAAGACTCAAAAGAATGCAAGCTGTGATTCCTTTCATATAAAGTACAATATACAAATTTATTCTAGTGAAAAAGTTAGGGTTTGTGTCTGTGTATGTGTGTGCAAGGGCAAATTGATCTGGAGAGAGATATAAAGGAAACTTCTGGGGAACTAGAAGTATTCTATTTTGATAGGAGTATGTTTTATATAGGTATATCTATTTGTCAAAACTCATATACAAGATTTATGCATCTCAAGGTGTATCACTATTACTGCAAAAAAAAGTTAAATATTGAACTATCATTTATAGGTTTGGTTTTTCTTAATGGTATTAGGTTGGCAATTCCAAAATTGCTTATTCTGTAATCTAGGATGGAGCATAGGAGTAGAAATACATTGAGAGAGCCAGTTTTCTCACTTCTGGGGAAAGAAGTTACAATAGGATGGGAGAAGACCAGATTGTGTTATGCTGTTGGGTTGGAATTGGAGATGTCCATATTATTTGTGCTTATTAAATATATTAGATAAATAGAGCAAAATGGATACATATTTTGTAGTAGTATAGGTAGTATATATACTATAAATGTATGTATAATTGTGTAGTAGTATAGGTAGTATATATACTATAAATGTATGTATAATATATGTATTTGTGTGTATACATATATCATACATACATAGATATGTGTATGCATGCACATAAAATATAGTTCTTATAAGGGACCTAGAAGCAATGATGCACCAATAGCAATGAGAGTACCCCAGTGTCTGATTTGGGGTTCTAAATACTGTTCATCTATAAAAGGAACCAGGACTCTTATAGAAAGGCTGAATCTAGGACTGGGTCAGGGAAGACACTAGATGAAGCTGGCCCTTTGTCTTGTGCTAGAAAATAAAATGTTTATATGATCTTGGGGACATGTCAAAAGGATCCAGAAATCAACTGGAAAGGGTTTCCACTGTCCATGCTGGGGACAATTTGAGAATCAAAATGAGAATGATATTAATGATAACTCAATGAATAAAATAAGAATCAATGGGTCTGTACTGAAACATACAATGAAATACATGAATGAATGAATGAATGAATGAATGAATGATGGAAAAACAGAGAAGGCCTTTTACAGTAGAATTCTAATAAATGTAGAAAAATGATAAAGGTAGAAATAATCGTGTTTAAAACGAATGGGTGGGAAGTTTGATGAAGAGTGAGGTATTTCTATTAGTTTCTAAATGTCTCCTCTCAAACTGCATACTAATTTTAAAGGAGAAAATAGTCTCAATGGAGAAACCTGTGTGACATCACTTTAACCAAGTTATCAAATCTAACACAACCAGTATTGGAACCAACCAATACCATATGCCTTGTAATAAGATAAAGTGAAAAAGACAAACATCACTTCAGTGCTAATCCTGCTAAAAATGCATAACCTGAACCTAATCATAAGGAGATATCAGACAAATCCTAATAAATACATGCTTTACAACTTAGGCTGTTTTGTTTTGTTTTGTTTTGTTTTTTAATGTTGAGGTTGAGAAGCAAACACTAACAAAGGCTGGCGGTTCCAGATTAAAGACTAAAAAGACATGACAACTAAATAATGCAAGCTTCTTAAATGATATAAACCCAGAAGAGGAATAACTACTGGGGGCATTAATAAAATTGACAGAATTTGTTGGAACTGTGGATCGGAGAATATTCTTACATAAGTGTTAAATGTCCTGATTTTAATAACCATTGTGCATAAGATTGTCCTTGATCTTAGAAAATGCACAATGGAAGGGTAAGGGGCACAGTGACTTCTGACTTACTCCTAAATGGTACAGAAAAAAAATGCATATATATAAATAAGCATTTTGCATATTGATATATGCATAAATATGTGTATATTAATGGATTGATAAAATGTAAACAATTGGGGCATCTAAATGAAAAGTATATGAGAGAGTGTCTTGTAAAACTTTCTTCTAAGCTTCGTGAAGTTGTATAAAAAATTATTTCACAAAGCTGTGTGTGTGTGTGTGTGTGTGTCTCTCTCTCTCTCTCTCTCTCTCTCTCTCTATATATATATATATATATGTATTTTAAGATAATTTTGGTTCTTTCTTACCCCAGTGGATTAAGTATTAAACAGTTAATAATCATACCTTCTTTGAAAATCTTTTGGCTAATTTGAATGTACATTCCAAATATTATAAAACTAGGATAGTTAAATTTAAGTATTTGTGTATTATAGTTTTGTATATTTATTTATTAAGTACATGTAAATTTAAATGTTTATGTATTATGGGTATGATTTTTTGGTACAGTTTTATAAAATTCTAGTTGTTTTGAAAAATATAAGTAGGGGCGCCTGGGTGGCTCAGTCAGTTGAGCCTCCAAAATTTTGGCTCAGGTCATGGTCTCACGGCTTGTGAGTGCAAGCCCCTCATGGGGCTCTGTGCTGACAGCTCAGAGCCTGGAGCCTGCTTCGGATCTGTGTCTCCCTCTCTCTCCACCCCTCCCCCACTTGTGCTCTGTCTCTCTCTGCTTCAAAAATAAATACACATTAAAAAAAAAGAAAAATCTAAAAGTATAAAAATGTTAAATAAATCTTAATTAATAATACATGTAATTGTGTACATGTAATTTGTGATTATAAATACTTCAGTGTTTGAGTCATTGTGGTAATAAATTTGTTGAATGTGTGTTTTTCAAGCATTTCTCATTGTATTTTGTCCAGTGTTCCTGGGAATTTAATAGAGCCCTTGTTTCTATACTATATTTGGGAGCATCAAGGGGCTAAGTATAAATATATTATCTGTGGTATTGCCACAGAGTTAGAGATTATTCCTCTCCTTCGTATCATTAAGTGCTTTGAAATGTTATGAAAGCTATGGATTCTCTCCCATGCATTTGTGCATCACATTTTTTTATATAATTCTGCAAGTTTCACAGACACCCTCTACCCTAACCACTGACCCTTCTTTGCAAGCCTAAGTCAAACTGTATACTCGAATGTAATATTCACATTTATTCCTTAGTGAAAAATGTTTTATTCCAGTTTAGTGTTTTTCGTAGTATAGTTCCAAGACAGCCACCTTCAGAATCATTTGGGGTATTTGATTTTAAAAAAACATGTATTTCAGAATCTAGTATCCTTCCATTCATCAAATATTTATTAAGCTCTACTATATATCAAACATGGTTCTAGGCACAAGTAATGCAGCAGTGAATAAAATCCCTGTCCTCGTGGGAATCACATTTCTCTGGTGGAGACAGACAATGAAAAAAATGAATAAATAAAACACATAGTATGTCAGATGGCAAGTGCCATGGAGAAACTCAAGGTAGAGATAGGAAGGTCTATTTAAAACAGGTGGTTGGGGATGGCCTCACATTTAGCAACATTTAACAATGCCTTGAAAGATAAAGGGAATGAAATACAGAGATGTTCAGAAAGAGGCAAGAGAAAGTACAAACCTTTTGAAATAGTAAAGGAGGTCTGTTCAAGTTCAGGTAGTAGCAGTGAAGACTGGCTGAATCTGGAGTGAGAGAGATTAATGGGAGGTGAGGCTGGGGAAGGAGGAGTTCAGTGAGAATTGATAGGATTTAAGTGCTATTTTTAAAGTATTTCTATCACTCTAATGGTCAAGTGTGGAAGTAGGGAGACCCATTAGTTCATTACTAAATAATCAAAACCAGAAGTAGTACTGTCTCAGACCAGAATTTGCAGTAGTAGATGCTGAGAAGTGGCTGGACTCTGGATATATTTTGAACAGAGAGCTAACAGACTCAAAAAGATTCGTTGGTAGATTGTAAGAGAAATTGAGGACTAAAAATGACTCCAGTGGTTTGGGCTTGAACAACTGCAGGAATGGAGTTGCCATTTACTGGCATATGGAGGAGCAAATTTAGTAGGAAAAGGTCAGAAGTTGGTGTTGAACTTTGAATGTTTTCAACTCTCTGCCATACAAGTGAAATGTGCGGTGAATATAAGTCCTGACTTTCACAAGACAGAACTGAGCAGAAGATACGAATTTGGGAGTTGGCCGCCTAAGGTGGTACTTAAAGCCATAAGAGTAGATGAGATCCTTCAGGTAAAGTGTCAGAAGAGAAGATGAGAAGTCCAAGCAAGAACTGAAGCCTCTGGCCTTCCCCACCCTGGAGCTAGAATCAGGAGCACCCTGCCAGGCAAAGAAAACCAGATGACCTTGATAACCCAGAAACCGAGTGAAAGGAGGTTGCAAAGAGGAGGAAGTGCTCAACTTTTCACTCTGATGGAGTCAAGTAAGATGACCTCTAAACTCTGGATTTTGCAAGAGAGAAGTATCTGTAACCTAGACAAAAGCAAGAACTTGACTGGGTGGGCTCAAGACCAAAATCCAAGAGGAAGAATTGGAGCATTCTTTTTCAAAGTGGCTTTTTGGTATGCTAATAGAGAATGTTTTCATAAGATTTCCCGTAGTTTAGGCTAAGAAGTTTTGTTACTGTATTTTCATGGGATTCTTAAATGCACCAGGTTTGAGAACCTCTGCTGTAGCCTGTGCTTGGTATTTGCTAACCATTCTTCAGTGTAACAAGCGCAAATGATTTAAAAATTAAATGGAAATTCTACTTACCACTGCTGACTCTAGTGGCCCAAATTTGCAGTTGTCCGTGATTCTCATCAATCCTGTAACAAAACAGGAACTTAAAGGCCAAGGACAAAAGTAAAAGTTCTTTTTGTAATTCCTGTTTCCCAGAAAGGATGTCTAATTAGCCAAAAAGAGTTAAAAGATGTCAAAAATATTGGCATCTTGAAAATTTCCTCTTAAAACATTGTTTTATATCTAGCATCCTTTATTTTAAAGAAAATAAAATTAAAAAGCAAATTCGTTTTAACAATTGCCAAAATTTTCTGTATTATATATTATAAACTCCAGGTTGCCAGGGGTGTTTTGAAAACAGTGCGGAATAAAAAACAAACTGTTGTATGGATTTATCTGCTCTGGGGAAATGTTTTTTTAATGTATATACTAAAATGAAGCCATCTTAGGTTAGCGTAACATTTTTAAACTTCACATACTAATGAAGGAACCCAATGTGGTTTAAATATTTACACTATTTGTACTATGATATTAGGAATGAAGGAACCTCCTGAGGTTAACACCATACAACTTAACCCAACTCAGTCTTTAGCATTAAATTATTTCATGCCAAGAATAATCTGTCCTATTCTTAAAGCTGAAGAAGGCAAATTAAACTTTCTTAAGCAATTTATTCATTTTCTTTCAAAGGGGTCCTCTTTATATATACCAAAGTACAATCTATATAACATGCATTAAGTAGCTGACCTTTTTTTTTTTTTTTTTAATTTTTTTTTTTTTAACGTTTATTTTTGAGACAGAGAGAAACAGAGCATGAACGGGGGAGGGTCAGAAAGAGGGAGACACAGAATCTGAAACAGGCTCCAGGCTCTGAGCTATCAGCACAGAGCCCGACGCGGGGCTCAAACTCACGGACCCGTGAGATCATGACCTGAGCCGAAGTCGGCTGCTTAACCGACTGAGCCACTCAGGCGCCCCTGGTAGCTGACCTTTTAAAGCTAGTGTTCCCTTATTTCATATATTCCTAAGTTGCAAAGTGCACTGTGCTAATTATAGCTTATTAAGGCAGCCCTGAATCGAGTGGTTGGCTTCACTGCAAAATAGTGTGACCTTGGGTAAACCATTTACTTTTGTATTGCCATTTCCTCATATTTATAATAACGGGATTGCAGAATCCTAAGAGAGAAAGGCGAAGGAAATATTACAGACTTTGGGTAGTACAAGTGCCACGTGTAGTAATGGAAGTTATTGCCCAGCTTTCACTTTGGATTCCAAAGTTCACACCTACTTTGTTCATCGTTATCCCCAGCACTCAGCATAGTGCCTGACTTGAATAAATGATAAATTATGTGTTGACTTGCTGGTATTCAGGGAGCCCGATAAGGTAGTAAACATTTGAACTGAGCCTAAGGAGACTTTTGTCAGAAGAGGAAACCATCTTAGATAGGGAGACTAGCATGAGAAAACACTGTAGGTGAGCCAGTCCTATCTGGACTCTGACCTTTTGTGTGATGAAAATGAGAACCAAACAGAAGAGAAACAGAGACTTTTTTCTCTAGAGTAACTGTGAAGAAATGAAAACTTTAAATGTGGATGCTTCTTTTGAAGAGCTTCTTTGTGAAGTAGAATAAATTATAATCATACCTGGAAGAAAATGGAAACCCTGTACAAAAGACTTTTTAGTAGAATATATGAGGATTGTTTGATAAGAAAAGGGAAATTAAATATGGTACGAATTCAGTAATCTGGGAGTTAACTTTTTTTTTAGGTATCTATATACTTATCTGTAGTAGTATCTAGATCATTTTGCATAAAAAACTAAGTATCTGTGCTGTGTGCAGTATTTCTATTTATTGGCGACTCAGTGGATTTTTGCAAAAGGCAAATTATAATTGTTTCCAACATAATGAAACCGCATACAAGTCGCCTGGAGATCTTGTTACGGTGCGGATTCTAATTCAGTAGGTCTGGGAGGTGCTTAAAGATTCTGCATTTCTAACAAGCTCCAGTCATGATTATCATAAAGGTCAGTTGGAATATAAACTAAAAATTACTAACCCATCCAAAATTCTAAAAGGTTTCACATTTATAAATTTTTGTCTTAATTTTATAGTGTGTAAGCATCAATTTGAAGGCAGGAAGGAAGAGGAGGCAACTCGTAGGTTCTTTATTGATATTTTCAGTTCTTATAACAACCCCATGAGGTGTATTACTTTTCCCCTTTTTGGAATTGAGGTAACTGAGATTCGGAGGTGGTCAAAAAGTTAAAAGGTCAGATTTGCCTAGCTGTCTGTCTAGTGTCTGTTTTAACAACTACATCATCTTATTTTTCTTTTTGTTTTCATAAACGTGTTTTCATAGATTTGTACGGATCAATTTTTTCTTCTTTGGTGGAAATAGTTGAATCTGTTGTTACTATCTTTTACATTTAATTTTAGAATTCCATTTAGCTTAGTTCTCCCCTGTCCATTAGAGTTACAAGTTTTGCTGGAAGGACACTCCCATATTTTCATTGCAGACCTTTTCTAAAATTAGAAAATCATAAAAGGGAACTAGGCATGTGTTTTGAGGAAGATAGCTTTTTATGGTCTGTCAAGCACCAGACAGCTGGTAGGATCCAGTGGGGAAAGGGGATTCTTTGCCATATTCTTGCAGAGATACAACATGCAAAAATGGGTTTTATCTGAGAAATACCGTGTAGGTTATCACAAATGTATATTTTCATTTGACTTATTTACTGCAGTCTAATACTAAAATATTCCTTCTAGAATGTGAAACACAGAAAGTATGCAAGGTGGAAGGCAACATATATCCATAACTGTTTAAAGAATGGAGAGACTCCTCAAGCAGGGCCTGTTGGAATTGAAGAAGATAATGGTATGTATTTATTTATCTAAGCAAAATGACTTAGCAGAATCATAATTGTTCCAAATATTATTACTCAAAGTTTTTGGAAGAAACTGTACACTTTTGTTTGTTGCGTTAGTTCTAAAGTCTGTGAAAGTTAAGTGTGAAATCATAAATCTAGGGACAGTGAGAGATTAGGGCCAAACTGCTCTAATGTCTGTGTCAACAAAATGGCCTGCCTCTCTCCTACCTATAATCAGATTTTATTCCAACATAGAACAGGTAATCCATTTATAATTCATAAAATATTTCCAAACCACAAAGACACTGTTATTTTTTACATATCTGTTTGAGGTAGATTTTTTTGGCAGAGGGGAAGATAGTACATTCACATGGTTCAAAAGTTATAGAGGATATAAAATATATGAAATGAGTTTCTCATTTCCACCACATCCCTCATTTGCCCAGATTCTACTAAAACCCAAATAAACATTATTTTCAGTTTTTTGTGTACCTTTCCATATGATTTTTTATGAATTTACAAGTATATAGGAATATATATCCTCTTTTTTTTTTTAAGGTTTTTATTTATTTTTGAGAGAAAGAGCGGGGGAGGAGCAGAGAGGAAGACAGAAAATCTGAAGCAGAGCCCATATCACCTGATTTCAAAAGTCTTATGCTAAGTGAAAGAAGCCAAACACAAAAGGCTAAATACTATATGATTGTATTGATATAACATCCCAGAGAAGGCAGTGCTCTGGGGACAGAAATCAGATAAGTGAGTACCTAGAGTGAGGGAGTGGATTTACTACAAAGGAACACGGGAAAGGTTTGGAGATGATGGGATGTAGTGGTTGTACAGTATATAAGTTCGTCAAAACTGTATACCCAAAAAGTAAGAATTTTACTGTATATAAATTATATATCACTAAACCTGCCTTTTGAAGACCAAAGGGGTTGGGGGGAGACAAAGAAAACCTTTGTGTTCTATTTATTTAGTATTCAGAAGACTGTTTAGAGTGTTATAATGCCACTTGGTGAGAAAGGTACACTGTGGTTTTGTATATGAATACTCTGTGTAAATGATTTTGTAGTCCACATCTTAGAGATGCAAGCTTTCATGCATTTCATGCTTTCATTTCAGGTTAATTTCTTGCTATCTATTCCTGAAACGCTCTTCATGATATGCCCTTAATCTAATGTTTTGTTTTGTTTTGTTTTTAGTGTTTTTTAATGTTTATTTATTTTTGAGAGAGAGATAGAGCACAAGCAGGGGAGGGGCAGAGAGAGAGGGAGACACAGAATCTGAAGCAGACCCCAGGCTCTGACCTGTCAGCACAGAGCCAGACGTGGGGCTCGAACCCACAAACCGTGAGATCATGACCTGAGCCAAAGTGAGACACTCAACCGACTGAGCCACCCTGGCACCCCCCTTATCTAATGTTTTAAATAGTCTTTTACACATAGAATTCTTCTTGTAATTATTTTATGTAATAAATACCTTGCATTCATATAGTGCCTTAAAACTTACAGATTATTTTCACATTTCTGAAGCCCTCAGAAATCCCTTAGGAATTGTTACTACTATTTTACAAAGGAGGAAGTTGAGGGGCTTGGGCCTGCCTAAGGACTTAGAACCTCACAGAGGAGAACTAGAACTTGAGCCTTGGCCCACTTACTCGGAGTCCTGTGTTTTTTACATTCTTCCTTTCCTACTTTAATATCGACTGTAGTCCAGAATGTTCTATGTCAGGCCTACTGTTAACAAGCGTCCATGGGAAAATAGCCAGCATCCTCAGGCTACAAAGCAAGAGTAACCACAATGTGGCATCAACCTACTTTACCATTTCTCCCTCCTAAAATACTCATCTTTCTTTACTTATCTGAATCCTGTCTGTGATATTTTCTCCTTCATCTGAATTTCTGCAGAGCTATTTTGTTTATATATGTTTGTAAAGTCTTTATAAAATACATAGCATTTAATAAAGTATCTTCATAATTTATGTTAATTTTTATCATTTATGGGGCACTTGCTAGGTATTAGGCACTGTGCTAAGTATTTTATGTATATAATTTAGTTCTCAGAGTTTCTGAAGGTAGCTGCACATCCCTGTTCAAGCTCTAATAACTAGTTAATGAAACTCAGTATTGGAACCCAAATCTTTCTAATTCTGAAGTCTGTACTCTTGTTATACATTTAAGCAGATGCATTTTTTCCTTCAACCAGTTTGACATTAGATAACAAGACAATACATATTTGTCTTCCCCACTGAGTGTTACAAGAAAATTTCTACGTCAGCCAGTCAACATAACTGTTAATTTAACATTCTCTTGAGAGCATAGTACCAACATTATGAGGAACACTTCTGTGCTTTAGACATGATGTAGAGCCCTAAATTTGGAATGAACTCCCACTTCCCAGGATATACCTTTGTACTTAGATTTTTTAAATGTAATTTTCTTCATTCATTTTTGAAGAAAATTTTTTTAAATGTCATTTAAATTTGTTTTAATGTCATTTTTTAAAAGTCATTTATCAGCTAATGCTGAGTACCAGGGATAGTACGAGGGATAGATACCAGGGAGTACCAGAGATAAATAAGAGACATGGTCCTTTACTCAGGAGCTTACGAGCTCCTTAGAAGCTTAGCTCCTTTACTTAAGAGCTTACGTCCTCATGGGGAGCAATAGGTTTAATAAGCAGTTATAATAAATACATGATAGTAAGAGATTGTGCTTATTGAGTCTCCAAAGAGGAGTTGAATTAAGTCAGGTAAACAAAAAACAAAGGATGAAAAAAGCATCTTCCAAAGCAGCAGGGAGGCCAGTTGAGAACTGGCTGGACTGTAAGTATTGTTTGGGGGGAGGAGCATTTTGGGGAGTGAGTTGAAGGATAATTCTGCATATTGTGAGATGAATTCAAGGGCTATTAATGACCTAAATTATAAATAAGAAAAGCCTGGGTGAGATATTGGCCATGAGGATAAACAGAAGGAAGTGTAATCAATAGAACGTAGAATACTTCAGTGACAGAGGAAATGGAAGATGATCCCTAAGTTTCCAGCCTTTCAAAGAAATGACTAATACAACATGAGCAGGTTTGGTGGGGAAAATTAAGAGAAGACACTGAGATAGTCATGTGATTACTACTTGGAGAAGTCGCAAGTGGCAGATCTTCTTCCAAAGATTGCAGGAGAAGGTTCTGGGCTAAAGGTAGAACTTTGGAGTTGTCAGCCTGAAAGCAAGAGATGAAACCAAAGTAAAATGTTGGATCACCCATGGAGAATGGATAGCTTAGGACCTAAGGCCAGAGATGGAAACTTTCTTCACGTTCAGTAATTACATTAAATTGGAAAACGAAGCTGAACCACTTCTATTATCTGATTACATTTAAGGTGCCTTTTACACATTATTTGTAGTAAGTTTACTCATGTTCTAGTTCTCATTACGTTCAAACATTTGGTTGGAGACACTTTACTTCTTGTATATGGTATACATATATTCTTAAATATACCATGAAAATATCTTTTTTGTTTTAAACATTTTATTTTTTCAGTACTATTTCAAATGTGTCATTTTAGGTACATCAAAATGCCTAACAAATAATCAGTGTTATTTTTTAGACATTCTTTCAGTATCAGTGACTTCTCTAATATTAACATTTTTAACTTTTGCCCTTGAAAGTATTACATTTTGATTATTATCATGATCACTTTTGTTCTGAAATGGTTTCTTTTAGGTTCTATAATACTACCTTAGTAGAATATTAGATCTATATAATTTTTGTTGTGTTTTCCAAAAGTTGGCTTAAGTGGAGCTTGTAATTTCTATTCGTTACTTTTATTCTGTTTTTGTGGAGCTTCTAGATAGTAGAAAATGATGAGTTACAGAATACCAGTAATAAATCCTTTAAAATATGAAGAGTTTTTTTCACTCTATGCTTTTTCAAAACAACTTAAAATGTAACCTGGTGGCATAATCAGTGTCAATGTCATAACCTCTAACAGTATATGCTCAGAAGTGGTTTATGGCTCTACCAGAGGATGTCCTTAAATCTGAATGTGTAAGAGAAAAGTCGTCTTTAAACTGTGATTTTCTCAATGTACCATTATATTCTCTAGTGTTCTTAAATTAACTCCTGACTTACATAAAAAGTATTACATTTAACAAAAGTCTAATTCTCTGGAATTTAATTTCTAGTAAAAACATTTAAAAAAAAAAGTAGATACCACACCTTAGTTAATTTAGAGTAAGAAAAAAGAGAAATATACTTACTCCTGAAAATAGTACTGTATGGAATTAAGCCCATAAAGAAGCCACATGCTTAGTACAAAAATAGCATTCTAGGGAAAAGGCTCAACTGAAGGGAATTCTGTTAACATTCAAACTCTAGGTTTTCATGTCCATTTGAATTCAGTATCTGCAAAATGGTATTACTTCTGACTGGTCATTATTAACCTATACTCCAGCAATAAAAACTAAAGAAGGTAATTACATATTTCATATTTCTAGTGATTTAAAATTACTCTCTTTCAACAAACCATAAGATACAGTTAACCTCAGCATTTTTTAGCCTCGATAAATATTTGCTCTTAAGACCTGTAGTTGAAGAATATGAGAGATATAAAATAAGTCAATACATTATGAATCTAAAATGTAATCTTAAAGTGTCCTAATCTAGTGTTAATGTCATAACTTTAACAGTATCTTCTCAGAAATGGCTTATGGCTCTACAAAAGGATATAATTTTACAAATACACATTTTTTGAAGAATTTGAAAATAAATTGGAGATACACTCTTTTACTTCTAAATATTTCAAATATTAAGTTTGATCAGTTGATTCAGTAATCTCCTTGGTGGCGTTTTGTGTCCAAGATCCAGTCTAGGATCAACCCATTACATCTACTTTTCATGTCTCCTTAGTCCCTTTCACCTGGAATGGTTCTTCAGCCTTTGTAGGTGTTTCTTGGCCTGATGTTTTTGAAGAGCACAGGCTAGTTACTTATAGACTGTCCCTCATAATTAGATTACTACTATGCATTTTTAGCAGAAATACTCTAGAATGAGATTGTGTTCCTTACCTCCCATTGGAAGTGTATAATATTGTGACATATTGGTGAAATAATGGTGATATTAACTGATCACTCAGATAATGTGGTATCCTCTGGGTTATTATACTTTAAAATAATTTTCCCTTTGTTATTAATAAGTTGTTTGTGGAAGATACTTTGAGGCTATGTAAATACCCTATTTTTAATGGAATATTACCCCACCATCGTTAGCATCTACCGATGATTTTCTAACACCATTATTCCTTCTATATTAATAAGTTGGCATTATACTGTAAAGTGTTCCTATCTCTTTCATCTGTGTATTTACTCATTTAATTATTTATGTCAGTATGGGCTCATGAATTTATATTCAGTGATTATAATCCATTACTATCATCTCTTTTTATGTTGGTCAAAATTGTCCCAGATTCAGACAGTGGGAGTTTTTCAGTCTGTCTCCTGTGTCCTTTTTGTGTGTTTCTGTCGTTCTTGGTGGTATACACTTCCTCGCTTTCTGACACATCAGAATGCTACAAGTGCATCTAGTTCTTTTTTTGACCCAGCACTAGAATCAGCTTTTTCTTTAAAGAGCCCTTGGGGGCACCTGGGTGTCTCGATCGGTTGAGTGTCCGACTTCAGCTCAGGTCATGATCTCACGGTCCGTGAGTTCGAGCCCCGCATCGGGCTCTGTGCTGACAGCTCAGAGCCTGGAGCCTGTTTCAGATTCTGTGTCTCCCTCCCCCGTTCATGCTCTGTCTCTCTCTGTCTCAAAAATAAATAAAAACGTTTAAAAAAAAAAATTTAAAGAGCCCTTGGTCCTTTTTACTGGAGAATGGAAGCCAAGACCTGGGAACCTGGGCATGATAGGCACTAGGTGTCTGCATTGCTGCTGATATATCATTGCTTCTAGGCCTTCTCAGAACACAGCAAGGGAGACACACACACACACACACACACACACACACACACACACATTATTTTCATTCTTCAACACTAAGTATTCTAGCTTTCATTAGCTTCAGTTTAGTCATCCATTTACTCATGTCTGGAAAACAAATGATAGAGTCAGAATTGGTAATCTGTACCACTGTAAAAAAGCAAAGATAGAAATTAAAGTTAACCTGTTTACTTAGAGTAATTCAGTGACTCGGTGACTTTTGACACACATCCCTCTACATAAATAATATTTCCATTACCTCTCAAAATTCCTCATACTCTTTCCCAGTCCATTCCTACCTTGAGAAGCAACTGATTTAGTTGTTTGTTTAATCAAAATTTAGTTTTACCTGACCTGGAGCATTGTGTAAATGGAGTCATACAATATTCTTTTGCACCCAGCTTCTTTCTCTCAGCATCACATCTGTGAGATTCATCTATGTCTTGTGTATGAGTAATCCATTCTTTTTTACGGCTGAGTAGTAGTTCACTTTGTGGATACAAATAATTTATTTATCAGTTCATCTGCTAATGAATATTTTAGCTGTTTCTAGTTTGAGGTTATGAAGAATTAAGCTTCTTGACACTTAAATACATGACATTTAAATGCAAATACATGTGGTTTTTGACATACTTCACATTATATGTGAACACATGGCATGTGTTCCATTGCTCTGGGTCAATAGCTGGAGCAGAATTGCTAGGTTATATATGTTTAATTTTTAAGGAATTCCCAAACTATTTTTAAAGTCATTGTACCATTTACACTTTCATCAGCCATGTATTAGAGTTTCTGTAATTCTATGTCATTGCTAACACTTGGTATTGTTAGCATTTTTAAATTTAGCCATTCTGACCCATGTAAAGTGACTCTTCATTGTGATTTAACTTGCATTTTCCCAATGACTAAATGTTATTGAACTCTGTTAAATGTACTTATTAGCTTTTCCTATATCTTTATTGGTGAAGCATCTGTTTAAATCTTTTGCCTATTCTTTTTTGTTGTGGTAAGATATACATAACATAAAATTTACCATTTAGTTATTTAATTGTGTGGTTCAGTGGCATTAAATACATTCATCTTGTTCAGTTTATCATCACCATGTATCTCCAAAACATTTTTCATCTTCTTAAATTGAAACTATGTACCCATTAAACTGTAAGTCCCCTTTCCACTGTGGATCCCCAGCCCCAGGTCACCACCATTCTGTCTTCTGTATCTGTGGATTTGACTACTCTAGGTACCTCATACATGTGGAATCATACAGTCTCTGACCTTTTGTGACTGGTTTCTTTCATTTATTGTAATGTATTCAAGGTTCATCCTTTTTTTTTTTTAACGTTTAATATTTTGAGAGACAGAGACAGAGTGTGAGTAGGGGTCAGGGGGGACAGAGGGAGAGGGAGACACAGAATCCAAAGCAGGCTCCAGGCTCCACACTTGTCAACACACAGCCCGACATGGGGCTTGAACTCATGAACCGTGAGATCATGACCTGAGCTGAAGTTGGACGTTTAACTGACTGAGCCATCCAGGCACCCCAAGGTTCATCCATGTTATAGGATGTTTTAGAATTTCATTCCAAAGGCTGAATAATATCCCATTGTATGCATGTACACATTGTGTTTATTCATCTAGTGGTGTACATTGTGACTGTTTCCACATTTTGGTTGTTGTGAATAATGCTATGAACATTAGTATACTTGCCTGTTTTTAATGGATTATCTGTCATTCTAGTATTGATTTTTTTTATAAATTATGAACATAAGTCCTTTGTCACATACATGTTTTACCAATATTGACTCCCAGTCTGTTGCTTACCTTGTTCTTTTAATTATCTTTTAAGTACAAGAATCTTTAATACTGATAAGTATAATTTATAATTTTAGAAAATTTATGGCTATTTCTTGTGTCCTGCCCAGTCTTTTTTTCTACCTCAAAAATTCTTTTATATATATTTAATCACGAAGATTTGTAGTTTGCATTTTTACTTTTAGGCTTGTGAGAGACCTTAAATTTTTTTTGTGCACGTGGTGTGAGGTAGGGATTCAGGATTCTTTCCCCCATAAGGGTATCCTATTATTTCATCACCAGTTGTTACACATTGTCAGAAATTCAGTTAATTGTGTGATTCTATTTCTGGACTCTGTTCAGTTACATTGGTATATTTTTTTGTCTATACTAATAGCACACTGCCTTCCATCTTTTTACAGTAAATCTTGAGGTCAGCTGGCAGAAGTCATCCCCCTGTTCTGGTATCTCCTTTATCCACATGTTCTTAGCTGTTCTGTGTCCTTTGAGTTTCCACATAAAGTTTAAAGTAGGTTTTTTCAGTTTCTGTTAAGAAAAAAAAAACAAAACCTACTGGAATTAGGAGTGATATTACATTGAATTTATACATCAATTTAGAGTGAATGTATACCTTAACAAAGCTGAGTCTTTAATTGTACGAATATGATACATTTTTCCATTTATTAAGCCTGCATTAATTTTTATCAACAGTATTTTGTATTTTTCAGAGTATAGATTTTGAACCTCTTTTGTTAATTTCCAAGAAATGTGTTTTTTTCATTCCCTTGTTTACTTCTAATATGAAATACAGTTGATTTTTGTATAATGTTGTATCGTACAACCTTGCTAAATTTACTTGTTAGTTGTGGTTGCTTTGTAGATAAGGTCCTTGAGAGTTTCTGTGTAGGTAATCATGTTATCTGTAAGGAGAGACAGTTTTGCTTCTTTCTTTCCAATCTTTATGTCTTTTCTTTCTTTTTCTTGTCTGTTGCACCAGCAATGATATTTATGTGTGTGGTTTTGTTTTGTTTATGGCCCCGTCTCATCTAAGGAGTCCCCTCCCCGCCCCCCCCCCAAGCCCCACTTCCAGGGAACTGAAAACTTTTGTTTTAAAGGGAGGTTAAACTTTATCAAGTGCTTTTTATGCATTTATTGAATTATCATATGGTTTTTCTTTCTTTATTCTGTCAATATGAATGACATTGATTGATTTTCAAACGATAAATCAATTCTGCACTCCTTGGTAAACGCCATTTGGTCATGATGTGTAATGTCTTTACAATATATAGCCAGGTTTGGTTCTCACACTAAGGATCTTTGGATATGTGTTCACATTTATGAGGTTTGCTATCAGAGTTAGACCAGCCTCATAAATAAGTTGACAGTGATTCCTATTCCTGTTTCCTGAATGTGTTTGGATAAGATAGATATTATCTCTTACTTAAATGTTTGATAGAATTTGCCACTTTATCTAGGCTAGGCATTTTCTTTATAGAAAGTTTTTTTGCTGTGAGTTCAATTTCTTCAATAGATACCAAACTATTCAGATCATTTCTTCTTGGGTAAGTCTTGGTAGTTTGTGTCTGTATTTTTCATAATGATGATAATCATACAGACATTGAAAGGATAATGACATTTCCCTTAGATTGTGTAATTCATTGACTTTATATTTCCTTTCTTTCCTCATTATCCTTTTAATATCTGAAGAATGTGTATTGATAGTGCCTCTTTAATTACTAATATTTATATTATCCATTTCTCTGTCCTTTTTCTAATCTGGTTATTTTTCAGTTTTTTTAATTGTTCTAATATCTTTATTTTCTATTTCCTTTATGTTTGTTTTTATATTATTTTTTCCTTCTTTGTACTTGAGATTTAATTTTCTTTTAGTTTTGATTTTGTAGCTTTTTAAGAGAAAATGTAGACTTTTTATTTTAAGCTTTTCTTCTTTATTAGAAAAAGCACTTAAAGCATCATTTATCTTCCCTGTGGGGACTGATTTAATGACATCTCACAAATTTTGATATCATTTAATTCAAAATATTTATTTCCTTTGTTCTTTGAGGGATGGATTATTTAGAAATATGTTGTGTAATTTAAAAATATTTGGGACTTTTCTTTTTGATTTCTAATTCAGTTCTCTTTGGTCAGGGAACATACTTTGCAAGATTTCAATATATCAGAGTTTACTAAGATTTATTTCATGGTACAAAATATGATCTGTCTTGGTGAATATGCTACTTGCATTTGAAAAGAAAATATTCTGCATTTATTTGTGTGGTGTCCCATGAATGTGAGTCATAGAAGCATATTAAAGTTTCAACTGTGAGGATTTTACTAGTTCTGTCAGCTTTCGTTTCATTTTTATTAGGCACATACACCTTTATAATTGTTTGATTTTTTTTTTAATGACTTCACCTTTTTATCATTATGAAACATCTCCTTGTATCTCTACTAATATTCCTTGAAATGAATCCTATTGTGTCTATTATTGGATTTAGCCATTTCAGCTTTTACTTGGTATTTACATAGTATATCTATTTTCATCATTTTAGTATAAACATATCTGAGTCTTAAAGCATATAGGGTTTGTTTGTTTGTTTTTCATTTTTTAAAAAAGTTATTTATTTTGAGAGAGAGAGCAAGAAGGGAAGGGGGAGAGAAAGAGGGAGAGAGAAAATCCAGAGTGGACTCCATGCTGATAGTGCAGAGCACGACTCAGGGCTCAAACTCACAAACCGTGAGATCACGACCTAAGCTGAACCCAAGAAGTCAGGCACTTAACTGACTGAGCCACCCAGGCGCCCCTTTTTTGTTTGTTTGTTTTTTGTTGTTGTATTTTGTGTCGGCCAACATCAGCCTTCAAAATAATATTTGGTCCATTTAATGTAATTATTTCTATAGCTAGATTTAAGCCTATTATTTTTACCATTTGTTTTCTGTTAGTCCTGTTTTTGTCCCTCTTACAGTTTCTTTTCTCTGGTGAGTTTTTCTTCTTTCATTATGACTAGATTTTTTTCTGTGATTCTGAACATATTTATAATACCTGCTTTAAAGTGATTATTTATTTATGTGTTTATTTATTTATTTATTTTACTAATTTTGGTATCTGGGTCTTTGTGGTCTATTTCTATAGACTCTCTTTTTCTCCTGACTCTGGTCACATTTTCTTCCTCCCTCCCACCCATATTTCTATTAATTTTTATTGCTGATCCCCTCTTGTAGCTCCTTTGCATTTTGTTATCTTCCCCTGCAAGTTCTTGCTTACTGTTCTAATGGCATTTAACTTGCCTGAACTCGAACACCGTCCGTCTTTCACCTTTAAGGCTGTTGCCTTTACCAGGACCCTCAAGAATCTCTCTGGACTGTGCGTGCATAATTCAGGGTCCTACAGCATTTAGTTGGGGTTCATACACATATTTCAAGGCTCACTTCTCTCCAGTTCTTTCTTTTGCTCAGACTGTTGAGTGCTGCAGGTGAAAAGCCACATGAAAGCAAACCTTGCCTGGTGAGATTTCCTCTCCTGGGGGCCATCTTCACCCTGGTTTCTTCCGGCTTTTAGTCACTTTCTAGTGCCTTTAAACATTGGACTGAGAGGTTCCTTCCTATCTTTCATTTAGGATGAATTAATGTTACAGTTCTCTAATAGAAGAGAAAATTATTTTAGTGTATATAAAATATAAATACATGTACACAGTTACTTAGTAACATATATTTCAGAGTAGGTAGAGTTTTTTGGTTGCTTAAAATTATCTGCATTGGATATATAATGTGGCTATGATCAGACAAAAATGTTATTTAAAAAGTTGATAGGAAATAAATTGATTTCAGAAATCTGTTGCTCTAGTTTGCATTTCAAATTACTAAGGTTCCCAAAAGTGGCTAATTGTCATTTTTTTTCTTTTTTTTTTTTTTTTTTTTTTTGATGTTTATTTTTGAGAGAGGGAGAGAGCATGAGCAGTGGGAGGGGCAGGAAGAGAGGGACACAGAGGATCTGAAGCAGGCTCTGTGCTGACAGCAGAGAGAGCCTGATATGGGGCTCAAACCCATGAACCATGAGATCATGACCTGAACCAAAGTCAGCCGCTTAACTGACTCAGCCATCCAAGCGCCCCACTAATTGTAATTTTTAAATAGACTGTCAATATTTAACTTTCCCAAGGTAGTTATCAAATTCAGCTAATAATATAGTATATTTTAAGTCTGTATCTCAAAACTTCTCAACACAAGTCTCTTACTACTCCTTTCTGTGCAGGTAGCTCAATGTGAAATTTCATTTTCTTTGTTTTTGTTGATGAACCTAATACTTGAACAACAAACACACAGGTAATCATTTTATAGCTAGTGTAAACAACAAATGCTGAGTAAAAGGCTGCTGTCAGAAAAATAAAGTTCTTATGGATAGCATTAAATGTGACATGTTTTGCCAAAAATATCCTGTTTTTCGTGAGTTTAAAGAGTGAGTTTAAAGAAAACTGATTTTTAAGAAAAATACACTATATGCAAAGATTTTATATAATTGTAAAAAGTCTTAACTTGAAAGAAGTGACAATCATATTGTCAGGCACAATTAAGTGTTTCAAAAAAAGAAAACAGTTAAAACTAGTATTTTAAGAGATCAAGCCTGCTTATCGACTGCATTAAATAGAATTGCCTTTGAAGGTCTGTCTTATCTGTATAGCGAGATAAGAATATTTGGCGTGTTTATTTCAAAATACCTAATTTCGCTTTACATATATATTATATGATAGATGTTGAAGAAAATGAAGATGCCGGGGCCACACCCCTGCCTACCCAGCCACCCCGGCCTTCATCTTCAGCTTACGACCCAGGCAGCGTGCCGTCCAGCAGCTTCACGGGAATCCAGATCCCCCCCGGTGCACACGCTCCAGCCAACACGCCAGCGGAAGTGCCTTCCAGCGCAGGTAGGAAGTTCAAGTTAACCAGTTTTGAACTCTTCCTTTCGTAAACAAGAACCGCACTTTTCCTCATGTTTATGCCTCATAGTGATGGTCATAAAACATGGCAAGATCATTAAATTCTATTTGAACCCACAAAAAATGTTAAATCCTTTTTGTTGAAGTTTTAATAGTAATTGTCTTTCCTTTTGAGAAATGATAAAACATTTACATATGTTACTATTAACTTTGTATATTTTATTACTAAGAACTTCTGTGCTTTTCATGAGTCATATTTTCTTTTTTTCCTCTCCCTTTTTTTGCCCTTTAGTGTTGTTCAGGATTAGCAGTGAGGTGAGCTGGTCTATTACAGGAAGTGTTGGTCAGCGTCCCACTGTATGAGCAAGATTTCATTTTTCTTGCTTTATTTCCTTAGGACCTGACCTCTGCCCTCAACATAGACATTATTGATGGAGGGAGCAGGCACTGAGGCACAGAATCTCAATAGCAGTGGAATCACAGACAACTGAAAACAGGGGATTTGGGTTGTTTCCTTTAATATTACAAACAGTTGACTAAAGGAAAAAAAGGGAAGTGATAACTACTATCCTTGAATAAATCAGTATCATAGGTCTGTGCTTTCATGGAAGAGATCTGACAACACTAGTCTCTAGTAATGTCAATGTCAGTAAATGAAAGATACTTTTAAAAATTGCAGACATGTACTTGCATTGTTGACAAAAGATCACCCTTACTTTTCAAATAGAAGGGCATTTAAAGCCATAATTTAATATCTTGATTTTTTTCCAAAAATTATTCTTACAATATTTCTTTTATCTCCACATAATCTATGGTAGTAAACTGTACAGACATTTCAAAATATATTTTTTAATTTTTTGGCAGCATGCGTGTGAGCAAGGGAGGGGCAGAGAGAGATTCCCTGCTGTCAGCACAGAGCCTGACATGGGACTCAGTCCCACAGATGAACCGTGAGATCATGACCTGAGCTGAGATCAAGGGTCAGACGCTTTAACCAACTGAGCCACCCAGGCGCCCCCAAACATTTCAGAATATTTGATCGATAGGAAAGTCATCCTTTGAGTCCCATTAATAACACATCATTACTTCATTGACTTTTAAATTTTCAGCCTCAGTTTACCCAAACCATTCTAGGTTATTTTGCATGAGTTGACCACTGTCTAAAAGTATTCTACTTGACCATTGTAGTACCAGTTATTGTTAGTTTCTTTCCTCCTATTTTAAAACTTTTTTAGCTTTAGGGGCACCTGGTGGCTCAGTCAGTTAAGTGTCCGACTTTGGCTCAGGTCAGGATTTCCTGCTTCAGATCCTCTGTCCCCACCCCTCCCTGAGCCTCTGTCTCTCTCAGATAAATAAAAGAAACAAACAAACAAAAAGAAAACCTTTAAAACTTTTAGTTTTATATTACCTGCAAATATTGCTGTCATTTTTGTCTTGAAGAATATTGATGAATGTGGTCATTTTAACACTGACCTCTTTTGTGTCACCATTCTGCATATTTTAACCTGACTTTGTTTTATGGTCTGTATGATGACTTTAATAGCACACCAATTTGAGTTTGTTCTGTAAGTATCATGGAACAGAATTATAAATATTTTCTTTTCTTTTAGAAATACTCAATATTTTCGGGTAGAACAATATAAGCAACACCACCAACTACTTATATGTATTTGCTTTAGGTTAATACTATTGTAATTATACTACTGAATTTAAACACTAACCAGGAGCCTCAGACACACCAGTTTTAGAAAATAAAATGCATTTTGAAGTCAAATTGTATTGGTTATTAGTGCCTACCCCTTGCTAAAGCACAGACTCAACTGTTATATAGCTTCTCCTAACCTAGGTTTTGCCTCTTTCTAAAATGAAATTAACCATACTCTCATACTGATTTTAATTATTAAAGGGGAAAAAGGTTGAAAATTCACTACTACTATGCCTAACACAAAATCAGTGTTCAGCAAATTAGTTTCCTTTTCCTTTTTTTTTTTTTTTTTCGCTTCCTTCCTATTTCTGTGCCAAAGACAGGGTATTTAGCAGCAAGCTAAAGAACACTTAAAACCATTTTGTGAATCAAGGGAAGTGTCACCTTTGGGGGTAGGATATTGACCTTAAAAAAAGTTGCATGAGGGGTGTTGGTTTAGACAAAATATCTTTGGGCAGAATTCTGTATAGGCATATATTTGTATATTTAATATATAGTTCTACAGTACATATATAGAAGAGGGAAAGCATATTTCTAGTAGGAAGGCTGAATTAGGTTTGGTACAACAAAAGTGATCAAATATTAGTAGTTTCATACGTTCAGACTAACAGTATCTCCTGCTTAGAATATCCATGACATACGTAAACATAGATATCGAGGTAGTTTTCTGTTAGGAAGTTTTCTGGCATAAGCAGTTAATTTTGATCCAGTTAACTGGCATAAACCTTATTTATTTTATTTTATGTTTTCTCTTTTGTTCCTCAGAGTGAGCACATAAAACCAAAAGCCTTAGAACTTATTTAGGTTGAGGTTCTCTTGTGTTACTTTATATACACTCTAAATAGACTTAGCATTTAAATAATTGCCATAGCTATTTTATAAGTTAATTCTTACAGCAACTATATTAGAAATTGTTGTCTCTTATTTACATACTGTAAAGAAATTAAGCAATTGTCCCATGAAAACAAATGTACAGGCATACCTGTTAGTGACAGAACTAGAAACTGAACCCGTGTCTTTCTGATTTTGTTTTTGGCACCTCCTTTCTGTCTCTTCCTCCAAGGAACTAAAACCCTGTTAAATCAAAATCTACTTTTCCCATATAGTAATTTACCCCTTAATACTGGTTTAAGATTTTGGAATCTCCTCTTAGCTGGCAGATTTTTTTTTCTATTATATTTAAAACAGTTAAAAAAAAAAAAAAGTCCACAGTTGCCTAATAGCAAATGAAATAACATTTCTAGTTTATAAATATAGCAGATGTTTCCCCTCTTACTCACTTTAAGATTGATTTACTTTCCCTCATATAAAGATCCAGGATGCACTTTTATCAAAGGGAAATCCTTAAGATAGCTGAAAAGAATAGTATGTACTAATATACGGTTTTTAGTTCTTCCACAAAAACGCACCGAGGTGCAAGGAGGGCAGCGATAACGTTTGTTTAAGCAGGGGGAGTGTTTGCCTCTTGTATTTAACCACTGTGGACTATCAGAAGTAGATGATGGAGAAGATGGTTTTTCCTTTCTCTTGAAACATACGCTTTACACAGCCTGTAAGTGCTCAGGAAGAAGAGCTCAGTAATAAATCTAAATAGATTAAATATTAGAACTGTCTTATAATTAATGCTAGCCTTTTGATGATAAATGTAGCTCAGCACATACAGAGATCAAAAACTTAGCGCTTTTATTGTTGTTCTTTTAAGTATCAGCACTGCATTTGAGTTCTCCTATACAGCTTTCAGAGTTGTTAATATTTTGTCCTAACCATTTCAATCAATGCTATTTTCCATGATTATACTGAGGTTTTACTCAACCCAATCCTCCCATTTTCTTACCTCGGCTTACAGTGTTCCTTGTAGATAGCATGTCTTTTCTTTGCCTCTCCAAATGTTATTCTTTAGGGTTATACTTTTTGGATAATCTTCTAGTTTTCTAACCACTACGTATTATTTCTCCCTTTTCAGAATCCCACATCATGTAGGCAGTAGAACAATTCAATACTTAATTAGACATTTTTTAATGTTTAATTCTTGAATGTATATTAATGCCATTTAATAAGCTATGTAACCATCTACTTAAAAATTAACCAGAAGTTACTTGTTAATACCTCTTTTTGTTAAATAACAGAAGGAAGGAAATTTCCAACACAGTTCTGCTTTCCCCAGGAATGTTTTTATGGTCACATCACTCCAGCATATTGCAGTCTTGGGGGCTGCGATCCATTTATGAATTGACAAATGAGACCTTTCCAAATCCCGAAAGAAAGAGAGAGAGAGAGAGAGAGAGAGAGAGAGAGAGAGGAAGGAAGGAAGGAAGGAAGGAAGAAAGAAAGAAAGAACGAACGAAAGAAAGAAAGAAAGAAAAATAGATTTGGGCATCTCGAAAAAAAAAAAAAAAGTAACATAAACCACAAGCTATTTTTACAAATTTACCAAGTATTTATGAGGGGCGCCTGGGTGGCTCAGTCAGTTAAGCGCCTGACTTCGGCTCAGGTCATGATCTCACGGTCTGTGAGTTTGAGCCCTGTGTTGGTCTCTGTGCCGACAGCTCAGAGCCTGGAGCCTGCTTTGGATTGTGTCTCCCTCTCTCTCTGCCTCTCCCCCACTTGTGCTCTGTCTGTCTCTCTCTCTCTCTCTATCAAAAATATATAAAATGTAAAAAAACAAAACAAGTATTTATGAGCTTGTGTTGGGCCTGTACACTAGGTTCCCCTGGGAACATGTCATGATGGCTGCCAAAGGACACCCCTTGGCTCATGCATCAGGACAAATGGAGGCAGTATCTTCTTACTGCTGCGTGAGGCGCTGAACAGCCTGTGTTGTCAGTTCAAGTCTTGGTTGAACGACTGTGACCACAAGTTCTTAATAAAATACACACCAAATAATTTTTTTTAGTATTGCTTAAATAAAATTTTACTACATAACTAAATTTCTGTGCAAATTCTGTTTTGTTCTTGTTAATTAATATTGTCTAATTAGTCATGTGAAGATGTACAAATAAGCATTTAAAATTTAATAACAAGATGCTGATTGGGGCATCTGGGTGGCTCAGTTGGTTAAGTGTCCAGGTTAAATGTTTGGCTCAGGTCATGATCTCGAGGTCTGTGGGTTTGAACCTCGCAACGGGCTCTATGCAGACAGCGCAGAGCCTGGAGCCTGCTTCGGATTCTGTGTCTCCCTCTCTCTCTCCCTCACCCACTCGTTCTCGCTCACTCTCTCTCTCTCAAAAATAAATAAACATTTTTAAAAATTTTTAAATAGCAACATGCTGATTAATAAAAATATTTCTTCTCCATAGAGAAAGGGATTTGTTTGGAGAACTTAATTTAGATAGAAACACAAATTATTTAGCAAGGAATGGCAATGATATCTAGATTGATCTGCTCATGTTTTTTTAACATCAATATGAAAAATATATAGTCATGTCTCTATGCTTTAGATACATCAAAACACTACACTTGATTAGGTCGTCTTGAAGATCCCTCCCAAAGGTTGCATTCCCTTTTTTTTGTTAATGTTATTTATTATGTGCCTTTAAAGGTTAACAAGTTTTGTGGGAACAATTATGTCAGATGTGGATAGTTTAATATATTTGGTTAGCAATTATCAAAATCAAGCAAAAGATAGTCATTAAATTGGTCAGTTTAAAATTAAAACCTGACTTTGCAGTTACACTTCTTTAAATTTTTCCTATAAATAAATTCATACACATTGTACATATGTATATGTACACACTGTATAAGAATATTCACTGTAGTGTTGTCTATAGTAGCAAAAGAATGAAAGCAACCTACATGTCCATCAGTAAAGGACTGCTTTATAAATTGTGGCTCATACATGAAATGGAACACTTATGTACCCATGTAAATTAATAAGGTAAATTGCGAAAATATATTAAGTGAAAAATGTACAAAATAGTATAGTATGCAGACATATTACCATTTGCGTTAAATACGTATGTAAGCACTCAAAATATATTTTCCTGCATGTTTTCCATTGCAGCTTCCAACATCAAATAAGTATGTCAAATTATAATTCAATAAGGTTCCAAAATACTAACTAAGAAATGAAATTCCTTCATGATCCTCTAAACGCTTTCCTAGTGTATAATTAAGAGGTATAACTGTAATGCCCATTTGTGCTTCTCCGATTTGCAGGTGTAACAAGTAATACTATCCAGCCTACTCCCCAGACTGTTCCGGCTATTGATCCTGCACTTTTCAGTACAGTGTCCCAGGGTAAGTCAGCTGTTTTTGTGATATATTGTTATCTCCTGCTTTGGGCGTTGTTTGGTAATTTTACCTTAAGAGTGTTGTACATTTGAATGCCTAGGTAATTTGAAACACATTTCTTTGAATGGCTGTGTTCACTAGATTCTCCAGTGAGCCAAGATTATTTCATATTATCCAAAATACCCAACTTTGAAGGCATTCCCTTTTTTTTTTAGTTTTACAGTTCCTTTTTTTGCATAATGCTGGATATCGTGGCACAAACATATAGCCAAAGCTATCATGAAAGCTTATACTAGATGACTTTACTTCAGAATTACCATGTGTTATGATTATGGTCTTCCTTATCTACTACATTAAATTATTAGATTATCCGAAAAGAGAACTGACTGTAATTGAAAATAAAAACAAAAAAGAACCTTTAATAAACTGGCAGATTACCCAACAACATAATGGAAAACATATCACCTACCCAATGAATACCATATTCCTCTGTTAAATTTGGTTTCCAGACTCCCCTCTATAATCCCCCTCAATTTTATTTTATTTTTTTTTTAATTTTTTTTTTTAAACGTTTATTTATTTTTGAGACAGAGAGAGACAGAGCATGAATGGGGGAGGGTCAGAGAGAGAGGGAGACACAGAATCTGAAACAGGCTCCAGGCTCTGAGCAGTCAGCCCAGAGCCCGACGCGGGGCTCGAACTCACGGACCGTGAGATCGTGACCTGAGCCGAAGTCGGACGCTTAACCGACTGAGCCACCCAGGCGCCCCTAATCCCCCTCAATTTTAAAAGCTCTGTCTAAAATCTGCTGTGAAAATATCTGAAAAAGATAGATCAATGACACAGTAGGGAATCTGGAAACCAGGCCACCCAGTATGGAAATTAATGATAAAGGTGGCATTTGGAGCAATGTTGCAAGAATATATATTCAAAAGTGATGTTACAACAGTTGGTTATCAGGAAAAAATATATATTAGATTCTGTCTCCCAGTTCTCATATCTGATTTAGTTGCATCTTAACAAGCTTAACTAGTGAAAAATAATAAATTCCATATCACGGAAGATTCCCTCTTCCCCATTACGTTCTTAAAATGCAACTAATAGACCAGGAGGGAATTGAAACTTAAAGAGTTAATGTCCAGAGCATATATAAAGAGCTTCTACAGATGAATAACTAAAACTCAGTTCACCAAAAAAACCCCAAAAAAAACAAAAAACCAAAGAATGAACCTGGACCACTCTCTTAGACCATGCACAAAAATAAACTCAAAATAGATGGAACACCTAAATGTAAGACAGGAAGCCATCAAATCCTCGAAGAGAAAGCAGGCAAAAACCTCTTTGATCTTGGCCTCAGCAACTTCTTACTCAACATGTCTCCAGAGGCAAGGGAAACAAAAGCAAAAATAAACTATTGGGCCCTCATCAAAATAAAAAGGTTCTGTACAGCAAAGGAAACAGCAAAACTAAAAGGCAACTGACGGAATGGGGGAAATTTGCAGATGACATATCAGATAAAGAGTTAGTATCCAAAATCTATAAAGAACTTTTCAGACTCAACACCCAAAAAACAAATAATCCAGTGAAGACATGGGCAAAAGACATGAATCAAAGAAGACATCCAGATGGCCAACCAACACATGAAAAAATGCTAACCATCACTCATCACCAGGGAAACACAAATCAAAACCACAGTGAGATACCACCTCGCGCCTGTCAGAATGGCGGACATTAACAACTCAGGCAACAATAGATGTTGGCAAGGATGCGGAGAAAGAGGATTTCTTTTGCACTGCTGGTGGGAATGAAAACTGGTGCAGCCACTCTGGAAAACAGTATGGAGGTTTCTCAAAAAATTAAAAATGGAATTACCCTAGAACCCAGCAATTGCACTACTAGGTATTTATCCAAGGGATACAGGTTATGCTGTTTCAAAGGGGCACATGCAACCCCCATGTTTATAGCAGCACTATCAACAATAGCCAAAGTATGGAAAGAGCCCAAATGTCCATCTATGGATGCATGGATAAAGAAGATGTGGTATATATATACAATGGAGTATTACTCGGCAATCAAAAAGAATGGAATCTTGCCATTTGCAACAACGTGAATGGAACTAGAGGGTATTATGCTAAGCAGAATTAGAGAAAGACAAATACATGACTTCAGTCATATGAGGACTTTAAGACACAGAACAGATGAACACAAGGGAAGGGAAGCAAAAATAATATGAAAACAGGGAGGGGGACAGAACATAAGAGGCTCTTAAATATGGAGAACAAACAGGGTTACTGGATGGGTGGTGGGAGGGGGATGGGCTAAATGAAGGAATTAGGAATTAAGGAATTAAGGACATTAAGGAGTCTACTCCTGCAATCGTTGTTGCACTATATGCTAACTAACGTGGAATGTAATGTTTTTTTAATTACAAAAATTAAAATATATTTTAAAGGATTGATAATCTACAGTGTCAGTGAAGACCTAGGGAATGACTCTTGGCATGCTGTTGCTGGGCAGTATACGTTAGTAAAGTTTTTTGCAGCAGTATTATGTCACTAATTTTTTGACCCGGCTATGTTCCACTTTTAGGAATCTGTCTTAAAGAAATACGTAGACATAAACACTAAACATGTTTACAAGGATATTTTATTTCAACATCATCATAGTAGTAGAAAATAATCTTATGGTATTATTTGATAATAATGAAAATTATGGTCCATTTGTCCTATGGACTACTGAGCACATATTAAAAAAGAATATAGTAACTCTGACATGAAAGATCTCCTCCATATACTGAATTAAAAAAGCAAGTTGTAGAACATTCTGTATAGTATGACCCTGTTTGGGGAAAAAAATTAAAACTCTATCTTCCCGCATGTGCATATGTGTTTAAGTACATAGAAAAATTCTAGAGAATGCACAGACTACAACTAGTCATCTCATAACCATCACTAGCTTCACCACCACCTCTAATACTCCCTAAACCTCTTTGCTGCTACATTTTCTGCTTAGTACTCATCACCTTTTAGTTCCCATATTATATGTGTGTTAATATATTAAATATTTTTGTAGTGAGTCTGTGGCTGACTGTGGAGAAGAGAATGGGATTGGAAAGGTGGTAGATACAGGAAGCAGAGCATTTCCCTTTTGAACTTGTTTATATAGTATTAGAATGCGAATAACAACGTACCTCATAGGTTTTTTTGGAAGATTCAATGGAATATCTGAAAAGTATTTAGCACAGTGCCCGATGCAGTCAAATTCTGCCTCAAATCATTACTGCTGTTGCCATTTTTAAGTGACATATCTTGGCAGTGCCTGGATATGAGGGTTTAGTACTGAGGTTTGTCTTTACCCTTAAGGTTTACTGGGTATCAGATGGTTCCCCTATGATCCTGCCTGTGCTTTCCATTCAAGTCAGAGGATTATAGAGTCCACTAGGGTCAGATTATCCAAAGTCCCTGACGTGAATTTCTAAAATTACCCAGTTAGATAGAAAAGAGTCTTTAAAGACCCATTTTGGAAATTTTTACAATGAAATATTCTATGCTCTGTCATGACATTAGATAAATCAGCCTTGAAAATGGATTCTTCTATCCTGTCAACTGAGTGTGCAGAGATTTTCTCTTTACACCAAAAATGTTATCTTTGATCCAGTGCTGACCCAGGCTCTTTCTGCTGCAATAGGGAACTTCACTAATAGCCCTAGCTGTCTTCTGCCTTCTCGTACTGCCCTGTAAAGGAGAAAAGCAGCCCTGTGATGAGGACTGTCTTGCCTAAAGCCACTGGAAACATATTAGGCATAGAGTTCAGAAAAGAGATATTCTGTTAGACAGCCTCTCTAATCCTTTAAACACCTTTTAGGTCCACAATATGCTCTCTCTGGTCTGATTATGGCCTCTAGTAAATTTTAGTAATTGGAAAAACAGCTTCTATATGGGTGCATGAAGAAGTTTTTACAATTTGGAATATAATATCAGATACTGAAATTGAACACTTGTTCTCTTATGTATTTTCCACTTCAGTTTTCAACTGCTAATTTAAAAGAATCATAATTAAGCAGATTTTATTTTTTTTAATTTGAAAGTTTAATGACATGTTTTATTATTGATGACTCTTAGATGATATTTGTTAAATGAAGGAAAGCCTGAAGTGTTACAGAATAGCAAAAGTAACTATTTAACATGGCTTTTTAAGTTCTTTTAATTGTTGAAAATAAATCTAACATCTCTATATAAATCTGTAAGTTACATTTTGTATCTGAATGTGTAAGATGGTTATTATCTAATGATATTTTACCTGCTAGTTACATAATTTCATACAAGTTTATAAGATACATATGTATCTGTAATGACATTTTCCTGTTAAAATACTTCCATTCATATTTTCTGAATATTTGTGTTTTAAAATAGTTTTATCATTGGTGTATAAGTTTAGTTTGTAAAAACTAAAATAGTCACAGAGTTCTTGCCACTACAGACATCTTATTAATAAGTAAGTGGTATGTCAGCAAAACAGTGCTAAGGCTAATGGTATAAAAATATTAGTTCTGTGCATTGGATTTTCTTCCAGCAAGTCCAGTAAATTCTAGATGGATGCCCTACATATTTAAAAATTGCCCTGAGATAAGAGGATAGGCTGTTAAAGTACAAAATGATGAGTGGGGTAAACTCAGTTTTCAAAGATGTCTCACACACCTAGATAGTATGTCTAGCTCTAGATGACCAGAGCCTCTTAATATATCTAGAAAAAACTTTGAAAAATCTAGTAGGTATTTTCAAGAAAGAAATACAACCTAAAGTGTCCTGACTAAATTGTCAATAGAGCTGCAGGATAATTGGTTTTTAAGTTTAAGTGGTAACAAATGCCAAGTCACTAAATACTAAAAGAATTTAGTACTTTCAGTAGTACTAAAACTTTTGGTACTACTGGAGAACTTTTTTTTTAAATATATAATTACATTTTATTAGTTTATTGATTTGTATTTTTTGCTTTTTAAGCAAGACTGGAACTTAAGAAAATTGAAGTAAGTTCTGTCAAAATTGGAATGTGTAATTTCTTACAATAGTAAGATTAACCATTATAACTTTAATAGCATTCAACAAGTATTTGAAGAATTTATATGTAGCACACTGGCTAGTTACCATATGTAGATATGTGTATATTTATATTCTCTTAAAGTCAGAAATTAATATGTAATTCTGTATGAACTTGATTCATTTTAAAATGTAGGAAATAATATGAAGTGGAAACATATTCATTCATTAAAGTTTTTCAGCACTTATCGGTGCCTGACCCTGCCCTAGAAACTTTATGATCCATTATTTCAGAACTCTTTTGAAAATTTTAAAGAAAACAATAATTTGGATCAGAACTTAGTGTCCAGATACCTGCAGTTGCTATATGTATAGATATGTATAACATACGCACATATATCTTTGGCAAAATTAAAGGTAACTAAACAAAAATAGTCTGTTTATAAGTACAGACTTATAAATAGAATTTGAAATATATTATTTGCTCGTTATATTCTGTGCCTCAGCCTCCTATCACTTCTTTTTAGAATCCTCATAAAAAATTCTAAAGAAAATGGTATTTCAAAAGACAAGACATAAAGTCAGTTTTTAATTTCATCTTTAGAAATATATATTCAGGTATATTCAAATTTTAGATTAAATGAAATGTTTTTAGCATTTTGGTTTTCTTTTTTACCCAGATTATTTAGTTGAGCACTACCCATATTAACCATATATGTAACTGGAAAACTTGCCAAGAATAAATTTTGGACATAAATTGTAAAAGTTGTTCACGTGTTGAATTTTGTAGTTCAATGATAGTATGTTCGTTAAACCTTAGAGTTTTATATACGGATGGCACAAAAACACAAAATATTTTCATGCTAAAATAAAAGTCAAATGGCTTATGTAATTTTTTAAAAATGTTATTTATTTTTGTCATTGAGAATTATATTTATATTCTAGTTCAAATGAGGGTTCAATGGTTTAGTCTGTGTGTATTGTTCCATGAAAAGAGAGGCTTAGCAATTCTAACATAAACACCTAAACTACTGTCCTTATTTTACACAGAATATAATTTTTTTTTGCAATTAATCTACCAAAATACAAGGGCCTCTAGTTTATTACTTGGGGGAAAAAAACCTTTTCATATAAGTTATTGTGTAGTGGCATGTGTATAGTTTATATGAGTAAGAAAAAATTTGAAAAGCATGGAAAAAACTTATTTAAATACCCTGGGGTTGAAAAAAGCCTTCATGTTTTTATATAACCTTAAATATTTTTTTTATAATTTTAAATGTAATAAGCATTGAACCTAACAGAATACGTTTCTATTCTTACGGATAGTCTTAATTATTCTGTTTGTCTTCCAGCGGATGTCCGTCTAACACCAGAGGACTTTGCCAGAGCTCAGAAATACTGCAAGTATGCTGGCAGTGCTCTGCAGTATGAGGATGTCAGCACAGCGGTGCAGAATCTACAGAAGGCCCTCAAGTTGCTAACTACGGGCAGAGAATGAAGCCTTTGTACCACACGTCCGTACATTTTTGGCTTAAAGAACTAACAGTCCATTACTCTCTCTTCAGCCTATCAGGAGCACAGTTTTAAGGAAGACTTCAGTCGCATTGACTATAACAATGAAATCTGTGTCTGTGTATCAGATTCCTGTTGAAGCATTCAGCAGCAGCCTCAACCAGTTTTCATTGTCCATTTAGTGGATCCAGTAATCTCCGGGTATATCGGGCTGATGTTAGCAAGATCCAGAAATGCCCATTGAACCCTGCTTCAGAGAATGAAATCACACTTCTATAAAATGTATTGGGATTCACATTGTATCTTAATATACATAAATTAAAGACTTTTAAAAATCTTATAATTTGGACGCACAGGCTATATTACTTTGCTATAAAATTCTAAATTTAACTTTTAATAGAAATTGCCAGAATATTCTAGATTAGAGATCATGTTTCCACCCTCCCCCCCCCCCGGATTTATAAAACAAATATGAACATCCTAAACTGTTAGATGAATTTGAAAGGGATTATGTTCAAAATTAAAATATGTTCATGTTTAATAGAACTACATTAAAAGTGAAAATTGTTACAGAAGAAACCAAGGTAAAGAGGTAGAATCACTTTCAGACTTAAGAATAATGTTGGTTTCCCAACAGCTTTCCCTTCTCCATTGAAGCTTAAAGTGAATTGGTATTTATTCATAGGCAGTTTGACTGCATGTATTAGGGAATGAAAAGAAGACATTTGTAGTAATGCCTGGAAACTTGGTGCTTTAAGTTAAGGTTCTCCTCTGCTGCTATGGAATGGATTCCATAAAGTGGATAGCTCTGAGCGCTGCAGAAGACTATGAGAATTTAGACTCTCAGTTGTTCAGTTTATAAGTTTTGTGGGAAGTGATGGACTTACTGTGTGTCACCTACATTTGTGCTGTGTAAAAAATAAATACAAGGATTCTTTTAACTCGTTCCGTTTATTACAAAGCCAAATGTCTGTTTTAATTTGCATGCTAGAGTTATCATTTTTTTTTTAAGTCATTATGTTTAGTTACAGGAATATGGATGTTTCTAAAGTAAAAGGAACAATTTTTAAAAAGAGGGAGGTAAATTTGCTAAATTTACCTGAAATTTATCTGGTCTATTTCATTCATCCCACTGAGATTGGAGTCTTTAACGTAGGGGTCCACAAACTATGTATGGTCAATGGGCAGACCACCAGTTATGTAAATAAAGTTTTATTGAACTAAAACCTTGCCCATTATTTATGTTTAATCTGTGGTTGCTTTTCCTGACTACAGAATCACATGGCCTGCAAGTCTAAAATATTTACTCTTTGGCTCTTTAAGAAAACATTTGCTGAACCTGTTCTAACAGTCTATTCCAAAGAAAATGAATCATTATCTCATAACCATTCGTCTTTCAGTTTTTCTTTGCATAAGTATAATGCTATTGCATAGCATTTGATAGAATGAATACTCAGAATAAACTATTGTAAATCATTACAAAAACAAGCCCACAAACCATGCCTCCTGAAAAACATTTTCATACCTTTCACAACTAAATTCCTATATCATTTGTGGAATTTGATGTTTGCATCTAGAACTCCAGTGCTCTGAAACATTTCTCTAGCACTTTATTGTAGTACAAGAGTGTCTAGGATGATCTTTTAATGTTGTAAGAAGTAAATAAATTCAGTGAAGTTTAATTCAGATTTTAACGTGTGTGGATACCAGAAAGAAAACTGTCACCTCCCATCTCACACCCTACTTTGTTGCTCCCTATTGGGAGAGCACATTGAGGGGAAAAGATAATGTGGAAACCCCGGAGTCCACTGACAAGTGCGCTGTGTTATAACAGCCCTTATCTCTAAAATGGAAGCCATATCGCCAGCCTCCTCAGAATTTGTTAGAGGAGATACTTTACATGAAGTGCTCAACAACCAGTAGCTTACCATAAATGTTTATTGTTAATGTTCATGTTAAGATAATGTAAATTATTAATAATTTGTTTTCCAAATATCAGGAAATCCCAGTTGTCTCTGGCAGTGCTTTCTTACCTGAGAGGATTGAACTGGAGAGATTTTTGGCTTTGCATGTCTTTATATAAAATCTGTCAAACTAAGGTTAAAATTGTTTGATGTAGTGCTAGAATAAGCGATTTTCATTTAGTCACTCAACGTGTATTTATTGAGCAGCTATTGTGTACCTAGTATTGTCCTTTGCATGAGAAAACAGCAGAGAACAAGAAAAAAATTCCGGCCTCTTAGAGTTTATATTCTTAGCGAAAGGAAACAAACTTAATAAAAAGTTTATATTCAACTAGTGGTTTTCAAAGGGTAATTGTTAGAAATGGCAAATCTTAGGCTCTGCCCCAGTCCTATCCAATCAGAAAGTCGTAAGGGTGGGGGCCCAGCACTCTGAGTTAAGAAACACTTTAGTCTGATGGTCCCTAAGGTTTTCAGTAATTCAGTCCTACCCAAATCACAAATAAGAACGTGAGAAGAGAGATTCTCCTGAAGCAGTAGCTCACAAAGTGTGTGGTTCCTGGACCCCTAGCCATCAGCATCACCTGGGAACTTGCCAGAAAGTTCTGGGGATCATACTTGAGTTTATGTAGTAGTGATAAATTCAGTGGGGAAAACAAGAGGATGGGGCAGGAGATGCTTAGATGGGTGTAGACATGCATGCTCGTGTTTAAGTAGGACAGGTTGGGCCTCACTGAGGTGACTGCCTGAGGGAGGTAGAGGAAGAGCATTCCTAGCAGAGGGAGGTAGACAGAAGAGGTCAGAAGGTATAAGCGACAAAGGCTGGCGAAGGGAGCCACAGGCTTAGGAACATATACAGGCTTTTTATAAGAGACCAGACTTTGAACAAAATGAGCTGCTGAGAGGTTTTGACCAGAAGAGTGGCCTGATTGTGACTTAACTTTTAAGAGGATCGTACTGGCTACTGTGTGGAGACTAGACCATAGGGTGGGTAAGCGTGGAAGCCGAGAGAGCAGTTAAGAGTATTGCAATAATGAAGGTGAGATATGATGGCTTAGATCAAGGGTAGCAGTGGAGGTAATAAGATGCCTTTGGTTTCTGGCTGTCCTTTAAGTAGAGACATCGAATTTCTGATAAACTGGATATGAGATCTGAGCATGGAAGGAGTGAAGATTGACTCCCAAATTTGCAACCTGAACACTTAGAAGAGTAGTTGTTAATAGCAATATGGATAGTGGCCAAATTCTGCTGACGTTTAGGCTGAAGTACAATGTTCCCAAGTTCTGGTGACCATCCCAAGTAAAGCTATTCGATAACATTGGTTTGCCAATGCAGACAGAGGGGGAAGAAAAAAGATAAGTTCTGCCTATAGTGATTGTCACAGACATCTCACCAAATCACTGCTGAACTGGAGCTGGAAGCCAAGGACAGAGCCCATGGTTAGCCTGGCCAAGGAAGTATGCAGCCTTCAAGATTACTCCAAGAAAAAAATCCTGGTTACAGGTCCTGAAAATTAACAGCCTAGGGTGTTCATAGAATTGATCTCCCTATTTATATCATGTGTAGAAATTTGAGGTTACTGTGTATGCACTAAAAGGTTATATGCTGTTCTTTTTTTTTTTTTTTTTTTAATTTTTTTTTCAACGTTTTTTATTTATTTTTGGGACAGAGAGAGACAGAGCATGAACGGGGGAGGGGCAGAGAGAGAGGGAGACACAGAATCGGAAACAGGCTCCAGGCTCCGAGCCATCAGGCCAGAGCCTGACGCGGGGCTCGAACTCACGGACCGCGAGATCGTGACCTGGCTGAAGTCGGACGCTTAACCGACTGCGCCACCCAGGCACCCCTATATGCTGTTCTTTCTAAAGAAACTTACACCCTATTAGCATCGTTATAAATACCTTCAACTGAAAAAATGATAACTGACAAGGGGTTGAAGAGTTTTGGTTATCTGCACAGCTTTCTTTAGCCATCCCCATTAAAAAAAAAAAAAAAAAAAAATCATTTCATGTATCCGAGCAATTGGAGCAGATCATCTACCTTGGACCATAAGTAAACCTCCACCAGTACTGCTCACAAAATTTTAAGACACCCCTCACGTGGAGGTATGCTTACCTGGTTATAATCTCTGATGTGTGTATGGAATTCTGAGACCAAAACCTCATTCACTGGACTCTAAGTAGGAGTAATTCTAAGTAAGAATACTTTATAATAATAAATATAGTAGCTCACATTTAGGTGCTTACTAGGGACCAGGCACTATTCGAAGTATTAGAATTAATATTAACATTAATACTAATTAATAATATTAATATCATTAATGTTAATCATTAATATTTTATTATTTAATTGTATTAAACATTTAATATAAATTTATATTAATATAAAATTAAATAATATAAAATTATATTAATGTAAAATATTAAATATATTAACTTATTTTTGATTATAATAGTAATATAATAACATTAATTAAAATGATTAAAATTAATTAAAATCAATAATTAAAATTATTAACTAATGATTAATGTTAATGTATTAATACATTTAATCCTGCCAGCGATCCTGAGAGGGGGTCCTATCATTCACTATCCCCGTTTTATAGGTGAGAAAACTGAGCCACCAGATAGTAAATGTGGCTGAAGCTGTACAGCTAATACTGAAAGTTTCTAAGCTCAGGTTACCTGTTTCAGACAATATGTATCACCCATTTAGGTAAATCACCCATTAGGTAAATCATCAGTTAAACTATTGTAAGTGTAGTGAGATGTTCTAAGTGAACCCCACATTATCAAAGTCATGGGTCACAACCAAGGTCACAATTCCTGTTATTAGTGAGAGGTGTTCAGCTAGACTTTTCTGTTATCTAGGCTATGTGTTCCAATTAACTGGGGGTGCTAGGCAGTGAATAAAAAACGTGAACACAAACTCTGGAGCCGATGGCCTGGCAGCAAATGGACTGAGTCCAGGGAGAAAATACCCAGGATACAAATGGATTAATATATTCTCTTGAAAAGCATGTCCCACATTGCTAGGGAGACCCGAGTTTCCCATTTTTTAAATAGCATTATTATCTTCATTCCAAATATATAATGTCTATTTTAAATATTTTTATTCTAAAAATACATTAGACTTTATCTTCAGGAAATGCAATTGGAATATGAACATCAATATAAAATTAACAATAATCTTTATAATTAGTTATTTCCCCAAACTTCTCTCTGAAAGTCTGAGGCAGGAGCATCTGTCTCTTCAGAAACCCCCTGAAGTTTGGAGAGGGGGGGTGGGCAGAGATTATTGTATAATAGTCCACGACAGAGCTTTCTAGAGAATTAGCTCTGTAGTTCAACGATATTAGGAGATCTTGTAAAAATATTAGTATCTTCCATATGTTCAAAAATATTAATATGTATCGAGCATCCTTTGTCAATTAAAGTTCAACGTGATAATGCTATATCCTTGGAGGTTATATACAAGACCCAGTAATTCTTCCTGGGAAAAATCAGGGAAGGTCTCGAAGAAGAGGTTGAATTATAGCTATGCCAGGCAGAGAAGCAGGGAGAAGTGAGCAAAAATAAAAGCATGCACAGCAGCATCAGGGGAAAAAAAATGTAGGAAATTAGGAGAATTTGAATAAGTGTTGCTATGGCAGAACGCCTGTCAAGAACAGGAGTTGTAAGTGTGAGATTACACAGGTGAAGAGGTGTTAAGGACTAGATTGTGTCCCGCCAAACTGTATGTTAAAGCCCTCCCCCACCAGCGCGCCCTCACCTCCCGCCCCCCCGCCCCCACAGTGTGACCTATTTGGAGATAGGGCCTTTCCGGAGATAATTAAGATGAAATGAGGGGCGGGACCCAAATCCCATAGGACTGGTGTCCTTATGAAAAGAGGAAGAGACACCAAATATCTCTCTCTCTCTCTCGTGTCTCTCCTCTGCCCTCTCTCTCTCCCTTTTTCTCTCTTTTCCTCTTTCTCTCCATGCACACAGAGACGAGGCCATGTGAGGACACAGCAAGAAGGCAGCCATCTACAAGCTGGAAAAGAGAGACCTCCCCAGAAACCAGCCATGACGACACCTTGATCTTGAACTTCTAGCTTCCAGACTGTGAGAAAATAAATTTTCATCACTTAAGCCACCCAGTCTGTGGTATTTAGTAATGGCAGCCCAGGCCGAATAAAACAGGGGCAAAAGGATAAAGGCACTGAGAGTCCTGCCAAAGAATTGATATTTTCATCTTGAAAGTGATGGAAAGTATGATTTCCAATTCTCAGTTTCCTCTAAAATCTGTGGCTCAATTTGCACTTTTGAAAATGGTCTTTATCTACAAATCTCTATAAAGGCTTTGCTCAAATATGCATTCGACCATATTGATTGCTTGCTTTATTGGGTAACCCATAGAATTGTTCTTGGCTCTGACCCCTCAGATATGGTATTTGTGTGGCAGTATGGGGGACATTCAGAGTTTCTTCAGAAGGAAGAAGGACATTTAGATGTGTCTGTTGTGCCGTGCCTCTATACTTTCTCTATGAAACTATACCCGTCTGACTATAACTTGGCAATTTACCTGTTCACTTTGTATATCATGTAGGTTAAGCTTTATTATGACAAATCTTTCATTAGATGCTAAGCTCCTTAATGGTGAGAGCTATTTAAATCTGTAAATCCCTAGTACTTTGTGTGATGCCTGATGCAGACTAAGTATCTCTAACCTGTAAATTAAAAAAAATTTTTTTTCTTAGTGTTTATTTTTGAGAGAGACAGAGAGACAGAACGTGAGCAGGGGGAGGGCAGAGAGAGAGAGAGACACAGAATCCGAAGCAGGCTCCAAGCTCTGAGCTGTCAGCACAGAGCCCAACATGGGGCTCGAACCCACAAACTGCGAGATCATGACCTGACTGAAGTCGGTCACCTAACCAACTGAGCCATCCTGGCCCCCCACTAACTGGTAAAATTAATAGATGATTGAGTGAAGAAATTATACTGAAATCATCAAATTAAGGTTCAACATGTTCAGAAAACTCTGTTCCCTGCTATTGTAGTGTGAGATATAACTATAATAAGAATTGCATCAAAAAACTCTGAAATCATTAATCATTGTTATCTAAAAAATCCTCATTTGGTAATATCAGAATAGTGGGATATTGGGTAGAGTTCATCCATGCCACCCAGAAAGTCTTGATTACTAATTCAAACGCATGGTTCTTTATCTGTTGAAATCGTGAAGGGTAACAGTGAATCAGATGTCCTCAGAGCATCCTTATACACTAATAATATCTGAATAACAACATCCATGTTCTCTGCAGATAGTTTATGTGTTCTTGGTCTATCCATACTCTTGGAGAGATTAATATGCTCAAGCCATCCGAATTATTTAACAGAAAAACCTGCATGTATTAAAAATAGGGGAAAAATACGTGGACTGTATTGTAATTGAAAATAATTAGTGTGTCTGAGGGAATTGTAACTGAAAAATTATTTTTACAGGTGAATGGACAAAGAAGCAGACGTTTAAAATGATAGAAACTGCCAGTGAACACTGAAACCCGAACACTTTTGGGGAAGTTGGAACTCATTTGAATTTTTTTCCTCAATACATATACTCTCTTCTGTCCATTGGTCCAAAGACAAACAACTGAAAAAAGGAGTGACAATTATAAAGCCATGGGCATAGGGTGACATAACGTAAAGAGTATTCTTTTGTGAGACAGGAAACTGGGTTTCTGGTCCCCCTGTTGCCATAGTCTGTTCTACCACAGACTTTGCCTTTCCTGACCCTCCTCTAAGCATTAATCCTGTCACGGATAGCATGAGGGGGCGGGGCTGGAGACCTAACATCCTTCTGAAGATCTAAGATTCTTCATGCTTCTGAATAATTCTTAGACTTCTGTAGACAAAATTTGAGGTCTGCGGTCCTCGAATCGCCTCTTATTGAACTAGATTCATTGTTACATTATGTTTTCAAAATTGAAATCCTTACATCCATCCTATTTCATAAATAAATATCCCCTGAATATCTTAGGTCAATATGTCAAGAGTTCAGCAATACATCCCTTTGAATAAATATTGAAACGAAGGATCAGGACGGCTAAATAATTACTGTTCCTTTGGGTAGAGAATTTTCTTCTGCCAATGTGAAGATTCCCAGTGAGCAAAAATCTGACAACGAAGGTTTCAGAGCAAAGAATATCCCCAGGGATAAAGAGAGTCATTTCAAAATGATAAAGGGGTCAATTAGTCAAGAGAACATAACAATCCTAAAGGTTTATGTTTCTACCAAGAGAAGTTCAAAATACATAAGGCAAAAACTAATACAACTGCAAGGAGAAATAACAAATCCACAATTATAATCAGAGATTTTAATACCCATGTCAATAATTGATAGAACAGTAGGAAAATAGGACTGGTATACTGGACCCTTAGATTTGTCCTTATGACCCTGTTTTTCTCATGATTGGAGAGTTTATTTCTATATGTTTGAAGATTGCAAACATGTCTGCCTCTTTTGGTGATGAATTAAGATGGGAGTGGGGGCACCTGGGTGGCTCTGTCGGCTAAGCCTCCGACTCTTGGTTTCGGCTCAGGTCATGATCTCATGGTTTCATGAGTTCAAGCCCCACATCGGGCTCCAAGCTGACAGTGCAGAGCCTGCTTGGGATTCTCTGTCTCCCTCTCTCTGCCCCTCCCCCACTTCACTATCTCTCTCAAAATAAATAAACTTAATTTTTTTTAATAAAATGGGTGTGTTCAGTTATTTATAAATGAGTATATATATTTATTGAGTATATATACTTATTGATTATTTTCTTAATACTGTCTTGCGATGCTGCTTGTAAACAACCCATGATAGGGGCAGCTGGGTGGCTCAGTTGGTTGGGCATCTGACTCTTGATTTTGGCTCAGGTAATGATCTCACGGTTCATGAGTTGAAGCCCCGAGTTGGGCTCCACGCTGACAGCATGGAACCTGCTTGGAATTCTCTCTCTCTCTCTTTCTCTCTCTCTGTCTCTCTCTCCCCTACCCCTGCTCATGTGTGCACTCCCTCTCCTCAAAATAAATAAATAAACACTAAAAAAATTATTAGTGTTTATTTATTTTTGAGAGAGAGAGAGAGAGAGCGTGCACATGAGTGGGGGAGGGACAGAGAAAGAGAGGGGGACACAGAATTGGAAGCAGGCTCCAGGCTCTGAGCTGTCAACACAGAGTCCAACGTGGGGCTCGAACTCACAAGTGGTGAGATCGTGACCCGAGCCAAAGTCGGACACCCAACTGACTGAACCACCCAGGTGCCCCAATAAATAAACTTTTTAAAAATCCCTGATATTCTATGTATTTTCAAAATGAATTAATCTGAGAGTTTTTGCTATAGTGACTTAGAATACATTTTTTCCCAAGCTGCCTGTAAGTCTGCAGCTTGGGAAAAAATGTATTCCAGGTTACTATAGCAAAAACTCTCAGATTAATTTTATTATTTATTCGTATCATTTTTGAGAAAAATACCAGTACTGCAGAGAGAATAACATAAAGAATCCCATTAAGTATATATTTTGTGTGTGTTTATAAAATATTATATATCATATATATCTCATTTATGTATATATTGATGTTTATGTATCAGATAGTAGTAACCCTTTTGAAAATAATCTTTAATATTATATGGACCAAAAAGCAAAGAAAATTAGGAAATAACTTATTTTCTATTATTGTAACCTAAGAGCACGAAGTTTTATTAGAAGTCTCTGCTGCTCAGGAGTTTAAAATCTATGTAAGGAGGCAGATGTGCACAAGTAAACATAACTGGAGGCATAGTTTTAAGTGCCATGAAGAGAAAAGTCATGAATTGCTATTGAAACTTAATAATTTTTTTTTTCCCCAGGGCACCTGGGGTGGCTCAGTCGGTTGAACATCTGATTTCGGCTCAGGTCATGATCTCACCATCAGTGGATTCGAGTCCTGCATCAGGCTTTGTGCTGACAGCTCAGAGCCTGGAGCCAGCTTCGGATTCTGTGTCTCCCTCTCTCTCTGCCCCTTCCCCGCTCACACTCTGTCTCTCTCAAAAATAAGATAAGATAAGATAGGATAAAATAAAATAAAATAAAATAAAATAAAATAAAATAATTTTTTTCCCCAAACTACGGAATCTGGACAGGACATTTTCCTGGGGTGGTGACCTTTGAGCTGCACCTTATTCCAATAAAATGAAGTGGGTAATTAAGGTAAAGGGAAAAGCATAAAAAGAGAAATATAGTAGTGGGAAAGTCCATGATAACTTTTCTTCAATTATAGCAAAACAGCCATAAGGAGAAACCACCTAACAGAGTATAGTCATGTCGTCCCAGAGAGACAGGCAGCAAAATCTCTTAAAGATGGAACAGATTCGAGTCTAAACCCTTTCCTTCTATATAAATCCTAAGGAAATTCTAAATCCTCCTAAATAAAGTGTTTTTATTCTTTCTGAAGCTGAACGTGTATCTGCTTGTAGATGCCAACTTGATATAAGCCCAGTTCTCTTGACAATCTTCATCCATGCTGCTCTGTGCCTTACATCTCCTAGAGACTAGGATAGAAGGAGGGAAGGGTTCACCCTGAGGAGAGTCCTGTGGAACAGACAAGACAGAACAGGGTTGTGGGGAGAGCAGGGTAGGGAGGAAAATGGGAGGCAGGTGAAGGGGTGGATATTTTAAGATTTTTAGAAGACAGAAGTAAGGGGGCAACTCCGTCTCAACAGTTTACAGGAAAAGTCACTAAAGTCCTGCACGGAGACTCACTGCTGCCCTGTCTGTTCAGGGAGTGCTTAAGGTATGTTGTCTGGATGCTTAAAGTTCTGTAAGAAAGTTGTAGAAAAATTCACAGCACGCTTTCATAAAAAAGTTTCTGAAGACCTTACCAACTAATCCCTCTTTCATCTGGGCATGAAAGAATTGGACTAGGATTGGAGATAGCCTGTCACTTCAAATGAGTCTTTTGAAAGAAGGAATAAATTGTATTAGGAGAGTGTGTGATAGAGTCACGATTTACCTTCTCAGGAAAGTCTCAATCTTCAGACATTTAAATTGTCAAACGGCTTGGGGAAACTGAATAATCCTGGAAACTTGAACTCAGTCCTAATGAAGTGTTAAAAATTTTAGTAATGTGACATGAACTCTTTGATTCCCAGCTTTATGGAGAAAGCAGAGCTTGAACACAATAGGGTTTCCTGGCGTTATTGAAACTCCCACTTACCCGCTATCTTCACTGTGCCTCATGCTCCAGGATACTTTACTTGACTGTATAAGGCTCTGTGGTCTTTCTGCCACTATCAGAGCGACATCAGGGTATCATTTCTTGATGTCTCTTTAGAATATTTTTTATTTATCCTGAAAAAGGATCTGTGGTTTTGGATGAGAAAAAAAAAATACATCTTTACTTTCTTAATCTCTAGCTGACATTTAACATTCCCGCAGTTATGAATACAAACAATAAATCAGTAGAATTAGTATAGTTTTAAGTGCCATTAAAGAAAAATTACAGAGAATTTCCTACCTCATTACAGCCATTGCAGTTGTTACTGATATATTGAAATGTCATTTATGGGGGCACCTGGGTGGCTCAGTCGGTCGGATGGTTGACTTTGGCTCAGGTCCTGATCTTGCAGCCTGTGGGTTTGAGCCCCACGTCAGGCTCTGTGCTGACAGCTCAGGGCCTGGAGCCTGCTTCGGATTCTGTGTCTCCCTCTCTCTCTGCCTCCCCCGCTCGTACTCTGTCTCTCTCAAAAATAAATAACCATTAAAAAAAAAAAAGAAAAGTCATTTATGGTTACCACTATTTTGAATTCACAGACAATATTTGACCTGTTCTAGATAGTAGTGTGTTAATAAAGGCAAACATATATTATTATATTGCACATTTGGATTTTAATATATCTTTATTACTTATTTCTGCATAACTATTTCATCTATAATCCTAATTAGGTAAAATAATGGTCTTCAAGGATGCCCACACCCTAACCCCCAGGATCTGTAAATATGTTACCTTACATGGCAAAAGGAACTTTGCAGATGTAATTAAGGTGAAGGCCCTTGAGGTGGGGAGCTTATCCTGGATTATCCAGGTGAGCTCAACCTAATCACAAGCATTCTTAAAAGCAGAGAACCTTTCCCAATGTGGTCAGAGAGGAGAATGTGAAAAGGACTTGATCAACCTTCGCAGATTTTGAAGGTGGAAAAAGGAAGCCAGCAGCCACGGCATGTGGGTGGCCTTTAGAAACTGGACAAGACAAGGAACACAGATTCTCCCTTAGATCTTCCAGAAAAAAGTGCAGCCCTGTCAACACCTTCATTTTAGCCCACTGAGACCTCTGTCAGACTCCTGACCCTCAGAACTTGAAGATAGTTTATTTGTGCTGTTTAAGCCAGCTAACTGTGTGGATATTTGTTCTGGCAGCAATAGAAAGCTAGTATACTATTTATTTTATATATTTAAAAATAATACTCTGAGAAACTTCTCCAAGGGCAATTTATGCACAAAAATAGCTTGAAAACTCCTGCCCACTCCTGTCTGTTGCTGCAGGTCAAAGGAAAACCTTAGGTAGTTGCCCAGTGACACCTGTCAGTATGTATTGGGGCCCCAAAGGTAGATTGTATATTTTTTTGACAATGGTTCAAATATTCCTGTAGAAATTTTTGTAGCAAAATCACAACTAAAGTTCTTATTCAAGCTTTACTTTTCTTCCCACCTTCTTTCTCAGTGCTTCTTATTTTTTCTGGCTTCCAACATTTCCAAATCTGGATTACATTCATATATGCAGCTCATTCATGTGGGAACGAGAGCCAAGGGAGGAGTGATTTTAATCCTTTTAATCGACATTATTACTTTATGAGCTTCCAAATGAACCCAGCAGCCTCCAAAATATCATGCGAGGGAACTGTTGTAAGGAAATGAAAACCGAATAAAGAGGACCTGTGCCAAAGGAGATGTGTTTTCCATTCCCAGTGGTGATAGAGTCTCTGAAGATTCTTTACTGAAATTCTTGGGATCAATTCCTAATTTGTTATAACATGTTAATGCAAAAATGATTTTAAAAAAGAGTTTTCATTTCCTTACTTGTTAAAAGTAAATGACACCTTTTGAAGTATCTGATTAATTAGAATTGGTAACAATATTTGGGTTCTGTAAAGTTCTAGGGAAGTACCTGATAGAATTCTACCAGTGCATGCTTATCTATTATTTTGTGTGTATCAGAATGAAAAAAAAAAATCTTTCTTTGTATTTCCAAAAGAGATGTTTCTTCCTCCATAGAAAACCACAATCATGAAGCAACATGAATATGCCTTTGTCAATAGCAGCGGCGTCTGTCTGCTCTGAGGCACAACTTACAACACACCCCTCTGCGTGTCCGCGTTCTCTTGTTACCAGCAGTCTTGCTAAATGTGTGCTTTTGGATCTTAAGAAAACAAAACAAAACAAAACAATTAGAACTGCCAATGCAAACATTGTAAAATTCTAAATTATTGATCAGTGTGCTTTGGAAAATATGCATAAAACAATCTAACCTTCCTTTCCCAGGACCGGCTCCTCTGGGTGATTAAAGACAGAGCTGCTAGTTCTGCTGAGGTCAAGTACATACAGTATATAATAAAGTATGATATCTGGACCTTGGACAAAATGGAATGCCAAACCTAGAATGTTGCCAGCTTTCCACTGTGCAAGCTCTAATTTAGTTGATACATCTGCTTTCCATACTTCACGAACCCCAATGCATTTTCAGGAATTCAAAGCTAGTATTTCTCATTACTAAAGATGCATAGTCATTCTGGCCTCAGGGACATAAAGTTGTGTTAAATGACGCGTATTTTTACATGGAAGATTTTTTAAATGCCTTATACAGAGTTTTCTAAAATGTGAAAAAGTATGGGGTGCCTGGGTGGCACAGTCAGTTAAGCGTCCAACTCTTTATGTCGGCTCAAGTCATGATTTCAGGTTTTGTGAGATCGAGCCCCGTGTCTGGCTCTATGGTGACAGCACAGAGCCTACTTGGGATTCTTTGTCTCCCTCTCTCTCTACCCCTCCCCCACACATGCGTGCTCTCTCTCTCTCTCAAAATCAGTAAACATTAAAAAAAAAGATTAAAATGAATAACATGTGAAAACGTGATGCTAAAATCTAGCTTAAAAAATCCATAAATATTTAACTTGTGTTTTATAGGAACTTTTTTTCACTAAAGCAGTTGCATACTTTCACACCTGAAAAACATCTCACATCTCTGATAGCAACCCTCAACTGAGACTAGCATTTTGTTGGTATTTTCATATAACTACACACTTCCTAAATGCTTGTGCATTGTATGGTAAATGCTGTTAACAGGCAGAAAATGCATATTGGTGATGCAAACAGTTTGCACCTAGCAGCTCTGATTTTTTTTCTTTTTTAATTAATTTTCTCTCACAGAAAATGGCATACTACCAAAACCAGACAAGGATGCCCTAAGGAAAGAAAATCACAGGCCAATATCCCTGATGAACACAGACGGAAAAATCCTTAACAAAGTATTAGCAAACCTAATTCGCCAGTGGTGAAGAGTTTGAAGAAAAGCTCTCCTCCCCAAGAAATACTGATAGCTCGCTGCTTATCTCACCCACTCACCTCTTTTAGCATCTGTGTGTAAAGAGAAATCCCAATGTCTGTTGTACTTTTTTAGCTATATCTATGTAGAAAAAGCATGTCAAAATCTCCTAGGCTGGCCTGCTTTTCTTAGTGAAATTCCTTTTGTCTGTGCTGGTCTGTCTTCCACTCTCTCTGGCCTAACACTGTGGATAGATAAGAATCATGAAAACCATAACCTCCACTGTACACAGTTACTTCAACTCTTCCCCATGAGGCCACCTCCCACCCTCATCCACCCACTGCACGGAGCTTGGAGGATGACACCCCCCCACCGCCCCCATCATGGCTGACTACTTTCTGCGATGTGTGGGGAATTGGGATCTCTGACAGGACACACAAGAAGAAAAACCACCGGGAGGAAGAGGAGGGCACTCGTGTGATCTCAAGAAGCAATACTTGCTGAGCAGAGGTCAAGTTTCTGGATAAAGACCAGAATCCTTCACCATTCCTCTCAGGTGCTCTGTCATCTGATCCACACCTGCCTCTCTAGTTGGCTTCATATCACTCTCTGCCTTGCTGTTTGGGTTAAGCCACCCTAGGCTTCTTCTTGGTCCCCCAAAGTCATTGCTGTATCCTGTCCCAGAATTTTCACATGTACTGAAGCTATGCCTAGAAACACTCTCTCCCTCAACTTCATTCTGTACTTAATCTCGTTCAATCTGATTCATTTTTGACATCAGATAGATTGCATATGGAAACATTTGTGTTTTAACACACTTTTGCAAGAAGAGATCTTAAGTTCTAGATTTTACAGTTATTTGAAAAATTACTAATGAATATATATTTTATTAGTAATTTAAGTGTTTCTCATACTTCACTGTGTATTCAAGTAAAGTTGACATTTCATTATAAGAATTAAGAACACTAAGAGTATATTTGCCTGGAGAAGATGCATCCCTTCATTAGGGCAAATTAGCACTGATTCTGTCAAGGTATTAAACAATGCTACCCATAGGAAGAAACCTCAGGACTCTATATCATAGAACAGAGATCAGCAAAGTATGATCTATGGGACAAATCTGGCCCACCACTAGTTTTTACCAATAAAGTTTTACTGGAACATGATCATTCTCATTCATTTATGTACTGCCTGTGGTTATTTTCATGATGCAATGCAAGTAGTTGAGTAGTCATGACCAAAACTGTATAGCTCCCTGCCAAAGAAAAACTAAACTATTTCCTTTTTGGCCCTTAAGAGAAAGTTTCCTGACTCCTGTCATAAAATATAATGACAAAGATTTTAATCTAGAAAGTTCAATGCCAGGAAGTACCAGTAATCCTGAAAGACATAAAGCATGAATTCTTCAGAAAATCTAGTATAAATTATACTCTACTCTGATGGCCCCAACAGGAAGAGTTGCCCTCAAAAGTCTCCAAAGTAACAGAATCAGTTAATTTGTCTAAAAAGTGACTGAGAACTGTAGTTTTTGAATGTTAGATATGTATACCAAAATGTGTGTGTGTGTGTGTGTGTGTGTGTGTAGAAGTTAATGTTATGATGTTGAGCTCTTCTATTGGGAGTAACTAGTCAGTCACCAGACCCTACTCTTAAGAATGTCTTAGTTTATGATGGGAAAAAGCCATCTTCATTGAAGAAAAGGATTTTTCTTATTGTGCATGTGTCCAACTTATCTAAAAACCAAATCCTTTAGATATGTTAACAAGAGGTAGGCAATGGCTTTCACCAACTTCTTTTCCATCCCTTAGCACTGGATTCTGATCAGCCAAGAGAATATTTCTCTTATCTCCAATTATAACTCTAACATTTCAATACTTCTTTGAGGCAGTTGTTAAAAGTATGTCTTCCACTCTCTCAACCTCAGTAGAATCAGTAAGTGCATGCTTATGTACATAAACTAATCTCTAATTTTGTATTTCTGGGTGTATGATAAATGCCAATAATTATCTCCTCATGGGGAAAAATAAACAAATATAAAAATACAGGCCCCGGGTTCCAGTAACCAAAACAAATTCAAGCTCAGCAACTTACTAGCCATGTTGCCATGGACCAGTTACTTAAAACTACAAAACTTCTGTTTCCTTATTTATGAAATGGAGGATATAATAACACCTACCACATAAGGTTTGCTTGAATAAAAATAGAATATTTTTGAAGCACTTATGTGATGTCTTGTGTAGAGTAAAATATATATGGACATGTTTTAGGGCATGCTAGTGATGAATCATGCAGATGGGCCCATCAACTTTTCCCATCTCTGGACACTCAAGTTGGTGATAAATCAACACAGGATGCAAAGAGTCCTAGTCCATGATGATGAAAAAAACATTGTATCTTCTGAATCTGGTTCTCAGCGTGAAGTAAGAGCACAGCAGTGACCATTAGTGGAAAAGCTATCCCTAAAATCCACTTCTTCCCTTTCGAGCTATAGAATTGACATGTCCAAAACTCTAGTCTCTGAAGAAAAAATATGTTAAAATATGAAAAAAAAAGTCTAAATAAAGTGGGAGACATAATTTGTAAAGGGCAGGGGATTGCTTTTTTGAAAATAGAATAAGTCGATGCTTCTCGAATGTTCTCTGGAAGGCAGAGGAGAATGAATGGACACCTGCCAAGTGTTGTGGAGCAGAGCAGAACATGACATGTCTCTGAAATCATGAGGTGTCAATCATGATGCATAAAAATGTTATATTCTACGTCTTATTTTTTATATTTGTTAGCTTAAAATTTCCTTAAAATCTCAATGAAAAGGTGCATCTTATACATTTCAGGTCTTTCCAGCACACTGGTACTTTTCCAGTAAGATGCACAATTTGAACAGGGCTTTGTCTATGGTATATATATATACCTGTTGAGGGAATTTTCTTTAAGGAATAAATTAATCTAGGAAGGGAAAAAAATCTATCACCTGGAATAGCGTCAAAACAGTTATAATGATAAAAACAATTTTTCTCTCAAACCCTATAAAGCTAAAAGTGAGAGTAGAGAGTCACTATTTAAACAATCCTTTGGGGAAATTGTTAGATTTTTATTCAAGGGAAGCCAAGGCAATCTTGATCTGAGGAAGCTGGTTATGTAATACAAAAAAATGAGGATTTTTCAGTCAATGTATTACAAACCTGGGCCTGCCATTTGTTATGTGAAGGAGAGTTATTTAACTTCTCTGAGCCTCAATTTCTTCACCTGCGAAGGGAAATAACAATGAAGAGTTGTTTAAACAGCCAGAAATAATGGTGTGAAATGCCTGGATTGCTTACTACATGGAGTTGATGCTTAATGTAATAGATACAGTAATACTTTAGGAGCTTATTAATTCATTTATTCATTTTGGTAGAACAGTGTGTCACTGAGACAAGGTGAAAAGTAGTAGTATGAATACTGTTCTTGACATTTTATTGATGTCTACTTGCAGAGGCTTCTCCAGGTACAAGCATAGATCACAGGGGGCATCAGCCACTGAGTAACCCAGAGCAATGTGAACAACCTGTCTATAAAGCAATGAGGTTATAAGTCCATTAGGGTGGATTTGCATATAGGTTCACCTAAAAAAAAAATAGTTATTGAGCTTTGACTATGCAAAAAAGCATCATACTAGCCATAAAGCCCATAAAATGGAAGGACAAATTATAAAGAGAGCAAAAATTGCTCTTCCTAACTTCTAAGGAGCTCACCTCTGAAGGAGTGTAAAATGATGAACATGCAATAAACCCAGTGCATTTGTTCTTGGAAAAACACAATGAATCTAGGCTCTGGGAAAATTCTCAAAGCTCATGAATAAAATTTTCACATCAATGGAATACTTGCAGTTGCAGAAAGCACTCAAATATAACTTAGCACCATCAGCTCTAAAATTGCTATGTAGCTGGGCCTAGAGGCCATCTACTTGGAAGGAGAACCAGACAGATCTTCTCTGAAGCGTGGTTGACCTGTACTCTGACTTTATTTAATAATGTACCTTTGGTGGTGGTAAAGACTATGGAGAATGTTTAACCGCAACCTCTACCCACCACTCAGACCCAGTGACCCCTTACTACCATCTCAGAAATTTGGGTTGAAGAACTGGTTTTATCCTTACTTTTGGAGCCTAAAGAAAACACCTGTCCTTTGACTATATACTGAGTACCTCATATGTACTCTACCAAGTGCCAGGCAAAGACACAATATGTTTTCCCAAAGGGCTCAGGGTCTAGTTCAAGGGACAGAGACCTGAAAATAAATAAGTACAGCAGTGTGATAAGCATTCATCTGGACTTAATTCTTTTCAAGTTGGTGTACATGGAATGGGAATCAGGCTTCCATCCAGAACAGGCAGGGTAATCTTTCCACAGTTGGGGTTGGTTGGCATAAATCCAACAAGATCTTGGAAATCTTTCTCCACAGCCCAATTTCTAAAAAATAAAATGTTTATTTTCAAAAGTCATGTTTCCTATAAGTATTATCTTCACTGGTAAATTTTTAAAATGGCTCAAAATATAAAAGATTTATACATAACTCTCCTGAGAAAGCCAAAAATTGAAAGAAAAAAAAAAAAAGGAAATCACTAGCGCCTTAATGTTGCATTAGGAGAAAAAGAAAAGTACTTTGGCTGCCCATTGCTAAGGCAGTTAATGAGTACCCAATGACAGTTAAGCCTTGTTATAAAAAGTTAGATATATTGAGTTACTATCATGAGCCAGAGATGGTTCTGGGTGATTTACATGTATTATCCCTATCAGAATTCCTCAGAATAGTCTTCTTTTTCTTCTTTTTTTCCCTCAGAATTGTCTTTTTAGACAAATTTTTATCCTAGACCCTGAATTAGTCTTCCCAACAATGTTTTGATTTCTAGGAACAATCTTCCCTTCATCTACCAAATACTACTTCAAGGGCAGAGTTTGAAAAGCAAGGCCCTAAAAGCCTTAATTTCCTTTTGATTTTCATCTATGTGGGATCACAAGTATTTGGTTTAGAATTGACCATTTCTACGGTAAGCTCTAAGCGAGAAAAATTCCAATGTGGCTCTGACTGAAATATTTGACAAAGCCCTGAGGCTGTCGGGAGAGTATTGACTTTATATTTTCATTTTTTTACTTTTTTAAGTGTTTATTTATTTTGAGAGAGAAAGAACGCATGAGCAGGGGAGGGACAGAGGGGGAGAGAGACTCCCCAGCAGGCTCCATGCTGTCAGTGCAGAGCCTGATGCGGGGCTCCATCCCACAAACCATGAGATCACGACCTGAACCAAAATCAAGAGTCAGATGCTTAACTGACTCAGCCACCCAGGCAACCCTGGATAGTATTGACTTTATAAATAAATGGATGTCACTGAGGTATAAATGTGCTCTTCTCCTTTGCCTAAAAGTAGTTAGTTTAGGAGGAAGATGTTTACTGATATATAGAATAAAATATTTATTTGTATCTCAAGTTTATTCAATACCAAACCTTGTACACTTCAGATCACATAACGTAATGAAAGACATGTAGGGTGCAGCAAGCCCAGTCTGCACCTTACAGGTGCACCTTATAGGTGATGAAGTCAACTCAGAAGAGGAGGAGTCTCCCTGTGACATCACGCAGCTTGAAGAGAAATGCAGATCAGGATACTGTGTAGCTCTCCTCACTCCATTTCCTGCCTCTCCTACTGCACCTCTGCATCTCTTACTGATGGCATGGGTGCTATTTGTATGCTGAACTCCCAAGGAATGTTCTCCCAGTGTATCATTTTGGAACACTATTTGGCTACTCATCCCTTAGTTTTCTTCATTACCACGGAACTTAAAAGAAGCTCACTCAAGAAAAGTCTTTCATAAGACAATACCCAACTGTAATCTGAAAGCATATGACACTTTGTTACATCAGGAATCCCTGCCTTCCATTGGTTTGTGGGATGCCAATTTGTAATAACGGTAGTAAAGGATTCATTGGAAAACCAAGATAACACATGGCCAGAGTTTAGTGGAGAGGCAGGCATGTCAACTGTGGGAATGGCTGAGTTGACAATGATATAAACTCAAAAGAACATGTTCTAGTTTCTGTTAATTAATAGGCCTCCAAAACTTCTTGTATTTTTTGACAGTGTTTAAAATCTTTCCTCCTTTTGAAACTGTTTTCTATTGGCTTCCAGTGCATTATTCTTAGTTCTCCCTCTCTCCCTCCATCTGTCTCATCTTCTGAATATCTGCTGAATATCATCCTTCTACGACACTGATGTCTTTTTCTCTCTTTCTCACCATCATTTTTCCATGGAGCTACAATTTTACATTTTCAAAACCCAGAGAGTATCCACTATTTATTTCTATGGCATCCCAAACTCTGTGTGTCAAAACTGAATTCATTTTTGGGGCACCTGTGTGGCTCAGTCGGTTAAGCGTCCGACTTCGGCTCAGGTCATGATCTCACAGTCTGTGAGTTCGAGCCCCACGTTGGGCTCTGTGCTGACAGCTCAGAGCCTGGAGCTTGCTTCAGATTCTGTATCTTCCTCTCTCTCTGCTCTTTTCCCTGCTCACATGCTGTCTCTCTCTCAAAGGTAAAGATTAAAAATTTTTTTTAAAAATTCATTTTTTATACAAACTTCTCTTTCAAAGGAGTGAAGCATATTTCTCCAATCCTTTAAGTGTGAGCTGTGCACAGTGACTTCCTTACAAAGAGTATAGTATGAAAAAGAGGGGAAAAGGATTGTTTCACAGTGGAGGAGTCTGGAAAACACCTCAGTCAGATAATCGAGATCAACCACAGTATTGATAGTACATCCCCTTAACATGATGTGATGAAAATGGTACTTTTTCTCTGTGGTCTTCTTTCCAAAATGCATAATCCTAGTGTAATCGTAAAAAAAAAAAAAAATCAGACAAATCCCTATCAAGGGACATTCTACAAAATACTTGGCCAGTACTCCTGAAAACAGACAAGATCATCAAAAACAAGAAAAGTCTGAGACACCATCACAAACAAGATGAGCCCAAGGAGACATAACAACTAAATGCAAAGTAGTAATCTGGAAGATATTCTGGAACAGGAAAAAAAAGACATTAAAACTAAGGAAATCTGAATAAAGTCTGGACTTTAGTTAGCAATAATGTATAAATATATGACCATGAATTGTGACAAATGTACCACACTAAGAGGTTAAGAATCGAGAAACTGAGTGTGAGTAGATGCAAACCCTCTGTGCAATCTTTACAAATTTTCGGTAAATCTAAAATGATTCTAAAATAAAAATTTTGTTAAAATAATGAATTCATACGGGCCCCTGGGTGGCTCAGTCATTTGAGTGTCTGACTTCAGCTCAGGTCATGATCTCGCAGTTTGTGGGTTCGAGCCCCGCGTCGGGCTCTGTGCTGACAGCTCGGAGCCTGGAGCCTGCTTCCGATTCTGGGTCTCCCTCTCTCTCTGCCCCTCCCCCGCTCATGCTCTGTCTCTCTTTGTGTCTCAAAAATAAATAAACGTTAAAAATTTTTTAAATAATGAATTCATAAATTTCCCTCCCAAGCCTTTTTTTTTTTCTTTATGCTCCCTATTTTCGTCAGTGTAATTGTGGTGGGACAACCAGAACTTTGTCCCAGCTATTCACATTTATAAGGCACACGGCTTTTAATAAACAATGTTTTCTTAATTCCGAAATTTAATATCTGAGTTTAGCACCTACATATTGAGAAAAAAATAGGTAACATAGGAAGCTACCAGATAGCCTCCATTTGTTAATGACACAAATCTGGGTACCACCCCATAAAGTACAAAGTTGATTTGAGATCATCTGCAGTGGAGAAATCAGAATGGATGCACTTTAACTCAGATTCAGAAAACTTTAAACTTATTTTTCTTTTAAAATCTTCTTTTTTTATAGCATTTATTTATTTTGGGGAGAGAGAGAGAGCATGCATGCACATGAGTGGGGGAGGGTCAGAAAGTGGGAAAAAGGATCCAAAGCGGGTCTCGAACTCTCCTTGAGATCATGACCTGAGCCAAAGTCGGATGCTTAACCGACTGAGCCACCCACGCGCCCCAAGAAAACTGTAAACTTTTTTTTTCTGTAAATTATCTAAACTGCCTCGTCTGGAGATAACCCCACATGCCGTTCTGCCTTTTCTGCCTGCCAATTTATATTCATTAATGTCTTTCCTGTTTAAATCCTAGAATAAATTTTATGCTCCTCCCTCAACTGTCTCTGCGTCTTCCCTTTCTGCTTGTCTGACCGGAGGTGATGTAATGTCTCGTGTAGCCTCTGTGCCCTGCTGCGTGAAGAGGAAAGGATCACCTGGTCTGTCACCATGCCCTGCCCTCATGGCCGCTTCTGAGCTCTAGGTTGACCTCACTGGTCACTAACGTCGTGCTTGGGCTGCCACCCACAGCAGGTGGCACAGCTAGGCCCATCCTGTTCTTTCAGTTTCCATCATTCAGCAATGACCACTAGTGTCGCTGTCCCCTCGCTCTTTAGCCTCTGTTTCCTGACCTTTGGTTTCTGCTGGGTCTCATACCACTTCCGTGTTCCTTTCCAAGGCATACTGAAAGTCCTGGATACCTTGCAATCCACACACAGGCTCTGGGAACCAGGAGGGACATGGAAGGCCCATCCGCCTAAACCCCTTCTTTGTCACTGACATTACTGTTTTGTTCATGACTGTATTCTTGGCATGTCATTCTGCTCTGGGATTATGCTGAATGCAGGCCTTTTCAGAGGGCCCATGCCATAGGAAAGAAAGAACAGTCCTCTTCTTTGGGATTTTCCCAAATCAACTGGGTTTTTTTCCACCACAAGGCCTGGCACCAGATCCTCTACTCCTTTACCTTGGTGAGGCAGCAATGGAGCATGGACTGGATCCCCAGTTGGCCCATCTGCTCCTCTCTTCGTATTTCACTGCGTTCATGAGCTCTCTCTTCTACCCTCTCTCTCCCCACACACCCCAGCTCCTCCCCCTAGACTTGGAAAGAATTTTGATTTCCTTTTCCTCCCTAACAGGAACTGCCTTCATGTCACAACCACATCCTTCTTTGTTCCATAATTTAATATTAAGACTTTATGCGATAGTCCTGTTTATGACTCTTAACATTCAAAGCCTAGCTTTGGAAATTCTAAGAACACTCTTTCTCTCCCACAAAGAAAGGCTCTGACAAATCAAAAGACTTCTTTCAGACTGTCATCTCGTGACGGACTTCAAAATTTTCTTTTTGAACTTCAAAGCAGAACAATGATTATTGTCTAAAAATTTCTTTGTCTGGATCTTCCCTCTGCTGCCGTTGAGCAATAAAATCAGGCTTAGGTCTTAGCCTTCTTGGCAGAAAGGCTGCCAGGGACTAACCTCAGTTACTCAGAGAAAAATGCCACAGGTTGTATTTAAGATATTATCTCAAAGTACATGGTTTTTCTCTGCTTGGCTTCAATTCCAACCGGGCAGAATGCTTAGCATGGCAATTGGCTGCTACGAAGCAGGCACACATCGTTGACTCTAATAACATTATTGTTGATGTCATTGTTACTATTGTTATTCTCAAAGGTCTGAGATGTTTTAAGAGGTTCATGATGAGAGAGACAGTGAAGGCAGAGCAGGTAGGCTTCAGGGCCATGCAGCTGGGGGGAAAGATCGTGAACACAGGTGGGAAGGCAGGAAATCACGGAGCAGTAAGAAGGCAGCAAGATGGAAACAGAAGGAAGGGAGGGAGAAAAAGATTGGAGAGGTAAGTGGCAGAAAAGTTACAGATGACCATAATTTCTAAGACTAAGAATTTGTATTTTATTTCATAGGCACCCAAGAAGTTTTTGCTTTGTCCTCACAGTAAAGTCATGAGTGTGTGGTGTGAGCACACGCATTCACCTGTGAATTCTACAAACTAAAATCAGCGTTCAAAGGACAGCAAAAACGAATGGATCTGCCTGTTGAAGCAAACATGCTCCTCGCATTTTCTGAGTAGCTACTTCAGAGTTTTTTAACGAGATAAGTCCTTACACACGAAGTTGAAGTACCATAATCTTTTATTCCCATTCTATTTGCCAAATACATCATCGAGTTTGTATGTAGTACCTGTTAAATACTGGGGTGTGTGTGTGTGTGTGTGTGTGTGTGTGTGTGTGTGTGTTTATGTGTGTGTGTCTTAAGTTTATTTATTTTTGAAGGAGAGAGAGAGAGAGTAAGCAAGGGAGAAGCAGAGAGAGAGAGAGAGAGAATCGAAAGCAGGCTCCAGGCTCTGAGCTGTCAGCACAGAGCCCGGTGTGGAGCTTGAACCCACAAACTGTGAGATCATGACCTGAGCCAAAATCAGACGTTTAACACACTGAGCCACCCAGACGTCCCTAGTTACCTGTTAAATATTTTAATATTTTTTAGCCTTCATTTTAGTTTTGCAGCAAGGTTTTGCCTTCTGCCTTTGGTTTATTCTTAACAAAAAGAGAGAGAAATGTGTCAGGACCAGGGATAAAGAGAGAAGGAAATTAATAATATATGGCTTGGAAAAACCCAGGGATAAATCTCAAGGGCAAGAGGCTCATGGAAAGCAAACTTGCTTAAGTGAAATTGCAATAAAGAGACCCATATATCTAGAATAACTATTCAATAACCACTCCCGCCAACAAATAACCCAAATAAAAGACTAAGACATATAGTGAGGCAGGTAAGAAACTGAATCTGTTTTATCTTTGGAAGCAAAACTCCACACGAACCCAGGGCTGTACCGATAGTCAGGTTGGGAAGAATTCAAGATTCAGTTCATTGGGTGATCGATTGCCAAGCTCTTAGCAGGAAGAAACCATATGCCTTATGTACTGTATCAGCACCTGTCACTAACACATACCTGGCCTTCAGTGAGTTTATTGAACTGAACCAAACTGAATACCTAAGCACTGGAAAATATAAAATCTGGCCCTTGAATTGTGCTGACTCTTCCCAACCTTTACGGGGAGTTCTGTATTATCCTCCATTGGCTATATGATCCCTGGCCTGTAGAACTTGTTGAGTGAAGTCTTGTTTAATTTTACGTTCTTACCAAGGAATGTGTTATAGGGCTGTTTATTCTCTTACTGGCCCTTCAGTATAAAGAGCATTTACGTATCATGATTTCAAACACACTCAAGGATCCAGTTGCCTCCTTGCCCTGAGGTTCTCTGGAGCTTCAGAGAATGGACCAGACTTCCCAAGAAGGACGGTGTTCTAAATCCACTCTTGATTAAGTCCATCTTGCTTCCTATTGGGTCCTTCCTAAAAGACCATGAGATGTTCTGCAGAGGCTTCAGAATTACTAATGATAACGAAGGATAAGGAAAGAGGTTAAGAATGCTAGGATTGGTGGGTTAATAACAAAATAAAAACTTGAAATACTGTTCTGTTTCTTTACCCCATGTCCTTTAGCCTCTTAATTAACCTCTTCAATGTATAAGAAAAATAGGACCTTAACTCCCGGGGGATCAACGTTCTTTGAACCTTTATGGTGCACTTGAATTACAGCTATTAATACTGAGATCATGAAAGAATGAGTAAGACATTCCTACTCATTAAAGTGCTCCCAAACGATACATTCAAAACTTTAAGTCCTTTAAGTGGATGTAACTTTCCATTAATAATGAAGAAAAGCTCCTTATTTTAAAATTTCTAGAAATTGGAGCCTTGGAATACATCTAACATAAAAAAGGTCAATTCATTTGTTATGAAATATCCTTTTCCCCTCTCTTTCCTATTATTGGGAAGGAGTGATAGAGTCCTGTCTTTTATTCCTAGGCCTCTCAGGGAAGTTACATGTGGATCAGTGAAGATTATGTTAAAGATTCAAAAAGTCTAAAGATGTAAAAAAAAATGCAGATACTATTGATATTTTTGTCTTTGCTATCACTCCATTAACTTCCATTTTACCCGTTAACTTTTTATTCCCAGTCAGTGGTTTTATTCTGCTCAAAAAAGTCTTAATTTTTCATCAATGTTCGCTTTTAAATATCAGTTAAATAACAGAATGCTTTCCCCCTGAATTTAGATGGAAACAAAACCAAAACATTTTTTTAAAAGGGAGGGGGAGGGCGTCTGCTCCTTGAAGGGTTATCAGACACATTTTGGGGACATCTGTGTCCCAGAACAGCTCTGGTTACCCAGATCTTTCACACACCAAGTCTTCTTAGTTTGAAAAGTAGTTGCATAGTTTTTAAAATTATTACTCAGTTTGCAAGAATCTTCTCAAAAGGATGAAAGTGTGTGTGTGTGTGTGTGTGTGTGTGTGTGTGTGTGTGTGTGTTTCAAAGACAAAGAAAATCCATAATTAAAAAACAATTCTAATCTGCTCAGGTCTGAAAATAGCCCCAATTCAAGTTCCTTTTTCCCACACAGCTGAGGTGCTTCAAAGTTGTAATGGAAACAGAATTGAAATGAACCGAGAATGATTTTGAGTGTAAGGGAGAACTTTCCAGTTTTACTTTTGTTCAATTTCCTGATGGATGAGGCTGTACCACAACCTGACAGGGGAGGAGGTAAGGCTGGCCACTGTGCAGGCTGGAATACTCTTGCAGGGGCACAGAGTAAAAATCACAGACCGAGCCAGATCCACATTTCTGCTATACACTGCTTCCCAGGAGCTTCACAAATCTAAAACACGTGAAGAAAGTAATTGAGTAGCTATAAATTCCATCATAAAACTTTCCTACTGGGAATAGGCAATAAGTCCATTAAAAATAAACCACAACAGGCATGCTTGATGGTGGAAAACATTACAAATAACTCACACGCTGGCAAGAAATTACAACCAATAAGTGTGTTCTAAAAATAGTGGGCCAGGGGAGGGAAACTACCTACAATAAGTGATTTCCAAAGGAAATGCCAATTATTACAAAAAGGCCAACAAAAATGGTGAGGATGGCCCGGGCTCCAGCCTGCAGGGCTCTGTCTCTCTCCACTGGCTGCAGTTAAAAGGAAGGATTTTTTTTTTATTTCCCCATTATGAGTAGTTCCCATGTTTTAATATAGTCAGAAGATTTACATGTTTTTCCCACAATGTAAAAGGGAGCCTTGTTCTTTTTTTTTATATGAAATTTATTGTCAAATTGGTTTCCATACAACACCCAGTGCTCATCCCAACAGGTGCCCTCCTCAATGCCCATCACCCACCCTCCCCTCCCTCCCACCCCCCATCAACCCTCAGTTTATTCTGTTTTTAAGAGTCTCTTGTGGTTTGCCTCCTTCCCTCTCTGTAACTTTTTTTTCCCCTTCCCCTCCTCCATGGGTTTCTGTTAAGTTTCTCAGGATCCACATAAGAGTGAGAACATATGGTATCTGTCTTTCTCTGTATGACTTATTTCACTTAGCATCACACTCTCCAGTTCCATCCATGTTGCTACAAAAGGCCATATTTCATTCTTTCTCATTGCCAAGTAGTATTCCATTGTATATATAAACCACAATTTCTTTATCCATTCATCAGTTGATGGACATTTAGGATCTTTCCATAATTTGGCTATTGTTGAGAGTGCTGCTATAAACGTTGGGGTACAAGTGCCCCTATGCATGAGCACTCCTGTATCCCTTGGGTAAATTCCTAGCAGTGCTATTGCTGGGTCATAGGGTAGATCTATTTTTAATTTTTTGAGGAACCTCCACACTGTTTTCCAGAGTGGCTGCACCAGTTTGCATTCCCACCAACAGTGCAAGAGGGTTCCCATTTCTCCACATCCTCTCCAGAATCTATAGTCTCCTGATTTGTTCATTTTAGTCACTCTGACTGGCGTGAGGTGGTATCTGAGTGTGGTTCTGATTTGTATTTCCCTGATGAGGAGCAACGTTGAACATCTTTTCATGTGCCTGTTGGCCATCTGGGTGTCTTCTTTAGAGAAGTGTCTATTCACGTCTTGTGCCCATTTCTTCACTGGATTATTTGTTTTTCAGGTGTGGAGTTTGGTGAGTTCTTTATAGATTTTGGATACTAACCCTTTGTCCATTTGCAAATATCTTTTCCCATTCCATCGGTTGCCTTTTAGCTTTGTTGATTGTTTCCTTTGGAGTGCAGAAGCTTTTTATCTTCATGAGGTCCCAATAGTTCATTTTTGCTTTTAATTCCTTTGCCTTTGGAGATGTGTCAAGTAAGAAATAGCTGCAGCTGAGGTCAGAGAGGTTTTTTCCTGCTTTCTCCTCTACGGTTTTGATGGTTACCAAAGCGGGAGGCATCACAATCCCAGACTTTAGCCTCTACCACAAAGCTGTAATCATCAAGACAGCATGGTATTGGCACAAAAATAGACACATAGACCAATGGATTAGAATAGAGACCCCAGAACTAGACCCACAAATGTATGGCCAACTAATCTTTGACAAAGCAGGAAAGAACATCCAATGGAAAAAAGACAGTCTCTTTAACAAATGGTGCTGGGAGAACTGGACAGCAACATGCAGAAGGATGAAACTAGACCACTTTCTTAGACCATTCACAAAAATAAACTCAAAATGGATGAAGGACCTGTATGTGAGAAAGGGGGCCTTGTTCTTAAAGAAGAGGAATTGCAAATGATTCTTACCATTACCATGCCCAGAGATGTTCATATTTCTATATCTTGAAGAACCATCTGTAGAGCTTACAAGTGAAGCCTGATGGTGGCCATAAGTACTAGTCATTTAAGAAATGTAGGCATATAAAGAGCACGTGTGTTGATTGCCCACCGAGAGGCACTGGGGATTTGGAGTCAGACAAAACCTTGGCCTGTCTCCTCAATGGTTAGACTTAAATAAAAGAGATGGACAAATACGAAGGTTACAATATAATTTGTGCACTAAGAAAAGTATGCAAAGAAGCCCCAACCAATGAGAGACATCTAACATATTGGGAGGCCAATTGCTTAAACCCTGGAACCTGGATTTTCTCACCTGAAAAATGGAAACAAAAATAACTATACCACATGTATATTGAAAGGATCAGATGAATTAGAATGAAGGTTTTTGAAAGTTAAGAATACCATACAGATGCAATTGATAACTAATTTACCTCTAAAATGAAAAGATTTTTGCTATGTGCTAAGCACATTATTAGCTATTTATGTATATGAACTGATTCTCTCAATGACCCTACGAGGTAGATAATATGATTATTGCTACTTCACAAATGAGGAGACTGTGGCCTGGAGTCACCAGATAGGTAACTTATGAAAGGTTACATGGCTAGGATTCAAACCCAGGCATCTGGCTCTAAGCTAAGAATTTACCATGAGTTAATGAAGCTTAAACTTTGGGACTTCTCATTTGCATGGACCACTCCCAGGCTCTGGGTGGAACCCCAGTAGTATCTTCACATGGTCATATGTTCTTACAAGATTTGCAAAAATAAGATATTTTAGCCAACTGATCAAGAATACTCTCCCTCTCCCTTTCCACTCCAACTTGAGATCTCTCAAGCCGACTAGAGCTGGAGTAACCACGTCACTTTTGAAATCCAGCTAAGGGGGAGTTGAGTCAACAATACATTTGGTTTAGGTTTAGCAAAATCTATTTATATAGTTTGCAGTCACTCCTATGTCTGGCAGGGTTATAGGGAGGCATCACAGTCTAGTGGAGGTAAGATTTAGAGGTTTGTCTGGCTCCATTGATAATGCTCCTGACCCTTCCCTGCTTTTCATGTGCTTAGTGATCCATACACGAGTGTTTGCTTCCTTCATTTAAAAGCATGGTAGTCTCTCCTCAGCCACCAAACATCATGTGGCACTACTTTCCATGTCCTACTTGGCTGAAACAGACCTTTCTAGTTGATGTTCCCTTCCCGCTCTCCCTATACAGCACACTCCATCCAAACTTCACTCCTTCCTTTCCTGGACCATGCTTTTTGTTCATGTTCTTATTAATTTCATCAACGACAAACTGGTTAATGAGTGTTGGCAATTCAATGAGCATTTAAAATAAGTCAATAGACGGGCTCCTGGGTGGCTCAGTCAAACATCCAACTCTGGCTCAGGTCATGATCTCACGGTTTGTGAGTTGGAGCCCCGAGTCAGGCTCTGTGCTGACAGCTCAGAGCCTGTTCTGATTCTGTGTCTCGCTCTCTCTCTGCCCCTCCCCTGCTCACGCTCTGTCTCTCTCTGTCTCAAAAATAAATAAAAAAACATTCAAAAAAATAAGTCAATAGAAAACTTTAAATGTCAAAAATCCTATAACTTGTAAAAAGAAACTTGATAGAGGTTCTCTAGATTTGGTAAGAATCCTAAAACTTGGGAAGCTGGGTGGTTCAGTCAGTTCAGTTTCTGGCTGTTGGTTTCAGCTCAGGTCATGATCTCGGGGCTCCTGGGTTCAAGTCCCATGTCAGGCTCTGTGCTGAAGGCACGGAGCCTGCTTGGGATTCTTTCTCTCCCCCTCTCTGCCCGTCCCTCTCTCTCTCTCCAAAAATAAATATACTTTAAAAAATCCTAAAAATTTATAACAATCCTAAAAATTTACAACATTATCAGTATTGGGTTTTGAATCTGAAAGCTTTCTAAGATATCAAAAACTAATTAATGACTAATCATTTTAGCCTCTCATAATGTTGGAAAGATTGAATTTTCTTCCCTTTCTTGTCAAAAGAGTAAAATAACAGTTGTTATATACAGCAAAAAATAGATAGTAAAAATGTATTATAAGGTGGCTCAGCAGTTAATTAATGAAATACCTTTTCTGTATTTTCACGTTTGTGGTATCGGTTTTTGAAAATTAGTTATTATTTCTTTTTAATTTTTAAATAAGTATTTGTTTTCCTACCTGATTAATTCTTCTCCATAATGAGAGTCCCACAAATTATATGATATTGGAAATCCACAAAACATAGGTTTTTCTCCATTCCCAGCCCATACTTTTTAAGAAGTCATTCTGACGGTTAAATAATTGCTTTGTTATATGGATTACAAGTTATTTGATTTTGCTTTAAATGAATGTTTATTTGAAGGAAGATGGCAGCCTATGTTGGACAGAGCTCTGCCTGGGCGTGAGCAGAGCTGAGTTCTCAGGGTGTCCAGGTGGGTTTTCCACGTCTCTGTATCTCTTTATGCTAATGCTACCTTAGACTACATGTCTCCAGTGGTCCTTCTATGTCTCTGGGTTCTGGGTTCTCTGACAACTCTGGGAAAAATATTCTCTCTCTCCCCTTAATTTTCTTTTGGCTAATAATAGGAAATGAACAGGAGAAACCAAATAACCAATGACTCCCTGTCTGACTGTGTAAATTCACTTTAGCCCTATTAACAGCATCGCTGAAACTTCTTTATCAATATCAATTAGACTGAAACTCTAACAATTGCTGTGAAGTAAAGAAAAATAAGCAGGTTGCTGGGGCCAAAGCAGAGTTCACGGTACAGCAGAATCTGCTGTGGGAAGGCTGGCTGGGCTAGGGTATGGCTGTAAATCATAAGTCCAGGAACAGGTGTGTGAGACTGGAGGGCTGGCAGATGACCGTGACAGAGGAGGGAGGCCACAGCAAGAGCAGCGAAATCAGCAAGCTCGCAGATCAGGCCATGCCAGGCCACCACTTAGGTCTGTGGTTCCCAGGGCCAGCTGAGTATGAGAATCACCCGCAGAGCTTTTAAAACCAATAATGCCACCAACCCACATTATAATTTACATTTCTCAGGTGATTCTAATGTGCAGTTAGTTCTGGAAAACAAGGGCCTCAGTGCTGTGCTTTGGGGGCAGCCCAGAGGCTGGATGCTTATAGCTCCCTTTTAAAGAAAGGCCAAATAATAATAATAATAATAATAATAACAACAAAATGAAAAATAAATAGCAAAGGCTAATATCAGAGTTGGATTCATTTAGTAAGTGAATTTAGTTAAATACAGATCTTCCTGAAGGAAAAATATCATTAGTCACTTACACTTTAGTACATCCCTGTCCAAGAAATGGAACTTTCTGTGATGATAGAAATGTTCTATATGTAGTGTGGAGTCCCATTCAGTGGCCTGCTAGCCACATGTGGCTATTGAGCACTTGAAATGGGGCTAGACTAATGTAGCAACTAAGTTTTTAATTTAATTATTTTTTTTAAAAGAACACTGTTTCAATGCTTATATATTTTTGAGAGAGAGAGAGAGAGAGGCAAAGAGAGAGAGAGAGAGAGAGAGAGAGAGAGAGAGAGAGAGAGAGAATCTGAAGCAGGCTCCAGGCTCTGAGCTGTCAGCACAGAGCCCAATGCAGGGCTTGAACCCACGAACTATGAGATTGTGACCTGAGCCAAAGTCGGACACTTAATTGCCTGAGCCACCCAGGTGCCCCTTAATTTAGTTAAATTTAAACTAATTTAGATGGAAATAGCTACATGTAGCTAACGGCTCCCATTTTATAGGTCAGTGCGGTTCTGTTGTAAATGGCTGAGGAATGAAAAGGTAGAGAGAATAAGGTTCTGGAAGACCCAGGGCAGGGAGCAAGAAGGCAGATAGGTAGGGAAACAACGGTATTTAATAAATGGCTTCAGGGCAAAATACTGTGGGAGACAAAGATGAAATTAGATCTGTAGTACATATCAAATATTTTCTTAAATCCTAGAAACATAACCAAGTGCTTTCTTCATTCAATATAATTTACACTGTCATTGAATTAAAAAACATCTGTATAGATCAGCATAGATAAAGTAAAACATAAAACGCTGAGAAACAGATAAAGTTTCAGGAGTATGTTTGGCATGCCCCCACTTATTCAACACTTTAAAGTAGAAAAAAACAACAGTGCGTATTGTTTGCAGAGACATGCATATGTGCTAAACACTTGAAAACGTCGGACAGAAAACTCCCAACTTTCAGGTAAGGGTTGCCTCAGGCAAGTGAGCTGGGGAAAGGAGAGGGGGTGGAGGAAATTTTAGTTTACAGACCTGAAACAAATATGGCAAACTACGAATGCTTACTATCAGAATTGGGTACACGTGTGTTCTAGTATCTTCTGTGCTCTTCTCTGTGTTTGAAGTGGAAACGTGAAATTTTCAAAATTGAAAATTTACTTATTGTTAATGAAATAAAGGTTTGCCATCAGGTTGGGGCAGGCTTCTGGGAAGAGTTGGTGGGCAAAATTCTTTCAGTCCAAAATCAAATTATAAAATGTCAGATATCTTTAGATATTTTTATAGGTAATTGAAGATATTCAACATTATTTTGTTTTTAAGAAATTTTTTTTCAAAATCAGACATAGAATCCGAAGCAGGCTCCAGGCTCCCAGCTGTCAGCACAGAGCCTGACGCGGGGCTGGAACCCCATGAACTGTGAGGTCACGACCTGAGCTGAGGTCGGACGCTCAACTGACTGAGCCACCCAGGCGCCCCTCAACATTATTTTGTCATGGAAAGTAATCTATGTTACTTTAAGGGAGCATTCTTCTCTACTCTGTGCTATACTACATTGTACTACAAATTCTACTGATCTACCAAAATTTTCCCATAATTAAAGGTTTATGTATAAACATCCCTGATCGTTGCCCTAGAAAACATGGAAGCCAAAATTTTATCTTTTAAAATACAGAATCATTAATAATAATAAATGAACCACTATTGCTATATATCAACAAAATGGTTCATATCTATACTTCACGTTCATCTTTAAATATACTGACAAACTCTTTACAGTTTTAGCAAAAATACAAGGTAGCAATTTGTACTCTTACCACTAACTGATCACATGACTAATTAAGCAACAACTAATAAATGGTGAAATTAATATTTGAATCCACGTTTATCTGTTTCTAATTCTTACTATGAAATGATATGCCCCGATTCGAGAAACCCCCCGAAAACAAACCACCAGAGTCCAGAGCCAAAGGCAAGCGGCAAGGGTCGTTTATTGCAGGTTCGAAACCGGTCCTCCGCGCACTCGTTGCCGGAGGCCGTTGCAAGAGGCCCCGAGCAAGGATCTTACAGCTTCTTTTATAGACAGGCACAAACAAGTTAGGGATTTTTTTGAGGTTACAGAGTTGTTATAGGTTGACATTTAAATTTGAACGCTCAGCAGAACTTGATTGGTTCCCGCCTTTATTTCAAACCATTCAGCAGAACTTGATTGGTTCCCACCTTTATGTCAGACTACCACGGGGCGCGCCCTGGCTGGTTTCCGGAAGGCGGTGGAAGGGAAAGATCTTTTCTTTGCAGTTGTGAGTACACCTGGTAATTTTTCTCTTAGCCTCTCAGAAACACTAAAGCTACACTCTCTTACTTTCCTTATCCTTAACACGGAGAAGTATTAAAATGAAAAAAATCATCAAAGACACATCACAACTTTTAATGGTGGGTTAATTGCCTTGGCTGCTCTTGGCCACTTAGTGGTGATCGTTCTTGCCCAGTCTTTATAAAAGTGCACAGGCGTGGGCTCACTTCAATCTAATTCTGTGCTCTGAGACGGGAAGAATGAGTACATTCCAAGACACTGGTTTGTTATTAAAATTTTGTACTGAAGCTATTTTGTGTGTGCAGTTCCCCGGTCAACTTCCCTTCTTACTAATCCGAATCCTAATAGTAATAAACACAAATAAAATGCTAACGGAAGTGTAATGAAAATATTAAAAAAGAATGATTATAACATGCTAGATAGAAAACCCTTCTTCATATAACTTTAAATGATACAGCTATATTCTCTCCTGTTCGTTTGACTGAAAAGACCCAACCTCCCTCATCTTGACATTCTTCACGTAAATGTTTGATCTTGCAGATACTGTCCTGTTCTTCCATGCAGTGCATCTACCAAGGAGAATAGTTAATGTAGAGAAATTATAATTTAGAAAAAATGATGATCAATAAAATATGATACAGCAGTCAGAGCACTGCTATGAGAAGGCTAAAGATATTAACGTAAGGGTGGTTTTATATGTGAAAATTGTGTATCTAAAAAGAGATCACTGTTCACTGCCTCCGGATAAAGTTACAGATCTGTGTAAATAGTAATACATTAAACTTAGCAAAATTCAGAGTAAACGAATTAATTTTTCTTCATTACAGGACTTCTCAGAGCCTTTATTTTGTTAACCTGATTGATTGTTCTTCAAGAGAAAGGTTTACTGTGCAAGACTGTGTGATCCTCCACTTAGTTCAGACCCTCTTACTTGGTAAGTGTTTCCAGGAACATACATTGAGCACTGCTGCTCCTACAAGCTATGTCTTTCAATATCCTGTCTTGCTTTTTGCTTAGTAAGCATTTGTTTATCGAATTCCTGTTAGGTACCTTGTACTATGTTGGAGTCTGGAGACCTCATGAAGTTCAAAGTGTACTTGCAAAAGCAGATACCCAAACAAAATTGTTACACAATAGGCTTAGTTCAAGGTTGACTCTGGGTTAGAAAAATACTAGCAGATAGGGAAGAAAAATCTTTTGCATTAACAGCGCAGAGGAGAGTAAAACATCCCAACTGCAGGCAGTCGGAGAAGTGAAGTTTAGGGTTGCCCCCACGCCAGACTGAGAAGTAGGGAGTTAACCTTTAGTATCCACGATAACACTGCAACTCCACCAGGAAGGAACCATGATGTTTGTTTTTCTTTTCAGCAATACTATTCAATGTATCTAGCATAGAGTAAACATTCAAATGTTTGTTCCTTAATTACTAAGTGAATGCATGGCCCCCACTTTATAAGCCCACATCCTTTCCAGTAACTCACTTATAATACTCTCCTCTGGAGTTGTGGCTCTAATTCTTTGTTTCCAACTCACTCCTTATATTTAGGGCTGGACACCTCCTGAAACTCTGGTCTCCTTATTCATAACTGAAGATCTCTTTCCTGAACCAATTGAATAGGACTTCCTTTAGTTTCTCTAGAAATGTATTTTCTTATCTGCTCTCTCAAAGCTGGTCTTTTTCTATTTTCCAAGGAAACAGCTACTCTGTCTGATGTACTGATTCTCACTAATGTGCTAATTGGGAGTGTGTTAGTTTTAGACTTCTGAGAAGCAGATGCCAAAATGGAATTAGGAGTGCAAGAGAGTTTTGGGGGGACATGCTTCTGAAGGTTAAAGGGAAGGGAATAGGGGAGGATGTGAGAACCTTCCATCTGACCTGAGTGAGGGCAGGAGGACTGGGGTGGGGAGAGAGTGTCAGACTACAGCAGAGTTCTGAGATTTTGGCCAGGTCAATGGAGGGATCTTGGGACAAAGCTACCCATCACAGCAGACCCCGCCAGGTAGGAATGGCTGGCCCTGATGCCCCTGCAGTGCTCAGCCATTGGCTGGGAGGGAACCAGGGGGTGGAGATGTGGGGTGTGATGGGAGCAACAGCTGGAGCCCTTGGTCAAATAGGCTTCCCACTGCAGGATTGTTTTTATGATCCCCACTGGGAAAGAATAGAGATCTGCCCCTTTTGTGTCTCTCTCCTTGCCCTGGTAACAAGTGGGCATTTTCTAGTGCTCTCTGGAAACAAGGCTCTGCTCTCATTTACATTCACATTTCCCAGGCGTTTTTGTGTGTGTTTGGGCACACATAGAAAAGGATAATATATTGGCAGCACATTATGGAAAATAGTGGAGGCTGCTCCAGGCAAAAGTTCAGGGGCCCAAGTAATTCAGAGGACTGAGGGAATAAGTATCTCAAACTCTCTTAATCCCTTTGAAGCACACTGTACAGAATCTGCTTTGCCCCGTCAGTTATTTTGCAGAGGGATTTTCTCTGCACGGTGGTTCTCAACTCTGGCTGTACGTTAAAATTACCTAAAGAGATTAAAAAAAAAAAAAGTGAATTCCCTGATCCCACTCCAGACCATAGGCAAATCACAAGCTCTAGTGGTATACTAGTGGTGTACTGATTTTTGTGTACAAAGTTGAGAACCACTATTCTGGTGTCTCCTATAATGCCAGGGCAAGACCATAGGGCAGGCAGTCCCTAAGGCATACATCCTTTTCTCCAAAATGAGGGGGTCCTGAGAAGAATGATAATGTGTGAAGAGTATTAGGGTAGTCATTGCCTTCACCATCTTTTTTTTCCCCCATTCCTCTGGGTTTTCTAGGAGCTGGGAAGCCTGTACAAGGCTGAGTTTCATCGCTTACTACCTAAACCTGACTTGCAATAGTGCTTTGGTACTGAGTTCATATGGAAAGGCAAAAGACTCAGGAAAGTCAACATGATACTGAAGAGGTCTTGTGGTTTTTGAATTTTTCTACCAGGAAAATTGGCAAATATTACAAATCAGTGACTTTTCTTTTCCCCAGTCAGTTTTACTGTATACCACTGTTTTTATGTATATTTTTATACTGAGATTTCTCCTTCTAGTTCTATTTATTTTGTTGTTGTTGTCCAATTTATTTGTTGCAGATACCTGGTTATTTTTGCAGGTTATAACACACTGTGGTGCGGTTTAACATGTATTTCCTATAAATAAGCACGCAGCATGACCAGATTCATGTTGATAGTTTTGAAGACCATTTTATTGGTGTCATGCTCTTCCATAAAGAGGCACATAATTAGTGCTTCTCCTTCTTTTTGTGAGGTTTACAGCCAGTGATACTCAAGGACCTGATTCATTAGGTCATTACAGGTTACAATGTCATTCTTACTTCCATTGCCTGCCTGGAACCCATCTATAAAGAGAAACTCCTCTTGACTATGATTTGGTTGTACAGTGACATCTATTTTATAGGAAAGGCAGAGCACACATTCAACTTTTTTCCTTTATTTACCATGCTTGTAATAACCAATCAGTTCCACAGCATCCTCTAGTGACAAACATTGGGTTGTTTTTGGTTCCCAGAATTACTAGAACTCATGGATATAAGCATATATGATATGTTTTCACCCATTGTAGTCATCATCCTAATAGATGTCCCACATTTGACTGGTGGGACCGCTTTAGGTTAGAACCTGAGTCCTTCTGACCCAATTCCAGCCTTTCACAGGTTCATTCATCTGCTGTGATAACATGTTCCAGGCTCATCTTATATACTTCCTGTCCCAGACCTAGGAATTATATATATCTTTAAGATAAGATTCTTTTTTAGTGAAAAATAGCACTCAGGGACCATAACTCAGGGTCAGGCTTTTCTACTACTCACTATTTCTAGGCCTTTTCAATGAACAGAGCTACAAAAAAATATAAATTAATTCTGGCACAATTATTTCAATGCAATTTCAGAACTGTATGGGTTTTAGGTATCCTCAACTATCTTAAATTTTTGTCTCTTTTCTCCAATACCAAGAATTCTAGTTTTACAGGATAATGGGATGCTGAAATCTGAATATCACATAATTACTCATTTGATTTAATACATGTGATTCACAGAACACTCTCAGAATAATGACATCATTACTGCTAACAATGTAATTATTGAAAGAACTAAGCATTTTAGCAGTTCTTGTGTCCCTTGATAACCTACTAAAACTACATGAATTTCTGTATTTTAAAGTAATTTGAAATATTTCTACTTGGCACACTCGTGGCATTAATAAATGCGAAGTAGATTTACTTGTTTTTTAAGATAATTTTTGATATTTAGAAACACTTTTTTAAATTTAAGTTTTGTTTTAAAATTATGTAACATACATATATGCCCTAACATGCAAATCTACAAAGACAAGAAGTATACAACGTCAAAATTAAAATTTCCAAAATATTTCACGCGAAACTTGAACTTGCTTTTTTGAGTGTAACTTTTCAAAGTCAGTTTAAAATAGCAACATGGAATTCCTTATCTTTGATGAAGAAATACTTGGTTCACAAAGCAGTGATACAAGTATTACAACCTCTTGTTTTACCCACCCAAAAACTTACAAACGTTGAAATTTTACTAAAGAAACTGATGTCTCTTTTTCTTCTTTTGTGGATAAATGTACTATGACCCTGTGTCCTGATTAGTGAGCACACAGGCTTGGAGTCACCACCACCTGGTGCTACTGCTGCCGGGGGATCTGGCCAAGCTTCCTCACATCAGCTGACCTTGGTCTGTCACCTGTCCCTGGGGCACCGGGCACATAAGGTCATCCCACGGCTTCCCCACGGGAGGAACATGATGGGCAGTGGCGTCCTCTGAAGCTGGTTGCTAATGGAGTTGTCCAAGTGGTATGACAACTTCCCGATGATCTTGGTTTACCAGTCGTATCACTGAGGGATGGGAAGTGCCAGGTGCTTGTCACCTGCAGAGACAGGGAAGTGTGCCACTAAGCCCTGTGTCACCACTTACCATTCGAGAAGATCCAGACAAATCTGCTCTTGGTCAGAAATGACCATCCCCAGGGCTCTAGCCCCCCAGAGTGGTGAAGGAATCAATATCTCTGGTACACAAGCAGCTCATGCTGGTTGAGAAGAGCTGCCATCATGTACTTTAAGTAAAACACATTTGAGAGCAAATTTTCTTTTTAAATCCTTTCCTCACCACTCTCTGGTGGGTGCCATAAAGGGAATGTAGGCTCAAATAGCTATTTTTAAATGGCATGTTTGAAGATATTTTAAAAATTGAGAAACAACCCTACTGTAGATTGTATCTTATGTGGGTAAAAAAGAGAGTTTTTAGGTGGAAAACAAAAAAAACTATGGGCATATGAGTTGTTTTTCCTAGATTACTTCTCACTTTGTCAACCAACTGTACTTAAGTGGTTATGACCATCCCAACTGGGGCCTCACATTGGGAAACTCATTGTGGCCTTGCCTTAACATTCCATTCACTACAACTAAATCAGAGAAATACAAAAATTATAGAGAAAGTTCTACTTTTTGAAGAAGACATCCCATAAAATCATCACTTCCATGTACATTGAAATCTGTTAGCTTATGGGCACCCAAATTCTGTCAATAGACAGAATAACATAGCAAATTTCTCAGATCTCCAGACAGAGCTCGGGAATAATGTAAAGAAGTGTGCATGCGTGTGTGTGAGGGTGGGTTGGGGGTGGATGTGTATGTGTGTTGGATGGTAGAGGATAGGCAGTAAAGTAAGAATATCGTGGGAGGAGAGGGAAAGTAAAGACTGAGGGAAAGGCTGGAGATGGAAAAGATTTGGTTACAATAGAGAGAAATATGTGGTCAGAGGTAGAGATTGTTATCATAGGCACAGAAGTGCCCTTTTATAAACTGTTGGTTAATTCCATAAAAACTTTGTAAGTGCCTGCCGCACTGGCAGCTGAGATACAACGGGGGTAAAACCAGGTAAACCCCCTACCGTTCACATTTTACATTCTTGGCACATTTGGTGTAGCTCCCAAACCTCAGTGAATGATCATCTTATAATATATTTAGGAAAAATCACTATTAATAGTGTGTCTTGAAGGAAAGACGTACATTCAATTTGATTTCTAATCTTGAGAAATGTAGCAAAACAGAAAATAGTGTACAACTTGTCTTCATTTCAAGAAATACGATGATTTTTAAAAATGCATAAAATGTCACAAATGGTTTCATGAAATGTTATAAAAGCAAAGTGTCCGTTGCATTATCACTCTATAACATGATATATATTTTCCTTCCTATATTTTTATAGGAATTATGTGAAGTCTGTGTTTTCAGGAAATTTACTTTCTGATTGCCCATTGATCCCACTATGCAAAATTACTTTATAAACTATTTAATTATATACAGAGGAGACAGGAGGCGTTCTATCCCCCACTTATCGTATTTCAGGGAGCTTCCCTACTCTCCTCCAGGGGCCCTGACCTACGCCAGGTCAGGGTAAACAAAACAAGGCATCTTATCACTCTTTAGTAAATGGAACAATAGTGCCAGAGGTCTTGGCATAGTGATGTACCAGAAAAGCTTCGAGAGGCCAAGGAGACATATGTCTGAAGACATACGTCTATTTTAGGTAGAGTATTTCAGGAAGGATCAGTTTCTGTCACCCCTTCCAGATACACACAGGACCTGAAAGTACTCACTCTTCCAGCTCCATCAAAGGGGAAACCAGATGGAATTCCCAATTCTTAGCTCAAACGTAGAGAAAGAAGTGAACTACTGGGGACAAGACAGAAAAGGGAATATGGCCAGAGAAAGACAATGAACACTCTCATGCCCATACGAATTTATCAATTTGGACCAGGCTCTGGAATCCAAAATAGGATTTTCAACTAGTAAGAATACGGCTAAAGAATTTCACAGATACTTTATTGTTATTATTATTGTTGCAGTTGTTGTTACCATAGAGACAGACTCTAAACATGCCTCTCGTCACACCTCCCATGAGATCAATGCCTGCCCCTAATATTCAGAAAACGGGGTGGGGGGGGGTCACAATGAATGTCAGCCAGAGCAGACCACGCCCACTACACCATGTCCAGGGGATTGAGGGCGAAAGAGCAAAGCTGTACACATCGAAGGACCCAACCGTCATCTTTCTCTTCTTTGAATTCTCAGCATGTCCCTTTTGTGTCTGTCCTGCTTTTGGATTAGAATTTGACTGTAGGCTGTGGACTGTTGTAAAATAAGAACTATCCAGTGAAAAACAACAGAGTCGTGGCAAAAGTGCGAGATGCCTGAAGCTTTACTTTTCTCATTTAATCCTAAAAACAATGCCACATATTATTATTTTTATTACTGTTATTTTGCAAATGAACCATCAGGCTCAGAGAAGTTAAGTGAATTGTAACATGTCACCTTGGTCAATAAGTGGGAAAAACAGAATCTATCCCTAAATCTATCCAATGCCAGAGACTATATATTTTGCACTATGTATCATTGTCATGTTAATTTAAGGGGCTCTGTGAAATTGCTTTATGTGTCTACAGTTGCATAAGTGCTGTGAGGGCCACGAATGAGTCACTATTTTGTGTACTTGGTTAAGTAGCTCTGATCTGTGGGCTTACATGTTAGCCAGACTTGTTTCACTCACAGCAGGCATTCAGCCTTCTGAGGAGGGAATTCTAAGTGTTTATCTCTTCTGATGCTATGAAGATTGTTTCCTGAGGAAAATATTCTTTGATCCCTTCTTTTCTAGGACCTGCTGTTATTTCTTTGGGTATGGAAGTAAAGTATATGGGTCAAAAGATGCCCTTTGGAGGCAGACAAGATTTGGGTTCAAAAGCTGGTCCCATCACTTTCTAGCTATGTGATTTCAACCTAAATTTTCTCATCTGCACAGTGGGGATAATGCTAATATCTATTCATGGAGTAACTGAGAATTAATGAAATAATGTACTTAAAATCATAGCACAGTGTTCCGTAGTAATCCAGGCAGCTGAGCGAATCTACTTGGAACAGTAGGCATACCTTGGAACAGAACTAGGCATACCTAGGTCAAGACGTTATTATTTAACTTTCATTGCCAATGGCACTCATTCTGACTCTTTTTAAAAACTGCTTCCTACTCATTTTTTCTGCCTAAAAGGTCATAATTTCTCTGTAGATGGTTCTATTTCTTCTGGAAAAAATAATTTCTTCATAAATAACAGCCCTGTAATGATTTGGTGCTATTCTAATCTTAGCCATGCAGAAAACGCATGTTTGCAGACAGTGATGATAACTCTCCATCTCAATTTTCCATGGTGAAGTTTGTTGTTCCTTTTCTTCTTCAGCCAGGCCACCAAAACAGAAAAGCTCTTAGCTATGTGAGTGGATCAAATATGTGTCAGACATCTCTAAAAAGCATGCTTGTCTAAGAAAACATGGCTCCCTCTTCAATGCCAAGACATGGGAAGAGCTCAATTGTTCATCAGGAAAGTGTTCAGGGTAACATTTTTAACCAGCCACATCCTTCTTTTCTAAATATTTTGGTAAGCTCAAGTGGATTTGTATGAATTTCACTTAATTCAGAGATTTTCCAATTATAAATTGCAAAGTCCATCCCCAAAGATGCCTTTCTTGGGTGGGAACTGAGACCCAGACATCAGTATTTCCATGTGATATACAAAAATCTGGGGAAATGAGAAGGTGGCTGCCAGATGTTAAGAAAGTCAGCCTGATGTGGGAGGAAAATAGATCAAAGGGCTGCCTGCAACTAGTTTGCTCCAAAAGGCCAGAGGAATCCCTTTTAAGTAGCTTCTGATTCATGTATGCTATATTCTAATGGCCAAGTCCTTCCTCAGCTCTTCAGGTGTCAGGATGAAGTCCATAATGCACATACCTAACAGAGATTTTATTGACTCCCCTTGTACTCCCAGCAGGCTTCTCACAAAGAGAAGAGGAAGGCATATATCCTGCCTTAGGAGCTTATATTTCAGTTGAGTAGACTTGAAATGACTCTTCCCTAAGACAAACTTGCAAGGCTTGTTTTGACTTAATATCAAGTCAAATGCATTTAGACTCCTAGAAGATGAAGTGTGGCCATGAGACAGAAGTGGGAGGGTTACTTGGATTTAAAGTCAAGAGATCTGGACTTTTAGGTCAAGTTTGTCTCAAACTTTCTAGATCACCTAGGGCAATCACTTTATGTATTCTAGCCTTTGATTTCTTTGCTAATAAAGCCCTGAATAAATAATCTTTAAATCTCTTTCAGTAATCTATTTCTACAATCCAAGTGCAAATTATATAATTCCAGGCAACAATACTGTATGTAGGAACCTCTAAGCACTGTGCATCCTGTCCCCTGGAATGGTAGACTGAGGGATGAATGAGTCATAGATCCTATGGACAAGGGCTTACTTTCTATTGGGCAAACTTGATGTGCATCCAGTGTGGACCTGTGGCTGTAGAACAAAGAGGGCTACATGTTCTAACAGAGGCCCAAGAAAAGTAAGACAAGAGTGTCTGGATATATTCATTGATTTTATGTCTTTTACTTTCTCAGGAACTGGAAAAAAGCCAAAAGGTCATTCATACCAGATTGATAACTTCTCCCTGATCTGAACCTCTGTTACTATTTCAATCTATATAGAGATCCCTCTCTCTCTCTCTCTCTCTCTTTCTCTCTCTCTCTCTCTCTCTCTCTCACACACACACACACACACACACACACACATCACATCACATTGTACATCATGGGCAAGATGTGTTTAAATCGTGTTTTGTTTTGTTTTTATATTAACCAATGTTCTAGCTGCACAGGGGAAAATGGTACCTTCATCAGGGTTCTTCAGTTGCAAGCAGAGTAAACAGACTCCGGACAATTTAAGTAAAAGGGAATTTATTGTAAGTTGCTGAGTGAGATCACAGAATTAAAGAAGTATAAGACCCAGGGTAAGAAAGTTCAAGAAGCAGTTAGCTCCAGGGGTCCTTGTGGCCATAAAAACCCTATTGCCTTTATCAGTGAACCACCCAAACTAGAAGGTGTAAGCTCCAACAATCTTTTCTGACTTTAGGCTCAAGAGTCAAAATCCTTAGAAGACAAAAGCTCATTAGCATAGCTAAGGCTTTCTGCTAACCTTTTGGCAAGTCAGGGAGGGCACACTGTTTTGTGACAGCTCCAAGACTGCAAACGATGAAAGGCTATGGGAACTTCGGAGATGTAAATATCCAAGGAAAAAAAAGAGTGAATGGGTGCTGAGGAGTGGACACCAACATCCATCCACTGTAGTAAGCAATTTGAAGAAAGCCTGAATTTTTCTTTAATGACCAATCACCCTTGAAATTTTCCTTTGCCAATGCAAAATGAATAAAACTTGTAGAGATTTTAGAAGAGAGTTTTATTCTAACCCAAATTAGGATAGCTGCTCAGGAAACACAATCTTCACAAGGAAGAAAGTGCTCTGGGGAATGAACAGTTTTTACAGGACTATATACCTTTTTACATCTTGTAAAAGCTCAAAAGATTATAGATTATCATACGGGCAGGAACCACAAGATTTAAGGCAAGGCATGCAGGGAGTGGGAATATTGATTTCCTTTAGGCTACTCATTTACAAACAGGTGCACAATGTATGCTTGGTGGTCATAAATCAGGCTTATGGTTTAAACAAAGTTTATGTGCAGTCATGTTGACTTAGAAAGAAATCTAAAATGGCCACCCTTATGCCTCAGGCCTTTAGAGAGCTTTTTGTCTCATCACCTTAAAGACCGAGGTTTGATTACTTTTTTCATTTATTTTTAAAATTAACGTTATTTTTAATATACCTGTGATTTTTTTTTCAGATTTTTTTGGTGGGTAAATGGATGTTCCAGAAATATATACCATGTTTATTCTTGGCTGTCAGTAACCCCTAACACATCCTGTGAAGCTCCTGAGAACAATTATGGTTATCTAGGGAAAAGGAAATGTTAAGAGCTGATGCTGGTGTCAGAGAATCTACATTTGAATCTTCATTATCTACTTGGTGTACAACTTTAGATAAGTCATTTGACTTCTTTGAGTCTCTGATAATCCCCGACTAATGTGTAACGAATATAAAATGCATAGAACAGTTCCTGGTAGCTACAACATGTTAGTTATATTGTAGTTGTTACTGCATCGATCGATGATAGGTCAAAGGAGAGAGGTAAAATGTGTATTTTACTTTCTAAGGAACTGGAAGAAGTCAAAAGACCTCTCAGGCAAGACTGATAATATCTTTCCCCTGTTTTAAAATGTTCCATAAAATGCGGGTTTCATCATTCTCTATTCTTCTTAGAATGTGCCATCTAGCCAGGTATATCTCATATTTCCTACTTATATCAACTGCAATACTTTTTGATGATAGTGTCTTTGCCTAGAAGTATGTTTCCTTCCCCCCGACCCTTTTCACATTTATTCCATTCATACATCCAGATGAGTCACATCTTTCACTTCTTTTCAGCTTTCCAAAGAAGCTGGCCATCTGCTAAGTGCATTCATGGGATGTCAGTCACGAACAATTGAATTCCACAGAAAGGAAGAAATGGGGAAAGAATCATATCTGAGGAGTCAGAGAACTCAATGTTGTTCTGGGCTTTTTCTTTTCTAAAGTGAATCAAACTTGAATATGTATCCAACTGTTTTAGCTCAGAATGTTCATGGAACAGAGATCAGAGTGGTTCCAGAGATGGTCATTACTTGTCATTCGTGTTCTGTTTCAGAAACCTCAGGACCTCCATGAACCACCCCCCACATAACTTTTCAGTATGTTATGGGCAATTTGAGAGGCTGCCTCTTCAGTAGCTCTGGGATCATTTATACCTTTCTCTTTTTTTTTCTTAGTTAGGAGCTTCTGAGGCAGCAGAAGTCAGAGCTCTGGCTCCTTACTCTAACTCAGCAGTAAACATAAATAATCAATCACAGAAAAACAAAAAAGTCAACAGGTCATCAGGGGTTTCACATCTTTGTATCCAGGCAGAATTTTCCTGGGATGATGATTTATACCCATATCAGCATTCTTATTTTTTAAAAAACAAGTTCCTTATTCCCCTTTTATCAGTAATTTATTTTTCACTGATTTACTGATTTAGCTCAATGACATTTCATGCTTTTTTCTATCACCTGTTGTTGTTATTTACCTTTTAAGCCAAACGACTAAAAACTTCGTTCTAAGACAACATTAAATTTACTTTATAGGATATTTAGAAATATATATATATATACGATATTTAGAAATATATATATAGGATATTTAGAAATATATATATATATATGTTTATTTATTTATTTTGAGAAAGAGAGAGCATGAACAGGCGGGGAGCAGAAAAAAGGGAAAGAGAGAGAATCCCAAGCATGCTCCACACTGTCAGCATAGAGCCCCATGCGGGGCTCGAACTCATAACTGTAAGATCATGACTTGAGCTGAAACCAAGAGTTGGACTCTCAACCGACTGAGCCACCCACGCACCCCTTTACATTTTCTGTAGAAGCTCCCTGCCCAACCTGGGTCTTTACATACTTTTATCTCTAAGTATATACATCGTGTTTCCTACAAGAAACAAGATGCTTTTCAGTTTGCTCTGGTTTCCATTGTGACCACCGACTTGTACCGACCACCCACCAGATCCTTGTTTTTCATGCATAAAAAATTTTAAAACCACATGTTTCAGCGAACATTTCTGGTAGAAACTCCTACCTCGAGGGAGGGAAATTAGGTATTCTTTTGATTTATTAATTAGCCATTAGGCAAACGCATTTACGGGAATGCAGAGAAACACATGCTGCTATGACGTCCAGGTGGCTAAAGAAAAGTTTCCTGCAAACAGAATAAAAGGAAACAAAAGGAAACCTCATAGAAACCACATTTAGGGAAGTTCCAGAGGGCGTATCTTTATTAGCCTCAAGTACAGAGACAGTATACAAATTTCTAGTGGAATTCTAGGCACTTATCAAAATATTCCCTTCACTCAACCCATGGGATATTTTAAGGAGGAATTTAATAACGACTTGGCCGTGAACAACTGCGGGGCATAGCTACCAAGTTAACATTCAGGTTTGTCAACACTTTAAAAAGCAAGTGTCCGTGATGTGCATTTCTGTATACCTGGGAGGTACGTAAATGGTTTCTGTTTTGTTTTGTTTTGTTTTGACCTTGTAGTGCTCCAGACACAATCCAAGCGAAAGCCTTTACAGTCTTTTTTTTTTTTTCACATCCTCTTATAAACTATTCGGGTTCTGTATGGACATGGGCATGCTGTATAATAATAAGGTGCTGTTTTCTTTTGATCTTTTTAAGGATGACCCACCCCCCCAAAATGTCACATTCCAGTTGCCATTGTGATATTTTTCTGACTCACACTAGAATGTAGCTGCAGGTTGTGAGCCACTTAAAATTGGTAGACAGAACTGATTTCCCAGGTGCTGGCAAAAGCCTTCTCCTAAAAATTACCTTTGCTAATATTATCAATTTTTGAAATTTTACCATTAGATATTTATCAATTTTGTTCCCTATGTGTTAAACTATAAGTACCCAGGGAAGAAGGCAGCTGTAACACTTCTGGTTTTAGCACTCACTTATGGTTCTCTCAACTTTCTAGTTGGTGGTGAATTTTTTTTTTTAATGTTTATTATTTTTGAGAGAGAGAGAGAGAGACAGAGAGACAGAGACCAAGCAGGGAAGGGGCAGAGAGAGAAGGAGGCACAGAATCAGAGGCAGGCTCCAGGCTCTGAGCTATCAGCACAGAGCCCGATGCGGGGCTCGAACCCACAGACCGCGAGATCATGACCTGAGCCGTAGTCGGCCGCTCAACGGACTGAGCCACCCAGGTGCGCCGGTGGTGGATTTTGATGAAGGGAGAGAGAGAAACAGAAAGACCATGAGGTACCCTGGATCAGAGGCATGGGGGAGATGGTATAAGATAAAGAAGGAAAAAAGGGGAGGCTTTATAAAAGGGAGATTAGTATGAATGTTCACTTTTTTTTAAGAGCTCATTTAATGCCACTTTCTCCCTGAAGTCTTTCTCGTGTGATCCAGTCAGAAGCAAAATGGTGCCTCTCTCCTATCAAATCCAGGAGGATTCAGCAACCAATGTCATGATATTCACACGTACTCCCTTGCACTGCAGTCGTTTTTGCAAATGTTTAATCTCCTGATTCGTGAACACATGTATTTTGTAAATCTCTCTCCTTCTTATCCCTCCACCCCCTGCTTCTAATTCATAAGAGAGTTGGCCTAAACCTGGAGCAAGTCATTTTCACAGTGTTTAATTCTGAAGTCAAGAGATGAGGAGAGAGAACAAAGTGTTCTCTTTCATGAGAACAAAGGATGCTTCCCTGAACTATAACTTTAGAGAACCCTGTCAACACAGTCTGCCTTTGGCTATAAGAAAAGCATGCTCTACACCAGAAAACAGCCTGGCTTAAGTAAATCCTCTATATGACTAGATTATGTGCCATTTGAGTAATAACAGTAATATTCATGTTGACATAGGTCTTTATCCTCACTGCAATATAGCAATTCTGTGATGATGTCTGGGGTTTGTTAATTCCTCTCTCTCTTTTTACATTTTCTGTTTCAATAAAGAATGAGTCATCTGAAGCTTAGACAAGTTAAATGACTTGTTTAAAAAGCAGAAAGTTCTCATGTCTGCAAAGCATACTATACCCAGAAAGGGAGAGTCGGATCACTTTAATATCATAAGTGTCTTATTGAACCTTTTTTTTTTTGCCTACGCTTCTTCCTCTATCTCATTTTATAATGACCATCTTTCTGTTTATCCAGATACAAGCTCAGAACCATTTTGTCTCTTTCTTTGTCCCCAGAAAGCAAGAACCCTCTCTTCTGTTTAAGGTCTGTTTCCTCGCCCAAACTACTGAAATATGCACACACTAATATCTTAACTTTCCCACCCATTATCTACACTTGTCAGACTATTCTTAAAGTTTTGAATATTTTGCAACCTGCTTCAACTATCCATTGATAGCTGTGGGATAAAATGCACATTCTACTTAGCAAAATCTTCAAAATATGGCCTCTTATTCCCCATCTCACGAGTTGATTCCCTTACTTCACGTTGAGTCATCCAGGAAAAGAAGAATGTATCTTGGTCTTTACCAAAACAGGTCCGTGCTGTTCTAATTCTGTGCTCCTTCTCACGCTTTTCTCAGCCTCATTTCTGTATCTAAAACTTATTGACCTTCTTCCATATCCTGAGGTCTGTTGTAAGTAGTGTTTATACATTATCTATCACTTATTTCTCACAACAATCCGATGACCTGAGTTTTCTTCTCCCCATTTTAGAGTTGGTACACAGAGTTTTAGTAAGCTTCCAGAGTTATAATGCAGGCAGAATGTGAATCTGCCTCTACCTGACTTTAAAGTGATGCTCTTCGTGTTTCTTCCTTTCATTTGGAATTTTTCCAACTTACATACTTCATCTCAAATGCAAATATTTTGTTCCCCTTCTTACACTCTTTGTGCCGCATTGTATTTAATTGGCTGATGTCATTAAGGATTTTTGCAGCTGAACTTCTGAGGAATATTTGTAGGGTTTTTTGTCTTGTAATTTTTTTTTCTTTCTGATTTTTCTGTCAGAAGAATAATGCAAGTTGGTACATATCCCCCTTTTCCATTTTCTGATAGCATTTGTGTAGGATTAATATTATTTCTTTTATGTTTGGTAGGATTTATCAGCCACTCCATCTGGGCTTGGAATTTTTTTGTAAAAAGCATTTTAATTATGAATTCAGTATTTTAATTGGCACTGGGACATTCAGATTTTCTGTTCCTTCTTGGAGTCAGATTTTAGTAGTTTCTTTTGAGGAAGTTATCCATTTAATCTAAGTATTAATTTATTGGCATACAGTTTTTCATATATGATCCTTTTAATATCTATGGAAAACTCTCTTTCATCTCTTTCATTCCTGATATTGATAATTTGTGTCTTTTTTTATTGATCAGGTGAGCTAGGGTTTTACCAATTTAATCAAAATTTTTAAAAAGCCACCTTTTTGTTTCACATATTTTCCCTATTGATTTACTCCTATTTCATTAATTTCCACTCTTTTTTTGTTTCATTCATTCTATTTAGATAGGGTTGTATATTAGCTTTTTAAGTTAAAATTTTATATCATTGATTCTAGATCTTTCTTCTTTTCTAAGGGAAGCACGGGTTGCTACAAATGTCCCTTTGGCCCTGCTTTATTTTCATTCTACAATTTTGCTATTATGTGTGTTCACTAGCATTCATCTCAAAATATTTTCTACTTCCCCTTTTGATTTAGTTTTTGGCTAATTTGTTAATTTGGTTTCTAAAAACTTATTTACTTTCCAAATTATTTAATTTCATAACATTTTGGCAAATTTCCACATATGTTTATGTTTGAATTCAAGTTTCCTTTTGTTATTAAATAATACACTTTGTACAATTTCAATCTTTTAAATTTATTGGCAGTTGTTGTATGGCCTATGGTCTGTATTGGCAAATACTCCATATATGTTTAAAAAGATTGTAGATCTTCTTGGTTTATGTGGTGTCTTCTGTGTGTGTCAACTAGTTGGTTGAGAGTGTCATTCAAGTCTTCTATATTCTTCCTGATTTTTCTATCTATTGAATACTGAGAGAGGAATGTGAAAACGTTCTACTATGGTTTTAAATTTATTTACTCTATTTCTCCTTTTATTTCTGCCAGTTTTGGGAGATCTGTTATTAGATGTATGTACATTTACAATTGTTGAATTGACTCTTTCAACTTCATAAAATGTTTCACTTTTTTTGCAGTCACATTCCTTGGCTAGAAGTTTATTTTGTCTTATATCAATATAGCAACTCCAGTTTTCTTATGCTTGTTGTTTGCATGCACATTATTTTCTATCTTTTTTCTCTCAGCCTATTTGCATCTTTGTATTTAAGGGTGCCTCTTTTAGGCCACATGGCATAGAGTCTTGCCTTTTCAATCCAGTTTCACATTCTCTGTCTTTTATTTTGTGTATTTGGTCAATTCACATTTAATAAAATTATGTCTATTATGGACTTTAAGTCTACCACTTTGTTGTTATTTTTATTTGTTTCATTTCTGTTTTGTTCCTCTACTCCTCCTTTCCCTGCTTCTCTCTGTGTTGAGCAAATATTTTGCATCCTGTATTTACTTTTTAACATATACCTTGCCAATTTGTTAGTGGTGGCTCTAGGGATTATAAATGCTACTTTTATTTTTTAATTTTTTTTTTTCACTTAAGACAGGGAATACTTTATTCAAATCCATGAGAGAAATGTAGAGCTTGGATCTATAATGAAGCGTTGTGTTTTAATGCATAGGTCAGAAATAGTATATTAGAGAATACACTGCTACATACAAATTAACTGATCAGAGCACAACTTTTCAATATTCAAAACAGAATAAGCTTCCCTGTAAAAGCAGCACTTTTGTGACATTTTTAACTTTAGTATTCCTCTCCTTCCTCTTCACCCTCTCCTTCAACAGAATCCACACCAACCTCCTCATAATCCTTCTCAAGGGCAGCCATGTCCTCACGGGCCTCAGAAAACTCTTCTCCCTCCATGCCCTCACCCACATGCCAGTGAACAAAGGCACGCTTGGCATACATCTGGTCAAGCTGGTGGTCCAGGCGAACCCAGGCCTCAGCAATGGCTGTGGTGTTGCTTAGCACACACACAGCTCTCTGTACTCTGGCCAGGTCTCCATAGGTACCACAGTGGGAGGCTAGTAATTAATGCCAACTTTCAAGCCAGTGGGGCACCAGTCCACAAACTGGATGGTACGCTTGGTCTTGATGGTGGCAATGGCAGCATTGACATCTTTGGGAACCACGTCACCATGGTACAACAGGCAGGAAGCCATGTATCTACCATGGCGAGGGTCACATTTAACCGTCTGGTTGGCTGACTCAAAGCATCCATTGGTGATCTCTGCTACAGAAAGCTGTTCATGGTAGGCTTTCTCAGCATAAATGACAGGGGCATATGTGGCCAGAGGGAAGTGGATGGGGGATAGGGCACAGGTTGGTCTGGAATTCTGTCAGATCAACATTCAGGGCTCCATCAAATCTGAGGGAAGCAGTGATGGAAGACATAATTTGACGAATCAACCTATTGAGGTTAGTGTCGGTTGAGCGTTCAATATCAAGATTTCTACCACAGATGTCATAGATGGCCTCATTGTCTACCATGAAGGCATAATCAGAGTGCTCCAGGGTGGTGTGGGTACTGAGGATGGAGTTGTAGGGCTCAACTACAGCAGTGGAAACCTGGGGAGCTGGGTAAATGGAGAACTCCAGTTGGGCTTCTTGCCATAATTGACAAAGAGACATTCCATCAGCAGGGAGGTGAACCTGGAACCAGTTCCCCCTCCAAAGCTATGGAAAACCAAGAAGCCCTGAAGACCCATGCTCTAGGCGGCCAGTTTCCGAATTCGATTCAAGACAAGGTCAATGATCTCCTTGCCGATGGTATAGTGCCCTTGGGCATAATTATTGGCAGAATCTTCCTTGCCGGTGATGAGCTGCTCAGGGTGGAAGAGCTGGCAAGGTGCCAGTGCAAACTTCATCAATGACTGTGGGTTCCAGGTCTACAAACACTGCCCTGGGCACATGCTTGCCAGCACCCGTCTCACTGAAGAAGGTGTTGAAAGAGTCATCTCCTCCCCCAATGGTGTTGTCACTTGGCTTGTGGCCATCGGGCTGGATGCCATGTTCCAGGCTATAGAGCTCCCAGCAGGTGTTGCTGATCTGAACACCAGCCTGGCCAATGTGGATAGAGATGCATTCACACAAGGTTGTTGCTTTGCGGCTGCAGAGAAGATGGCAGAGAGGAGGTGGAGAGGTTGTTGCTTCTTACAACGCGACTCTTAGGCGGTGGATGTAAGAGAACCTCTACTTTTATTTATTTAAAAAACATTTTTTTAATGTTTATTTATTTTTGAGAGAGAGGGAGAGAATGTGAGGGGCAGGGAGGGGCAGAGGGAGAGGGAGACCTAGAATCCGGAGCACACTCCAGGCTCCAAGCTGTCAGCACAGAGACCCACGTGGGGCTCAAACTCACGGACCGTGAGATCATGACCTGAGCCTAAGTTGGACACTTAATGTATGGAGCCACCCAGGTGCCCCTATAACATGCTTATCAAAATTTACCTATTCCACAATGAATGACTTCTAGTTGAATATAGGAAACTTCCAACAATATGGTTCTGTCTACCTCTCCCTTCTTTGCATTGTTTTCATCTATATATACCATAATTTCAACAATATAGTAATATACATTTGGTTTTAACTATGCACATATTTTTTTTAAAGAAGCCAATAAAAAAGCAAAAAATACATATATTTATATGAACTCACATGTCACGTACTTATCCTTTCCAGTGCTCTTTATTTCTCCTGGTATATCTGAAATACCATCTGCTGCAATTTTCCTCTGCTCTGGAAAACTTCCCATTTTAAATAACGCAGTTCTGCTAGCATTAATTTCTCTCTATTTTAATTGAAAAATGTCTTAATTATAGCTTTAATTTTGAAGGATAATTTCTCCATGAATAATTTTGAATAATTTTTTTCTTTCACTACTTTTAATACATCATCCCAATATCTAGCCTCCATTGTTTCTGATGAAAGGTTGAATATTAATCATACTGTTATCTCTACGTAATATGTCATTTTTCTCTTACTGCTTTCAAACTTTCTATTATTTTTGACTTTCGTTAGTCTGAATTTGATGTGGCTGGATATGACTTTCTCTTTTTTTATTCCAGTTAGGTTTCACAGAGCTTCTTGGACTTGTTAATTTATGTTTTTTTAAACATAAAATTTTTAAACATAAAATTTAAGAAATTTTAAAACATTTTTTCTTTAAATGTGTTTTTTTCTCCAGCCAATTTCTTTTAGTCCTTTCCTTCTGGGTCTCTGATTACATGTGTGCTGTATCAATTGATAGTGTCACAAGCTTTTTTCATTTTCTTCAATATTTTCTTCTTTTCTATTTGTCAGACAAGATAACTTTTCAAATACATGGGTTTTTTTCTCTTGCATCATCTGAAATCTGCAGTTGAGTTTATTGCTGGTTTTTAAATTTCAGTTATTATACTTCTTAGATTTGGATTTTTCAGTTTCCTAAAAGTTTCCATTTCTTTTTTGGCATCCCTACATATTTACTCATTAATATGATTTTTTTTAATTATTTGAACAGATTTCCCTTAATTATTTGAATATATGTACAGTAGTATTGTGAAGTTTATAACTATTAAATTCAACCCCTGGGGCCACTTTAAATTAGTGTCTATCTATATCTTTGTTCCTTGATTTTTCTATATAACGCTTAGAATTTTTTTTTAATGTTTATTTATTTTTGAGACAGAGGGAGGCAGAGCATGAGCGGAGGAGGGGCAGAGAGAAAGGGAGAGACAGAATCCGAAGCAGGATCCAGGCTCTGAGCTGGCAGCACAGGGCCCGACGTGGGGTGGAACTCATCAACGAGATCATAACCTGAGCTGAAGTACTATACTCAACTGACTGAGCCACCCAGGCGCCCCTGTATAACATTTCTTTTATAACTAATAAATTTTAGTTGAAAATTAGACCCAGTGGCAGCTATGGAATCTGTTTTGCTTTTCTGAGGACCTTCAGATTTATTGCTTTGTAGCCTGTAACTTGCGTGGATTCAAATTACAAAACCTGTCTTCATGTAGTGTATTGTAACTGAGGTTTCTGCTGCCTAATTTTGTGGGGTTTTAGTTGCTGTCTTTTTTTTTTTTTTTTTTGGTTTGGTTTTTGTTTTAGTTGGCATCCTGGAAATCGCTATTGCTCAGGAAAAAAATTCATATGACAAAAGACGTGTGTGTGTGTGTGCGAGAGAGAGAGAGAGAGAGCACACCTGCGTGTACACAAGTGACTTGTCTTGATTTTATCTCCAGTTTGCTTAATGAAAATTGACAGTTGAAGGGCTACAATGCACTGAGAGTCTCTCCACTACACTGCCATGCCAATGGACTTTTTCTTTCCAAGGTGACATGTTTATCTGTTTCCTCATTCAGTCTTGCTTCCACTCCCAGATGGTGCCAAGGGGGTTCTAGGGTGCTGCAGAATCCATCCGGTCTACCCCACTCTGCTTCAAACAACAGGTTACTGGTTTGGGTCATGAGTGTTCTACTTACACGGAACCACCTGAGCTCTGCCAACTCGGTTCAAGGTCTTCTGTTTGTAGTCTCTCTTATAATGGCAGGATTTTATCACACTTAGAGGCCCTTCTTTATTTACTATGGTTCAACATTCTAACAGTGTGCCATACTGTCACCAAAGATGAAGTTGTTGATGTTTTTTATGACATTCTAAACTAGAAATCTGAAAACAATTTCAATCACCTGGAAAATATTCAAATAATAACAGACACCCAACACGTCGTAGTTTTCAAGGCATTGCCCCATCTCTTATTTAATGTGATCCACACAATATGTAGAACAGGTGTTGCTATAATTCTAATTTTACCAAAATTAAGCTAAATGTTCAAAGTCTTTTCAATAGTTATGATGTAGATTCACAGAATGCAAGAGACAATGCTTTAATATCCCCATGGTCCATGCCATACTCCATTCAACTTAGCTTCTCTGAAACTATGGCAAGGGTCCATACTAATTTTCATGACAAAATTAATGCTTCTTTCATTTTAAACTGTTTCCAGAGCCTTAAATATCATAGGACTAGTAATTATATCAAAAATATTAGTCTTATAAATCTTACAATTAAACCTAAAGGACAAATATTGAAAAGATATCCTTACGTTTTAAACTTAGATTAAATTTGAATCAGATAAATTTATATATAATTATAAAACATAAGTCTCACACTTACATTTATGTAACATATAGTTCATCAATTTAAGCCAAAATATTAATTTTACCATATCATTATTTTGAATATGAATATTAAGGAAAATACATAATGTAAATAATTATAAGCTCCATAATATATGCAAAGTAAAATGTGGCCAAAAAGAAAAAAAATATGGTATAAACTTATTAATAAATTGTCTATAATGTCAGGAAGCAATTTGGGGTTAAGTTTGATTAAAGGAAAGAAGTTTACATTTTTAGGAGTAAATTTAGTTGCATAAAAGAATAAATAACAAATTATGAAAACATTGTGGTCAATCCTTTATTTTAATGACTGGAGAGTATTTCGAAGACAAAGTAATACTAAATGTAATACTTTTGTTAACAATAACAGCTATTGTAATTTATTGAATCCCTAGTCTGTCCCCAGCTACATAATTAATAAGTGTTTTATATTTACTGCTTTTTTTTTTTCCATTAGGTCTAAAAAGGAAACTTTATTACATTGTTAAAATCTGATTAATAAATTTGAAAAGTGACTTTAAATATGAGCACACACATAAAAATAATCTTGCAGTCTGGGACTATCATTCCACTTTCCATGAAATATTGAATAATATCTCTCATTAAGTTTTTCACACATGAGACGCTCAGGAAATGTTGATTTGCTAATAACTAAACATAAGAAATTCCCAACTGCTTCATGACTCTTGCTCTGAGGGTTACATACTAATAATTACAACAAATTATTTTACATTTTCTCATCTACTTTTATAATGATTCACTGAAAGGATAATTTGTTCCTTAAAAGACAGTGACCATTCTAAATATGTTTGAAGACTAAATCTAACCACTTCAGAATATGACTTTATTTTATGTTTACTGTGTTAGTGCGATGAAAAAGACTGAATGAAACCCAAGCAGTGCTTAACAGGAATAGATTAATAGTTCTCTTGTGCTCCATTGGAATCAGTTCCTACCCAAAGCAATGACCTATGCCTTGATTATAAGAGTAAAAGCTTGTTGAGTCTAGCTGAGTTGGGAAAGCAAGATCTGTGATTCAGGGTCATTTGGGGAAAACATAAAAATGATCAGGCGCTCTCAGACATGAATCTTGTTAATTTTGGCACAGATTTCCTTCCATTTAAATCAATGGCCAGATTAAAAAAATATATATATAAGTATGTAAGCTAGTGTAGCAATTCTGTAGATCATAAGTAGTATTTAGCATTTAAACAGTAGCCATGTTAAATTTCACATATGTGTATGGGGATGCTGACAAAGTAAAACAAAAAAACAATTTGTGGTTGTGAATGGTGATTTCTTTGATGCCAGCCATAATTTTTTTAAATGGGTGAGGAGAAACTGATGATAGATTTATTAATGTGGTACAGAAACGATTAAGAAAATATCACTATGGATACTGTTAAATATACTGTTTAAATTATTTTTAATAAAATACATTAAGAAATACTTTATTGGTTGAATTAGTTTGGATTCTAGACATAGTTGCCCATGCCCAAATGCACTAGCATTTTCCATGTCAAAATATTTTTTTTCCTGAAACTACCTATTAGCAGCTGTCTATGTGAGAATAGAGGGAGGATTGTGTTCACTTCACTCAAAGATTAATGATATTTTACAGCTTCAAAAGAAGTTTTTAATTCTGGCTTTCATGGCAGGCACCTCCTTCTTGTCTCCTTTAACTTTACTGCCATTTTTAAAACATAATTATTCATTCTGTGGCATATTAAAATGGTCTACAAAGCAAAAGTTTTTATTGGAAGTAAGATTTTGCTTGCTGTTAGCTCTGTAGAAGTACACTTCCCTCTTTCTCTCATTTACCAGGTAGCATTGTAATCATTCCAATCATTTTTTGTTTTTATTTTTGCTCAAATATTTAATGCTGGCTAATGGAGACAGGGAAAAGAAGTGAGAGAGAGGAGTTGAACTTGTTCTATTTTCCTCTAGCTTCTCCAAAAAATATGTAGCAACATTTCAATGATAAAAATTAAGTTCTGAAATAGTGAAATTCTTTTTCACATCCACGATCTCTGATCTGTTATCAGAGCTGGAATCGGGTAGCAGAAGGTTCATAAACTTGTAATCCGCATGGTCTCCACCAGCACTGTCCTGTTTATGATCACCACTTAACTCCATCTCAAAAGCCTGGGGTTTACCGGCCACTTTGTAACGTTATGTGTGATTTCTGCAGGACACGCTCTAAACTTTAAGAATTAAACTTTTAAAAATACATGTAACTATCAATCACAATCTCAGCAAGTTACTTTGTGGATGTTGATAAACTCATTCTAAAATTTATGTAGAGAGGCAGAAGACACAGACTACCCAACACAAAGTTAAAGGAGATAAAGTCACAAAACTGACAAGACCTGAAGTCAAGACTTACTATAAAGAGACAGTGATTAAGAGTGTGGTAGTAGTGAAAGAACTGACAAAGAGATCAGGGGCACAGAGGAGAGAGTACAGAAATAGACCCACATAAACATAGTAACTGATCTTTGACAAAGAAGCAGGTACAAGGGGGACGAGATACTCTTTTCAGTTAATGGTGCCAAAATGGTTTTTTGCCACATGCAAAACAACAACAACAACAACAACAACAACAAACATCAATTCTGGACACACCATACACCCTTCATAGAAATTAACTCAAAATAGATCACAGACCTAAGTGTAAAACACAAAACATTAGTCTCCTAGAAGATAACATAGGAAGCATTAGATGGCTTTGGGTAGAAGGATGACTCTTTAGTTATAACACCAAAGGCACAATCCAGGAAAGACTTCATTACAATTAAAACTTCTGCTCTGCAAAAGACAATGTCAAGAAAATGAGAAGACAAGCCACAGACTGGGAGAAAATATTTGCAAAGGACACATTTCATAAAGGACTATTATCCAAAATATATAAAGAACATTTAAAGCACAATAGTAAAACAACTCAATTAAAAAATGGGCCAAGTCCTTAACAGACACCTTAGCAAAGAAGATATACGGATGAAAAGTTAATATATGAAAAAAATGCTCAATCATATGAAATCGGGGATATGCAACTTAAAATGAAATATCACTACATACCTATTACGATGGTGAAAATCCAGAATGCTGATAAAACCAAATGCTGGCAAGGATATGGAGCAGCAGGAATCCTCATTCACTGCTAGTAGGAATGCAAAATGGTGCAGCTACTTTGGAAGACAGTTTGGCAGTTTCTTACAAAACCAAATACATTCCTACCATAAGATTCAGCAATAATGCTTTTTGATATTTATGCAAAAGAGTTGTAAACTCACATCTGCACAAAAGCCTGTACGTGGATATTTATAGAAGATGCTTTCATAATTGTCAAGACTTAAAAAGCAGTCAAGATGTCATTCAGGATGGCTAAAATCAAAAACACAAGAAACAACAAGTGTTGGCAAGGATGCAAAGAAAAAGAAACTCTCTTGCACTGATGGGAATGCAAACTGGTGCAGTCACTGTGGAAAACAGTATGGAAGTCCCTCAAAATGTTAAAAATAGAACTACCTTATGATCCAATAATTGAACTGTTGGGTATTTAGCCCTAAAATATTACAAAATTACAAAAACAGTAATTCTAGGAAATATGCATCCATGTGTTTATGATAGTATTATTTATGACAGATAAATAAAAAAGATGTGATATATATATATATATATGTTATATATATAATAAAATATTATTCAACCATAAAAAAGAATGAAATCTTGCCATTTGCAATGACATGGATGGAACCAGAGATATAATGCTAAGTGAAATAAGTCAGTCAGGGAAAGACAAATATTGTATGATTTCACTCATATGGGGAAGTTAAGAAGAAACAGGAAAAAAAAATGAGTGCAAGTAAACAAGAGAGAAATCAAGAAACAGATACAACTATAGAGAACAAACTGATGCAGAACATCTGGCTGGCTCAGCCAATAGAGCACATGACTCTTGATCTCAGGGTCGTAAGTCCAAGCCCCACATTGAGCATAGAGCTTACTTTAAAAACAAAAAACAAAAAACAAAAAACAAAAAACCCACACTAACAAAGTGATGGTTTCCACAGGGGAGGTGGTGGGGGATGGGTGAAACAAGCAATGGTATTAAGGAGTGCACTTGTGATGAGCACTGGGTGATATACGAAAGTGATGAATCATTGTATCATATACGTGAAACTAATATAACACTGTATGTTAACTATACTGGAATTAAAATTTAAAAGAAAGGTGTCCTTCAGTTAGTGAATGAATAAACTGTACTATATCCAGACAATGGAATATTATTCAGCACTAGAAAGAAAGAAGCTATCAAGACATGGAAGAAATTTAAATGCATATTACTAAGTGAAAGAAACCAACATGAAAATGTTACATACTGTATGATTCCAACTATATGGCATTCTGGAAAAAGCAAAACTATGTAGACAGTAAAAAGATCAGTGGTTGCCAGGGATTAGGGAAAGGAGGGATGGATAGATGGAGCACAGAGGATTTTTAGAACAATGAAAATACTCTGTGTGATATTATATAATGTTGTATCCATTAGACATTATGTATATGACATTATGTATGTCATTATACATCAGTCCAAACTCAGAATGTATAACAAGAATGAACTCTAACATAAACTATGGGCTTGGAGGCGATTATGATATGTCAGTGCAGTTTCATCAGTTTTAACAAATGTACCACTCTGGTGGGCGGTATGATAATGGGGAAGCCTGAGCCTATGTGCAGGCAGGGGATAGATGGGAAATCTCTGTATCATCCTCTCAGTTTTGCTTTAAAAAAAAGTTCTATTAAAAATAAGGTTAATTGGGGGGGCCTAGGTGGTTCAGTCGGTTAAGCATCCAACTTTGGCTCAGGTCATGTTCTCACTGTTCTTGAGTTTGAGCCCCACATCAGGCTCTGTGCTGATGGCTCAGAGCCTGGAACCTGCTTCAGATTCTATTTCTCCCTCTCTCTCTCTCTCTGCCCCTCCCCTGTTTGCCCTTTCCCTCCCTCTCTCTCTCAAAATTAAACATTAATTTTTTTAAATAATAAGATTAATTGATAAATTATGCCTTTGGAAGTGAAAAAAATAACATAACTTTAAAAGGAATGAAATTCTTTTTTTTGTTTATTTACTTATTTTGGAAGAGAGAGAGAGAGAGAGAGAGAGAGAACAGGGGAGGGACAGAGAGAGGAAGAGAGAGAGAGAGAGAGAGAGAGAATCCCAAGCAGGCTCTGCACTGTCAGCACGGAGCCCAACTCAGGGTTCCAACCCACGAACTTCGAGATCATGACCTGAGCTGAAACCAAGAGTCAAACAATTGAGCCACCCAGGCACCCCAAAAAGCAATGAAATTTTGATACGTGCTACAACATAGATGAAACTTGGAGACTTCATGCTAAGTGAAATAGCCAGACATGAAGGGAAACATACATGATGCACCTGGAATAAACAAAATTCATAGAGAGAGAAAGTTAGAATAGACATTGCCAGAGTCCGGGAGAGGTGAGAAAGAGGAGTTACTGTTTAATGGGCATAAAGTTTCAGCTTGGAAAGATGAAAAAGTTATGAAGATAGAAAGTAATGACGGTTGGCTCAGTCAGTTGAACATCCAACTTTGGCTCAGTTCATGATCTCGTGGTTTGTGAGTTCGAGCTCCGCATCAGAATCTTGGGATTCTCTCACCCCCTCTCTCTCTGCCCCTCACCTGCTCTCTTGCGTTCTCTCTCTCTCATTCTCAAAAATAAATAAACATTAAAAAAAGAAAGCAATGATGGTTGACAACAATGAGAATGGACTTAATGCCAGTGAACTATACACTTGGAAATGTTGAAAAGGTAAATTTATGTTATGTGTACAGTAAAAAAAAAATTGATATAATTCACTATATTCTTTTAACTTTAGTTTAAAAAGGAATTTTAGAATGTTTCAACAGAAGAGATAAGAAATTATAAAAAGCTGTATGTAATGCAAACGGCAAATATACAAATGGCACTTAAAGGGAATCATGAAAGCAAGTCTTGTAATTTTCTTGTCAAAAACAGGACTGGTTTATAGAGGACTCAGAAAAGGTAGTTTCTGGTGAAGGTATTGCTCACAAGATTATTGTATTGGAAGGGTTTCAGTTCAAGTGTGCTGAATACCCAGTTTACTTGGTTTGTACATTTGTAGTAAATACAGAAACATTGAACAATCTCCAGTGGATTTGTCACACTTCCATAGTCCAAGATCTCTGTCTTGACTCCATGGCCGTCAGCCAGAACATGAACATTTGAGATGGCCAAATCTGTTACACCGCTATTCAAGGAATGCTTCCTACAAACTATACATAGGATGGGAACATATGGACACTCGGTTTGATTTAACAACAAATTTTTGCTATTTATTCTGTTAGTGAATCTTGCCTTCTTCAGCGAGGGGATTTTTTTTCCATAGAAAGATCTGATTCTACTTCTAATTATTATTAATAATAATAGCTTCTGTCATCTCTAAGTTCTGACTCTGCCAAACATTTTACAAATAGTGTCTCTAAGCATAATAACAATTAGTGAAGGTGGGCATCGTTTATTCCCATTTATAGATATGGAATTGGGATTGAGACCGATATTTGCCCAAGGCCACCTAATGAATGAGTGATAGAGCCTGGGTTTGTATTCCTGCTTCTGGGGTGTTTTCCCACTGTGCTGTGCTTTCTACTGGAGTCCCAAGTTCAATGCTCATTCTGCTGGATCCAGGTTCTAGAACCTCTTGATTTCTTACTCTTTGAGACCTCTGTTTCAAAGGTAAGTTCAGCGAGTAGTTATTCTCTGTGCACCATTTTAAACAAATTTGACAGCTCATTCATTTTTTTTAACAACCCTTATCTACAGTCTAGTAGACCTGTCTTATTTTCAGTCATATTTCTTGGCCTGGAATTGTGCTTTCCTTTATTCCCAATTGTTCTGGCCCCACCAGGCAATTCAAACAAGAAAATTAGGTTCTCCAAGACCAGCATATAAAATACAATTAAAGGTACCATTGAAGAAAAGAAAAAGAGAAGTTCAAACTCTGGCAATATTCCATACCAATTAGCATACTAAATATCAAAATCGATAATCAATGATCTAGTTTGAACTCAGGCAGGCATAAACTTTTAGAAAAAATATATTCAAAAGTTTACAACATGTGAATAGATATCTTGGACTGAAAAATAATTTGTATAAATCTGTAATGAAAAAGCTTATGTTTTCAGACAGTTGAAATTTAAACTAGTCACTGTTTTTCTAAGGAATTTGTGGATTCAAAAATCTAAGATCAATTTTTCCTTCCTAAAAAATCCACAAAGTTGACTCTATATAGACTAATACGTCTACTGAGTTTTTTCTTTAAATACTAAGACAGGAATTTTGTCAACTGTGTACATGTTTGATGTATTTTGTGTGTGTGTGTGTGTGTGTGTGTGTGTGTGTGTGTGGCATTTGTTAGTGTTCCTAGAAATATAAGCAATATGCTGATTTTGATTTTTGTTTTACATCTTCTAGACTAAAACTTGGCACAAGAGCTGGTTATTTCAGAACCATTTAGTAGCATTGCAATAAAATTTAGTAGGATGTAATTGTTATGTTTTAGAAACTAGCAAAGGAAATGGTAGCTATCGTTCTTGACAACTCATATACTTATTTATGCACTGGGACAAGATTATAGCACATAGGTATGTTAAATAAAATGTGCTAAATAAAAAATATAAGGGGTGCTTAGGTGGCTCAGTTGGTTAAGCATCCAACTTTTGACTTTGGCTGAAGCCATGATCTCATGGTCGTGAGATTGTGAGATTGAGCCACAAGCTGGGCTGCACGCTGGGCATGAAGCCTGATGAAGATTCTCTCTCTCTCTCCCCACCTCTGCCCCTGATGAAGATTCTCTCTCTCTCTCCCCACCTCTGCCCCTTCCCTGCTCATGCTCTCTTTCTCTCTCCCTCCAAACAAGTGATATTAACTCCATCGATGTTAAGAACGTGCACTTAATTAAAAGGTATGGCATAGAAAAGGTATTATTTGTCTCAGAGTATAAATTCATTTGGCTCAAAAGGGTGAGGAGTTTACATATTTTGAAACTTACACTGTAACTGAGTTTTTAAGCATGATTTTTGAAAAAAAAAAAAACAGAACAGATGTACTAAAATTCAACCTTTTAATTAATTCTCAATAAATGTGCTCAAGTTTATATTCTTCAATTCTTAAATAATCATTTCCACCATTGAACCCACCATTTACATTTTTTTTTCATGACCATGAAACATTGTATTATCAAACAAACTCCACCTTCAATGAGAGTTGGAGATACCTGTCCTCTGAAGATCAGTATGTGAGCCTGGAAAGCTAATGGAGGAAATAGTAGTCATTTCGCAGATGGAGGTCAAACCTAAATGCTTGCTGAGATAGAGACCACTAGCGAGCAAGCGTTACTGTTTTCAATCCAGGAAGGCTCAGAAATGGGAGGCATGCAATTCCTTTGATGTCACAAGCGAGGTAGGTGACTGCTTTAGGATCTATATAAGGAGGAACTTAGGACCACAGACCTACTAAGAGGAAACATCAGGGGTAAAGGGGGATTCTGACTAAACCAACTTGACAGAATTTTTGTGCAGGGACGTTAGGATGATCAGATACTACCTGGGGAATGACAGGGATGCATAATTTGAAAAATTGGTTGTTTGTTCGCCTCTATATTTATTCTTGGCCACATACTATATGTGGCCACATATATTCATATCTAAATGAAATGGCAAGATGTCCTTTGTGTTAGAGAGTGTGTTTATTTGTTTAATTAATTGGCTTTTCAAAAAAAATTTTTAAATGTTTTTATTTATTTTTGAGAGAGAGACAGAGGGTGAGTGGGGGAGAAGCAGAGAGAGAGGGAGACATAGAATCTGAAGCAGGCTCCAGGCTTCGAGCTGTCAGCACAGAGCCCGATGTAGGGCTCAAACTCACAAACTGAGATCATGACCTGAGCTGTTCGGATGCTGAACCGACTGAGGCACCCAGGCACCCCGTAATTAATTGGCTTTATTAATTAATCATTTTTCTCCAATTGTAGAAAACTATCTCAGATATTAAGCTCTGTACCAGTAAAGGATATTAGTATTGGTTTCACAAAGTGTTTGCTTCCTGTCCCTATTTGTTTTTCTCCCATGAGGAATCTGATTTTCCCCTCTCTCATGCACACACCCCCACATGAACACACACACTTACACTTTCCATTTAAATTCCTGGAAAATTACTTTGATTTAAAAAAAAAATCACAGAAAACTTGTATAGAATCAACTTAGGAAAGCAAATACATAATAAAAACTATTCCTTCCTGTTTGCTTGTCTCTTTTTGGCCTGAGTTATGAGTATCATTACAATTCACGTGCTATAACTATTGCTCAATACTTTTTTTTTTTTTTTTTGAGCAGCAGGCAAAAGTTTATTAGAGTAGAAGTTTAGAAAGTAAGAATAGTAGGAAAGCTCTCTTTACAGAGAGGGGACATTCAAAAGTGAATGCCTCTATTGCTTAATACTTTTGAAATGAAAAGATAAGATTGCCCAGATAAAATACGTTCCTTTAAGTTATTTAAATATCTTCGCCATTTGATTGTATAATACTTTATCAATTCTTTCGATAACAGTTGTTATATCAGTCAGGATCGGCTAGATTATACCCTCGTAACAAATAGCCCCTAATCTTAGTGGCCTACAGGAACAAAAGCATATTTTACCCACTCTCTTCCCTAAAGGTTTGCTACAGGTCCAAACATCCTCACTCAGGAACGGATGAAATCAGTGGATGAAATCTCCACCCTTTTGTAATATTGCCAGTTGCTGCATCAGGAAGAGACAGTGACAAATTGCACTTTGCTTTTTAAAAACTTCTGCCCCAAAGTGATATATGCCATTTATGCTCACATCCTATTTCCCAAAGCAAGTCCATTACCTGGCCTGACATCCTAGGGAAAGGAAAGAGCAGTCCTACCACGTGCTGAGAAAGAGAAGCACCACCCTGGTAAACATCCCACAGCTATAGCATCTGAAAGTAGCAAAAGATCATGTATAATCATGTAAATTAACAAAAACACAGTCAATCCTATGTTGTCTGCATGATGCCAAGCATCAAAGAGCTCAGATGTCTGTTATGTAGGTTTGGACTGGATAAGAACCAAGTCTCCTTGACTTCAGAAGTCTCTGGAGCCTGTTGCTTGTTTTCCATTTCCATTCCTACAATATTTATTTTCTCACTTAGGGCTACTGCGGTCCTCCCCTAGCATAAATCTTCTCTACTATAGTCCATCCCAATTAATTTATAAACACTGCTTTCATCCTGTGGCTCCCTTGCCAACAAGCTGAACAAAAACAGAAGACAGTTAAAAATGAGTCAAACTCCTTAGTCTGACCCTCCAAGTCTCCCACAATCTGCCATCAATTAGTCTTTCACTCCTTATCAGCCTCCAGAATCTGTAACTGCAGCCAGACCATTTGCTCACTTGCCCTCAAATATTTATCACCATTTCCTATATTGTGGCAAAAACAGTCTCACTGCTTCAAATTCTCGCTGTTTTCCTCTTGCACTGAAAATCAAACCTATTCTTTAAGACTTAATGGAACTTCTCACTCATCTGTGAGAGGCTATTCTACCATTGCCAAGGCAGCTTGACAGAGATTTTTAGAAAAATCTTAGAACACAATGCTTGTGTTAAATAATTAACTTTTATCAAGCACCTAATATATTGCAGGCAGTGTGACAGTTGCATGTCTTAGATTGTTGAACACACATCTCACATTCACCATGTCCAAATCTGAATTCTTGATTTTCCCTCCTAAACCTGCTTCTCCCTCAGCCTCCTCCTTCAGGTATTAGCAATTCCATTCACTCATCTGTAGAGGTGAGAATACCAGAATATTCCCCACTTCTGTTTTTCCTCATACTCTGTATCCAGTTATCAGCAAATCATCTCCAGAATATCACAAGTTGAAGAACTTCTCACCAATTCCATTTGTCACCCTAGTTCAAACCATTATTGTCTCTTTCTTTGATTATGCAGACTGCTAAATAGTCTGCTTCCATTTTTGAACTCTTTAGATTCTATTTTCCAATATGTCAGACCATACTTTTGTCTATTCAAAATTACTCCAATATTTACTTATCCTACAAAAAAAAAAAAATCCAATGCCTGTTATATTGCCTGTAAGACAAAAAAAAAAAAAAAAATGGATTTTTGTTATCTCTCAGATCTCATTCCCTCTTTTTCCTTCAAGTCCTGCCTCTCTGTTTTCCTTGCTGTGATATGCAGGCCAAGCCCATCCTACCACAGAGCATTTGTACTTGCTTGTCCTTCTTGTTTGGAACACTCTCCCTTCATATAACTGCCTGGTTCTATTTTCCACTTAATTCAAGTCTCTTCCACGATGACCTCTTGTTCGAGAGGCTTTCTCTGACCACTGTACAGAAAATAGCACCTGTCATCACAATCTCTTTTTTTTTTTTTTTAATTTGAAACGGGGGGGAGGAGGGGGGGAGAGGGAGAGAGGGAGAGAGGGAGAGAGAAAATTCCCAAGCAGGCTCCGTGCTATCAGAGTGGAGCCCAATGTGGGGCTGGAACTCACAAACATGAGATCATGACCTGAACTGAAATCAAGAAACAGATGCTTAACGGACTAAGCCACTTAGGTCCCCCATCACAGTGTTTTGAAACATCATCACAATGTTTTGAAACCTCTCCTTGCTTTTATTTCATGGAACTTATCACCACCTTTATAGCATGAATCTATTTTTCATTACATTACCATCTACCTCTCCTCCATACCAAGTGGAATTTAAGCATAATGAAAGCAGAGACTTTATTTTTGTTTGTTGCTGTAATGACAGCACTTAATACTTGACATAAAGTAGGCAATCAATATTTTTCTTGATGAATGAATACATGAATGAAAGGGAAATTAATAATTACATGAATAAATGTGGCTCTTATTATTGCATTCATTTATGCTTGGTCTTCTTATATAACGCAGGATTGTTTCCCAGTTTTTGAAACTGTGAAGTTTATATATTCAGCTGGACTCTCAGAAACACTAATTCTCACCATGCTAATGAAGGCCAGTTTGGGAGTGCTTTTAAAAGCAGGGTAATACACGGGGCACCTGGGTGGCACAGTCGGTTAAGCGTCCAACTTCAGCCAGGTCACGATCTCGCGGTCCGTGAGTTCGAGCCCAGCGTCAGGCTCTGGGCTGATGGCTCAGAGCCTGGAGGCTGTTTCCAATTCTGTGTCTCCCTCTCTCTCTGCCCCTCCCTTGTTCATGCTCTGTCTCTCTCTGTCCCAAAAATAAATAAACGTTGAAAAAAAAATTTAAAAAAATAAAAAAATAAAAAAAATAAAAGCAGGGTAATACAATGGCCGAAACACCTGTATGCTTGTACTTCCTGGATCCATCATCTTTTTTCCTTGCGTTTCTTCTGACCAGACTACACTCAAACCTCTATGTAAATGCTCCAGGCAAGTATAGCTGCACTTGGTTTGATTGGGCAGGAGTGTAAGTGTCGACTTAGAAAAAATTGCATTTAAGCTCTGGTTGCCTAGATGCTTTTAGGCCAAATGTCTGTCTGTATAACGCTGGCATGAAGACTAAAGGAGGTGCTGCATGTAATTATCTCAATAGAGTTTCAGGTGCATAGGCAGCTCCAATGGTGGTAATTGCGTTCAATCATATTTTTATTATGAGTGGAAGACTACAGAGTTGTCAGTACATGAAAGTCACACCAGCCTACGTTAACCACCGAACTAGGAGAGTCAGACTCACAACGTATGTCATGTCAGCTTTAAAACAATAACTAATTTGTTTTGATTGTATCACAGGAAACAAGGGTTTGCAGGAAGTAAACTCTAATGAACTTGATGTTTCTCTTAGACGTTGATAGGAATGGATTATACAAAGGATCATTTTTGAGCACTTGAACAGAATGAAGTATTACTAAGAGCCAGTAAAAGCTCACCAAGAACAAGTCCTATCCCCAAACTTATGTTCGGGGTTGAAAACCAGAATGTCTTGATTGGTAAGTAGATTAGGAGAATATAAAAACCATATGAATTTTCTGACGCACATAGTGACCTGCGATCATGTGCGGGCTCCCGTTGGGGAAAATGTATAGGATCAGAGTAAGGCAAGACAGATAACTGGTCGAAAACGTGTGTCTTCCAACACTAATTATTAGTAAATCAGTACTACTAAGTAGCAGGCCCCTCATGGAATCCCACAGGGCTTTGCTTGGGCCAGTGTTGTCATTTGTAACTCCAATGTAGGAAATAGAATTATTAAATTTTCAGGTAACAAAACTCGGAAAATACTGCTGACAAGATTAATAAAGGAATCAAATTTCAAATGGATTTCTACAAACTGATACACTGGTTTGAATGCAACAAACTAACATGTGCTGCGCCCCCTGACATGGGTCCAGATTATTGCCTTAGGGCAGGATGGGCTGTCTGACCTGGAACAGCTCATGTGAAAAGATATGGGGCCAACAGTGAGGAGAGGCCATGGGAGGGAAATACAGCACCGGAAGTCAGTCACACATTGGTGTGGCCTCAGCTTTCTCTTGCTTGCTGTGTGATCCTGGGTAAGTTGCTCAACCACTTTGAACTTTAATTTCTTATCTTTAAATAGGAGTAATAATCATTTGCCAAGCATTTGAATTTGTAGAGGCATCGTATTTTTGTGAGACTAACTTTTTGTTTTCTTTTTTCCCTTTATTTATTTCCCCTTCTGCTTCTTCCTGCACAAGCTGCTAGTTGCTGTATGTTCACAACTTCTGGAAATAATGGGGCAGAAAGAAGAAGAAGAAGAAGAAGAAGAAGAAGAAGAAGAGGAAGAAGAAGAAGAAGAGGAGGAGGAAGAGGAAGAAGAGGAAGAGGAGGAAGAAGAAGAAGAAGGCGGCATTTAGGATCCCTGGACTGGTTTTTCGGACCCTAAAGCAGATCACCAAGAGAACTGACAGGATTGGAGGGCTGAATGAAATGTTGAGACACAGCAGAGAAAAACAAGCTATCTCCCTTCTCAGGACAGAAAGGGAAGTAAGAGAGATTGTGGGCGTGTTAGAGTGCTGAGCCCTTTGTTTCCTGCCTGCCATCTCTCTGATCTCTATGGGATCCCAGACAGGGGCCAAGGGTCCAGAATGGGAAGGGCTGCTCCAAGGTAGCAGGATGGCAGACAGCGATGGCCCATCAGGAAGTCAAGAAAAAGCCACAAACCTGGAGGGGCCTCATTGACAAGATTGATAACCTTTGCAGACTGATGACCAAGCACTGAGCAGGTTGATATCTGCTGACATAAATAAATCAAGGACCATATTTTTTTCTACTCTCCCTGCTGAAGAAATCAACTAGCCCGTTGAAATGGAAGGAATTGAACTGGTTAAGGCAGAATGAGAGATTAAAACAGAAATTGGACTGAACAATTACTTATAAATTAAGATATATGTCTTGAACAACTAGATTTGTAGTCTGAAATGTATACACTCCCTGCCACGTAGTAGATCAACATAATACTAGGTACTCCTATTCCTACTATAATTATGTTATGTGGTTGCTCAAGTGGTCAACATTAACTTTTATTTAGACAAGAGTACTATCCAGTTCAGGAAAGGTAAGGATCTCACTGTTATCAAGGGCAACAAGTAGAATCCACTTTGAGTACATTGTCAAGAGGGCTGACACTGGCTCCTGTTTTGACAGCAAAGGGTGAATCACATGCGTAGTGAGGAGTCAGGCACTGAATGGTTAAAATAGCCGTGGTTGTGGAAACTGAATAAGGAAAAGCTGAGTGGAGAGAGATGATAGCTGTCTTCAGATATTTGAAAGGCTTTTTGTGGAAGATAGAATGTCCTTGTTCTGAATGGAAGCTGATGGCATGAATGTTTGATTCAATCAACAGAAAGAGGAAGTTTCTCATAGCGAAGTGTGCATCAATGCTAAGGATTCAAACAGATGTTCAATATTCATTTTGTCTGGAATGTTGTCAGAGGATTCCTGTGTGCAAAGGAATGTGGTCCTGGCACTTTCAGTTTTAGGATGATATATGAGGCAGGCAGAGGCAACCGATATTACCAAATTCCAGGAAATACGCGGGGTGCTCTGTATTGTTAGCTCACTGAACCTGCCTGATGACCCCATGAGTTAAACATTATAAGTATTATTACAAATCAGGTTTATAGTTTACATAGCAAACTACCAGACTTCATAGTGCTGATAAATGACAGGAACAAGTTTTGAACCCAGGTTGTTTCATTAAAAGATCATGTACTTTCCTCTTCACACTCTATTTCCCTAACATGCTCTTTTAAAGAAAAAGAACAAATCCTTAGTTTGAGGACAGAGTTACCAAAATACACAGATTTTACTAATGTACTGATTAATGACAGGCACTGTCTCCAGAAATATTTTACCTATGATTCATGTAAACATAGAAATAACAAAAGATACATTTATGAACGTTGTAATATATAATAGCACACGTAAATACACATGGCTTTTAGACATTAGGTACATTTGTTTCAGTTACTATGATGGTTATTTTTTTTTAAGTTTATTAATTTATTTTTAGAGAGAGAGAGAGGGAGAGAGCATGAGCCAGGAAAGGCAGAGAAAGAGGGAGAGAGATATAATCCCACTTGAACTCACAAACCATGAGATCACGACCTGAGCCGAAATCAAGAGTTGGCTACTTAACTGACTGAGCCACCCAGGCACCCCTATGATGGTTAATTTTATATGTCCACTTGACTGGGCCATAGAATCCGGATATTTGGTCAAATGTTACTCTGGATGTTTCTGTGAAAATGTCTTTTAGATGAGGTTAACAGATCAGGAGACATTGAGTAAAGCACATTCCTTGCCATAATATAGGTGGGCCTAATCCAATCAGTGGAAGGTGTCAACAGAACAAAGACTAACCTCCTGCAAACAAGAAGGCACTCTGCCAGCACACTGCCTTTGGACTTGGATGGCAACTCTTCCCGTGAGTGTTCAGCATGCTGGCCTACCCTGAAGATTTTGGACTTGTACCTCCATAATCATGTGGGCCAATTCTTTAAACCTCTCTTTATATGTGTATATACATTCTGTTTGTTCTGTTTGTCTAAATCACCCTAATACAGTTATGTCTATTTCCTTGTCTGCCCTTGTGTTTCCAGCTTTAAAATTCTGAGTGAACAACCAGATGTATGAGTTTGGGAGCAGCTCACTCCTCATCGAGCCTTCAGATGAGACCACAACCTTAGCCAGTCTTGGGAGACGCAGTGGGCAAAGCTGCCCTCAGATTCCTAAATCTGGGGACTGTGAAATAGTAAATGTCATTGCTCAAAAGAAAATTCCATGAGTAAATGTCCTTGGGACATTCTGGCGTTAATAGAGACCAATTTGAATTGTGCAGTCCTCACATCTCTGGGTCTCATTTCCCTTTCTGTCACAAGGGAGCGCTGGACAGAGGAACTTCAGTTTTCCTTAAGTGCTAAATTCAACATCTCTATTAATTATACTGTTTATTCATCAAAATAAACATTGATAAAAGTCATAAGAAGAACACACCCTGGATTTTCAGGCCTCTGCATTTGGTGGCAGCATTCCAGCTTCCTTTCTGCCAGGAGCTGTCTGTGCTCAAGTCCTGCTCTTCTTCTTCTTCTTTTTTTTTTTTTTTTTCCACCCCAACAGTTTTCTATCACCAGCCAATCAATGTTACATAAATTTTTTGGCACCTTTGTGTGGCCTGCGCATGTATACGTGTGCATGCTCACAGTTCAAGTTGGGCTGAACTCTGGCTGTGTATGCTGCCCTATCACCGGGAAGATTTGCCTCCAGCATTTCACAGATTAACTCCCGCAGTTCATTAGGGGAAGGGAGCTACTTTCCAAGTGTGAGTCCTTTTTTTTTTTTTTTTCTCTTCTCATCTCCAAGGAGGTGTGTCCGGATCTTTTTGCCAGTCGGCTACTTTGTAGGAGCACTGGAATCCAGGCAGTGGACTTTCCCCAGTGAGTAACCGGATTTGCTTTGCAAATCGATTCTGCTGAATGAGATGTCATGGGAACACGTTCCCAGCCCCCCTGTTAATATCTCTTCATTTTTCCTATCTCTAAGTCCCAGAGGAGAGTTCTGGTAGGTGGGTCTCAGCCAAAACTGTGCACCAGTCTGCCACTCGTTCTAAGTTTTGCTTTCTCGGGATCTCTATGCACCCACTTTCAGCCCCCCGAGTCTGTTCCTGCCTCATATCACACAGTACCCACTCCCCTTTCAAATACTTCTTTCCAGAAGGGATGTGAACAGTTCAAATTAAGGGCAATGGCAAAGATTTTAAGTATTATCACTCTATGGGTTATGGAGAGGCATTTAATGAAGAAGACTAAATTCTAAGCCCAAAGGATGAATCTCTGTTTGTGGCACTAAAGGCGGCAGCAGATCAGGGGCAGAAGGCGGTGGGTGTATTTGTCGTGGGTGCGGTGGTGGCCACTGCGACTGCCGCCTTCTCGGCCTCTTCTTAAGTCCGGTCTTCATCCTCCCTGGAGAAGGGTGTGGTGGGAGAGCATCCCCTTTCCCCGCAGAGACCAGGGGATATGGCGCCGGTATGGGGCGGCCGAGGTCGTTCGGAAGACAGACGGACTCCCCCTTCACTCCGATTATTAGAAAGAAAAAGAACAGAAGAACGAAGAAAGAAAGACTAGAGGAGAGAGGTGAAAGAAAGGAAAGGCAGAAACCAGGGAAGAAAAGGACAGAGAACAAGAAAAGGGGAGAGAAGGAAGCCGGCGGCCCCAGAGCTTGGCGCAGGGACCCGCTGGGCTGGGGACACGGAATCCCAGCAGGCGGGCAGATGCCCACATCGCCGCCGCCGGCATTCTGAGCTCTTTTTTTTTTTTTTTTTTTTTTTTTTTTTTTTTTTTTTTGCACAGTCTCCCGAATTCAGGGCTCGAGGCTTTCTGCTGACCTCGGGTCTGCCCCGTCCCCTCCCCCGCCTGGGAGCAGAGCCCGGCCCGGCGCCAATCGCCCACCCCGGCCCGGCCCCCGCAACGTGCGCCAGGCTGCCCGTCGGGGGAGCGCCCCTCCCGCCCCGCAGCCAGACTTCTCCCTCTCTGCCCCGGGGCAGGCGATCCTGGGTGGGGCGACCGCTTTGGGGACGGCCCCCGCCGCGGAGCGTCGAGACTGGGGCCGCCCCAGGGCCGCGCGGGGCCCGGCCAGACGCCGCACGCCGCCTGGGCAGCCGCACCTGAGCCCCCCGCCCCCCACAGCTCGGGCCGAGCGGACTGGCGCGGGGAGCAGCCCGGGCCCGCGGGCGGGGGTGGGGGGGTGGGGGACGAGAGCCCCGGCGCGGTGACCACGTGCCGCCTCCCGCGGGCGGGGGCGAGGACCTGCCGGGTCGGACCCCTCCACCCGCGCGCGGCCCAGATCAGCCCGCGCACCCAGCACCGGCTCAGGGGCAGCCCCGCCTGCCCTCACCTTCTCGCCCTAACTTTTCTTAAACTTGTCTGGAAGGAGGAACCTGCCGCCCTGTCCGCCCCCTAGCCGCCGCGATCCGCACTTGAACTCCGCAGCGCCGGCCTTCCACCTTGCGCCGCCCCGGGCGCGGGCGTGGAGTGGCTGCCGGGAAACCCCGATGAACTCTCCAGAAAGTGCGTGAAGGAGGGTCGGGCAGCCGCGCGCGGCTCGGCGGGGGGCGCGCGGGGTCTCCATCGGGGAGCTCGCAGCAGCAGAGCCGGGGAAGGACTGTGGACCATGACCGTGCGGCCCCTGAGGACCTTAATGCCAACATGTAAGTCTCACCTTTCAGCTGAGAATTCCTTCACACCTTTACCTGTATCTACCTCCTCCCCCCACCCCCCACCTCAACTAAATGATTTTGCATGGACTTCGACTGCATTGACAGAATAAACCGGTTTGTCTTCAGTTTGACCCCCGAGGCACCGAGGAGCGAGCAGGTATTGCCAGGCGGAGCTGTGACATGCGTGTGCGGCTTCCTTTTTTTTTTTTTTTTTTTTTTTTCCAGCGAGAGGTAAACCTCACATTTGGGCGGTGTAAAGCGTAATAAAAAAGGGCAGGGCTTCAAGAATGGGGAAAACGTGTTTTCGAGTCAAATTAAACAAGGAGTAACCGGCATCGCTCCTCCATCCAGGGGCCTTGCCCTGCCAAGAAAGAGCGCTCCTGGATCAACACCTGGGGGCTTGGAAGGTACTGGTTATACCGGGAAAATGTTGACTTTACACATTGTCACCCTTGACTGTAGAAGTTATTCTTGGATCTTTGGGTTATTTGAATGGTTTAAAAAAAAAAAAACGCGCAGAAAAGTTTCTTGGTTGTCTTGTGTAGATTAAAAAGTAATGAAGGACTGTCATTTTACGGGATGGGATGTGGGAGGCTACTTGTCTGGAATTAGAAGCGGGGGACATAGGGTTATGAAGGGTCAGAGAAACCTAAAAGGTTTTAATTTTACGGAATTACCATCGAAGTTCTGAGGTTTCTCCAAGCGACCCCGCGAAAGGGCCGCTGAGCGCAGCCTGGGCCTTCCAGAATGGAAAAAAAGGAAGATGGTTCTAAAAAGGCCCTGTTTTTGTGTCTTTCTGAGAAGCTGCCTTTTCTTGTAATATGTAATTTTCCCTCTGATGTTTTATTTAATCTTGGGCAGATACGCTGACATTTTACTCCCTTCCACTAACATCCAAGAGTTTCTAGAAGTTGATATTCATCCTCCCTCCTCCAGCTACCGGATCCTTATGTGTTTCCATCATAATTTCCTCTTTCAGCTTAATACCTGGGTAGAGACTTGCGCCTCAGGCCCTGTCTTTCCCTTCCTTGCAGCTTCTACCCAGCATTTTTAAAACAGGAAGTGTAGTACCCACAAGCCTAGCCCTCTGCCCCTCTGTTCCTGGTGGTTAGCAGTAGAATTAGAAAAGAACTACTTATTTTTATTAAAAGTGCATGTGCAGTAAATCCACACCTGTGAATTTTAGGGTTTCATTTATGCCAGTGGATTCAGCGAGGTATAACCTGAAATAATTTATTTTGAGATGCAGCCAACAGTCTCACAGGAGACTTGTTCTCATATACAGGCGACACATTTTGAATGAATGTGAATTTGTTTTAAACTTCAGTTTTTCCTAAAAATATAGGAAGGCTTTTAACAGCAGATATTTGTCTAGTTTCCTTCAGCTTTCCTAGGTAATTTAGATCTTATGGGAAATGAAATAAACGTATGAATACCAATTTTTTAAATATAACATGAAACTGATCCACAGGTATTGTAAAAATTTCTTCATGAAATTAAGTTATTTACTCCATTTGAATTCCACATGTTTAGAAACTCTTATGTCATAGAGAGTCAAAATATGAGCATTTAATCACATAAAATATAGTTTAATACCCTGATTTGAGTTTCTTTATGGAGCTATTCTGTCTGAAAGTTTTTCCATTTCTTGCCAGATCAAAATGGTTTCTTTTTTCCATTTTGCTGTTTATAATTCATATGGAATGGTTTAAGATGATCTGATTCTTTTTAGATATTAGTATGTTAGAATATATGGAAATAATACCAACCTTTCCAAAGTAAACGTTCTTACTATCTTGTTGAAAAATGCTAAAATGGGGAACACAAACGATATTATCTTTTAAATTTTTATTTTAATGGGTTCAAGCACACAAACTAAGGTATTTTCTGCCTACTCTGTGGGGGGAGAATGTTAATATATTCTTACATTCAAGTTATGAAGTTATAGATTTCATAAATATATTTGGAGTTGTACTGACTACATATCTTTCATATCCTAAGAAATTTAGTAGATTTAGCAAGACTTGTGTTAACTGATCTCAGGCTGCATGAAACTCCTGTTCCATTTATGGCTTATATAAATTACATGACACTGTGCTTTTCCAATGTGAATGGTGAATGAGGCTATTGTCTCTTGGCTTATGGGAAATATTAGAAGCTTGTAGTTTTACTGCCTAACTGGACACGTCACTCTGATTTCTGGAAATAATGATTTGAAAGAGAATCAGTTTATACATTAAAAATAAACTGACAACTACTTCCTTAAACTTGACCATTTTTCTAACTGCCCATCTCTTCCAGAGTTTATATTTCTGATGGGATGATTAAAAGTTTCTAGAGACTATTTAGACTTTAGACTAAATAGAATAAGGCTTTGTTCAATGTGTGTGGCATGCTTGGGCAAAAACCCGTATCTTTCCATTTCATTTCTCGTGGGATAGCATTATTGCATTATCTATATTGGATGGCATTAAGATGCATACTTAGTGACTGGGGTGACAGCATGTAAAGGACATTTCAGTGGTAACTAAAACACCAATAAAACTTGAGCCTGGTTACCTGAGTATCATCTCACTTTCCTTTACAAGCATCACTCAGGATGCAATTATTTGGAATGCCTAGGGCATTCAAGATAACTGTATTTAAAATATTTATAGTGAATATGACAAAAGCTTAGCATATTTAGTATAGCATTTGTAAAAAGAAACCACAAATTAGGAAGAAAAATATTCCTATTGTGATTGACAACTACAAAAACAATTTGAACATGCCAGTCCAAATAAAGGAAACCCAAATGAGATGCTACTTCTACCAAACTGGCGGTGACTAAGGCACTCATACTGATGGGAGTGTCATGAGATAGACATGGATACGCTTCAGTGTAAATGTGTGTGGGTGTGTTTACATTTATTTGGAAATAATTTTATTTAAAAAAAAATTTTTTTTTAACGTTTATTTATTTTTGAGACAGAGAGAGACACAGCATGAACAGGGGAGGGGCAGAGAGAGAGGGAGACACGAGGGGCTCGAACTCGCGGACCGCGAGATCGTGACCTGAGCTGAAGTCGGACGCTTAACCGACTGAGCCACCCAGGCGCCCCAATTTGGAAATAATTTTAAACTGGGATGCCTGGGTGGCTCACTGGGTTAAGCTTACAACTCTTGATTTCTGCTCAGGTCGTGGTCTCACGGTTCTTGAGTTCGAGCCCAGCATCAGGCTCTCTGCTGACAGCACGGAGCCTGCTTGGGATTCTCTCTGTCTCGCTCTCGCTCTGCCCCTCCCCCACTCGGGCATGTGCATTTGCTCCCTTTTTCCCTCTCTCTCTCGAAGTAAATAAATCAACATTTTAAAAAAATAAAGCATTTTAAACCTTCATAAAAGTTGCAAGAATAATACGAAGAGCGCATGTGTATTCTTTAATGTGGAATCACTTAGTGTAAATGTTTATCCCATTTGTTTTATTGTCCATCCTTTCCTCTTCCCTTCACCCTCCCCTCTCTGTACATGCACCACAATACTTTGCCTGAATCATCTGAAAGTAAGTTCTATGTGCCAGGGCTTCAGGGTTTACTTTTTTAATTGAACATTTTATTGAGATAGTTGTCGATTTACAGGCAGCTGGATGAAATGGTAGAGATCCTATGTACCTTTTACCCAGTTTCTCCCAGTGGTAACATTTTGCAAAACTGTAATACAGTATCACAACCAGGAGATCGATACCCTATCCTTTTTTCAGATAGTCCTAGTTTTACATGGAGTGTATGTGTGTTTCTCAGGGTTGCCTTTTAATTTCACCCGGGGTACAAGCCATGGTGCAGTGGATGCTTCTGCTCACATAAGAGTCAAGATTTGTGCAGACTTGAAGAATAAACCTTTCTACCTTTTTGAAATGGGGGGTGAGCCAAACTTAATAAAAGAACTTGAGTGATAGAATAGCACTTTTTCTTTTTGTTCATTGCTTGAGATCAGGAACATGATCTTTAACCAAAAGGAGAAATACAATTCTGCTTAGACTTGAATAAACCAAATTCTATTCTTCTCATTCTAGAAGAATTAAGGTACTCTCTTTGCCACTCCTCGTGGTCCTTTGTGAAAAGATTTGACATAGAAATACGGTTGGGATCTGAGGAATAATCTGTAATTCTGACTATAGCTAGTAATGATAGAATTAGTGCCGTGTCAATTTCTCCACTGATTTTAAATTTTCTTCATCAATTTCTCCTTAAGTTGGACTTTTAAGGAGTGAAGAGGTGGAAGACGTTCGGTTTTCTAGACTACAGATTATTTCAGTGATGCGTTTGGATTGAGTCACGTTCATAAGGGGTCATTCTGACATTAACAACAATTCAATAACAGGGTTAGGTTCTAAAGTTCCTGAAATAGGACTCAAACGTATTGTATGTTGTGGCCTGTGCTGATTGAAAAGTGGAGCAAGTTTGCAATGGAGGTGTCTTGGTTCTCAGGGACAGGTGAATTGGAAGCCACGTGGCATCGGGATGTGTTAGCTCTCCCACCACTGATTATGTGATCTTGGGCAAGTTGTTTAGTATTGTACTTTCTTTTTTCTTGCCTGGGAAATGATAGGTTTTATTGCTTGGATTTAAATTTCATGCTTAGATGGTTTTCAGGTGACAGAAGTCTATGTAGGACTCTCCTTTACTTAAAAATGTTCTTGGTCTCTTCAACAGAACTTTGAGGCTACGACTCAAGTAATACAAGATTGTATTATATTTTTTTGTAGCTCCTATTTAGAACCTTAGTAACCCTGATCTGGATTTCCCGTTCTTGTGAGAAAGTTATTTAAATCTCAGGGATGTGTCTTTGCTAAGCGATCCCCTGAGAAGACACATAGTGCTTTCCTTCCTCTGTTCTATTCTTAATTTGTTTGTTTCTGTTCTTCAGTAAACAGTCAAGTGGATGAAAGTTGACCAGTCATGAGGTTTAACTTTGGTTACGAGTGCTTGCCTTGTGCTGGGTTCCTTCTCAATATGAAGTGATGGAGTCTTGGGAACCAGAATGCATGAAGCCCTTGGTCATTATTTGCAGCTATTGTCTGAAAGGATACAGCTTCAGGATTGACTACGGAATCCCTAAATAAGAACCTGTTATAGCAAAAGAAAGTTGCGTTACGAAATAATACTCATTGTTGCCAAGCTAACAAAGATGATTCCTTAAGGATTTTTTTTTAAGTTTATATATTTATTTTGAGAGAGAGAGAGAGAGAGAGAGAGAGAGAGCATGAGAGAGGCAGGGGAAGAAAGAGAGGGAGAGAGAACTCCAAGCAGGCTTTGTACTCTGAGTTTAGAGCCCAACGAGGAGCTTGAACTTACGAACTGTGAGTCCATGACCAGAGCCAGAATCAAGAGTTGTATGCTTAACCGAATGAGCCACCCAGGAGACCCTCCTTGAGGATTTTTTAGAGAGCACATAAATTTGAGAGGAGACCATTCTCCAAGTATTGACAAAGGAAAATTGTCATGTGCCGTAGAGATTAAGAGGCTGGGAGTTCTCTCGTGCTGATATTCTCGAATATAAATGGTAGGGCCGGTAGCCAGGTTTGATTGCTCTGCCCCTTTATGTTTCTGGGCCTCAGTTTCCTCCTCTGTGGGATGTGAAGGTTAGACTTCATCTTTGATATTCCCAGCTCTAAACTTCTTTGAATATATAATTGTGTGTGTGTTTGTTTGTTTGTTTGTTTGTTTTAGAAGCATGCTAATTCATCCATGACCTGAATGGGAAACACCTCATTCATCCAAAATGAATGGACCCATTCTTCCAAATGAGTGAGCCTTTCATGTGATAGAAGTTTATCATCTCCCCTTTTTAAAGCACTTACTAAGTGCCATGCAGTAGTGACTCTGTCTTTTCGATGGATGACATCCTATACCCAGAAGAGAAAATAGTCTCAGCATTTTAAGGACTTGCCTCTAAAGTCACACAATAAATTGAGGCACCAGGTTGTAACTCTGTGCTATTCCAAAGCTCACATCCGTTCTTATTATATTATTATGATGTACTGTGGCATATTGCTTCCCATAAGCAGTAACATTGCTTCAAATTTCAACTATTTTCGATGGATGTATTTTAAAACATACCCTCCATACAGAAAACTACTCCTCAGCTCTTAAGCTTTACCTGGTTTAGAATTTCCATTAGGAACCAAGTGATGCTAGAAATTCTAGTTGGGTGAATATAAAAACATGGCATGAATATCAGGTACCGCTCAGAATTTCTGGATTAATGGCAGGCATGAGTAATCCATTTCATTTCTGTTCCCAGGTGATCCAGAAGTAGTCACAAAGTCAATTGATGGGTGTTAGTTTAAAACATCCTATGGTCCATTCTTGTTTAAGGCTTTTCTTTTGATTTTACTGTGGACAGAGTAACCATACTTACATTAGAATGCCCAGGGTAGTAGTAACAATAATAGCTAATATTTGTTGAGCACTTGCTAGGCAAGTGTCAGTCACTGTTCTCAAAAGACATACTCTGATTTCATCATCCAGCAGCTCTGTGGATTGGAGTTTCTGTTTTACAGGTGGAAAGTTGGAAGTGCAGGGAGGTCAAGTACATTTCCAAAGGGGTGCAATAGTTTACAAGTAGCAAACCCTGGTCTAACTCACTCTGGAGCCTGTTCGCCCTGCTATGTAGGTGGTCTCTAACAGTAAAGGATGGACTGGAAACAAGGCTTGAGGCAAGTGCAGAAATCATTTGATGTCTATTTTTTTCTCCTTTGAGTATTTCCTTCCCTGCATATCTGGTTTTGTGATTAGTATGACGTGTTTTACTCCAGATAAGCAACCTTCAGGTAAAGAAGGTATTACTGTGATCCTAAAGTATCTGATTAGTTGTTTCTCTTTTTAGAAATAAAAAAAGATTCTCAACTGTCACCTGGAACCATGGAAACTCCCTTTAGAGACTTTTAAGATCAGGAGTTTTTGTTTTTGTTATTGTTTTTGTTTCACTGCTACGTAACCATTTTCCTGCTTCATGGCTGTCTTGCTAACCAGTCCTTTTGTGGGCCCTTACAGTGGCTTGCTGCCCCATTCACTGACTTGTCTCTTTTGATGGAGGTGAGTCAATGAAAGGTTTCATACCACTGTTTTAAGCCAAGATAATATGGATGTTCCTGTCTAAATTATTGGTAGGTGCAATTTGGAGTTTAAAGACGAGACCACTGTAGAGTTAATTGTAGTTTCTATAATACTTGGTGTTTAGTGGCCACTTAAAAACATTGATAGCTATCATTTACAAAGTAGTTATTCTTTTTGGATGTTAATGCTTCATTGCTTAATTTAAAATAATTTTTTTATTTTTTTTTATATTTTTCTTAATTTTTTTTAACGTTTTTATTTATTTTTGAGACAGAGAGAGACAGAGCATGAATGGGGGAGGGACAGAGAGAGAGGGAGACACAGAATCGGAAGCAGGCTCCAGGCTCTGAGCCATCAGCCCAGAGCCCGACGCAGGGCTCGAACTCACAGACTGTGAGATCGTGACCTGAGCCGAAGTCGGATGCCCAACCGACTGAGCCACCCAGGTGCCCCTAAAATAATTTTTTTAATGTTTATTTATTTTTGAGAGAGAGAGAGAGAGAGAGAGAGAGTGGGAGACACAGAATCTGTAGCAGGCTCCAGGCTCTGAGCTGTCAGCACAGAGCCCGACAGGGGGCTCGGACACGCCATCCTGACCTGAGCCAAAGTCAGACACCTAAGCAACTTAGCCATCCAGGCTCCCCTTCGTTGCTTAATTTTAAGGGAACGAAGGCAATTGGGCACCTTATTTTTATTTTAAATTGTTTCCATTTGTAACACAGCAGATGTCATAAAACGAAAGCATTTCCTTGAAGTCTACATTTTTGGGATATTGTAGGAGAGGTTGATATAAAAATCCTCTGGGGTAAGACGGGCATGTGACTGGTGATGCTGAAGGTTGAAGCTGAAATTGCTTTATTTTTTGATTAATGAATTTGAATTATCTGAATATTTCCCCACCTTCATTGGGAAACCGCCTATTCTATAACGATTGCTTTTTTCCAATCTCTGCTGAAAACCTGCACGTTGACTGTTATTGTCCTACTGCCTTACTGGATGCTGAATGTCCTGATGGTTGCTTTCTTCCATTGCAGGATGATTCACTCAGATCAAATGTGGAACTGTCGTTGGAAATGGAAGCCAGGTTCTCTTCCGTTCTTCATTGCTCTGTGTCTTGTGTATGTTCCTCTTTCAGGTGAGCAAGACCCTTTCTCTTTCAAACCCTGAATTTAAGAGTGGTCACATTGCTTTTAGTTTCAGTGTGCTATTCATTTATTTGTTATCTTTTTCTGTTTCCATTTCGGTCCTTACAGGCTTTTGCTGCCCATGGCCTCTCTGACTTCTGTACGCATAGTATGACTTTGATCATTGTTCTGTTTTCTAATGAGTGTATTTCTTGAATCTTTGCTGCATTTCTTTTAGCTTTATTTATTTGTGTAGCCCATATTGAATGATGAGATAGCTACATATCTGACATTAAAAATGTGCTAGCTGTTTCTTCAACCATTGAATAAATATACAATATTCAATTCTTTCTCTTTTCAAGTTTTCATAGAATCATTTATGGAAAGTAAAGACTTTACTGTTTTTATTTATCCTGATTTTCTTACCATGTTGCAGCATGAGATAGGAATTTGAAATTAAGTTTTTAGATCATGAGGTTTATTTAGCTAGCGTAAAAGGATATGAAAAAGTTAATTTTAATTACAGTATTTTTGGAATAAAAATATCAAATCTGTGTAATTACAGTCTTTTTCTGAACTTTGAAATAAGGTCCTTTTAGTTATGGTTGCAAGCTACATTTTCTATCGTCAGCTAATTGTATGAATGAGCCAATCAGAACCTGAGGAATGGGAGTGATGTTTAAAAGTTAACTGTTTCTTCATTATCTGGTTTTGTTCCTGAGCAAACTGCATTTCTCTTAGGTCCATTTTCTTTTACTCTTTTTTTCTTTAATTGCTGTATTCATTCAGTTTACCATATTTGTTTTTAGAGGAAAATTGTCACTCATATAGTGTTATGTATTACATGTGCTTAATCAAGGTTTTATACATTCCATATTTATGTTATGTATCTATACATTATAAACAATACATTTAATGAATCATGAAAATAGATTACTCTAAAATTGTTTATTCACAGGTTAAGAAATTCAACTTGTATTTAGTATATAAATATTTCTTTGCAAGCCATCAAGTATTTTAAGAGTTTCAGCTACTCGGAAAATTCCTGGCACGTGGTTTAATGGCCTCAAAACAAAACAGATTCTTTGAAGTTTCTTTTTTTGTGTGTGTATTTGTTTCAATTCCATGATAAAGCCACTCTTTCTTTGTTTTACTTTCATTGCCAAAAGAGGAAAGAAACTTGTGAGGAGAAATGAAAATTAAATATACATTGGATTTCTTTGGTTACAGTGTTGAGCTTTTTCTTAGCTTTCAAAAGTGACTCACCAAGAACCCATCACATGATGTGAAGTAAGTTATGAGATTAAAATTAGTTGAAGTCTAGTTACTTTCATTTGTGTTAGGTCATGGCATTTGTCAATTTTCAAGGCTACCTCAAACCTTAAATTGAGACTTTTATTTTCATGTCAGTGTTTTAATTGATATACCCACCACATTCATCATTTTAATCACTGGAATAAATGAAATGAAACACATGTTCTCAGACTAATTAAAAGGAGTCAGCTGACTGGGGCTTGGATGAGGCAAGGGAAACACCTAGGTTGCAGAATTGAAGGAGGCACTCATTATCAGGGTCTTGGGAAACAAAGTCCTTACGTTTGTTTTTAAGTTACTGTCTCACACAAATCTTTTTTAAAACTTCCTTTCATTACTCCACACTTTGTGTGTATCACGTAAGGCTTTGTGACAGACAATAATCTGTGTTTACTCATGAAGCCAGAACACTTTCTACCTATTTATCTGGAACCATCACTCACTCACGATGCCACCACTTTACCCGTGAGGATCTGATACCACAAAAAATACTTTAGGGATTATTACTGGCATTTTAATATAAAATGTTTGCCTTACAACTCAATGTAAGTTTCCCTAAAATAATGCATATCAAAACTTTAGATGTATGTAATATTCAGAGTCCTATCTTTAAGTCCTAGGGTAACTCTGAATAACCTGTATTTTTGAAGAACGTGTGGTGCTTAACTGTGAGGTTGTATCACAATGTATGCACCCTCTGACTCTTTCACTTCTCCGTGTGACCCCTATGTGATCTTTTGGAGTCCAGTGGCTTTTAATGGCATCTTGATGCCAAATCCAGTTTGTCAGCCCTGGCCCCTTCCTTGACCCTGGAGTCACCTCTATGGTTGCTTATATATATCTAAAATGGGTCTCAAACTTCACGTGTGCAAACAAGACTCTTGATTCCTACCTCCTATCCCCAAATCTACTTCGCTTTCAAGCTGTATAATCCATACCACTACATCCTGCTGTTCTCCTCTTCACCTTACTATTTTCTAGACCTATTGGCCCACCTGTTTCTTGACCGTGCCTTCCTAGGACCCTCCTCTTCCTAAACTGCACACACCTGGTTCTTTTTTTTTTTTTTTTTTTGACACTCAGATCTTAATCATTACCACCTCAGATAAGCCCTCCTGTCCCCAAATTCAAAGATGCCCCTTTTCACTCTCTTACCATGTTACCCTTCAGTGATAATCTTTATAGATTTTGGTTGCTCCCTTGATAATGTTTTGGTAATTTGGCTATGACAGCTGGAGTAAAGGGTTGGCAAAAAACCTCTTTTGATTGTTAAGATTGACACCTAGGTGAGAAGGTTAAAAATTAGAATACTGTAGTTTAATTTGGATAACATCCTTAGTTCAATTCAAATCATAGAATTGCAAGAAGAAGTCTTCTGCTAGGTACGTTAATGTCTGTAGTTTCACGGGGCATTTACCAAGCAAGTAGTATAAAGTTTTATGCCCTTCAGTATTTAAAAAAGCAAGGTCTCTTGACAAGTGATGAATATAACTTTTGATAGGAACTACAACCAAATTACGGCTGAATATTGAAACTAGTCCCACAGAAGCATAAATTAAAACAATAAGACACGATTTTTTAATACACTAGCTCTATACTATTTAGAAACGTTGATAATATCCACATCCAGTATTATCACCTTTGTTGGGGAGAGGGCACATGCTAACATGGTTGGCTCTGTCCCTTGGGAGAGTTAAGTAGGCAACATTGTTTAAAAATTAAGAATTTGTATTTTGTTTAATATATCACTCCCCCGGTGTAGGTATCTATCTGACAGAAATTTTAAAAACAAACAAACATAATATGTAGAGAAATATATACCAGTATGTTAACTGTAACATTGTAATAGCAAACATTGTTCTTCAACAGGGGAATGATTTTGTAAATTATTTTATATTAATACTATGAAATACTGTGCAGTCATTCCAAACAATGTGGTCAAACTGTGTATATTGGCTTTGAAAGATGTCAGTGATAATGTTAAGAAACAAATTGCCAAACAGTATCCCAGGTTTGTAATAGGTTGTATTACAAAACTGAAATGTGTTAAGTATGTGTACGTTTGTATCAGATTGTATAAAAATTATAGTAAAACATAGACGCATGTACATGTCAGGCTTTACAATGGGTCACCCTCAAGAGCATAGGTTGGAGCGAGAAGGGAGAAGGCAATGGAACTTTATACAGCTCAGAATTATTTGCCTTGTTATAATGAACGTTACTTTAATAACTTGGAAAAACAAATAGAAGAAAACCTGATAATTTTTTTTTTTAAAGCCACATTAAAAATGTCCAGAGAGGCTGTGGATGTACACAAATGTTACAATTTTCTGTTAGACACGTAACCGTTACTCTGGCTCTTCCCTTACTTGATAGGCATCTCTTAAAGGTATTTCAAATAATAACCTCTTTTTATGTAGCATGACACTCCATGACTCTGAAGATGAATGATGGTATCTCAGGCAGACTAAAGGTTACCGCTTCAGAAACAGCTGAGAGCCAATGAATTCCTAAGCAACCAGGGGCCTGTTTCCATACAGATAGCCTTAGTCATGAACGCTGAGGGAGGGGCCTCCCTTCTCTCCTGAAAAATCGATGATATCAGCAGATTATTTCAAAGCTCAGTGATAGATCAACAGCTAAAAGGGGAAATGTTTTTGAAAGTGCAGTCTGGCCTGAATTGTGTACTTTCTAGCCCGGAGCGCAGCGTAGTTCTAGAAGGCAGGTAGGTAATTGGGTAAAAGCAATCTTGTGCTGTTTGTTGATTTTTCTCATGATCAAAGGAAGCAATTATTCTATAGCATCAATTACACTGAAGTCTGAATTTATGTGATAGGCATATAACTTTATACTATTTTTGTGTTTGGTCAAAGAGGCTTTCAAATGCATAGAAAAATAATCCTTTTACAAATCTGCCATGTGTTTTTGGCTATTTTATTATTAATGTGTCTGAAAGATAAAGAATAAGGTTCTGATTGTGCAAACCATTCTTTTTTTTTTAAATTACAGCATAGTTGGGGCGCCTGGGTGGCTCAGTTGGTTAAGCGTCCGACTTCAGCTCAGGTCACGATCTCACGGTCCGTGAGTTCGAGCCCCGCGTCGGGCTCTGTGCTGACCGCTCAGAGCCTGGAGCCTGTTTCGGATTCTGTGTCTCCCTTTCTCTCTGCCCCTCCCCTGTTCATGCTCTGTCTCTCTCTGTCTCAAAAATAAATGTTAAAAAAAAAATTAAAAAAAAAATAAATAAATTACAGCATAGTTAATATACACCGTTCTATTAGCTTCAGGTGTACAATGTAGTGATTCAACAATCCCATACATCACCCAGTGTTCATCATGACAAGTACACTCCTTATTCCCCATCACCTATTTCACCCATCTCCCAACCCACTTCCCCTCTGGCGACCATCAGTTTGTTCTCAGTAGTTAAGAGTCTGTTTCTTGGCTTGCCTCTCCCTTTGTCTCCTTCCCTTTGCTCATTTGTTTTGTTTCTTAAATTCCACATGTGAGTAAAGTCGTAATGGATTTGTTTTTCTCTGACTGACTTATTTCACTTAGTATAATATATTCTAGCTCCATCCACATCATTGTGAATAGCAAGATTACATTCTTTTTGATGGCTGGATAAGACTCTGTTGGATGCATAAACATCCCACATCTTGTGATATACATAGCATGTATCATACCATACCAAATATACATATCACATCTTATTTATCCATTCGTCTATCAATGGACACTTGGGCTGCTTCTATAATTTGGCTTTTGTAAATAATGCTGTGAATCACTCATCGTCAGGGAAATGCAAACCAAGACTACAATGAGGTATCACCTATCACCTGTCAGAATGGCTGAAATCAAAAACACAGAAACAACAAGCATTGGTGAGGATGTGTGGAAAAAGGAACCTTCTTGCACTGTTGGTGGGAATGCAAACTGGTGCAGCCACTCTGGAAACAGTATGAAGGTTCCTCAAAAAGTTAAAAATAGAACTACCCTACAACCCAGCAAACTGTTTCATCAAATGAAAAAAAAAAAAAAAAAAAAAAGTCCGAATAATGATCAAGTGACTAACAGAAAATTACACTATCTAGTAATAAAGTTTGTTTTTCAGTTAGAGTCAAAATGCTCCAAATTACGGTCCCTAGGTTGCCTTCAGCTGAAAGGCTGTTTTCTTATTCTGCACTTGAGATTGGAGGAGCCAATGTGATCGAATAAACAAACCCCCAAGTTTGTACACAGAAGTTTCCTCAACGCATCTTCCAGATAATTTCCCATGTGTACCTTTGAGATGATCTGAATTTGATGTAGGGAACTACGAAATCCTGCTTTGGATTTATGTCATAAAGCCAATCACATAGATGTGGAAAGAGGATGACTAGTCACCACGGTGACAATTTTACGTGACTGGGCAGCGTGATGGGGCCACTGATGAAACGGGCCCCACTTAGACGGCATCAGGAAAAGAGGGTAGTCAGCTGAGTCCTGCTGCTCCCTGGCCAGGTCACACCGCCTCTGGGCATGGTTGCCGTCCTTTAGACAGAATCCGTAAGCAGGAGCAAGAGCAGGCAGAGCCGCTTGGTGATGAGCCTTGAGCGGTCAGAGGAGCGTTTCGGGGCATCTCTGTCTCCCCTGTGCCGTGAGAAGCCTGTGTGGGGGTGGGCTGCCCCTCGAGACTGGAGTCCTTTGTCGGATACCGCATTGTTGCTTTTGTGTAACAATTTGTTTTGTGCTTTAAAGAGTAAAACTCCTGTGGAAAAACAGAAATCAGAGAAATGTCACATTTACTTTGGAATCCTGGAGTCAGAGTAAGGTGGTGGTCTTCAGATATTTGAAGCGTGGTCCGTTGGAAGTGATAACGGACTTTAGCTTATCTCCCAGCAAAGATAAGACGGTTGAGCTGGTCCTCCAAGTACCAAAGGACTCTCCTAGCGATTGGTTGCCAAGAACTAAAACCAGCTATCCTTCACATTCCTCATCTCTGGAAATCAGGACACAAAGAAGGAATCTTAATAGTGAAGAAGAATTGATACTAAAAATCTTGAAGGGCCCCTTGGTCTATACTGCTTAACTGTAGAGAGAGTGTGTGTGTGTGTGTCTAATTTTTGAGGCACATATAGTCTTAATTGTTTTACGTCCAGAGTTTCCTCTGTGTGTGTTTCCTTTCAGTTTAGCAGGGAATTTTTACATGGAACTGGAGATTAGGCAGGAAACCCCCTCTGACAGGAGAAGCCTGTGGGAACTCTAGACTTTGGCAGGTACAAACTTTTCCTCAACTTTCAAATTAATAATTCTTTAAGGAGTTTTCACTTTATTTTCAGCAAGTGGAACATGTGCTCTTTGACACCTTTCTCACTCCGACTGCAATGTCATAGGATTCTGTAAGGAAGGAATGTGGAAAAGAACAAAATGGAAAAGAACCAAAGGGGGGGGGGGAGAACTTATTCCAAATTTAAGAAGTAAATATATCTTGCAGGGTGGGGCAGCAGAGGAGGGAAGTATAGAGGTTAGATGAGAAAACAGATTAATTCCACAATGAGCATGAAGTCACAATATTATAAACATCCTTTGTCTTCCGCTGAACTAAGACAGTTAAACACCTGAAAGGAGAATAAGGTCTTTTGCCAGCACACAGGTAGGGCTATCACCAGTTCAGATAAACCTTTCTAACTATTAAAAAACAAAACAAAAACAAAACAAACAAAAAAACCCCAACTCTCTGAGAAGAGTGAATTAGTCCAGTGGGGGCTACAATAACTATCCTATTTCTATGATTAAGACTATCTTTTTTTTTTTTTTTCAAAAAAATCTTTTGAATTATGTATAGCCAAGTAATCTCTCTTTTTTTTTTTTTTTTTTTTATTTATTTTTGGGACAGAGAGAGACAGAGCATGAACGGGGGAGGGGCAGAGAGAGAGGGAGACACAGAATCGGAAACAGGCTCCAGGCTCCGAGCCATCGGCCCAGAGCCCGACGCGGGGCTCGAACTCACGGACCGCGAGATCGTGACCTGGCTGAAGTCGGACGCTTAACCGACTGCGCCACCCAGGCGCCCCTAGTAATCTCTCTTTTTAGATGAGCTCATTTCTTGGGAAAATAGGGTGAATTATGATGCATTTCATGTGAAAATATTAGTTTGCAGTCATTCTTAAATCAGCTTCCTCTTAAACTTGTGGTTTAGAAATGATACACTTTTTAAAAAAAATTTACAAAATTCTTTTCAATACAACTCTTATGTAAGAGTCAAAAAAGTTGTTTCTAACGCAGTCTGCTTTGAGCTTGTGCTGCTAGTTTAGATAAAGAACTGTTCACACTAGAGCTCAGATGATAGATTGTGTCTGCTCAATTAAAAATCAGGTTCTCTTTTTCTTCTCTGTAATTATAAAATTACACGAGTAACTATTATTAGTCTGGGCAAAGCTACAGGAATCAACTACTTTTCGTATTTTTTGCAAATCTCTAAACAAAGAGATCTTTTTAGATTTCTTTACCTGGTCAAAACTTGAAAGAGTATTGTCAGAGTGAAATTACAGATCTGAAAAAAGAAAACAGTCTGAATGGTAATATTAATCACTGCTTTTAAACACATTCACAGTTCTTTCTTTTTCTTTCTTTCTTTCTTTCTCTTTCTTTCTTTCTTTCTTTCTTTCTTTCTTTCTTTCTTTCTTTCTTTCTTTGCCTGAGGTATGTACAATGAATACTGGCCTGTATTGAGAGTAGGTTACCAGTTTTGCTGCATTACTGGCTTTATCAAACAGAATTGTAAGGCACATGATGAGAGTTTTCTGGTCCTGCTGATTTTGGTGGCCTCAGTGATTGTGCTATGGGGGGAAGAGTGAGACTTTTAAAGATATTTTGCCTTGGCGTTAGGTATTTTACAGAGAATGAGCTCCAAGTCTGCTCACTAAGGGCATTGTGGACTGGGGCCCCCACCCGTCCCGAATGCTCTTAATCACCCTGTGTCTTAATCACTCATCTCCTGGCTGGTCAATATTAGCTTTTTACTTGGACTGCTCATCACATCTGTCTTTAGAAGGGGAACCTGAAAATTCTGTTACTTGGAGGGAGCTCATGACCACAGCATTTCTATTCCAATACTGATGTCTCAATAAACAATGCAGTTTGTGGCTTTTCTCCTGGAGCCTTTGCTAATTTGACATCAGACATTTTCCTTCCAGTTCCCCCTTGACGCTTTTGCTGGTGTTTGGTTAGGACTCTCATTACTCACCATTTGACCTGCTTACATATCTCTCACACACGTATTAGAAAGGTCTGCACCTTTTAGTCAGGATGTCAGAAGAAAGTCCTCTCTGAATTTTCAACCATTTCTTACATTTAAGGCGCTGTCTGTTTATACATATAATGCTATGATTGTGTGGCCCCAGAAGAAGTCTTCAGTAAATGTGTAGTGAATGAATCAAACTGCTTTCCAAGCTGCCCATCTGTGATGGGATTTCCCTTAGCAGGGAGAGTCTAGCTGATTTAAGAGTTAGGCCTTCTTAATCAGAGCCTTTCCCCTCCCGCTAATATTATTAAAATATGTTAAACATTTGTAAGAGCATTATAGTATTTAAATACCAGACAGAGAACACAGAGTTAATATTGCTTCTCCTAAGTGCTTTTAAAAACTAAGGGATATATTATGGTAATATTTGAGTGGTGTGTGTGTGTGTGTGATATATATTAGAGAAAAATCATGGTCCTTGATGTCAAGGGGTTTTTGACATTGTTGATGAGGAGACTAACGTGAGACAAATAGGAAGTACTATGATATATGGTCTAATAGAGTTGCAGAGGTGATATCAAGGGATAGCAGAGAAGATCTCAGAAAAGTTTTCATGGAGGGAGCGATGTTAAAACTGTGTCTTCTGGGGCGCCTGGGTGGCTCAGTCGGTTAAGCGGCCGACTTCGGCTCAGGTCACGATCTCGTGGTCCGTGAGTTCGAGCCCTGTGTCGGGCTCTGTGCTGACAGCTCAGAGCCTGGAGCCTGTTTCAGATTCTGTGTCTCCCTCTCTCTGACCCTCCCCTGTTCATGCTCTGTCTCTCCCTGTCTCAAAAATAAATAAAACGTTAAAAAAATTTTTATTTTTAAATAAAAAAAAACCTGTGTCTTCTAGCAGGGGTGATGAACAAAATATTTACAAAGTGGTGTGGCTTCCTACTGACCATTTGAAGACATTTCCCTGCAATCAGATTGTGTGGCTGGCTGTAAAAACTGAGGCAGTCATGGGAGTGGTTTGTACCCATAGGGTATCCCCTCTGGTGGTAACAGAGCAGGAAGACGCAAAATGAGGTTGGCAATAGAGATGGGCAGTGTAGGGGGGAGAAAGGGCCAAGGCAAACCCACGGATACATTGAAAATGATTTTCTGGAAGGATAATTACTTCTTTTACTAGAATAAAGGGTCTCTGCAGAAGAGAGTAAGGAGTGAAGCTAGGTGATGGGAGGCCAGACTGTTAGGGATGTCAATGGGGTCTGCGCTGACAAAGCTGAGGGACGACTGCCAGCCCAGGAGGGGAGAGAGACTTGTCACCACAAGCTCAGATCAGGAGGATATGTGCCATCAGAAATGCCCGCGAAGGGAACAGAGGTGAAGAGCTTCTCTGGGATTGTAGTTAGGTAACTCAGGAGCAGACTGTTTTTTTGTTTTTGTTTTTGTTTTTGTTTTGAATCCATAGTTTATGCTTTTTCTCTATCATACCATTTCGCTTCAGAAATGGCAGCCTCACTTTTCTCACTGATGTGAACAGCATTGATATACATATCAAAAAGCTGAAGATAGAAGTTAATAGAATTCCAGCCACCCTTGGTGTTTTTCTTGGTCAAACCCATATTTGATTGTGACCAAGAGTTGCTGAATCCGCATTAGAAATGTGTCCTTCCCTTTAGAGTTACTGCCCCCAAGGTGCTCATCTCCACTGGGTGTGTTGAATGGGCTCCTAAGTCATCTCCCTGCATCGTGTGTGTGTGTGTGTGTGTGTGTGTGTGTGTGTGTGTGTGTGTGTGTGTGTTAAACTACGACTGGAATCTTGCCGCTGCCCTGATTAAGTTCCTTGAAGATTCTTGTCCCCTACAGGCTACAGTGCACAGTCCTTAATTTAGGTAATTTCATGGCTCCCTAGCCTCTTATGCCCTACCCAGTGTCTGCCAAATAGTAGAGCCTCAATTAAATGTTGAATGAGTGCTGAAGGTGAAGAATTTGTGTACTTTTGCTAAGCAAAATTAGGATTTAGCCACGGATATTCAGTTATTGAAGAGAAGAAGTTTGTGTGTAGCATAGATGCTGTGTTGAGTTTAACACTAGTGAGTCAACCCTTCTATCTTTGTGGAAAACCAGCTATTTGAGAGAGGAGATTTCATAAAACTTTACAAGAATTACGTGTGCCAAAAGAAGAAGGTGGTCACTGTAAATGTGTACAATAACCAGAATAGTTTATTTTCACTTGCTTCAAGGACTGAGTTTCTGGTGGAAATACATTGTTTTAGCTCTTTTGTAAAAAACAGAGACCAGTCTTTTTAAAAAGTGTCTGCTTTTGTTGAAAATGCAAAGAAGGTGATTATTGTCTTAAAATTCTTAAAAAAAATTTTTTTTTGATATTTATTCATTTGCGAGAGACAGAGAGCATGAGCAGGGGAGGGGCAGAGAGAGAGGGAGACACAGAACCCGAAGCAGGCTCCAGGCTCTGAGCTGTCAGCACAGAGCCCAACGTGGGGCTCGAACCCACAAAGTGAGACCCTGACCCGAGCCCAAGTCTGACATGCTCAACTGACTGAAACATTCAGGCACCCGGGTCTTAAGATTCTTTCAGCTAGCCTCTTCCTTCCTCTTGGTCCGTCTTTTCCACAGCTGTCCCCACTATTACCTGTAGCTTAAACTTTGATCTTGCTTTATGCCTTCCAGCTTAGTTCACAAACATATTCAGTCTTGTCTTTTCAAGACAATTTTCCACCTCCCCTCAACCCTTCTGTTCTTTTAGGCTGTCGTTTTCATTTGTTACTTCCTTCACTTCAGAATGTCTTGAAGGAATACTCTACATTTGGATTTATTACCTGCACACCCTTACAAAATAGATGATTCTGTTTTAGAGATGCATTGACAGGTATCGATTTGAGGGGGGTGTGTGTATAAATAATTGTGTTGTTTTTCTAAAGCCCTAAAGGTCTCCTGAGTTTCTGCTGTTTTCTGAAGGTTTTTTATTTTTAAGAAATTTTTGAAATAGGTGGAACATATTTGCTATGATGATGTTTGTTATTAAGGGAAGAAGAAAACACTTTCTTCATAGAAAGTCTGTCTTAGGATGAAATTGTGTCACAAAATGAATGACTAATGATTTGGAATTTAGTTTATTTGCATTTAACTTTTGCAAGATACCATTTTCCATATTCTTCAAATTGTTCCTTTAGATGCCTCTGACTTCCTATCAGCTTATATTCTCCTTTTATTCTCATTTAAATCAAATTTATATTCTGATTTACCTAATTGCTTCTGTTTTCCATTCCTGTTTCTTTCCTTTTCAATATTCCCATCATATCTTAAAATTTTCTGTTATTAGGATATTAGGCAGTTCTGAGGATATTTATTTCAAAGTGGTTGGTTCAAGTGAAACTGAAAAAAAACATGTCTTTAGTGTTTGTTCAGTATGTATGCTTGGCTTCACTTTACAAAGACCTTTATTTTTGTTGTAATTATATTCGAAAGAATTTTAAACTGGGAGGTTTTGGTTAATTTACATTTGAAGCCCCCATTTGTGGGAAGCAGAGATACATAAGCTATAAAAAATATAGTGCTGAAAAGTCACAACTATTGTTTTGGTCAGAAAAAACATAGAGTTCATTAGGCATTGTTTAAATAGGTTGGAAGTCTTTTAGCTCTGAAGGCAGAATATGTAAACAAATCTGATTTTGCTATTCATATGGAAGCAAAAAATTAGATTTGAAATCTAATAATAAAATTGAATCGGTGTGATTTTGTTTTCTGTATTATTAAAGGAGGCCTTGTCATTTTTTCAAAAGTAAGACCATACTGCCTTCTGGGTGTTTTAATGTTAGTGATCCTAGTTAGAAATAAAATCAGAAAACATGCTATGGGCTATTTCAGGTTAAAAATGCTAGTGAATCTTGTATTATTTGACAGTAAAAATGTGCCTCTGAGAAACATACTTTAAAAATTCAGACCTATGTTGGATTTTATTTAAACTTGAACTCCATGTACTGGGACATCAAGTTATTTTTAGAATGCATCTAAACTAATGATGATAATGAAAAAGTTGGTATGCTGTGGGCGGAACTGCTAACTTGATCAATCAGTAACATGAGTTAAATGCTGGCTCTGAAATTCAGTTTTACAAAGATGCTCATTTGCAGTCAGAGATACCTTTTCAGTGTGTTCTGGGGCTTTGTTATAATTACTAAATATTCAACATAGCCTAAATATCCCACAATATGTGATTTGATAAATTATGGTATGTTTCTAACTTTATTTTTTCAAATATTTAGTGAAATGTGGAACAGGGGGATCAAGATTCAAATGTAATTGAAAAGGGCAGGGCATCAAACTATGACTAGTATGATTTTTTTTTGTTTAAACAATGGTCTGAATTAAAAAAGAAATAGAAAGAAATACAGATAATTGCAAACTCCGTGCCCTTCAGATTCAGGTGTTTCCTTTTTCATCATATTTTAATGTTTCTAGCAATAACATGCATTGATTTTATATTATTATGAAATCGATGCATACTCAGCATTTTTATAGTTTTATGTATGGATATGATTATAAAACACCATGATTTTAAATTGGCATATATATATACTTATAATGCTCATTAGTTATATGTACATAAAGTTCCCTAATCTAATTCTACTGGTTAATGGTTTTGCATAAGAAAACTGGTTTGAATAGTGGTAATATCATCCTGAAAACTGGAGTACACTTCATCTCCACTAGGTTAGCTAGAATTTAAAAAGACTGACACATACTAGGGGTGGTGAAGATGTGGAACATTTGGAGCTTTCATACATTGTTGGAGCAAGTGTAAAATTGTACATCCGCTTTGGAAAACCAGTCAGTAGTTTCTTTAAAAAGTTACATACACACAAATCTACACTGTGATTTAATAATTTTATTATCGGGTATTTATCCAAAAGAAATTGAAACATTTGCCCACAGAGCCTCCATAACTATTTCATAATGTTCACAATATAATATTCACATTTATTCACATAATATTCACAATAGCCGCAAACTGGGAAAAATTCAAATGTGCATCAACATGTAAATGGACAGATTTTGGTATATTCATACTACAGAACAGTACTTGGCAAAAAAGAAATGGAACTGCTGACATGTGCAACAACATGAATGGGGATCTGTAAAACATGTTGAACAAGGAAGGGACATAGAGTGTATTCTCTGTGACTTTATTTATATGGAGTTCTAGGACAGGCAAAAGTAATCTCTAATGATAAAAATCAGAACAGTTGTTGCCTCCAGGGAGCCACGGACTGGAAGGAGACACGGTAAGATACACTGGGTGGATGGAATTGTTCCAAAGTTTGGTTGGGATATAGTTATATAGGGGAATTCATCTATCAAAACTCCTTGAATGGGACACTTAAAATCAGTGCATTTTATTGCATGTCGGTTATACCTCCCAACAAAGAAATCTCTGCTAACTGGAAAAAATGCCAGTTAATAGTTCTAGGGCACAATAAATAGAATTCCAATGCCCTCAGAGCTATCAGGATTTTACTAGTTATATCAAGAATTAAATAATAGCTTTTTGAAAGCAGAAATTTTTTGCTGTATTTGCTGTGCTTTTTTTTTTTTTTTTTTGCCAGCAGGAAAGGAATATTCAATATTACTATATATGGATTAGTTATAGTATTCAGATATTTTTAGTACTTAAGAATATTCTTTTTTGTGTGTGGGAGAAGAAATTTCTACAAAGGGTATGAACTTCACCTAGCTCAAGCGTAAACTTGCATTTCACCCTTCTCTAGCCCCTACACACATTCTCAAGTTCAAGTTATTACACCTTTGCCTGGCTGCATTTTCCCTTGAGAGCTTCTTTCCTCCATCTAATAAAACGAATGCAATGATTAGCAAATCATTTTTTCCTGTTATATTTTTCATACCTACATTGGATTTTGCCTTTTACCTAAAACCTTATGGTAGACTTATTGTATTTTTGGCTTATTACCTTTAATTAAAATTAAAGATAAAAAAGGTGGCCCAGGAAAACCAACTCCAATTGCTGTTGTTGTAAGCATGTTTTCTTCTATTTTGTCCTGTCTTCACTGAGGTGTTTATTTATTTCAAAAATTCGTGGATCTTGTGAAAAACTTCACAAATCTTTTTTGTAAATCTGATTGCTCAGCAAATATAAAGCATGAATCAGAAAGTAAATTTCAAGCAAACACTTGAAAATTCCGACCTAGAGTAGAGTCAGCACCTGGCGAGTGGTTTCTGAGGGGTTATTTGTTCTGCCCCAGCTACTGACTTGAGAGGTTTACCTGGGTAAATAGTGGGTTGAAAGCATCAGTCAAGACGGTCTCATTTCTGGAGAAGCACCTGCTATGACTGTATCCCTGCATGAAGGTCGCTATTTGCTCATGAAGGGTGTAATGTGAATGTGGCCATTGATTGAAGCAAAGTAATGAGACCCTAATCATCGACTGTTAATATTAAGATCCAAGATGATGCAGCAATTATACAAAAACATCTCTTGAAGGCAAGAATGTAACCTTATTGGATGGATAGTTTGAGGAAGCGCTATGTATAATTCAGTAAATCTAAAGGGGGAAGAGTGGTATAATTTCAAACTTTGATAAATACTACAAAAAGGTAAAGCTCAGCTCTTACATCTTAAATTCTGATCTCACTTCTGAGTTTCCTACAAGTTTAAACTTAAGCTAATTTGGCAGATATTTTGCCATGTAGGACCTGTGCTAATAATTATAATAACACTGGTGTAGCCATTGAATAGGACATTTTATTTTCTTAAAAATCTTCACACATTATTAGGGTGCCAGGGGCACCTTGGAACCAAGCTTATAACATGGTAGAGTAAGAGAAATTTTATAGATCTTCTGTATTGTGAAGCCACTGCTCTCTGTTTGAGTTCCAGTTAGCTGTGCAGGGGCTTGGAAAGTACTCTCAGACAGACATATGGGGCTCACCTAATGTGTTAATGTGTTTCTTTTCTGTCAAGGATCAGAGCCCTTTTCTGTCAGTTTTACAATGTCTCAAAGCAATTGTTTCATATATTTTGTCCTCTTCTAGTTTTTCTTATGCTGGGAGAAGTCACATACTTATTACTTCATCATGGCTGGAGCCAGGAGTCCTTAACATTTTATTTGAACTTAATGTAAGCTTGAATTTATTTGCTATTCTTTTCATATAGCACCAAGTCCTTTGAGGATAGATCTGAATTAGAGCTCAGTGTTGTCTCTCTTGCTTAAATCATGCCCATAATATGTCCGTGATTTTGAGTTTTCCTTCCTTTACAGCGGAGATTGCTTATGAAGTGTTCTGAACAGAATCTTTCAGGTTCCCCACCAGTCAGTCATTAAAGACCATCTTCCCCATAACTAATTGAATGGCTATTCCATTTACCTTTATAAAAAACTTTCCTAACCGTTCAGCTAAGTTTTCATGGACTCCTATATCCTTTTACTTTTGTATTAATATTGCTTCATGTAAAATACAATACACTTTGTAACTACAATAGGAAGTACAATTACTAAAAAATAGTCTGAGGACAAACATAATAAGCACAACTCCACTAGTGAGAAGCAGCTGACTTCAAACCTCACAAGACTATTCGCTTCCACCATTCAGCTTGGATCTTTCTTCAATCTAAGCTGCTTTTTCCTGGTTTCAGTGCCTCACTAATCCCAGTATTTTTCTTCCATCCAGAATCACTTTCAGAGGTATCTTTGTCTCTTTTTTAGCCACACTTCTCAGAGATCTTATCCATTGGTAAATTTGTGAGTGTCTCTTGTATCCCCCCCTTTTTTTTTTGAGTCCTCTTTATAAATGCAGACTCTTAATTGCTTCTTGCCTCAACTTTTGTAATAATAGAAAAAACTGATGGCTGTTGTCTCCTGTCTTCTTCCGTCATCTACTAACAAACCACTTTCAAATAAACCTTTAAAAAGTGTAATTTTCTTGGGAACCGTGGAGAGCTTTCAGTTGCTGAATGAAATGCTGCCTTTATGGATTGACATTCAAGGTTCTTCACCAGGTAGCTGCAACCAGTATTTTCTAAGCTATTTTTGAGTTTCCTTATTCCTAATCTAAGAAAAAAAAATAATTGTAAAACTTGTTTTTCTCTGACATGCCACTGATTTCCCTACCTCCAAGTCATTCTTCATACCTTGTCCTCAACTTAAATCTCATTCCCCTTTGCTACCTAATAAAGCACCTCCCTATCTCAAGACTGATGGTAAATGCATGCTCTTGATGTCAGAAGCATTTAAAACGAGGCTAGTAAGATGGGCAGTTTCTTTTCCTTAATTTTCATGTATGTGAATACCCATGTAACCACATATCCCATTTTAAAGGTAGAATTGGAGCAAGAAATCATTTTGTAAATCTACAATTTTTCTCCATCTCTCCTTTGGGACTCCGTAACAGTTTGTACTTATTCTGTGTTTTGTTGGTGTATTGTGTTTCATGATTGTTCATGTTTATATTTTTTCCTTATTAGTTAAGAGGTAGGGACCATGCCTTCTTTGTTTTTTTTATTTGGCACAAAACCAAAAGACTGTAGGTACTACAATATGAATGAACTAAACCACATTATTTAAAAGGAGACATTTGAGACTAGGGTAACCCATCCCCACCCTACAGGTTTGATGTGAAAGGCACAGAAGCTGTGTGAAAGGCACACTCGTGCTTTTCACTTGTACTGGAACACGTTCACTTGAACTAATCAGATTGCTGCAGACCCCAGGTGGCCCATTCTGCATTTCATTCATTTTGACCTTGTTGATGTATAGACAAAATGACATCATACTTCCTCAGAAGTTGGTAACATAAAAACCGTGGACTTAACAAAACAATGTGTCTAAAAGACAAATATCATGAAGCTTGCCTCCTCCTGTTTTTTTTTTTTTTTTTTTTTTTTGACCAAACTATCCCTGGTTTGTGCTCCAAGAACTTCCTTCTGCTGTCACCCATGTTCCTTCCCTTTCCACAGGAGAGGAGCAGAGGTACCAGAGTTTTTCCTACTCTTTACATCTCCCATGAGGCTCATAGCTTAGCAGAGTCTTGGGGTGAAGTTCCAGGGTATGAAGTGGATTTGGGATTCTGGGTTGCTATTAATTTTGTTTTAGCTATGCTATGAGTTGGCCTGGGATTTTAAAAGGATTTTATAATGTTATTTCCATGGGAAAAAGAATTTTAAAATCCAAACAACCAACTAGGAACTTATTTTTTGCAATATAAGAATTAGTACATTTTGGACTTGGTATTTTTGACTTTTTAAGACCAAATATGTCAAAATCTGTTGTGTCTCTTCCTTATTTTTAAAACATCAAGTTAAAATGTCCTTATTGTGAATTATTAAGAAATGTGATATAAGTGCTTTAAACTATCAGTTTATCTAATATGCTTCTTATTTGAATGAGATTTTTATTTTATTTATTTATTTAATTATTTTAAATATGAAATTTATTGTCAAATTTGTTTCCATACAACACCCAGTGCTCATCCCAAAAGGTGCCCTCCTCAATACCCATCACCCACCCTCCCCGCCCTCCCACCCTCCATCAACCCTCAGTTTGTTCTCAGTTTTAAGAGTCTCTTATGCTTTGGCTCTCTCCCACTCTAACCTCTTTTTTTTTTTTTTCTTCCCCTCCCCCATGAGTTTCTGTTAAGTTTCTCAGGATCCACATAAGAGTGAAAACATATGGTATCTGTCTTTCTCTGTATGGCTTATTTCACTTAGCATAACACTCTCCAGTTCCATCCATATTGCTACAAAAGGCCATATTTCATTCTTTCTCATTGCCACGTAGTATTCCATTGTGTATATAAACCACAATTTCTTTATCCATTCATCAGTTGATGGACATTTAGGCTCTTTCCATAATTTGGCTATTGTTGAAAGTGCTGCTATAAACATTGGGGTACAAGTGCCCCTATGCATCAGCACTCCTGAATGAGTAGCTTTTTAAAAAGGATTTATCTCTTATGATTAGTGGATTTATTACACTAAAATTAAATGTATATATTTGATTTTTAAAAATAGCCTATGATGGATGTATCCAGGAAGATGATACTGTACCTTCTGATTAATTACTGGGAAATTTACCTGTAAACTTAATAGAAACAAAGGCTTTATACATAAAGATGCTTATTTAATACCATCGATGGTAGAAAAAAACATCCACCAAAAGTTCCATTAATATAGAATAATTTTATTAATTATTTCAAAATGAGTACAATTATAATGTAGAAATACAGGGTTTGGAACAATAAAATATCAGCACTAATATTATATACCATGTTTGCAAAGTATGCATGCATATGCTGCTGGGAGGTAGTAAGCAAATATTAAAATAGGGGAAAGAGAGTTAAGAATAATTAGCTTTATTTTTTCAAAATGTGTCTTCAAAGTAATTCTACTAAATTTTAAATGGATTGCTTCTGGAGCAGTAACGCAGGTTGACTTAAAGCAGTATGCATCTGGATGATTTCAGAATTAGGATGTTTCTCTGTATTCCCTCCTAACAAGAAAAGTGACTGTTAATAAGTGATCCTTGTTGTTCCCTGCATTGCTATTCCACTTGAGACTTTTCAAAACTCCCATAAAAAATACATGGGAATTAAAAGTCATAATTTTAGAAAGATAATTGGCATATCTCATCAGGCCTAATTATTTATAATATACAGTGTTAAATCATAATTTTTCAGACTCTCTGCCTTTTTTTTTTTTTTTTTTTTTTCCTTTTTGGTCTTGAATGTGGTTCAAGATAAGTGTCATGCTGAATGCTGACTCCTTTTCCAGAACAGAGTTGTTTTGTTCTTATGTACCCCTTGACTGTTCACTGTTCTTTTAAATTAATGGTGCAAGGACAAACTCATTCTATGAGCCTGAGATCATCTGTTATCAAAACTTAGTTATTAGGTGGGGACAGAGACCTCATGGCTGAAGTGATCACAGAAGCATCTGTGAAAAGGGCCATACAGTCAAGTTGTATAAGGGTAAAGTGTGTGTGTGTGTGTGTGTGTGTGTGTGTGTGTGTGTGTGTGTTGGGCAGAGGGGAGGGATCAGTGGTGAGTTGGCTGTGAACCCTCTGTAGACTTACAGGATCTGTATTTGCATACATTTGCTTTTTATTTAAAAATCTGTTCCCTTTTTTTTAAATTTTTTAAAAATATTTTTATTTATTTTTGAGACAGAGAGCGAGCATGAGCAGGGGAGGGGCAGAGAGAGAGGGAGACACAGAATCTGAAGCAGTCTCCAGGCTCTCAGCTGTCAGCACAGAGCCCGACATGGTGCTTGAACTCACAGACTGTGAGATCATGACTTGAGCTGAAGTCAGACGCTTAACCGACTGAGCCACCCAGGCGCCCCTAAAAATCTGTTCCCTTTAAGAATCCTTTTCAGATTAATTGACATAGTCATTCTTTCAGAAACTGTCACCATCCAGAAAAATCTTACTACATTATTTAATGATTCAGTACCAGATTGTGGACATTATGAAAGTATAATGTTTCATTTTGATCTGATTATGAAAGACTAGTGGAGGGGCAAAAAAATGTTCCCTTCTTCTCTTCTAGGTTCTTTAGCTGGCTGATAGTTAAACTGATATAAGATGGGTTCACAAGAGAAAAACAAATTTAACTTTGTACCTACTGGATCCCTCAAGATATGATGCTCAAGGGCAAGTCCGTCAACTGAGGCTTATATACCATCCTGAGCTAAGGAATGGTCTTGGAGCCTGGGGCTTCAGAGGGGAGGAGGGTGATTCATAGGCCTGATAAGAAAAGTAGATGTCTGGTAATCAGATGTCTGTCCAGCCACATCAGGGCAGGTCCCTGTCTAGATTTTTTTTTTAGGTTGTTAAAGGAGAGGCAACAATTTGTCTTGAGTCTGCTGGGTCTTGATTTCCTTTTGTTCATAATAACCCACATGCTAAAGTGGCACATTTTGGGGTGGCATAGTCAGCTTCCCCTCACTTGTGTCCCATCTTGTTTTAATACTTTGGGTATTTATATTTTATTAATTGTTTCCAGATGTAATGCAGTCATCAATGGGATATTTTTCTAAAAATGTTTTGATCTTTAAAGTGTCATAAAATAAAAGACGAGGCAAATAAACCATGGCTTCGACTAAAATAATGACAGAGAAGAAGAGAAAAAGAGGAATTTACGTTTTTTTTAAATTTATTTTCTTTTAATAAATCATTGAGAACTAGGAGGAACTGGAAGTACTATAACAGCAACTTTCTGTGTAAACTGGAAACTCCCCTAATTCAAATTTAACAACTAAAGTCCACCTTTTACATTAAGAAATGTTTGTTTCTTTTTTGAAAGGATGTTATTTTTTTTTAATTTTTTTTTTTTAACATTTATTTATTTTTGAGACAGAGAGAGACAGAGCATGAACAGGGGAGGGGCAGAGAGAGAAGGAGACACAGAATCTGAAACAGGCTCCAGGCTCCGAGCGGTCAGCACAGAGCCCGACATGGGGCTCGAACTCACGGACCATGAGATCATGACCTGAGCCGAAGTCGGACGCTCAACCGACCAAGCCACCCAGGTCCCCCGAAAGGATGTTATTTTTAAGTAATTTCCACACCCAATGTGGGAGCTCGAATTCATAACCCCAAAATCAAGAGTTGCTCACTCTACCAACTGAGCCAGACAAGTGCCCCAGGAAGTGTTTCTGAACACAATATAAAGATCGGTGCCGGTAAAAATCAAATTTTGTTAGCACTGACTTCAAATAGACTTCCGAGGCTCAACAGTGTTCTTCAGTTTGACTTAAAAATAGCTATTAGAGAGGAGTGACTGGGTGGCTCAGTTGGTTAAGCATCCGACTCTTGAGTTCAGCTCAGGTCACAATCTCCCGGTTGTGAGATCAAGTCCCGAGATGGAGCCCTGGGTCTGGCTCTGGGCTGACAGCTCAGAGCCTGGAGCCTGTTTCAGATTCTGTGTCTCCCTCTCTCTCTGCCCTTCCTCCACTCACATTCTGTCTCTCTCTCTCAAAGGTGAATAAACATTAAAAAAAATTGAAAAAGAAAACAAGAGCTATTAAATACTTTTAGGAAATATATATTACCTTTTCTTGATAATTACATAACAGCACAACTCCTTTACCTGTGTCTAGCAGTAAATGTGGAGGACTTCTTACCCATCACCTTTCTCTCAAGAGAAATTTATTTCTGTTCCTTCTCCTCAAGAGAATTGTGTCATCAGTTTCCATTCATTTTATTTCTCAGAAGTTATTTTTATAAAGGATAAACGCTTTTTCATCTTTCCCACTAAGTTCTTTTCCATGGTTTCCTCTCTTCAGGAAATTTTTGAGTTAAAATATGTTCTAATCATGACTCACAGTGATCAACAGTCATAAATTGGTATAAAATTTAATTTTCTCTGAAGAAAACAAGTGTCTTACATTTTGAGATTAAATCAAGTGTAATCAGAATCACAATGTTACATTATTTTGTGTATTGTTCCTTGGTGTTTGAAACATTTTTATTCAGTTATTTCATCAGATGCTTATAGTGTTCCAAAAAAGAAGAAGGGGGAGGGGGAGGAGGAAAGGAATGATTTATTCCTGTGTTGCACTGAAGGGGGAACTGACTTCAAGAATAAGCACAGCTATGTAGTTCATCTGGCTCCTAGTCTTGATTCTTTCCATGTTGTTGGAGGTAAATCCACAAAGGGCCCACAAATACCAAGCAAGCAAAGGTTGTGAAGGTTCGCACAAGCTCACATGCCTGTTCTTCTCTGATTAAATGTACTTCATCTCTATAGCCATGATTCAGGGTATGTATTTTATGCCTAACTTTTATTCATGACTAGTACTTAACAAAATATCTTCCACCATGTTTCAATTTATGTATCCCTGCTATGATGGTATGCAGTTCTTAAAGTGGGGTCCCGTCTTGGGACTAACAGTTATCAGCATCACCTGGGAACTTGGTAGAAATGCAGATTTTTAGGCCCCATTCCAGCCCTACTGATTCAAAAACCCTGGGTGTGAGGTGCAGCCATCTATGTTTTAACCAGCCCTCTGGGCCATTCTGATGGAAGCTTAAGTTTGAGAACCACTGTTTTAAACTCTTGTTCACCGCATTTGAAATTCAAGTTAATTATTATTTTTTTTTCTGAGACATGTAAGGAACCCACACGGCATTTATAATATATTTTTTAATGTCTGCACCCCCCACTTGGGCTACCTAAAATGGTAGAGGGTAATGGTTCAGAATGTGGGCCCTCAAGACAAACTATGAGACAGATTTCTGGTTCTATTATTTAATAATTCTATTATTAAATCATGTGGTTTGGGGGAGAAGTTACTTCTGTGAAAAGAGGTCATGACAGTTTCTACTTCCTAGAGTTGTGGCAGTTAAATAAGGGAATCCATGCAACGTGTTTATCAGAACCTGATCCCTTGGAAAGCACCAGTGAAATGTTAGCTATAATTTTTATCATTAACTCAGAACGGTGGTTTGCACAGCGAATTATTATGCACCAAGTAAATATTATTTTGGAAAACAGTATTTTGTTTCAACCACGGATCTTAAAAATCAACTTTTGAGGAAATGACCAATTTAGAAGACTTTCCAACGGCAGTAGTACATAATGTGCGTGTCTCATTAGCAGCTTTTTTCCTTTCTAAATATTTGTGATTTCATCTTAATAAATAATGCATTAATAAGTAAAAGTAGGCACAAAGAGATTATTATCCCCCCCCCCCACATCATTTGAAGGTAATATTTCTCACTTTCTTTCCTCTAATATTTTACTTTTGGAAGGGAAGCAAAGAATAAGCACATGACTGCTGGGCATCACCATCTACTTTTGTTAACCCATGGTTTTCATGATCTTTACCAAAGGAAAATTCTAACGAAGTAAATTTAATCTACAACTTCGAGTGTTTCCTCCTTGCTTCAGTGACTAATTGTCACTTGTAGAAAGTTCCCATCGCTGAGTCATGGCTGTTGTGATCCACACAAAGGGTGGAGGAAAGGACCTGTAAGTGACGGAAAGGCGTGCTTACCCTGAAGGTTTCTTTTTCATTTAACCATCGGTGGTTAAACATTGAGGTAGTGAAGGCATTCCGAGTTTACCCCTTAAGATTGCTTGCTCCTTCTGTACTTTTTCGATAGTGGGGAGTTTGCCACCTGTGGTAAGAAGAGGGGCGAAGAGAAGCCTACGGCAGGGAGAGGCACCTGCGCAAAGGTTAGAAGCCAACTGCCGCAGTGCAACTTCCTCTTCAGGGCAGCCCACGGCCAGCAGCTGTTTTTCCTTCATTTTCGTCTTTAACAGCTTCTGGCAAGAAATAATCATAATAATTTAAAAAAATGTTCTGCTGGAAGAATTTTTTTTTTTTTTTTTTTTTTACTTGCCACTGTAGCTTTTTTTAAAAGCAGAAAAACAGCGTAGAGGAGGGCCCAAGAACTAGGTGGTGAGAACATTATTTTCTTGGTGGTATTCTCAGCCAGAAGGAGCTTATGCAAGCCGGAAAGATGTAGGAGTAAATATGGTAATGTCATTCATTAATCATGAAAACCATATTAAGAAAAGGGCTTCCCTACCCCTCAGTGTCAGATACTAGGTCACTGGATCCCTTTTTGGACTGAGTTTTCTATGTACTCTGTTCGGAATCAAGAAACAGCTAGTGTAGCATTTTGATACCTTGCCTTTCCCTCCAGGAAAAGAAATAACATGTGCTTGAGAAGAAGGCAGATTTGATTTACTAGAACCTAGTAGTGTTGAATGCATTCAGTGGGCTGAAAGTTGAAAACGGTTTATGTGCCTTTTCCCCCTAATGGTCATTAATTTGGGATTTTGAGGAGGAGGAATTTATAACGTACTCTTTCCATTTTCATTACCAGAGTATAAAAAACATGCTCTTTCTCTCTTGAAAAATCAATTTTCAATTTATTATGCATCAGAGGAACTACAGCCCAGTGTTTTTAAAGCATAGAATTCTTGCCCACGTAAAAACATTTCAGAATTGTTTTCAAAAAAGGGGTTTTCAAGCCAAATTTGTGTAACTGGGCCTGATTAACAGTTTTGTCTGTGGGAGCTCAGAAGCAAAACTCAAAACTCGCCTTTGCCCGGAAGTCACCATCGGGACCCAGGAAGGCCAGGTCTCCTTCAGAGTTGAGATCAGAAATGCCTGCAAGGGAGATGGATATTCTAGAGCATATAGCAGGAAAAGAAAAGGAAAAAAAAAAAAACCCCACAACTATCAGACTAGTGTTTTTCGGTTGTCCTGGATTTTTTAGTGTTGCCCCACTAAGTTCTAAACTTTGCCACCCCTCTCCCTCCACTTCTGAGAAGATACAGTGCCTGTTCTTTCTCTTCTGCTTCTGCCCCCTCCCCGCCTTGAATCTTATGGCTCCTTTAAAGTGTGTAGTTCAAAGAAAAGCCACAGTGAAAAAGGGCTGTGTCTTTTTAGGTCCAGTGAAACATGTCCCGCAGCCCATGAGCTTTGTGTGAGGCTTTCTGTGATCCCATCTTGCAGGGTCAGAAATGAAAAGAGATTCCTCTGTTCTGTGTTTGCCGGTATAATCATCATGCTGTATGACGAAAATGCAGTGGGAATCCAACAATGACATGACCCTCTGAAAAGGATGCTAAAAGAAAACTTTTTAGAAATGTCATCAACTTGACCTTGCTTTATTTTCATTGATGAAAATAGTTCTGAAATGCACTGTATTCACAGACTGTGGATCTAGAGTGGTTTATTAAAAAAACCATTTTTTAAAGCAAGAATATTGATCACTGTAGGCAGGGTTAATGGAACAGAGTAGTTGATAAAAACTTTTGCCCTATGTTTTTTTTTTTAAACTGCCTTTTTTTTTTTTTTTGTACTTCTGACTAAGTAGGAAAGTATGTGTCACTGCTTCCCCCATCCCTTCTCCATTAACTAATCAACTTAATTCACAGCTTGTGGAATTTGGCATGTTTTCATGTTAACGTTTTTGTCTAGAATGTTAGACCATCTTTTAATGAGACGTGAAGAAATATTGTTACAGCAAATAAGTTAACGGCAGTTTTACGATTCAGGACTCAATTGATATCTTGTGTTAGCAAGAGCTTCACAATGGGGCAGTTAAGTAAAAAACCTTTAGACCTTTAGAATAAAATACTGTCAGAGCTAAAATTTGTATCATTGGTGTTTCAGAAAAAGAGAAAGCATATATAAATTCAGGTATGACATACGATTCTTCTTAAAGTAGATGTAACAATTTAATGTCGAAATACGGGTAGATTACCCCTTGTTGATTACTTTAAGATGACTACATCTCTGCGGAAAAACATAGGTTCCCATCCTTCATTTCAAAAGACTTAGATACAGAAGTGTTGTAGTAGAAAGGCTGTGCTGGTTAGCATAGTGGTGAGTAGGTAGCATGTCCTCGAATATTAGTGATAACCTCTTTGCATTCAAGTCACAAAGAAATTTAAACATATGTAAATATTAGAAGACATGCCAGAGATGGAAAATTTTTATTTTTAATAAAAGTAAATTATGTAAATATTAGCTTGATGACCTTTCTGTGTTCTCCGCTAAACCAGAATGTTTTTAACTAGGATGTTTTTTGCCTCATTTGTGAAGGAAGTCTGGGTTAAGCACAGTTGACATTCTGCTGGCTTAGATAATGAGCCACCTCATTCCAAGGCAGTTTCTCTAGGAAATGATTTCCTTTCTTTATAAATCTTGCTGTGAGGCTTGGATGTTGTGTGGACATAAAACATTATTATTTACTGAGCCAAGATGGGATAGCTTTTTTGAGAGAAATAAAGATAGGTTATGTTTATTGTATATACATCTGTTTGGTTTATCTTTGGACTTTAATCCAGATCTTCCTCTGTAAATTATTCTGTGTAAATTAGTGAGAATACCCTTGAGCCCTTTTTCCTCCCACTCCTGAGAAGCAAGTATAGAACCACAATATGGGCTGAAGGATCGTGGCAGGAGGAACTGGCCAATAGGAGTTCTTGAACCTTCCAGGGAAGGGCTTCTGTCCAGAAGCCTGGAAATTTAAGCATATGGCAATGCCAGTGTGCTGTCTAGTTAGGATCCTAGCTCAGCTACACTAGGAAATTGACTGAGCATAAAAATAGCCTGGCACTTACCTTACTGGCTGAGAGGTATTTGAACTGTTCCAAAAGCTAGAGAGGAGAGATGGTCACAGACTTCCATCACCCAAATGGTGATAACATTACAGAAGTATGATCCCGTAGTTTGCCTCAAATTTCAGAGCAAAGAGAATATATGAGACTTGACTGAAACAGATTAGTTTATTTTATTGCTTGCGTTTGTTTTTTTGTTTTGTTTTGTTTTGTTTTTATTTTTAATATGAAATTTATTGGCAAATTGGTTTCCATACAACATCCAGGGCTTCTCCTAACAGGTGCCCTCCTCAATGCCCACCACCCACCCTCCCCTCCCTCCCACTCCCCACCACCCACCCTCCCCTCCCTCCCACTCCCCATCAACCCTCAGTTTATTCTCAGTTTTTAAGAGTCTCTTATGGTTTGGCTCTCTCCCTCTCTAACTTTTTTTGGGTTTGTTAATTAATCAGTGTCTCAGGGATCACACTTGCCTAGGGAACACCATTGGACAGGATGGGAGGCCCAGGTGGTTAGAAAAAGAGCATTGTTTGTTGACTCATTTGTTTTAATTCATGACCAAATATATTTAATGTTGGTTTTTCAGGGTTATATTCCGTCTTAACTATTTTGTTTCCTTCAGTGTTTGCATCCATCATTAGAATCATAAAATAAAAGACACTGGATATCAGGGAATTCTTCTTCCTCATTTGAGTGTATGATATACTCAAGAGTGGGGGTTGGGGTCAGGTGCCCTTAGAGCCCTAGAGCCCTTAACTCACCTTCATCACCTTTAAGCTTCAGGCTCTGGGAACTTGGAAACAGTACTTCAGGTTCTGATCTTTTGAGGATAGGATCAAAAAATACCTATGTTACACTATGGTGAGGTTGAAACAATATAACAGACGGCTGTGGGACATTGTAGTTTATTATTATTTAGGGATGAGGAAGCTTGAGTTGCAGAGAAGTTCATGGATTTGCCCATCATCACACAAGAGGACTTAGTGGCTGGGTAGAGCTTAAATTCAGACCTTCTGTCTCTAACCCTGTGTGTCCTATCCACCTATCATTCCTCTTAATTCAAATGGATTTTAGTGACTACAGTCTGTTCCAAGGGATTGTATGTATGTAAACTAATGGTGTTTGCTGAAGGAGAGCTGATACAAATTACCGCCAGTTAATGATTTTAGATCATTGACTTGGGGAGGAAAGCGGTTTTCCAAAAATTCCCAATGAATGGATGTGGCAGTCTGTTCTGTGGTAGTTTCAGGATATTTCCAAGGTGAGCCCCAAGGTATGGCAGCTCAATCTGAAATTCTAGGAATATGAATGTTAGAAGAAACACAAAATTCCTAGGTGAAAGATGGAAAAAAATAATGAGGAAGCTAGAAAGAATAGCATTTCATGTAAGAATCAGGGAATCAAAACAGTGGCTAAAGGAAGAAAGTGGTAAAGAAAGGAAAAACAAAACAAATTCTCATTATCAGGTATACTAGACAAATACCATATAGGTTAGCAGCTAGGAGATCCAGACTCTATCAGCCAGTGCCCTCTAAAACAATAAAGTAGATTCACAAACATTAACAGATTGTAGAAATAACAGAAGCCCAAGTGTTTGTAGCACTAGAGTTGGGAGTGATGAGGAAAAGTTACCAGGAAGTATGTCTTGGCCCAGAGTGAGGAAGAACTTTCTAACAATAAGAGCTGCCAACAATGGAATGTCCCATTCCCCAAAGTAACGAGCTTCCTCTCACTGGAGAGTCAGACAGCAGCCAGAACATTGTCTGGCAGGGGTACCATCAGGGGTTGTAGCACTGGGTCACAATTTAAATCGGATGAACTCAAAGGTCCCTTGCCAACATTCTGTGATTCTATGACTGTTTTGGTTACACCTTATTTCTCTTTCATACTCAAAGTTGTACTGTTTTTCATAAATATCCTTTGATATGCACAGAGAGAGACTTAGGCTTATGAAATGAGATTAGCTGTGACAGTCCTTTAAAAAGAAGTAACCGAATGAAATTCAAAATAATGTATGTTTCAGGAAAATAAGCAGAATGTGGGATTCTTTCGAAAGTCATATGGTATAAAGCCTATGGGAGTGTTTATAACTCTCAGTAGGATTAATGCAATTTGCAGTGGACACAAACACGTGTAGGAAAGAGTTTATCATCGCATTTAGTATTTGGTATTATTCTGGCAGAGACAAGAGCTTACACAGAGCAGGCGGAAGGTTGTATTAGGAGCTACATGCAAATATTTTTCTCTAGTATAGCTGATGGGAGGACAGTATCAGTAAAAAGGCAGTCAGAAATAGTGTTGGTATTTCGATTCAGATGTTTGGCCTTTGGACACCTGATTTCTATCGAAGGGTTTTTATTTTTTAAATGGAAGCAGACATGCTATGAGGTTTGTTTTACAAATACTAATTTGTTATTGATGGGGAATAAAGGTTTAGGAAAGAAGGATCGGAAGGGAGGGATACAAAGTCTGGGTGAAGTAAGTTGAAGGCCAGAACAGAAGTGGGAATTCAGGTCCAAGGAAGACAAAGTTGCCTTTTGCTAAAATGGGAAAGCCATGGAGAGGAAAGGGTTTGGAGGGTATCCGTGAAGGCACGTTGTCTTCTTCATTTGACAGCCACAAATGCAGAACAGAGGTCAGGAACTGCAACAGAAGTCAGGAATTGGAGCAGAGATCAGGAACTGAATCTCGGATTTCTAATCGGATTTCATAATCATGTTTGATGAAATTCCAAAAGGAGAAACTGTCAGTGGAAAAGAGACCTCTAAGCTGAACTTTGGGGAACAGCAAAATATGAGGAATGAGAAGGAAAAAATCAGAGAAGGCAGTAATAAAAGAATAATGAATAAGGAGAATAACCGAGAGATAGTATTTCTTGGAAGCCAGGAAAGAAGAGAATTTCAAGCAAATGTAGTCAGGAACCATCTGAGAGACTATAAAGGTGGGAAGGAAGAAAAAAACCTAAGTTGGAAGTTTCCAGAGAGGGTTTGAGCAACCCTTCCAGAGCCTGGAAACTGAGGTGACCGTATAATTTTTTAAGTGTGAGAGAATAAAAAACCACCACGTTATAAATTAGTTACAATTTCGTTTGCTACTTGCAGTGACTTTTCATGATGTCCTTTTTTCCCCCTTCTGGGTGATAGCAGTGCCTTTCTATGTATGGTATTCTGCCCCACACTGCCGCTCACATTTCTATCAGGGATGAACCTTTAAGTCAGACTTAATTCATAGTTTTGGATAAGCTCCATTGGAGATGGTGTTTCTCTTGTTTTTCTTTCTTGGAGGAAGTAGGCAGCTGGGGCGTACTAACGTGGGACTTCCAGTTATCTCTGAAATAAGGTACAGGTGATAGCATTGTTGGAAGACTGACTTTGATCTAAATAGTTGAGAAAGGTCAAATCCTTATTCACAACTGGTTTCACTATGCATATGGTTAAGACTGGAATTGAGGACTATTTATAGGGTTTCTTTTTTTTTTTATGCTTTTCTATTTGATATGATAAAAGTAAATAACTGCTCTAGTTGAAACTTAAGTACTTGATTCAAAAAGTTACCTGCCAGATCATAGCAAATGTAGTATATGTGACTGGTAATCTAATACACCCGTTTTATTAATATCAGTATAGCAGCCACCACATGTTGAGGCATGCTCTAAGAGACTTTGGTATACATTATGTATTATCATACACACACACACACACACACACACACACACACACACACAAACGTGCATCTTCTTTTCTTCTTTTATGTCTTTTCTTCTTCTTTTCTTCTTTTCTTCTTTTCATATTTTCTTCTTTTATGATAATCTTAGGTGCTATTATTGTCATTATATGGATGAACAAACTGAGTTTGTAACAGTCTGTTTTCTGATCCAATATTCTCTATCCCTGTGTCATGTTGCACTTCCTGGGATATGGAGATATTAAAGTGGGGACCACGCAAGGACTTCACTGCCAAGGTGTGAGAATGAGTGAGCTAACATGCAGAGAAGTTCAGGACCAGCCTGGCAGGTCCTGCATCACCCAGTGCAGCTTCTCTTCCACTACAGTGTGCCTCAACAGGGGCAGGTTTTTCTCTTAAAAAAAAAAATTAAGTTTATTTATTTTGAAAGAGAGAGAGCAGGGTAGGGGCAGAAAGAGAGAGAGAGACAGAAAGAGAGGGAGGGGCGCCTGGGTGGCTCAGTCAGTTAAGCGTCTGACTTCGGCTCAGGTCATGATCTCACAGTTTGTGAGTTTGAGCCCCGCGTCGGACTCTGTGGTGACAGCTCGAAGCCTGGAGCCTGCTTCGGATTCTGTCTCCTTCTCTCTCTGCCCCTCCCCACTTGTGGTCTCTCTGTCTCTCAATAATAAATAGATGTAAAAAATAAAAAAAAAAATTAAAAAAAGAGAGAGGGAGAGAGAATTCCAAGCAGGGTTCACACCATCAGCACAGAGCCCAATGTGGGGCTCAAACCTACAAATATTGAGATCATGACCTGAGCCGAAATGAAGAGTCAGGTGTTTGACCAACTGAGCCACCCAGGTGCCCTGATTTTTTTCTTTCTGAATACACTTCAGAGACCTTTTTGTCCAGTTTTAGTCTTCAAAATTCCTTGCCATTAGTATTCTTTAGGCTCATATGCTGTAATTTTATTACAATTCTATGTGTTTTCAAGAATTTCTTGTGGCCTGATATTCTTTGTGAATTTGGGAATGTGTGGTACCAAAAAAAAAAAAAAAGCCTGCAACTCTTAGAGTGAACAAAATTTCCACCTCCTAGAAATATTTCAATGGTGTCAGAGTTTAAGAAAAATTTCTCACTCTGTCTTTTGGAAGTTTTAATTCAAACAAAATAAATTGTGGTTCTGTTTTAATTTTCCATGGACTGTTTTTAGTGACTGCTGCATGATTCAAGCAATGAAACCAAAACCAGAAAAATGACAACAGTGAATAGTGTAGGTAAGGGAGAATCATATCTTTTCGTCTGATGGCTCCTCCCTGTGAAGAGAGCTCCAGGTTTTATTACTGGAGGTTTTAAATGATGGGCGATTTGTGGAAGGTATAATGACATGCTCAGCTCGACTCCGTCCTCCTATGTGGAGGTGACTTCCTACCTGAAGTAGGAGGCATCCTATAGCATAGTAACAGATCCCTAGGAACACCTATCCATGTATGCAAAATGAATGTTAGTGAGTAGTTAATATCTGATTGTTCACGTAAATGTCTAACACTGAATTTAAATATACTTCTCATGTTGAAAATGAACAAATATTCTAACAATAAATCTTTCTTTATGCCTTGTGTCTCTTTGATACTATATTGAAATTGAGGTAAATCTGTGCTTTCAATTATATTAAAGTTGTTTCTTAAACATTGTTGAGAATATCTAATCTTTGGTTGTAGTTCAGTTAGAGCACAATTTAATTCTTAATGAAGGCTCTGAATAAAATATTTATTATATTACATAAATTTAGAAATTTAGAACAAATGCTTGGTATTTAAATAATGGCTAATAACTTCACATTGATATATAAGATTCATCTTAGCCATAAAACTTTAAGTTATCCAAATTAATTTTCTTTGATATAATTTTCATATAAAAAGTTCTCAGCAAAAATTTTACTAAGGTAGTACCATTTCAAAGACAGTTATAGTTAACATCATTAAATTTATATATTCAGCCCTATAAATAATCTAAAAGAAATTAAGCATAACTCGTAATTTTGTCTGGTATGTAATTAAACCATTTTAATTATTTTTTCCAGTTCAAATAATAATACCTATCATTCATTTATCCATCCTTTTGTCTATCCACCCCCCGCTCCCCGACTCACAAGCTTGGAAGCAACCCAAATATAAATGAACTTTTCTCTCAGTGGCTAATTATTCCAAAAATTTGTCAGCTCCCCTGACAGACACAAACACAGTCCACATCCCATTGGATATGACTTACATTGTATTAACTCTAAGCTAACATAAGGATTTTACCATTTTATTCTTAAATCTTCATATTCAGGACAATTATTAATTTGTAACCCTGCCTTAGCCAGCTAGTGTACAAATCTCAGGTATTAATTTAAGTATTTATATTCATTAATAGTGTTGTTCATATTTTTGAGCCAGAGACCCTGTCGAGAATCTGACACTTGATATGCGCAAGCTTTTACAATCATTTGGTGGAGGTTAGTAGAGCTCTTAGAACTCATGCAAGGACCAACCAGGTGGAGAATCCCTTCTATACTATAAACCGCCCATTGTCATCGGAGATATAACAACAATGTGAACGCCTCCAAAGAAGCGGAAATCAGCAGGCAATCAAAACTGACACGAAGCACTGCAACTAAGGATTTGATTTAGGAACTATCAAGCATGGTTATATCAGGACTGATCTCAGAGCTTTCTAGAAACCACACTAAAACTAGAACCCCTTCTTTCCCTCTGCAGTGCCAAGAATGAGTACTGATACAAACTTTTGGTCATTTCTTTTTCTCTTCTCCTGCTTTGCTAGAGTACCCCAATTTATCATTCTTTGTTATTACTGGCATTGTCTTATGTTAAAAAGCATAATCCTTTTGTGATTTCCAGGGGTGGGTTTGTGCAACACTCTCTCACACTTGGCAGTCATGAGCAGGCCTTCTTCCAGACTATCCGTGCTTTTAGGATGTTTTGACTTTAAGAATTATTATGTGCCTTACTAGAAGTACAGAATAAAAACCACTATGAAATTACCTACATAATCTTTTCATTACAGCTGTCTATATTTAATGCCAGATAATTGTTTCTGGATTGTCTTACATCACTGAAACTTTAGAAACCAGGTGCTCCCCCCACCCCTCCGCACCCCACACCCCCCTGCTTTTATTCTGTGTATTACTTGCTCTTCAACATAATAGGGTAAGTATTCCCTTCTGTGCTGCACTGTTACGTGGCATGTGTGCTGCAGGGGTGGTTGGCATTGGGAATTCTGGCTCCTGATCTGCAGACAGAAAAGCTTTCAAACATTAGATGCAGAGTTAGGTGATGCTAAGCCACTCCTGTTTGATAAATTTAACTCTTTACATTGTCTTATTAATGCTAAATGTTGCCTATTAACAGTAGCTTGTATGCACAGTGGGATTGGGCTCTTGCCTGTATGTAACTATACCTCTGTGGAAAGAGGAATACTAGAAGTGGGTGTTACATTAATATGTGTCGTTATGCTGACATACCAACAACCACTGCAAGTTATTTTATAAGGAAGACAATGTGAAATGCAGATGTATTCCCAAGAACGAATGTCCATCTGTGGCAGTCTGTACATCATGAAATATTTATTGCCTTATTCACCAGGTACAAGTCTCCCTGTTCATGAATAACCCTGAATTTCTTCAGTTCCCAGTGTGTGCATTTAACTCACTGTAGGAGGTTTTATGATAGGAACATCACTTGCAAGAATTTAGAAGTGCTCATAGAGATTTAGGTATATGACATTACAGAGCATATAATCATAAGTGCTCCATGTATGTCATGTAAAACAAAAACTTGAATGTGCTAAGAAAAAATTCAAAAGGCTATCTCCTTACCCTTTAGTTAGGAACAAAACAAAAAGATAAAGAGACTTCCATTCTTTCTGGACTTTTTAGGCTCTTTGAGTCATAGACTTTCCCAGAGAGAGAAGCATCCTGTCTCCCCACCTATTCCAGGTAGAATCAGAGAAATCTTTATTTCTTAATCAGTGATGCTGCTGAGTTACAAGTGGGTAGCTTTTAAAAACTTGGAGTATCTATTTGAAGTTTAGATAATGCATGTTTCTGTTATCATAAGGTCTCTGAGGATACTTTCATAGTAAATTAAGGGATTTAAATGAATAGAGTATTGCTCTACTATATTACTCTCTCTGTTCATCTTCACCTGCAAGGCACTGTAGGATGACTTGGGCTGTAACATTTTTAATCTTTACAGAAAATAACAGTTTGATAAAATCCAGAGGTCAGAATTGGTATGGGAAGTCATTATGGAAAGATGTATTAAAAATTAAAAGGAACGTGATAAGAGAGTCTCCTTCTTGCTGGTGGATTTTGAGAATGAAGGGGTCTTCAGAATGAAGAATGATAGCCTAGAATTGACTTCTGTATTTGAAGGTAATTAATAATGGGACTCCTAGAGTGACAGAGAAGTCCTGGAGTGGATTTCTTGAGTCTGATTCCTGGTTCTGCCACTCAGAAGCTTTGTGACTTGGGTACAAAGCTTAATTTTCTTTAACCTTTGGTTTTATTCACTCTTCAATAGGGTTATTAATAGTGTCTGCCTCATTGAGCTGGTTAACATATTATACGAGCCTAATACATTTTTTTAATGGAAAACTGAGATCTTGGTTTATTACTTGCTTGGAAATATGAATGGAGAGGTCATTGGAGAGCAAGATTCTAATCATAGTTGTACCACTGACTAATGTGTGAGTAACGGTGTGAGTAATTATGTGGACTTGGACAGGTTACGCTGTCCTCCTTCCCTTTCTTCCTTCTTCTATTTTATAAAATGAAATCGTGGGTTGTCTGGCCTCTAATTCTACTCCAGTTAGAATTCTGTAATTCTATGAGTATTTTATCAGTGAATACCAACTTTTTAAAAACCTCAATCACTCAAATTTGAAATGTCCCCCAAACTGTTTTTGTTTTGTGAATGTCAGAAGTAGAAGCTGGTGTCAGATCCAGCGCCTAGAAGGTGTGCCATTTAGGCCTAATCTAGAAAACACATTTTTGGTGTTTGGTGACTCAACTTGTTATAAAAGCCTGCCTTGCAAGGACCTGTGCGCAAAGAAGGACTAAAATGAAGTGAAAGGGAAGCAGGGCAGTGGGAGTTTTGGAAGGAGGAGCAAGTGGTAAAGAGGCAAAGTGTAACTGTGTGGAAAAAACATTCCCCAGAGACTAGAGAAAATTGTTGAAAGGAAAAACATTAGGAAACTAAGTTTGTCTCAGGGATTTATTCCAAAAATCAAATTCCAGAGGAGATCCACTTTTACAATGCCTTCGCAATCCATATTTATGCTGTAGTTGATTATTACTCAAAATGAGAAATTATAATATCCTGAAGAACCAAGGGGGAAAAATGGATGATTTTTATTCTTTCGTGGCACATAGTATGTTCTGTTAAAGAGAATTTTAGGAGAAATGATCCTTATCATTAACTTGAGAATATTGATTATGAAACCTTTAATTTCGTGAGTATTCTTATTGAAACATTACCATCTAAATAAAGCCTATAGAAGTGTTCATAATTACCTGGCCATTTCAGCTGTTCTTTTACCGAGTCAGAATAATAAGCCACAAAGCTGACAGTAGTGTTCTTTCCATTGAGTTTTCTTTTTCATTTTACTAAGTTTATAAGCAATTTTTAAAAAAAATTATCAAAATTTCCTAGAGCCAACCATATAGTAGAAAAATGAATGAAATCATTTTCATTCATACTCATCTGGCATGAATTATCTCCCTACACTAAATATGTTAAATATATTTAGAAGAGAAAAGTAATGGAAAAGACCAAATTTTATTTATTTTAAAATATATTTAGACAAGTAAATTCTTTGCTGAGAATACAGATGAGATTCCGACTTCTAACTTAGTCACGTACTATTGCTTTTATATGTATCTCAGTGTGGCTCCCAGATACACATGAATGGGTGCTTTGTATTAAGCTGGATAAAAATATAAATATTTGTCTGTAAATCTATTCTCTGCATTTTCTGTAAAATGAGATTTTTTGACAAGTATATAAAAATATTGCTTGCTATTCGTACCCTTTTATTTAATAATTAAAAAAATTAAGTTTATTTTGAGAGAGACAAAGACAGCATGAGCAGGGGAGGGGCAGAGAGAGAGGGAGAGAGAGAGAATCCCTAGCAGGCTCTACACTGCTGGCACAGAGCCAGACGCGGGGCTCAAACTCGTGAAAACGTGATATCATGACCTGAGGTGAAACCACGAGTCAGTCACTCAACCAACTGAGCCACCCAGGTGCCTCTATTTAATAATTTTTTAAGTTTATTTATTTATCTGGGGGGAGAGAGAGAGTGTGTGTGCAATCATGAGCAGGGGAGGGGCAGAGGGAGAGGGAGAGGGAGAGAGAGAATCCCAAGCAGGCTCCCTGCTGCCAGCCCAGAGCCCGACATGGGGCTCGATCTAAGGAACCATGAGGTCATGACCTGAGCTGAAACCAAAAGTTGGACACTTTACCAATTAAGCCTCCTAGGCACCCCTCACTTATTTATTTTAACGTGGTACAAAAAGTCAAGACTTTTTGTGAATTATTTGGCCAAAGAAAAAATTCAAAAAAGGGAGTTCTCAATTTATATTCTGCTGAACTGAAACATTAAGATTTATGATACCCCATCATATTATATTTTTAGTATATTTCATTAATTTAAAATTCACAGCACTGAATTCCTGTTTCTAAAGCTTATCTAAATGCTAAATGAAATATGTGAAAGATATCTCTGCTGAAGAAGAGTTACAGGCCCTACTGGAGTTTTTTTGTTTTTGTGTGTGTGGTTTTGTTGTTGTTGCTGTTGTTGTTGTTGTTGTTTTTCAGTTGAAAGGCTGAAAGAGTGTTTAGACAGAAATCAGAAGGATCTAGCTTGCATGCTAATACATGATTTATTATTCTGGACTTAATACTCTGTGAAATGAGAAAGGGAAAAAAAAAAACCTTCTGTAGATGGTGTCACTGATTGTTTTGTTTCCAGAGTATTAGTGATAAGAAAAATATTGCATGAGGTCAAAATGGTAAAAAAAAAAGAGAGAGAGAGAGAGAGAGAGAGAAACCATCTAATAATGTGATAAACCATATAAATATGTTTTTCTTTATACTGTAACCTTGTACTAAAATATGTGAAATGCTTTATTCATACTATCTGAATATTTTACATGAGTTTTAGCATATCACACAGAGCTCTCCTAGGTCATGACTTGAAAGGCATAATATGGTTTATCCTTTGCATTTAAGATTAACTTGGCATTTAATTACAAACATTTTAAAGAAAACAGTGTGGAAGAATATTTAAAGAGAAGAAAACTTCTGAGGCTAGTCTAATAATTTACAATTAGCTCGTTAATGTTTTCTTTAGACTTTTGATATTATGACAAGAGGCACTGCCTCCTTCAAAACTTTTGTTAACGTAGTTAGGTGCCTTAAAATGGTAACTAAAAACTGTTTCCATTTCTGTTTCTATTCTATTTTAGGCAGTAATTTGTAGGTAAGATTTAATGGAAAGGAAACTTAGAAGAGATACCCACACACACACACACCTTGTTTAACATATCTAACGTTGTGATACTCAATTACAGTTCTCTAGTTGTCATTGTGATAAAATAGATTGATGAATACAGGATATTTGCAAATCTCTTGAAATGACAGTGATATGAGGAAATGAACTGACTCTACTCCCTCTTCAAATAATTCCTTGTACTCAAGGGTAGAATGAAGCAGAAAGGTAAGAGACAGGTTAGAAAAACTGAGTCCTATCAGTCCAAATAAAGATAAGAATTAGGAGTCATTCAGTAACTGGATTGTAAAATATTGTCCATTACAAAAGCCAAAAGGGACACAAGGAATATTCCTTTTGCATTTTAGAAAACTTTGCATGATTGAGAAATTTTCTACAGAGTGGCAAAGGAGAAAAGAAATGTGTGCTGCAGATTTGGTGATGTGTTGAGTTTTTGATATAAAAATGCAGTTGTCTCTAATCTGTCTTCAGTTTTCAGTTAGGAACTAGATGAGGGGAAAATGTATATCACAGGAAAAAATCCCTTAGTATCCTTGGCAGAGTCTGTTCTGCCCATACTTGTTGGCTGATCTCTATAAACATTGTATACATAATGAAAATACGGAACAAAAGTTTGGTTTGTAAATATGAAATTAAACATGGTATTCAACCTCTTGCTTTTTTGGTTAGAAATCCTTTTCACAACATGACCAACTGTGTTTGGATTCAAAAAGTCTTTCTGGTTTACATGCCAGCTAAACGCATGAATTTTTAGTGGGTGTTTCTGACATGCAATAGAGAAAGAAACAATAATCCTAAAGATTAGCCCCTCACCCTGCAGGCATGTTCTGAATATGCCCTCTAAGCTGGTGTATTTTATGTTTCATGTAAATTTATGATCAAGTGATTTCAAGTAAAACTGCATTTTTCCCAATGGCAACATGGCTAATAGTCTGGGAGTAAAGCGTAACAAAGTAAAAAAGAAAGTTTTATTATTTCATAATTAAATTGACTGTTTCAATAAGCAGACTTAGAACTACGAGCCAGATTTTCATTTGCAGCAAAATTGGCTTATTATCTTAATCGTTAAATTAGTTGTTATGTCTTAGATTTGTGTTCAGAAGGCAAAAAATGTAAAGTTGTTTTCTTATGTTGGTAACCTCACTGTAGGTTCTGTGCGGGGAAATCCCGTGGTGTCTGCAGGGCTGAATCAGAATAGTGGGCTATCTGTAGGGAGGTTGATGAAACTTTCTCAAGAGACCTCTCCAAAGGCTACTCTTTGCCATGGTGAGTTGGTCTAACCTGCAGTCTAGAAGGCTCAGAAGTTTGAGTTTAAACCCACTGTGAAAGTATATCTATCTCCTAACAGTAGATTCATCCAGACTAATGTTTGTTTGTTCATCCATTCATGCATTCTCAGAGCTAATGCCAGGACCAGGAATTATACTAGGGTTTGGAAATATTGTACTAAATGAGACAGTCCCTGTGCTCACTGACCTCACAGTATAAGAGGGAGGGAAAATATTAAGCAAGTAACTGAAAGTATACTTACAAGTAAAGGTAAATGCAGAAGTTACAGTCAGAACTGATATTCAGCTGTTTTTAATGCTCTGCTTTCCTGGCCAGTGTCTACTCTGATTGACTGGGGCCCATGTCTAATTGTTATGGGTTGTTAAATATTTTTGATATTGCCCCTGTTTATATTGCTGTCATGGGGATCTCTCTACTTGAGAAACCAACTTGTAATGAACAAATTTGTTGATATATAATGAGTAATATCAGAGGAACCAGAAGAGTAGATGGTCCACCTGTGTAAGAAACCAGACGATGGTCTGAACATGACTTAGAACACTGTGATGGCTCCCATTTGTAACCTTTTCAATCCAAATGAGCCTTGTGTATCCATCTCCTGAAAGACTTGATCTTATTAGTGGCACCCGGTCTCTGGGCCATTTTCTAAGATTTTCGTGCTGGCCCATTATAGTACTTAGATAGGTCGTACCGTTGAGTTCTTATTTTACCATATGAACTCACACCCTTACACCATACTCACTGTTTTTCTCTGCATTCGTGCTAATAGTCAAGTCTTAGGAAGACTTTTTTCTAAGATGATTATGTCTGTTAGTATCAATGCAAAAGAGTTAAAATCGAATACTTTAAAGAACAATCTGATTTCTAAATTCTTGGGGAGCTCTTCATCATGGCACCCAAGTACCAACGAGAGTTTTTATTTGAATAAAGTTGCTGAATATTCTCCTGGATTCCTGTGTTAGTTTCTTTTTATATTCTGGACCAAACTACCATGTTTTTTCTGGCCAACAGATTTAAAATCTAAACATAAAGGTTTATTTTTCATAAATATGTTTTGAATTTGACCTTCACAGGGAACATTTTAAGTGTTGTGATCAATGAGGTTTCAGGTACCTCTTTACAGAGAACTACTGTGATTATGTTTTTGTGGTTGGATTTTTCTGAACCCATTAGCTACATGGTAATGGAGTGGTGAAGTTAAGGTTTTGAGAATCATCACACCACCCGCTTACCAGAAATTCAATAAAAAAACAAACATGAGTGATAGCTTTATGTTCTAGTACAGTATATTTTTAAAATGGTGTTCGTTAAACCCTCTAGAGAATACATCAAAGGAAATATAAAAATCCAACATTGAACAACTGAACCTTCTTATAATTGGACTCAGCATCAGATGCTAAAAGATCAAATGGAAGAGGCAAATTTAGATACAGGCATGAGATAGGTCCTTTTTCCAGCAGAAAAAAATGTATGCCTTTGGATTGGTAAAAAATAGGATATTAGAAAAATGTCATTTTCTAATTCCCTAGATTATTTAAAAGTATCCTTCCACTGTTCATTCCTGAATCATTTGAAAGCATCTGCTACTTCACTGTGCACAAAAGTGCGCTTCAGTAACTAAATAACTTCCTCTCTGTGCTTCAAAAAATTCATGAGTCATGAGCACAGAAATATTTAATCATGGAGTTTTCTTTTGAAATACTTAGCAGGACTAGTTTCCTCAAACTTACTTTCAATCTTCATGGTAATATAGGAAAGTTTACTTACCAATAATATGTTTTTATTAATGTTCCATAATATATTATTTAGCAAATTTCTACTTGGTTAGATTAATCTGGAAGGTTCTGCATTCCAAATATGTTAAGAAAAACATCAGAATCTTTATTTTATTTTTTAATATTTATTTGTTTATTTTTGGGGGGAGAGGGGCAGAGAGAGAGAGAGAGAGAGAGAGAGAGAGAGAGAGAGAGGAGGGAGAGAATCCCAAGCAGGCTCCATGCTGTCAGCATAGAGCCTAGAGTGGGGCTCAAACTCATGAACCGTGAGATCATGACCTGAGCTGAAATCAAGAGTCAGATGCTTAACCAACTGAGTCACCTAGACACCCCAAGAAAAATACCACAATCTCTGTATTCATTATCTTGGGTCTGTAAATTGATTAGGAATTGATAAAAATAAAAGTATTGATTTTTTTTCAGTACAGGTAATTTTTTCCTTGGCCTGGTAGAAACACTAGGGCCTAAAGACAGAACTAAAATGAGGGAACTTAAACTTTATGTCAGAGTTATAATCCGTCACATTTTAAACCATTAAAACTGAGACCTTAAGCAACCCAACATACCCAGGTAGTGACTGGCATCAGGCTTACATACATCTTTTACTTCTCACTTCAGTATTTTTCTGTCACATCAGTGCAGTTTGAATGGAGATTTCTTTGTTGAGCATCCTCAGTGCCTGTTGTTTCATTCGAGCACAAGACAATGAGATGATCGGATGTTACAGGTTGAGTTCTTGCAGCTCAAACTCTGAGATGGAGATTAGCATGTGTACTCTTCATTCAATGCCTGTGAGGAAGGGAAAGAAGAACAGGGCAGAGGGAGAAGCTGGGCTTCAAATGGCCACAACCATAGCCTCAGCAGACACTATAGGCAGCTCGGGAGCTAGAGTGCCCTTCAGAGTTGGGGCAAGGGGGCCGGGCCTTGCATTGCTACTTTGGTCAGTCACCAGATGGGGGTCTGACTATGGGTGAGGTGCCTGTCTTCAGCTGATGGCAGTCTTCTGAGGAAGACTCAACCGTGAACTCTCAGTAGCTCACAGTCCTAGCATCTGAGAGAAGGGGGATCTCAGGGGAATCTGGCTGGTGCTTTGCAGCATCCATTGCACCATCGGTAATCAAATAACTATGTCATATTCCAGCTGTTGCATAAGGTACTTTGTATAGAATTTCACTAATCCATTCAGTAGCCGCAAAAAAAAAAAAAAAAAAAAAAAAAAGAAAGAAAAGGAGGTGATATCTTTCCTTTTCTAAGAAGAAATAGAGGTTTAGAGGTTAAGTAACTTGCCCAAGATCACATACAAATGGCAAGTCCCCCTCACTCCAAAGCTCATGTTCTTTTCATGTTGCTGCTTCTTAGGGTAAGAAACATGGTGGAGTGGGTTATCTAAACTCTAAGATTCCTTGAAATCCTTTGGTTCTAAAGAAAGTTTGGATTAAATTCATTGTTATTAATACTGTGACCATCCATGCTACCACCACTTAGAAGCAGATGTAGCATGCAATGTTGACTAAACCCAGTTAGATGTGATCCCTGGCTTTGAGAGGTATGGGCTAGATTGTAGAAGTGAAGAAGTACGTTCAAACAATGCAGAAATGTCCGTTTTCTCATTCACAAAATAGTGCAATTTGCAAGATTATTGTAAGTATTTAATTTACACATGGAAAGATAATTGTGCATGACCTCAGGTACTGTAGGCACCCCGAATTTATTTATTATGTTTAAATGGAATAGAAGCATACAGATATTAGACACTATTTGCATTTACCCTAGTTGGGAAGCAAAGACAATTCCATTTTGATTTTCATTCATGGTGTTCTCGTGGGAAAGCCTCCTGGGCTTTAACTTCCACATCTGTAAAATGAAGGGCACGAGGTGGGTGAACTAGGAGCAGCGATAGCCTACTGAATGTTACAATGATAGAGATCCAAGTGGTTCAAGTTGAAGAAGCAGCGCATGAGGTCCACAACTGTCCTGAAGTGAAGCAGCCTCCTACATCAGCAAGTTTCCGGCATCTCTGCTGTGGCTTCTTGTTATCCCCAAGGGAAATGATTTTCCTCTTTAGTACCTATAGTGTGTGCCTTACACATAGTAAGTACAGACTGACTAGAGTGTAGCAAACATATTCTATGAATTCAAATAGAATCTCAGCCTAGAACAGAATTCAATTTAATTTTTATCATGAGCAGGAAGGAACAAATGACTTGATGCTCTTCTATCATGTAAAACTCATGGTTATTAAAAATTATCTTGTAACACATATATTTTAAAATATATGTAAACACATGTGTTAATGTTGTGTATATTTTGAAGTATACATGTGTGCGGTATGTATGTCTGGTTTTTCTCAATTTCTGGGTGTTTGAGTGGTGAATCCTTGCCACGTGCCATTGTGCACTAGAGATTTAGAAGTAAATCGGGGAGACATGCTGTCTGACCTCATGAAAATTGTCTACATATATATCATGTATAAATCCAGAATGCATACACATTATGTGATACATGTAGAACTTTGCCCTTTTCATTCTTTACTGTTTTGTTTTTAGCTTGACTCATCTTATGAATCCGTGGTATTTAATCCAGGAAAAAAATATTTGACAAGGAAAGAAGTGACTAAAATTCGATGAAGGATGCCAAGAAAAATAGTCTTAAATTTCAGTGGTAGTACCACAAAATTTTCAGATCTGCCACCCGCCAGATGCAGCAACCAAAAACAACCCAAAAAAACAAGCAAAAAAGAAAAAAAAACCCAAAACAACAAAAAAAACCAATCCTTTCTCTATGTGGGATGAAGGAAGTCTGTAACTTTGTGTACTGGCATTACACAATGTCACATTCTGAACTCAAGATAAGGGGGGTCATCTTAGAGATACCATTTCTTTTTTTTCTGTCAACTTCCATTTTCATTGGATAGAACCCAAAGAATCAAAGGGGAAGCAGACAGCAAAAGGCTCCCACCCAAGCTGTGTCCAGAATATATTTTATTTTACTTCTTTGTATTTCTTATTACCAGCTACCAAAGGAGGATGACAGGAAAATGTAATCGTTTAATCTGCCGTAACACATTTCCACTTGTGGCTAACGAGATACCACTCGCCTTGCAATGATTCAATCCCATCTTCTATCAAACACTCTTAGTGTAACATGTTCCCTCCTGGCCTTTTCCTAAAACCCTGAATCACATCAACTGAGCATTGACATTGTTCTTTCTTTTTCTATTTTTTTAATCCACAAAAGACAGAAGAATAAGCACATTAATATTACTTGGATGATGTACCAAGTGGGGGACAATCGGATGTACTTTTTTCATTAAAATTTCATTAGCATTCGCATTTGCCTTTGTTAATGGTTTTATTTTTATTTTTTAAAATTTTTTAATGTTTATTTCTGAGACAGAGAGCATGAGTGGGGGAGGGGCAGAGAGAGAGAGGGGGACACAGAATCCGAAGCAGGCTCCAGGCTCCAAGCTGTCAGCACAGAGCCTGACGCGGGGCTCGAACTCACAGACTGCGAGATCATGACCTGAGCCAAAGTCAGACACTCAACTGACTGAGCCACCCAGGCGCCCTTATTAATGGTTTTAATAGACCAGTTACTCCAACTTAGGAGATTTTCTAACCAAAGTCCTCATATTTCTGAAATGAGTGTACCCCCGGAGGTAGATGTACATCTTTAAGTGACTTGTACATCACTAGAAGCCACGTAAAAAAATCAAACTGTGAATTGAAAGGCTGCACCTAAGCATGACATCATGAAGAAAATTGATTGAATGGAACAGGATATAGTGCCGCCTTTGTCTTTTGCATCGGCAGCCCAAATCTAATTGTTGAATAATGTGCTTTAGAAGACAGTAGTGTCTTTCACTGAAATGCTGTGCAGAAAGTTCCAGCCAGTCAATGTGCTATTTCTAGTCAAGTGTATGCAGGGTTTACATACTGAGAGCAGCTGTAAAGATGTTGGCATAGGAGCAACTTCAAAGCCAGTTCAACTAGAAATTTAGATTGGTGCCCAAAAGAGCTTCTGTGAACTACAGGTGTTTAATTTTCAGCTTTCCTGGGAGCAAGTGTTCAAATATAGTAAACAAATGGCAAGACAGGCTGTCCTTTAAGGTTTTGCCTTTTTTTTTTTTTTTCCCTCGTTCTGTGGGCAGGGCTTTGTGGTGTCTGAGTTGTTAATGACCACATGTGATCCTCCGTTTGTCAGCCCTATGTTGTCTTCCATCCAGGCACTTAGAACCTTTGCTCTTATGTTTTAACCAGGAGCCTCTGGCCTGCGTCTTAAGTTCTGTGTGATACGTATGTTTCTTACAAATTCTGTTATGAGACAAATAGCGACTGAGGAACTTCACCCGCCTTGTCTTCTTTTGAATCGTGACTTAATTTTATAGAAAATAAATTTGTGAAGTATCATAAAATAATATCCATAAAAATGATGTAGAGAAAAAAGTATTTTTGGTAATTTAAAACACTATTCCTTTCAGGCAAAATCGCATGTATGTAAGCTATTTCCACCACTTTACAAGCAAATATTAACTTTTGTTAAAATATCAACTTTGCTTTTTGGCCCATTTTGCATTGTGAGGCTAACAGTCTTTCCACACAGAACAGGGCCACGCTGGCTGGGTGGTCCTTCACAAAAATTCCTAGTGTCTTGCTCATCTAAAAGACTGAAAGTCAAGGGGCACCTGGGTAGCTCAGTAGGTTAGGTGTCCAACTCTTGATTATGACTCAAGGCATGATCTTGCAGGTTTGTGGGATCGAGCCCTGCACCGGGCTCTGCACTGACAGCATGGAGCCTGCTTGAGATTCTCTCCCTCTCTTTCTCTCTCTGCCCCTTCCCCTGCTCACATGAGTACGTGCATGCTCTCTCTCACTCTCAAAGTAAGTAAATAAACATTTAAAAAAGAAAACAAAAAACTCTGAAAGTCAGCTGTGTATATTGGAGGGAGAAGAAAATCCTTTTGATTTTCTTGAGTAGAGACTCAACTCAAATTATCTTAGTAAGTAACTTTCAGAAAGATATGTTATCCAAATATCTCCTATTTACTTTAATGCATTATTAAAGAATCCCCAGATCGAAAGTTTCTCATCTTTTGGGGGGCTCAGATTTGATGCCAGAAGGACAGAGTCTTCCCATCATATATACCCTCCCCTAGAAAGATGATATATATGTATCTAAAGCTTTGTATTTACATTGGAATCCCAAACTGCCATTATTTGAAATTTCCCTTTCAGTTTTTCTGTAAAATGGACTTCCCTGTGTCATTGCAAAATTCTCTGGGGCTCAGTCTGCCTCTTCATCAGTGTTATTATAACACTCTGTGTTATAACTTGCACTATCCGGGATAATGTTATACCTATTATTGTTCCAAAGTCACTTCCTTAGTGAACACCCTCCAAAAGTTGCCTACTTGATATTCTACATGGGATCATGAAAGGAATCTGTATGTTAAAAATAATGTTTCCCTTTTTTCTCAAACAACACTGCAAAGCCAAATAGTCAGGAGCGTAGAAGCAATTTGACAGAAATTTCGAGTGATCATTAAGCCCCTCAAATAGTTGAGCAAAACAGATGTTTGCAGCTTGAGCACTCCTAGGCTCTCCAGTGACAGTCAGTTTGCCCCAGTTCAGACCTCTACAAACTTCTGTTCTTAGGTCTGTGCCTCCAAAGGGAAACACACTGCACTGTTTGCTCTGTAGACCACCCAGCCCGCCCACTTTTGGTGGTTTGGCCTTCTCTCTGGCTTGCCTGCAGGTGCGACCTTATTCACCCACCTATCACAAGTCACTCTCCCAGTTTTCTGGAGTTTAGAAACAAAACTGACTAAAAGACAGGAAGCAAGTAGATTCTTATACTATCCTGGAAGTTTGTGATTACAAAGTTCGGTGACCTTCATGAACTTTTTCAAGTGTGTTTTTACTGCAGATTGTGTGGTTGATGTGGAGGGTCCCCGGGGTAGAGGTGAAGCAGTGTAGATGTGGAGAAGTTGATGGAGTCGCCTGGATGTGCATCGCCTGCCAGAGGCACTACAGAGTTGGTGCCTACACCACCTCGTCCCCAACCCGGAGAAATTCAAAATTAGATAAACATTTTGGCAGTGGTGTGGCAAACCAAAATTCAACTTCACTTCTCAATAGGTGTATTAACTTTATAAAAGTAATAAACTGGTTTTTCTCTTGTAAAGTAAGCTTGTAGGCATCAAGAACACACTAAAGCAGCTACATTAGGTAGAAAGTAGGTGATTTTCCCCCCCTGATGTAACCACACTCTAAATCTTCACAATCTGAGACAGCTTGCTGTGTAATTTTAAGCCAGCAATATCCAAAATAGCACAATAACTACTGTTGGCAAGATGTGGAAATTTTCTTGAGCAGTCAGAATATATCCCAGAAGCCAGGATGTTTGCTGACCATTGGGTCTAATTCCATTCAACCTGTGTTGCCTGATTTACAGCTCCAGAGCGGACAAATGAACTCAAACAGGCGGGGACTCGTGAATGCTCAAAAAGACCCTGTTGCCTCATAATCTGGTGAATTATATATACATCACATTCTTTCCCTTCCAGAAGTGTCAGATATCTCCATGACTCTCCCGGAAGCTTCCTCCTGCTAAAGGGAGCAATTGAAGCTCTACTGTGTGTGAAGAACTGAATCTATCACCAAACTAGGGTTTTAGAACTAGAAGAGACATTTTTTTTTTTCCACACGTGGATACCAAGGCCTCCATGGCTAGTGACTAGCCCAGATCCCATGGTTGGTTAATGGAAGAGTCAAGACCAGAATCTACTGTGATCCACTTGTAGTATTACCAAATAGTCACATAAACAGATTATTTCAAGAAGAAGCCAATGTACTTTTCTCTCACCTGGCACAAAGTAATCACTCACCAAATTCTAGTGGTTATTATAGTTTTTGTAATTATCAATTCTCTGCTTCTGTGTATACGGAAGTATTGTTTGGCTTGTACTGAAATTTTAAAGAAGTATTTTACCTTCTTGGAAGGTACAATTTTAGATCTGGAGGGGATCTTGAGAGAGCTTCTAGTTCAGCATCACGAGTATATTGTTCTTGCCACAGTGTTGTTTTTCAAAAATAATAACAAACCATTTTTTATTAGATCTTTGATTTAGCTAGAAAGGAGTTGGAATAGAAGATATCTGTTTAAAGTTTAATTTCAGAGAGTGTTGAACAAACTTAAGATCATCTATTTCTCTTCCTCCCTCTCTTTCAGACTGTCCTCTAATATATTATTCTTGAGATGTGTGCAAAGTTGACATTATATAAATATTTTGAAAAGTAATTAATTCCAGTGATGGATTAAGGCAGTGAGACAGCGTATTTAAACAACCTATTTATGTATAAAATGGAAACTCTTACTGAAAAAACATTTTTATTTTAAAAATCTATATTATGGAATTTTTACATCAGTCCTTATTACTAAAATGTTTACATAAAAAGTATTCCATAAAGGGACAAAATTATGCCAGTTGCGTCTATAATTTACTTTTCTCTAAGCTATCACTATTTAAATGGCTGTCATTTATATGTACAAGCCTGAATGTGTGTGTGTGTGTGTGTGTGTGTGTGTGTGTGTGTGTGTGTGTGTGTGTGTGTTTAATGCCCTGAAATTAAAGACTCATTTGGAAAAATTGAGCTACAGTGCACATTTACTCTGCCACTGCCATCTTCTTCCCAATATATTCTCCCAACTTATTGGGAGGGTAGGTTAAACCAAAACTTGTTCTAGCTATTAATTTCGGGTTCTTCACCTGCACCACATAACATGGAATAAATTGGAAGCAATAACTTTTCACTCCTACCTCCAACCCTGACCATCCTCCGATAACCATATGTAAAGATACCTAAGACAGAACTAGAAACGAATGAAAGTAGGGGCCCAGAAAATTGAATGAATGAACAAATGATCTGAAACATTGCTAACATGCTCCACTATTAATAACCACAATCACAGCACCAAAAACTAATGTTATTTGGGCATCTTACTGACAACCAAGTGCAGTCCTAGTATTTTATATGGATTATCTCATTAGCTGCATTCATGTGCTCAAGAAGTTAGTAATGTGCTGATGAGCCAATAATGACATCATTGCCTTCATGGCTATTAGAACTATAATTAGCTGTAATTAGGATAAGATATTCTCCACTTCTGTTGGTTTTATTTAGCACTATTTTTCTGGTTTAGTGCCAAAACAAACCAGTTTTACTTTGCAGCACTGCCTCGATAATCCATATGGAAAAGTTTTCTGTGACATTCTCAAGTGAAATGAACATTAGGTGGGTGCTTGTTTTTCATAGTTCCCTCAGTTTTTCGTCAGGGGTGATAAAACACGGAAGATCAGAGTAAGACAGATCTTCGATGAACATGGGATTGGTCGCTTTGCTGCTTTTATATCTTACCCATCGGCAGTTAGGCTCTGCTGCAGGAAGTCCCTGTAGAATTAGTCTTCCTACTGCTGGGACTGTTCTTTGCTCTCCCCAAATAAGCTGCCAGGGTAGTTCGCTGTCTTTTTCTTCTGGTCCTCTGTCAAGTCCCTTGAATGAGGCTGCAGTGATTCTTACAAGGATCTTTGTTCACTGGTAGTTTTCTGTGGTTTATGTATGCAAGAGTAAGGATTAAAAAAAAAAAGATCTGTGTTAAATACAAATCTGATTGTTTTGCTTTCCATAATTAAAATCTTTTCATTTTCTGCTTTTACTATAATTTTTCTTTTTTTTTTTTAGTGTGGCTTACAGAATTCTGCCTACCTTGACCCTTTATCTCCTCTTTCACCCCACTTTAGATACTACATTTCCACAAAACTAAACTCTTAGGTTACTTGAACAGTCAGCTAGCTCTTTTACCTGCTGGTCTTTGCACCTGTTGACCTACTGCCCAGAACACTTCTCTTTTTCTCCCCTGCCTCCCTCTTAACTTGGCCCACTTCCGTGCTGCATATTTAGGTCTTAGTTTCTCTCATCTGTTAGAAATGGCACTGTTTCTACGAAGTCTACCCCTAGGTGATTGCATTCATCTACCTGCTCTATCAGAGCAATTTGCACAGTGTGCTATTGCTATCTATTTATCTGTATTTGAAATAATCTGTATGTTCCATAAAGTCAGGGATTATATCCTGTCCACGATATGCTTGGTATTCCTAGCAGCCAGTACAGTGCCAGGTGCAGAGATGCTTACTTAATAAGTATTTATTGAGCAAGTTGATATGGGGATGGTAAGGGATGAGTTAGACAGTGTGAACAGGACAGTCTAGAGTGCTGTATGTGTCATTCAAAGAGGGCTTGTCCTTTTGGATCCCAGAGAAGATTTTGAGTTAGAGAAAACATTTTTGTCCTTACATTTGCATTTTCATAGATCTTTCTTGTAGTGATGTGGAGGATGAGTTGGAGGTGACAAGACTATTGACAAAGAGGCTAGCTACTGAGCTTTTGTCCAAGAGAGAAAAGATGTGAAACTTAAGCTAAGTAGCCATGGGAATGGGATAAGGAGATGAATTAAATAACCATGGATAAGATAATGTCATAGTCTTGGATAAAAATTCGAGAAGGCGTGGGAGAAAGAAGACAGAGGAGGATATTCAGAGGTCTAGTTTGGATGTTTCTTATGCTACTAACAACTATAAAGTGGATAAAAACAAATAATTTGAGGAATGGTGTTTGAATTGAGGGATCTATGAGACCTTCAAGTGGAGACATTGAGTAGACATTCACAAGTGTGGGTGTGGTGCTAAATAGGACATGCATGTCACCAGCATTTGAACATAATGAAGGCCTGGGTTTGGATGACATCATCCAGAGAGAATGAGTGTAGACATAGAAAAACTGAAGGGAGAGGAGAGCCCTGTAAAGTACTGCCTTGAGGCACACTTGGTTGTAAGGAACAGAAATCTACTAAAGCCACATAAAGAGAAGTGAGATGGTAGGTATAAATTCTCGTCATAGAATTCAATGAAAAGCCACAAAGAACAGCTCCTTCCATTGATTTCTGGACATGGAATGTTAAAATTAAAGTCTCTGTGCTTCTCACAGTTTTGATTTTCTCTCGCCTCTCTGTTTTCTACATCTGTTCTCTTTCTCTTTTCTCTGCCCATCAGTGCCCTTTGTTTGCAAGTGGGCAAGGTAGCCACTGTTTTTCAGTTTGTATAACTTTGGCATTCTATTTTTCATCATTCTGTGAATAGATTATCTGTGTCCCTAACTTCACTTTCTCAGAGAGAGAATCTGACTGAGTAGCTGAGACTGTGATTTGGTTCCCTTCAGGTCAGGAATCCTTCCCTGGGGTGATGGTTACCAATATGACTGCGTGAGATGTGGGAGGGGCAAATCCCTTTGGGAGAAGGTGTACGCACGGAGATTGTGACTGGCTTCCGTAGTATGTTGTGATTTAAGGGAGTACCTCTCAGATTTTGATGTACTTATGAGTCACCAGAATATCTTTTGTAAAATACAGATTTTGTTTTGTAGGTCTGGTTGATTCTGTGTGTCTAACAAGCTCCAGGTGATGCTGAAACTGTGGGTCTGAGAATCACGCTTGAAATAGAAAAGATTGTGAGGGCAGTTAGAGCAGGTGCCTGCTGAGAGAGGGCTGAGAGAAGGGCAGGAGGAGAATAAGGAGAAGGTAGGAACTATGAGTGAAAAGACTACTCAAGAATCTGGGAGTGTTCAGAGACATCAAGTGTTGAAAAGGGTGAGTGAGATAAAATTGGAAGCCGCTATAATATAAACAATCTGAACAATGTTCTGGATTCTTTTCAGCAGTGTTCAGAAGCCTATGTATTAGAGAGGAAGAAGGTCCATGGCTGGATTAATACAGAGTTGGGGTTTGCAGTGCAGGAATATGGAAGGGGATAAGAGACTTGAACATACTAACCAGAAAAGGTAGATTAAGTGATCGGGCCTACAGCTTTAGGTTGTTTCAAATTATGCATTGCCTTTAGATTGTTTTTTTGTTTGTTTTGTTTTTTAAACGCTTGGAGAAGGATTCAACCACTGGTTAAGAGAGAACAGTTTCCCATGAACATGTGTGTGGGTGTGTGTGCATATGCATGCACATGTGCTTGTGTGTTTAATCCTCTTGCAAGGGAGATATAGCTACATAATGAAGTGAATCTGGAAGACTTTCCATCATTTCACTCATTGGTTCAGAAAATATTACCTTTCAGAGTTACGTATGGAATGTTCTTAATGCTCCAGTGGTTATGGAAAGGCAAGACTTGAAGTTTAAACATGAACAATACTATAGAAGATAGAAATGTATCTGAAGGTGTGGTGCATATGAATCGCTTTGAAGATTCAAAAAAAAGTTGTCAAACTTAATGGTGCTTCATCAAGGAACTTTCAACTTCTTGTTAATTTTCTAGCCATATCAGACTTAACTGATTCAAGTAAAATGGTACCCTTTTGAACTAATGTGCAAGTCATTGCGATAGCTTCATTTTCGTGGTGCCTCCAAAGAATGTTTTGAGGCTGAAACATCACAGTGGGAAATCAAACCATTTTCTGGTTAGCTCTGGGGAAACCAGTATTTTAGGAGGACTTTGGGAGTGAATTGATATCCTTGCTTGGCTGCTGGAAATTCCAGCAGGAGATTGGAATGACCAGTGTAACCCTGGTTTAGGAGGGATCCTCCCGTCCGTGGAAATGCCGTCTTTGAGTGTAGGGTTTGCAGAGGCGGGGTGGGGCCGGCTGGGGAGGGCTGGGGAGGGGGAGCTTGCCAAGTGTTTCACATTGACAGAAACACAGATGTCACAGCCAGACTGCCTTCAGATTCTTTGCTGTCCTGAAAAAATATGCACAGAGGCCTGAAATCACTTAAATTTAAACACTTCACTGTAATGACTCTGTATTATGTATAGTTTTGTATATTATCAGTCAATCAATATATGCCAGCATCTAAAGTATTATTTCTATTTGACATTTTAGCAGCGTTACATCTGGCAGCATTTTACTTGATCTGGAGCAATCCTGTGTGGCTCTTCCTGGCTTTGTGAAGCGTTAGGCATTAGAACCGATCCTGGAATTCTCAGTGGTTGGCCTTTACACGTCATCTTCAGAAACCACCACGGCTACTAAATATTTTAAACCTTTTTAAGCAACTAATAACCTTTATTCATTAGAATGTAATTTATTCACATAGATAATTCAAACAATGACTCCAGATGGATGCAAACTGAACAGGCGACTTAAGCATCATTTTCTGGAGATGGTTTTCACCAGCTAGGTTTTCCAGCAAATTCATCAGCGACAGTTTTATACACATTCAAATAAAAAAAAAAATAAGATTTAAGTGTATGCATTTTGTTCACCACTTAACACATTATAGGAAAACCAGTTATCCCATCTACAGATCTGTGTTGAAAGCAGCTAAAATGGATTTCTTTTGATTTATCTTTTGGAGCTGGATACTCCTGCCTTAGATTTTAAAGAACATACTATTTGAGTTACAGGCAAGTACTTGAAACCAGGTTGGAGTAAGAATCCAAATCTCTGAGATTAAAAAAAAAAACAAAAAAAAAAAAACCAGCAGAACCAAAGATAACGATTATTAAATCTGGATCTAAATGCTCTTTATAAATCGAAGTAGGCTTTGGCATGACTGGGAGGTTTTCAATCTTAGATTGGAATTTCTTTGAAGAATAAAGTTTTGTAAAATAAGGGAAATAAGTGTAAGTAAATTCTTGCTAAACCCTGGCAGGCATAGGCAAGAGCTAGGGGTGGTGTTTGGTTTGTTGTTTAGATTACTGGAAAACTTTGCTTGTATAAATTTATAGGTGTGAATATGTTACTGTATCCGTCTTTGAAAACCATTTGAGCCAGATATTTTGAGTTGAGTATTGTTTAGAAAATATGTTAACTCTGGTTTTACCAAGACCTCATTCAGTGGCTACTTCAGGAGCCATCTTTTTAAGTAGGTGTGCCTTTAAATTTTTTTTTGTTTAACATTTATTTATTTTTGAGCGACATAGAGAGACAGAGCACAAGCAGGGGAGGGGCAGAGAGAGAGAGAGACACAGAATCTGAAGCAGGCTCCAGGCTGTGAGCTGTTAGCACAGAGCCTAACATGGGGCTCGAACCCATGACCTGTGAGATCATGACCTGAGTGAAGCTGGCCATTTAACCGACTGAGCCACCCAGGCACCCCTTACTTAAGTAGCTATGCCTTTAAGAGAGAACTAATTAATTTCTTTAAAAAAATGTTTATTTATTTTGAGAGAGAGAGAGAGGGAGAGAGCGTGCAAGCATGGGCAGGGGAGGGTCAGAGAAAGGGAGAGAGACAAAATCCCACAACTGCTCAGCACTGTCAGCACAGAGCCCATTGCTGGGCTCGATCCCATGAACCATGAATCATGATCTGTGCTGAAATCAAGAGTCAGATGCTTAACTGACTGAGTCACCCAGGCATCCCGAGAGAGAACAAATTAATTTCTTAATGAACTAGTTCATTGTATAGGAATCAATTAATCGTGACATATGATTGCTCTAAATGGGCAAATTCAAATCACCATATTTTAGACTACCTAGTATTCTTTACTAAAATATTTCAAAATTAGTTTCTTAAAATATATTGATATCAGGGTGATTACACTATGTTTAAGAAATTGCCCATTAGAAAACATTGTCTCTTAAAATAGTATTTGAGCCCACCACTTTGCTGTCTTTTGTTTAGTTGTGGAAATTTTTTTTTTCCCTAGGAAAACACTAGACTTACATTCAGAAGAGCTGGTTTGAATCTTGGTCCTCTTATCAATTAGATGTGTAACTCTGGGCAAGCTACATAATCTGTATCAGCCTTATTTGTTTCATCTGAAGATAGAGGTGGTATTAATTCCCAGGGTTGTTATGATGTCAGATAGTATATGTGAAAGCCCTTTACCGTGAAGTTATGTATAAATATGATTAACATGATGATACTATACCTAGTTTAACCGATTTTTCATCCAGCTAAAATAATCTCTATTTAGTAGCACTATCTCTAAATGCTATCTTGCAACTATAGATGAAAATCATACAGAAGAATGCTGTAAATATTTTTTTTTTAAATAGATATTATGGGTGTCTTCCCTTTCTCTTTTTCATCCTAAAGAGGGCCTAAGGGAAAAAGAGATTCTATTAAAGTGGAGTGCTGTTTTTTTTCCTCTCTTAAATTATTGATGCACAGATTTTGTGTTATAGTAATGATTAATAATAGTTAACATTTATATAGTGCTAACTGTGTGGCTCCAAGGACCTTGCATTAACCTATCTAATCCTCTCAATAACCTTGGGAGGTAGGTGCTTTTATTGTTGTGTGAAGATAGTGAAACTGAGGAGATTAACTTGTTTGAGATTACAGCGTCCAGATTGAATTTTCCTATACCTTTCATTCAGATCTTAGAGAAGAATTTGACCAAAAATATGTACATCAGGCTAAAGGAATTCATGAACAGTATTGGGTTTTGGATGTAGTGGATAGCATTTTATTTTGGAAAAATGCTGTTGTTTCATGCATGTTGAAATGACACAGAGATTGTATCTTATTTTCTTTTCTCTTTTTCTTTTTTAATCTTCTGCCTTTTACTGGATACATTCCTGTTAATCTATTAGGATTATTTCTCTCTCTTGAGCCCAAGGTACAGTAACAGGAAGCTAACGTGTCAGCCCAGTGTTCTCAGTCCTATACTATGAGTGAAATAACTGGAAGAAAGAGCCCTAAAGCCCCATCCAAAGAGATATTCCAGAGTTCATGCATGCTGTCTTTTTCTGACTTAGACTTTGTTTGGCTTATACCGTACTTCATCCTTCTTTAATTGAGACATGTTTCCATTGATTTAAGTTATTCATTTATTTGTTCATAAATTTAACAAATTTTATTGAAAGTCTTCCATGCACCAGGGATGCCGTGAGGTCCTGAGGAGTAAGACAGTGAGTATAACAGTACATACTCTGCTTGTTGGGCTCAGAGAAGCCGACAAGCAAATAATGTCACAAGTGGAAGTAATACACTGCTCTGATTAAAGCTACAAAGGAGACGAATGTGGTGGCTCAAGGATGGATGAGAGAAGGCATTTGGCCAACACTTAGTGATCATAAATTGTTTTCCTCTGTCTTCAGCCCTGTACAAGACAATGGAGACCCAGGGAGGAAAAGCAGAGGGAGGGCAAGTTAGAAAGAATTGATGGGGAACAGAGTTGTCAAGGATACAGCACATAACACAAGGTGGCCACAGGGGAAAGAAAAAAGAAAAACCTAACTTGAGCAGTGTAGTATATCTGATAAGTCCTTGTTTCTTTCACTGAATCATGGAAGAATAAGCAGTATTTGTAGTAACTACCATGTTCAAGAAAAGTTATTGCATATTTTATTCAACCCAGTAAAAGAGGGAGGAGTACAATACATTTAGAGTGATTTCCATTAACATGGCCAAAGCATTTTACTGTTTGAAAGTGTAAATGTCAGTTTTATGGCACTTTATTTATCCAGAATGTTGAATACATGAAATTACCGCCTACATTTATACAACTATAGAAAGAAACGTGAATATTAATTGCAAAAGCATGACTAGATAGAAAGACAGTAGACCTTGGTTTCTGGTTCCAACTGGTGATTATGGCCTGGAGAGCTAATAGTTGAGAAATACGTGATTTCTTTACTTTTCTTCCTACCTCATATTACCTTCTGTCATTATATTGTATTATTTATTTGGGCCCAAAACTGAATTCTAAGAATCATTCTGGCATAGACTTTGTCTTTCTTGTTGACTAATCTATACTATTTAGAATAGTGCCATATAACAGGCACTCAATTATTATTCACTGAATGAATGAGAGATAATCGCACAAGTATATACGTAACAACTGTAATGAACAAATGAAACAAGTGAAAGCATTTTCAAAACTATAAATATTCCACACATGCAAGGTGATGGCTATTTGAATTTTAGAAAAAAATACAATCTGCCCGAAGATAACTTGTTTGCTTGTTTGTTTATTTTGTATTGGTAGCTTTCTCTTTAAACATGTATTTCCTAAGTATTTATCTTCCCTTATATCTGTGGTTATAGTATTGACTTCTACCTTTGCGTTTCTGTAACTCCTTCCACCTTGGTTCAATTACTCTCTAGAGTAGAAATGCTTAACCTGGGCCAGTGCACCTTTGGGAAATCCATTGTTGCCTCTTGAGGCCTCATATACTCCCTAAAACAATGTACTGGCTTCCATGTGTTTTACTAGAAAGAGTTCCTGTAACTTTTACCAGATTCTTAGAGTATATGACCCTCCCTCCCTGCCAAGTTTAAGAATCATTGCTCTAAAACTTTGTATTTTTCTTTTACTTTTTTGTTCCTTTCTTGCTTTTTCTCCTTGAGATGGCTTCATTCTCCTTTTATTTTTCATGGTTATATTTTGGTATTTTCAAATGTTTACTATTTGATTGTCCCCAGTGTGTGGTATTCTTGGTTTATTGTATGCCTCTAATCCCCACCCTTGTCTCTGTTTCTCTTTTGTCTGGCCAACAGTGTGGGGCTGTGCCAACTGCAGAGTCATCCTATCCAACCCTTCTGGGACATTTACTTCTCCGTGCTATCCTAACGACTATCCTAACAGTCAGGCTTGCATGTGGACCCTGCGAGCCCCCACCGGCTATATCATTCAGATAACGTTTAATGATTTCGACATTGAAGAAGCTCCCAATTGCATTTATGACTCATTATCCCTTGATAATGGAGAGAGCCAGACTAAATTTTGCGGAGCAACTGCCAAAGGCCTATCGTTTAACTCCAGTGCGAATGAGATGCATGTGTCCTTTTCAAGTGACTTTAGCATCCAGAAGAAAGGCTTCAATGCCAGCTACATCAGAGGTATGTAAACCAAAGACGACGCCAACCTTCTGCTTTCATTTAGCATGTTCTACAGTAAACACAAGGACCAGAAGACAAGAGTTACGCTCTTTTATGTGAATGTGAATGATTAGGATTAGAATTTAATGGCAAGAATCTGTTAATATCCTTCAGCATTCTCATTAGCAATATATAGTTACCAGATCCAAAATCTGGTTACAGTAGAGCTGAATTCTTTTATATTGTTTATATGCAGAGCATTTAAAGGCTGCTTGGAAGATATTGTAGATATTCCACAGCTAATAATTAAAAGCTGTACTTCTAACATCACTGAACATTTAAATTTTCCTATTCAGAAATCATTTTATTTTAGGCTTTTAAGATGCTGCCCTTTTAAGGAACTATGCTACGGAACAAATATAAAAAATTAGCATATAAATTAAAGTTAGTTATTTATAACTTAAGCTAATAAACAACATAGCCTGAGGAAAACACCTTAAAAATTTCTTTTTTTTTTTTTTAGTTGCTTAAAATTTTTTTAAATTGTGGTAAAATACATATAACATAAAATTTATTATCGTAAAACAGTTTTAGGTGCACAAGTCCGTAGTGGTAAGCATATTCATACTGTTGTGTAACAAAGCCACAGAACTTTTTCATCTTGCAAAATGGAAACTCTGTCCATAGAACAGCAACATCCCATTTCCCCCACTCCCAGCCCTTGACAAACACTATACTTTCTGCTTAAGAGTTTGAATGCCCTAGACTATAAGGGGAATCATATAGTTTTTGTCTTTTTGCGACTGGATTATGTCACTTAGGATAATGTCTTCAAAGTTCATCTATGTTGTACCATAAGTCAAGTTTTCTGTCCAGTCTAGGGCTGAATAATATTCCCTTGTATGTACATACCACAATATCTTTATACATTTATCCATTGAGGGATGCTTGGATTGCTTCCACCTGTTGGCTATTGTGAATGAAGCTGCTACGAACATAGGTATACAAATATCTCTTCAAGGGGTACCTGGAAAGCTTAGTTGGTTAAGCTTCTGACTTCGGCTCAGGTCATGATCTCACAGCTTGTGAGTTCGAGCCCCGCACTGGGCTGTGTGCTGACAGCTCAGAGCCTGGAGCCTGCTTCGGATTCTGTGTGTCTGTCTCTCTGTCTTTCTCTGCCTCTCCCCTACTTGCGTTCTGTCTCTCTCTCTCTCTCAAAAATAAGTAAACGTTAAAAAATTATCTCTTCAAGACCCTTCCTCAATATTTTTGGATATAGCCAGAAATGGAATTTCAAGATTATATGGTAACTGTAATCTTAATTTTTTAAGGAACCCTCTTACTGTTTTTTAATGAACCAACTGCAGTGGCTGCACCATTTTACTTTCCCACCAGCAGTGCACAGAATTTACAACTTCTTCACATCCTTGACAGCACTTGTTATTTCCTGTTTTTTTTTTTTTGTATGTTTGTTTGTTTTTTATTTATTTATTTTTTAACTTGTTTTATTTTTTTAAATTTACATCCAAATTAGTTACCATATAGTGCAACAATGATTTCAGGAGTAGATTCCTTAGTGCCCCTTACCCATTTAGCCCATCTCCCCTCCCACAACCCCTCCAGCAACCCTCGGTTTGTTCTCCATATTTATGAGTCTCTTCTGTTTTGTCCCTCTCCCTGTTTTTATATTATTTTTGTTTCCCTTTCTTTATGTTCATCTGTTTTGTCTCTTGAAGTCCTCATATGAATGAAGTCATATGATTTTTGTTTTTCTCTTACTAATTTCACTTAGCATAATACCCTCCAGTTCCATCCACGTAGTTGCAAATGGCGAGATTTCATACTTTTTGATTGCCAAGTAATACTCCATTGTATATAAATACCACATCTTAATCCATTCATCCATCGATGGACATTTGGGCTCTTTCCATACTTCGGCTATTGTTGACAGTGCTGCTGTGAACATGGGGGTGCATGTGTCCCTTCGAAACAGCACACCTGTATCCCGTGGATAAATGCCTAGTAGTGCAATTGATGGGTCATAGGGTAGTTTTATTTTTAGTTTTTTGAGGAACCTCCATACTGTTTTCCAGAGTGGCTACACCATCTTTCATTCCCAGCACCTTAAAAATTTCTAATGAAAGGAAAAAATATATTTCTATCAAATGTATTTCCCAGATTCTGGCATATCATAACATTTGAATAATCTTGGTCTCTCTAAAGCCTCTCTTTACTTAAGGAAAACTCAGGATTCAAGACTAGCTTCTTAAGTAAATATCATGTATGAAAGAAAGAACAAAAAAGAAAGGCACCATTATGAAAATGACTGACCCTCATTATTATAAACTTGGGTTTTGGTGGTAGAGTTATTTACTGTTTGTGAGTCACAATCACAAATGTGATTCACATTAGGTGTGTGTGTGGTTAATTGGAAAACATGTGCTTTAATTTTTCACATAATGTTTTCAAAATTATAAAACCCTACAGGAAATTAGAAAAAAAAAGAAGCAAGTTAGAATTATCCATACATCTGTCATCTAGCCAAAACTACTAATAAAACATTGATGGACATATTTCTTTCCAGCCCTTTAAACAATACATGTAGTATACTGGGTTCATATTACGTAAGTATCCCTTTGGGTAAATAGACCTATAAAGTGCTTTATATTTAAAAAGTAGACTGAAATCCACCATTCTATTAAACTCCATCATGCAGTTTTTACTAGAATATTTACATGAAAATGATGCCTTTACCATAGACCTATATTAAAATCTATTCAATCTAGCATTCCTTGAAGCCAGCAATAAAGAGAATTTTTGAGGAGAGCTACTTCTGTCTCAAACCAGTACATGTTTCACAGTGTCTATTATATTAACATAGGGTGAAATCCATTGTATTACTTAATAATTTCACATGTGTCACAGAAAGACTAGGCTAACGCATTTTATTTTGACTATAATATGCAGATGATAATAATCATTATTAGTAATCAGTAACATTAATAATCAGTCCTAGCTCTATACTGATTATAGCAGGCACTGTTCTAGTGCTTTCCAGGTATTATTTGATTCCTATTGACCACGTGTGCAATAGGTGTCACCGTCCTTCATTTTATGGATGAGGAGAAGAAGGTAGAGAGAGGTGGAGTAACGTGTCCAAGGTCACATTGCATTTTGTGGAGGAGCTGGGATTGGAGGTGGCTGTGTCGCCCTTTTTACCTCTGCCCCTTGCCGTCCCTCACAAAGGAACTCAAATACCCAGCTGTAAAGGAAATATAGCTTAAAATTCCATTTTTATTTTTACTTTTTTACTAGACTGCCTCTCCTTCATAGAATTATCTTTACCTTTGCTCCTGAAATAGCCAGGTGATGGGGAAAATGAATAGGATATGGGGTCTCTGAAGGGGAGAGGGTAGCAGAGGACGGTTTGGGAAGAGTAAAAGGCAGTAATTGTTAATGAAAAAAAGAACTATTAGCTATTACGTTTAGAAATTATTTGAAAACTAATATATTTTTGAAAATTTTAATGTATAAACAGCTTTCCTGAAACAGTAGTTTCCTGAATTTGGGTTTTTGGGATTTTCTTTTTCAGTTCAGGGATTAAAAAAAGATACTTATCAACTGGGTTGGCTATAACTCAGAAGTTTTGCTGTGAGATCCCACATACTCTAACGATTAGAGTTAATATGGATGGGATTACATTTAGTTTTACTGATATAAGGTAATGGGTTTGTGACAGTCATGAAGGAGGTGTGAGGCAAAAGTCAGTTGATCCAGAGTGGTGGGGGTGGGAGGGCATATCAGATGTTTTGCGTCTCATTAGTTCATATTTGACGTTAATACATTTTATGTGTTATTATGTTTTGTCCTAGTTGCTGTGTCCTTAAGGAACCAGAAGGTCATTTTACCACAGACACTAGACAGTTATCAGGTATCTGTTGCCAAAAGTGTCTCTATTCCAGAGCTCAGCGCTTTCACTCTCTGCTTTGAAGCAACCAAAATTGGCAAGGAAGACCATGAATGGACAGCCTTCTCCTACTCAAATGCGTCCTCCACACAGCTACTCGGTTTTGGGAAGGCCAAGAGTGGTTACTTTCTTTCTATTTCTGGCTCAAAATGCTTCCTAAACAGTGTGTTACCTGTAAAGGATAAAGAAGACATTTTCACAGAAAGCTTTGAGCAGCTCTGCATCACTTGGAATAATTCTCTGGGCTTTATTGGTGTAAATTTCAAAAGAAACTATGAAGCAGTTCCCTGCGATTCTACCATTAATAAAGTGATTCCTGGAAATGGGAAATTGCTGTTAGGCTCCAGTGACAATGAGATTGCCTCTCTAAAAGGGGACATTTATAACTTTCGACTTTGGAATTTTACCATGAATTCCAAAATCCTCTCTAACCTCAGCTGTAATGTGAAAGGGAATGTGGTCGACTGGCAAAATGACTTCTGGAATATCCCAACCCTAGCTCTGAAAGCAGAAAGCAACCTAAGCTGTGGTAAGTCTGGGCATATTCACACTTTGTTTTTTAAAGCATTGTTCTATGGATGTTGGTCAACAAGAAATTATACATAAACACACACCATATACATATACATATATATATATATATATATATATATATATATATACACACACACATATATATGTGTGTGTATATATATATGTATATATAGGTAGTGGTCATTAATGAGCTTTTTTTTTTAATGTTTATTTTTGAGAGACAGAGTATGAATGAGGGAGAGGCAAAGAGAGAGGAAGACACAGAATCCGAAGCAGGCTCCAGGCTCTGAGCTGTCAGTACAGAGCCCAGCGTGGGGCTCGAATGTATGGACTGTGAGATCATGACCTGAGCTGAAGTCGGATGCTGAACTGACTGAGCCACCCAGGTGCCCCTGAGCTTTTTAGTTTCTAAAATTTTGTATGCTCAGCCATACACAGCATACATTTGATTACAAACCATATTTATTCAATCAAAGCTTTTGGTCCTACCATATTAAAGTTTTCCTTATGTCATAAAATGCCACACAGTTTATCACTGATGTAACAAGAGTGGTAACTATGACACCTCAAATAGAAATGTTAACACCAGGACTGAAATAAAAGAAATTAATAAGTGATTGTTTTTAATCACAAAGATATCGTGAAAAGTTGATCTTTATGACATTTCTAGTACCTTATTTAAATAAACAACCACCACCTAAAAGAATGCTGTTTACTCAGCCAGGATAAAATACCAAAGATATCCATTTTATGGAAAAATCTTCGATAATCAGGAATTATCAATTTTTTCTTTGAGCTTTTTTTCTCTGTTTGAAAATGACTATTTGTCATCTGTTGCCCTTTATGGTTGCTCTTTGAGAGACTTAAATGTGATATTACTGGAAGTAGCTAAATGCAAAACATTTAGGAAAATAATTCTATGTAGCAACGTTATATTAAAATAGACTGCTATCAAACATTCTTTATGTGCATGAGTTAATTTTAGAAATCATTATTTTATTACAAGACTGATTAAAATACAAAAGTAGAAGTTTCATTATCACTTTTGAATGTCATATGACTAAATTGTTGATAATAGATACTTTTTAGTCACAGAGATAACTTTCCTTAAAAGAGGAAAGCAGTGGGGGTCGCCTGGGTGGCTCAGTTGGTTGGGCATCTGACTTCAGCTCAGGTCATGATCTCACAGTTCGGGAGTTTGAGCCCTGCATCGGCTCTGTGCTGACAGCTCAGAGCCTGGAGCCTGCTTTGGATTCTGTGTCTACCTCCCTGTCTGCCCCTCCTCTGCTTATGCTCTGTCTCTCTCTGTCTCTCTGACTCTCTCTCAGAAATAAACATTAAAAAAAATTTTTTTTAAAAGAGAGGAGGAGAATAAGGGGTCTAATATTGGAAAGAAATCCTCATGTGACTTTGGAGGGGATTTTACCAAAAATTCATTCCCGATAATTTGAACAAAGTGGGACCCATTTGAAGATCTGGGACCACCTCCCCAGTTTCCAACCGGTGTGTATCCTTCTGGGGAATTCTTGTCCCCTAACCCTCAGGGTAAGTCACTCATTGCTCTGTGTGGTCCATGGTACGTCTGCAAATGGTGGGAGGCTATTAAGTGATGTCATTGGAGAGATATCTCCTTGTGGGTTGTTGGACAGAGGGTAAACCACAACCGTGTTCCAGAAGAAGACCGAAGAAGTTTATAAAGGAGCTAATGGTGTTCCTCAGCATCCCCTCAGTCTGCTTAGCTACAGAGGATGTTCAGGGACTCCTGAGAAGTCTTTCACTCGGTGATGAAATGGAGAAGATCAAGTGTGTGGGTTTGGTGTGAGATGGTGAGCGGTGAGAGGGCAGTGATGTTCTTCCTTCATCCAGGGTGATTCTCTTTACTCCAGGGGCCTGTTTTCACCATAGCCCATTAAAAAGTCATAATACAGACCATTTAATAGTTGCCTTTCTATGGGGTTATGTTTGAGGACTGCGGCAACCAAAAAAAAATTTTGAGTAGATATATTAATAATTGCTTATACTTAAGTTATACACTTAATTTGAATACTCAATACATATTATGTACTAGGTACTGTTTTAAGGTCTTTACACATATTAACTGTTTTCTACAACACAGATCCCATGATGTGGGTTTTATTACCAACCCCATTTTGCAGACGAGAAATCTGAGGCACAAAGAAATTAAGTAATTTATGCAGTGTTACTTCATTAATTAGTGGCCACGCCAGGAAGTGAACTCAAAAAGTTAGGTTTTAGAGCTGTGCTCTCTTATAAATGTAAATTAGACCGTCTTTTGGAAAATGCAGCACTAGAAGGTGAGCCACACTAGAGTAGGTGAGCTGCTTCTTGCCTGGATGAGGAGTATGATGGTTCAGGTGTGATCGGTGGGAAAACACTAGCTTTCCAGGGTATGAACACTGTATTTGTTTTTTGGTTTTTTTTAGACATTTATTCATTTTTTTTGAGAGAAACAGTATGAGCGGGGAAGGACAGAGAGAGAGGGAGACACAGAATCTGAGGCAGACTCCAGGCTCTGAGCTGTCAGCACAGAGCCCGATGTGGGGCTCGAACCCACGAACAGTGAGATCATGACCTGAGCCAAAGTCAGAAACTTAACTGACTGAGCCACCCAGGTGCCCCAACATTGTATTTGTTTTAAGCAAAATTAATAAGACTTCTTTCCTGTGTTGCTTCTTGGGTACATTAGTATGATAAAATGTGAAGGATATACATGGATTCCTAAACTTCTGTAAGAAATCCTCTAGACCAGAGGTTGGCAAACTAGGAAAGTTTTATTGCAACCCAACCATGCCTAAGAGGTTTTGTATTGTCTAAGGCTGCCTCTGGGCCACAGTGACAGAGTTGGTGATTGTGAGAGACAGAAACATGGCCCGCCATCCTAAAATTTTTCTGTCTGGCCCTTTAAGAGAAACTTTGCCCATCCTTAAAACTAGTCCAAAGAATCATGAGGGTCCAAGTTTCTGAAGCACATACTTGGGATGACACTGGAAAAGATCTGCTAGATCTCCTGGCCCACATGTAGTTAAACCAGCCACTTATGGGCTCATTTAGCCTTCAGACATTGATGATGGCAGTGGCCTTTACCTGTTATCCTTTATTTGTAATTGTTCCACATAATGCTTTTAAACAATGATTTATTACCAACATTAACAAATTAGACTTGAAATGAAGATAAATTTTTGGATTCTCTGGCAAACAAGAAACTAAACCTGGGTTAGTACTGGTGCCTGGCCAACACAACTGGGGGGAAGTGGTATCTGCTTCTTACAGAGGGAGGGGACTTCTCAACCCTTACCATTCTTTGTATTCTTTCCACGCCAACCCCCTTCCATCTTTAGATGGCCTTCTCGCCCCAGTAGGCATTTCTGCTTGGGAATCCCAACTTAAGCTAGTCTCTTCACTTAATATAAGGCAGGAAACTGAATTTTTTTTTAAAAAGTGGCCAAGGCAGTTGGTGAGCTAAAATGTAGATTTCCTCTCTCCCTTCCCCAGGATTCATTTATGGATATTCTTCAACACTGTCTTTACGATTCCTTTCCCAAGGCTTAGGATTACTGGAATGCATCAAACACATGCTTGGGTAACTTAGCCATCTGTAAGTTTTCAAAATGATTTCATTGAAAGAGCACAAGTTACAGAATCCGTGTATTTGAATTCCTTTAATTTTTATGGTGGTCCTCTTGACATTCCATGATGATGCAAACACCCCATTCCATGGATTCAGATATCCTGGGCTGTGTTTCAGGAGTCATAACGGGAGAGGGAGTTTCCTGCTGCTCAGTCATCAGCTTTGGGAGTTGAAGAACCCAAGTCACTTATTAACTGACAGGAAATACCTGTCACAGAGATCATATCTAAGCTTGTTAGCTATGCAGAACTTCAACACATAAAAAAGTTTGCTCTATTAACATTTTAACCTTTCTTTCTTTTTTTTTTTTTTTTTTTTTTTTTCTGGAACATTTTGGCTTGCTCTTTGTGGTAACTAATTTCCAAAAACTAATGATCGGTACAGTAACCAATGGGAAAATAGAATTTCATGCCTGACATTCCATTGGACTGACAATATCTGTTAAATATGACCTTTAATTCCAGAATCAACTTGCGGTAGAGGAATGAATAGATTTTCCAAAGGTCTATTGCCGAGTAAATTATAATGTGAAAATACGATGGTAAAATAGAACTGATTCCATCTAACGTTAAAACATTCTGTCATTTGTTTCAAATAGTAAATATCCTAGCCTTCATGTAATCAACGTATAATTAATTAATGTTTCAACAAGTTCAGAATTACACTTTTTTTTGTTTTCCTACACTAGCCTCGTTGGGGAATTATACCTTAATTAAGAAATTTTCAGCAGGTCTTTTTTATTATTAACATAGTTAATCTTGTCAGCCTTTTCCAGAAGGAAATGCTTTATTTAGCAGTAATTCTTTTTCATTTTATAGCATCATTCTTTTTCTTAGAACAATTTTATTAAGCATATTCAGTTTTATGACCTCTATGGATAGATGGTTTTCCTAGTGGACCCTTTAATTATAATGACAAGTATTTGCCTGTGTTATGATTCAGTTTAGATACTGGCTAATGTCCATCAATTTTCACAAAGAACAGACAGTGCCTTCTATACCAGTTTTATTTATTTTACTGATGACTGCTCTTTCCTGAGGAGTGGTACAGTATAACTCCGTGAATAGTCCAAGTTCAAACAAACTACATTTAGTTAATAAGCATTTATTAACCACTTCCATTTATTAACTGCTTGTGGATGGAGAGATAAGACACAATTCTTAAGTACCCAACTTGGTTGTTATTCTTTTCTAGAAATTTTTGGGTTGGTACTGATTTTTTCTTTTCACTTCCAGCATTTTGCGCTTAATTATCAAGGCTTCATCAACTCTTGGATTCCTACCCTCCCATTTGCAATTATTACGGTTCTGTCTTCCACAGCCATAAAATTCTGACTCATTGTTGGCTCCTTCCTTTCATCTCTAAAAAAAACTTACTGAGTGTAGCATTTTTAGATAACTGAATTATTTTTTAAATAATAAAATAAAGATGAAATTACTTTATCTTTACAAAGGGCTTTATTCTCTGAAGATGTCCAAACTCTTTATGAGCACAAATAGCTTCCAGAAATAATGTTGTTGTAAATATATTTATGAAAATTTATAAAATTCTATTTAGTAATCCTGCAAAGAGGACTTGAAAGCATTTTTTTTTTTTCTCAATGTTGCAACTCACTGAGGATTTAGTGCTACTGTTATTTGGATTATCATCGTGTAGAATGTCAGATGAGCTGTTAGGTGTGCATCAGTCTTTTTTACCACAACTTGTGTAAATAGTGACTCCTTTCAAAGCGGCAGGATTTGGGAAGAACAACAGAGAGAGAAGAAAGATTAATAGCTTTGCAGCTTTTCAGTGATTACGTTCCCCCCCTCCCAAGGAAATTCGGCTCTAAATGTTACAGTTACTATTAAGTAAATACCCTTAAAAACCTTTCTGGTATCCATAAACATCAGTGAACACACATAGGTCACATTTTGAAAATAATTCCTTGATACTAATTATATCATTATCCAGGAATGAGAATTGATTCTTCTTCCTTAACAATCTGGCCTATAAATATGTCCAGCTAGGAAAATTAATTGCGAGAGTAACTTTTTTTATGCAGATGTGCTGAAAATGGAACCAGGTGGGAATAAAGAGTTTGTGTGCACTTTTTATATTTTAGGTATTTGTTTATGTAATTTGGTATATTTGTAATGGAAGCTTTCATTTATCAGTATAATTTCCTTTTGATTAAATTTGTCACTTGTACTTACACTATTTAGTCTTCAGATTTAATTTCTATTGCCATAGTGAATTGTCATAAACCAGTGTTTATTGAGTGTTTTATAATACAGTATCAATTTGCTGAACTGTGAGTACCCAAAAAAAGAACAACTGATCAGTTTAAATAGTGAGAAATGTTACTTTTTCCCTGACAAGGACGTCACATATTGGAACTTGCTATCATACAGTGAAACTGAGGAAATGTTAAAGAAAATTGTTAAATATCTTGCTCTAAATCATAACTCTTCTGATTTTCTTTCCTCATTTCTACCCTGAGTCCTTCAATATACTGCAGTGGAAGTGTAGTTAGCCTAGAAATTTCTTTCCCACAGCACTGTCTCCTTATCTTTCTTTGTCTTCCAGAGATACTGTATCAGTGCCAGAAGTGGCCTAAGGAACCTTTGACTGCCAGCATTGTGCGTAATCTGAGCAGCACAGGAACTCCATCCAAGGGTCTCTCTCTCTCTGTCTCTCTCTCTTATGTTGCAGTGGCTGACATTTTCTCATTTTGAGTTTTAAAGATTTTTTTAATTTTCAGAAGTTCCTCACTAAAATGTAAGTGCCTAACAGAGAAGTGAGACTCTTCAAGAAGGGGGGAGAAGTTGAGTGTGATAAGTAAGAATAGTGGACAGAAAATATTGATGGTAAAATCCTACCTGAATCCTGACTAAGGCAAGACTCAACTTCTGCCTCTTCAGATGCCTTTTTCCATAGTCCATTTGTCTAAGTTTTCAATCTTTCAAACTCGCCCTCCCTGTCTCTGCTTCCTTTCATAGCCAACCTTCCTCTTTTTGCATTCACATCTCAAATGGCGGTCATTCGTTCTTCATTCCCACGCTACTGAAACTAATTCCTGTACAGCTACTGCCAGAATTCCAATGTAAAGTTAAACATCTTCTCAGTTTTGATCATTCTTGACCTTTCTAGATACTTGACACAGCCACACCCTCTGTGAAACTTCTGTAAAACCACCTTCTACCAGAACTGGTTTTACTTCTCAAATTTAGAGCTCTTTTACTTTTTAAATAGTATGATACTTAAATATAGGAATGTCTATGATTCCATCAAATCTACACTCTAGCTTGAGTCATCCCAGACACGTCTGTAGATTCTGTGGCATAGTTTCTTGGCTAGACCTCTCAACAAAAATGTGTACACCTGCCCGTGTATTCCGATGTCACACAGGCACCTCATTTCTCATTACTGGACTTACCGTTCATTCCACCTCACCTAAGTTTTCTTTTAGTATTTCCTCTTTCCTTTTATGAGATTATGTACCAATTTCTCAAGCTGGAAACCAGAAAAATATCCCCTAGTCTATCCCCTAGCCTTCTCCTCCAATTAGTTACCAAATGTTGTACATTCTATCTTCAGATGTCTTGTATCCATCACTTTCTTGCCATCCTTACTGTACTCAAGTCTGAATTATTAATAGTATTTATTATTATTGTATCTTCTCTTTTACCTGTCCGTGGAGACTCAAAGGCGGTTTCAAATTTAAAATCTAATTTTCTTACTTAGTTTCTTTTCATAGTTTCCTTTAAGAAAGAATTCAAAATGTTATCAACCGTTGATGATGCATCTAGAAATTTGTTCAGTAAAGCTTGAGTACCCATCTACTAGGTGTGTGGGATTCCCCAATGGAAGACAGAGCCCCACCGTTCATGGGGCCAGCATTCTATAAGGCCCTCCACAAGTATCTGTTACCTATATATCTGATCATTCCTACTCTACTCCAGTAATGCCATGTCACCCAGGTTCCCAGAACTTTTACTAGAAAATCAACTCTAAACTTCCTTCTTGCTGAGGATGTGTCAGTAAAAAAAAGTTTGAAATGAAAAGACACAGAGACCAATTTGAAGTCACAGAAGCGTATTTCTGGGATTGCAAATAGCAAACGCTGGTGCCTGTGAACCAGAAATATGCATTTTATGAATATTAATAATATCCAAATTCACTTTTGAAACTTACTTTTGATGTTTATATTACTTTATTTACATGAATTTCTAAATCTATTCTATGAAAAGGCCCTGGACTTTTTACACAAACTCTAATGGGCAGGAGCACTTCTCTTCCTTTCATCTGTGAAGTGTCAATAAATGGAGTTACAGATTTTGAGGGAAATGTTGGTAACTTGATTTTACATTTGTGGAAATGAAGACCCGAAGATTGAGAGACTTTCTTGATGTTGGAGTGTTATTGCTGGACACTTCTAGGTCTGCTCCTATTATGCCAACCAGAAGATTCATGGATTTTTTTTTTTCTTGGATAATGCCATTAAATCTGAAATTTAGGTAACTTGTGTCATCCTTTTGTATTGATCAAGGTTCCTACCTGATCCCACTCCCGGCCACAGAACTAGCCAACTGTGCAGATCTGGGGACCCTCTGCCAAGGTAGGGAGCCAGCGTTGTCCTCTGGACTCTGTGTCCTACTTGCTATTTTGGGTAATGTGTTTGAAGTTATTTTGATTATTATCTTAATTTTCACTTGAGAAGCCAAAGCCCAGCAAAACAGAAGAATTTCTGGCTGTGTCTTAGTTGTGTGGGTGCACAGTACATACACTGTGGAGAAAGAATGCATTCACACACTAGATGACCGTATTTCCATAAAGCATGAGGTTTTTTAAATGTGAATGATTATATGCTATTAAACAGGGATTTATTTAATTTTTTTCTCTTTTTATTTTCAAGATTATTGCAAAGGTCCGGTATAAATATAGTCACGCACTATTTTGAAAAAAGTATTCATGTGCGACAAAGAAGGGGATAATTAAGTTAAATATTCAGTTAAGCTTATGACAAGATTATAAGGCAATTTATGGTGTATAATATAACTTAAATATTAAGATGAAAATACTTATATTAAACTAATATTAATGTAATTGTATTATTATAATGCACATTGACTATATTATGGCTAGTATTCCAATTATATATTATTATTAGATAGTTGCATGCTAATAATATATAATTAAAGTCATGTAAGTTTTGAGATAATAATATAAATATTTTGCTTTAATTTTATCATTGCTCCTCCTAATTACTCATGACCCATTTCATCCATTTGTCCTATTAAATATTTCTTTATGACGTAGCATGTTCTATGTACCACATTAAGAATCATGACAGTGCCTTTGAAAAAGCTGGATCTCTTATTAAGAGAATCGGAGAATGATTCTCCGATTATAGAAGGGGTTATAGAAGGGCTTCGAAGTGGATCAAAACCTCGGCTCTCTTCTGTGGTTCTAGTGTAGGGGTAGATGTAATTCAGCATTATCTTTGCTTCTTTTCTGATACATTATTTCTTGATATCATTACTGATGAATAACCTAGAAAAATAAAGTCATTTGAACGACCTATAAAAATAAAGTTATTATGCGGTGTCCACAATCGGCATAGTTTTAAAATAGTTATATAAAATAGAAAGAAACATTAATTGTGCTTAGTTCAAGATCTGAAGGGTTTAAAATTTTTTTCTTTTAATCTGAGATGTCTATCGAACTGATTCCTGAGTCTCTGATGCTGGGCAGGAAAGCCCAGCATTTTCCCCCTCGTGTCCTGAGTGACCAAAAAGCATTTTCATGTTCATTGATGTATTTTGCACTACGATAAATATAGTTGATTGTCCATTATTTTAAAAAATAAATTCTTAAGCATTATTTATTATTTTGAAATGGAAAATCATTTTAGTTAAGGATGTATATTTTGAGTCAAAGAATTTAGCTTTCAGAAGGTAGTCATAATCACTTAAACGTTTTTAAATTTAGGTAATTGTAAATTGAGATATATAAGAAATGGCCATTGTACATACAAATGTACATCTAATACAAGCATACTTCTAAGATAAACTGATATTATTTTACTACATATATAACTCTTTGAGTCTCTTAGAAAGCTATTAAAGCACTACATAAAGGTTTAATCTTGGAAGTTTTAATAGTATAAACAGCATAGCTATGACATAATTCCTTGAAAATGGCCTCCCTGTAAGGCTTGTCCTTATGAAATTCATTGTATCTGTCAATGTTTAGTAGAGTTACTGAGATCCGTAAATGGTTGATTCTATACATTTATATTCCATATAGTCTATACATTTCATTCTCTTTGTTTTGTTTACATTTATCTTCTCAAGGAGATATACATTTTCTTCTGAGACTTTAGTTCTCTAGCCTCAGCATATCAGGAAGACTAACTTAGTTTAGAAAGCTGACAGGTGAGGTGCAGACTGCCTTCTGCGACCTTTTTTTCTTTGTTTTTTTGTTTTTTTTTTTTTTTTTGTTTTTTTTTAATTTTTTTTTCAACGTTTTTTATTTATTTTTGGGACAGAGAGAGACAGAGCATGAACGGGGGAGGGGCAGAGAGAGAGGGAGACACAGAATCGGAAACAGGCTCCAGGCTCTGAGCCGTCAGCCCAGAGCCTGACGCGGGGCTCGAACTCACGGACCGCGAGATCGTGACCTGGCTGAAGTCGGACGCTTAACCGACTGCGCCACCCAGGCGCCCCTCTTTGTTTTTTTTTTTAATACAAACTTAGGAAATCGAGTTCTAGAAAGATTGAATTAGTAAACCACTACGTGGTCATTAACCTGTTAATGGCAGACCTGGGTCTAGAACCTCGACGTTCTTTCTCCTGTTCCTTTGTGCCAACTCCAGACTCCTGTGCATTCTAATACCAAAGGCCATATGAAGTGATTCTTAATGTGCCATAGGAAGCATTGCTTCATTTTACGCATTATAACCCTAGAGTCTGTTGTAGTTAGTAGCAAGAAATGGTTCCTATTCCTCCTCTATATATTTTCAAGCATTAATTATAGATTGCTCATCCATATTAACTGTCATTGCTCCTTGCAAAATTACATCTCTCTCATCTTTATTACCAGCTACTGTAGACTCTCCTAGTACTACACCACCCACTGTCACCACTAACATGCCTGTTACTAATAGAATCGATAAACAAAGGAATGGTAAGAAATCATTACCTTTTATATTTGTAGTATGTCTGATGTGATAACAAATTGTATTCTAAGAGTGGGGATACCTAAGAGTCAAACAAAATTTCTGCTTGTGGAATAATTGGGAACATTTGTACATTTGTAAGGTTAGTAAAATAAATCGCTGTCCCTTGAATCCCTGGAGTTCCTTTTTCTAATGACCAGTGGAATGACCACATTTCCAGTACTACTCTCATGCACTTTTCGCTAACATTGCTTTCAAAGGAAGCTCTAAGAGAAAGGCACTTAATTAAAAGGAATTAATTTGCTTTATATGAAATATCTGAAAAAATATTCATGGTATTTTGTCAGACTATTCTCTTCACGAAACCAGTGTTTTAAGGAACTTTATAATTTCAAAAAAACTAATGCTGGTGATGTAATTTCTCACTGAAATCAACTTTTATGTTTAAGCATTGGTGACATTTAGATCAATGTATATGGTAATACGTTGCTGTTTTTATTTGTTGAAGAATAATGGTTAGAATGTGATTGCGTATCAACTAAGTCCATTTTTGGCTGACAAAATTTCAGTTAAGTGCCAATACTTCTTGACTTTTTTTCCATATATACTTCACTATATATATTATTTGTAATTTGCAAATATGGCAGTTAATAGGATATAAGATACGAGCAGGGAAAATGCCAGGTAACTTGAATTATTATTTAGTCTGCTACCTATATGGACCACATAGCCTTTTGGTAATTCGGAGTAAATGATTTAAGTTTCTTCTAGAAAAGAGAAATTCCAATCAGGTGACCACAGCATTGCCTTGAATACAGTAATATTCTCAAATATGAGCTATTAGAAACAAAGGAATTTTCTCAACCCCAACCATTTCACTTGTGAGGCCAAAACATCTGCAGTATATCACCAAGGACAAAAACCCAGAGAAAAGAAACCCACATAGTTCATTTTTTCTTTGGCTTCAGGGGTTATACCAACTTCCTCTGTAAGGACATTTAAATTGGAAGTATGGAATATTTTACATGAAACATAGATCTAAATTTCACTACAGTTATAAAGACATCGATTCAGGGAAGTGTTTATGGTTATTCTGGTAGTTACACCAAGGAGATTTATGATGGGGCAGACATTCCAGCAACCCCCAGGAAAAAGCAGCAACAGCTGAAGTTTCCAGTGCATATTTCACATGGACTCCAGCCAGTAGATGGGAATATTATAATTCTAACTAAGTATTTCGCTCTTTGTACGAACATACAAAGAGCCTCTGTGGCATTCTCCCTCCAGGACTGGCACGTCCTCTACTGCCCAAGAACGTTTATATGATGCTTCAGAGTCCTTGACTTGGTAGAGTGGAGCTGTATTCACTCAGTCATGTCATTTCTGACATTCTTGAAGAGAGCCTTGTTCAGCCGTCTCTCTCTGCGTCATAACCTTCAGTGGGGTTTCAACAAAGCGAGCAAATGTTAGAATCAGTTAAAATGGTTTGACTTGACTACATTAGAGGGAAAAACCTAATTTAGATGATTCTTGATAAAAAATGCAGTCCTAGCACTTAAAAATATTCAAAAGTCATCATGTGGTAGAAGTATTCTCAAAATCACGTCCTCCAATCTGTGTACCATCTGAACAATTTTTACCATATATTTAGCCACCTATACTATTGATTTAATAGGTTTTGTTCCTAAATCGACTCACATTTTTACTTAAGCATTTGTGTTTATTTGGGAAGATGGATATTGCTGTTGTAAAACTGTTGTAAAATAGAAATGAAAAATGAAAATGAGTATAATGAAAATATTATTAAATTCTCTCCATCTCCTATTGTTTTCTTGTATCTCTACACCTTCACTGCGCCTTCACTATCTTTTTAAAAAGGGAGAGTAACAAAGTGTTAGAGGCAGACTGTAATCTAATTAATATTTTTTCTTTGATGTAGTCAAGTTGGAAATAATTGGAAAGAGAATTACTTGTTCACCTTGTGAATAAATGGAACTTAAGGTCATGTCTAAATCATTCACATACTGTCAGCAACTCCAGATACACTTCTCTTATTCCTCGGGAAATGGATACAGTAAACATTCTCAGGCTTATCATGATCTGATATATTAGAGAATCCTATTTTGTTGACTGTAAGAAAGATAGGTACAGCTATCAAAGCTGTCATCTATCTATCGTACCCAATCCTTTAAACTCCAGACTATCGAAGAGTTTTGCTGAGCCTACCAATGATGATATGCTGGTGTAGGGGGTGGGCAGGGATCGAGATTGTTTGACAGACAGACTTCTTCGGTGTGTCGATGAAATGCGTTTTCCTAGACTTTGTGAAATGTTCCTATGTAAAGTTCCTTTTGTTATTTTCAAAAGGACTTTTATCTGATACCTCAGATTGTATACTAGGAAAATCTTTAAGTTACTTTTCATAAACAGATATTTCAGTCTGTAACGGATAACCGAGGTATTCCCACAAATAATTTTTTTTGTACCTTTTACATTACATTCTGAAGGAAAGCTCTTGAGTCAGTTATTAGTTGCATACCAAATCTTATTTTCTGTGCTTGAAGCATCACTCCAGTGCCCCTGGATATTAAATTTTGTGGGGTCAACACGAGTAACCCAAGCAAGGAACTAACTCTGTTAGTCCTTATTATTGTTCAAAAAAACCTAGCTTACAAGTATTCATTGTACCACTGCTCCTAGTTTCTTAACATAAATTTACTCTCTGGGTGTATGTATGGACCAGACAATCATTCTAGCTTTACATTCTTGTTATCTAAAGAAATCGTGTGTATAGGATGAGCAGGACTCCAGTCTTCTTATAAATGCTACTTATGTGTTATAATTGCCTCATCACTGGTCCAAAGACATCATTTTGACTCTAAAATAACATTTGGTTTATATTTTAACATCTGTCTTTTCAAATAAATATTTTAAAATCTGCCTTTCAAACCTATACTTCACACCCTTCAATATAGAATAAAGTAGTCTCGTTTCTATATCTTTTAAGAAACTCCGAAAAGAGTGTTAAGGACCAAAAAAATGATTAATTGGAGAAAGACCTATAGACAGCAATACCATTTTGATGCCATGCCTGTAATGATAAGCAATGATTTCTGCTTTGAAGTCCTGCATGGATGAAAGAGTTATCTAATTGGAAAATGGATATACTCTTAAATACTTTTTTTTCCCCCCAAGAAATGTCTATCATGAATTCTTCTGGCTTGGATGCCATTAGTAGGATAATACATACAGCTTTTGAAGTCTCTGGAATATATGAAAATTTGTAATAAGCTTTTCTAATGAGACACTGTGAGAGTTGTTACATCTATAGAGGACCACTTGACCTCTAGAATGACATGGGAAAGCCTGCCTTAGTGTGTCTTAATTGTGTATTTTCTGCAACGGCAATGCTGAAGCCAATTATTTTGCTGCAAACCAAAACCCTTCTTACCAGTTCTTTGGTGGACATTTTATCTAGTGTTGACAGTCCACTCCTGGACATTTCTCATGTTTAGTTGTTGACTGTGTTATTCAGAAATTTTAAGTAAGTTTAACAAGTAGACTCCCTTGAGTATATGGATACCTCATTCCAAGGCTTCTGAAAAGAAATGACTTTGAAAGTGATCTATAACACAGGAGAATCTGTAACACAAGATTTTAGGTTGTTTTCTGTGTTCACATATTTTATTTGCTGTAAACAATATAACTCTAGGGAAAGTACTATATTTATAAATTCATTTAGATTATCTCTGATATTGGAGGTCTTTCTCCTTTATAAATAACAGCAAATTGAAAAATGAGGCAGCAGATATCTAAAATTTAAATAAAAACATCCTAAATGTTTCCAAAACATTTCAGAAATCTCAGTGATTAAAAATAATGATTTTTAGTATTTTGCAATATTTTCCTGAGAGGGAAAGAATACTGGTCTTAAACACATGCTTTACGTCTCCATCTAGTGGTGGCTTTTCAGCTACTCTGCTGGCACAAGTGAACATTCCCAGAATTGTCCTTAGGATCCTGGAATAACTCTGGGACCTCTGCAATTTGAATTTCTTCTTTCAGAATATCCATAATTTTATATGATGAGATATACAGTCTGAATGGGCTTTGTTAATCTGAATTATTATCATTGTTTTGAATATATTCCTCTAAGTATTTTAAATTCAGAATATTTTTAGAGGAACATAAAATCAACTTCATTAAAATACCTGAAGAGTTTTAAAAGCTGAAATAACCTAGTCTGCATAAGTTAAACCCACTTGTCCTTGGACTTGTACCAATTTCATGTATTTAGACTATTACCTCTGGGAGCGGTAAAAGTTTTAGTATGAGATTCTGACCCCATACTGGAAAAACATTCCTTTGGTAGTGGGACTGGAATTTGCATTTTGGTAGATATGGGGATTTCCAGAGGCAGAGTTTTATGTATTTTCTACTGACTTTCCAAATTTTTCATTAAATCTATTCCCCAACAGTATTTAAATTATATACTTTCTACATTTTCTATGCATACTTTCCTGAAGACTTACCAAAATATAAGCATGAAGAAAGATGATTGACAAAGTAATGGAGAATCAATTCGTTTCTATATATAACCTAACATATTTTAAAATGATATTTTTCTCATTAGCTATTTATAGTAAGGTATCCTATAACACACATCTAGAGAGATTCAGCAAACCTTGGGTGGTGACTTTGATTTGCATTTACAAAAAAAAATACATCAGACTACTTTAAAGATCCCCAAAAGAAAAAAGCAGAACCTTCTTCTCACATAAAGTTTTCTTTTTAAAGCAACTTAGTCCAGTTAAAATTCTATCTGCAAATATTCTTTCTTCCCTCCCCCCTTTATTTTGATACAAGCGACTATATTTATGGAATTTTGATGAAAAATCTGGTGAATGACTTAGAAGTAAACGCTGTGGGGGGGGTGGAGAATAAGGAGCAGAGGGCAACAAATATGTGTGTATCTGTTCTTTTTCAAGCTAACTTCTGCCCATCATCCCACTTAAGTTTTCACCCCCCAAACCCTGTCATTCTTTATAAGGTACCAAAAAAAATGATAATTTCTTATTACATGAGATCAAATTGTACATGAGAAAGTCATGAAAAAATTAGAGTAAATATCCAAAATCTATAGAATTAAAGAAACATATATAGGTGATAATGTAGGAGAAATGGGTTATTTCTCAGAATAAACTAATTGATAACTCTTGCTAAGCAGTTGCAAAGGTCAATGAGCATTAAGTCAAAATATCTCAATTTTCTGTACCTGTGTAGAAAGTGTTTTTTTTTTTTTATTTTTTAGTTTTTTCTTAATCGAAGTGTAGTTGACACACAATGTTAGTTAGTTTCAGGTATTCCACAAGTCTGTGTGTGATGCTGTGCTCACTGAAAGTGTAGCTACCATCTATCAACACACAACACTATTACAATACTATTGATGGTATTTTCTATACTGTACCTTTTATTACTGTGACTTATTCCGTAACTAGAAGCCTGTTTCTCCAACAGAAGTCATTTCTTTTACATTGTGTGAAATTGTGTGATTGTATATTTAAATTGATAATTGTAGGACTATAAAAGGTAATTAACGGCTAAATCCTATTTCCAATGGACAGATGGAATTATCTTTAGAATTTCCATAGTGATTCAAAACATCCTTCATCACCCTGAGGTTAAAGTACAGAACAAGGTGGCAGAATGGGTAAGTGAACTTATATAATTTCTTTTGTGATTTGAAACCTTTCACCTCTGGAAACCTGCAAAGGAATCTACTGTCCGGGTTATTGAGTCCATAGATCATACTGAAACGCAGACACTCTTCCTTATACTTACTATGAATAGACATAGAAGTAAGGTGTATGCTCATGCATAGTGAGGGAGTGACATTTGAATCAAGGACAAGCCTCATAGATGATTAATGTCTAAATAAGGAAAGTACCACACAAATAGAAATATATTTTGATAGCTATCTTTATTTACTATTATATCCCTACATTTTCAGCATAGCTGTAAAAAGTAGATTCTATATTTTTTATTTAATTGTTTGAATGTTTGATTCATAAACCAAAAAGTATAACAAAATATATCGTGAAAGTATTCTGACCATCTTTGTAGCTCATCTCCCTGGAGACCAACCCATCTGCTTAGAAGTCATTGTTAGTTTTTCTTGTTTGTTCCCCCGCCCTGAATTTCTTTGTGCATATAAAAGAAAACAAGGCTATATATTCTTGGAGTATCTGGGTGGCTCAGTTGGTTAAGTGTCCGACTTTGGCTCAGGTCATGATCTCATAGTTCATGAATTCGAGCCCTGTATCAGTCTCTGTGCTGATAGCACAGCAGAGCCTGCTTTGGATCCTCTGTTTCCCCTCTCTCTCTCTGCCCCTCCCCCCCTTTCTTAAAAATAAATAAACATTTTTTAAAAGGACTATAGATTTGTATTTTTCCTCCTGTTTTTCACTAAGAGCATATCTTACATATCATTGTACTTATTTTTGTAATTGCCAGGTTTCCATCAAAGTACACAGAGACCTTCCTTATCTAAGTTTTCTTTTTATTCTTTTTTAAAGGTGCATAGTATTCCATTATGAGACTGTCTGGTCATTTAAGTCTTCTGTTTTTGTTTTTGTTTTTTTTTTAATCTATCTTTATTTTTGAGAGAGAGACAGAGTGTGAGCAGGGGAGGAGCAGAGAGAGAGGGAGACACAAAATCCGAAGCAAGCTCCAGGCCCTGAGCTGTCAGCACAGAGCCCCATGCAGGGCGCGAACTCACAAACCGTGAGATCATGACCTGAGCTGAAGTCAGAGGCTCAACCGACTGAGCCACCCAGGCACCCCTTAAGTCTTCTGTTGAGGGAAATTTAGGTTATGCTAATTTATTTAATCAGTATTCTATTAATGAAAATTTTGGTAATTTCCAATTTAAAAAATCAGCATTTTATTTCATTTTCCTTATAGATACCACCTATCGTTTTTTAATTTTCATCTCCAAAACAAAAATTTTGTTTTCCATAGGCTTCTATTTTTTCTATTTTATTTTCTATCTATAGTATACAGTGGGACTTTGTACTGCTTTTTATATACAGCACTACTACAGTTCACACAGTTTTTGTGATTGAAGTCACTCGAGTATACATTTTGAAGAAAAATGGGTTTTCTTATGCTGAAGCCTGGCAAATATGCTGTTCATAGCAAAACAAGGCTAAATACGTTGAGAGGTAGTGGTGACTGTCTAATCTATCTGTCTATCTGTCAATCATCTATCTATCATCTATCTATCATCTGTCTATCTATCTATCTAAAGAATAACTGATATGACAAAACGGTCTTATTTTGAAGAGTCCATCATAAGAAAAGCCTTATTTTGAATATGCTTTAAAACAAGTTGACCACAGGAAACAATAGTATGTAATTAAAAATTCTGTTACAAACTTGAGGGGAGGAGTGAAATTGTCTAATAAAGACAAATGCTGCTGTTGACTTTTTGGACTGGCATATTAAAGCCAGTAACGAATTCAAACACTAGGATATATGTATCATTTCTAAATGGAGAGCGGCTTTCCTAAAAATCCCTCTGGAGGTGATACACAAATAGGAAGATCTCATATCAGTAAAGAAATCCCATTTGTGATTGTATTGGACAATGTAATTGTTACTTATACTGAGAAGAATCTGTTCCTTCTTTAAAAAGTCCGATGCTCAGACCCATGAGGCTGTTAAATAGCCACACAATAATAAACATAGTTCCCAATAATATTGAACTCATTTTGTTTTTTTAAAAGGTTTGTATTGTTAATTTGTAATTATTCTTACTAATATCCTTATGAGATGATAGTTACTAGAAAAAGATGTGTTATTGCTACAGTGTTTGTTGAATGAGGAATACGAAGGTGTTTATTGTGCTAATCCTCCTATGTACCCTCTTACAACTGTGTAGCGTTCAGTCTGTGGGCTAATTTGAAGAACCATTATAGTGGAGCCCATTATAATAAAGGCTAGAGAGGAAAGTATACTGTTTCCAGACAGACTTGGGTTTCAGTCTGGGATCTGCTACCTCTTAGTTGAGGACATTGGGCAAGGTATTTCTCTCCATGAAGCTCAGTTTCTTCATAAATAAGGGTGAAGGAGTAGATAATACCTATCTCATTAGTTGTTGTGAGATCGAAGAAATAACCTTTGCAAAGTTCTTGGCACATAATGATCCAGTAACTGTTATCTTCACCTTTCTTTCACTCTGGCTCTCTGGGATTTTCCCAGGGCCTTATTCCAATAACAGCTTATCTTTTGGGAGGGAAGAAACTCGATTCAGATTTTTTTTTTTTTTTTTTAGAAAGTATTATCAAAGCTCACTCTTTCCCATTGTATTTTTCAGCTCAATTTAACCTTCCAAAATTGGAACTACACTGTTTATGTGGTCAATATCAGGTAATGACAGGATTAATTATTTAAGAAATAAAAAGTAATTTATTTACTTATTTATTTAAGTAAATAAAAAGTCTCATTTAACGCTATGCTCTCTCTCTCTGGTTATACCCCACATACACAGCACAAGTACACACATACACACATGCACCATATTTATAATCTTTCTAAAACAACTCTATATTTTGTGATTTCTGTGCACAAAAATCTTTAGGGCTGTAGCAATTGGTTTTAATTTTTTGATCATGGATCCCAACCTTTAAAAAAAATTTGTATGTATTCCCAAAATATGTTTGCGATTTCAAATAAATTTGTGTGTGTGCATTACTTAGCCAGTATATGTTATAATATACCATAAATTAAAAGAAGATAATCACATATACATAGAAGTCCTGTTAGTTTCATCTCACACCCCAGTGGACCATCTGTAGCACCCCAATTTGGAGACTGTTTTTCTGTTAGATGAGATATCTATAGTCTGCACCTAGCTTTTCAAAAATATCTTTTACTATTATATTTAAATACTTTAACTACCTAGGAAATAGTATAATCCACATATCCTCCTCTGCACCTTGTTTCCATAGTTTTATTCTTAGTTTTCAAAAGTATGTTTCATGAAACCTAGATGTGTATTCTGTGAACCTGACAAATGTCGTTAACACAGAAGAAGGATCACGTTGAATTAGCCCGGAAGTACATTCTTAAGCTGAGCGCATCTCTAGATATCTGAACATCTCATATTCTTTAGTATACTAACATGTGTTGTGAATCTTAAAATCTTGGCACACGGCTGCCAAACTTACTTGACCATGGAGCCATTTGTTCTCAGACATGTGAAAGAACTATACTTTCAGGACACATATTTGGAAATAGTGGCCTAGAATGTTCATTTTGCTTCTTTCACCTCCTCAAATTTTGTTGTTGATGATGTGGCAGATGAGGTTGATAATGAATGTACATATTTGTATTTATAGTTTTCACCTGAGCACTGGAGAGGACAAGATTAAAGTCAAGAGAAGCATTGGAAATGATCCAAGGTAACACTGACAAATTCTTAACAGAAAGTGTAACATCCTTACTCTCACCTGTTTTGACTGTCTGGTAGAGAAATGAGAATAATGAAATAGGAGAGAAACATTTTAATCAAGTAGCACTTTTATTTCTTTAGCACTAATACACACTTTTTTTTTTTCTTGTAGTCAAAACCATCAAATAATAGAGTGGATAGAAATGTACATCTGATGAAAAATAATTCAGAAGTAGAACACTTAAAATGTCTGAGTTTTTATATTTAGTTTTTCTAGCTAGTTTATGATAACCCATTACATCTTATTTGAAATTTCAAAAAGACCATCAAAGAAAAAAAGATAGTTAAAGCTTATGTATGGTAGCATCTAATAATATGGGTAATAGCTACTTTTCAGAAGTTTTCATTTTAAAATGCGTATCAAGACCATGACTTCAGCAGGCAGGTAATTTAACAGATCTGTCCACCTTGCAGAATCCATTGGCATACACAGGCCAGCTTCAGAGGGTGGTATAATTAAAAACAACTTTAACTCCTAAATGAAATAAATTTAGTTGTGGTCAGGTAGTCTATTACATCTCCAAAGAAGAAAAAAAAAAGTAGTTGAAAAGGAAAAGTTCATGTAATTCTTACTCAGTTTCAATTGACTGAACTGATTTTATAGATTTACAACAGTAATGATGGAATATACTTCTTTTAAGGTGACGTATTCTTACTAGAAGAAGACAAAAATAGAATTTCATATGAAAGTTAACCAGAGAATTTCTTCTTACTTTTTTTTTTGTTTTCTGTTTAATATTTAAAAAGCAAATGTTTTTTTTAATTATAGTTGAAACTTTTCATTTCTGTGTATCTTCAACAGATTGGCTTGAAACATCCGATTAGGGAAAGAAAGTTCCTTTTCCTTTATGATCTAAAGAACAGAAAAATTATGTTAATGCTATATTCTTGAATGGTGGCTGGACTTCTCTGTTTGGCCAAATAACTTTTTCTCCAACCTGTGCTGCTAGATCATATTGAGCTTGGAATAATGGATGCATGATACGGATCCCTTTGTTGGACACTTTGTCTAACAATCGGGGCAGCCAAAGTTGCGGGTGTCCTCAATGGTATATCCTCTGGAGGAAGTCAGCATTGCCCTTTTTAGTGTACCTTCTGTGATTTTTCTGCTACCCAGCGATACTGAAGTCTGCCATCACTGGCATACGTCAGTACCTCGGAAACTCTTGCTTGAAAAACATTTACATTCATGGAATTTCAGTTGTCTGTCAAACCAATGGGTAGCTTCACAGAAAATTATATGGAGAGGGAACCAAGACCGTATATATGGGAAAGTCCACATGTGTAGTTTTTATTTGGTATGAATCTTTGTTTCACAATTTTTTGAAACTGTTTAAAAGCTTATTGTTTGAAAAAAATTTTTAATCATTTTAAAGTTATTTACAATGTATTCTTACAGACATTCTCGCCTCTTTTTTTTTTCCTACTCTCTACTTCTCTTATGCTCATTGATAAATTTTTAGTCTCTCATAGTGTTTTCTCAAAACCACAATCTACTAGTTTTACACACACTTTTTTTCCCCAAAGTTTTCCTTTCAATTTGATTGTAACACTTAACACAGACCATAACCTCAGATAATACTATCATCCTCTATCGCCCAGACAGGAAACCAAAGCCGCAGAGACTGGTTTATTCAAATAAAGGGTGATTGATGGTAACAACTGATGGAACTTTGTGGAACCATGAAACAGTTTCAGTTTTCAGGAGGAGAGAGGAAAATACAGAGATAAGGCCTGTGAAAATGCATGGTCATTCTTGAATTGCTGAATTTGGGTATTCAGTATCATCCCAATACATTGTGTTCATTATGTTCTCAATATTCAACAGAAGTAAAAGGTCATGTTCCCAACTCTAAGCTGTCAGTAACTAGAGTGGCAAAGCTTATCTTCCAACAATAATTTAATCATAAGATACTTTTTTCATAGGCCATTTAAAAAATTATTAAGTGATGACAGTTCACCATTATATTTATATCTGTTTGTCTTGCTCATCCTGAAATATGACTTATATATGAACACTAAGCAGTAGATCATTTTAGAGATAAATAGCTTTTCAGACTGAATTATGAGAACAGTCCAGCACTTTGCCCTTGAGATGAGCAGATATTTAGGGGGAAAAAATAGAACTCTTCTTTAATTTCACCTGAGCTTGAATAGCATAATTTCAAGGAATCTTTCTTTTTTTAGCACCACAAATATATCAGTACTCTATTTCATTTTTATTGATACCCACGTAATTTTATAACTTAGATATACCATGCCTCTCTCCTGGGAATACTTATTTCAAAAGCATTGCTACCACCTTGACTTCGGCATGTTTTGATTTCTGCTATTGACTATGGCTATGATTACAGTTGAACAGAAAATTACATTATTTTGAAATGTAGAACCAAAGGTTTTTATGGGGCTTTTAGGATGCATCTCTGCTTCTCTTAGAAATATTTTCTTTTTAAAGACGTTCAAGGTCAGACAGTCTGTAGACTTCTGCAGGATGCTGGCCAATCATCATGTATATTTTAAGTATTTATTTTATAACTTTTCACCATATAACATACTTGGCAAACGCTTCATCAAGATGGAAAATCATTATTACAGTTCAGGAGAAATTGGAACATATTTGTAAATGGTAATACCCTTAATAATCTTAAAGTCAAATGGTCATTTTAGTCATGTTTGTTGGAATTTAATTTTCCTAAAAAGCTTTATTATTGGCTATAAAGAAACAATGTAGAATTAGTCATAAGTGTGGCCCTTTCTTGCATGTACACTATAAATATTACTTAAAACATTTCTCAAAAGAAATGAGGTTATATGATATGATATAATAGAATTATACATGCAATAATTAATATAATCTATTCATATGTAGATATTTTTAACATTCTAATTTATCCAGTAATAGGAGTTTTTGAGTGTCGTGGCCTGTTGAGTCTCCACACTCCATGGTCATCCCTCTTACTACTATATTCAAATATACTGTAATTCCACCCCCCCCCCCCCAAAAAAATCAACCAACAATTCCAACAATTACATCTGAAATGTTTTTCTAGGTTGGTGATTTGGGCCCTTCTAGTTTACAATGCTACCAACAATCCCAATTTAGAAGGAAAAGACATTCAACAGAAGCTCTTAAAAAATAATGAGTCCTTGGATGAGGGCTTGAGGCTATATGCAGTGAGTGTAAAACAACTGGGTAAGTTCCTTTAATTTTTTAATAAGTATTCTATATAACTATTCAGGTTTAACTGAAACAGCCACAGAAATATTCTTCCATTGCGCATCGTTTGCTTATTTAAAACTATTTTTTCTGATGATGAAATTCATCCTATTGGTGGCGTTGTAACAAATGGGTGACCTGGTTAACATAAAAGAGAACAACTCAACACGTATGAATCTAAGGGAATGAAAGGGGCAGAGGAGAGTTTATACTCTTGTGGGGGACATATTCTGGAAATGCTAAGAATATGAGCAAAGTGCCAGGATAGCCTTGACCAGAATTGGCTTCAGCAGCAGGAATAAAGAGTGTGTACATGTACATCTAATGAGGTAAATCTTGGAAAAGGCAATTCCATGTAAGAAAGCATCTTATGTTTTCTGTCTTCGTTAATGATATCACTGTCTCCACAGGGATAGGCCAGAAATCTGGGAGTCATCCAGGGTTTAGATTGAGTTCCCACCTAGACACGATTCACGTCCTGAGCTCCAGCCACACACACGGGAACGCTTGCCCTTGCCCAGACACGCCATGCCCTTTTATGCCTTTCTAGGTCTGGCTCACACTGCTCTGCTCTGCTCCCACCATCCACCTGCTTCTCACACCATTGTTTTAAAGACAACCCAAAGTCATCTTTTCTGTGATGTGTTTTGTGACCTCGTCATGTGTAAATAGGGGTCATTTGAGCCTCTACTTCATGCTGTCCAGATACCTCGAGCACTGTACAAATCAGAAGGTCATAGTGTTTGACTGGACTTGCTGGCATTCTTATGGATGCTTTCCTTAAACAGGAATCTCTTCTCACTTGAGCACACATGTTAGTTTTTTTCACACCCTCACTCCCCACCTCCCCTGGAACCTAGCACATTCCCAGCACTTAAATACTTGAATGAATAAATGAATGAACTTTGATGGAACTATTTTAGAAAAATCAGTGATCACAAATATGGACAACGAAAAGTAAAGTTATTACTCTGTTGCTATGTGATTATAACTATATTACGATTAAGTGTATTCATAGAGAGAAAAGGAAACTTTGACACTTTTCCTTAGACACGTGCAGGAGGCTGAAGCCAGGGCCGTGGGCAGCCCTCAGTCTCAAAGAAGCTGATGTAGCTGAGGCCACAATCCCGGGGTGATAAAGAAGCAGACAATCTCTGTTTCTGTGAGGAGCTACCCATATGTAATGTGTCAACATACACAGTTACAGAGAACTCAAAGAGGGCAGAATGCAAACCGTCCGTGTTGTCACCACAAATAGTTTCTCCTCCTCCTCCTCCTCCTCCTCCTCCTTCTTAAGTTTATTTATTCTGAGAGAGGGAGAGAACACACGTGGGGAGGGGCAGCAAGACGCGGGGAGAGAGAGGATTCCAAGCACTGTCAGCACGGAGCCTGACACGGAGCACGGACACTACTCACGGAGCAGTGAGACCATGACCTGAGTGAGCCAAAACCGAGAGTCAGACGCTTACCCAGACTGAGCCACCAGGCGCCGCAGCATGGACAGTTCCTGAGCCTCTGTGGGAGAGTGCTTGCTTGTTCACAGATGGGCCACCCTTTCACACATGAGTCTCCACGAGGAAGGAACGTGAGGAATAGTAGCTTACATATGACCAGGAAGCCGTGTGAGTGTCAGCTGGCCTCGTCTTTGTTCTAGAAAGCTGAGGAAACCCGGAAAACTGTCCGCATCCCTAGATGTGTAATTTCTACTACTTACTTTAAGTTCTGCCCTTTACTGTTTTTCTGCCCAGTGGGCCTATGAGGAAAAGTTTGTACCAATTGAAAAAAATAAAGGTCAAAACCCTGGCAATTTGAAGCCTTAGAATGTAGGTGGGAGAGTTCTTTGAACGTTCAGTTGGTGACTATAACACCAGTTCCCAACAGTCTGTCTGGTATAACTTGCTGTTTTTCAGTTCTGAAATAACAAGATTTTGTTGATCTATTGCTCTTATTCTGGTGTTTTAAAAATGGTAAAGTCTGAATCACTTATGTCATGACACTTGCCCAGAGAGTTTTCAAACAACAGGTGGGGTGATTTGAGGGTGAGGGCATGTGTGAGAGACAAGTGGTGCTGGTTCACAGCTCTCTTTTTACTATCCTCTCAGCAAACTTCCAGACAGAAGATGCTTTCCGAACAGCTGGAGATTTTTCCATAAAATATGCGAGCAACTCAATGACTACAGTATTTCATAGCCTTTTCCCTTTGGAAAAATATCATATTACATTTTGAATTTTTCAGGATCTTCATTGTATGTAGGGTTTACTATTTTTTTTTAATATTTTTTTATTATTATTTTTTTTTACCATCGATTCATTTTTGAGAGACAGAGCATGAGTGGGGAAGGGGCAGAGAGAGGGAGACACGGAATCCAAACCAGGTTCCAGGCTCTGAGCTGTCAGCATAGAGCCCGACGTGGGGCTCGAACTCACAAACTGTGAGATCATGATCTGAGCAGAAGTCAGACTCTCAACCAACTGAGCCACCCAGGTGCCCCTAAATGTTTATTGATTTATTAAAAAAAAATAATGTTTATTTATTTTTGAGAGAGAGACAGAGCATGAGTGGGAAAGGGGCAGAGAGAGAAGGAGACACAGAATCTGAAGCAGGCTCCAGGCTTAAGCTGTCAGCACAGAGCCTGACGCTGGGCTCATACTCACAGCCCTGATATCATAACCTGAGCCAAAGTCGGATGCTTAACCGACTGAGCCACCCAGGCGCCCCTATTTTTTAACTTGAGAGAGAGCGTGCGAGTGAGCAAGTGGGGGAGAGGGGCAGAGGGAGAGAGAGACAGAATCCCAGGTAGACTCCCTGCTCAGCACAGAGCCCGATGTGGGACTCGATCCTGGGACTATGAGATCATGACCTGAGTCAAAATCAAGAGTTGGACGCTCAACTGATGGAGCCACACAGGTGCCCTTCTGGTGTTAATTTTTTGAATAAACCTTTATTTTACTAATTTTATCTGCTAATAATTTACATTAGAATAATGCTGTATGTTTCATGATTCTACTCCCATACAGGTGTGACTTTGATTTGGATAATTTTTGTGTCTGAAATGTGCTAAGTGTTTCTTTTTCCTAATTTCTAAATTTTTGCAAATTCTGAACATAAAAGCTAGTATTTCAGTATTATGTGAAACAAATACCTAATTCCCAATGTCGTCATTTTGCTCTCATCTTGCACCTCTAACTTCAAAGAATAGATTAACCTTTCTGTGTTGGTTGTTATTTTCACATAGGTTTATGTTATGCCGATGAGGATCCCAAAGGCTATCAATGGCCACTCATCCCACCGTCTGTATACAACTTCCCTTGTCCAGGGAAGCAAGGCTTTTATGCTTCAAGGACATGGTAATGCTTTTATTGAATCCTGCCAGGAAAGCTCCACATTATCCACCTCCACATTTGTGCTGTGCCGTTGTTCCCATGTGTCATATATTGATAGGAAAGGGCAGGAAAGTCTGTGAATACCTAAATCATTCACTTCAAGGAGGGCAAAAATGATATTACCAAAAAAAGCTTTTTACTCTAAGCAACAGGCTGATTCAGGCTTTTCCAAAGAAAGATGGGGAGATCTGGAAACCAGAGTGTGTCTGTAGAGCAAAGCACCTTGTATATGGATGAATAAAGCGCCTGCTCACAGCTTTGGAACATGTAGCTGAAATTCCAAGACTTTAAAAAAAATTCTTTTTTTAATGTTTATGTATGTATGTATTTTTTTTGAGAGAGAGAGAGAGAGACAGAGTGCGAGTGGGGGAAGGGGCAAAAAGAGAAGGAAACACAGACTCTGAAGCAGGCTCCAGGCCCTGAACTGTTAGCACAGAACCCAACGCAGGGCTTAAACCCATGAACTGTGAGATCATGACCTGAGCCAAAGTCGGACGCTTAACCCACTGCGCCACCCACTGAAATTCTAAGACTTTTAAACAATTTGGAGGGGGAAGGAGGCAGAAAAAGAGGGAAATAAAGTCAGAATGCAGGTGAGGGCAGGCTGCTAATGGAGACTGTCAGGGTGTAGATTTTCCCTAAGTGTTTAATAGAAACCCCAGAGACGGGTCGATGGCAGGGGATTCGGTGAAGAGCAAGTTGGACCCAGTTCTTCATGCTCTACTTCACCCCCCAGCGAAGAATTTTCTCGCAGGGGTGGAGGGGTTCAGAAATGGAAACTGCCCAGACCTTGCACCTTCTGCCGTGTTTGGTACATGCTAGGGAGGAAAGAAGGGTCTTCAGAGAGTCACTGACCTTAGTTTGAAACAAAGCTGTACCTCTTCTTGGCTGTGAGACTGGAATATTCTTTGGTTTCTCTAAGTCTTTTTCCTCACCTATAAAGTATGGATTATAATGTGCTATACAGAGTTATGGGTAATCAATCAGATTTTATCTGAAAAGTTCTCAAAGAGGTATCTGACCTGTGTTACCAAATATGCTTTTAACCTCGGTAACCTGATATATTCTAGCTTAGGATGCCAGCTATTGCTAGGATTTTGTTTCTAGGATGCATGGCTTCTGGTTTTTTTCTAGTAAGAGTTCTTAGTAGGAGTTTTATTTCAATATATTGCAGTTTTATTTTCAAATGAAATTTACCTAGCTATCAAGGCAGATTTAAAAACTTATTATTAACTAATTTTGTCAGTTATAATGTCATTGATGCCAAATAGTTGAACGATCTTGTTTTGTGCCATAGTTACCGTGACCTTGCCAACACATCTTTAGCCTACTGGGGGCCTCCTGACATCTCTAATTGTTCAAGTAAGTGAGCAATTTTTCTTCAGTTCTTAAAGGCAAAATGAAATGACTTCATCCTCTTTATCCTCTTCCGACATATTTTTCTGCTTTGTCATAGCCATTGTGATTAAAAGCTAAGCAAATGATTGTTTCACTTAAGGTAGAAAATTCTGTTTTTTCCTGATTCTAACTTTCTGTTCTGTTTATTCTATCAGAGATTGAAAATAATAAGACAGTTTTAGAGAAGACATAAAATATAAACTGATATTTGTGTCAGTGTCTTATAGTTGTGTATTATTTTTAAGCAGTAGGTATATACTTATTTTTTGTGATTCTGGGGACATTTCTCTTAGAACTGTATATGAAAATAGGTTCCTCCAAAGTTGAGACTATGAAGTGAAATATCATAATAGGTTTTGGATTCCTGAAATATTCAAAACTCTGTGTGTTGTTTTTCTGCCTTTTTTTAGGGGAAGCAAATGAAGTAGCCAACCAGATTTTAAATTTAACTGGTGATGGGCAGACCCTAAGCTCAGCCAATATTACCAGCATTGTAGAGCAGGTCAAAAGGATTGTGAATAAAGAAGAAAACATTGATATAATGCTTGGTTCAACTTTAATGAATATATTTTCTAATATCTTAACCAGTCCAGACAGTGACTTACTTGAGTCTTCTTCTGAGTAAGTGTTCTTTGATTCTTTTGGAGAGTAAAATGTATTGGATATATGTTATATAATTTCTCACTTATCTGAATGCTTGGTACCCACCTTTCATAATTCATTTATTTTTTAAGTTTATTTGCTTTTGAGAGAGAAAACACATGTGCACGTGAGTTGCCAGAGGGGCAGAGAGAGAGGGAGGGAGAATCCCAAGCAGGCTCTGTGCTGATAGCGTGGAGCCCAACATGGGGCTCGAACCCACGGACCCATGAGATCATAGCCTGAGCTGAAATCAAGAGTTGGGTGCTTAGTTGACTGAGCCACCTAGGTGCCCCTCAGCTTTCATAATTTAAATGTCCATAAGACCCATTTATATTTCTCAAGATAATTCACAAAGTGAACTTCAAAGTTCTCTATTTTCTTTTTTGAGAAATATAATCTACAAAATAATTAGGATCGTCCATCTGCCAAGATATATAAATAGCTACAGGAAGACATAATCAATATTTCATTTTTCATCTGAAAGAATGTTTACTGGAATTAATTCACAAGATAAGCTATTATATATATTAGCTGATGTCACTTTGCAAAGGAGACACTTAGTGAACAGTCCACTCACATCTATTTGGCATAACTCGGTGACTGTCAGTTCTGTCCTACAGACTGTGACACAGAAATGCTGTAGCTGTGTGATCGTTGTACTTTGGGAATGAAAATGCCAACGGCAGGGTGATCTGTACCTGTTTTTACACAACTAGTTTTCATCCATTTATTTCATTTAATGTGTTAATACTTCTTCTTTTTCCTTCCTTTCAAACAAATTTCTTCAATGAAAATTTTATGTTTTTACAACGTACTTTCGAACTTACCTTATCTATGTAAAGATAGCAAACATTTTTTTATAGTGTCTTAGAGTTTAAGAAATGCTTTCACACATTATTTTCTTTGATTCTCACTCAGTTATAAAGTAGAAAACGTATTTTTATACGAGAAAAAAAGCCTAAGAGTTGAAAAACAGTATCTTTTTAGGATGATTTAATTGTTGGTATTTCTTAAAGCATAATATTTCTCCTGAGGATGCATTCGTCACTATGATTCTGTGTTTTAACTGATGCTGTTATGATTTGGGATGTCAGTATTCATGTTAGGATCAGAAAATTTAAAGACAATTTTATTTAGTTTCTATTTTGTCCTACAAGTCACATGTGTACAAGTTTGTAAAACATGTTACTTAAGAGTGGTGTTGTCATTTCCTTAGAGCTTTAAAAACAATCGATGAATTGGCCTTCAAGATAGACCTAAATAGCACATCACGTGTGAATATTACAACTCGGAATTTGGCGCTTGGAGTATCGTCCCTGTCCCCAGGGACAAATGAAATTTCAAATTTTAGCATCGGTCTACCAAGCAATAATGAATCCTATTTCCAGGTAATGAGCCAATGGTTTCTTTAATTCTAATTAATTAGGCAAACAAAGACTGATCTGATCACTTGCCAGTTTCTACTTCAAGATCTTGGGTGGTGGGGTGGCAGGCAGGTAGGTCAGAATGTTTGCTAAGGTTGTCGGTAGCAGTAGCCGCAGTTATTTGGACACCGAGATGTCCTTTCAGAACCTGGGTGACAGGGTGGTCAGCTTATGTTCTACCAGAGGTGATAATAGAAGGAAGAGTTAAACCACGACTGGGAACTGCCCTATTGAGAGTGGGGGGAGGGCATCAGTTCAATCAGAAGAAAAGGCTGTATTAAGGCCCCAGGTGGGAAGAAGCTTCACGTATTCTCTTTGCCGGTGGTTGTCCAGCTGCATTGTATCCCCTGGAGGACTTGTCAAAACAGATTGCAGGGTCCCATCCCCAGAGATTCTAATTTAGCAGGTCCTGGGTGGATCTCCAGAGTTTGCACTCTGAACAATTTCTCAGGTATTGGTGATTCTGCTGGTCTTTGAACGAACTCTGACCTGGTTCATGAAGCCTGGGAATGGTAGGCAGTGATGAGGCTGGGCCGGAAAGCTGGGCCAGATTAGTGGAGAGCCACTCTGACCTGTTGAAGCGACCTTTTAGCAAATATTTTTCAGGTTCCTACTGTGTGTGTGTGTGTGTGTGTGTGTGTGTGTGTGTGTGTTAGGGTCCTAATGTGTGTGTGGGCAAATGAAATGTCACAACATCATCCTTGACATAGGAGAACACATTAAGGGGCATGTACTACTACTCAACTGCGGACATAAACCAAGATAAAATATTTTAAAATCTGGTTAAAAAGAAGATTCCTCAAGATTTTTCTTGAGAGTATGGGCTCTTTTGGATAATTCTGTTTCACATTTAAGGGTGAAAACTCGGTCAGCCTCAGTCTCATCCCACGTCCATTTGCGGGAAGATACTCTTTGGCCTGACCCGTGGGTTCAGGGAAAACGATATCCAAGAGTATTCACCAAACTTCAGCTGCTTCCTCTACCCAGAGATACTTATTCTCAGCAATCAGACAAACTAACTCCAATCTTTTTTTTTTTTTTTTTTTGTAGTTATTTCACTATGTGTTTTGAGAAAAGCTCAAAATCTATTAAGTGTAAATCTAACTCATTTTTTAAAATGTTAACTGATTTGTAGACTTCTCATTTTGCCTTAGTTAAAATCAGTGCATCTTCCATTTTTCCACCTTTGCAAAACTCAGATGAGACCCAGGCCTTTGTCTGTAGCCATTCATTCAGGAGGGCAGTGCCTACAGTGGAGGTAAAGGGGAGCCCTGGCCCTGGCCAAGTGCTGTTCTCCTGCCTTGTTCAGTATGTGGGGTAGTTATCACTGTGATTTGTCATTAGTCAATCAGTGTATCTCTGTGTGTCACAGATGGATTTTGAGAGTGGACAAACCGATCCATTGGCTTCTGTAATTTTGCCTCCAAACTTACTTGAGAATTTAAATCAAGAAGATTCTTTACTAGTTAAAAGAGCACAGTTTACTTTCTTCAATAAAACTGGACTTTTCCAGGTAAGGTTCATTAAATTGTTTTTTAATTGCAGATTGATTTTCTTTGCTCCAAAGGCAAAATAAAAGTTCGGGTACCTTGAAAATTTATCAAGGGGCTTAAAAAGTTAATATATCGTATCTTCAAAAATGAAACATTTTATCATAATTATTTAAACATTTTATTTCAAGTAATCATATGCTTATTTAACAGATGTGTTCATGTAGGGTTTTTTCTTCTTAAATAAATATTGGATTGAGGCTTGCATGGCACAATTAGAAATGGAATTTGTGGAGGAGCTACTATTTATTATTCCTTGTGTTAAATATTTTATGCTCTCCAGCAATTTAGACCTTCAGAGTTAAAGAAATTGTGTGCCAAAGGAAAGGTTTGCTTTTTGTTTCCTTTTTTTTTTAAATTCAGCAGGAAGCACTGTTTACATAATGAGCAGCATTCTTGGCTTTAATCAGCTTTCCCATTAATATTTCAAGTGGCCTTTGGCCTTCACACATCCCCAGAGTCGAATGGCATTGTGCAGAGCACATATTGTCATTTTTATTGGCATCATTTCTAGATACTAGAAAGTTCCCTGCCAGCAAACACTGGTGACCTCTGGTTGCCTTTGAAAGTACAACCAGATCCAGAGAGTTTCACTGGGCCCTTATTAAAAAATCAAAGTTATTTATTAAATTAAAGATACCAGCGTATATGAAACAATGCCATCTATGTAAGAGAAACTAGCCAAGTCTCAAGGCCAGTAGAATTGTTTCTAATTGTTATGTATAGAGGTGTGGAGGTGTAAGTTACGGGTAAGAAAGAGGAATACCATGAAATCATTTCCCAGAATTCTAAAATGTTAAGACTTTTTTTTTTTAAAGGTTTTAGAAACAAACTGTATAAAATTTTTGAGTAGATTAAGAATATAATTACTAATTACTCTGAAGGCTTTAATAGCTGTGTACGCATAAAACTGCATTGTTAAAATCACTTGAGGCTTACGACGTCACTTTTAAAAAAGCAAAACAGAAATGCAGTAGGTGTCACCAAAAAGTCACGGGTGGCGGGGCTCTGTTCAGAGGAGAGGTTGCACCCAGTGGGAAGGATTTGGGTTAGAACTGTAAGAATCTGTTGTTTCATTTTGAGTCCTCCTTCTCCACGCTACCTTTCCCTTCTCCCTTGGGCTCTCCCCATCAACGTATCATTAGGAAACAGATGCTTGGTTTTTAATATGAATTTATAGCAGAGTCAAAAAATGTTAAGGGTTCTGTGATACTTCCCTAACATAGTGAACAAGATATGCGTATTTTTTAAATAAAAGACAAGGTATCCACAAGCCATTGCCGACTTTATTGAGCATGGTCACGCTATACAGTATCCTGCATGCCGCGATTTTATTTGGCATGTAAGAAATCCTGTAATTATTCCCAAACAACTGATTTATAAGCTGCAATGGAGAAATGCAGGATGTTTGACAAGAATAACACAAGGGAAGAAGGAATAAGAGGTGATCTTGCGGAGAGAGACGCTGTTGACCCCAGTCATTCTGCAGCACGGATTCACTGATTTGATTTCCTGACAACCTTGTCTCTGAAGGGGAAGCTATGGAGGATGGCAAGTGTACAAGCAGAGACGGTAGAAGTTCTGGATGGGACCTTCACCCACCAGAATTACATTTAGTAATAAGTTACTAAACACATCAGGCTATCGGCATGGATGTGAAATCTGAATTGTTAATTTTTGTTGTTGTTTTATTTTTCACACCATATTTCCTTTATACTTCTGTAACAGCAGACAACTTCATGTAGTTTTCTAGGGCAGGGAAATGGTCTAATTGTTTCGTGGCTTTTTATGAGTTTATATTATTTCTGGGTTCACATTGTTTCAGATGTTAACCGGCTGACATCAGTCACAGCAATCAAGAGTGAGGTTTTATGAACACTGCCTTACAGCATTGGCTCATAATGTTCCCTCAATGTATTTATTATAATAAGGGAAATAGCAAAGCTCTTTCAGGAAAGCCAGCAATTTAATCTTATAAACAGGATGTTCTATAATTGAAGATCTTAAATGTAAAAAGTGCTGACAGTTTGTGTGTTTGGGGGCACCAAAATCAAACAAAAGTGTACTGAATGATATAATACATTTTTGTTTTCTTTAAAAGGATGTAGAAACCAAGAAAGGCACCTTAGTGAGTTACGTGATGGCATGCAGTATTGGAAACATTACTATCCAGGGTTTGAAGGATCCTGTTCGAATTAAAATCAAACATACAAGAAACCAGGTAAGAAAATGCTACAAAGAACAGTGGAACAGAGGCAGACCATTTCAGAGAAGTGCGGGGCCTTTGTTTTTTTCTACATGGTAAGAATTTTATTCTGGTACTTTCTCAACAAGGCAGTTTTCCAAAAAAGGGGAGAACGGTTAATCAGGTGGTGCCGTAATGTCACAGTAAATGGCGGCAAATGGAAGGATTCATCCCCTTTAGGATTCAGACATGGGGAGAACAGGAGTGAAAAAAAGGGCCGTTCTTTTTAAGGAACAAACAGTGTATTACTTCGAGAAATTAGATACAGATGCAGTTGCACAATCCTGCCATTAAAGATTTGGTTTTTTGGGTTTTTTTTGTTTCGTTTTTTTTTTTTTTAAGTCAGAAATTATTGCTACTGGGAAAGCAGAAGGGAAAGAGGGCAGAGTTAACTCATTTTTTTTGAGAGGTTAGCAGTTATCTGAAATCTTGGCAAACGTTGCTTTTTTGTTGTTGCTTCATTACCCTTCCTATCATGTTTATTCGATAAAATTATATGGGGTTTCTTTTGGTCCCAGGTGAGGCTAGGCACAGTCTTTCCCGTCTTTTACAGAGGGTCCCTCTCTTGATTCTGCTATTTGTTAGGCAAGGCAGGAAGCAGGCAGGCAGGAAGCTGGCTGATAAGGACTAAGGCTTGGAAGTTAAGTCATCTAAGAACTAGCCTTGCTTTGTCACTGGGCCCTCTGAGACCCCGTGGTTGTACCCTTTGGCGTCCCTTGTTTCAGTGCCTTCATCCATGAAGAATTTTTTTTTATTATGGTAAAATATGCGTAAATCATATTTACTGTTTTAACCATTTGTAAGTGCTTTCACATTCATGATGCCATCCACTTCGGGAACTGCTCTGTGGTCCCCAGCTGAAACCGGCAGACCCTCGTGTAACAGCTTCCCTGCTCCCCTCCCCTGGGCCCCACACCCACCATCTTACTCTCCATCTCTGTGAATTTAACTACTCGAGGCAGCTCATGTAATTGTAATCATACAGTATTTGTCCTTTTGTGACTGGCTTATTTCATTTAACATAATATTTTCAAGGTTCATCCATCTCATACATTTTTAAGGAAGCATGTATCAGAATTTGCTTCCTTTTTAAAGCTGGATAATATTCCATTATATATATATAGAGAGAGAGAGACCTAAATATCTCTCTATATATATATCTCCCACATTTTTTATCCATGCATCATCCGTCCATGGGTACTTTGATTGCCTCCGTGTTGTGGCCATTGTGAGTAACGTTGCTGTGAACATTGATGTGCAAATATCTGTTTGAGTCCCTACTTTTAATTCTGGGCACATGCCTACACATAAAGGAAAATTCTGGAGATGAAGTGAAATTGCAATGTAAAGAGCTTTGATAAATGCCAAGAAAAGCTTTTTAGGACCGGACATATAGAGTAACCTTTAGATAAATGGAAGGCGTGCTTCCTTATGGGACTACGGTTGACTTGCAGCCAGTGTCTCGGGACAGGAGATCCTTCTGGACCGCCTGCCATTCTTAGGTGGTATTGGCATGACTAAACCTGGTCTATTTCTTTGCGAAAACCTTAGCATTTTGACTCCTTTCCCATATTCAGATCATAAGATTTTTCACTTATTTTAAACACAATTTCACATGTTTATTCTTATGTTAATATAGGCAGTGCCTCATCCCATCTGTGCCTTCTGGGATCTGAACAAAAATGGTGAGTTTTAAAATATTGGCTGTCTTAAGAACAACTGAATTTTAAACACTGTTCGACACCCCCATTTCCTTTCGTTCCATCCTAACCAGAGTGAGTCACTGTGTAAGTATGATGGCAACTGGACTGCAAATCTTAGCGTAGGTAGCTTGGGAAGTGAACCTTAATTTCTGTAACTTTTTACTCATTGCAAGAAGAAATAAGTAAACTTGACTTTTTTTTTTTAACCAAACAACCTCTTTGATTTCCATTATTTATAAAATACACTATGTGTTTTTATTGCCTGTTTTTAAAAACTTTTTTTAAAGTTTATTTATTTTTAGAAAGAGCATGAGCGGAATAGGGACAGAGAGATGTGGGGAGAGAGAGAATCCCAAGTAGGTTCCTCACTGTCAGCGCAGAGTCCAGTGCGGGGCTCGATCCCACCTAAAGTGAGATCATGCCCTGAGCCAAAAATCAAGAGTCGGACACTTAACTCACTGAACCACCCAGGCGTCCCTTATTGCCATGTTTTGATGAATGTTGATATGAGCTCATTCTTGGAAGGACATCTCTAAAGAGACTATTTGATATGTATGAGGCATGCAGTTTAGAATCCAGCTTCCAGATCTCATATTACAGAGAAAGCATACTAAAGGATTATAAATTTAGAAGTGGTTATATTACACACACACACACACACACATATCTTGAAAGAAATGAACTCCTTCCAAAATGATGTTGGACAATTAAGAGAAAAAGGCAACAGTAACAGATGAGTTACTAGGTATAAGGTGTGGGGATCTCTTTGATGGGAAGGACAAGCTATGAACCTCCCACCTCTACCCCATAAGAGTCACCTTCCCTTGGGGATCTGCAGGGGGATTATCGTGGCCACATCAAACCAGCCCCAGTACAGGCTGCTGCCTGGTAGAAATGGAGTCTGAAGGTGTCCAGACCCCTGTTTTTGATATGCCTTATCATAGCTGGGAAGTTTTTTGTTGTTTGGTTTCTAGTTGCACAGTTTTGAGAAAGTCCTGATTTACTGGACACATAATTAAAAATGATATCACCCTGCAGTCTTAAGATATTCTTTAATTATATGAGTCGCTCATATTCCATATCCTGCCATAAAAGTCAGACAAGGTACGTTAAAGGCATTTATAATAAGTTGCCACCCTGCATGGTTGCTGTGTATGCAATAGTGTGTTACAAGAACGCAGACCTCTGTCCTCGTGTCTACAAAAGCAGAGGTGGACGCACAGAAACAAATGTTGATTTTCAGAGACTTCATTTGTATGTAATATGTTCGAAAGGGGATATTCTTTTCATGGAAGTTTATTTTGTAATACATACATTAAAACCTAAACTTGAATCAGACTTTTGCAAGACCCCAGAGGCACTTCGTAGAACGCAGTTGCAAACCACTGACTAGGATAAACTCTCCTGCCAACCCAGCACTAACCTTCCATGATTCCGGGAATCTAAATCATGCTAAGTATTGGCAGAATTATGAGTAGTATCTGTTTTACTGCTAAACTTAAGGCAAAAGAGACTGAGGCATATTTTCCTGAAGAAGCTAATGTCTGTTATAGAAAAGGAACTGGCCTGCTATTATTTTCACACTGTTTGTGGACTTCCTTTTACAGAAGGTTCTGGATTTTGGAACACATCAGGATGTGTGGCACACAGAGGTTCAGATGAGAGCGAGACGGTCTGCTTATGTAACCACCTCACACACTTTGGAGTTCTGATGGTAGGGGAGGAATTTCTAAACTCATTTTGAAATGATATAATTTGGGAAGGCATACTTCTTTTCATAAGTCAGCCTTTTTAGATGATGTGTTTGGGGAATTATTTCCTGATAATTGTAATCTGTGCCTTGAATCTTGCTAATTAGCAGAGATCACATATTTGAAATATGTAACAGTAATTATAGAAAAGAACCCTACCTTTTTTTTTTTATTGTATTAACAGTGATGATAAGTAATCCTAGAAACAGAAAATCACCATGAGACCCTTGAATTAAGAGAGAAACAGAGTCGGGGAGACAGAGGAAAGGAGGAGGGAGAGAGAGGAAACAAGGGAGAAAGAGAAAATTTAAAGAAGAAAATGTTGGTTTTACTAACATGGAAAAGAACTGTGAAAAGTTTTATAAAGTATTGTTCTTGCGTTATCACTCATTATTTTGAATGTGACTTTATAGCAGGTACTGGGCTAGGTGATCCAGTGGTCACCCAAAATTATGCGCCCCCAAGCCCTGCTGGAGAGCACAGCCTGTTAGGACAGACTAGGGACTAAGGCAACAGGGAGACCTCAGGCCTGCAAGAGAGTTGATGGGCATGATATGTCTCTTACCACTAGGCCCTCATACTACTTTTTCCTTCCTTCCTTCCTTCTCTTCCGTGGCCCTGTTTTTATATCATTAGCCATCCCGTACAACAGTTTTAAAACAAAATTAGATCACACTAACATGTTTTTTCTCATCCCACCAAATTTTTGAGAGCCACCCTACATGCAACAACTTATTTGAATTTTTCATCCACAGACTTAACACCTCTGCTTTATGTCTGATACACTTGTACTCTTATAGATAATTTTCTGGTGCGCAGCATTCCCTCCACACTAACAGAGCCACTGTTTCTGGTATCTGGTATAGTTCCAAAGGATCATTACCAAAGGATTTTTTAATGGTGATGGCAGCAGTGTGTGCTGAGTCAGTAAAGCTCTTTAAATTAGAATCACAATGGTTATGTTTCTCCCCTCCCTTAGGTCTCACCCCCACTTCCCACGGGACTGGGCGGGAGCGGTGAGGGGCTGTGGGGTGTGGCATTGGGCTCATGAACCCACTTGGCCTATGTACATGGCCACTGCCATATAGCAAGCCTGCAAGTAATTTTCCTGACCGTCTACTGCATAAATGCCCTGGGGGATAAAAACAAGGCCTTTAAAAAGGTGACAATCATAGCAAATCACTTTTGAACTTTTCCAAAATACAAATATTTTCTTTACTGCCAGAGCATGAAAATGAACAATTAAACTATGGTATGTTTTCCCTAAGTAATAAAAACAAAAAAACACCCTCAGTTTTAACTGCCATGTTCTCCTTTCTCCAAAACTGACAGTTGACATTCTCTTAGAAATCACTTACTTTGCATCATCCTCATTCAGGTATAAGCTTTAGCTTAATTCATTTAACTATTTGAACTGTGTACGTGTGCATGTACATGCATGTACGTGTGTGTATGAGCATGTGTGTTTGAGCATGACTGTGTATGTTGTAGGTATAAGTTAAATAGATAACAGTAATACAATTCACTTTACAGTGGTGACTTATATGTAACCAAAGTTTGGCTTACCATTTCTTTTAATGGTCAGTTTCTTCATCTATTGTTTGAATTTTACTGTGAATTTGTAATTGTGTCTTTTTCTGTTGCCATTTGATTAAATAATTAGTTTTACATATATGTGAATATATGCATTTTTTGGTACTATCCTTTCCACCTTGGCTGCTCTTATAATATTATAAACTGCTGGAAGAAAAACTTTCCAGAATTTATCCTTCCTGGAGGTGTGCCCACATCCTTTCAGCTTTTCCAGACCACCAGGACTTTGTTAAGAGCCTTTCTTGATTTACAAACTCTTTATTAACTTGTGCAAGATATTCCCAGAGTCTAAATTGCCCTATGACACATTTACCGTATGAGAAGTTAAAAAAAAATGCACCCCAGCCCCATAATTCTATCTTCTAATCTACTAACATATGATGGATTTACTGTCCCCTACTACATTTCTTCGTAGTTTAAGATTGAAGATTTTTCACATTAGTATATTTTCGTGTTGGCTAGTTCAGAGGAAAAAATATTCTCATATTCTTCATTCTCAGAAGTACAAAACAATGTGAGAGTTGTGTGTAAATGTATATTTCACTTACGCTTTAAATTGTGGTTTCAATCGTGGCTTGCAAGTCTACTGCCTCACCTAGATGGGGGCCATAGGTTTTCAAGAGGTGATGACGAGTCACCTGAAGATTCCTCAAGACCATCTCTCTGTTTCATGAAATCCCGTAGTAACCAAAATGTCGATCAGGTGGCCTATCTGGTGAGTCCACTGGCACCGACTTGAACCCCATCCCATGTGCCAGGGAAATCCCAGGTCCTCCCAGTCTTTGGAGAGAGTCCTTGGAGAGAAGGTTTGGGTGAGCCCCTTCTGACCCTGGGCCTCTGTGTCTGCTGAATTCGGCCATTGTGCATTTCTGGGAGCCACTGAAGTGCTGTCACCTGTTTTTTACTGCGTCAGTCAAACCTGAAACAATCCCACATCATCATGTCACATATACATACTCATATGTAGACACCACTTACTGGAGTCTTTGTGTGTGAGTAACAAATTTTATGGACATTTTGATGAAAATTAAAGAAAATTAACACATAGACTGAAAAGCCTATTAAAACAAACTTTCTTTTTCATAATTTAAGACCCCAAATTTCATATCCTGTTTGGAATATGGCCTTCTCCAAGAAGACTCCATTTTTTAATATGCTGCACATTGGAAGTGTCTTTATCTTCCAACCAGGATTGAGTGGATGGTCTTAACTCAAGATTTATCCCTAACCCACTTCCCTATATAAGGAGGAAAATAAAGATTTCCCTACCAGGCCCAGATTTGTAAATCTGCTTCTGCACAGTGAAATTAATACTTCATGTTAATATTCTAGGAAGTGTTCAATTCTTTCCATTCCACAGCCCCTAACACTTTAAATGGTGCCCTTTCAGATCTATATATATATATATATATATATATATATATATATATATATATATATATATATAAAACTATGACCTAAAAATTTGTAATGCCTTCTCATTTATGAAAAAAATAAAGACTACCTAACCCAGTACATACCAAGCTTTAAAATAACCATAGTTAAGATCCTCAGCACTAAGCTCAGAGGTACCTGACTCTGGGTGTCCACTGGCTGGACCCCCCCCCCCCCCACCGCCCCGCACTGGACAAAAAGAACCCAGTGTGTGCTGAGGGCTCACATTGGCCATGGTGGCCTCCATTTGCATTTGTGCCGCTAGCCCTGCAAATGTGAGGAAGGGGCCTGATCATTTGTTAGCCAAGGCAGTGACCTCCTCCCCAATTTCTGGTGGGTGACCAACCCGGTGGTTTTGCTCTTCATGCTATCCCGGTGTGCAAAGAGCTTCGATTACAAGGTAATGATAGAAAGCAACATGGAACTCTCTCAGTAATGCTATGCTTTGGTTTCATAGAATGATCTGTAAGAGTATAATAAACACAAGTTTCCATATTGATTTGCACTGTTTTTCCACCTAAGACTGAGCTAAGATTGTAAGTGCTAGCAATGAACTTTCTAGTAAAACACCATTCTCATGAAAAGAGATTCTTAACAGCTGTTTCCCGTGTCTCATATAGGACCTTCAAGGAACTGCCTCACAGATAGATGCAACAAACACCAAAGTTCTCACCTTCATCACCTATATTGGGTGTGGGATATCTGCCATTTTTTCAGCAGCAACTCTGCTGACATATGTTGCTTTTGAGTAAGTATTTTTTATCTGTCAAAACCCAGTGCTTAACTATCCTAAAATGTGAATAAGAAAATTGTCTTTGCTTTTAAAGACACTTACATACTTTTTGAATCGTGTGGAATGGTTCAACTTTAATGTACAGGCTTCTCATAACATATATCATGCAACACAAATTTTCTAGCTATAGAACCTTGATTTATAATTACTGTATTTCTATGGAAAAATGCATTTAAACCTGGAAGAGATTTTTTTTTTTAAATTTTTTTGACGTTTATTTATTTTTGAGAGACAGAGAGAGCACGAGCAGGGGAGGGGCAGAGAGAGGGAGACACAGAATCCAAAGCAGGCTCCAGGCTCTGAGCTGTCAGCACAGAGCCCAACACGGGGCTTGAACTCACGAAATATGAGATCATGACCTGAGCTGAAGTTGGAAGCTTAACAGACTGAGCCACCCAGGCCCCAAACCTGGAAGAACTGATCAACATATAAATAAAAATTGTATAAAGTGCTTTTTTACCTGGTAAAAGGTGAAAACTTGTGCTTCACAGACCTTATAAAAGTAGTCCTGAATCAGAAACTTGTTTTAAAAAAAAAAAAAAAAAAAAAAAAGATCCCTACTTCATTAAAAATCAAAAAACCTCCCAAAATTTTAGGGAAATTGTTTTTTTTTTAAACAAAAATCTCATTGTTATAACTAGAATTTTTCTTGAGTTAAAAAAAAATTCAATCTGTTGAAACTAATTGGAAATTTGGAAAACACTTAGAAACAGCTTTGAAATAAAATTAATATTAAAAAAAGTTATAATTTGCCAAATACTCATAAATATCTTTACTCACAAGTCCCTTCCTCCCAGTGGGGCTGCATTGCAAAGATGATGCTATGTAACCTATTACAGAGCTTTATAGAAGATAGGAATTTACCACCTGTGCTTAAAAGATTATTCGTTCTCCTCTTCCTGTTTCCCTTTGCAGGAAATTGCGAAGGGACTATCCCTCCAAGATCTTGATGAACCTGAGCACAGCCCTGCTGCTCCTGAATCTCCTCTTCCTCTTGGATGGCTGGATCACCTCGTTTCACGTGGAAGGCCTTTGCATGGCTGTCGCTGTCCTGCTCCATTTCTTCCTTCTTGCAACCTTTACCTGGATGGGGCTAGAAGCAATTCACATGTACATTGCCCTGGTTAAAGTATTTAACACTTACATTCGCCGATACATACTGAAGTTCTGCATCATTGGCTGGGGTAAGCCGCCTCAAAAGTTTTGGTTCTGTTTTTACTGTCACAGAAATTGCCAGGTTCTCAGAGGAAAATCCTATTTCAAAAGACTAGTGCTGCTAAAAGAAACTTCAAAACTGTGAATGATGAGGATTTGATATACACATCCCAAGGCAGGGATGGTATTTTTAATTTTTTTTTTAATTTTTTTTTTTATTTTTTAAATTTTATATCCAAATTAGTTAGCATCTAGTGCAACAATGATTTCAGGAGTAGATTCCTTAGTGCCCCTGACCCATTTAGCCCATCCCCCCTCCCACCACCCCTCCAGCAACCCTCAGTTTGTTCTCAATATTAATGAGTCTCTTCTGTTTTGTCCCCCTCCCTGTTTTTATATTATTTTTGTTTTCCTTCCTTTATGTTCATCTGTTGTGTCTCTTAAAGTCCTCATGTGAGTGAAGTCATATGATTTTTGTCTTTCTCTGACTAATTTCACTTAGCCTAATACCCTCCATTTCCATCCACGTAGTTGCAAATGGCTATTTTTAACTTTTTTAATGTTTATTTTTGAAAGAGAGAGAGAGAGAGACAGAACATGCATGCATGACTAGGGGAGGGACAAATAGAGGGGAAGACACAGAATCTCAAGCAGGCTCCAGGCTCTGAGCTGTCAACACAGAGCCTGACGTGGGGCTGGAAATCATGAACTGTGAGATCATGACCTGAGCCAAAGTCAGATGCTTAACCGACTGAGCCACCCAGGTGCCCCTTGTCTCTCTTTTTTATTTATTTATTTATATATTTTTTAATGCCAGAATGGTATTTTAAAAAACTGTGCAGCCATCCTTCCTTACTAAATTCAGGAGTAAAGGAAAAAAGCTTTAGCCTCCTGAGTCACCACAAACTTATTTCCTGTGACCAACGCCAGCCCACCCAAGTCTGAAGAAGCAACTGGCAGACAGTGGTGCCTTTCCATTATGTTTGAAAATATAAAGGCCAGCTCAGACTATCCTAGCTATCCTCACCCTCTAAACAAATGCCCATGTTTTGGAACCAGTGAGAGAAGGTTATTTTTGTGTGTGCAACCAGAATACTAGCCAGAATTCTTGACTTGAACTTCTTAACATGATTCCTCAGCTAGGCATGGATGGTAGCATTAGCCTGTTTGGAATCTTCTAGATGGACTCCTTTCTTTATCTGGCCTCTTATCAGAGCAAGCATTTAGAGCCTTTTTTTTTTTTTTTTTTTTTTTTTTTTGGCAGCTGTCGATATAGAAGTATAGGACATTTCCAAAGTGCTGCCACCATTCTCAGAGGCACTAAAAGCATTTTTCAGGGAATTAGGGTGGTGTGGCCTTCCCCAATGAAATATACATGAAAATGTGTATTTGCTTCAGGATTCAGAATAAACCAGATTTTGGCTCTCTCATGAGTGCCAGTAGACAAACAGAATACTTAAATATCTGTCATTTAAGAGTGGGTTTTAATTGTTGCCCGTTACAGTTGGATGTTTGGTGTGAAACAACCAAAGAGGGAATTTTATTGTTGTTTTGAATCAAGTTGTCAGTTTGAAAACATTTGTTTCTGTGATGTGGAGGGTTTTCTTTCTCTTCTTTTTTCCCCCTTGCCATTATCAGTCACATCAAACAGTTTCAGATGCTTCAGAAAAGTCACTTATGTCATGATCTTTCTGTAACAGGTCTGCCTGCCTTAATCGTGTCCATTGTTCTCGCAAGCAAAAACCAAAATGAGGTCTATGGAAAAGAAAGTTATGGAAAAGAACAAGGCGATGAATTGTAAGTAATAAAAACTTGTTGGGAATTTGTTTGTGGTGAGTACATATCCTTTGCTTCCTAAAGTTTAGTACAAGTTTCCAGGCCAGTAGTGAGCCTCGTATTTTGGAAGGTTGGAATTCATTTGCACGCCTTAGCTGAGGTCTCTGTTGTCTCGCAGCTGTTCAGCTGGGTGCCCTGTCCTGTGACCTGCTTCTCCATGGTGACCTGTGGTCTGTCACCTGGGAGACTGACGAGGAAGTCTGTTATATGCTCTGCTAGGCTCAGAAGACCCATTCCCTTTGAGGAGATTCTGTAAGGCTCCCTTTCCTTAAACTCGCACACATCTTCAAGAAAATCAAATCAGTGTTTGTATTTGGAAAATTCCCTTCACACTGTAGGATCGTTGAGGCCAAGATTTGCATATTGTTCATGTCTGACAGTTCTCTCATACTTTATCTAGCCAATAAGAGGTCCTCAATAAATATCTGTTGATTGAATGAATTATTGATGCACGAAGAGCTTACTCCTGAGATGAGGCCTGTGAGGCCTCATCTCACAGGCACATTTCATGCATGGATAACACGTTCATATCCAGTCAGTGTCCAATCTGTGCCCCGTTCCCTCATGGACTTCTTTCTCTTATCTTTCCAAAGCAGCACTCAAAAGACCCCACAAGAACTAGCAGAAAATAAAGGATCCAGGTCAGGCATTTCAGGATCCTAAGGGGGGACTTCTGTATGTGAAGGAATATTAGCTCCAGAGATAAGCAGCATCATTTGAGGGATTTTTATAATAAGATATATTAAAAGTAGAAGTCAATGCATCAGTTCCTAAACTAGGGAATTTTGCAAGTATGTTAGTCAAGTCTGACAGGACTTTAAAGCACATTTAGCAAGTTGCTGTGCCATCAACGGCTGTCATTTATCGAGCATTTATTCTATGCCGAGAATCACGTTAGGTTCTGGGATTCAAGCTTGCTCAAGATAGCCTTTGCCTTCGTGGCAGTAACGTGTTGGTGTGGGACACATAACCCAGAATGGTAGCCATTTACTTGAGAATTTTAAGTTGAATTTAATTGCTTTAAATAAATGATCCAATTTCTGAGGCACCTAAGAGCTTTGATAGTGTTAATTAGGAATGGGGGCATCTGCAGATTGTGGTGTTTGTCGACTTTACTCATAGGACACTTTATATAAGTATGTTTTTTTTTTTAATTTTTCTTAATGTTTATTTTTGAGAAAGAGAGAGCATGAATGGGGGAAGAGAGGGAGACACAATCTGAAGCAGGCTTCAGACTCTGAACTGTCAGCACAGAGCCTGATGCAGGGCTCGAACCCACAAACCGTGAGATCATGACCTGAGCTGACATCAGACACTTAACTGACTGAGCCACCCAGGGCCCCTAGATGAAAGTAACTTAACACACATGGTATAGTTTTTTTTGTTTTTTTTTTTTGTTTGTTTGGTTTTTTTGTTTTTTTTTTTTTTAACGTTTATTTATTTTTGAGACAGAGAGAGACAGAGCATGAACGGGGGAGGGTCAGAGAGAGAGGGAGACACAGAATCCGAAACGGGCTCCAGGCTCTGAGCTGTCAGCACAGAGCCTGACGTGGGGCTTGAACTCACGGACCGCGAGATCATGACCTGAGCCGAAGTCGGACGCTTAACCGACTGAGCCACCCAGGCGCCCCCACACATGGTATAGTTTTTAAATTACTTTCATCTCAGTGTGCCTGGGATGGCTCAGTCGGTTAAGCATCTGACTCTGGATGTCAGCTCAGGTCATGATCTCATGGTTCGTGACTTCAAGCCCCACAGTGGGCTCTGCACAGTTAGTGGGATTCTCTCTCTCCCCTTCCCCCCACCCTTCCACTGCTCCTTCTCTCTCTCTGTCTCAAAATAAATAAATGTAAATAAAAAATAAATTGCTTTCATCTATTTTCTGATCTATATATACCATTCTGAATATCAAGTATATTCCTCCTCATCTCATAAAGATGTAATTGGTGTAAACTTTTTAACTGTTCATGAGAAGCGTCCCTGTGGGAATATCACAGTTCTCCAGTAAGGTCTTGCCTCAACTAGGCTAATTATGTTAATAGGAATTATTCTGCAGCAGTAATGGAATCCATGATCGTGTGTGTCTTAAGTAGGAACTGGCTCTTTCCATATGACAAGAGATGTAGAAGTAGGCAACAGCCAGCATCGGTTTCATGGCTGAAAATGTCAGGGCCAGCGATTCTGCAGTGATCTTGGCCTTTCCCTCAGAGATGTAAAGGGAGAGCTGCAGCTGCAGACCTTGCATTCATGTTGGAAGCAGAAAGAACAAAGGAGGGCCTTGCCAATTCAGTTTATTGAGAATAGCTCTCCCAAAAATCCCGTAGCAGATTTTGCTTCCATATCATTTTGTAGGACAAATGTCCACATGGCCACCGCTTAAGTGCAAAAGCGATTGAGAAAATGAGTACTTAAATTTCCCACTCTCGGAATGCAGTCACATAAGAGAAAGGGGGGTTAGGCATGGTTTTGGGGGAGCCAAGAGTGTCTTCACACAAAGTCAGAATTCAAGATGCTACTTCATTTTCTTTTTTAACTGTTGATTTAAATAACTAGATATTAAGATGATGGCTATCTAAAACGACCCCCCCCCCAAAAAAAAAAAAAACAGACAAACAAAAAACCGTGTAAACATCAAAAAAGAAACTGCGGCCCAAGAAAATGAAGTGACTGTCTAAAGACACCAAGAAAGGCCCAGCTGTGAAATCTGCAGAAGTCCAAACTAAGCTAGGAGAAGTCTTAGGTAAACAGAACATGGTAATAAATCTTTTTCTTTCTTCTTTCTTCTTCTTCTCTAAGCTGTTGGATTCAGGATCCAGTCATATTTTATGTGACCTGTGCTGGGTATTTTGGAGTCATGTTTTTCCTGAATGTTGCCATGTTCATCGTGGTCATGGTGCAAATCTGCGGGAGAAACGGCAAAAGAAGCAACCGGACCCTGCGCGAAGAGGTTTTAAGGAACTTGCGCAGTGTGGTCAGCCTGACGTTTCTGCTGGGCATGACGTGGGGTTTTGCTTTCTTTGCCTGGGGACCCTTAAATGTCCCTTTTATGTACCTCTTCTCCATCTTCAATTCATTACAAGGTAAGGTATATGGTACCTTGGTGATATCTGCATTCTAATGTTATCGTGTTTGCAAGCAGTTTCTCTGTGGGGCCGATGCCGTGCTAAGTGTCCACTGCATTGTTCCAGGTGATGAACACAGTCCCAGGTACAGGGCACTCATTAAAAGGATCTTGACTTTTTTGCGGTGATGTGTATCCCAACCACTTGGAACAGTGCCTGACGGATAGTAAGCACTCAGTAAATCTACATGATTATATGACTAAGTGGGGTGTTTAAAGGGAGGCGCAGACCACTTTATCTTCTTCACAGTTTCGCTTAGTATCCATGTGGATGTAACATGGCCCCGAAGAATTTGTAGAATCTATGCAGGGACAGAGCAATTCGCCTTGATTCCTTGGCTCCTTGGATTTCAAAATAAATACCAATATTCTAGTTCAGAAATGCTCATTTTCTTATGAGATAGAGCAGTTAGCTCAACAATTTTGCAAACATTTGCGAATGGCTTTCTTTGTACAGAAGTCAAAGGCTTCCTTCAAGGAGCTTCCTGTCATGCTTCTGATTCCATAACACATACCCAAGTATACTCTATGAGGACTTCAGCGTTTAAACTTAAGTAAATATAAGTCATATTTTTTGAAAGCTGAGTGACATTCTTTAAGATATTGGATGTCCCTTGGGTCATTGATAAGCTCCCTGATGTTTAGAAGCATGGTGAGGCCCACACTACAAAAGGAAGGAGGTGGCAAAGCTTGGGATTTTTGAGTAGGGCAGTACTACAGGCTTACCAGCAGCACCTGGCCATGCCCTGGTAGGTGTGGGGGGAAGGAGGGCTAAGGAGAGCGGCGCTGATCTGAGCTGGGGTGGACAGCATGGGAGGATGCAGGCTTGCTCATCAAACTCCCCAAACGAGATGTCTGGGCAGCTTCTCCCCTACAGGTGCGTTCTAAGAAAAGCTGGTATTTACCAGCAGGGGAGTGTTTACCGTTTCATATTGTACTATCGTATCGTATCGATACTTCGCTCTGCCTCCTAGTTTTCCCACCAGCTCGTGAGCTCTTGAAAAACAAACAAAAAAAATCTGTCATGAAGCAGGTGCTCAGTGATTGTTAAATGAATAAATGGATTGCTGGATGAAGAAAGGGGGGAGCAGCTTTGGAGATGGCTTAAATCCAACCTGAGACTCTTCTGGCATAAAGAGGCATTAATTAGTTCAGCAAATTTTATTCAGGTTCACTGTCCCATAATAGAGGAAATATGTGGGCTCATTATCTTTAGTAAATAGAATAATAAGCCTGAAGCACCCCTCCTAAAGATGGAAACTGGATAGGTAGCATTATGAACACATCTTCATTAGGATCTAGCTTTGTAAAGTGAGCATTCCCCTAGTTAATCTCTTCTATAATATACAACTTAAAGTGCCTAGATAAATATTGACAGAAATGTCCATTAACATTAGAAATTCCATGGTTTTATGTTTCGGGCCCATTAATCTGCCAGCCCAACCTTGTTTTTGCTTTTAGAATTTCCTGGCAGTTTCAGTAACCTTCAACAGCTACAGTTGTCTGTTCAGCTCTGTTTCCATTAATGAGAATCGGGATGTTTTATTTTTCCCAGGATAGGTCTCCTGTCAGGAGGGAAAAATGTTCTAAACCATCATCAAGTCACAGCTCTGCATGAATCGCTAACTTTTAAGACTGATGTTAAAATTACATAAAATCAGAACAGATTTCTGCACATCCCAGGGACATTAAAAACACTTCCTGAAAAGGAAATTTACATTAAAACACAGTGGTCCAGAGCACACGAGCCCACCAACAATTGCTTACTGGCCAGGTCTGTACAAAAACTTGTCAGGACGCTACAGAAAATCGCTTGATGGTTTTTATTTGAGTCACTTTCTGAACCGTCTGAGAGAGGCTTGGCTGTTGTTGAAAGCATATGCTTTATTCAAAGATGCATATAGAACCTAGGCAGTCTAGAGAAACAATTCAGTGAACTCAGGTAGTACTTAGGCAAACTACTTTGTCTTTTTTATTCTTTCTGATATATTTTTTTTTTATTCCGGCAAAAAAAAACAAAACCAAAAACAGACAAACAAAAACCTTGACACGATCCCACTTGTCTCACGGAGTTTCTATTCTAGTAGGCAAGACCGACATTAATCAGATAGCCACCATATGAAATGTAGCTGGTGGTGTTGGGAGCACATGACAGAAGCCGTGGTGTCTAAGCTGGAATCTGAAGGACCGGCAGGGATGAACGAGGTGGAGGTGGATGTAGAAATGGAGAAGAGATGATTCCGGGTGGAGGACACTCCGTGTGCAAAAAACCTGCTATCATTAGTGATTATAGCGTATGCCCCAGGAATTAAAAGAAAGTTCCTATAACCAGAGAACCAAGAATGAGCCGTAGAGTGACAGAGTGATGTGCATGGCACAAAAGGGGGCCTGGGGCTGGACCATAAGGCCCTGTATTTTGATCTTTCTAAGACCAGTGGAAAGTCTTTGAAATCTTTTAGGTATGGAATGACATGATCAGATGTGCATTGTATAAAATGAAGCTGGACCTATGGAGAAGGGATTAGAATGGCCCAGCGGTGGCTGTATGGCAAGCAGAGAAGAGGCTATTCCAATGGTCCGGGTGAGACAAGGCAGTGAAGTATTTTAGACTGCAGTGGGGATGGGGGAGCTGGAAATACATGAATGGAGTCAAGAGAAATTTTGGAAGTATGCTGCCCCAGGACACTCATCACTGGTTTGCTCATTAAAGTAAACTCTTGGGTGCCTGAGTGGCTCAGTCAGTTAAGTGTCTGACTCTTGGTTTAGGCTCAGGTCACGATCTCACGGTTTTGTGAGTTCGAGCCCCACATTGACCTCCACGCTGACAGTACGGAGCCTGCTTGGGATTCTCTGTCTCTCCCTTTCTCTTGCCCCTCCTCCACTTGTGCTCTCTCTGTCTCTCTCAAAATAAATAGATAAACTTAAAAAAAATATATATTTTTTTAGAATGGTCAGGGTGAGTGGTCTTCTTGCTTAATGCGATATTCTAGCTAACTGAAGCCTATTATTATTAGACTTAGCAGTGGCCAAAGATGTAGAGTGTAATACAATATTATGAAAATTAAGTTTATGCCAAACAGATTTTAATCTCAGATGTAGCTTGTAATGAAACATCTGAAAATCGGACCCCTCACCTTTTAGTGTTCTAGAGATGCTGTGTGCAGGAATGACAGGTGTCCAAGCTGGGTCTGTAGTCAGATCAGGGCATCTGTGTCACATGAGTGGCTTTGGCGAACAGGTTTCTCTCCATTTTTGTGTATGTCTTCAAAACTTTGGTTCAAACATGCTAAAAATCCATTTTATCTTTCAGGACTCTTGGAAATAAATGCATGTATGGATGTGAGGGTGCCCAAACACACATATACATGTATGATCATATGGGTGCTTACATAAATTTACATAGCCTACATATTAAAAGGTTATACATGCTTTATTTTTATATTTTATTTTAAGGGTCAGTTTTAATATGTATTTTTGTTATTATATGCATTTTTAATTTTTTATGTACATTTACAGCCATACAACTTAACTGCCAAAAATGGTGTCAGAGAATTATTATAATCTGTGTGTCATAGCTTAAATTTTACCTACTTGAATAAGCAAATGAAATCATGAGTTGAATCCAGCTTAAGCCTAAGTCTATTATTTTCTAATTTTTCACAGTACATTGCTTTGTTCTTTTTATTTTTTCTTCTTCGCTTGAGTAAGTTATATTTTAATCAGTCCACTGATTTTTTTTTCTCTTAAGATGAAAAGATAACTGTGTCTTCTCTTGCCATGGTGGGGTTGCATATCTGTTCTTACTGTCTTCGCTGCTTTCACCAGATAAACTGGCAGATCACTGCATTTGAAATTTTAATTTTTTTCTGAAGAATACAACTTGAGAAAATGGTATGGTGTACAAATTGCTATTTAAAAGGGAACAGATGTTTGACAAAAGCATATCATAATTCACATGCCTGGGAACATTAGCCTACACTTCAGGAAATACAACGTAACGCATTTTAAAGAAGTAAAAGGCAGTTCCCTGATTGTTGAGAAGGTCTTGGCCAGAGTCCCCTTGGGCACCTCTGTCTCTTAACCATATTGACATACTTGTAGGATTAGATTATTGTCTGTGATTAAATAAGTGCACATAGTTGCTTAAAATAAAAGCGATAGAGGTTCCTGGGTGGCTCAGTCGGGTGAGCATCCAACTCTCGATTTCAGCTCAGATCATGATCTCACAGTCCTGAGATCAAGCCTCACATTGGGCTCTGCACTGGGCATGGAGTCTGCTTAAGATTCTCTCTACCCCCTCCCTCTGCTTTGTCCCTCCCCCAGTTTGCATATGTGCATCTCTCTCAAAAACAAAATAAAAAAAAAAATTTAAGTGATAAACAATGGGGCGCCTGGGTGGCTCAGTCAGTTAAGAAGCTGATTCCTGATTTAGGCTTAGGTCACCATCTCGTAGTTTGTGAGTTTGAGTCCCATGTTGGACTCTGCACTGACAGTGCGGAGCCTGCTTGGGGTCCTCTTTCTCTGTGTCTGCCCCTCCTCTATTTGTGCTCTGTCTCTCAAAAAATTTAAAAAAAAAATTTAAGTGATAAACAATATTCAGACTGTATGTTTTTTTTTCATTAACTATACCAAAATATTTGATACTATCAACTAGATTAGGTTTTTTCAACACATAGGGAAGTTTAACACTCCTGGCAAGTTTATCAAGATCTGTAATTAGTCCCATAACAAGAACTTGGTCTTCAGTTTTCCTTTTCCAAGCATGTGAATTCAACAATACTGATTGCTGGTCTCGGGCACAATCAGCCCATCTTTTATAATTCTGAAAATAGAAGCTGCCATTGCGAACACACAAGGTTATTATCAGTCTACTCAGAGATAATGTTTGCCATTAATTTGAACATATGAAGATACCCAGAGCAACAGAAATAATTTATATTTTCACAGTTGCATTGTGGCTTACAAAAAAACTCTCACACAACATCCATGATTTGATGTAATTCTTAAAACAAGCATAGAAAATCTGTACCCAAGAAAGAGGGTATTGTCTCCATTTTATAGATGAAGAAACAGGCTCAGAAGAGTTCACAACTCCCCTAAGATCAGTTGGAATCGACAATGTAATATTTATAACATAGCATATTACATATTAGGGGATAAAGCATAAGAAAAATAAAACAAATCACTGCCCTTTCAGTTTTTTGTTTCAAAGTTTCTAGTGAGTATCTGTATCCATTGAGAAAATCCATTAGTAATTACATGTTTAATGAGTAAATGGTAATTTACTCTTACCCTTATTCAGGAAAAAAACAACTTAGGGACATATATTTATTAGTATTATTTTAACCTTATTGGTAAGCTAAGAAAATTAAATTAAGGGTCAGGAGCCTCCTGACTGTTAAACTGTGCTGTAATCACATGTGCAACATTAGGAAATCGGTGCCAAGGTAAATAGAGGAACCACCTTTAAACCCTAACATCTGAGACGACATCATGTTGGCTGAGACATTACACACTGCAAGGAAATAAATTACTCTTTTGGCACGGCATTTTCTGCCACAGAGAAATAATTTTCTAAAGGGCATCTTGGTAGTATGAAAGCAGGATTCAGGAGGTTCCCAAAGAGAGCCATAAACCCAGCCCCGCAGCCAGCTGGCTATGTCTATGTGACAACAGAATATATGAGCTGTTCAGAGACATGGACTCAGGCTTGCTGGGGGACTTAGAGGTAATCTAGACCATTCGTATCGAAAAGCAGTTATCTAGAATATGCATCCTTTTTTGCCCACACGTGGTTTGATTAATTCTTGATTGATTTTCCCATCAAAGCTCCAGAACCACTTGTGCCTGTGGACCTAAGATACCATTCACTCTTCATTACTACCCGCACTGAGTCTACCCTGCATCCCTGAACTTACCTACATCTGCAATCTTCCCCCTAATTGTGACTCTGGATCTTTATTATCCAGAGTAAGAAAAAGTTAACTGAGGCCATTGGTCGGAATTTGTTGATGACAGTCTTGCTCCAAGTGTCAGTTGCTTTTAGTTAATAAAGCACTCATTAGGAGCAGAGGACCTGAGGTTTTTGGTTTTGGTTTGCTTTTTTTTTCCCTCCACCACGGCTTCTCGAAAATGACCTGTTAGAGCCGCAAAAGAATGGCAATATGTGCTGTCCTGAATTGTACTGTACAGATTTCATTTTTATATCCAAGGGGAACTGTTCCTTGGCAATTATTTTTTTTTTCAACTTTTGATAATCAGGCTAAAGATCTGAGAACATCCCTTTGGCTGCTCATTTTACATCTGCCTCAGAGAGCCACAGTCTTTGCCAGAATCAGCCGAAGAGAATGAGTCCCATGTGGGGGCCAAATTCCTAGCCAAAATATTGAGGCTCAGAATTTTTTTTTTCTAAATACATAGTTAAATAGCTTTTTTAAAGACCAAGGTTAAACACAGACCATAACATCTGCAGCGAATATAGCACCAGTACTTAGAAGGAAGTTTATTATTATTTTTTTTTTCCAACATTCTGCTTGAAGGTGTTCTCAGGTCAATGAAAGGACTAGATATCAAAAACCAGATCCACTTATTTTTTTTTCTAAAGAGCAGGAGTGGGGGTGGGGGGAGGGAGGTAGAGAGCAGAGGAACAGAGAGGGAGGGAGGGTGGGAGAGAGAGAGAGAGAGAGAGAGAGAACCCTAAGCATACTCCATGCTCAATGTAGAACCTGACTCGGAGCTCAATCCCATGACCCTGGGATCGTGACCTGAGCCGAAATCAAGAGCTGGACGCTCACCAGACTGAGCCACCCAGGCATCCTCCAAATCCAATGAGAGTTTTCAGAATGTTTCTCACTCCAAGTTTAGATGGTTCTTAGAGGTGTCACTGCCCCGTATTTGCTGACCCAGCTTTGGCCTGTGGTATGCTTCCCTGGGGGGATCTGAGGAGGTGGAGTTCCTTACCTTTTCCTCCTTGACAATGCCCAAGGGCAGCCCCACCCTCCCACACCCTTGGGACGCCATCCTCTGTCAGGATTGAAAAAGTCATTTATTTTAAATAAGAAAATTTCAAAAGTTGCTGAGAAGTAAGACATCTTGAATTTGCATAGTGGTCTAAATTTAAAAAAAAATTTTTTTAATGTTTATTCATTTATTTTTGAGAGAGAGAGAAAGAGAGGGGAAGAGCAGAGAGAGAAGGAGACACAGAATCCAAAGCAGGCTCCAGGCCCAGAGCTGTCAGCACAGAGCCCGACACAGGGCACAAACCCATGAACCGTGAGACTGTGACCTGAGTCAAAGTCAGACGCTTAACCCGCTGAGCCACCCAGGAGCCCCTAAATTTTTGTTTTTTTAGTGATCAGATACCTCTAATTAGTGAAAGATGGTAGTAACATAAGAGCAGTGGTTTTTCAGGCTAAAATACACCCAAAGAGGGACTGACCATCATGAGCTCTGTTTTGTGAGATATGAAGGTGTCCTGGAACTAGCACTAACCTGTCAAGATGAAGTAAAGGCTTTAATTCTGATTCAAATCTTTTCAGCCATTTCAGCTTCCAACTTTTATGGACATTGTCCCCTACTCCCTGGTCAGTTAAATAAAGCTGTAAGTCAGCGTGAAGAATAAAGGCCAATTATCCTGGTCCCTGGTCACAGCTTAAAACCCTTCCCAGAAAGCTAGAAGAGCATATTTTTCCAGGTGGTGTGGAGATACTCTTTGAGGTGCTGTGTGGTTGATAGGAATATCCTCAAAGGGAAAATATTTGCTAGAAAAGAGAGCATAGACCGGGAAGAGAAATCAAACAGATTCCCTTGGATGTCAGTGTAGAAACCTAAAGTTTTATGATTTTAGTTGTGCTTCTGGCACCAAGATCTATAAATAGATAAAAAAAAAAAAAAAAAAACACCAACCCTCAGAATTGAGGAGGGAATAGCCCTCTGTTTTCTCACTTTGGCCTCCAGATTCCCTTGGCTCTCCTGCCACATTTCTCCTCCTCCTTTCTGAAGTGTTTAGAATTTCTTTCCATACCGAGTATGTGCGTTCTTCTAGGTGCACATACCTACCACATTTCCCACAGTTGAACTGTAGAGGGGATGGTTTGTCCTGTAAGAATTTGGGTATAATATTTATTGTCAGACTAATTTAAATTCACATGAAAAGGTCTAGTTACTATGACTAGTAAAATAACCTATTACGAGAACCCTGTTCCGATTTAAAATGGAAACGTATCTCAAGGCTAAAGAATGAGCATAATACTTTGCCATTTAAAAATATATTAAGTCCTAAGAATTCGAATTTCTCATGCCTGTCATCTAATTTTGTCTCGTAGCATCACAATTCATAGTGGGGGACGGAGCATTTCAGTGACTGCTATCACAGCAGTTTAGAGGAGATGTTCGGATTTTGAATCTAATTTGTATTCCAGTGTCTCTTGAATTTATTGGATGCCTGTATATTTACTGGCAAATGCAGATGCTTAAAAATAGGCAATGTCATCTAATGGCGTATAATTATAATTTAGAACAGCACTGCGCAATCTAAAAAATTGTTTTATTAAGCCAGTTTTATCTTATCTTTAACCTCTTCCTCTGTGACTCTGGTCAGCATCAGACCCTCAAAATAATTCACGTTAGCATCCCAGTAAGGGTGACAAAGCGAATCCAAGAATTAGTTCTCTCCCGGTGTCCTCGAAACACCAGACATAACCTCTGAAGTTTTTTTTTTCCTCCAGTAGATACGACATTTATAAAATTTGCTGAGTGTAACGCAAGGGAAGCAACATCTGGCAGCTTTCACCTTCTGCTCTCAACGAATGAAAATCATTTACTCAGTGGGAGGCCCTGTCGCCAGAGATGCTTGGGAAAGAAAGTTTCTAACTGAAGTTTATAATCTCTTCCAGCCCTAATATGTGACTTTGCTAAACAATTGTTAAAGAACACATGGAGAACACATAGTTACCTGTATTTTCAGCTGTGTGTCAAAAATACGAAACCTACAGATTCTGCCCCAGTTAACAAAAATAGAGTAAACCGAGGCAGGGGCCCCTGCATCTGTCACTTGTGTTGACCTTTCCTCAGGCATCCATGCCTCTTGCTCCCTTTACTCAGAAACTGCCACCACCTCTCGGAAACTTAAAAAGAGCTGTTAACCAGTTTGTATCACTTATACACCTTGACTATTCACACTACCAGTGATAGTAAAAGGCATGTTTACTTTTTAAAGGGATTCTGTATATTAGCAAACTGCATAGGGAATTGGAGTTGTAGGTGCGGGAAGGCTTTGAAAAGCCACCCGATTTCATCAGTCAGTGTGAAGGTGAGATCCAAACCCAGTGATGTCTACCCCCTGCTCCCCAGGAAGGTGGATTGCCTGCAGGTACCGACTCTGAGGGTTTCAAGTGTGGAAGAAAATCCTCCCCCTGCTCCGAGATTTGTCGTGCCTGGGCCAGGCCAGTCTGCAGGCAGGTGTCCTCTCTTTAGCTCCTCCTGCCCAAGCAGACTGGCACCCTCCTGTCCATAGCACAGGACCTTCAGGAGCTGTGTGGGTGCCTGTTCGTTTGTGGTCAGAATGACTGGAATTTGGTTCATATTTATTAGAGCTTTCTTTTAAAGTTAGAACTTCCCAGAGCGCCTGGGTGGCTCAGCTGGTTGAGCGTCCGACTCTTGGTTTCAACTCCGGTCATGGTCTCATGGTTCAGGGGTTTGAGCCCTGCCTTGGGCTCTGTGCTGACAGCACGGAGCCTTTTTGGGATTTTCTCTCTCCCTCTCTCTCTCTGCCTCTCCCTCAGTCACACTTGCACTGTCTCAAAAATTTATAAAAAGTTAAAAAAAAATACAATTAGAACTTCCCTACCCTCTCTGATATCATTCCAGACAAACAACTAGGTCACTAGGATATATTTCCTTCACTGATTACTTTATTAAGAATAAAGTAGTAACGGAGTACCTACGTGGCTCATTTGGTTACGTGTTTGACTCTTGGTTTCAGCTCAGATCATGATCTCAGTTTTCATGACATCTGACAGTGCAGAAGCTGGTTGGGATTCTCTCTCTCCCTCTCTCTCAAAATATATAAATAAACATTTTTAAAAAGAAAGTATTAGTAATAAAAATAATAGTTTTATATAAATATATATAAAAGATACAATCATAAAAAATAATAAAATGGTAATATTACTGATGCCCAGTATTACTTCATTTAGGTCGTTGTACATCTGTTCATACCCCTCATAGATAAATGCATTTGCATTTCCCAGGAGTTTTGTTTTTTTTTTTAATGTTTATTTAGTTTTGACAGAGAGCAAGAGACAGAGCATGAGTGGGGGAGGGGCAGAGAGAGAGGGAGACACAGAATCCGAAGCAGGCTTCAGGCTCTGAGCTGTCAGCCCAGAGCCCAATGCGGGGCTCGAACTCACAGACCGCGAGATCATGACCTGAGCCGAAGTCAGACACTCAACTGACTGAGCCACCCAGGCGCCCCTCCCAGGAGTTTTTTAATAGGCTACTTGTCCATTTGAAATCGGAACACCTCCTAAGTGTCAGGCACTCACTGATGACCAAACAAGAAATCAATCCCAGAGGAAGAGAATCAGCCGTGGTCCTTCACTGCAGTCCGGGCCCATCCAGTAGGCTCCTCTTCTAATAGTTCATGATGTAATGTATTCTATAATAAGATTTTGAGCCATTTTGAGTTATGATATTAAACCATAAAAACAGACAAGCCTAACTTTAGACATATTTTGCAACTTTCACTATGTACATCAAAAGAGAGCACTTTCAGTACTTTTCCCAACTTTTCTGATTGTACACACTACAGTGTAATTTACAGTTTTCTTGATGAATACAACACATTAAAAAAGAACAGATAAGTCAATGTCCCTTAAATGTACTGTCATATTTTTACTTTTATACCATTCCATGCTAAACATTTCACTTCATGAAAGCAGTAATCGTCTACCTTGTTGACTTGTGAATATCCAGCTCCTGAAACAGTTCCTCCTGTTTGGCAGTGCGTAAGGGTCACTGAATGAATCACCCTTCTTAGACACTTCCCCTCCTCCCCACCCAAAGCTTTCTTCAAGTTCAGTTCAAGCCCCACATCCTCTAAAAGACCCTCCCTTACGTAGATGTTCTGCTTCATATGGTACATTACTAAGGCAGTACCTGTGCATCTAACTTGCATACTTTTTAGAAACTTTTGCTGTAAACATATTTTCATTATAGTCTATGGATCCTTAATTAGTGTTCTACTCCTGCGTTTCATCCCCCATCCCCAAATACATTTAACACGTACAAATATACATATAAGTATTCAGCCAACTCATGTAAAATAGATGAGCAGTTAATCATACTATTCATTCAACAAACATTCATAGAGTTCCTGCTTAGTCCCTGATATCCTTCTGGGAATGGCCACTACAGCACTAAGTGACACCTATCCCTCTGCTCGTGGAGCTTATTATCTACCAACAGGAGACAACCAAGAAAACAAATGAATAAATAAATGAGGAATACAAGAATATCAGGTACTGATAAGGGCCATGAGAAAAGTATGTGCAAGGGTGTGACTAGAGGTTAAAACATAAAAGGAAAAGGAAAAGGAAACAATCAGTTGATGATGCCCTCTTTGAGGAGTTAGCAATTGATCTGACACCTGAGCAGCAGGGAGCAGTACTGGAAAGATTTGAAAGAAGAGCCTGTGAAGTAGTTTTGGGTAGGAATGAGCCTGAGATACTGGTGTGAGGGTAGTGATGAAGAGGATGTCTGTGTAGAACATTAGTGGTTTGAGATGCTGCTAAGTAGAGATACAGCCAGTGAAGGTGTCCTGTAAGCAGCATGGGTTGGCGTCCTGGTGGAGGTGGTGGTGACAAGAAAAGGGATTGGGAGCAGGTGTAAAAATTAGCATATGGCATGCATACAACATGCCCAGAGGAGATGAGAACCTACTGGGACTCTACAGCCATAGAAAAGATAGAAAACAGGAACTAAGTCATGGACATGTCTACATTTACAGGTAAAACTGGGGAACCTGCTAAGGAGACCAGGAAGCAAATAAGGAAGATACCTAAGAGAAAACAGTATCAGGAAGGAAAGAATAGTCAATCATGCTGAGTGCTGTTGAGGGGTCTACTCAAATGGGAACAAAAAATAAGTTAGTGATGCTGGGGTTGTGCTGACCTTTACAAGAGCAGTGGCTTTGTAGCTGTGGGTAGTAGCCCGTTTGGAGTGAGTTGAGAAGAGAAGAATTGAGAAGAAGTGGAGATAGCAAAAGTTAACCATTTAAGAAGCTTTGGAACTAGGAATGAAAAAGTTGAAGCCAAAAGAAGATTGGGGGTTAAAGGAGGACCATTTTGTGTTTGATTTTTACAGAGAGTTACTAGAATATGCTGGTAAGCAATGGGAAAACCAAGTATAGAGGAAATGAAGGAGAAATCAATTAGGGGGTGAAAATGCAGAAGCAAACTCCTTAGAAAGTTGAAAGTGGTTGTCTTCCAAAGCCGGTTAGTGATCCGGTTCGTTTTTGATGGGTTCGGGGAATACCTATAAATATGAAGACTGTTTCACAATACAGAAATATTTCTGTATTAAAATGTTGAGAAATTAAAGCAGGCCAGTGGAGCCACCCGAACTTGCTGATTTTTCGCCATTTTTTACATGCAAAAATACCATTTTTCTGTGGCCCAAACTTACAATAATATGCATATATAAAACAGCTGAGAATACACAAATTACAATAGATGAAGAACTTATGGATATTTTTCATTTTCTCTTTTCTCTAAGTTTTATGAAGTACTTTCAAATAATTTTGAAACAAGTATAAGGGAAATATTAAATGCCTCTTATACTGAATACTGTGCATTTCGCTTAATCTTCAGGTTAAGTCATAATAATTGCTTAAAAGAACAGCAAAGGCAGAAGCAGCTCCGTGTTATTATTCTAGTTTTAACTGAACCTTTACGTTCTGTTCTAAAGGATTAAACCATCTAGTACATACTTCAAGATTCCTTAGGATCTTTGTTTCTTAGTGACTCAGATGTAAAAACAAACAAAAAACAACTTCAAGTGAATCTATGTGTTTTACAAGATTTATCTTTAAAAATGTATCTTTTGGCTTAAATGTTTGCATTGTTTTTTGTTGCAGGCTTATTTATATTTATTTTCCACTGTGCTATGAAGGAGAATGTCCAGAAACAGTGGAGGCGTCATCTCTGCTGTGGTAGATTTCGGTTAGCAGACAACTCAGGTAAAGGGGCATGTTGGCAATCGGTTTTATACCTGAGGTCAATCAGAAACCTTTCTCATTTGGTCTTCCATTGTCAGAACAACCCAGTCCCGATGGCAGAAAATTGTAAAGGTGGAGGATGTGAAGATGCTTAGTTGGAGTCTTAGAACATTAGGACTGTAGGAGATCTGAGGGCTCTGGGCCTCACCCTTCTGTTCTGCAGAGAAGCATGAATTCCAGCCAGGTGTGAGTTGCCCAAGGCTCTGTGTCTACTTTAACAACTCCGACATCCAGGGGTTCCACTATAACATGTGCACCTTTCCATGTTTTTGAGGTCCTCAATCACATTATTAGGCAAAGAGATTTTTCTTATTATAAAAAAAAATACTTGAAGAATAGTATTACTTTTTTTGGCAGTGATTGCTTCTCACCCTTACAAAATTAAAGTCAGATTTTAAACAATACGCGCAACGGGTCAAATTAAGAAACTTACTTCAGTTTATTATTGTTCATATGCCAGCCTCTCCTCTGAGCCATTGCTAGCATATAAGAAAATGGGAGGCCTTGGATAAATTTCTTAATGTGGTGATGATTCTTCACAGGACATATTCCCCCTAAAGCAGGTCCATGAAGAGATATTATTTCTTTCAGACTGGAGCAAGACAGCTACCAATATCATCAAGAAAAGTTCTGATAATCTAGGAAAATCTTTGTCCTCAAGCTCCATTGGGTCCAACTCAACATACCTTACATCCAAATCTAAATCCAGCTCTACCACCTACTTCAAAAGGAATAGCCACACCGGTGAGTTATTCTGGCGGTGGGAAAGATGTTCTCTGGTACATTTCTCATCATATTTTTATTGCAATTGCCATATCATGAAGATTGATAGATCACAGTGCCTGTGAGGGTGCTTATGTTAGATTTATGAAAATCAAAATGTATTTGAAGACCTTATCCGGCACTTTTGTGAAGATTTTGTCTTTTTTTTTAAACCTTTACAACCAAAATTGAATCCACATAGCCATATTATTGCCTCTGAATATTATTTGCTTCATTTGATTCAAAGCTTAGTTTTCTTTTTAAAATATGGTATCTGAGTTTAAAAGTTATGTTTTTACTTTAAAAATATAGAAATTGAGTTGTAATTACTCACAAGAAAGCATATTTCATGTTTCATAACTTACTATGAAAGTTAATTGGCACGTTGACATAGGAACATGTGGAAACACCATCCAGGATGTACGTTACATTTGAGAATCAATTCCTTAACCATTGGATGTGTTATTGGAAGATGCTATGTAAGTCACTGAATAAATATGATAGAGAACATAATATTTGGAAAGTGATACAGGATGGTGAGAAACACCATCTTTGTTCATCTCCTGGTACTACTTGATATTTACAGTGACCACAGGTTGTAACACTGAGCATGTGTATGACCAATCCTGAAGACAGTGTGGAAATAAAGACTCTCTTGCAGTACTTGATAGCCAGCAAATGGTGTGAAATGTTGCAATCTTTTAATAGTTCTAAGGAAAATAGAAGAATTTCCACTTTGAAATACTAAATATACCTCAAGCAAACAGCTGTCACCACTTAGCACCCAACACTTTCCTCATTAAAGATGCTTCTAAAAGGATAATAGAAATAACTTTTTAACTCTGAATTTGTTTAGTTATTAAACATAAGCAGAGGCAAATGGCACTGAAGAGAGTAATATTTGGTATTTTGCAAATAGTATGATGTGCAGTGTATATGTAAATGTTCACATTGCAAATACTTAAATTTCAAATGACCTGCATATACATTTGAATCCTTCCACATGTCCCTGCTTGCACCACGATCTGTGTACCTTGCCACTGGAATGGCCACTGCCTGAGATTTAAGATAGCATTATGGAAAAATGTTTGAGTGGTTAGAGAGTTTGTTAATTCCAAAATTCTTAAAGATCTAAAACTTGGAACAGGTTAGGCCAGCAGTTTTCAAAGTTTCTTAGAGCAAAGGACATTTCTGAGAATCAAATAAAAGCTGTGGACTCTCTTCCAGAATAAGATACAGCCTCTGAGTCCTGTACACAAACAGTCTACCTCAATTAAGAGGTCTGTGTATCCTTCTTTAAATACCTCTGTAAGAAATTTGGTGACAGGTATATAGTCTGAGATAGGTTATTCTACCTAATTGGTAGTTTCCTGGCACAAAATACATTTTACTTATAATGAATGAATTTTTTACTTTATTTAGTCAACCTTAAAATTAGATACATATATGATCATTTCAATGGATGCAGAAAAAGAATTTGACAGAATACAACACCAATTCATGATAAAAACAAAGTAGTTTTTAGAGGAACATATCTCAACATAATAAAAGCCATATATGAAAATCCCACAGCTAACATCATACTCAGTGGTGAAAACAGACCTTTTCCTCTAAGATCAGGAACAAGACAAGGATGTCCACTCTTACCACTTTTATTCAACATAGTATTGGAAGTCCTAGCCATAGCAATAAGACAAGAAAAAGAAAAGGCATCCAAGTTGGTAAGAAAGAAGAAAAACTTTCATTATTTGTAGATGACATGATATTATATATGGAAAACCCTAAAGACTCTATCAAGATTACTATAAGTGATAAATGAATTCAGTAAAGTTATAGGATACAAAGCTAATATTCAGGAATCTATTGCATTTCCTATACACTAATAATAAGGTGGCAGAGAAATTAAGAAAACAATCTAATTTATAAGAAAAAAATAGATACTCATTTTGCCTACACTTCAAAAAGGCAAATAGTGTGTATTCTATATCAGTTATGAATGAATAGGGATTTGACCAATCAAATTGTTGTCCTCTTAACACATGTGAGAATAGCTAGAAAAATGTCACCAGGGGAGAGATGATGACAGATAGATCATTTGGAACAGGGGACATTTTGGAAGTAGTAATGAAATATTTAGAAGTATTTAAGGATCATGGATAAAACTGACTAAAAGATAAAAGGAAATTCAGAAATTGAGGTACCAAAGAAAAACTTTGCTATTTTAAAATGTTATGTATGTTTTTTAAGGAATGTATTAATGTTTTTCTGTTTCCCATAACAAACCCTTGGGGTTAAATGAGTTCTTGTCATCTAGCATAAAGATATAGTCAGCTATATGACATTACTTCTGCGATATAGTAATTGATGGTTTCCAATCAACTGATGTATGAATGACCTTTAGCTACATAGCCATTTCTCAGTAGGACTGCTGGTGTACTTGGGACACTCAGAGTATGCAAAAAGTCACTGCATATCATCATGGATATCTAGTTAATTTATTTCTTGGAATTGATCTAGAAATTCATATGTTTATGGTGTAGATAATGTCTTCTAAGAGCATTCCTTCAGCAAAAGTGGATCATTCAGGTAAACTTCTATTACTTTTTGAATGCATGAATTTTTTGCAAGGTAATAAAAGAATGTTTGCATGGATTAAACTAAGACTCTTGCTGCGCCAGCAAAATTGCTTGTTCTTTACGATACTTCTCGGCTAGCACAATGACAGTCCTGCACTGAGCTGGAATTTCTGAAATTTCAAATGGTTGTGGCTGTGCTGGCTCTTCTCTGCATGGGGGTGTCTGCAAGCTGCTCCTTCTAGGAAATGTACCATGCTCTGGAGTTAAGGGATCACATATAAGGTAGAATAGTGGGGGGAAGAAAAGCAGTACTTGAGAAGTTTGTTATAGAAGTTTGTTATAGAAACTCTTTACTCTTCCATTGCTCTTATGAATTACTGGATATGTCATGGTACATTCATAGAAGTCATAATAGAGAAATTGTCAGTTCCAAGCCTGCTTTTTGAAGATTTTTGTCTGCTTGACATTTCAGCCTAGGTCAAATAATAGTTCATTTCCCTAGCCCCTGGTTTTCAAACTTGCAGCTACAACCAAAATCTCTATTGTTATTGATGTAATATCTAACCAGAGGATTGGGAATAGCATATATACTGAAATATAGCCCTTGCTCAGAGTTTTACTTTATTCACTATGAAGACCCAGAAAATTGGGTCACACATTTGGAAGGGACCTAATCAAAATATCTGAAAGGTGTCAAGCCACTGAAAGTTGTCACTGAAGCAAAATGAGTGTATCCTTGAAGCTTCTTTGAGTGTGTGTGGTTTTCTAAAAACGTTAAGCACAAATTATTTGTTACTGATATCTAAATCAATAGAAAAATCCCCAACAGAAAACCAATGGCTAGTGAATATATGAACTGAAAGAAACACAGAATCAATCAGCTTTCTGAGAGCTAAATGGGGAGGGGCCCTTCTACAATGACTCCCTAAACCTTTTTCTCACCAGTCCTGGTATGTGATCATTCTGCCGTGCTTCATGAGCCATCTATTCTCTCTTTCTTCCTTTAGTATGGGATGAACACAACATTTCCTCTTTTAGTCTTCATTTTATTTAGTGTCTGTTTCAACATAGGACAACAGTTAAACAATTTGAGTCATTTCCAAAGACAACAGATACAGTGATGATGGCTTTTATCAATTACTGATGGATTTTTAATGTTGTGTCACATACTGGGTGCAGCTTACTCAAAGCATAAACATGCCTGCAATGAACATTCCAGATTTGGAGCCATGATTCCTTTAGGCAGTTTTTCATCATAGAGTTTTAGCTTCTTCTGCAGTGAATAGAGAAGGTACAATGTAGAGAACTGAGTGCTTTGTTAAAAGGTCACATTTGCTCCTTCATCTGGTGTGAAATCTCTGTGGCTAATTTTTGAGTAGAATTTTTCTCCAAAATGTGTTGGGAAGGGGAGGAGTATAGATACTTACAAGAAGGTACTTACAGGGTAAATGAAAACAGCCATATGTATTTATAAATAATAGAGCTTATGTGAATTTCAGAGACTATCTGAACCAATTTTAGAAAGGTTTTGGGTCTAGAGAAATAATATTTAAATTGTATATGATATTGAGTGTTGAATCACTGAACTGTACACCTGAAACCACTATTACACTGTATGTTAATTAACTGGAATTTAAATAAAAACTTATACATAAATTAACGAATTTGAGAAATTCAGAGCAGAAATGTATTTAGCAGTCCTTTATTACTACCAATTATTTTGATATTATTGCCATCAGCAATAACATCATCCTGAGACTATGGCATAGTTAATAAAATACCCTTTCATGTTTATTTTCATTCACTTTATTCCCCCAAATCCTTTAAATTATATTTTATAAAAACTTCCTTTATGAAAAGTGTCAAACGTATATAAAAACTAGAGAGGACAGTATGATGAATCCCCTTGTGCCTATCAACTCATGGTCACCTTCCCATTTCTCCCTCCCTGTATTATTTGGAAATCATATCTTGGACATCAAACATTTCTTCCATAGATGTTTTGGCATCTTTTATTTGTTATATAATCTGTCCCTGCTTTTTTTGAGTTATTTGCCAAGTATATTTTTGTAGCAATTTTCTAATTATTCTATTCATTGGCTCTGAAAAATACCACTTACGGTAATATTTCTTGAAACAAATTCCAACACAAATTACTAGAAGGCAAATTAGCATTCATTCATGCATGGGAATGCACTTTGAAGATGAAAAGCATAAAATTTTGGAGCTGCCTGTTACCTAACCTAAGAAAGAAACAGAGCTTCATTTCCTTTATGTATTTCTTTAATGTGCAAAATAGTGTCCAGTCTGGTGGCCCTTAGGCATGTCACCCACTCATCTTGTAGCCTAACTCTTTGTATCATTTCTTTCAGACAATGCTTCCATGAACAAGTCCTTGTCCAAATTGACCCATGCCGATGGAGAACAAACATCAATCATCCCCATCCACCAGGTCATTGATAAAGTCAAGGGTTATTGCAATGCTCATTCAGATAACTTCTATAAAAATATTATCATGTCAGACACCTTCAGCCACAGCACAAAGTTTTAATGTGTTTAGTAGAATAAAGAAGAATCTGTCTACAGAAATGTGAAAATCTGCAAGCTGTGGAAGCTATGACTGGCACTTGTGAACGTGCTATGACCTAGGTAACTGCATGTTCATATAGGAGGAACGGATTTTGTTAAGAAGGCTTTTGTAAAATTTTAAAATCTGTCTTTCAGTGTATTTCTTCCAAGGGGGCATTTCCACCATCACTAAAACTTTAGTACTGAGAGTAACATGACCCAGTAGGTACAGGGGATATGAATTTTTTAAATATATAATTGGATCAGACTCATCAGAACTCGGGGAGCCAGGGGACATTAAAGTTAGCAGACAAGGGAGGGGCAGAGCTAGGAAAGTGTAGTTTATGGCTCATAAACACCCCACTTTTAGGTTTTGGATATGGCCATTGGCTACATCATCTTTCTCAACAGTGAGAAACATACAACTAGTCATAACTAAGTTCTGGTGCTAGTTTCTATGAATGCAGTAGCATTTCTACATTTTCAGTAACATTTCAACCACAGATACAAAAGAATACTTCATGTCTGATCCAAAGATTGGGAAGGAATTCTTTCTTATTCTACCAAATGCTTAACCTTCAGGACATTAATATGCTTAAGAAAGAAAGAATTTCCAAAATTTTGACCCAGTTAATATGAGACCCTGTAAATTTCTACTATTTCACTTATCCTATGCAAGACACAAGGCTTAAGCGTCATCATTAATTAGAATTTAATCCCATACATTTGAATCAAGTATAATGTTGATTTTCCATTAATGTAGACTTCCCACTACTTGTTGAAGAATGAATCCCTTAGACCTCTGGTTTTTCTCCCCTACTGTCGTTTGAACCCACAGACTTATGGGAGGAACAAAAATTTCCATTAAGCATATTGTGTATAATAGTCTCTCCCTTTTAGGAAATATAATCATTGAGACTCTATGGTCCTGTTCTTGCCCTAGAGACTAAGACATTTCCATTTGCACAATTAGAAAGCCTCTTCCTTTTCAAGTGCTTTGTTCCAGAGAATATAAACTGAGGCATATGGGTAACTTGTCATAATCAAAATAATTTATAAGCACGTGGGTCTGCAATTGCTAGTCTAAAAACCATTTGTACATAAGTCCTCTGATTCTAAGAGCCAGAGCAGATCTGGCAAGATAGATGGTGTGTTTTTTATGAATTAGGTTTCTGCATGCAAGGCATGTATATTAAGCAGTTTTCTTAATTTTCAAACTACCCTAAGTAATATGCTTGCTAGTGAATGTGTTGGAGACGATATTTAAATTGTTTTTAAGTGATAGAGTTGTATCTAGGTCCTTAGAAATTGGTCTCAGTACATATTGTACCTTTATATTTGCTCTGAGTTATCTGTGAAGTATCAGGTTCTGGGAGACATCAGCCTAAGTGACCAGGAGAGAAGACATTCTGGCACCACCAATCTACTTAAAGGCAGAAGCCAGGACTGAGCACTTGAGAGCCTTTCTCTCTGCTCAAAAAACAGGTGGCTCTCAGTCTTAGACCTAGGAGAGTTGTCAGGCTGTACAGCATCTGAGGGGCCTCTCACCTTTTGTTGATCTTTAGTCATAAAGCTATTTGCCAGACTTGACTGGATGGTAAGATAATATGGTGTGGGGTTTTATTACCATTTCATTTTGCAGCAGCATGGAACATTGCCCTAGGAGACATGAGCATTCCCTGGCTTGGCTTTCACAAGGGAGGAGTGTATATAGTAGGAAAGGATAATAAATCTTAAGGTCACTAAGATTCACTACAGTAGAGCCAAATCCTTTTCTATAGGCATATTATTAACAGGCTGCTTATTCTGGCAGAGGTTACATGTAGATGAAAATCAATCATAAATAGTCACTGAATATTCATACACTTTTCCCCAAGCCTTAGAGATTCGTGATAGAATTTCATTAGCTTTCTACTATGATATTTCTATCCCAAAGCTCCTATTTAATTAATAGTAACTGAGAGATAGCTTCCAAAGTGGCTTTGATTTCTACTCATATTCATTCAGATCTGGGAAAATGTTTTCTTTTTTTTCATATTTGACAACGATGTCAACTCTGAGTTAGAAATTTCCAGTAATCAGGTAAGGAGAGATGAAGAAACAGCTGAGTAAAAACATTTAGAGGTGGATTTAAGACTGAGCCAAATTCTACGCTCCATTCCGTGCATGGGCTTTGCACCTTCGTTGGGTTGCCTCAGAACAGAATTGCAGGAATTTAGCTGTGGAGCCAAAATTTAGGTTAGCCTAACCTTGAGAATAATATCAATTCAGCTCCCCTGTTTTTGTTTTTAATTATTTTTCTTTTTTTTTTTTAACTGCATTGTGTTCATCTAGGGTCCTCAGATATCATCGTCTATTCTTATCATTGTTCCCTGCATCGTAAAGCTTTTCTTTGTCCATCATTGGCATAGACTCTTTTGTACATATTTATTTATTTGTGTTTATAAATGCCAGCTCGTTTCGTATCTTATCTTTATATTGCCTGGATTTGTTATTTTTATAATTAACTTTCTTTGGGAGAGACTGTATGTATACATATGTTTTTCTGAATACTTTGTGAAATCGTTTTCTGGAGCAATATCTTTGAATATGATGAATAAACATGACTGTGAGTGCAAATTAGAATTAGTAGTAAGAAGCTACTATAGCTGATTTGCCATTTTAATTAAATGGAAAGTGTTTTTCAAATAAATACTTATGTTGTTCATGTTCCAAATTATTCAATTCCTTTATGAGTAAGCATTTTGATTTCTGACTCTTAAATAGGAAAAGATCATTTGACAGCCGGAAAATAACCCGCCACCAATTAAACCAGTGACATGATGCTACTTTGCCAAAACACTGAGAATGAATATATTACAAAGATCCAGTTCACTGGGGATTAATGCATGTGGAAGTTCTTGAATTTTCTTAAAACGATTGATGTGAAGCCAAGCTTTGGAGGATGAGAAATAATGTTGGTTCCTTTCTGAGGGTGTCTTCAGCATCTTGAAAAAGAGAACCCAGTCAGTAATATTATGTGAAGTTAGGTCCTGAGGTGTTTTTTTCACATTTATAGTTGCTGCTTTCATTGTGGGAATCTTAGAAAATGACAGAATTTAGCCAGCTTCACTTGCATGATTAGAACAGAACCTCCCCACATCCCTTTACTGTGGTTATTTCGGATAACTCTTTTCTGCAGAGGGCCAAGGCCAATTTGGCTCACAGCCCTACTCAGTGCTAAGTTGTGAGGCGTGTTGGCCGGTCACCGTGAAATCAGGTCTTCTGAGCCAATGTTCACAACTCCCGGCCAAGCCGTGGTAAGAAAACTGACAAGTGGTTTCTTAAGATTCATCTACAGTAATATAGAAGCAGGCCACTTCGGAAAGCCCAGGGAGTAGCCACAGCAAGCAGACGGGAAACACTGATTTGATTCGCAGGCTGGCCTGTGTTTGTAACATTGTGAAATGTGGAGGAATTGGGCTTTACACACACAGTGTTTTGGAAGCATTTCTGTTTTCAGTTGAATAAAATTCTACTTTTCTCATATAAAGGCATTTAAGATCTCTCTTTTCACTCTCTCACCCTCCCTCCTCACAAGCTTCCTCCATTTCTCCCTCTGCCCTTCTTCCCTCTCCCTTCCTTTCTTCTTCCCACCCTCCCTCTTCATTTTAAGGGAGAATACTTAAAGTAACAGTTTTCTTTTTCTGTTTCCCTAGAGAAAAATAAGAATAAATGTGAAATATTCAAATGTTTGCATTTATATTCTATAGCCTGTCAAAACAAAAAATGGGAAAAAAACATGATGTGCTTTATTACCCCAAGCAGCTTCAGCCCAACGTGGGTAATTTGGACTTGGTAGGAAAAAAATCAAATTTATAAACACGTTTGGATACCAAATACTTCTTTACTCCCTCTCCTAATTTTCAGTAGTATTCTCTAAGGGAGTATTGTTGTTCTAATCTTCCATTAGGGGAAATTGTTGATTAAAGATGGTGAGTAGCCTGCTGTGGCCACATGGGAGGTAAGAGTGGGTTCAGACCTAAGTCCATTGGACTTTGGGTTCACTATTCTACATCAGAGTGCCTTGTGGCCTTCTTCAAAGAACCTGCACCTTAATGAAGGCAGGCATTCCAAGGATGGGATGCATGTCATGAGATTGCAGTGAAAGCTTCCAGAACTTCAGATAGAAGCTCTGGACCAGCAATATGTCAGTGACGTTTTGGTCTTTGAAGTTCCAAGAGATTCTGGTAGGCTTCTCCTGACAGTAAGGAAAGTCATTCCAGGCATGGAAAGTCCATGGCAGTGAGTGCAACACAGCTGAGGTTGGCTTGACTGTGGGGTGGGGAGCTGTGTGGAATCATCAAGAGGCTGAGTCCAGCTCACAATGTAAGACTGGGTGTCTGGGGCAGACACAAGGGAGACCTACAGGCTCTAGGCAGGGAAGGAGCTGAATCCTCACTGCAAGGTGACTTTAGGAAGGTGAGTGTAGAAAGCCAATTAGAAGGCACAGGGCCTGGACCCAGGAAGAACAGTGAAGAGGCCTTTGGAGAACTTGTCAGAAGAGCAAGGGAATTCAAGGAATGGTGTGTTGGCCCACAGGTCTTAAGGGAGTGATGACACCTTCCACAAGGCTTCCAAAGCAACACAAGCCCACCTTTACCAGGCATCAGCCCACTGTACTTAGAATGGTGGTGAGAGGTGCATGGGTGGCTCAGTCGGTTGAGCAGCCGACTTCAGCTCAGGTCATGATCTGGTTTGTGAGTTCGAGCCCCACGTCAGCTCGCTGCTGTCAGCACAGAGCCTGCTTCCCATTCTCTGTCCCCTTCTCTCTGGCCCCCCTCCACTTGCAGTCTCCCCAACATAAACATTTTTAAAAAGGGGGTGAGGTCCCCAGTTGTTCCAGATGCCACAGGGTTAAAGGAGCTAAGAAACAAAGTAAGTCTTCCATGAAACAAAAGCTGCTTATATCAAGAAATGTGGCAGAAGCGGGGAGAAGAAGGGGTGGTCTTATGTGAAGGAGTACAGTTGACCCTTGAACAAGATGGGTTTGAACACAGATCCACATACACATGGGTTATTTGTATAAATACTGCAAATGTGTTTTCTCTTCCTTGTAATTTTAATAACGTTTTCTTTTCTCCAGCTTACTTTATTGTAAGAATACATTTACAAACTATGTGTACATTGATTGTTTATGTATCAGTTAGGTTTCTGGCCAACAATCTGCTATTAGCAGTTAGGTTTTCGGGGAGTGAGCTTATGGTGGTTGTCAACTGCATGGAGGTAGGCACCCCTAATCCCATGTGGTTCAAGGCCCAACTGTACAAACATAAGGGACAGGTGTCTCATGGAGTTTTGCTTCTCATTTATGAATGGAATACAATTAGTTGAAGGTGAAAAGGAAGGCAGAAGAGGGTGGATGTGTTTGTGGAAGGGTTCCAGAGGTGAGAGATTGAGAACTGCAGGGAGAGAGTTGGCCTTGGCAAAGGGAAGAGACGGTGTCCTTTGAAGGTGGAAAAATGATTATTACATGAGACAAGGCGGGGGGGGGGGGGGGTGATAACCAGACCGATAGTAAGGAAAGTTTGTTGAGTTTCCTGATTTTTATCAGTTAAAATAGTTAGAGGCTCATTTCACCTAAGAGAGGTAGTATCCGGATGAAGATCTGAGTAAAATTTAAAAGATTTAGAACAACCTTACAGGGAATGCAAATCCTTGGCTAATTTACATTAAATAAATTAATAAGTGGTGTTTGCCCTTAGAGTAGCTTTTACAAGTATATTCCCTAAGTCATCTCATTCAAATATTTTTATTTGATGTTTTTGAAAAGCTAGTTTATTTCAAGGTCATAACCCAACAATGTTCTGAAGTCTCAAACCTTATTGATCAAGGATTTACTTTAAACATTTATAAATAATTGGATGATGAATTATTTCAGACAAACTCCAAAATCTTTTGAATCTTTCAAATGACATCTTCTGGTTGGCTTGACTTACTTTCATTCTGAATTCATTTAAATGATTTTTGTAAATTCAGGATGTAATTAGAATAAAATATTTGATATTCACATTCAATATACTTTAATATTAATATGGATAGTGTCTGGTCACAGTGCATTGAGAAAATAACAAAACAAAATAGAGTTTGAATACTCTAGGAGCAAAAGAAAGACCTATAGAGCACTGCAGTATTTTCCTGATTTTCCTGTTTCATCGTCCTGAATAAAGCTCAATCAATGAAGGATATTAAGTGATTACAACCATGTAGCCTTCCTACAACGAATTCACTGTTCAGAGCTAACAGATATGTCATGAAACTCTTTTAACTCAAAAGATAATATGTTTACCTGTAAAAATTTGAAATAAAACCATTACTGCCAAATTAGAACTAATGGATCATCTTCCTTAACACGATAGCAATAAAATGCCCACATAAACTTGACACATTATATTATGCTGTTTTTTTTTTAATTTCACATGTGTATGGCTTTTCTACTGAATGAGGTTAATATTAAAGGTTATGTATATGCTCATCATTTTCATAGGTGATAGCATATTGCTAGCCACGTAACAGGTGTGTGTTTTTAATGTTTATTAAATTAAGCTGAAATACATATGTAGTCTGCTGGGTCCATTTGCATTTTATATTTTGCAAAAGTTGATCTCCAAAGTACCTTGGATTTTGGTGGGCTTGCAAGAACATAGATTAGAAATACAAAGTAAAGAGGAAAAATGTATTAGAATTATGCTACCCAAGACCTTTACCCTAATTACTGTCTGTCACCTTATATGGTACAGGCAAGTGCAATAAGAATTTAAAAAAATATCCACCAATTTGGTATTAACTCTAAATCCTTTTTAATGGTATTGGAAAAGGAACTAGCTTCAACTCAAGTCTGAGATAAATAAACATATAAACCTGCTTTTGAGCAGTTGTCTTGGGAACTGTTTAACAGCTCAAACTAACTTCAATATTAGGGAATTTAATGTAAAAGCACAGAGGTACCCATGGAGCCTGGCAACCACATGTGCAAACAGACTTGGAAATCTGGGACCAAGGGATGATGGTTTGAACATCAAGCAGTAATTTTTTTTGTGATGCTATACTTGTTGGTTTTGTTTTTTAAGACTTCATTTTTTAGAGCATTTGTAGGTTCATAGCAAAATTGAGAGGTATGTACAGAGTTTCCCCATATACCCCTACCCCCTACTCATACTCAGCCCCCACCCCATAATCAACATCCCCCACCAGAGTGGCACATTTATCACAACTGGTGAACTCGCACTGACACATCATTATCATCCAAAGTCTGTAGTTTACCATAGGATTCATTTTAGTGGTGCACATTCAATGGGTTTTGACAAATGCAGAATGCTGTGTGTCCATCACACAGAGGATTTTCTCTCTCCCAGAAATCTGTGCTCTGCCTATTCATTTCTTCATCCCCCAACACCTGAGAACCACTGAGTTTTTTACTGTCTTCAGTTTAACCTTTTCCAGAGTGTCAGATCGTTGGGATCATATAGTATACAGCCTTTTCAGATTGGCTTCTTTCACTTTGGAATTTGCATTTAAGTTTCCTCCTTGTCTTTTAGTGGTCTGATAGCCCATTTCTTTTTAGTGCTGTATAATAAATAATGCATTGTCTGGATTCACGGCAATGTATTTATCAGTTCACCTATTCAGGGCATCTTGGTTGCTGCCAAGTTTTGGCAATTATGAATGAAACTGGTTACAAACATCTGTCTGCAGGTTTTTGTGTGGACATAAGCTTTCAATTCCTTTGGAGAAGTACCAAGGAGCACGATAGCTGGATTGTATGGTGAGAGTGTGTTCCATTTCATAAGAAATCAGCAGACAGTAATGTAGTGAAGCTATGGTGTTTCATCTTTGCACACTGATCCGTATCCGCCGCAGACTCACTTCCTCTCAAGACCTCATAGCTATGTTGTACATGAGGTCTGAAATTATCATTGTGCCAATGCTGGCCTCAACCCCAAATGTGAATTTACATCCCTGGTTCGGAATACCGTGTAACCTCAATTTCGGTATCTCTTCATTTAAATTCTTGAGAAAGACCCCCTGATTGGATTAAGAGGTACAACCTTCCAGTAACAAAACAAATTACAGGGATGAAAGACACAGAATAGGAAACATAATCTATAATATTGTAATAACGTCACATGGTGATGGATGGTACCTACACTTCCTGCGGTGAGCACAGCATAATGTATAGAATTGTTTTATCACTATGATGTACACCTGAAACTAATACAATATTGTCCGTCAGCTATGCTTTAATAATAATGATTTTAAAAGAACAATAAGAACCTTACAAATCAGAAAAAAAATAATTAAAAAAGGCCCTAGTTGACCCAGCTTTATTCAGGGGGGGGAGTATACCTTGTCCAAGAACACACAATATGACTGGCCGCCACAGGCTTACCCATCAAAGAGGCTGTGGATGGGAGAGGGGTGAACTTATTCAGACAGGACAGGTGGATTATGAAAAAAAAGCGAGTTATTACTAGCTCACTGTGTCAGCTTGGGTCATCCAGGGAGCAGTATGGATATAGAAACTCAAGTGATTTACTGGGAATAACACCTGTGAAAGACAAAGGAGCTAGAGAGGGAGAAGGGGGGGGGCAAAGGAGCGCCTGCCTGCAGGTGTCACACCCATTTAAGGAGAGTTGGAGGGAGGAGGATGGTGTAGGAAGAGCCCTGGAGTGCAGTCCAACTCTGAGGAAGTCCTGGCAGCCCAGCGGGGCACCCTGGCCCCAAGATCTCTCATCCCTGTGCTCATGTTGGGTGGACACGCTGGCCCCTCCACTCCCCACCCCCCCACCCCCCGCCCCTCAGCTACTGGCTCGGACCAACTAGGGAGAGACGGTCCTCAGCTCTACACGGGCAGCAGACCTCTGAGGCGCCGAAGCTAGAGGCCATCAGCTGACTCTGCTTCTTGCAACAAGTTCTCTTTTGAAAGATCCAAGGGGCGTGCCCCTGGGGGCACCCGTCCAAATTCACAGAAATGCAAAATGGCTAGACAGTCTGCCTCGAAGGCTGTGCAGCCAGGAGCCATGCAGAGTCACCCTGGTGCAATGCTACCAGGCACCTTCCAAGTGCTGCTGACACGTGCCCAGCGGACGCCAGGTGCAGGACACCACCAGTGAGCAGTGTCTTCAGCCAGAGATTTACAAAGAGAAGAGATTTTAGTAATTAAAAGGGGGGTTTAGAGATCAAATGGGACTATTCATTATTCACATTTCTCTCTCTCTACGTTTACCGTGTGAAATCAAGAGATGTTTAGGAAGCATGATGAATTGAGCATTTGAAAATTAATTTTTATCCCCATTTTGTAAGCTCACCGGTTTTGTTGAATGTCTGTTGGGTTGCAGAGAGAGCAGTGGTAATTTGGCTGACAACACTCCAGTATTCTTTAGACTTGCTTTGTCTGAGCTTCTGGTAAATACGTTTTTGTTCTGGCTAACTTGTTGCAGTTAAAGAAAGTCTGAGATCCCGAATAGCTAATTAGCCTGGGCTCTGTTACTATCTGTTCTAGCAGTTTCTACAAGTAAGAAAACCACGGTAGAGCTTGCAGAAAGGAGAGTAAGGTACGTTAGTGGTAATTCGTAGGGTAAGAACTAGAGAAAACAGTCATACAGAATTAGTATTGTTTAAGGTTTAGAAAGATGTGTCGGTCCCATTTTGCTAAAGTCAACAGTTCTTCACTCTGAAGGAATCATACAATGTAGAAGAAACATCACAGGCTTAATTTTTAGGAAAAATTTACTCTTTTAGCAATGGCCTATGCTGCATGACTTTAGTCTGTCACCTATCTGCAGTGGGCCTCAGTTCCTCTGGTAAATAAAAGAAGCTGATTAAGAGCTCAAACGTTTTCAGCCCTAGAATGTTGTAGTTCCCTTTAATTTCTTTAAATATAAAAATACTCATTGTTTCCATTTAAGCACAGAATCCGATGTCTAAAAACAAATTGTCAACCAACACATCTGATCTTCAATCTGAATTTTTCAAAGGAATATATGTATTCTATATCTTTTTATTTTCAAAATAAAAGCCTTTTCTATACACATACTTTAATATTTCCAAGGCACTAATGAAATCTTTAGGGATTAAATTAGTAAGAAGATTCACTCTCAAATACAAAGGAGAAGATGGCCCACCAGGAAGTCAGTACTCATTGTGAAAATCAGAGATAAAAACCCCAGTTTTCTTTGAACAAATCAATGGAATTAATGATCCCCCCCAACATGGATACAAAAAAAAAATCCCATTTCTCCTCCCCAGCTGTGTTACAACAATATGCACAGCCACAGGGGGAAAGAAGAGAACAGATCAACTGGAAACACAAAGAGAGCGAGGAAAACAGATTTGCCAGTTGCCAAGAATGGTCCTCAGACGTGCAATACAGGATCTCTTGCTGGGTGAGTGAGAAGTCAAAACCAATAGGTTTCATTTAATACATACACACGTACGTGCCTCACAGCAGAGAGGAGTATCTTACCTTTGCCCCTGGATGCCTAAGTCAGGTCTGCATTCAAATTAGAGAGAGCTGTTTGCATATAAGTTATGGAAGGCAGTCCTTAGCACAGAACGCTGCCAAAGATCCAAGATACACTTTGAAGAGGTAATATTTCATGTGATTCCCTTTCAAGGGCCCTCAGAGTCTCTTCATAAATTGTGAAATATGAGTTTACAGACATCATGACAATGGGAAATCGTCTATGGCAATGCAAATACTGGGGTGGAGCAGGGGAATGGGTTGAACAACTTGGCAGTCAATACAGCTATTAGATTAGTATCTTTTTTTAATGTTTCGTTTTTTTGTTTTTTTGTTCGTGTTTTTTTCCTTGTTTGGAGAGAGAGTGCGAGCAGGAGAGGGGCAGAGAGAGAGGGAGAGAGGCTCTCCACTCTCTCCGTGCAGAGCCTGGCAGGGCTCGAACTCACGATCCGTGAGATCATGACCTGAGCCGAAATCAAGAGTCAGACGCTTAACCACTGAGCCACGTAAGCACCCCAGATTAGTATCTTAATGTTAATGCAGGTATATTTCTGCAAACATAAATTGTCACTAGTTTGATTAGTCTGCTTCCAGTTAACATTCTAACCTGAGGGTAAAAAAAAAAACTTGTTTCCTCAACATTTTTGCTAGAGATCTATCTATGTATGAATGTGTATACACATGCACACAGACTGCTTTCCAAATAACGTACTCAGAATTGTTAAAAGAATATTTTCTTGGGGTGCCTGGGTGGCTCAGTTGGTCAAGTGGCCAACTTTAGCTCAGGTCATGATCTCACAGTTCCTGAGTTCGAGCCTCACATCGGGCTCCATGCTGACAGCTCAGAGCCTGGTGCCCGCTTCGGATTCTGTGTCTCCCTTTCTCTCTGCCCCTCCCCCACTTGTGCGCGCGCGCTCTCTCTCTCTCTCTCTCTCTCTCAAAAATAAACATTAAAAAAATTTTAAGGATATTTCTTCTCAGAAATAATTCCAAGCAAGTACTCCAAACATAAGAGTTAGAAAATGTTTGGGGCACCTGGGTGGCTCAGTCAGTTAAGCATCCAACTCTTGGTTTCTGCTCAGGTCATGATCTCACGGTTCATGGGACTGAACCCATAGGGCTCAGCACTGACAATTTGGAGCTTGCTTGGGATTCTCTATCTCCTTCTCTCTCTGTCCCTCTCCCTACTTTCTCACTCTCTCTCAAAATAAATAAACATTAAACAAAAATTTTTAACAAAAAAAAAAATGTTTTACTAGACCTTTGCCACAGTTACAGAAAAATCCATCTGTAGTTACAAACTATTGAGTTTTTGTTTTGTTTTGTTCTGGTTTGATTTGTTTGGATTTTTGTTGTTATTATTGTTGTTGTTGTTGTTGCTGTTGGTTTTATCCACAAAAGCTATAAAGAATTACTAACATAATTTGGCTTTCATTCTCAATTGATGCAATTGAAATTGAATTGAATTATTGATGCAATAATTCTCAATTCACTTGGGAATATTTTTCAAAGGATCTTTCTCTCTAACTTTTGTTCTGCTATCTTGCATAGTGTTTACTCAGTAAAAGCACTAAGCATTCTCTCCCGAATCCTTAAGTTGATTTTTTTCCCATATCTCGCTTCGCGTGTATTTGGAATGAAAGTGGTCACGATTAGCCTGGAGTCACAGTGAGGAGTAGGTATTTCCATAGCCTTTCCTTGTTTTTAGCTGCCTCTTTTATCCACCAATCTCCCCAGTGTGAGTGACTGCCAGGGTCTCTAAGCACATCCAGAAAGATCTATAATGTGCAAACCCTTGCTTTCTTCTCCGTAGTCACAAAGAAGTAGCAAGGTAAATCCATTGCACCCTAACCCCTCCCTCCTTCTAAATTCTCATGAGCACAAACCTCTGTAAGTGCAGCATGGGTTTTGGGAAGGATCTGGAATATAATGTTTCCCGAATAATAATAGTGTCATATTCTAAAATTCATGGAAATGGGCTGTTAGTTTTCATGAAACATTCCTTCCTGTACAAATTGTTGCCTATTGTTTAGGCAAATGAAAATGGTCTGCTAGAGGACTGGAAGGCAAACTGAGTCCTTATCTGTTTCCTTGTCGGAGAAGGAAGCAACTGAGATTATTGCCTTCTTTCTTGAACCCTGAAGCTCAAACCTAGAGACAATCAGGGGGTGGTTGGCATCATCTTAAAATGATAGTCTGTTTACTTGATCAGCACACTGGGTTTGATTTTATATGGGGACAGTAAAGCTCATTCATTCAATGGTTGCATTGAGTATATATAGATATATGTGTGTCTATGAGTTTATGTGTGAATATATTCATATATGTCAGAAACTATATAACACACCTAACATTATTGATTATTTAGAGTTCTCCAGAGAAACAAAACCCCCAGATACAGAGAGATTTATTTTGAGGAATTGACTCATGCAACTGTGGACACTTAGCAGGCCCAAAATCTGACGGGAGAGGCCAGCAGCCTGGAGACAAAAGAAAGAGTTGCAATCTGCATCCAAAGGCAGTCTGCTGGTAGCATTCATTCTTGCTTGGAAGAAGGTCAGTGTTTGTTCTATTAAAGCCTTCAACTGATTGGACAAGGCCCACCCGCATCATAGAGAGCAATCGTCTTTTCTCAAAGTCCACCTATTTAGATGTTTATCTCACCAAAAAAACACCTTCACAGAAATACACAGAATAATGCTTGACCAGTTGGGCACTGTTGGCCAGCCAAGCTGACATGTAACATTAACCATCACCAGTATATTAATAGAGAGGGACTATGCAAGGTGCTTTTTGCAGAATGGAGTGATATTAACCACTTCATATATCTCTTCTCATTCTTGGCCCCATATAGGGTTAGGACATTTTTGGAAGGCAAATACTTTAGCACTTCCTGGAGTTTATAAGGGGCAGTGCTAGCTTATGTCTTTGGAAACTGTCTCTGAAAAGGCTAACCTCATCGAATTGGAAGGAAGTCATATGGCCCTGCCACCAACTCCTAACTTGTCTGGACCTTATTTCTTCTTAATACTATCTTTCCCTTCATTTGAGCTATGGAGTGCCCTCCAAAAGCTTTACTGTCCCCATATAAAATGTCATTAATTTCAAATAAAAATGTTAATACTGATGGTTCTTTCTGTCTCTTAAGTGTGATTGCCTTAAATCAGAAGTTGATAGTACAATGTTGTGAAAACAGTAAAGGATTTGCCATTAAGAAATAAGTTTTGCAGTCCTGACTATCACTTTGTAGGAAATGTCTTTCTTTCCAAGCCATGGCTCTCTCATCTCTAAAGGGAGGTTGATTCTGATGATGATAAAAATAACTCGATTGGAAAGATTAGTTGAGATAAAGTCTGGGAAAGTATTTTATAAATGATAAAAGATGATGGCCTTGATTAGTATAACCAGTTTTCTATTAAGTCAAATTCCCTGAGTTGTAGAATCCTGAGCCTGATTCAAGATCCCAGCTCTCTGAACATGACTGGAAATTGTGATTCCTCACAGAAAGAATCTCTTGTATCTCCATGGGTTACCAACTTGTCACTCAGGAATTTGACCTTAGACTTAGGGACTTCTACCTAGTCTAGACTGGGTGGCCCTGGCCAATACACTGTCTCCTTCCTGGAATATGGAATTCTCTATCAGACAATCCCTCACTTCAGGCAATGCTTTTCTCCTACAGCACAACCAGTAGACTCTGCAGTGGCTGTAATGTTCTCAGAAAATTACTAGATATACCTTCTGTCCTGCCCGGATGGAACTAAAAGCAGAAATGTGAAGTGTCATCAGGCTTTGTTGCTCCTGGAGAAAACGAGTGTTCCTGATGCTGGTGACAACCTTGTGCCTCCAATGCCCAGGCTCTCACATAGCAATGTAAACATAGAATCTTAGCCGCATTCTGCAGACGTTGCCAACTTGTTAGTGGAAAAAAACCCGAAGTGCATAATGTCTCCAAAATTTATGATGTTTTCCTGTCAGAATCCGGGTTTCTAGCTATGCTAACATTCTCCATCTCTTAGAAGAATTTCCTTTTCGTTGTGGCTGGTCTAGAAGATATGTTTCTGTTTTACTATGATCTATCATGGCATTTTCATACTTCAGTAAGACTCGTTACCCTACTCTATCCTGATCATTTCTCAAAATAACTGTCAAATAGTAATACTCTATTACTAGAGTAATCATAGTAATCGCAGAAAACGTTCTCTATTTATTCTGCACATAAATTTCTGTGTGTAAAATCACCCACATCCCTGTTAGATCCTGTAGCAAGTGTATATACCATATAGCATAACAAGTACTAAGATTTTGTGAAACATCATGTTACTGTTTTATCAATTTTCGTGGAGAACTCTTTTGCATTGATTTGTTTCCTTTGTTTTTAGATTCTGTATTTGTAAAGCTGTATGTTCTAAAACTCATCCAAACTTTCATTGAGTATATCATGTCATATGTGTATTGAACCTCACACACACAGAAGCCTGATTAGTTTTCCTAAATCTGGGTTCTGACTGTATCACCACCTAGATCTGAAATCCTTTCCCTAGAATTCAAGGCTTTCCTAATACTCAGGTCCCATGATTTGTCACAGACTCTAAGTCCAAAGTTCTCTCTTGTCTAGCAAGAGAGCAGAACGCAGGATTAAAAGCGAGAGATGGCTAATGTCCAGGGAAAGACAAGAACCCTCAATAAGGGTCCTTGCCCAGTTTTTATCAGGATCAAAGGCTCACAAACATGGCAATGGACGTGCACAAAGAGACAATGAATGTGTGAACATTAACTCATGGACGTGAGGGAAAGGGGGTCTTGAGGATATTAGGGGTTAGGGTGTTTGGGTTAATACAAAACAAAATCCTGGCGCTGGGCAGTCAGGTGGAAGGTTGTTTACAGGGGACATGAGGTACCACCTCTGTTTATCTTAGCTAGCCTAGAGGATGAGACAGGTAGGACAGGAGATCTTAGAGTTAACAAGCCCCCTTTCTTTTGTTAATCATCTCCACTCTGGGCTGCTTAACCTGCAGTGCTGCGGTCCAGGGTCTAATTTACCTGTTTACCTAACATAGTTCTTCCCTCCTGTGAAGGCATCTTTCTGCTATAGTACCAAATTGGGGGAGCACTTCTGCCCTGAATACCTAATCTTGGTTATTTCATATACCTATGTTCTATAGTGAGGACTTTGCCCCACCTTCTCTATGCTTATTTACCTAATCTTGTGTACCCAAACTTGGGTGTGAGCATCCTATGGCTTTGTACTTCTTTATGCCCAATGGTTAACTTCTTGTTAACCCATTGGTGGAAGCCCAGGGAATTTCTAAGCTTATTCCCCACAATGATTGATATATATCTATATGGAAATTTGTTATGGGAATTGGCTTACATGATTATGAAGGCTGAGAAGTTTCAGTAGCTGCTTTCTACCAGCTGAAGCCCAGGAAAGCCAGTCAAAGTCCAAGTCTGAAGGCCTGAGCACCAGGGAAGCCAATCGTCCACCTTTTGTTTCGTTTAGGACCTTGACAAATTGGGTGATGACCACCCATACTGGGGAGGGCAATCGACTTTACTGAGTCCACTAATTCAAAAGCGCAGCTCATCCAGAAACATCCGTACAGATATACCCAGAAATAATGGGTAATCCGGGCACCCATGACCCTTGCAAGGTAACACATAAAATTAACCATCACACCAGCCCTCATGAAGAGCAATGCAGTTAGTGATTGTTGAACCCCAATAAGAGAGGAAATACCTGTTAAGAGGCCTCATGGTAAGCCTGAGTCATTGTGAGAAACCTGTGGTAAGGAACTTAACATTCCTTAAAGACACATTTCTGGTTTTGGATTAGTATACTTGTGTGCCTTATATCTATTTTCTTTCCCCCTGAATCACCTTTATTGATTGCATTCATTTTAAGTGCACAATTCAGTAAGATTTGACAAAAGCATAAACCCACGTAACCACTATCACAAACTACAGAATATTGCCGCCTTCCTGAAAGGTCACTCTTACCCTTTGAAATCCCCTTAATCACAGAAAACCACATTCCTGTCACTACAGATTCATTTTGTCTATTCTAAAAGTACAATACTTATTACATAGTATACAGTACTTATTACATACCTATTCAGTACATACATATTTATTTCATTCAGCACGTTCTTGAAATCCATCCACACTATGGCCTCTATCAGTAGCTTTTTCCCTTTTATTGATAGTGTTGTTCCTCCAAATTTTTTTTCTTTTTCATAGTCGCCTTACCCATCATAAGTCCTTTGCATTTCATGTAAATTTTAGCACAGATTGGCAAATATTTTCTAAGGGCTGGATAGTAAATATTTTAGGCTTTGTAGGCCATAAGATACGATTTCTGTTGCAACTACTCAGCTCTGCCATTGTAGCATGAAAGCAGTATTAGGCAGTGTAGAAATAAATGAGCACGGCTGTGTTCCAGTAAAACTTTATTTACTAAAGCAGATGGCTGGCCAGATTTAGCTGGCAGGCTCTAGTTTGCTGACCCCAAGATTTTTTTAATAAGTTGGAGGTAGATATACATATCTATACCTACATCTATCTATCTGCACACCACACACACACACACACACACACACACACACACACAAATACACACACACGTAACATACACATATGCCTGCTGGGATTTTAAATGGAGGTGCATTGAATCTATAGGTCAATTTTGGATACTTGACATCTTAAGAATACTGTCTTCCAACCAATGAATGGTGTACATATCTCCATTTATTTATGTCTCCTTTAATTTCTTTAGTTATGTCTTATTTTTAGTGTGTGTATATATACATATATATATATCTCATTTATATCTTTTGTCAGAGTTATTGATTCATATTGTTAATGTTATTATAAATTGTATTTTTAAAATTTCAACTTTTTATTATTAATTGCCAGAATATAAAAACACAATTGCTTTTGTATCCTGCAACATTGCTAAAGTCATTTATAAGTTCTAGCAACAATTTTCAGGATTCTATTGGATTTGTCATCCAGAAATAAAGCCAGTTTGATCCTTTATTTTCACTCTGGATGACTTTTACTTCTTCATATTTTAGTTCACTAGCTGAAACCTTCAGTTCAATTTTGAATAGGAGGGGTAGCCAAGATGAATTTCATCTTAGAGAATCACTCACTGTGATGTAAACAGAGTCAGGTAGAAAAGTCATATGACCATCTCCATAGACACAGGAAAGTCCTCTTTATCATGAACACCAGTTGGCAAGCTAGGGATAAATGGAAACTATTCTCATCTAAGATATCTACAAAATAAAAGCCACTGTAAATATCTGACTTCATATTAAAATATTAAAAACTTTGTTTTTACATTTTGGAACAAGACAAAGACGCATGCTAACACCGCATCTATTCAACAGGTCTTATCAGGACACCAAGGCAAGAAGAAAAAGAAATTATGAGGATTCAAAAGAAAGAAATAAAAATGTAATTATGTGTAGATGCTGTGATTCTGTACACAGAACATCTAAAAGAATCATAATATAAATTCTTAGACTTCATGAATAAATTTAATAAAATTACTGCATAAATTGTCAAATAATATATCAAATGTATTTCTCTCTCTATTTTTATATATCTGCATCCTATGTATATCTATATATAAGCAATAAGTTACATGAAAATAAAATTATAAAGAGTGCCACTTGAAATAGCATGATAATCATAAATGTGGAGATATCCAAGATCTTTACACTGAAAAATATAAAACATTGTTGACAAAAATTGAAGATGGCCTGGATAGAATAGGGATGTATACCATGTTCATAGATTTAAAAAGTCATTAATATGAAAATATCAGTTCCCCTCAAATTGGTCTATACATTCAGTTCAATCCTATTTAAAATCCCAGTGGGCTTTGTTAAAATCCCAGTTTAAGACAAACTTAAAGATCCAAAACTAACATTTTCATCTATCAAGTCTTATTATAAAGCTACAGTAATTAAGACAATGTGATATTGACATGAACAATTGACAAATACACACATAGAATGGAGTCTACATATAGACCTGTACATTCATTATGGTGTCTTGATTTATGACAAAACTAACAGCTTACAGAGCATGGTTTTTTCAATAAATGATGCAAAATCAACTGAATACATGTATGGAAAAAAAATAGAGTTTGACGCCTACTGCACACACAAAAGTTAAATATAGGTGACTGATAAATCTGAATGTTGAAGATAAAACAATACAGCTTCTATACAATAACATGCAAGACAGTCTTTGTGACCTTGGAGTAGGTACATATTTCTTGAAAAGACCACACAAAAATATTGTTAAATTTTTGTCTTTATGTTTTAAATTGCGAACTTCCATTCATTGAAAGCACCATTTAAGGCATTGAAAATGCACACTTATAAAAAAAATGAAATATATATATCCTGAAAATGACTTATGCCCAGAAGATTTTTAAATTCCTACATAAAAAAAAGAAGTAACCTAACAGAGAAGTGGCCAAAAGACTTCAACAGGAACTTCACAAAATGAAAATTAAAAAAACATCGAGATATGCTATAGACCCCATAATGGCTGCAGTGAACAAACTGTCAATATCAAAAGAACCTAGAACTCCTGTGCATTGTTGGTGGGAATGTAAATTGATAGAACAGTTTGGAAATCTGTTTGGTAGTAATTCCCAAAGCTCAACATACACTCACTTTCTGCCCAGCTAGTTCATTGTTAGATATGTAACAAATAGAAATACTAATTGTGTGCACCAAAATCTGTGCACAAGAATGTTTACCACAACCCTGGGTAGAAGAACCCCAAACTGGAAACAATGTTAATTACCCCAAACTGGAAACAATGTTAATAACCCCAAACTGGAAACAATATTAATGTCCACAAATAGTGCACTAGGTTAAATGTTAAACTGCCTTATAAACACATAACAAAATATTGTTCAGTCAGGAAAATGAAGAAACTCTAGCTATGAAGCTCAAAAACATAATTTTGAGTGAAAGAAGCCAGAGAGAAAAGAACACCATTGACTTCTTTTATATAAATTTCAAAAATAAGTAAAAGTCAAGATAGATACAACTTTGGGGGAAGGCTGGTAGTGACTATGAGGTGACTATGCAGAAGCACAAGAGGGCTGCCTGGGACACTGAGAATGCTCTATTTCCTTTTTTTTTAAGTTTATTTATTTATTTTGAGAGAGTGAGAGAGTGCAGGTGCATGAGTGGGGGAGGGGCAGGGAGAGAGAGGGAGAGTGAGAATCCCAAACAAACTCTGTGCTGTGAACACAGATCCCGACACGGCTCGATCTCATGAACCATGAGATCACAACCTGAGCTGAAATCAAGAGCCAGAGTCTCCACTGACTGAGCAACCTGGGCTCCCCTATTCTATTTCTTGATGGATGCTGATAAATCAGGAATACCCACTTTTTCAAAATTCACCAAGCTGCAGTTATAATTTATGAGCTTCTTTCGTATACATTTTTTTTTTTTTTTATAAAACAATGTGATGGTTGCTAGAAAGCCAGTTCTCATTCTTCTTGGAATATTCTGGAATTTTCCTGAGGTTCTGTAATACAACATCTGCTGTTAAAAGACAATGGAAAAATTGATTTGAGATGCCTACGTACTTTTTGGGAGTATTTTCTGAAGCGTGCCTTTACTATAAACTGAAGTACTCCATTTAGAGATAATCTCTTTTACCTGTTTCCTATGGCTGCTCTAACACATTGCCACAATCTTGGAGGCTTAAAATGATTATTGTCTTATGATTCTGGAGGCAAGAATTCCCAAATCAGTTTCAGTGGGTTAAAGTCAAGTTGTCAGCCAGGCTATGCTACCTTGGAGCCTCCGGGGAAGAATCTATTTCTTTGCCTATCCCAGGTGCTCTGCATTCCTTGTGTTCTGGCCTCATGAGTTTTTCCTTCATTTCTAGAGACAAATCTTTCTCTGCTTCAGTCATACTGTCTTCTTGTCTGTGCACATCATTCCTTCCGCCTCCCTCTTGTAAGGACATTTGTGATTGTGTTTAGGGCCCACAAAACTAACCCAGGATGATCTCCCCACCTCAGATCCTTAATTCAATCACATCTTCAAGTCCTTATTGCCATACAAGTTACCATTCACATATTCCAGGGTTTAGGACTTGGATCTCATCAGGAAGCATACCTTAGCCAACCACCGTGAGCAAGGGGACAAGTGAAAAATCTAATTGACATCCAGGAGCCTTACCATAACATAGCCTTTGAAGGGTTTTATTTTGCTTTTTCTGCCGCTGATACTTTTGTGTGTATGAGAATGACATTCATTCTTACTCAATTGTAATTCAGGAACTCAATGACATTTTACATTAAATATTAATCATCACTTTCCAATTTGCCCAGCTTCAGGCACTCTCTCTGCCAGTCTGTCTCCACCCACAGTTCTGCCACGTGAATTACAGCAAGCAGCGGTTTTGTGGCCCAAGCGTTCATGCTTTATTCCCTGTCCTGTTTGCTGTTGCACCCTGCAACTCTCTAAGTGGTAGCTATTCACGAAGAAGGTGGGGTGGCTCACTACAGACGTCTCTAGAATTTGAATCTTATCGTGTTAATCGCCTGTTGAGTGACGTTAATCCAGTGACTGACCTCAACATTTCAGTTTGACCAACCACAGGCATACCTTGGAGATGCTGCAGGTCTGGTTCCAGACCATCTCAACAGAGCTAATCAAGTGAATTTTGTTTCGTTTTGTTTTGTTTTCCAGTGCATAAAAAAGTTATGTTTGCATTATACTGTAGTCTGTTAAATGTGCAATAGCATTATGTTGTAAAAAAAAAACAATGCACGTAAACATCATCATCTGGCTTTCAGTGAGTCATAATCTTTTTGCTGGTGGAAAGTCTTGCCTTAATAGTGATGGCTGCTGACTGACCAGGGTGTGCTTACATGCGTGTGGTTCCTGATGCCCCCAAACTATTACCATAGTAACATCAAGGATCGCTGATCACCATTATACCATAACAGATATAAAAATGGAAAGTATGAAGAATTTTGAGAATTGCCAAAATGTGACACAGAGACACAGAGTGAGCAAGTGCTGGTGAAAAAATGGCACCAATCAGCTTGTCTGACACACGGTGGCCACAAACATCAATCTGTAAAATAATGCCGTATCTGCAAAGCATCATAAGGTGAAGCACAATAAAATGAGGTGTGTCTGTGTATATGTATGTGTGTGTATATGCATACCAACACACACATATATACACACACATTAATATATATGTATTACATACATACACACACACACACACACACACACATATATACGTATATATAGAAATACTACCCATTTCTCAGAGCTGTTATAACAGTTAAATTTATAATGACACATAAAAAGAGCTGTCAGGGGCACCTAGGTGGCTCAGTCAGTTAAACATCAGACTTTGGCTCAGGTTATCATCTCATGGTTCATGAGTTTGAGCCCCACATCAGCACAGAGCCCAGTTCAGATCCTCTGTCTCCCTCTCTCTCTGCCCCTCCCTGCTTGCATTTTCTTTCTCGCTCTCTTTCTCTCTCAAAAATAAACATTAAAAAAAAGAGCTGTCAGATTGGCTACTCAGTAAATAGTAACTTTGTGTGATGTCTTTCTGATGTGGTGTATACAGTATAGTCATGACAGGGATGATGTAGTTTCAGTAATTTACTATCAATGCTATCATTGCTGTGATCAATTTCAAGTTAACCCGCCTTTATTAGTTGTCTACTATCTGCTATGACCTGGGCACTGTAAGGGATACATTGCTGAACAGCATCAACCCCTCTTAATAAGCTCATGTCTGGTGAGGAAAGCAGCTGTGTGACACAGGTGATGACAATGCACAGCGATTGAAGCTATAAACTTAAGAAAATTTGAATATGGCATTTGGTATGAAGGAATTATTAACTTTATGAAGTCTGATACTAGCACCATGATTATATTAAAAGTCATTATTGATCAGAAATATGTATGGTACTAGTTTCTTATTACTACTGTAACAAATTAGTATAAATCTGGTGACTTGAGACAACACAAGTTTGTTCTCTCTTAAACGTCTGGAGATCACAAGCCTGTCATTTCAGAAGACTCATTTGTCTTCTGGAGCAAGGTGTCAGTATGGCTGATTCCTTCTGGAGGCTCTGGGGGAGAATCCACTCTGCTTCTTCCAGCTTCTAGAGGCTGCTAACACTCCTTGCCATATCACTTCAGTCTCTATTCCTGCTGTCACATTGCCTTTTCTGGTCCCCCTTGCCTCTCCTGTGAGGATACTTGTGATTACATTGGATCGATCTGGATAATTCAGGATAATCCCCCAATCTGAAGATCTTTAACTTAATTACATCTGCAAAGTCTCATTTGCCATGTACATTCTCATATTCACAGGCACTGCATCCCAGAGAAGGGAGAAATGGTGATGACACTTTTTCAACAGGAAAGCTGAAATGCTTAGCACATTTAATGGGTTTCAGAGCTCTAATTACTTAGAAACTCTCTAGGACAATCCATATTTTATAGGACAAACTTTCCCAGAGAAATCACACATCACAGTAACCTACCCTGGCTTCTAAATAAACAAACTTTGCTCACAAGGGCTTATATTAAATATGGTGGGAAGAATTTAGGAATGCCAACGCCTACTTTTTTTCCTAAAGGACCAGGCCCCATAGCAACCGAGACTTGAGAATTTTCTAGGGAGTCAGAAATCTTAGTGTTAATTTGAAATCCTCTAAAAAACAGGGAAAAAAAAAGTCCCATCTAACCAATGGCGCCTTCATCCTTGTGGACATTCAAGCCTCAGAATGTCCACAGGGGGGCGCCCCTCACCACTGTTCAGTTCCTTCTTCAGCCTTCAGGTGTATTTGTTCCCTTCCAGCCTTTCTGTTCCTAGGTTTGCTGAGATTTCTCATTATAAGTGAGGGTTCATGTTTTGTCATTTTGCAGGGCAAGTGAAAAGATTTTATGATCTACAGAGATCATATTTTTTATTTTATTATAAAAGACATAAAATGTTCCCACACTATTTTCTCTGTTAAAGCAATATAAAGCAAAAAAGGAAAAAGTCCCTCAAGATTTCATTTTCATGTTGCAACTGTAATTATAGATACTGCCAGCAGATGGCATTGCACCATTAATAATAGCTGAGCATATGATTAGAACGAGGTGAGTTCAATTTTTAGAGATGGGTAGATCTATATACTTGGGTGTTTATGAATCTCCCACTGTGTGCAAGGTTCTTATCAGACTCTGGGTTGCACTGGTTAATAAGCAAAAAGTGCTCTGACAGAGGGTAGTCCTAGTGAAGTAATGTGTGTAAACTGGAAGAAAGAATAGTCCAAGCTTCTCTTTTTAAATTTCATCTCTCCCTTCCTCACCTTGTTGAAAGCCACATTGCTGAGACAAAATGCTATAGTGAAAAGAAAACAAAACACAGCTAAAATCCTCTTCTATATAAGGAGACTTAAGGGAAATGATTTTTCTAGACAAACAACTAGTGATAATTAGATACATATCAGTTGACCCAACATTTTCTCTAACATTTCGCCACATTGATTTTCAGAGTCACAAATTCAGTGTTAAAGAGTTCTAGCCCTGGGGCACCTGGGCTGGCTCAGTCAATACACCATGGGACTCTTTATCGCCCAGGGTCCCGAGTTCAAGCCCCATGTGGGGCGAAGAGCTCACTGAAAAAAAAAAAAAAAAAAAAAGTGTTCTAGTCCCATCACTGACCCTGGCTTCCTAAGCAAGTTATTTAATCTCTCTGGGTCTAAATGTATTTTTCTGTAAAAATGAACACATTGGACTAGGTAAGTAAGTTCAAATATTTTTCCCAGTGGAATCTTTTTTAAGAAAATCTTAGCTCAGCGTGTCTGTGTGGTTCAGTCGTTTGAGTGTCTGACTCTTGATTTCAACTCAGGTAATGATCTCACGGTTTGTGAGATCCAGCGCTGTGCTGACAGTGTGGAGCCTGCTTGGGATTTTCTCTCCCTCTCTCTGCCCTTCCCCCACTCATGCACGCGTGCTATCTATGGCTCTCAAACAAAATATTAAAAATATTATCCAAAAGTTCAATATATAAAATAAAGTGCTGGACTTGAAGGAGACTTGTACCCCACTTTGTTTCCATCTCTCTTTGAACTTCCTCCCCTTGAATCTTGAACCTCCTCGGAGCACAATCTGGAAACTACCAGCCTGAGTGATCCTGCAAAATCCTTCCAGCTCTAAATAGCCATTATTCCCCAAATTTGTCGAACTAAGTGTGAGGTAGTAATAATCTCAAAAAAATCCTTGCTGCTTGGTAAAAACAAAAACAAAACCTAAATCCTGATTATGACAAACTGGTGCCGTTAGTCATTAAGAACAAAGGGAAACTGATATTTAAAGCATCTTTGATATTTTCCACACAGTATCTTCTGAATAACGACATTATCTTCGTGCTTCACTGTGCTCTCAAACACACGCAGCCAGATTTCAGCTGTGACCCCCCTCCTGGCACGTGCTCTCAGAGGTGAGGCATTTGCCCATGGAGAATGCTGGTTCCTCTGCATTTAGGCATCAACCACACAGGCTTTTGGCTGAGGTAAGTGCCAAAAGCCAGAGGTATATGGCTTACTGCTAAATCAGAGTCGATTGAGCCAAAGAGTTCTGGAAACCACTGAGCCACATAGCCATAGGCAGTGATGGGAAGGGCGACTTAAGGTCGAAGGATGTCGGGAGAGTGGCTAACACAGACTTGAGAATTGGTCGTTCCTGGGTTTACATTCCAGCCCCCTCGACTGCTTCATAGGAAATAGAAGATCTTAGAGGGCAAATTGCAGTAGTCACACAAGAGGAGGATATGGACATCAAGTAAAAGGTTCAGCTGTCTCTCAAGGATTCTTGCAGATGTCTCCAGGCTGGGTCCTCACTGCCCCTCTAGTCGCCTTCCGATCTGTTTGCCACGTAACAGACTGCATGACCTTTAAATTATATGTCAGGTCACATCACTCTGTGTTTAAAACCCTGTAGTGTCCCTTCTTTGCACTTGAGGGAAAACCTAACTCTTCATGCTGACCTACAAACCCTGTATGACCTTTCTCGACCACTCTCCAACCTTCACTTACCACTTGCTGGTCACACTCCAGCCCTACCAACCCTGCCGGCGGCTTCTGGAACAGCGCGTGCCTTTCCCGCCTTTTAGAACTCTTATGCTTACTACTTCCTTTCCCAGAAGACACTGGCATTTCCTAGAGCCTCAGCTAAAATATTTCTCCTCAGAGAGGTCTTCTCTGACCATTCTGTCTAATGTATCAAGAATAAAGTGTGCTTTATTCCCTAGCACAGGGTTTGGAAAATTTTGACCCATGGGCCGAACCAGCCCACATCCTTTTTTTTTTTTTTTTTTTTTTTTTTTTTTGCATAGAGTTTTATTGGAACACAACCATGCTCATTCATTTGTGTATCATCTATGGCTACTTTGGTGCTCCAATGGCCAAATTTAATAGTTGCAAAGTTTAAGACAAACTATGATCTTTACATAAAAAGTTTATTGACCCCTATTTAGTGTACTATCATGTGTATTCTCTTCATCACGCAGATCACATTGCTGGTGTTTTACCTATTTCTGTGCTTGCTCATTTTCAGGAGCCTCTTTTTCTCTCCATGAGGCTGAAGAACGTTTCTGTCTTTTTCTGTTATATGTCCAGGACAGTGCCTAAGACAAGTTCTAAATCTGTTGATATTATAAATCACATTGCTTGAGGAAAGTGATACTTGTTGGAGAAAAATAACAGAACCCAGAATCTCATAACTTACCATGTCCAGGATGCAATCCAAAGTACCAAGAAAAAAAAATATATATAATTGTATCTCCCATAAGAAACTCATTAATTAAAAAGGTTAAAACAGTGGGACACCAGGGTGGCTCAGCTGGTTATGTGTCCGGCTCTTGGTTTCAACTCAGGTCATGATATCGCGGTTTGTGAGCTTGAGCCCTGCATCAGGTTCTGTGCTGACAGTGAGGAACCTCCTTGGGTTTCTCTCTCTCCCTGTCTCTGCCCCTCCCCTGTGCACTCTCTCTATCTCTCTCTCTCTCTCTCTCAAAATAAATAAATAAACTTAAAAACATTTTTAAAGGTTAAAATAGTAACTTCACAGTGAAGAAATCTGAAAATACTACCTTAACCTGGTGATTATAGTTAATATCACCAGTAATACGGTACATATTATGTGCTTCCCAATATAATGTACTGAGAAAGATGAAATATTCTATGGTATTTTTGTCAACAATATGAAGGCTGAATCTAGCTATAAGGAAACATCAAGCCAACTTCACTGGAAGGATGTTCTACAAAATAAATGGCCTGTGTTCTTCAAAAATGGAGTAACCAAAAAAGGAAGCCTGGGTTTTCCATATTAAAGGAAATTTTAAAAAGCATGGAAATTAATCGTAGATTGAATTCCAAACAAGAAATATTAAATACACACGCACATACATACCCCTATAATTTATTTTTGCTATAAAGGGTATTAGTGGAACAATTGGAAATAATTTGAATAAGGCCTGTAGATTATATAATATTTCTGTATCAATGTTAATTTTCTGATTTTGATAGTCATGTGTGGCTATATAAAGAGAATGCTCTTATTTTTAGAAAATACACACTGAAGTATTCATCAATAAATGGGTACCAGGTCTACAACTGACAACTTATTCTCAAATAGTTGAGGAAAAAAAGCTATCTATCCATCTACCTCTCCACTCATTTATTTATCTGTCATCTATAACCCACGGAAGAGAACCTACGACAGGTTGAATGATAAAGCAAACCCGGTAAGATATTGACATGTGGGGATCTGGGTTAAGGGTGAACAGAAATACTTCATACTATTTTGTACTTGTTTACAAAACTAAAATTGTTACAAAATATTATGCTAAAATATGAAGAATGTAGGTTTTAGGGTAGCCTATGGGAAATGTTATAATTCAGTCCTCACACTTCAACATCATTTCACGGTCAATTATAGTTACCTTTGCAAGACGAAACACAATAATTGTTAGAAAGGCTTGATAATTTCATGCCTTCCTCCCCCTCCCACACACAGTAGAAACGAGCTGGAAGGCTGTATAAAACATATTAATAGTGTTGATCTGTAAGCTGTGGATTTCCCGGTGCCATTTATTTTCTTCTTTAAACTCTCCTATCTTTCAAAGTATCTATGATGACCACTTACTACTTTTATTATTGAATCTTTGAATTTCTTCATATTTCCCACAGTCTGAGAGAAACAGAAGGGGTGGAGGGGGGAGACAGACAGACAGACAGGAGGACAGAGAAGCCCTGAGATCTTCCCTGGCTGCCTGGGAGCTACTAAATGCACCTGGAAGGGAAACTTCCTACAGTTGCATAGTGTGGGCTAATGCTTGCAAACTGGGGCCTGAAGCCCTGTCATGACACGATCTGGCTGGCCAGAAGGGAATGTAACTGTTCAGCTCTCCAGGCTTGACCACGTAGGAGTCATTGACATCTGTCTGGCGGCTAGCCTCTAATTCCATTCCTCTTCTCCTCGTACCACCCTACAGAAAGAAGCTCAAGTCAAAGGCATGAAAGCAGTAATATCCACACACAAAGTCAGTGATGACACTGCCAGCTGGAGCCTGACACAGCGAGGTAGGCGTGAAGAATTGAGACTGGCACAGGGCTGGACAGTGACAAAGGAATGCGTGCGAACTCCTGGAACGATTCAGATACTTGCGCGGTGGATGTCTGTTCAGCGTTCAAACCCTGGAAGAGTACCAAGTACCGCAAAATTCACAATTTCCTTTTCCAGGGACAATTTCTTTATTTAATAGCAGCCATGGCAAGCTAAAATAAAGCCTTTTATCCACTAGCGATTTGACTTCTCTCTTACTCAAAGGCACGGAGAGGTTTCTTCCTCCACGCCTGTCTCCTACTCCTGTAGATAGATTTACACCCCACACCCGGCATTGCTCAGCTCGCTAGAGTGTGGCATGTTCTCATTAATAAAGCCACGTACAAGGGTAGGAGCAAGTGCGGGAGAAGGGATGTCACACAGTTTAATTATTTGGTGGGGGAGGGGTGCCTGGGTGGCTCAGTCGGTTAAGGAGCCGACTTGGGCTCAGGTCACGATCTCGCGGTCCATGAGTTCGAGCCCCGCGTCGGGCTCTGTGCTGACCGCTCAGAGCCTGGAGCCTGTTTCAGATTCTGTGTCTCCCTCTCTCTCTGCCCCTCCCCCGTTCATGCTCTGTCTCTCTCTGTCTCAAAAATAAATAAACGTTAAAAAAAATTTTTTTTTTTAATTATTTGGTGGGGGAAGAGCTCAAAGTGCTCTAGTCTAGAGGGATCTTCATGGCGTATGGTAAAGAAATGCCTGGACTCATTAGGCACTGAGCTTTCTGAGTCTCGTCATTCTAGAAGACACCTGTTCTGAAGATGTTTTATAGACTGTGGGGTGGGGGTGGGGGGCATTACCTCACTTCTGAGAGGCCACGTTGCTTCCTGTTTCCACTTTCTTTGTAGCTACATTTCACTCATTCACCCACTGGCCGTTTGGAGCCATGGTGTCAGGAGAACACACATCATAAAAAATTATTTTTCCTGTCATGGCTCAGAGAGAGACAAAAAAAGCCAGCGTGCAATGCCTCCTTAGATTCAGTTCAACCAAATACTTCAGGGAATCAACGATTTGGTCTGGCGTTAAACAGTCTTTTCTGCAATCACTCCATTTTAAATACCAAATCTACCCTAAGCCTGTCCTCTGAGTTTCTGCGATAGGCCGCATGAGGAAGAAACATAGATTTTGCCTCCATGTGCACCACACTTCTGATCCCAGCTCTAATCCAAGGTCACTGTGTGACCTTTAGCAGGTTCCTCGCTTCCGAGAGTTTCACTCTCCTCATGTATAAAATGACATTAACAACAAGTACTTGTTAGAGTGTTTGTATTAGGATTAGAAACAGTGCATAAAAAGAATCTTGCATACATTAGGTGCTTAACCAGGGCAGTGCCTCTTATAATTATTACTACATGAGAATGTGGCTTATCCTTTGACAAGTCCCAGGAAAAAAGGTTTTGTTTTGTTTTGTTCTGTTCTGTTTTTAATATTCTCTAACCCAACTGGCACAAAGAGTTGAGAGGAAATGTTGGAGGGAAGAGGGTAGGAAGGAAGTAAGAAAGGAAGTGAGGGAGGGAAGAAGGAAGGGGAGAGAGAGAAGGAAGGAAGGAAGGAAGGAAGGAAGGAAGGAAGGAAGGAGAGAAATTGGAAGGAAAGAAAGGAAGAGAGGGAAAGGAAGGAGAAAGAAAGGAAAGAGAAAGAGAGAAAGAGAAAGAAAAAGAAAGAGAAAGAAAAGAAAGATGAAAGAAAGAAAGAAGGAAAGAAAGAAAGAAAGAAAGAAAGAAAGAAAGAAAGAAAGAAAGAAAAAGAAAGAGGAAGGAAGGAAGGAAGGAAGGAAGGAAGGAAGGAAGGAAGGAAGATTGATTCAAGAAAGAGTCTATTAGGATATTCTGGAGACCTGAGCTCTGTTCCCTGCAGAAATTTAGACATAGCCCCTGGGGCTGTGCATTTCATTTTATACAAAATGAGGGCATCTCTCGTTGAGGGATGCAGTTTTTGAGGAAGCAGTTGCTGGGCGCTGGCTTGAGAAAGAGTACACTGCCCCTGTGGGCTGAATGGCCAGCACTCTCTCCTCTCCCCATCCCCAGTGGAAACTCTGCACAATTTATCTGAAGGTACTTCATTTCTCAAGGTGAGATTTCTCCCACAAGAAACTTCCAACTGAGAATTCTAGCATCCAGAAGCCCTCACCTGCAGCCTCATGATAAGAAGCACTCCCTGCATTTAATCTGTGTCAGCTCAGCACTTAGTTCTTTGAGAGTTAAAAATATTTTATTCAAAGGAACTTGTGGCCATTTCCTGCTGCTGGGTTTTCATTTCGCCTGGTAAAATTTTACTCTTTTATCTTGTCTTTCTATTTGAGTACTCTTTACATTGTTTTATTGCCTTTTTTTTTTTAAAGTATATTTATTGGGGCCTGGGTGGCTCAGTTGGTTAAGTGTCTGACTCTTGATTTTGGCTCATGTCATGATCTCACAGTTCATGAGTTCATGCCCCACACAGGGCTCTGTGCTGATAGCACAGAGCCTGCTTGGGATTCTCTGTCTCCCTCTCTATCTAACCCTCCCCCACTCCCTTGCTCTCCCTCTTGAAAATAAGTAAATAAACATTTTTTTTAAAAAGTTTATTTGCTTATTTTCAAGAGAGAGAGCACCTGAGCATGAGGAGGGTGGGGCAAGAGAGGGGGAGACAGAGAATCCCAAGCAGGCTCCACCCTGACAGCAAGGACTCAGGACCCTATGGACTGAGCCACCCAGGTGCCCCTGTATTTTTAAATGAGGTTTAGGAAATGGCTGCAGGGAGCAAATAATCCTGAGAAAGGATCATGCCGCAACACGGATGTGTCTTCTTTCCGGTTTGCTATGCAGAGATCTACCCAGCCAGCAAGGGGCACTGAGATGCCCACCTTTGATAAAACTCTTAGGGAAGATGTTGAGTTTAGAATTGGTTTTCAGGGGATTTCAGGAGAACAAGAGTCCATACCACCACCTACACCACCTATGGTGACTCCGAAGAGAGTACTGGGCTGGAAGAAAATGAAGGCTTTGTTTTCTGTGTTCTCAAACTCAACAGCAAATAGCAGTACAGTGTAGGGGGTGAGAGCATGGGTTCGGGTCCAGGCTGCTGCATTTGAATCCCAGCCCTGCCATTCACCAGCTGTGGGACCTGAGGTCTGTACGTGATGTATACTTTCTGCGCTCCGTGGCCTCAATTGTGAAATAATACCACTCCAACAGTTGTTAAGAGGATAAACGAATTAATTTATAAAACTCTAAGAACCGGGCCTGACACATAGAAAATGCTATATTTGAATATTAGCTGCATAAAAGCCACTCTCGCTAATAAACATGATTATGAGTTTGGATCTTCCTCCTGAGCTGCCTGTTTCGTGGAGGGTAAAGGACGTAAGTAGGGGTCTTTGTTATTCCTTTTCCTTCTCCCTCCATGTGTACGTGGGTCTCCACCCTTGCATCTCTGGCTTTACTGCTCTCCATTAATTTGCTTATCAATCATGTGTGATTAGCATTGTCACCAGTTGGCAGATAAGGGTCACAGAGGTCAACTGATCCCTCAGGTCACAGTGCTTGTAGAGAGCAGGGACAGGATTCGCATTCCTGTTGCCAGTACCCAGGGGCTGTTCCTTCTCCGTTTTCCGCAACCTGCAAAGGTACAGACACGCATCCTCAAGTTCTATTTGTAAGAACAATTTTGGGGAACAACCAGGTGCCTTTTCACAGCAGAGGTTCCGTGACATAAGATAGGCCAAAAGGCCCAAAGTGGTTTTATTAGAGTGGGGGGGATCCCAGACTTTTCTATTTTCTCTACTTCTTCAAAATTTTGCTTTATTAAATTGTATTCCTTTTACATAAGATCATGTTTATTTTTAAAGCATCAATTATTGGTAGAATTGTTTTAATGGTCTCTACTTAGACTAACTCTGGCTATTTGCTTTTAAGGAAGAGATTCAAAGACTTCCCCCTCCCCGCCCCCAGACATGAGAACCCAAGAGTCTGGGCTACGGCTGGAGGTGGTAGGATGGGGCAGTAATACCTAAACGTATGGGTGTCCCCTTTTTCCAAATCAAAACCCGTATACTATCTTCTCCCTTTCAATCTGAGAGGAATTGTTGACCATCATCAGTTCAGGGAAGCTGCTTTAATTCACAAACAGGCCAATCCCCAGCGTTTCCCATAAACATTCAGAGAGTACACGGAGGTAGCTGTGCGGCTGCCATGGAGATTGAAGGTAGGCCAGACGCCTTCAGAATACAATGGCCAATAAGGGGCCTCAGGCCCTAGGTAGCTCAGTCATTTCAACTGTTGAACTTATCAACCTACACTCTAAGCATGAATCATTTTGCGGAGCAATTCACATAGGCACCCTTGGTTCTGAAATACACCTGACTTTAATCCCATCCTCTTATAGGGGACAAAACATTGAAGCTGATCAGCATGTCATTTTCCTTGCTGTACTTGGGATTTTCCACCCTATGAGTCACAGTGGGTAGAACCGACTCCCATTTAGAGAGTGAAAAGTGTGCCTGCTCTACTGGGCCCTGCCACTGATCGGAGCCATCTCTTCAAAACTCTGAATTGAAAGACTGATGCAAACGAGTAGACAAAGTGACAATGTATGCCTTCCAGGAACGGCAGCAACTCTAGGCACTTCAAAGGGCTGGCAGAGGCCAGGGTGCCCAGGCTGTGTCTGCTGGCATCAGCAGGCAAGTTCTGGCTAGTGATTTTGGAGCCTTTCCCCTGGGCTCCACATGTTTCTGCTTGCGGACCAGCCTTTGTCTCCAACAATTCCATGAAGAGTTGACATCACTCGTACCTCATCCCCAATTCTAATTACATCAGTCAAGACATGTTATGACCCTTTATAGATGGATGATTCCTTCAATCCTTAGTGATCCGTCTTAGAAACCTTTATCAATTCTTCCGACACCAGTAGTGGTAATCACAATGGCTAACATTTATAGTGGCTGTACTATTTGCTATATACTTTCTGGTATTGCATGAGGTAACACTTAGGAAAGACAAATATGGGTTACTTTTTATTGCAATACCAACTTTACTGATTAGGAAGTGTGCCAGGAGTGATTACACAAGTGTCCAGTGTGCACAAGCCAGTATGTGACAGAGATGGGGACCGAATCCAAGTCTGTCCGATTCCAGCCCCTGAATTCAAACCACGTCACTATCACAACTCTGGGGAACCTGACGAACTGTGTTCTACTGCAGCCTGGAAAACTGGGTCAGGCTACAAATCAATCACTATAGAAACATTTCATCCAAATTTCAAAAGGCAAAAAGTAAAAGTTTTGCAAGTCTGAGAGATTTGCTGAATCATATTCTACAATGATTAAAATATTTTCTCTTTTTTTTGCAGAGACGGAGGGAAACATTGGAATGTTAACATTCCTTTGTAGCTTCAAGAGTCAAGAAAGAAGGAATTTAGAGAAAAAAAAATTTTTCTCTTGCTCTAGGTGTCAGGTCCTCTTGCAATATTTCCAGTAGGCAATGTGACTTTGCTAGAACACAGGTCAGTGTGAGCATACCAATTTCTGTCAATTCAAAAATCAAAGCAATTCTAATCAGTGCAACTTTTTTAGTGCCAATTGAAGGCATTATGGGTCAGGCAGAATAACCCAAAAGACTAGATCTGATCTAAATGACTTGAACAGTAAAAATATATTTTTTTTTCCTCTTTCCAATAGGACGCTGATAAAACAGACTTGGAACTCTTAGTGTAAAAATTCTTTCCTAGTAAGGAAGATATTGATAGACCCCTAGTTCCTCCTTCATAGTCATTTAATTCATATTCAGATAACCCTTTAGTGGACCAAAAAAAAAAAAAAAAAAAAATCAACGTCAGGCTCAGAAGTGGTACTTCTTGAGTCTCATTCATTGGTGTTTATCTCCTTAAAGGCAATTTTAAAATTTTCTTTTTTTATGTTTTTGGTCTATCACTATTACTTTCAGGCTGTACCTATTTTTTGATGATGGTGATAATTAAGAACAGGGCAGCCAAACTCTAGAAACCACAATAAACTGCACTGTCTTTCCTGGCAGGAGGGAAACATACTAAGTCCAGCTAGTAAGTGACAGCACATGAGTTGGGTCACAATCCCATATAAAGCTTTGGCTAAATGACTTGGTTATATCATCTATATTTTCCCAACCAAAAGCTGGGAATGGTACCCTTGTGTCCTACAACTCAAAAGTGTTGCTCAAATTAAGTGACTATATGATGTGTTGAGAGTACATTTATAAAAGAGAAGATTTATAAACTTGTCTAGTATCTTCCCTCATGTTTTTCTGTCTTGAAGAAATTTACTATGTCATTTATGCTTGCCTTACTGTAAAATGATGATATATCAGCTATGGCAGGAGAACAAGTTTGATAATGTATTCTTCAAGAAGAACATTACCACTGACTTATGCTATAACCAGCCTTCACAGGGCAAACTAATCCATATTCCATTAGAAGCCCAGAGGAGCTAATGAAGCATACCATTGACCTTCAACCCTTATGTTCTCTGCTTGTTACTTTTTTTTTTTTCTTCAAGTTACTATACCCAGTTTTATTTCTAACGAGTCTCTTCTCTGCTAACTGCCTTCCTACCTTTTCCACTCTGCCTGTCCAAAGTAGAAACACAGAGGCTTCGAAGTGGCCACCATGACATGAACAACCCTCAGGGAGGTTGTGAGCGGCACCTACAATTCTTCCCAGGACTCTGCTCCAACACTTACCAGAGCTTCACTGTGGGTAACAAGAAGCAAGAGATGGGCAATTCTGCTTCCTTGTTAGGGTCAATATTACCTCTGAACTAAACTTTGTTTCTCTGAAATTAGCTTTAATTCTGCCTGCTTTTTAAAATATTTTTAAATGTTCATTTTTGAGAGAGAGAGAGAGAGAGAGAGAGCACGTTCAAATGAGCAGGGGACGGACAGAGAAAGGGAGAGAGATGATCCAAAGCAACCTCTGTGCTGAGAGCAGAGAGCCCAATGTGGGGCTTGAAGTCACAAACTGCGAGATCATGACCTGAGCCAAACTTGGACACCTAACAGACTGAGTCACCCAGGTGCCCTCCCCCTACTTTTGAGGAGAACGGACTCAACATAGGAAGGGTGTCAACTGCAGTAGAATGCAGAAACTTTTCTCAAGATGAGAATCCTGTTTTCCCCTCTAGCAGCTGTAGTGTAGACCATTAAAATAGGCACAACTGGGATCGAATCATCCAGATTATATGCCACTTTACAATGTGACAATTTCCTTAATTTCTCAGAACCTCGATTTTCTTTTCATTTCTCATAGGATTGTTCATATCATGCAAAATCCTCGCGTACCCAATAGGCACTCATGGCATATTGGGTCTTTCCCCATAATAATTTTGGAGAGCTAGAGCATTTAAAAATTAATACACCAACGTCAACTGAAGAATATTTTTATAACAAGCACAAATCACACACACACACACACACACACACACACACACACACACATGCTTAGCACTCACAAAGCTGTATATTATGTAAAATATTTAAAAAGTGTAGTCAGACTCTGAATGCTTTTCATGATTTCTCTGGGAAGGGGGTGGGGTGTAGAATGCAATGCAAATGAGAAGAAGAAACAAGGATTTTTTTAAAGATTATTTTTTAGAGCAATTTAGGTTTTATAACAAAATTGAGAGGAAGAAACAGGATTTTTTACTTCTAATGTTTTTGAAAGGGAAATATTAGCACAAGGCTGATGTTTTACAGAATAAGATCTTCGGGCCAAAATATATCATCAACAACTGTTCTCTGTCCCCAGGAGAATTAGTATTGTTTGGATCATAAAGGAATAAATATTATGAGTCCCAACTGACCAATTAATAGCATGCACAAACCAGCTACTGAACAAATATAGATCAAAAAAACATCTGGCTTTTGGCAATAGGAGGGGGTATACACAGTAAATGCAGTGGGAAATTACTCGGAACTGTGGAGAAATTAACTGTTTTGCCTTTTCTCAAAGAATCCACATCCAAGGTCATGTTATGCAAAAAAAGTATTGGGATGCAACCATCCCGTCTTCCTGATACAAGCTTCAATTCTATTCAATTCTAGAAGTACTTACTGAGCACCTACTATGAGAATCCACTAGATACGTCAACATTTCAGTTGACATTTGTGGGAAGCAGGGACACAAGAACAGTGACAAACACAGACTTTAGTGTCAGGCAGAGAGGGTTTGAAACAAAACTACATCACTTACTAGTTTTTTGTTTGCTTTTGCCTTGGGGAGTTTGATAGTTTTCTCTGTCTAGAAACAGACACTGAGGAGGGTGATGTCCAGACAGATGGACCTTCATGGGGACACGATGATAAAGAGGTAACAATAATAAAGACCATTGGTTGCCTGATGCTTGGTAATTTGCTAAGTACATTTTATACACTATTTTTCATTTTGATAGAATACTGAGGCTAAAGAAATCTAACTTTCCATTCTTGTTTTCTACATCATGAATGATTAAAGATGATCCAACCATAAAGAAGCTATTGTTTGTTTGTTTTTTTAGAAGCTATTGTTAAATTTAAAAGAGTGTGTTTGGATCTTTAGCAATGAAATGAGGACTTTTACAGAAACAGTGGCTTACACATAGCATGACTTCATGTCACCTGGCTCTACTTGGCTCTGATCACAGTTGTAGGAAGCAATACCATTTTAGCAAGGATCAGAGGTGAAGAAGCAATAAAGCTTTTAACAATATGAGGGAGTACGTGCAAAATTAGCCTAAATACAATTTGCTGTGAATAAACTGGAGGTGTATGCCTGGATCCAACTACCTTAGAAGGTAAAAACACCTACCCAGGAACTAGTGGGATGACCAGCTCTTCTTAGAATTTTCTTTTGAGAAAATAATTTTTTATTTCCCCTATTAATAAAAAAAATAAAATAAGTATGATTATAAAATAAGCTTTGTATTAGTCATGTTGGGTTTTAAAAATCTAAAATGCTTTATTATAGTCTTTCGTCTACTCTAACAGGGACACATACCTCAGGATTTGTTTGAGGTGTAATTGACATGCAAGCAACCGCACACTTTGCAAATGGCCAATTTAAAATTTTTGTATAATCGTGTACAAAAATAGTACAATTTTCAAGGTTTTGGCCTATGTATACAACTGTGAAGTCATTACCACAAACAAGACAGTGACCGTATCCCGTATCTACTCCCAAAAGCTTCCTGTCATTCTTTCTAATCCACACCTGCCTCTCTCCGTGCTCTACTTCTTCCCCCAAGCAATCACTAACTTACTTTCTGTCAGTGTAGGGTAATTTGCATTTTTTTCAAGAATTTTAAATAAATGACATCATACAATATGTGTTTTTTCATGTCTGGCTTCTTTCACTCAGCATAAATATTTTGTGATTCACCAATGTCACTGCATGTGCCAGTAGTTTGTTTCTTTTTATTCCTGAGTAGTTTTCTATTACGTGGATAAATCACAATTCATCTAGAGATGACATTTGAATTATTTCCAGTTTGAGGATATCTTTAATGGGGCTGCTGTGAACATTTGTATATAATTCTTCGCATATGAAAATGCTTTCTTTTCTCACAGGTAAAAATATGAGGGGACTGGCTGGATCATATAGAAGGGGTGTGTTTATCTTTTTAATAAACTGATGAATTTTTTCCAAAAAGCCATACCATTTTATATCCCCACCAACGGTGAATAAGAGTGCCCATTCTTCCATATTTTGTCAGGGCTTGGCATTAATTTTAGCATTCTGACAGGTATCTAATTATGGTTTTAATTTGGGTTTCCCTGATGACTAAAGATGTTGAGCATCTTTCCGTATGCTTTTTTGCCATCCCTATGTCTTCTTTGGTGAAATGTCTGGCCAAATAGTTTGATCATTCTTTTAAGTAGGCTCCATGCCTAATATGGGAGTTGAACCCATGACCCCAAAATCAAGAGTCACATGCTCTACCAACTGAGCCAGGCAGGCATCCTGATCATTTTTTAATTGCCATTTTTTCCCTTATTATTGGGTTTTGAGGATTTTCTATATACTGGATACAAGTTCCTTATCATGTATATCTTCCAAATACATCCAATCTCTAGTGTGTCTTTACATTCTCTTAATAGCATGTTTTGAAGAACTAAGGGTTTTAATTTTGGTGAAATCTGGTTATCATTTTTTTCTTTTATGTTTGGGGCTCCGAGTGTAGAATCTAAGAAATCTTTGTCTAACCCAAAGTCACCATAATTTAGCCTATGTTTTCTTCAGAAAATTTTATCAGTTCAGGTTTGACATTTAGTTCCATGATTCACTTTGATCTAATTTTTGTATATGGTGTGACGTATAGCTCGAAGTTCATTTCGGCGGAGAGAGCATGTGGATGTCCCATTATTCCAGCACGATTTCTTGAAAAGAGTATTCTTTCTCTACTGAATTGCCTTGAACCTTTGTCAGATACCTGTTGCCCATATATGAGCAGTCTATTTCTGGATTCTCTATTCTGTTCCCTTTATCTACTTATCTGTTTTTAGGTTAACACCACACTATGTTGATTACCATCACTCTATAAAAAAATCTTGAAAAATTATCCAAATTTGTTCTTTTTCAAATTTGTTTCACATATTCTTGGTTCTTTGCACTCGCATATGAATTTTAGAATCCGATTGTCAATCCTTACTAAAATAGACTGCTGGAGTTTTGATCGGGATTGTTTGCAACCCGTAGGTCAATTTTGAGAGAATTAGTATCTGCATATTGAGTCTTCTAACACATGAACAAGGTAGTATGTCTACAATTATTTAGATATCCGTTATTTAATTTCTCTCAGAAACATTTTATAGTTATCAGTATACAAGTCTTGCACGTATTTTGTCAGATTTATCACTAAGTAGTTCATGTATTCTTTAAAATTTCAATTTCTGGTTGTTCATTGCTTGTGTATAACAATACGGTTGGCTTTGTATATGGAGCTCATCTACAGTTGTGTAAAACTCAGTTCTTGTTCTAGTGATGAGAGTGGACATCACGTGTGGTTTTGTTGAAGAATGGAAGATTGGTTAACACTTGAAAATCAATCAATGTAATCACCAATTTATTAAACTAAAAATATATTCTCTTAAACGATGAAGGAAAAACATTTGACAAAGTCTAATATCTATTTCTGAAAAAAAAAATCTCTCGATACGCTAGAAATAGAAGGGAATTTCCTCAGCTTGAGAAAGAATAACCAGGAAAAACAAAGAGCTAATATCACAGTTAAGTGTGAGAGATTGAACGCATTCTCCCTAAAATCAGAAATAAAGGTGCTGTCACCTCCGTACTGAAACCACTACCGCCTTTCACGTGGAGGGCTTCAATGACCTAACCAGCCTTGTTGCTTCCACTATTTCTCCTTAAAAAGGATTCTCCACACAGCACCCAGAGTGATATATTTTAATTTCTTTTTTAAAGTAAGTCGAGTTAGAAAAGAATTCCAGTAGTTCAATAAACTCCTGCTTAACTTTACCCCAATATATGAATTTACTAATATTTTGCCACATTTACATTCTTTCACTCCTCTTTATCCCTAAGTGCTTCGGCATTAGTTTCCCAAGAACAAGGATATTCTCTGACATAAATACTGTGCAATGACCAAATTTGGGACTTGTGCATTGATCCTGTAATAGTATTTAACAATACATACTTAAAATTTGCCAGTTTCCCAGTAATGTTCTCTATAGCAACCCCACTGCCTTCAATCCAGTATCCTATGTCAGTACTGCACATTGCATTTCATTGTGTTGTTGTCTTTTTAAATCTCTTTTAATCTGGAAGTGTTCTCCGTCCTCCTTTGTTCTTTGACTTCGACATTTTAAAAGATTACATATCAGAATCTGGGCTTACCTTTTCTTTCCCCGCAATTAGATTCAGGTAATGTATTACCAGCAGAAGTACAGCATGATGTATAGTGACATGACGCATATATAATGACTCCACACTGGCTGGCTCCTTTTCCCTACTGCACCCAGTCTCTTGCTCACTCTACTCCAGCTGCCCTTGCTCTGCCCACCACAGAGCTTGGGTCATTAGATTCTCACTGCCCGGCCCCTCCTACGATAGGCTTCTTGAAGTCCCTGTTTGAATATTCTCTCAGATCAGTATATACCCCATAATATCAAAGTAGCACCACCTTGCCCCCCCCCGCCCCCCTGCTCAGCCATTACTTTCTCTCTTACCACCCAGTTTCCTTCATGATGTTTCATATGTTTGAAATGATTGTTTTTATCTATGTGTTTACTTCTTTGCTGTCTCCCCAGATAAGAAGCTCTTTGGGTGTGGGAACTCCTCCGTTTTATTAACTACTGAGTTTCCAGCATCTAGAATGGAGAGAAAAAAAAAAAAAAAAAAAAAAGTTGTGACTTTCTATTTCTCCTTCTGCACTTTGCTGTCATTTTAATTTCAAATATGAAATAAGAATGAGCAATACATTACTGAAGCAAGATTTAGAGTTCGAATCCTAGTATTTAAAACATCAGGCAAGGGGCGCCTGGGTGGCTCAGTCTGTTAAGCGCCGACTTTGGCTCAGGTCATGATCTTACGTTCTGTGAGTTTGAGCCCCCGCATCGGACTCTGTGCTGACAGCTCAGAACCAGGGGCCTGCTTCGGATTCTGTGTCTCCCTCTCTCTCTGACCCTCCCCCATTCATGCTCTGTCTCTCTCTGTCTCAAAAATAAACATTAAAGGGCGCCTGGGTGGCTCAGTCGGTTAAGCGGCCGACTTCAGTTCAGGTCACGATCTCGCGGTCTGTGAGTTCGAGCCCCGCGTCGGGCTCTGGGCTGATGGTCAGAGCCTGGAGCCTGCTTCCGATTCTGTGTCTCCCTCTCTCTCTGCCCCTCCCCCGTTCATGCTCTGTCTCTCTCTGTCTCAAAAATAAATAAACGTTAAAAATAAATAAATAAATAAATATTAAAAAAAATTTTTTTTAATGTTAAAAAAAAAAAAAACATCAGGCAAGGTATCACAGTTGTTGACGTAACCAAATTGTATTTCCATGAAATTTTTCTCTTCTCGATGTTCCTAAGTGTCCCACAACCACTTCTTTTTCTACTTTGTGCCATAGCAAACACACACTTGGCAATGAAAATGAGACAGTAATTTTCTTTATTTATTAAAAAAAAATTATTTTCTTTTACTTTAGGGAGAGAGCACGCACGAGCAGGCGAGACTGGAAGAGGGAGAGAGAAAGATTATCCCAAGCAGGCTCCAAGCTCAGCGCAGAGCCCAACACGGAGCTTGATCTGACGCCCCTGGCATCATGACCAGAGCCGAAATCAGCAGTCAGTCGCTCAATGAACTGAGCCACCCAGGTGCCTCAAGACTAATTTTCTTACCCAATTCCGATTCTATTACAGACAAAGTTTTGAATAGTTTTATAGTTTTGAATAAGTTACTTTCTATAGCTTTAGTACTTAACTCAATCACTGGATTTGATGGAAGGAAGGAAGGAAAAGAGAAAGAGAAAGAGAAAGAAAGAAAGAAAGAAAGAAAAAAGAAAGAAAGAAAGGGAGAAAGAAAGGAAGGAAAGAAAGAGAGAGACAAAGAAAAAAGAAAAGAAAAGGAAAAGAAAAGAGAAGAAAAGAAAACAATTTTCCCAATCATAGGTATAAACATTCATTTACTTTAAAGACCAGAACATTTTGTCTGTCTGTTTCAGGATAAAATCAGGCCCTCCAATCACTTCCTGGACCCAGAAGTTTCTTTAGAGTTTTAAGCACAGAGTATAGAATAGCAACCTGAACATATTACAAAACGTCTCTGTTGGAATCATTCTGGAAATATACACTTAATGTGATGGGAGTCATGCTCAGTTGCTAGGAAATAGGAGGTTTAAAAATATATTGGAATAGTGTAACTATAGAAAATTTCCAAATACTGTGTTCAAATGCTCATTTAAAAAAAGAAAGAAAACCTGGACAAAGATTCACTTATTTTTTTAAAGTTTTTATTTAAATTCCAGCTAGTTAACATATAGTGTAATATTGTTTTCAGGCGTACAGTTTAATGATTCAACACTTCAATACAACACCTAGTGCTCATCACAACAAATGCCTTCCTTAATCCTATCACCTATTTATCCCATCTCCTATCTACCTCCCTTCTGGTAACCATCAGTTTGTTCTCTGTAGTTGAATCTGTTTCTTGATTTGCCTCTCTCTCTCTTTTTTTCTTTTGCTCATTTGTTTTGTTTTCTGAAATTCCACATATGAGTGAAATTACATGGTATTTGTTTTTCTCTGGCTGATGTATTTTGCTTAGCATATTATTCTCTAGCTCCATCCATGTCATTGCAAATGGAAGGATTTCATTCTTCTTTTATGGCTCAGTAACATTCCCTTGTGTATATACCGCATCATCTTTATCCATTTATCAGTCGATGGACTTCTGCACTGTTTTCATAATTTGGCTGTTGTAGATAATGCTGCTATAAACGTTGGGGTGTATGTATCCCTTTAAATTAGTGTTTCTGTATTCTTTGGATAAATACCTAGTAATGCAGTTGCTGGATCATAGGGATCTTTAACTTTTTGGGGAACCTCCATACTATTTTCCAGAATGCACCAATGTGCATTCCCACCAATTATGAGAGGGTTCCCCTTTCTCCCCATCCTTGCCAATACCTGATGTTTCTGTTGTCCTTGATCTATTCTAAAGAGATGAATTTTAATTAAGATTGTTGCTTATGCTTTCATTTATAGTTAACTTAATCCATTTATTTCCTAAAATCACCATATAAACTCATCAGTACTCTGGGTGCTTGTGCATTCTTTAAGTCATTTCTCATTTGTAACTGCTACCAGTTAACGGAAACTAGACTAAAGCTTACCTGATTTTTTTTAGTTCTAGCATTGCAATTCTTTATTCACACACTGACCTGAGAAAAATCTCTTTAAGTTGATAAAATCATGCTATCTTCTCTTATCAACTTATAAACATGTTTCTAAGATTTTTTTACCTCCATAGACAAAGGATGGAGGCAACCTTTTTCCTCCTTCATTCATTATTCAACCAATCATTCAAGAACACGCGTTGAGTATCTCCTATAGACATAAGACCTAAGTCTGTCCCTTGTAAACTAAGAATCCAGGACAGTTCAGGCTTGAGCACAGTATGGCAATTACTATGACAGAACTATGGGTGAGTTACTCTGGAAAGTCAGGAAAACAAATGGAGCTAACTGAGGCAGGGAAAGTAGGAAAGCCATCACAGAGGAGGTACTGGACTTGACACACGATGTATGTGTTCATCAGAGGGGAATGAGTAAAAAGTTGTTCTGGCTGACACCGCGTAAGAAAACAGACATGAGAAAGGCAGTCAGTGGCAATGCCACTTACTGAAATTAGACAACAGATAAACTGGAAGATTAACATGTCAGTTAATCTCCAAATAGTTGTGTAACACCCACTAATTGAAAGCTCTGGGCCAAGGGCTGGGTGTGGGGAAAGTGGATTGTGGGAACCATTCCTGTCTTCCAGGTTATATTCTAAATGGGAAAAGAAAACATAAGGACATTAAACGTAAGCAATGACACAAGGCTATAATGAATGCTAAAACATTTAGGAAAATGGAAACTATACTGATTAAAGCAGTTGGTTCTCAATGTCCTCATTACTCATTCCTACCAGTAAGAAGTGTTTGAGGGGCGCCTGGGTGGCTCAATCGGTTAAGCGGCCGACTTCGGCTCAGGTCATGATCTCGCGGTCCATGAGTTCGAGCCCCACGTAGGGCTCTGTGCTGACAGCTCAGAGCCTGGAGCCTGTTTCAGATTCTGTGTCTCCCTCTCTCTCTGCTCCTCCCCTGTTCATGCTCTGTCTCTCTCTGTCTCAAAAAATAAATAAACGTTAAAAAAAAAAAAAAGAAATGTTTGAGGGTGCATGCCTTTAGATGCATATTTATTTACTTAGAAACAGTGCACTTACACTATTGCCCCGATTCATTGAGATTAATAAAGTTTAGTTTTTCTTTTTAGATGAAAGCAAATAGAAATAGAAATTCTCCAATGGATGTCCTTGTACAACTCTTAGGCTGCACACACCTCCTTGGAAGACCACTAACTTTGAGCATTTAGACAGAGTTTCACAGAGAGTATATTTTCCTTTTTCACAGCATGGCATAGATTTGGCCCAGAAATGAGTGACATTTTTAAGGAAGAGTGAAAATGGGAACAGGATGTGTTCTAGAAAATTCAGGAAGAAAGAACTTACTAGATCTTTGATTAAAAGAGCCCATTATATGAAGCGTAGTACATATAGCACAGGATTTCTCAAGTGCAATCCACTCTGCATCAGAATGACTTGGGCGCATTTATGATACATGCTGACCCCTGGGTCCCAGCCAAGACTCACTGAATCAGAATATCTGGAAATGGGGATAAGGAATGTAATAAGTTGATTTTTTTTCATCACTAAACAAATAATCTTAATAATTTTTTAAGTTTACTTATTTATTTTGAAAGAGAGAGAGAGCAGTGGAGGGGCAGAGAGAGAGAGGGAGAGAGAGAATCCCAACCAGGCTCCATGCTGTCAGCGCAGAGCCCAATGTGGGGCTCAAACTCACGAACCATGAGATCATGACCTGAGCTAAAACCAAGAGTCAGATGTCTAAACGACTGAGCCACCCAGGTGCCGCTAAAAACAAATAATCTAAACAATAAAGACTTTAAGTAGCCTAAATGACATTTCAGTTATGTAATCTTAAAGAGTCACAGAGATTATAGATATGTAAAAACAGTCTCTCACAGAATCCATAGGTCACACTCAATATCGAATCTGTGAAAAAGACCTCTTGTCATTGTTTAGTTTTGCCAAAAAAGGGAAAACTTGCTATTCTGATCTTCACTCAAAATAAAAAATACTTTCTCTGAGAGTAGTGTGCACATTTGCAATTAAGGTTATACTTTTTCCTGCCCCCCATCCCCCCCCCCACCCCCCAGCAGACAAGATGCTATATTATGCAGGAAAGTGGTTTTAAGTCTTAGGAGCTACTTGCTTTTCACGTAGATGAGTATAGGCAAATAGTGATGCCTGATTGAACACTTCTCTGTAATGATCATTAGTAAAGCTTAGTCTTTGATTTATAGCTCTTGTCATATTTTAGAAGTTCTGGTACAATTATACTTCAGATTCTGTGTCTCCCTCTCTCTCTCTCTCTGCCCCTTCCCTGATTACTCTGTCTCTTTCTGTCTGTCAAAAATAAATAAATGTAAAATAAAAAATTTAAAAAGAAGTTCTGGTACCATTAGCTCTAAGGCCAATTATATATGAGATAATGGAATTAGAACCAAAATTTCTGATTTGCTTATTTGATCAGTATATTTTGCTGCACATTGGAACTTTCACGCAATAATACAAACTGATCTTTTACCTTAAATTGAGAGGAAACCAAATATTCATGTTGCTATTCATGACCTAATTCTAATTTGTACTCATATGTCCCCTGATTGAATTGGAACACAGACCTTGTTTGTGTCTCAATGACCCCATATTTAGATATAGATTTTGTTGGGTTTAGAAAAACTGTGAGCAGCTTTTTAAAAAGTCACATCTCTACTACCTCCAACTGAAAAGTAATGATTTTCTAAACTCCCTTAACACTTTATCTATACTTCTACGACACATGTCACGTTCTCACTTGTATGTCTCTGTATATGTATGTGTCTATGTATATCCCTGTGATGATGTATGCTTTACAGAAGCAGTGCTTGGGTTTATTCACCTTTGTAAATCCCACCATAATTAACAGTAGCTTAAAAGATAAGTCTCAAAAGTATTTATTTAATATGAAATTCACCCCCAACATCTAATCAAGGGTCAGAGAAAATCAAGTTCATACCTACAAAAGTAATGCCTGCTTTTAGGTCCTATTTTGTACCCTCCAAGTTCAAACCATAAGCCTGCAGCTCTACGCCAGGCAAGGCAGGGACCTGCGTGTACCACGTACCCACTCTTGGCCACCCATTTATGTCTTAATTACTAAACGATAATTAATCTTTACTGTGTTACTTTATGGAGTTGAAGAAACTGATACTTACGGAGTTTAAACAAGTTGTAAGGGTCACATAACATAAAGTGGACAGAGCCAGTCTTTCAAAGCAGGTCTGTTTGACAGCAGAAACCACGACCATATTCTACCTGTTCTCTGTTGTTGACTCATCCATTTCTCTATTCTGGTCTCTGCTGCTTCCTAAATTTACGCAACAGAAGCAAAACATATTTACAGTATATTTACAGTATTTAACACCGAATCGTCATGGTCGGCGAGAAAATATTATTTATCAATGAACTTGTGCATTACATTGGTTTGCTCATAAAAAGTGAAGAACGTTGGCCACATTAGACAGACACATAGCAGTAGCACTATATTATTTACACCCCGAAGTCCGAGACACACCCCAAGCATTTGCTGGGAAGTTGTATTTAAAGGTATGAACATTCTCTGAAATAACTATAGGTACTATTTGTTGAGCATCAATCACACATCAGGCATTATACTATCCATTTTCAGAGATAACAAAACTGCAAAGAGAGAGTGGATCAATTGCCCGTTTTATATAAAAGCAAGCAGACTCTGGTTGAGGGTGGGTTGGGAGAAGGCTTTGTGCTCCTTGAGGCACAGTTGGGAAGCGATTCTCAAATCTTTCCCCCTCCAAAGCCTTCTTCCCTCCAATAAACCACATTCTGCTCCCCCACATGTGTTTCTCTTTCACTCCAAAGTCCTCCCTCTGCAGGGCGGAAAGGGGTGCCATCCCTGAACATTTGCTGTGCATGAAGTATCAAAACTCTCCTGTGCTCATTTCTTAATTTTCTACGTTGGAGAAGTTCTGTAAATCTTTAGTTTGTACTTCTTTCCCTCTGACTAAAACATACATTTTCTCAATTAGCTGGGCATCCAACATCTGATTAATCTCATAATCTTGTTCTACTCCGTTTTTTTTCCTTTCTGGCACGTATTCCCCATATATTTATAATTCTGTGCACCCGCCGCCCCCAAGAATGGGCAGATCCTTCCCATTCTCTTTTGCTATTTTTGAAAATCATTTTTCTGCTGAGTCTTTCCTTATTGCATTTCTTTATTCCTCACACATTGGCATTCTCCTCAGCACCAGTACCAATGAAAACAAGCAGTATGAGGCGAACTGCGAGCCTGCCTCCCATCACCTGGTCTATAGAGAAATCCACATCCTTGCTTAATCAAAATCCATTCTAGGGCTGAAGGAACACTGGCCATATAAAATATTAACAGTCCAAACCCCTGCCAGTTACACATCTAGAGTAAGTTGCTCTTTTCCCCAAAGGATTCAAATTATGCTTAACATGCTCTCACAGGGAAGACTTTTACTGAATTCTCTCTCCTCTGATTGTGACCAAGAAGAAATAAGAAAGAAAAAAAGAAGCTTGCTATTTTAGCTCTGGTGGAGGCTATATTTGGAGAGGAAGCTTGTGTTCTATTGGAGGCTAATTTTGGAGAAGATTACAGTGGAAATCAAGGATAACTAAGATGGAGGGCACTAAGTGCATAAACTTTAAAATGTTACTTTCCCTTTAATGAGTCAAACTGGGAAACACTAGTACCTGTGTGTAATACTTCTTCAATGCCCTTTTGGAGATGCTATAGATTCTGTATTAGAGATATAATGCATTCGCCAGTTTTTTAAATTTTTTTAAGTTTATTTATTTTGAGAGAGAGAGAGAGAGAGAGAGAGAGAGAGAGAATCCCAAGCAGGCTCCACAGGGCACTGGGGAGCCCGATGTGGGAGTCAAACCCATGCACCATGAGATGTTGACCTGAGCCAAAACCAAGAGTTAGACACTTAACTCGCTGAGCCACCCAGGCTCCCCTCACCAGTTTAAACCCTCCCATCCCTCATTCAAAAAACTGAAGCCTACTTTTTAAACAGCACACTTGCATTGGAGAAGATGAAATATTCTGAGAGGATAAATGAATAGTAATTTACCACCCAAAGAATAGGTGGTAGGCAGGCTAGGCGGGACACGCAATGGCCATGAACATCTACTCCTGACATACTCAGACCACCTGTACATCTCCTGGTCTGGAATGGAAAATATGAAATGTTTGCCACACCATTTCACTCCTCCCAGATGAATACTACACTGCATGAACCGTGTTTTACTTCGGGAGAGATTTAACACTGGAGATTTAACTGTTTTTTGCTTGTGAAGGGTGGAGGGAAACGTGGTCCATGAAGGATGTCAGTGATGGAGAATTATAGGCCACGTAAGTAGAATGTTGTAGGAGCTGATAGAATACGCAGCAAATGTGTATTTTTCTCAATTAAAATTGATACTTAAAGATCAAAAGCAGTATCTTTTTATTGCAAAAAACTAGAAAATTTAGATAAACAAAAAGAGAGAAAAGAAAAAAACACCTATGATTTTTCCTATATGTAGAGAAAATTATATGATATTCCAAGAATTTTCCAATGCACAAATCTATATTTTTCCTAAAATATTTAACATATGATTTGCAAATTGTTTATTTCACTTAAATATATATCATAAACAGGCTTTTAACATTAAATATGCCTATTCTTTTATTCATTAATTTCATATTTAGCAATATATTTATATATTTATATTATATAGAACATATTTAGTTATATTAAATTTAGTAATTTTTAAAAAGAATTAAAAATTTATTTATTTATTTTTGAAAGAGAGAGAGAGAGAGAGACAGAGTGTGAGCTGGGGAGGGTCAGGGAGAGAGAGGGACAGACAGAATCCGAAGCGGGCTCCAGGCTCTGAGCTGTCAGCACAGAGTCTGATGTGGGCTTGAACTCACGAGCTGCGAGATCATGACCTGAGCTGAAGTCAGACGCTTAACGGACTGAGCCACCCAGGCGCCCCAAAACTTAATAAATTTTTAAATCTAATTCCTTTGCTTCCAGTTTTTAAAATTATTAATAGTGTTGTGATGAATAATTATATAATTTAATCTTTCTACTTAAAAATTATTCTTTTTAGTGGAATTACTCAGAGCAAATATTCAAAATCACAAAATTTGAGGGCTTCTCTATATGCAATAAAATTATTAATTATTTTGAAACAGATAATTGTATAAACAGCATTTACAACCCCCTTTCAAAAAAGTTGCAAAATTATTTAAATCCATTTCAAGTCAAATTGTTTGCAATGAAGAAATTCAGAGGTAATTTTCAATTTACAAATGAGTGTGCTCCAAAGGACAACTTGTAATCCAGTTATTCTTTCCTTTGGACATGTTTTGTGTTTTAGGTTTGCACAGACTAGTGCAGTCTCTAGGTCATTCCTCATTTATTATTCATTCGACAGATCTATTCCTTTGGGCTTTCTGCTTACAGAGGTATGGTTAAAGTCTTATCTCTGCTGGGGAAATGGTAACAAGAGCTTCTGGAAAGATGAAAAGGAGTAAAACAGAGGAAGAGGCAGACATGAGGCTACTGTAGATGAGCCCCCCTACCACCCCATGCTCCAACCTTGGCCCAGCCTTTCATTTGTGTACCGCACCCTGTCTTCTCTTTTAGTCTCAAGGCCACCACTTTACAACTCTCCCCTCTAATTGTGCCATCGATTACTGCTTCTATATTGGGTCAGTGGGTCACTTACACTAATATACAAACATGTTTTCCTATTTCCCATCTTAAAACAAACAAAACAACACACACACACACACACACACACACACACACACACACAAATAAAACAAAACAAAAAAACCCCAACCCTCTTTTGACTCAATTCCCTCAGGGCTTGTGCCCTATTTCTCTGTTCTCCTGTACAGAAAATCCCGCAAAAGCATTAACTATACTTTCCAATTCCTCTCCTCCATCTCCTCCTTTAAAACTCAGCTCAGGCATCTCTTCAACCCCAAAATCTCATACATAGGACTCTCTGAATTTGAGATAGATGGTCTTCCCCTGTCTTCTTCTGCCCATCACGGTTCCTACTACCTGGTGTGGTAATGATCTGCTTACTGGACACTTCTCTCATTAAACTGCAAGTATATCCTGAACAGATACAATGTCTTATAAAATATTGAGTCCCCAGTGCCTATAGTGGTGTCTGGGCAATTATAAGCAACCAATAAGTGTTGCTGAATAAATGGAGTCTTGAAAGATGATCCAGAGTCCACAGTGAACCATGAGAAGAGTATTCCAGGCAGAAAGAACAGTATGTGCAAGAGAAAAAGGCCAGATAGAACATAACAGTTACAGTCAGTACAAGTCATTCAGTTGTGGTGGGAACACAGGCTGGGTGTGTGAGGACACAGAAGAACAAAGTCGAATTTATTCCATCATAGGTCGTTAAGATTCTAATACCCAATGGTAAGAGATTAGGCTTCATCTTATTCACAATAAAGACTCACAAATGAAGTATAAGCTGGCTAGTAATGTGATCAAATTTTTATTTTAATTGTGTTAACATTTATTGAGCTGCCCTATGCTTATTTTACATAGAAGGACATTAACAGAAAATTTATTTGAGTTACTAGGGTACATAACCAAGAAGTAGGAGAGGAGGCATGCAAAGCCAGATCTCTCAGAGTACAGAAGACTCTTTAATCTCCATATTCAGTACAGAAAGATCACTTTGGCAATAATAAGGTACATTGGAGAAATGCACCCGTTAGGAGGCTATTGCATAGGCTGGCGAGACATCATGATGGCATGAACTAAGCTAAGCACGCTGAGGGCAGAGACCACATGTTCGTCACCATTGTCTGCCATGATGTTCCCGACACATTTATATGTTTAATAAATATTTTCTTAACTAAAAAGTGACTGAGAAGAGGACAGCATAAATTTACTTAAGAAGTAGAGTTGACAGGGGCACCTGGGTAGCTCAGTCGGTTGGGTGACCGACTTCAGCTCAGGTCGTGATCTTGTGGTTTATGGGTTCAAGTCCTGCATTGGGCTCTCTGCTGTGGGCGTGGAGCTCACTCCCTTTCTCTAAGAATAAATAAACATTAAAAACAAAAAGAAGTACAGCTGACAGATGGGAGGTAAACTGTGAGGGTTACTAAAAAGAAGTTGAAGAGACTAGTTTCTAGTAGAAGCCATGAAGTCAATAGTGATATCGTTAACTGAGATGTGAAGCCCCAGAAAAGGAGCAGCTTCAGTGTTGTTGAGGAGGATAGCTCCATTTTGGGTTTTAGGAACTTGTGTAATGCTTGGATGGAGATGTCCAATTTGTAGCTGCAAATACAGATCTGGAGTTTGGGAGAGAGGTCTGAAAATAGTCATCAGCATATTGGCAGGCATCAGTATAGATTACAATATAAATGAACATGTGTGGATAGAACTTTATGGGCAAAATGTGCAATAAAAGAAGTCTTCCAAGGATCAGATCTGAAGTATGGAAACATTTTACGAATGGGCACAGGGTGCTGAACCTGTGAAGGACACTAAGAAGGAGTAAGAAAACTCAGAAAAGAACAATGCCATCAAAGCCAAAGGGAGAAGTTCAAGGAGAGAGTGGTTCACTCTGTCAGATTCTGCAAGAGTCCTTACTTAAGTGTATCATCCAAAGAAGGTAACAGAAAACACGGCAGGTATTATAAGCAAGAAGGGATGGAATTCAGGGCGCCTGGGTGGCTCAGATGGTTGAGTGTCTCACTCTTGATTTTGGCTCAGGTCATGATCCCAGGGTTGTGGGATCAAGCCCTGTGCTGAGCATGGAACCTACTTAAGATTCTCTCACTCAGGGTACCTGATTGGTTCAGTCAGTTGAGTTTTCAACTTCGTCTCAGGTCATGATCTCACAGTTCATGAATTCGAGCCCCACGTTGAGCTCTGTGCTGACAGCTCAGAGCCTAAAGCCTGCTTCAGATTCTGTGTCTCCCTCTCATCTGCCCCTCCCCTGTTCATGTTCTGTCTCTCCCAAAAATAAATAAACATTAAATGTTTTTTTTTAAAAAAGATTCTCTCTTTCTCTCCATCCCTCTTTCTCTCTCCCCCCCCCACTCTCTTTCTCTCTCTCTCTCTCTCTCAAAGAAGAAGAAGAAGGAGGAGGAGGAGGAGGAGGAGGAGGAGAAGGAGAAGGAGAAGGAGAAGAAATAGAATTCACTGAATTAGCTACTTACAAAATTGTGGGAAGAGCTGAAGCAGTAGATTCTAGGCTGTGCTTTCCAATCAATACTGGAACTGGGTCATGTCTTTTTATCCTGGGACCCAGGCTGATGGAGCATCTCTGGTTTGGCAAGGGGGAGGGAACAAGGACATAGGAAACACTGCTTCCTAAAACTTGGTCCAGTAATGGCATATGTTGCTTCTATTCATATTTTATTGGACAAAGCAAGTCAAATGGTGACACCTACCTTCAGGAAGCAGAAGTGTGCTGACCATGCACTTTGGAGGAGAACTGCAGTAGTGGTGGACAGACTTAATGACTCCCACGGGGAAGTTATTTAATTTTCTACACCTCCCCTTATTCATCTGTAATAATTCTACTGTACTTCTCTTTTAAGGTCGGTAGAGTATTAAATGAAGCAGTGTGTGTAAGATTCTACAAACTGATTATTATAGATATTATAGATCAATATAATAAACCCCAAATAACTTAGGCATTGTTTTGTTTCTCTATTCTTTTTCCTTAATGCTTCCCCCCTCCGGTGCCTTCCTTTCAGCCCTGGACTTGATCTGGCCAATGTGCATTTTGTTCTGTTCTGCCAGTGAATTCATTCTCCAAATGAGAAGAGCCCTTCTGTCCGTCCCCTACCCCACAAAGCCACTGCTAGGGAAAAAGAGGAGAGCAGAAAATTCCTCTTCTTCCTTGTGAAAATAAATCAGGCTTCTTTCTTAAAAGATGAAAACTCAAGGAGATTGTAAAATGATATCTAGGAAATGCCCTGTACCCTCTACATCCCCTAATCAGTAACAATGGCCTGGCACAATGCACACTGAACAGGAATTTGGGGCCACTTGATCCCTTACCTAGTTAGCTCTATGATAAGCCACTAAGAGAAATTTTACTTTTAATCAACCCTGAACGGCTTAGAACTGCATATTCTCTGAGGCAGTATCTCAGACAAGGTAGAATGGGTGTGGACAATCTTTCTCTCACTGTGAATTCTCTCTTTCTCTCTAAACCAGGGAATTGTCCCAACCTATTTCTGTCCTCTCCCTGAGAGCAACAGAATCCATCACAGCTATAGCCTGGAAGGGGAAGTATCCTGAGTACAAACAGCTGTCTGAGCTCCTCAGACTAGGAGAAATGCGGAAGAATTTACAGAGCCACACAAGGTCAGGGAAGGCCATTGCCCTGAGCCTGAGACCCTCTTTCCTTCCCACCCACCCCTTCTCTGAATCTCCAGCTCCATAGCAGTCTAAGGCACACTGGGTGGTCCCCTGATGCCATAAGGTTTTCTTCTTTTCCCTAGTCTCTTGGGAATCAAGAGACTGATGAAAAGTATCTGGCAACAAAATACCACTTCTTGGTTCTGACCTTGCATTCTTAATGAAGGAGGGATGGTGATATTTTTCTCCATACTGTCATCCCCATCAGAAAGACATTGGGATGTCTGAACGCTCCTACTGCTTTCTTATAGAGTGCTTCAGAATGAGTAAAGACATCAGTCATAAGGCTGTCCCTACCAACCCTGCCCCCCCTCTTCTTACAGGCCTGAGTGCCCTACCAGTTTATCTCCTGCAAGGCACCTGCCATAGCACACACTCTAATGGCATCAATTAGTCCACTGGTTGACCAGGCACCGAATTAAGCATCGACTACATCAGCATGCCCTAGATGCTGAGGATATGGAAGAGACATGATGCTTTGTTTTGCTCTCAAGAAATTAATTTTTATTTTAAAATAATTTAAGTAGTCAAAAAATACACCAATTAATATAATACTAAACAGATACAAACATCAAAATTTGGCCAAATTTTCTAAAGACTTTATATTGGTAAAAAAGAAAATGTAACCATGAGAATCAAAGAGCCAACAGTTTAATTTTCCTTCCTCCCTCTCTCCTTCCCCCTCTCCCTCCATCCTTTTCCCCAAGGTAACTACTAGCCTAGTTACCTGGTGGTCATGTGTTACAAAATGCATGATTTTGGTTTTTAAGGATATATCAAAGTGGTATCTTACTTTATAAGCCCTCTCAGACACTACATCTTCCATTCAAAATTATGTTTGTGACATTTTTCCAATTTGACACATGTAGAGTTAATAACAGTATATTCTGCCAGTTTACTGTTATTCTGTTCTATGAGTTTACCTTAATCTATCCTTTCTACTTTTGATGAATATTTACAGATTTAAAATTTTTTAATGTTTATTTATTTTTGAGAGAGAGAGAGAGAGAGAGAGAGAAAACATGAGGAGCAGACAGAGAGAGAGGGGGACACAGAATCCGAAGCAGGCTCCAGGCTCTGAGCTGTCAGCACAGAGCCCAACACGGGGCTCGAACTCATGAACCGTGAGATCATGACCTGAGCCGAAGTTGGACACTTAACTGACTGAACCACCCAGGCGCCCCAGAATATATACACATTTAAAACTTTTCACCATTAAGAATAGTGCTGTAGTGAGCATTCTTGTATATGTCTCCTTGCTCATGTGTGTGAGAATTTTCCTAGGGTGGTATTTTTCAACGTTGTTTTGACAAGGGCACAGTTTGACTACATTTTACATCATCATCCACAAGCCCAAGTGCAAACACACATAAACATATACATGTACATCTAACTTAGACAAAATTGAGGTGCAATCTGATAATATTCTATTCTATTCTATTCTATTCTATTCTATTCCTTTCTATTCCTTTCTAAATTCTGAGAGTGACTTACTATATTGATTCTATAACCCAGCAATGAATCAATGCCTAAGGTTTGAAAAGCACTGGCTTGTTTTCAAAGAATTGCTCACAGAGTATGATTGTCCTCAACTTTACTAGGTATTATAATATCTATATAATATCAAGGTATTATAATATCAAACTGTCCTTTCAGTAGCAAGGTGTATCCAGATTTAGAGATATTAAAATATGAGAAAATGTGTATTTTATAATTTAGGTTATGTGAGATCTGAATGCTAATTCTTTGCCCATTGTGTGAGTTTCCAGTATTTTGTTTACTTGCTTTTTACTTTCTTTACGTGCATTTTTTTTTAGTGGAAGTTTTTAATTTTAGAGTAGTCAAATATACACTTTTTTTCTATAAAGCTTATTTATTTATTAGGCTTTAAGGTATTCCTACTTGGGATCATAAAGATAATCTCCATCTTTTTCTGAACTTCTGCAGCTTTAATTTTTTTACTGTAGATCTTTAATTCATTTGGGGTTAATGTTTTGTTACAGTGTGACATGGGGATTAATGAGAATAACTAATTATCAGAAAAAAAAAACCATTTTGAGCAAACTATCCTTTCCCTATTCATTAAATATTTTTTTAACTTTTATTCATCTTTTGAGAGACAGAGACAGAGCACAAGTGGGAGAGAGGCAGAGAGAGAAGGACACACAGAATCTGAAGCAGGCTCCAGGCTCTGAGCTGTCAGCACAGAGCCCAATGCAGGGCTTGAAGTCATGAACCTTGAGATCATGACCTGAGCTGAAGTTGCCTGCTTAACCGACTGAGCCACCCAGGCACCCCTCCTCATTCTTCTTTCATGCCATCTCAGTCATGTACCAAGTACCCCAAACATGTGAGTTTGTTTCTGCTCCATTTTTTTTCCAGTTGATGTATTTATTTATCCCCACACCAATATCACAGTATTATTTAATAAGGCTTTTAAAAAAATCTCCTGTCAAATTGTGTTGTATCATCTTGATGGTTCATTTTCTCATAATCTTTTAGAATCAGTTTGTCTAATTCCATGAAAAACCATACTGAGACTGACTGGAATTACATTGAATTTATAGATCAATTTCATGAGAACTGTCAGTTTATTTATTTTTCCAGTCCATGAATGTAGTATATTTCCTTATGCATTTAGTTATTCTTTTAGGTGTTACAATAAAGTTTTTATAAATTTCTCCATAAGTCTTGCATATTTTTGTTAGATTTCCTTCTGTTGTTTTTACATTTTGATAAGTGACATCTTACTTTGTTATTGCATTTTCAAGTCAGTTAATGCAGTTGAATAAAAATATGATATTTTTATCTTTTATCTAGCAAAATTGCTTAACTATGTAATTGGCTGTAGTAGTTGGTCTGTGCACTGTCTTCGATTTTCTATGTAGATAAGCATTATCTACGAAATAAGATAACTTACTGTATTCATTCCAATTCTTAAACTTTATTTCCTCACTTACATTGTCTTGTTGCTCTGACTAGGCTCCCATTACAAATATTAAAAGCACATCTTCTACAAATGGATATACTGAACCATTTGAGGCACTGAGAAGGACACAACCTTATTTCTGTGTTAATCGTACCAAAAATGCATAATCTCAGCCCAGTTGTTAAAGCAAACAAAACAGAACAGCAAACAAATCCAAACTAAGGCACATTCAACAAAATAACTGATCAACATTTGTTAATGTGTCCAGATCGTGAAAGACAAGCAAACACTGGGGAACAAGTGCAAATTGCTGGAGACAGTTATGTCTAAACAAGGAAGTGTGACAGAAACCTCTTTAGGAAAGTAGACCAGAAAAAAGGGTATTATGGAGAAATGTGAATAAGGTCTTTAGTTGATAGCATTATACTGATGTTAATTTCCTGGCTTGATAATTGTACTCTGGGTCACATAAAATGTTAATATTAGGGGATCCTGGTGAGAGATATAAAAAAAAATTCTGTACTTTTGTTTTTCAACTTTTCTGTAAGCTTAGAATTTGTTGAAACTAAAAAGTTAAAAAATCATAAGGTTATAAATCGGAATCCTTGTGTTATTTGGGACTTTGCAGAAATACCTTTAATGTTTGACAAATAAAGTATGTTGTTTGCTATTAAGTGTTTGTTAGGTAGATATCCTTCACCTGTTTAAGGGGTTTCCTTCTTATTCCTAGTTAGCTAAGTAAGTGTGTCTGTGTGTGTTCGTGTGTGTAACAACATCTGAATGTCGATTTTCACCTGATACTTTTTCTACATCAACTCAGATATTCAAGTACTTTGTTTTCCTCTTCTTTTTCCTTTTCAAATGTGGTTACTACACATTTCTGATCTTACTACATTTGTTAATATCAACATATCCTTATCTTTCTGTGATAAGCCCTCTTTTGTCACATGTATTTCTTTAAGATGTCAGTATTTTAGAGAAGTTTTCGATTCATAACAACAATGAGAGGAAGGTACAGGGATTTCCTACATACCTCTGGCCCCATGTGTGTATGGCCTCCCACGTAATCAACATCCCCCAACATAATGGTACATTTTTTACAATTGGTGAACTTACTTTGACACCATATTATCATCCAAAGTCTGTAGTTTACTTTAGGTTTCATTCTTGGTGTTGTGTATTCTATAACTTTGGACAAATGTATAATGACACGTATCTATCACTATCCATAATGACATGGTGTTGAGTATTCTATAATTTTTGACAAATGTGTATTCATCCCATAATTTCACTCCCCTGTACTATTCATCTTTTGCCCCAATCTCTGTCTTTATTCTTAACATCCACTGCTAGATTTGGTAAGCTAATGTATCATGCACTGTTTTTATACCTATGTTGATTAGATAGATTACTAGTAATTTTACTTTCTAAAATTTCTATTGCTTCATGGGCCATGGTCCTACTCTTTTTTTTTTCCCCTCCCTGGGTTTCATTTTACTTCCTCAGTTATGGCTTTCATATTGCTTATGACTCATTCTCTGATTGATTGATTGATTGATTCATTCATTCATTCATTTATTCATTTATTTAGCAGTTTAGCCTTCTCTCACCCTCCTGCTTGAATCACCTGTTGTAGAAATCTAGTTGACTGTTATTTTCCTTGGTGCTTTAAAGGTATCCTATTGTCTCCCGGTCTTTACTTTTACTGACAACAAATTTTGTTGTCAGTCCCATTGATCTTTCTTTTTAGGTGACCTGTTCTTTCTGTCAAGTTAGTGTGTTTGTTTGTTAAGATTTTTTCTCTGTCTTTGATAGTCCACAGGCTACTGAGCATCTGTGATGCTCAGGGATGAATCTGAGGGTCATAACTTTTCTTAATTCTAGAAAATTATCGGTCGTTATCTTTTAAAATATTGCTCACATATATTAATTCTCCTTTCTTCTCTGGAATTATTTGAATATATATTAGATTTCTTCTTCAGTCTTTCATGCTTCTTTCTCAGTCTTTTAAATATTATTTTTATGTTTGGTCTGTTTGTGCTTTTTTCTGAGCACGTGCACCAGACTCATCTTCCAATGAACTGGTACTTTCTCTCCAGTTATGGTTAATCTATTGTTTAACCAATTTATTGAGTTTGTTAGCTTAATAACTACATCTTTTTATTTCTAGAATACCTATTTTCTCTTTTCTAAGTCCACACTATTCTTCCTCCCCTCTTTAATTCCTGTTTATATATATCTTAAACACTTCAGTAACTATTTTATGGTGTATGTTTTTCATAATTTCGGACTCGGGGGATTTTTTTTTTATCATTTCCAATTCTTGTCCCTTATTGTTGTGCTTGCTATTTCTTCCTTGTGGTAGATCATTTCCTTGTGAGCTCTGTAATGTTTTTTTACTGTTCTCTCATCTTTAGGTGTGGGTTTGTATATTTTGTATATGCCTTGATAGGAGGAGATTGTTCCAGTAAGATATTTTATATTTGTTTTGAAGTGGCATTATAGGTAATTTACTACTCTGGGACCAAATTTCGTATTAATGTTCTTGTTAGTGTGTTGAATTGTGCCCCCTCCCAAATGATGTGTTTTAAATCATAACCCCTTATATCTGTGAATGTGACCTTATTTGGAAATAGGATCTTGATAGATGTAATCAAAATAAGATGAGCTATACTGGATTAACATGGACCCTAAATCTAATGACTAGTATCTTTATAAGCAAAAGCAGAGGGAGATTTTAATACAGAGTCCCAGAGAGAGACACAGAAAGGAAGGCCATGTGACAATGGAGACCAGGATTGGCGTGATGTGGCCACAAATTAAGGACCACCAAGGATCACAAGTCACCACCAGGAGTCAGGTGAGTGGCCTGGAACAGATTCTCCCTCAAAGCTTTCAGAAGGAGCCAACAGTGTCAGAATTTGGATTTTGGACTCCTGGCATCCAGATCTGTGACAGAAAGACATTTCTGTTGTTTTAAGCCACTCAGTTTCTGCCATAATATGGTCATGGCTTGAAATTTCCTGTAAGGATATTAAACTTCCAGTTTTTAGCCTTTAGAGTTTTATCTGGGTTAGATACTCCCTGGCGTCAGCTTAGACATTCACTGCTTTGACTTTAAAATCTCATTTTACTCCTAGCACTTGAGGGTTTCCTTTTTCCTTATGAATGAATTCTATAGTATTATAATTTTGTTTTAAATATTTTATCCGGTAGAAACAAGTGCATCTAAAAGGAAAGATATCTATGTGTGGTAACTCAGTCTTCCGTATTTCTGGGCCCTGAATCTGATTCTCATTTACAGGCTTAGAAGAGAAATCCCAGTGGAGTGCTACTCAGGAAGAGTAAAATGCCCTATGGATACAAAGAGGTAGAAAGAGGTGGAAAGTAGGAAGGGGGAAGGGATGTCATGCACCTCCTCAAAGTCTTCCACGCCTTCAATTACTCTCATGTTAGAGAAAGCACAAGCTCCTACATAATCTCTAAGACCCTGCCTGCATTTCCTGCCTCGCCTCTCACTGCCTCCTCCCTCTCATGCAGGCACAGAGTGGGTGTGTTTCATTTCTTCAAATGTACCATTGTGTCTTTCACTTGCTTGTCTCGCATGTGAATTTCTTCTGAGAACACGCTTAGTTCCCTTGAGGAGTCTAAGTCCTACATAAGCTTCAGGTTTTGTCCAGATGAGAAATGCCCACCAGCTACTAATTCAAGAATGGACAAGAGAGAAGCAAGACTGGTCAGGAGACCAGTCAGGGCATATGCAGTCGAAACTAAGGTTTGGGGATAGAGAGAAATAGATGGCACTTGGTTGGAAAGCATCATTGACTTCCTGTTATTAAACATGCGGTGCTGTCCCATCAGCAAATATCTTCCATATATTTTGTCTTTACCTTTCTTAACAGATCAGAGATTCCTTTAGGTCAGGATTATTATGGAAACACATTTTTACCCTACATAGAACCTATTCCAGGACTTTGTGCTGCCACAATAAACATTTTTTGAGCGAGGAGATAAAGGGATAAGTTCATGAACATATATTCACAGAAAACATATTTTCCCGCATATTCTAGTACATGTGGTCTGACTATCAATCAATGTGCCTCACTAGGGGGTTGCATTTTGGTTTTTATTTGGGGAGGAGTGGTATTTTGTGTTGTTTGGAAAATGGCTGGTGGAATTCATTGTATAATTCTATAGTTACGTCTCTCGTTTTAATCTTTTATTTTTCTAACCTCATTGTGTCTTGTGAGACCTCAGAGAAAGGGCTTTGCTCATTCTATGTAACCGCGGAGGGCTTAGTGTATTTTTGGCCCTCATTAAATGTTAACATCAACAAGAGCATCATGAAGAACGATTACACAAGAGGGAAGTAAACAGAAAGCAAGAGTTGGCAAGCGCCAAATGGATACACCCACTTCTGTCCCCAAACTCATGATTATAGAAGGTATTCATGTTTTCAGCATCTTTAACTCTCTCATTTCTGGCTACAAGCGCGGAACTGAACAGATTGCAAAACTCGCTTTTCTAAAGAATTCATCAAGAACTCAAACTATTTTTTTCACAGCAGCAGCTATTCCAAGAATCATAAAACAACATTTATTCTTTTGAAACCTCCAAGGTCAGCAGCATCCATATTGGTAGGAATAGTACACGCAGCTCTAGTTTTCCTTTTCCTCTAGTTTTCCTTTTGCTCCAGTGGGAAAGAAACTCTCTGGTGCCAAAGGACTGTGCTTCTTCCCTCCTGTCTGTAGCAAAACCAGGGAAATATATATATATATATATATATATATATATATATATATATATGCAGGATCCAGCTACCAAACACCTTGTCTCCATCAACAGTTCTGGCTGGATCAGCTGCTTTCTGATTCTAATTAAGTCTTTCCCAAAAAATTTATATGTCAGCAGAAGTGAGAGAAATAAAGGAAGCATTTTTACTTGGCAACGGTGAAACTTTTCGTTGGCCAAAAAATATGTGAATGAAGTAAGCTTTTAAGGGCTTATGGTTTCTTTGTCAACATGAGCCTAATAAATTAAAATTGGAAATATTTTCTGCCATTCCCCAAGATCTCATCAATCATCAGTGTTCTTGGTCTCCCCACATCCTCCCTCCGATCCAATGAGGAAAGATACCTGGCAGGCTCTGGGGCTTAGATAAGTCAAGCCACATTTTTAGTAAAGAAACAGGACTCTTGCTAAAGGAAGTTTGAAATGCTAGCTGCAGGTTTACTTAATTTTTTTTTTAATTTTTATTTATTTTTGAGAGAGAGAGAGAACGAGCATGAGCAGAGCAGGGGAGGGGAAGAGAGAGAGAGAGAGAGAGAGAGAATCTGAAGCAGGCTCCATGATGTCAGTGCAGACCCCGACAGGTGGCTCAAATTCATGAACTGTGAGATCATGACCTGAAACAAAATCAAGAGTTGAACGCTGAACCGACTGAGCCACCCACACACCCCAGGCTTACTTTTTAAATGTGCAAATGGAAGAAAGGATGTTTTTGATGAGACAGGAGGAGAAAAAGAAAAAAGAAAACCTTTGGAACCTTCAAAGTTGGTGTTTGTTGAGCTCACAGCTCAGTATTAGCACAAAACCCCCAAAGACAAGAAAATGCGAGTAATGAATTAAATATTGCCCTCACATCTACATCCTTCTGCTTGAATGGTGCATCGCATCACCCAGACAGAGAAGTAGGTGTTCTCTGAGGATAAATGTCAAAAACTATTTACTAGGTAAAATTTACACTCTAGTTAAATCATAAAACTTTTTTTTCCCTCCCAAATATCTTCTTAGGCTCCAATATCATTAACCTGTTGGTGTATAGTGTAAATATAATATGGACTGAAGTCCTAACTGCCGTCCTTGTTTTTTAAAAAGGAAAAGAAATGAAACGGCTTTTTTATTTGGATCCCTTGGATATTAAGCACTAAACCTATCGAATCGTGAAATTCAGAACATCATAAGAAATTATGGAAGGCCTAGACCAGGAATTATAAACCGAGGTGTCTGCAAATCTTAAATGAGTGCTGCAGGGCCAGTACAAATTATTGCCAAGTGTTGAGGACTATGTCCAAGTGTAGAGCCCAATTCTTATCTTCAAGGTGTGATTCTTAAAAGTTATCAAATAAGTGAAAAGTGTTTTAGAAAGTACATTGAAGACCAAGAAAGACTCATCTGCAAAGTCTCTGGCTTTTAACTTATAACCTTTGATCTGATAAAAGACCTGCAGAGTTTCTGACCATTTTCAGATTTCCAACCAGAAAGGCCAGTTTCTTAGAAGACTGGGTAGAGTACTCTGATGCCAACCTGGCTTTTGCAGCCACATTTGCTCGTCTTTATAACTTATATATATTCTAATGCTGACATATGAACCAAAACAAGAGATTTTCTTTACTTCTCTAGCTAAAATAAAATCTCATGTTGCAAAAGCCCTTCCCTACTGAGAAATCCACAATTGTCTTCTACACTAAAGAGAAATGATTATATCCTAATAACACTGCAGCTGCTCCATAGGAAACCAGAATCTAGAACCCAAAGTTCCCATTCGAGCTCTGCAGACAACATTGCATGAGGAAATGACTTCCCCCAGTGTACATATGTTAGCCAACATTGAAGAAGTAATGATGTGTGGTCAGTGGACAGATCATTGGCTATGAATAGGACAGATGTGAGTTCAAATTCTGACTCTGCTTACCATATGATGGGCACACATATCTATCTAACTTTATGGGTTTAGGAACATAACTTAAGCCCCAAACTTACTAAATGTGGAGCCTGGGATATTTAAATGTCTTACATATGGTTTGGTCCTTGTCTGGAGAAAGGTTGAGTCTGCAAAAGACAAAACCCATAGTAAGGAATTTGGAATCTAAGCTGGTAAGGACCTGGAAATGAGATGGGGGCTGACATCAGCTCCCTTGCAAGAATTTAACGGGAACATCATTTGCCCAGTTTTTGTAGCAGTGTTTGATAATGCTGTTTCTTATAAATGCAGTTGCATAAAATCTCATTTAAAGAGCTGGCTTTGCTATGATCTAAATATTTTCCCTTCATATTCAAACAAATATTTCCTTTGATCTCCCTTTGTTTGTATATTAATTAATTGACACTGATAACTCAAATTAGAAGTCACACCTTAGGGGTGCCTGAGTGGCTCCTTCAGTTAAGTGTTTGACTTTTCTTGGCTCAGGCTTTTTTCTCTATCAGGCTCTGCACTGGCTGTGCAGAGCGTACTTGGGATTCCCTCTCTCTCTGCCCCTCCCCACTTGCTCCTTTGCTCTCTCTCTCTCTCTCTCTCTCTCTAAATAAATAAACATAAAAAACAAAAAGAAGTCACACTCTATCTCTAAGGAAGAAGTATGATTTACTTTGCTTCCTGGAAAAAGGGATAAAAGAAATCTTTAGCATAGTCAGATGGGCTATGGTAGAATTTTCATTTGCCCCTCCAAACCCACTCTTTAACTTTTTCCACATTGTTTGGTACCCTAGGAGGCTGACCTGTATGGAGTAAACAAAGGAATCCATTGACCTCTGGCCTCCAGGTTAGTTCTACCAATGGTAGGAACCAGCAAAAGTTCAAAGAGTGGGGGGATGAGAGGTGGGGGTTGGCTGGTCTTGGCCTTGTGCTTCTGATAGAATTCTTACAACCTATCAGTTGCGTTTTCCTATCTAGCTTTTATTCCAGGCTCCTTTTCTTATCCCTTCAGGCCTGGAAGCGGTAGCAACTACCCTTTTACTTCCCTAAACTTTTCTTCTATCTATGTAAATTGATCTGTCCCAGGGAATGGCCCCTGGGAAGCAGACTCCAAGATGGAGATGTGTCAGCATGAAGTTTGTTAAGGAGTGATATTAGGATCAAAGCCTGTGAAAAGGAATAACAGAAAGCAAGAAAGGACAGAGGAAGAGATTGGGCCAACCCAAAGCAATTGGGAGCTCAGAAGCTGGGAGGGACATTCAGTTACCTTGTTGAGGAAGAGGGGTAAGTCCTTATGCCCCTGTGCTGACAAGTTACTGGATACAGACAGCCCCAGTAAAGAAGTATGACACTGGGTGAGTGACTGGCTTCAGCCTATGGGAAATAGGTCCTGCAAACCTGACAAGAAACTTGAGCAGGGCAGTGCAACAACCATGGAAATCCACTCTTTGTTCTTCCTGGATCAACGTCTTTTTATAAATTATGGAGAAGCTCCTCCAGGATACCAGTTAACCTCTTTTCCTGGGTGAGACTTATAAGAAGAAAGCTAATGGGTAATAAACCTTTGTTTCAGCTGCCCTCAGGGTCACATTGTGACTTATTATCTTCCTCTTTAATTTTACATTTTAGATTCCCTCTCTCTTGGTTAGCACTTTGGCTGGTCTAGTTGGCAGGTAGGGTGACCTAGATTCTCATTCCTGAGGACTCCAAGCCCCTCATCACCGTGGCTTTATCACATTAAGGCTGTTGCCATTGTACATTTATCACCAAAATGGGAAAGGAGATTTTAAGGGACACCCAGCTAATTTGCTTAGGTGCCAAATATAATTCCCCTCTACTCCCATTGTGTAAAAATAGCCCCATCTCCTTTTGAAGGTCAGTCCGATCTCTTGATGGGGTAGAGATTCCTCTTCTTAAATTCAGGTCTCTTGACATGAGAAACCTAATATTTCCAGATGGCGGCCTTAGCTTAATATTCAGTTGGATGCTTGTTGTATTCCCTGGTGGAAACATGTCCCCTTTGGGCACCAGGACCTCTAAACCCACAGAGCCTAGGCACAAACTACCCAATATGGTTGGTTATATTAATGGGAAGTGAAACTATTACTACTTATGCCCCTTGGTTCCCAGACACATTTGTTTTACCTGTTGGGGACACAGCACCATATAATGGCTGTTTATTTAGTGTATATACTACATCTGGGAGGATGGTGCTCCATCCTTACAAGATAATGGCTACATGATGGCACATCTGCTATGTCTTCAACAAGCCTTTCCATCACTCGCTAGTCTGGCAACTCCAAGATGGTGCAGTATGTGATAACACCCATAGATCCCATCATGGTCACTTGCCCATTATTTCACCTCTTTTCCTGTGAAGTGACTCACTTGTTTTGATGGAACGTTATATGAGATACCATGTTAATGGATCAATCACTCCCTCGGCTTTCAAATAGTGGTGCCAGCTGAGTCTCTTCAGGCAGGAAAGGTACACTCAACCCACAAATATAAATCAATTCTCATAAAAATAAATCACCACTCTTTCTAACATAGATGGTATCCAATGTAGCCAACTTTCTGCCAAGTGGCTAATTGGTCTCAAAATAGAATTCCATACCAAGGAAGAGTGTGTATGTGGGGAGTAGGAGGGAGGGAGTCATCACTGTTTTCTGTTACTGGGAGGTTGGATATTTGTCAATACCAATGGCTATATTAGCACTGGAGAGTGGGAGCTCATGTTGTTGGACCTATGCAGAGCCTCCATTTCTGCCACCAGGGCATTCACACATTGTTTAGCACTGACATCTGATGATAGAGACTGGCTGTTACCAACTGGTCAAGTTATTCTTTCCTGTCCACTTCTTGATTTAGTGATAAACGGGTTTTGTTTTGTTTTGTTTTTACATAATGGATGCTCTCAGATGATCATTATCATGGAATACAAAGATCTTTGTACTTCCTTCTCACTCCCATAAGTTCATACATAGCTCTCTGATCCAGACCCTCTTAATCCTGATCTTTCCACCTGTCTTGACCCACTGGCAAAGTCATTTGCTTGTCCATGAATCTGCATATATTCTTATCCAGAGAAGAAGAAGGATGAAAGAGAAGAAAGGAGGAAAGAAAGAGAAAGAACCATTGAAATATTGGTTACTCATTTCATTACAGCGCTACAGCAGATATCGCATATTCCCACATAGTTTAAGCATCTGAAGACTCTAAAGACAAATATTTTTTTTTCATACTTGAAATATTCAGGACAAATAATGCTGATATTGAAGTTTCTTCAAACATGAATTATTTGACACATCCATAAATCATCTTCTTTTTTAAAATTTCCAACAAATTAAAAACAGGCAGATAGAAACAGTGTTCAGAATGAGGTAATTCCAAATAAATTTATTTCCCAGGCCCAGTGTAAATTTGTAATTCCAAATAAATTTACATGAATTTCCTCCTTTGTAAAATGTTAAAGTAGAGAAGAGGAGGAGGAAGAGGGGGAGGGATGAAGAAATGTGCAGGACTTCACTCGTGATGTAACACACCTCACCCTCCTTCTGCAGCTCACAGTAGAAGGGAGCAGAACACAGGGAACCGCTACTTCCTTCCCAGGTCCAAACATTCTGAGCAGCTCGGGGTTTTCTGCATGATGGTTCCTCTGGCATTTTCAGCCTTCTTCCCCAGTATCAATTATGGCTTCGGCTCTTAAATCAGTTTTTATCCCTGTGAAAAAGCACACACTCTATAGAGAGAGGATAAAACTTTAGTGTCCTTTTTGACATTTATTATTAAGATTCTTAATAACTTTTGGTTGAATGTCTCATAAAATGTTGGGTTCTGGACGTGTATGGATGAACAACACAGCCTGTCCAGTCCCAAATACAACAACATATCTTGCGCATGATAAAAGAAGTAGAAGGGATTATAGAAGCCAATATTGGGGCATTTGTTCCAGTCTGGAGGGCATATAAGGGTGGGGTCAGAGACTTGAAATTGAAGCTGAGACCTGAAGGGTACTTAGGAGTAAGACCAGAAGGAGGAAAGAGCTATAGAGGCAGCAAAAACAGGTAATAAAAGACTGGAGTCTATCACAAAGCCAGTAGGAAACCACTGATGGGTTTTAAGCATCTTTCTTTCTTCTCTCCCTCTTCCCCTTCCTTTTCTCCCTCTTCCTGATTACCTTCATCCTCTCTCTCTCTCTCTCTCTCTCTCTATTTCTCCCTTTCTTTCTTCCTTCTTTCTTCTCCTTCTTCTTCTTTGGTTGTGTGTGTGTGTGTGTGTGTGTGTGTCCTTTTAAGTCGGCTCCATGCTGGGCATGAGCTCACAACCTTAAGATCAACACCTGAGCCGGAATCAAGAGTTGGATTTTTAACCAACTGAGCCACCCAGGTGCCTTTTTTTTTGGGGGGGGGGGCATTTTTGAAAAACAGCTCTTACTGACCCTTTGAAAATGGAAGAAGTGCATCGATTTAAGAGTTGTTTTGAAAGTGGATTCAACAAAACTCGGTTACAACTGATGTTGGAGTAAAAAAAAAAAAAAACAGGCAGGTACAAAGAAGAACACTCTGGTTTCTCTTTCCGTCTGCGAGTAAATGGCGGCTTTGCAGACTGAGATTGGTAGCAGAGGAAGAGGAGCGGGTTGCCTTTCTGTTCCCCCATCACAAGTATAAATACGCCGTTTATATGACAGACTAGAGTGAGGATTCTTTCATTCACGTGTTTTTACCCTCAGCACCTAGTCATAGATCTCATTTCAGATTTCGTTTCAAAACGAATTGATGTGGAGCCTAATTCTTACGTGATGGCAGGGAATAAATTCTTTTCATTCAAAAGTCTATTAAATTGAAAATTCACTTTCTCATTTATGTATGTATGTATGTATGTATTTATGTATTTATGTATTTATTTATTTTTTAGAGAGAAAGCACAAGCAAGGGAGGGGGGAGAGGGAGGGGGGGAGAGAGAGAGAGAAAGAGAGAGAGAGAGAGAGAGAGAGAGAGAGAGAGAGAATCTTAAGCAGCCTCCATGTTCAGCACAGAGTCTGATGAAGGCCTCTATCCTACTACCCTGGGATCATGACCGAGCCAAAATCAGGAGTTAGATGCTTAATTCACTGTGCCAGCCTGGTGCCCCCAAAATTCATTTTCATGTAGAATACAAGTGTGGGATAACCTAGAGAAGAAGAAGAGAAAAAATAACAATAAGAATTAAATAAACACTATGGTGCATTTACACTGGGCCTGGGAAATAATGTCTTTTAGTTTTGGAGTGTTCCAGGATTTGGGCTTGGATTTCCTTGTCTTCAATACCTATGCTCATATTCATCTGATTCAATATCATGGATTTTAATACCATCCACACTTTGAGAACTCCTAAGTTTGTATCTTCAGCTCCAATCTGTCTGTTCAACTCCAGAGTCATATATTCAACTCCCTAATCAATGTCTCCACATGACATCTAACAGAGGTCTTATTTTTTTTTTTTAATTTTTTTTTTCAACGTTTTTTATTTATTTTTGGGACAGAGAGAGACATAGCATGAACGGGGGAGGGGCAGAGAGCGAGGGAGACACAGAATCGGAAACAGGCTCCAGGCTCCGAGCCATCAGCCCAGAGCCTGACACGGGGCTCGAACTCACGGACCGCGAGATCGTGACCTGGCTGAAGTCGGACGCTTAACCGACTGCGCCACCCAGGCGCCCCCAGAGGTCTTAAACTTAGCATGTACAAAACCTTGTCTTCCCCCAGATTCCACTTCACCTGAATTCTGCTCCATTTCTATTCTTAGAAAGTACAGGAGGGACAGTAAACTATCCCCCAAATTGAGAAGGCGCCTTGAAACCAGAAAGTGAAGCAGGTAACTCCATACAGTTGACACAGAGTTTTATTCGGGGTAGCTTACTGACAGCGGGGCTCTGGCGGAAGACAATCTATGGCAGCTGTGTGGTTATCCTCCACAAAATCCAGACCTTGGTCCACAAATTTTACAGAGCAAGAGGACGTATAGAAGAGTATTACAGCAAGATTAAAGGGTTCACACACACCTCGATGGGAGGCTTGCATGCACCTAAATGACAACTAATCTTCAATTAGATCTATGCCACAGACCACCTATGCCTCAGGAAGGGGAAAGATGATGACATATCTCACAGATTCATGGGAGGCCAAAGCAAACCTTCCCCCATCCTGGCCTTGGTGGCATACCTAAAGTGTATATATTTATGTCCAAGGGATCCAGAACACGTAGTGCCAGGAGAGGTCGTTGAACAAACATGAACAAGACAGAGGACCAAAATGGAGTCAGTATCGTCAGCACTCCTACACTAGCCATCTATTCTTTGAAGACACCGAGTCTTCAAAATGACAAAATGACCCGCCTGTCCATTGTTTTGCAGCCAGTGGAGACATTCTTAAAGCCTACACAGAGCTCAATTTGATAAACTTAGAACCAGGGACTAGTTGAGCAATGGATGGCTATAGCCCCAGACCAATTACCTCTAGCCATGGGCAACTTTATTCAATTAGCCCAATGATTAATTCAAATATTTTATTTTTCTGTGCATTTTATGAGCTGAAAAAAATCAGAAATGATTGTGATGAATTTAATATAAATTTAACTCTTAATATAAATAAAACTCTTCAGTACATAAACTTTCTCTCACATCCCACATTCAGTCCTTCCCCAAATTTGTTGTCTCCACCTTCAGGAAATGTCCAGACTCTATTTCCCAACATCTCCAATGCTGCCACGCTGGTCTGAGCTGCTGTCATATGTCACCTGGATTCCTGAGATAACTTTCTAATGTGTCACCTTTCCTTCATCCTGAAACATACAGTCCATGTTCAACAGAGAACTTCCTTTTAAAACACATGGTAATGTGTTTAAGTTTAATGTTGATGTGTTTAATGTTTAAGTCACATGGTAATGCCACTTCTTTGTTCAAAGCCATCAATGTTTTCCTAACTCACTCAAAATGAAGGCCAAGGAAGCCCTGTACGATCATATATACACTTAAGTAACTCCCTGACCTACTTCAAGTTTTTGCTGAAGTTTTACTTATTTGGTGAGTTCTTCCCTGACAATTTTATTGAAAATCACCTCAAAGGAGGCTCAAAGGAGCCTCCAATATCCTGGCTTTCTCAGTGTTGATGGTGAAGAGGGCCCTCTTGCAGATCATCATGGAAATGCAGTTTAATGATAAATGAACTTTGGTGTTATAAACTATCCTCCCTGATACAGAATCAAAGTCTGGGATCTTCATACTCAAGTTTGATATTATGGGGTGGCCGGACTGCATTGAGTTCTATTAACATTTCCGTATGTTATGCTCTCGCAGTTAAGGTAGAATATCAGAGAGTTCCTCTAGACCTTTAGAATCGAGGGTGATTGGAATGTAGGTGAGAAAAGGTTTACATGTTTTCATTGTCTCTTGAAACATCCGTGTGCATGGAGACTGTGATGCCAGAGGAACTGCAGTAGCGATTCACTTCCCAAGGCAGAGTGCACATAGTGGCCAGGAAAAGGATAAACCAGATGTGGCAGTTAAGCAATCACAGTGTAAATGAACCTTGCCTAGATTGGGATCAATGTGTCATCAAGTCAATGCAGGTCTCTCCACAATGACACTTTTAATCTGTTTGCAGAGCATTGTTCACCTGTCAGTGTTCCACACTATGCTTATATAAGAGGGACACCGAGTCTTCAAAATGACAAAAATGACCCACCTGTCCATTGCTTTGCAGCCAGTGGAGACATTCTTAAAGTCTACAAAGAGCTCAATTTGATAAACTTAGAACCAGGGACTAGTTGAGCAATGGATGGCTATAGCCCCAGACCAATTACCTCTAGCCGTGGGCAACTTTATTCAATTAGCCCAATGATTAATTCAAATATTTTATTTTTTTGTGCATTTTATGAGCTGAAAAAAATCAGAAATGACTACATAAATTGTGATAAATGACACAAGGGCATAAAATACTTTAGAAGTCACAGAGGGACAGCCCATCCAAGGGCTTGTCAACCAAGCCCTTGATTTCATTAAAAAAATTAAAAATCAAAATTTCTGTCTGAATCCAACCATAGTGCAACTGTACATGACTTCTCAGGAGTTTACATTACAGCCATTTGAATTCTTGTCAAAATCTTTGCTTAGTTTTTAAAATTAAATATATATATATATATATATATATATATATATATATATATATATTGATAGAATGTGATAGGGATTCTAATGAAAGAGCATTCCAGAAACGTAATTGGATTTATCGATGACTAGAGAGGAAGTTTTCCCAGAGTTTGGAGGACTAGTGGACAGAAATCTTATATGCAGAAGTCTGTAACATCATCAACAGCCATGCCCCTCTAGTGTGCTCATGGCAGCCAGATGAACACTTCTCCGTCAACCAACAACAGTTCACTGAAGGCTATGACCCTTCTGTTTGTAGCTAAGTTTCTACTCTCTTCTCTCCACCATTCCCACCCTTATCCATTACCGCTTGTCCAAAGGTCCAGAGAACACATGTGACCAGACATTTTAAGGCAGTACAAGGAAGAGGACCCACACTCATGTTTCCTTCTTTCCCCACCTCAAGCCTGACCCAAGAGTCCCAGGGGGTGATCTTCCCTACTCAAAGTGGGGCAAAACCCCAGGTGGCCACAGGCTGCTGTCACACTTATTCTGACCCACATCTCTGCTTAGTGTGGGTGAGAATGTGGGAGAGTCCCAAAGTGGTATCCAGGCTCCTAACATTGATGCAACATCTGTGAAACATTGTTGGATAATTGGAAACATTGCTGAGACACAAAGACCTTGGAGCACATGTTTCTGCCTCAATGTTCAACAAAAGGTCTGGGAAAGGTTATATGGTAATTCACTTACCTATAGCCTGTGTTGGAACGTAAGTAAAGGATGCACCCACATTTTAAAAAATATATGATAGTTCCCAGGGACTGTGAGCACTGAGACATAGGTGGCTTCCCTAGAAAAAAATGGTCAAATTGGGATGGGGCATCTTATGACACTCCCCTTCTCACCTGATCTTGGTTATCAGATAAAGTAACATACCATTTGACCCCTTCAACATCCCAATTGGATAGCTTCTCTATGCCTCACTTGGGCTTCTGGAAAAAGCACGTTGTCTGGGGCATGAAGAAGGCCTGCAACGTGTTCACCTCTTGCGAGAGCCAAGCTCATTGAGACATATGGGATGGCCATACACTTCTGAGCTCCAACCCCAGTGTGAAAACAAGGTTCTGGGTTGAATACACACACACACACACACACACACACACACACACAGTGCTCAGAAAAAAAAATGTAAAAACCCTGAAACTTGGGCATTGTGTATAAATCTATGTGGGGTGAAGACTATGAAGCAGTCACGTCTAGAGATACTTTTGAATTCAGCCAACTTCATAACTTGCTGGAGAGGTGTTCCTGTATTCTGTATTCCTTTTCTTGTACTTCTTTGTAATGTGTAGAACATTTTTCTCATATACACCCATTCACCAGTGGTGAATGTCTTAAACATCAAGGTACAACATTTAATGGCATGTTTTTTTTTTTATTTTAAAAGAACGTATCTATTCAAGTGTTATTTATTGAAGAGACTTTACTGAAACCTCTCTTGGTTTACTGGGGCTCTGTAGGTATTCTCTCGGAGCTTATTTAGAGTGAGCCTCTCTCTCCAGAGTCCTTAAAAGACAATCTCTGTGGGGGACTTTGGTAGAATCTGTGGTAATTGTCATCCATTCTATTGTCCCTGTCTCAGGATCATCCACCAAGCAGGACAGGCCTACCCTCATCTGTGTGCTCACTGGCATGCACACACCCATATACAGGCATAGACATGCATTCATGCACATGTATTCACGTGTGCGTGCGCACACACACACAAGGTGCTTTAAGGATAATGCAGCCTTTTAGTATGTAATCCGTCTTCTGAATTCAAAGCATATGGTTAAGTTCTGATTTTTTAAAAAATGGCCAATTTGTATGCTCGCTGCACGCAAAACTGGTTTGACTTAGCTTGACTTTTTCCGGCTGAAAACTTTCAGTTGCTGCCATCAATGGGAAACAGATTAAGAGACAAATTTCAAATGAACGCTTGAAGCCCTTTCTTGAAAGGGGGAAAACAGAAGGGGAATGCTGTGCCGGGTCTGGTTTTTGCAAGGCTTGCTGTCATCAATACCGGCCTTATTCCTCCACAGTCACAGTATATATTTAACTGGTGCTGAAGTGTGCTGGGTTGTGAAAATGTGATTGAGCCCACCCCAGGAAAAGTTCAGGGTCACATCATTTACTGGAATGCAATGATTTTTTTTACACAGAAGTTACCTATGTGTCTTTAGATTAAATGTACCAACTCCCCCCCACCAAACTATTCCACATCATTATTGAATTGCCATTTCATGCACTTAACCTGAAATTTCCATTCAGTCAGTATCACTCATATTACCCACAGCTTCAAAAGACTAAAATCATTTGCACTGTAACTATATATTTTTTTCAATACTAACCCAAGGATAAATGTGGTTACATTGATTTCTCACAAATGAACCTCAAACCCCTGATTTAAAATGAGAAAAACATTGCTCACTATCATTTTCAATCTGAGGTCCCCTTAATTGGCTTTTAAAGAAACATCGCCAACTCATTTGCAAAAAAACTTTTTGGACTGGCTCTCACTCCCAATGCCCTAGAACAAGCTTGACCATGAAATAACCTCTCCTTCTTCCCTGATTTGATCTACTTCATCCTTGTGGTTGTTTCTCTAGGAAAGTGAAAGCCATTGACCTCCTGCTGGATTCCCTTCTGAGTGCCCCATACGCTTTGGCCCGGGGTTGTTAACGTGCAAGCCACAACTCGAGTGGTCCCAGCCCAGACTCCAGATTCAGACAGTGATGTTTACTCTTTGATTCAGAGGGTGTTATTAACAGCAGATCTCTGCTCCCAGGAGCCATTCGTTTAAAGAATAATTATCAAATATTCTTCAGTCAGATAGGACCAGCATTGGTCCACCAAAATCAATTTGTCTTAACCTCACTCACTGCCATCAGCTGCACTGGGCACTGTCTACCCCTCAGATGCACTCCCCTTACCTGCTCCTGATGCTCTTGGAGAATGACCTCCATGTCTGCATCAAAGGGTCTCTTGACATCTGGCTTCCGATTGTGTTTAGGAACGGAAGCACCGGCTAGAGATGAGTGAGGGGTAGAGTAACATCAGGGTGGGTATGTTTCCCTGAACTTGGTCCTGCCGGGTCATTACTAGGGTTGCTTGAGTTTTTTCTTTTCTTCCTTGTTTGTTCACTGAAGCCTGCAGCTCATGTCTGACAACTTGTTTACAAAGGCCTAACCACCGCACTCTTTAGATTCTGTTAGCTTTTTAGTATCTTTGTCCCTTAGACAAAGTGTGGTGATATCATGCCTGGGAGCTTTGTAACTGTGTTCCCTCAGTCCTACTAATTCCCTTATAAAACTCAATTCAACAGCTTCTTTCAATGACTTCTCTGTTTCTGACGAAGACAGCACTGATTTGTTACTGTAACCTACAACCCGTTCCTTTACCTACACCTTCCCAGAAATTAGAATACAGGATATACCTGCCACTCACTAACAAGTAAGTTCATTAGTCACTTAGAGTTACCAAACCTGATAATTACCCATGCATGCGTAAGGGAAGAAAAAGACATGGCCTGGTATTTCTTGTTACCTGAGGATGCCCGGGCTAACTGCTGCACTCCCTTTAAGGCTATTCTTGAATGTTTTTTTTTTGTTGTTTGTTTGTTTGTTTGTTTTTGTTGTTGTTGTTTTTTGCCTTGGGAACTGGAAATAAAGCTTATTTATTTGTCTGATTAACATTCCTTCTAAGAAGATTAAAAGATCAATGATTAATTTAAGAAAGGTACACATCATTGAATTCGAAGCTACAAATTCGAAGTGTAGCTGATCTGGGTAACATAGACAGATATATGAAGGGAATATCAAACACCTCAAGTTTCTGCTTTGAAAAGGGATCAAACAATGACAAAGTAGTTCAGATGCAGATTGCTTCAGTGTGATCTACAGATGGAAGCAAACCGGAAGCAAGGGATCCAAAATTAGTATTGATATTTCAGAATCGGATCATCTGGGTTTAGATGCTACTCTTAACAGCTCTATTTTTTTTGAGTTTTTATTTATTTTTGAGAGAGATAAAGTGTGAGTGGGGGAGAGGCAGAGAGAGAGAGAGTCCCAAGCAGGATCTGCCCTGCCAAGGAAGAGCTCAACTCGGGGCTCAATCTCAGTATCCTGTGAGTTCATGAGTTGAGCTGAAATCAAGAGTTGGATGCTAAACCCACAGGGGCACGCAGGTGCCCACCAAACAGTGGGATCGTAACCATTGCATTCCCTACTCTATACCATAGCTACTAAAACATAAGTTTTGATTCCTGTAATTTAAAACATTTAAATTAATAGTAGGCTTTTGTTTATTTTTCTAGAATACCTAAGACCAAATTCCAAATATCTCATATTGACATTTAATCTAACCTTTCCTCTTCACCAGATCAAATGTCCTCCAGTCTTCAGATTTCTGGCATTCTCACCATATGCAAATACATTGACAGGGACATTTTAAGAGAAGGCTAACCCTAAACCCTCCTTCCTACTCATTTCTCTCACTGGTTAGAGAATAGGGATCCCCCCAAACATCTTATACTTGATTTCTTCTATACATTCCACTCTATTAAAATTCTGAAGGCTCCAGTATTATTTGCAATGGCCTATCTCAAATCATTGGCTTCCTTCATTAATAACAGTTACATCAAATTGAGGGCCCTCATGGGGGACACTTGCAGCTTGTCATGGCTTACTGGCTTTCTCCTTGGTCTTGTTCACATGCGCCATGAAGGTTTTTAGGAAATAAGTCTTCTGAATCAGGGTTTATAGATTGTATAATAGAAAAACCTGCTGGCTCTCTGAGGTAATGCTGAAAAAGCTGACTTCATTTTACTATTGACAAATATACAAGATAGAGCCAGTGAGTTTAATAGGGGTATATTTCTTTATAAACAAACCAACAGATGAATAAGTATAGATACATGTGCTAGGGGCCAGTTCAGACCTATCTATTCACATTTATTACTCCAGTAAATAGAGTATTCACAACTTACTCCCTAAGAACCACCCTGCTGGGAAAGAGGCATCCTTCCACACACACAGGAACAGCAAGTCACAAATCAAGAATGGCCATTCTGTGGTCATTAGCATACCTCCCGGACCCTTTTGCTTGTGCTTCCTGACATTGTTGCTAATTTGCATAATCAAGATCAAATCCATTATTCACAATATAATCTCTCCCCAATTCCTTAATTCTCATTGAAATCTCCATTATCCTGATCATCCAAAATGTGTTGCCTTTTTCATATTCCTATCTTTCATCCATATACCTATTTCATTACTGGTCCTGACATTCTTACAATGAAAAGTTATTCAAAATATCTATCATATATTGCTGTAAACAGCCATGATGTAAGAAGACTATACCATTTTTAAGAGGCTGTAAGCAAGAATGCCATTCGGAAAGCTGATTTTCAGGAATAGAATCCCAGAGTCTTTCAAAAATAAATACCAGCTGCCAGCTGAATTATTATATTTGCATGTGGCATATTGATAAAATAAAATAATTTTAAATAAATATTAAGATTTTATATCTCCTTCCATATTCTTTAGTGTGGTATCTTTGACAATAGTTTTTCTTTTTATATATAGTTTTAACATTTTTTAATGTTTATTTGAGAGAGAGAGAGAGAGAGAGAGAGAGAGAGAGAGAGTGTGAGCAGGGGAGGGGCAGAGAGAAAGGGAGACACAGAATCTGAAGCAGGCTCCAGACTCTGAGCTGTCAGCACAGAGCCCGACTCAGGGCTCGAACCCACAAACTGTGAGATCATGATATGAGCTGAAGTCAGATGCAGCTTAACTGAAGTTGGACACTTAACAACTGAGCCACCCAGAAGCCCCTTGACAGTGGTTTTCCTTAAGCCTTTGTGTGATTTCCATTTTACTTCCTTCAGCTCTTTTGCAAGGATGGCTCTCGGTCCTATAAGCACTGACAGTTTTGTTTTTTTTCTCTTTTTTGTAATGCAAGTGCCTGACTTAAGCTTTGATTACATAACATTCACTTCAAAGAGGCATTCACTTTAAGGATGGTTATCTCAAATAAACACTTGGCCAGCCTCAGCACTAGACAAGGAATCAGCCTGCCTTCCCACATTGAAGTGCCTTTGGTTTAGATGTTGGTTGATTTCAATAACTGATCATTTAGGCCACTTGTTTTTTTTTTTTTCTGTTCTGCTTTAAACTCCTGCTATTACACTTTAAATTACACAATAAAGAGTAAACCCAGAAATGCTAAGTACCCCCCTTGATCCCAATAAAAGCAGAACCCCAGACCCATGCACACTCTCCCTCTTTTTCTCTTTCTCTGTCTTTCTCTTTCTTTCTTTTTCCCCTTGAACTCACTGTGTGAACGCAGGTGTGCTATGGAACTTCCAAGTCCTATAAGCAATAAGCCTTTGTTTTGTAAAAGTTACCTGATGGTTATTACTGAAAAACATCTTGCAATGATAAAAAGAACCACGAGGGCTGGTCCAGCCACAACACTGGTTATTGACAGGCGGTGACCAACACATAACGATTGGTGTAACTGGCAGGATCACACCATTGCCCTTGGAATTAACCACGTGGAATGCCCTTTACTTGCAACTTGCTTCCGAACCACCTAACTCAGGTGGGTAACACCATCTGGAAAAGGAGCCCCACTTGCTGTGGGTCTGTCACACGCTATGCATTTTCGCATATGGCCTCCATTCTGTGTTGCCTGTGATATCCAACCCAAAAGGTGTCCCAGTAATCCAACGGTCTCCCCAGAGCAGCATGATCAAGGCCATATGGTCTAACAAGATGATTAGGCTACTAATAATAAAGGCCTTAATTGACTATTAATGTGTGCAAGTGTTCTCAAGGCCTCAAGGCCAAGGAGAGCTAAGGAGAGTGGATTGGACTGCAAGGTTATTGTCTGTCACCACCCAAAGAGAGGTTCTGGGGTTGTTATGCCCAGAATTCGTGATCCCCAAAGACCGCCAGGGAGCCGAGTCCGATGTAAAAGCAAAAGAGCCTTTATTCGAGCTAGCTCGAGCTCAATCCTCTACCTGCACCGACACAGCAGTGAGATGCCAGGGAGAGAGAGCAAGTTTCAAAAGGACAAAGGTTTTATTGGGGCCTAGGGGCAGTTGGTGAGGTAATAGCTGTGGCCTCAGCCGATTGGCTGGGGAAGGGTCCGAGTCCTGTTAGGCAGGTGAGCAGGGGGTGGGGGGAGGTTACTCAAGGGGAGGAGGTGTGGTCTAGGTGAAGGACACAGAACAAGATGGAGTCGGCAGGCATCGGCCTGCCCTTTCAGGGTAAAGGCCCACAGAAAAGACTTCCAAAGGTGAAAAGGACAATGGGAGAATTTTACCAGCAACCACTGAGCTGGTGCATCATGCCAGGACTACATGTCCTAAACCAGAAAAGTAAAATAGTCTTGCAACTGGAAACTAATAACATCTCTAAAGGGAAAATATCTCCTAGGCCTATGGTCTATGTGTCACCATTTCACTCACTGTTGTTGTTCTTTGCCCTCTGACCCGCTGGGATATCGTGGGTCCAATCCCTGGTGTGATGTTGCTAAAAGATTAATGAATAAATATAAATGTCCTAAACCTCTGGTACTAGCGTCTCCTAAGAACCCTGAGGAGATACACCAGCTCTTTGATAAGTGCAAAACCCCACAAACACTTCCTGGGTGCTATTCAGTGCCATGCACACCAGCATCCCCAGACTCGGATATTATACTCCAGACGCCTAGGACCTTTCCCCAAAGACTCTGTGCATATCTCACGAATGGAGATGGACCCTAATCCCAGAGCAGTCTCTTGGGACACCCTAAAAAGGAAAACATCTACCTATGAAGAAGGTTCACAGTGAGGGAGGTTATCCAAAATTTTCATAAGATTAAGGTAACAAGATAAAAACAAGAAATAGAAACTGAGATCAAAAGCTATAGCTTACCTGAAATTCAAACCTTTCTTTAAGATTTTATGCAGCAGGAAGGAGAGAGGGGAACTAATTGCCTAGTGTGGGTTTTCTCATTTGTTTGGAATAGGCTCTGAATTGTTACAGCTGCCAAAATGCAAGTGACCAATACCTCTAAAGACCCTAAAATCCGTCATTTTCCTGAAGATCCAACTGGGCTATTTGCTTGTGTCCTCTGAGATACAGATGCTGAGCCACCTCAGCTTTTCCTTTAACAGGGTAGAGCCAGAAGCACACTTCACAGGGCATCAACCAGTCACAAAGAGAAGGGCTGACAGGGTGATTGAGGCTTCTAGTGAGAAGGAAGGCAAAAGCCCTGGGGCCACTGATATTCATAGTAGGGCCCTCCCTCTGCTCATTTGGATATTTATTACCGGTACACTGTGCCCATTCCTCCTTCCCAATGACTGCTGCTAAGGCTCACAGGGAAGGAAAAACATTAAGATGAAGCCCATCTCCTGTTGCACAAAACTGACACGGTCCAGGGGATTTATCATTTTCATGACCACAGTGACCCAAAAGACCCGCTCTTTGTTTCTAACCCTGAAGAGGTCCCATTTGACCTGGAGTCAAGAGAATTACTTTTATAGGGCACTCTCCCTAGCTACAAAGGCAGTGCTACCGCGTTTTATTGGGACTGCTGAAACCATCCAAAAGACCATAAAACTCCTGGGAGAACACTTACATTGTTTGGCTGTCCCTTTCAGATGTAAATCTTACAATGTCTTTGAAATGTAACCACCTTAGAAAGTAACAAAAACTGCCCACAGTTGCTGGAGACCGAAGGAGAAAAAAAAGGTGGGGTGAGAGGAGAGGGCTAAGGGAGAGGCCTTTTAAATTACAAAACGCTGCACTGTGAGCACAGCATAATGTATAAACTTGTGAAATCACTATGTTGTACACCTGAAATTAATGTAACATTATGTGTCAACTATACTCCAATATACACAAAATGCTATGAAAGCTTTTTGCCCCAAATTCAGTCCTCAGCCTCCTCAAGATTGCAAGTACAAATCTTGCAAGTCTTCTCCGCGAATATTTTAGTAAAATGCTTTAGCCATAGGAGGAGATAAGCTTAACTTGTTTCATCTGGAAATTTGGATTCAACTGTTATTAGAAACTTGTGAGTTTTATATTATTGTACCTGATTTGTGCTGAAAAGTTTGGAATGCAGGCTATAGAGTCTCTGTTTCTGCTATGTTTACGCATGTCTATGGACGTATGTTATGTATATGTGCTTTGTCCCCCTTTTACTTCCAAAAAGTACTACCAGAGTTAACTTGTAAAAGAGCTCTAATTGGCTTAAAAATTAGTGCTTGTGAGCCATAAGAGACTCTTAAATACAGAGAACAAACAGGGTTGCTGGAGGAGTATTGAGTGGGGGGATTGGCTAAATGGGTGACCACTTGTTGGGATGCGCACTGGATGTTATATGTAAGTGATGAATCACTAAATTCTACTCCTGCAACCATTATTATATTATACATTAACTAACTTGGATTTATACAAAAGTTTAAAAAGGTAAAAAAAAAAAAGTGCTTATGAATTAAGTATTTCTAAAACTCAGAAATATAGAAATTAACTCAAATATTTTTCAGGTTCACATCATCTGGGATAATCTTTGGCAAATAAAATCTAATTTAAATTTGTTTTAATTAAAATAGGTATGTCTTCAGAGTTATAAATTAAATATTATGCAGAGAAGCAACTATAATTCTACCTGTGTTTACTAGTCAAATAAATTCATGCTATCTCTCTTACAGACCTTGTCAATAAGAAAAGTAGCTTGGGACAATGGCTGGCTTTGGCTACTATTGTAATAAATTTTCATTGGTAGTCAAAACATAATCTTTGGAAACAACTGACTTACATAGATTTAAGTGGCATAAGAATTTAGGTAAACTTTTCAGCAATAATTGTATGTTATGCTATATCTACTTCAAAATAGTTTCCTAAATCTCTTTGATAACTTGAAACTTTAGAATTTTGCTAAATAATTGATGGGAATTCCTTGAATATCTAGATCATTTCCAAATAAGATTAAATACAAAAACATTAGGGGCGCCTGGTTGGCTCAGTTGGTTAAGTATCCGACTTCGGCTCAGGTCATGATCTCCAACTTTGGCTCAGGTCGTGATCTCGCGGTCCGTGAGTCCAAGTCCCGCGTCGGACTCCGTGCTGACAGCTCAGATCCTGGAGCCTGCTTCAGATTCTGTGTCTCCCTCTCTCTCTGCCCCTTCCCTGCTCACACTCTGTCTCTCTGTCTCTTAAAAATAAATAAACATTAAAAAAATTTTTTAAATCTCTTGTCACCTTGGTTAAGTAGATAATTAAGTATGTTTAATAATGAGCTGTGATCCCATAGAGTCAAGTGTCCAAAACCTTTAATACTTTAAACAGACTTCCCCAAATCAAATCCTAAATGAAATCTTTTTGACCTGGAAATAACTTTGTGATTTTCCAAAGGGTCACTGGAACATCTCAAAGGAGTTGTGTTCTCTCCACGTAAAGAGACATTAAACTAATTAGGCTTATTTGATATGCTAAGTTACATGGGAAGCATTGTCACATAAGTGCATACCCTGTGGATATGTGTAATTAATATAAGTGTTCCAAAAATTATATGAAATTCTTAAAAATCTGATATGAAATATTATTAGTTGTAATCCCAGTTATCTTGAAACACTGTGTGTCACAGCAATAATCAAATTTCCCTGTTAATTGCATTATAATGAACTCTCATCAAATCTTTAACCATGGATGTTTTTAAGTCTTTTGTCATTTGCAGTTATGGCTTTACTCTGATGCTTTTTCAAAAGTATTTCATCTGCAAGGAGATTCGTGAAAAGGACTCTGCCAGGTACAATTTTCTGATAACTTTCAGAAAATACCACTGGACTGGGTAAGAATTTACAGAGCTCTAAGGAAATTTTGGGTTCATAGAACTGCTAACAAAAGATTAAGATCAAGAATTAATTACATAAGGGGGCGCCTGGGTGGCTCAGTCGGTTAAGCGTCCGACTTCAACTCAGGTCACGATCTCGCAGTCCGTGAGTTCGAGCCCTGCGTCGGGCTCTGTGCTGACAGCTCAGAGCCTGGAGCCTGCTTCCGATTCTGTGTCTCCCTCTCTCTCTGCCCCTCCCCCATTCATGCTCTGTCTCTGTCTCAAAAATAAATAAACGTTAAAAAAAAAAAAAAAAGAAAAAGAATTAATTACATAGGGACGCCTGAGTGGCTCAGTTGGTTAAGCATTGGACTTCTCAAGGTTCTGAGTTCAAGTCCCAGACTGAGCTGAGAGCACAAAGCCTGCTTCGGATCCTCTGTCTCCCTCTCTTTCTGCCCCTCTCTCACTCATGCTCTGTCTCTCAAAAATAAATAAACATAAAAAAATAATAAAAATAATTCCATTAAAGAAAGAATTAATTACATAGGGCTGGTTGATCTCATGAGGATAATTATAATTTTTATGACTTTTTAAAAAACTTTGTTGGTAATCAGTCTGGTACCATGCTTACAGGTTCCCAGCAGCCTTACTTCCAGGAAATTCACTCCCTTCCAGGTTCCTAGGCCAAGGTTCAGAATATCTTGGAGGATCTCAAGAAGTCATCCAAATCTATAGGTACTGCAGGCAAGGTCTGATGGGAAGTCCTTGGCTGGGCTTCCTAGCCTGGAGAGTTTGTTTGTTTGTTTGTTTGTTTGTTTGTTTATTATTTATTTATAGAGTGCACAAATGGGGGAGGGACAGAGAAAAGGAGAAACAGAATCCTAAGCAGCCTCCGATGTGGGGCTTGAACTCACAAACTGTGAGACCATGACCAGAGCTGAGATCAAAACTCAAGACACTTAACCAACTGCGCCACCCAGGCACTCTATGGAGACGTTATTAAAAGTTGAATCTGAGGTTTTTTATGAAAGATTCCAACAAAGCGGACTTAAAAGAGCCTATATGGTCAATCGCTACTGTTGTGGCACTTGTGTAAACAGGCCAAGTTTATTTAAAACTAAGCTTAATTTGCACACAAGTTAGTCTTCCTATGGGTATCTTTGACAGAAATGGGGATGATTATGAAGAGAAAAATTATTTTTCAGTAGAAATTATAATATACGCTTGTGAATATTAGATTCTAGTTCTGTTAATTGTCTGTAAGATTTTGTTTTCCACCTGTAACCTGGACTGGACTTCTCTTATTCCTCCAATATCTGGCTGCAACTCTCCAAACTAATGTTTCCAATTCCCGCCTCAGCCCCCCCCCCCCCCCCCCCCCCCCCACTTCTGACTTGGAATCCTTGAGAACTAAAACTGCCCTTTCCCAAATCCGTGCAAGTTAAAATGGCACAGCTTGATAGTAACTTCAGAGAAATCCCCACAACAGCTCCTGTATGGACAGTCTTCATGCCTGTTGCTGTCAAGTTGACTCAGAAAGATCACCAGACACAGGGCACCTGGGTGGCTCAGTGGGTTAAACGTCAGACTTTGGCTCAGGTCACGATCCTGCAGTTCGTGGGTTTGAACCATGGGTCGTGATCTCCCAGTTTGTGGGGTCGAGCCCTGCATCGGGCGCTGTGCTGACAGCTCAGAACCTGGAGCCTTCTTTAGATTCTGTGTCTGCCTCTCCCTCTGCTCTTCCCCTGCTTACGCTGTGACTCTGTCTCTCAAGAATAAATAAACATTAAAAAAATTGTTTTTTCCAAGAATGATCACCAGACACATAATCTATCAGATTGTCCCTGTCTGCCAGCACTCCATCTGAAGAGGTTTCGAGCCATCTGACATCTAGAAATATTCTCGACTGGCTGTCTTTAGAACTCAGAAATTGGGATTACTAACCTCTGTGGGGTTTTTTCTTTTGTTTCTATAGAAATGCCTCTTATTAAATACCTGATGCAAATACTTGCATCATACAGGCCTAACTTTGCAAGCCCACCGTCATCAGTGACTCTTGAAATAAGTCACAATGCTTTAACTGAACTGACCAGTTTTTAAGACTAAGAGATTAGTTTGATGAGACGTGAAATAGTCTATCAACTCAGGGCAGGTTCAAATCTCCTTATACCTGATGGCTCAAGATGTTAAAATATTTCACATTACTCAGATCTTTGTGCAGATTCCCAGGGCCAGCCCACAAGATCACTGGCTTGTTTTCATGGCTGAACACTTTCAAGTTGGGGACAGTGGCTACAGACTGGATTTCAGACTATTGCCTGTATAATGGTTATAGGATTTGTAATTATGATGCTATTTAGATGTGCACTTTCTGGGTTACAATGTGCCCCACCCCTGACTTTTAACATATCAGCTACCAGGCAGTCGATGTCCTCACCATTGACTCTTTTGCCATGGCATCACAGTGTAGCCAAGTGTAGCCCATTATACTGTAAGCGCTGACTTTAAATCTTCTTTTTTTGTAATGTAAGTGCCTAACTTAAGCTTTGATTGATGAGGCATCCACTTCAAAGATGGCTATCTCCAATAAACACAGGGCCAACCACATGATTAGATAAAGAACCAGGCTGTCTCCCTGAACTGAAGCTTTTGGTCTAGAGATGTAGGTTGATTTCAGTAACTGATCATTAGGTCACTTGTTTTTTTCTCTTCTGTTTTAAATTCCCTCCCCTGTGTTTTCAAGATTCCTTTTTTTTGTTAAGTTTATCTATTTGTGTTCAGAGAGACGGAGAGAGCGAGCAAGGCAGGGGCAGAGAGAGAAGGGGAGAGAGAATCCCAAGCAGGCCTGCACTGTCAGAGCAGAGGCTGACACGGGGCTCGAACCCACAAATTGCAAGGTCACGACCGAAACCAAGGGTCAGATGCTCAATCGACTGAGCCACCCGGAGCCACTCCCATTCTTACGTTTTAAATTCATCAATAAAGAGAGAGCCTGGGAAACCCTAGGCACCAACCGTCAACCTTGGGTCCACGCAGGTCTTTGTCTCTACCTGAGACCTTGCTATGTGGCCCCAGGTGTGTTGTGTAATTTCCAGGTCCTGTAAGTAATAAATCTTTATTTTTTTCAAAGTTTCCTGATGAGTATTGCCAAAGGCATCTTTCAGTGATAGATCCACAGGGCAGGTCCAGCCATAATATTGGTTACTGATAGGCTGAGACCAGCACACAACACTCACTTTATGGTCCCTTTGCAGAAATATTGGGCAAGGGGGAATCCAGAGAAGGGAGCCAGGTTTTAGTAATCATTGGTTTGTGTCACCATGTGGCCACGTGGAAATTCTAACCTGCCTTTCCCTCTGCACCTGGAACACTTGAAACATGGCAAGCATGATTCACTTGGACCTATGTAAACTGACCACTTATTTCCTTTAAAAAAAAACTTATTCCCATTACATCTACACTCTTAGTTTAATATCATGGAAGGGGAATTATAGAAGGGAAAATATTGTAATCTTCGATTAAAGAAAAAACTCATCAGACAAGAACCTCATTATCTGCAAATGTAAAATAAAATAACCTCTCGGCTGTCCCAAGCCCTGAATTCAGCTTCTTTAGACTCAACTTTTCATAATGTTTTCAACACCTAATAGCGATGCCCTAGCATCTAAAGTTCAAGTCTTGACATCTAGTTGTTAAGGCCCACCACAACTGAGGCTCACCCTACTTAAACTATGGAAAAATAATGGAAAATAATGGAAAAATAATCCGTCACTTCTTGTTGTATGTTTGTCAGCCAATCTTCTAAATGTCCTCTTCTCTCCCAAGAAACATGTCCCTGCTTTTTTTTTTTTTGCCTCTATTTAATTGTTCCCCTTCCCTATATGCCTTGCTCTTTTCTTCTCTTCATTAAATCGTCTAGTCCTCAGAAACCACCATTGCTATATTACTGACACTGTATCCTTCTCATTCTTCCCTATACTTCTTGGTTTCTTATTGACAGTATCATGTGATTTAGCACCTAGCTTAGCACCCTTACATTATTCCAGAATTAATGAATGTGTGCTAGTCTTGTCTCCTCAAGTAGACTGAAATCAGGGACTGTGAGGAAAGTTATTTGTTTATATATATCCACGTGTGAGACCAAGTTCGTTTTAACATATGTTGTGCGTAAAACTAACTTTGGTATTTTTAAAAGATGCCAAGTGATGACATCATTCACCTAGTATCAGACTTAAAGATTTGCAAGACCGAAGTCATCGGCGCTGGCCAGCGTAGGCATGGGGTACAGAAAACTATCTCAGAATGTAGAGTACCAGTTTTGATCAAGGGGAGGGTTTTTAAGGTTCTTCTAGGAAGGGGCGACAGACTTCTTTGCAACCCAACAAATAAGCAAAACTGGGATAGAAGGTATTTGAACTCTAAGCGGTATTAATTTATAACTTTTATTGGGACTTGAATCATTTAGAACAGAAGATAGTAAGAAAAAAATGATAAACTGGCCAGGGGCCCAGATGGAATTAGGTCAAAATAAGCAATTACACATCCTGCAAAGAGGCAATATGTGTGGGCTTTCAGTTGTGTGTGTATCGGGGTGAGCGGCCAGGGTGTGCAAACCCAGCAGGGGGAAATGAGAGGAGATGAATACCGGGAGGCAGAGAGGGTACCATGAGAGCACGCTGACAGGTGAGAGGCGGCAGACAGGTAGGCTGGGAAGCAGCTTGAGGAATGTTTGGCGGCAGGTGCCAGGTAACTATTTATGTGCGTGAAGGTAAGAGGCAAAATATGGTCTCTCCACGACCTCAAAAGAGGAAACAAGAGGCTAGTTCCAAGGAAATTTGGTCAAGGTGAAATGGTCAAGGTAAGTGTCCGCTTACTTTTTTTTGGAATGCAAGGTCAGGTTTAGTGCAGAGGACTGATGGTCTGTCACTGGCTAAGGACCCTTGGAGTGCTTGAACCAGGAAGAGGGCTAAGTCTTAGGTGTTAAGAACGCAGACTGGTGTAGGAGCTGGAAGGATGCAAAGACAATTGGTAAAACCACTTACTTTGCTTTGCCTTTAGATATTATTCATGCCCGCTGCCTTTAGAGTTGAAAATAAACTAATAATTTTGCTTCTTTTAAGATCATTTTTTCCTTACTATGGGTAATGGTGGCTTGGTATTTCCCCAGAGGATTTTAACTCGTTCAGCACCAAATTATCTGTCTTCCCTTCTGCACTCTGTTCTCCTTTCTCATAGATGGCACTATTTACCCTGGAGGGTCGTGGATGGGGAAAGGGGTGCATTCAGAAGAAAAACTCTGCTGCACTGTCAGGGCTGGATTTGGCCCTCACTGTTCTGGCAAAGTCACGGGGGCCCTTCTGTATGCTGTTTCTGAACGCAGCCTCTTCCCACCACCAGGCTGAGCACACGGCAGGGGCTCAGAAAACACTTGGAGGGGTTGATTCGCTCCACACAACTGTTAAAAGATGATCTCATTTGCAAAGTTTACTTGCAGGAGTCCCGTTCATTGAATACAAGATTTTTGCCTTAGTTGCAGGAATTTAAACGTCACCATCTTCTTTCAGGGGTGTACGTTTTACTTTAAACCAGCCTGCATTTATCCATTTTGCTTTCATTCTGTGATGCTGACCTTCGGATTTCATGGCCCTGTAATTCTACCGCTTGCCGAGGGGCTTCTAGGAATAAGGGTCAGTCTGAAGCTTAAAGTCACATAAAACCTTGGCTATCTTCATCTTCTGCTAGCTACTTGGGGACACTTCACAGCCTTTCATAAATTCATCTCTCCCCTGGTAGAGGAGATAAATCTGCTGGCACAGCTCTTAGCAGAGACCATGTTCCATCCCTGAGAATACATGTTTAAATATTTAATAAAAGCATAAATTTGAAGAGCGTCTAGCAGCTGTAGAGAGAGCAACTGAATAGAAGGCAAAAACAGTCTTCATTGGGGGAGATTAAGAGAGTTAAGGAAATGGCCGAGGTATTACACAGCTCTATGGTAAACAAACACTCCAGGCAAACGGGAAAGGGGAAAAAAATACATGGAATGCTCGCCCCACGCAAGGGAGTGAAGGCAGCACAGAATATTCCGGAGGTTCAAAGCTGAGGTAAAATCCAAGCTACGACAGTGCCGAACACTGTCTATAGCCTTGCTTGTAAATCAGCCTGGCCCCTCGGGAAGACAGATGGCTCGCTGGATGACACTTACGTAACCACAACCTGAGCTGAGCTGAAGCTGCCAGAAGCAACAGAACAAGGATGCCTCTGAGAAAAGATAAATCGTGGTCTCTTTAAAACCCACTGGAACTGCTCTCCCTGGCAACCCGGGTTTCAGCAGGGGGCATCCGAATCTTCCAACACACAGGCAACCAGCTGTACAACCTTGGCAGAGCAGCCCGTAACCACAGCCAGGCGGTTGTGTGTCATTAGCTCGAGCATCCAAGCCCCAGGGAGGCTCCCCTGTCCCCCGGGGCTGTTCAGGGGTGTGGCAGGAGCCGCCTTCCGAAGGTGGAGAGAAGTGGGCATTCCGGTGCCTCCGGATGGGGAATGTTAGTCAGCCTTCCCGAGCACAGGCAGTACCAGACTTGCACATTCCCAGTTTATAAAGCAATGATCCAAGAGAGACACAGAGGGTCACTCCTGCCCAGGCTGGAGGCAGCACCGGCGTTTCTGTTTCCAGGAAAGTCAGAGTGCAATAACAGAGCACTGAGAGACACTGTGGGTCCTCAAAGCCAGACAAAATGTGGGAAACTGGAGAATAGTTTAGAGGATTCACCTCAATCACCACTCAAGAGAGCAAGCATCTCACAGATAAGTCGTTCACTTTTGTGGGATTCATTTGGATCGGCTTGTTTTATGCTGAATGCAAGCGTGAGATCTTGTACAGTAAGAAAATCTGTGTTATGATTGAAGTTAAAGGGGATATTTTTAAAGTGCAGCATTTTAGGAACTAGGACAGATCTAGGATGAGGCAAAAATCATGTTTTAAGATAAATGGGGAGAGTCTCAAATATTCCCTTTTCCAAAATGTTGCCAAGGACCAGCCCAGCCCAGATGGGAGAAGCTAGGGCCCTTCTCTTCATTTCTGCATTATGAACCCCCCACGTCCAGACTTCAGGCTTGTTACATGTGTCTTTTGATGTGGTGACATTCGCTGTTAGGTCGAATTTTATAGCTTGAGTGGGAACTTACCCACCACATATAAAAAATGTTTCTCCAAAAAACCCTTTTCAAGCCTTCCACAACTGACTTGATAAAATGAACTTTCGGAAAGCCACGTTTGTAAATTGGGGGCGGCCTATCTAGTCTATAACATACCAGCTTCTCATCTGTTGTGAATAAAATACATCTAATAGAGGAATATAATAAACATTCTCCCAATTTTATATTCTTCATCAACGGCCATTTGATAGTTTCTTGGGTACTTGCAAGATAGCTGTGCAGAAGTGTGTAAGACATGATCCCAGCTCTCAAGGAGTTTATCCGTACTCTGAAAAAGCAGTTACCACATGATACATGAGGGCTGTGGTTGAAGAGAGAATAAGATGCTTTCTTGAGAAGGGGGGAGTGGGGATCGGGGGCAAGCATAACAGAAAACTTTTAGGAGGAAGTGGATCCGGATTTGTACCTTGAAGGACAAGTATATTAGATTTCTCCTGAGGAATGTCTCAAATGATACTCTCTTAAAGGGTGGGTCTTGAGTATGTAATTCTAGTGACCATTTAAAGCAATTATTAAGTGCTGCAATGATCTGAAACCCCCCTAGGCAACACCTTTTAACTACTTTCCTCCAAGTTTCCCTCCCATGCCACCATGTCCAGTGGGTTGTTTGATTTACTTTTTTGAACTTAGCTAAGATTTATTTCAGTGGAGGTAACTAAATAGAAACATTTCTACCAAGTTCCTGGATACTCTGAAAACAGTGGGCCCATGGTTTAGAGACATCTGGTAGTAATGAAACCTTGACGTATTTTGTGACAGCTTCTTCTTTTCCCTTCAGTCTGTATGTGCCTTTAGGGTCAACTGAACTGCTAGAACTCTTGGAGAAGCAATGAGTGGAATTTAGCATTTTGTTGAATATTTAAATGCCTTCATTAATTTAGGGGCACAGAATCTTCACATATTATAGGCACAGAGTTTTGTCGGTAGGTACACATGTGTTTCACCAATATAAGTAATGTAGATTAGCACTTCTCAACTGGTAGATAGTAGCACAATGCTGTGCCATGGACCAAGGGAGTGCCGAGATACTGCTTTCCTTGCCTTATGACAGCCATATGTGACCTGGAGTTGCCAAAGTTCCTGGACTGGTGGCCTCGGGCCAAAAGCATCTTTATGCATTTATCCAAATTCCATAAAATATTACCACTTTCTAATTTTGCATGAATGGAGAAAGATTGGAACGGCTTCATTGGTACTCTAAACTTGGTAATGGGACTTGACCTCACATTGTGCTGGACCAAGGGCAAGGTACAGGCTGACTGTCGTGCCCCAGAACAGTTCTCAGAAACACTGAACTGAGCACTGGGTCATTCATTCCAACCGTGCACCAACAGTGCTTACAAATTGTGTTTGGTGATGATGATGGTGAAGACAAACATGTAATTGTGTTTGATGATGATGGTGAAGTCTAGATTTCACACTCCCCACTCACATACTCATCTGAGGCCAAGGAGCTCAATGAGTTGCTATCCACTCTGTACTCTTCAATTTGCCTCAAACACCCCCAATTCACAGAAGCAATTTCAAAAACCTGCTTCAGATTCTGTGTCTCCCTCTCTCTCTGCCCCTCCCCTACTTGTGCTCTGACTCTCTCTCTCTCTCTCTCAAAAATAAATCAACATTTAAAAAAATTTTACTTTGTTCTGACTTGTGAGCAATCAGATAAAAGATTGAGAAAAATATACAATGGCAAAGATAGGGATAATATTCATATAAACTTGAGGCCAATGTAATGTCAAAGCTCAGGCTTAATGATCCAATGGGAAAATCAGTCATCAAAATCCTGCCAGGGGGGTGCCTGGGTGGCTCAGTCGGTTGTGCACCCAACTCTTGATTTTGGCTCAGGTTGTGATCACAGGGTCATGGAATCAAGCCCCATGTCAGGCTTCACACTGAGTCTAAAATAAAATAAAATAAAACAAAATAAAATAAAATACAATACAATACAATACAATAAAAACAATCCTGCCAGGGACAACAGTAAATAAGAGAAGGAAAGCCGTGGTACTGTTCAGTGTAGACGGGTGTTACCGGTGGTAATGATGGCTCTGGGGCAGCCTATGGAGCCCTTGTAACAGAGCGTTTCAACACTGGAACTCTGGACACCTGGCATCCATTTGCTACATAGTCCAGAGGTGTGAGGGACAATGGTAAGGTAGCTACGTGGAAGCTACCTCATCTAAGCTATTTTATGCCAGTTTTACCCACATGTGTCTTCTACTTCAGACTGAGGAGTTGCCCCAGCCACACAGCACTTCTCTTCCTCAACTTGTTTAACCGTCCCAGTATTGCCTCTGCAATGAGAAGTCATAGGCTTAGGATGCAGGAGGTCACGACAGTAGGCTTACAACCAGGAAGACTGGCTCAGCAGATGGGCAGCATATTGCCCTGAGACACGTGCTGTAACGACAAGTGGACAAATCTGTGCTTTTGAAAAATAGAGGTCTGTACATCACGTAGCCCTAGACTGATGGGGAATATATTTTCCTAGGTCTTAAAAGGTAGCCATATATAGGAATTTTCCTGGAACAGAAGCCTAGATGGTCCAGGTTTTGAGATGACAGTTGACACTTAAAGGAAAATTCTCAGAAAGTGCTGTTCAATATTGGTTCTGAGTGAGATTAGTGTATATTTTGAAACTGAATGGAAAGAAAAATACTATGTTGGGTGTTCACAAGAGCTGTAGAGGAGTCATAAGACAAATCAAAGGTTTAAGAATAATGATTTGTTTCACATTGATCTTATTGAAAATGCTTCTAGAGTATATATACATATGTAGATATGTACATACATATGCTCTACATATGGGCATATATAATTTACATGTATGCACATTATATATACATGCATGTATATATATATACATATATATATAATTCATATATACATGAGATGATTTCATCTACAAGAGAAATGAAGTCATAGGAATAAGTAGCCTTACTTCTTTACTGTAGATGTGTGTGTGTGTGGGAGGATGTGTATTATAGTATATTTATCCATAGGTGGTTCATTCATCCTTAAGACATGAAAAGATACTTCTTTCTGTTGTGAAAAAAAGAGAGGCCTGTGAACTTAAAAGAAAAAAATGCAAAAAAAAAAAAGAAAGAAAATAATAAAATTCAATTGCATTAACTCAAAAGCTAAAATAGAAAATTTCTAAAACCTTAGAAAAATCATATGAGTGAATTATGAATGTTGTTACATGACGTCTTAAAGGCAAGAATTGATTTAAAATTAATTTGTATAGGCTACTAGACATTAGGTACAAGGTTCACCCAGACCTCTTTTACATGTGTTACTCTTGAAGCCAAGCAAATAATTAAGTAACATCAACTAAATGCCAAAAGTAAAAAAAAAAAAAAATTAACAGTTCTAAACTCCTCTCACCCAATTTACACTACCCGTAGGGAGGCAGCATCATGTAGAGAACAGACATAGGTTGGCAGATCAGACACAACGGACTGAAATGATGGCTTCATCATTTACTGGCTAGATATGGATATTTAAGTATTTTGAGGCTTGGCTGATCTATATAAGTTACAGACTATTACCTCACAGAGTTATTGTAAATAGTAGATGAGAAACATAGGTATTTCTAACATGTGTATGTATTTCAAGTACTCGCTAAATGCTCATTTTTTTCCCAGAAATCCTTCACCTCAAAATGATAAAGATACACTGAATTTTCTCTAAGTGACCAGAATAGCGTAGGGAAAAATCTTCAGGACAGCTTTAGGCAGTAAAAAAAAAATTGCTTTTCCAATTGCAATGACCTATAGTACTATTTAATACGTCCTCCAATTATGTATGTTTCCATATCCCATTTTATAAATGAGTATGCTGAAGCACTGAAGTTCTGTATTCAAAATCTAGGTCATTGCAATCACAAAGCTTTTCTTCTGTTTATATCAAGGTACCCTGACTTTCTGTTGAAGAGAAAGTCCTATGGCAGCATTTGCTCCAACAGCTGCAGGAGGTGTCAACAGTGTTAGGCTGGGGTTTCACAGCCTTGGATGCAAAGAGTCCTCCCCAAGCTCTGCCTAGGCTAAGCGTTCCTTTGTTACTCTTTCAACAGACATTCATTGAGCATATCCTACATGTCAGGCACTGCCGTAAACACTGAAAAACTAAGGCACTCGCCTCTTAAGATACTTAGGTAATCCAGTAGGTTGGAGCTTAAATCTTTAATTTTTTCATTCTACTGCTGTCCTTCCAGAGCATAATGGTGGCTTTGATGGTAACCATGGGATCTTTCCGTGATCAACATTGCTGCACACCTTGTGACTCTACTGTTTCCTTAAGCTTCTGTGGATGCCATGTAATAGCAAACTTATTTCAGATGCCACTTTGAGAACTGGAACTCAGACTCTTAAAAAAAAAAGCTTACTCTTTTCTGTAGTCAGATAAGTTCTGAGTGAAAAATCGCTTGGATAATGGACTTAATGCAAGTGGTTAATGCAACATGTAAGTGCAGCCTCTAGTGCATGGGGAGCATTAAGAAATGAATAGACATCAAACAGCAATGCAACATTACAGAGCACCTTTTTCTTGACTATCAAGCTCAAATCCCAGTAATGTGGCAAGGGATTTTAGTGAACAGATACCCAGGGTGCTCCTCACAGCAGATAATGTTAGCAAAAGTACAACACAAGTTATCATCTTTCAGAGTAAGAGTTATCATCAGTCAAGGGGAACTTCTGGCACTCAGTTGAAATTCCAAGGTGCTCTTAGCTCGTGGGGTAGTAAGTGGATGAGAATGATTACAGAATTTGTAGTGACCCAAAATTATCTTGGGAAGGATTTTCCAGCCTGAAAGCTTTGGGCCATATGGAACAGCCTCAAATCCTTTTTTTTCTCTCCATGGGAACTCTACCAGTATCCTAAAGTTCCTGGAATTCTATGGTTCCCTCACACCATGCTACCCTAAAGAAGTCTTCTTATCTCTTTCTGATGAAAACGATTCCCCCTGGTTGCCAGTCAGTCTTAGTCAACGCATTGGGCTCTTTGGGAGAAATATCTGCCTAATAGCCCAACATGCCCACTAGCCCAGAAGTGAGTATCAGAAGCATAAGAATCAAGGGCAATAAAGAAAATCACCACAGCCCACTCAGAACATTCCGTGAGCAGGACTCTAATTTTAAGTGAAGAACCTTCTTTGCCAGTTGTCTCATCACCCTTTTTGCTTTATGGATGCTTCAAGTATTGGCCCCTTTGTTCCAAATTCTATTCCTGAAAGCTCTTTGACATGGCCCGTAATTTCTTCCATTTGTTGGATTAGTGTGTACCACATAAACCCACATATGCAACTGTGGGAAATGAACAGGAAAATGATGTCACAAAGGAAAGGAAGTAAGGCTGCTGCAAACCACAAGTCAATACAGAAGCATCAGCAAACCATTTATGAACAATCATTAGTTTTTGTCTCCAGGTAGAACAGATATGGAAAAGACAGAGAGTTCTCTTCCTGTCTGTGAATCAACTTACCTTAATCGACATTTCTTTTAGTAGAGGAAAAGAAAAACAAAAAATAAACAAAACCTCTTTTTCTGTTTAATTTTCTCTGGATTGTCTCTCTGTAACTCTTTACAGAATCAAATAATGTTTAGCATGAGAGCACAGAGTTGCTGATACAGATAACAGGAGATCTCTCAAATACTTAAGGACTATTTAGAAAGGTCTCTGATGCAGGCAATATTATGGGTTGTGATGATTTTGTATTCAAGTCTTGAGAGTTGATGAAGGAGAGTGGATGTAATTGAAAGGGATTTAGGGCAGTGGCTCCGCCACACACACACACACACACACACACACACACACACACACCTCAGTCACCAGAAGTGTCGTCAAGAAACTTCCAAGGTCTTCTGAGCAGTTTCATGCCTAGAACACCAACTAAAAAAAATATTTGGGGACAAAGACAAAATCAATAGAGCAACACTTTCCCATTTACACACAGGTCATTCTCACGATGTGATCTCAGTGGCCCTAAAATTTATTTTAGTTGCCACCATTGCAAACACTTTACCTTAAAAAAAAAAAAGAGGGGCTCCTGGGTGGCTCCGTCGGTTAAGCTTGTGACTCAGGTGAGATCTTTTGGCTTAGATCATGATCTCACAGTTTGTGAGTTTGAGCCCCCATTGGGTTCCATGCTGTCAGCGCAGAGCCCAGTTCAGATCCTGTCTCCCTCTGTCTGCCCCTCCCCAACTCGCACGCTCCATCTCTCTCTCTCAAAAATAAATTTAAAAAAAAGAAAAAGAAAAAGAAAGAAAGGACTGCTTGGTCTCTAATCAATTTAATCACAAAGTAATTGTGCAGAGATAATCCCCAGGAGACTGGAGAGCATCCTAATACCCTGTAGGGCAAATCCAGTAGTGAGGGATGAAGGGGAGCAGCCCAAGGCAGCCACATAGGCACTGGTGACCTTGTCCCTAAGGCTTGGGACACTGCAGTTTCTGGGGGGCTTATCGCTTTCGCTCTCTGTCTCACCTGCAGGTCTCTTGCCTAATCCAAGTAACCCTTTCAGATATCGGGGGCCTTGCTAATATTTCCCATCAATTCTCTGTCTTCTTCCCTTTGGAGGTACTTGCTGCTCTGATCTGAGGGCAAAACCTCAGTGAAAATCTCCCAATGTTCACAGCTTTATCAACCAATCCTCCCCATCCCCAAACTGGATGAGGCTCCCAAGGCTTTCTAATGCTCAGGGACACTCCTCAAAAGAACAACAAATGCAAAAAAAAAAAAAAAAAAAAAAAAGGCCTAAAATTGTCTCCCTCACAGGATGCTCAGAGCATTGAGAGAAAGATGAGACTTCATTAAGATTATGTGCAAAAGGACCTCCCTTAGGGGCAGGCTCAGTGCTGGAATTCACGGGGCGTGACTTCATAATACTAGAGGGAGCAGTCCTAGAGTTTGTAGTCAGATAAAACCAGGTTAGAATCCTGGTCCTATTTATATGTTTGTTTGTTTGTTTTTAGCTATGTGACCTTGAGTAATTACTCAACTCTGAGATTCAGTTTCCTTATCCATAAAATAAGAATAAGAAAATTTATCTTCCTGGATTGTTGCACGGACTTAATTGAATAATAACTGAAAAGTACTTTGCATTGTACCTGCCATACAATGGGTACTCAACAGATGATAACCACTTAAAAAATAGGATCTTTGGTGCTTCTCAACATGTTGGTTGAAAAATGCTAATGGTGGTATTCTATGATCTCAACTCATACAGATATAGAATTATAATAATAGCTACCACATAGTGTTTCTGTGTGCCTCGTGATAGTCAGCACTTTACATATGTAAAGCATTTAATCTTTATTTCAAATAGCTAGTTTTACTCTCATCCCCATTTAAATATGAACAAATGGGGTCAAAGGGAATTTAAGTAGCTTGCCCAAGGTCCCGTGGTTAGTACATATTGGAAACCAGATACATTTATGGGTAGTTTGACTATAACTAAACTCAATGCTTTTAATCACTACACCCTCACTACACTCTCAGAACACCTGATGGTTTCAAATAAAACATCTATTTATTGCTTTCAGATCTACCTATTATAACTGTCCATAGACTTCTCTGACTTTAATTCTGATCCTTGGACTCATAAATTTATTCCTGCTCCAGCCTTCTTATACAAAAACACATACAAATAGTTCACCTTCTTAGGTGTAACTGAGAGTCAGCTGTCCCTGCTGCTTTCAAATAGGCAATATTTTGCTTCACTTCCATAGTAAAGCTCATTTTTTTAAAAAAAGTTCTACCCAATTGTACGACTCCTTTGCCCATAGTGATAAAAGTCCTAAATAGGTATCCTCTCTCTCTTTCTTTTGTGCTGCTTGTCATTCTCTTTCCCGTATGAATAGACTTAAATGTTATAAAGTGAGAAAGCTTGAGTATAAAACATTTCTTAGAAAACTCCAGAAAACAATCACTTCTTAAATTCAAAAAAAGAATGACTCCACTGTAAAATGACTGCTGTGTTTAACATACTCAATAAAACCTAAGAATCTAGGGGCTCCTGGGTGGCTCAGTCCCTCAAGTGTCTGACTCTTGATTTCGGCTCAGGTCATGATCTCACCGTTGTGGGATCTAGCCGTGAGTCAGGCTCCGTGTTCATAGCACTGAGCCTGCTTGGGATTCTCTCTCTCTCCCTATCTCTCTGCGCCTCCCCTGCTCATGCTTTCTCTCAAAATAAATAAATAAACGTTTTAAAAAATTATTTTTTAAAAAAGAACTTAGGCATCTAAAACTACCTTTTGCCTGGATCTTCCTGGAAAACGGGTCCTGCTACTATCTCTGCTAGGACATAGAGTGCTCTAAGATGGGCCCTGAAACATCTGCCCAATGCTCAGGAAGGACTCTTGTGGATTCAGATCTTCAGTCTGACCAATGGTTAAGATATTGTCCAGTTGGCATGTTTCCTTTCTTTCTACTTTGTGTTAATTCCTGTGGTAGATTTGTATTGTGTCAATTTAGCTAATCTACATTTTCTAGAATTTCCATCACTGCATAGTTCTGGATTAGCATGAGCCACATGAGACATTTTGCATGAGATCTGACAGGTAATACTTTTTTTTTTTTTTTTTTAAATGCTTGGAAGGTTGGCACAGACCATGAAGGATTGTTGATGCTCAGATATATTGTCACTTATCTGCTGGGTCATTTAGCATAGGGCAGGAGCCAGACCCACAGCCCCTTTGGCTTTGCCAAATCTTTTCCACTTTGCCAAGTGCACGTTTAGGTCTATGACAAAAGGCTATCAGCTGATTCTTTAGATCATCTCATCATCAAAGTTGGTGGCCTACAGGTGGTGAAGGACCAGCAAGTTCCGGAGCATCCCTGGGACTTCTAATTCATCTTCATAGTTTCTAGTTTGTCCTTGCTTTTTTTACTTCATGCCTGTCTTTTCTTCCTGACTACACACTGCATTATCTGCAACTTTAGGATTCAGCACCAGATATAGAAGCAGTAGCCTCATATGGATTATTTAACCAGTTCCAATAATTGTGTTTGGAGAAAATTATTACATATGTTAGTCTTCTCAGGCTACCATAACAGAATACTACAGACTGGGTGGCTTAAAGAAAACACTTATTTTCTCAGTTTTAGAGGCTAGATGTCTAAGATCAAGTGCCAGTAGGATTGGTTTCTGGTGAGAACTCTCTGTCTGGCTTCTAGACCTCCACCTTCTCTCCATGTTTTCAAATGGAGTTTCCTCTATGTGCATGTGTAAAGAGAAAGATAAAGAGCTCTGATATCTCTTCCTGTCCTTACAAGGACATGAGTCCTATCAGGTTAGGGTCCCATCTTAATGACCTCACTTAAATTTAATTACCTCTTTGAAAGCCCTCCTCCCAACTACACTCAAATTGGAGATTAGGCTTCATCATTGGAATGTTGGGTGGACCAAATCCAGTTCATAACATTCTGCCTTCTGGTCCCTCAGGATTCATGTCCTTGCATATAAAATACATTCACCCCATCCCAACAGCTCCAAGAATCTTAACCCATTCCAGCACCAATTCCAAGTCTAACATCTCATCTAGACATCACCTCAATCAGGTATGGGTGAGACTAAAGGTGTGATTCATCCTGAGACAAAATTTTTCTCCAGCTGTGATCCTATGAAATCAGTCAAGTTATGTGTTTCCAAAATACATCGATGGGACATATATACATTAAGCATTCCTATTCCAAAGAGGGGAAATGAGAAAGGAGACAGAGGTGACAGCTTCCAAGCAAGTACAAAAGCTAGCAGGAAAAATTCCATTAGAACTTAAGCCTCAAGAATAACCTCTTTGAGGGCACCCGGGTGGCTCAGTGGGTTGAGTGCCTGTCCAACTCTTGATTTCAGCTCAGGTCATGATCCCAGTGTCATGGGATCAAACCCCATATTGGGCTCCATGCTCAGCTTGCTTAAGATTCTCTCTTTTAATGGGGCGCCTGGGTGGCTCAGTCGGTTAAGCGTCCGACTTCGGCTCAGGTCACGATCTCCGATCTCGCGGTCCATGAGTTCAAGCCCCGCGTCGGGCTCTGTGCTGACAGCTCAGAGCCTGGAGCCTGTTTCAGATTCTGTGTCTCCCTCTCTCTCTGACCCTCCCCCGTTCATGCTCTGTCTCTCTCTGTCTCAAAAATAAATAAACGTTAAAAAAAATTGAAAAAAAAAGATTCTCTCTTTTAAGAGAGAATCTCTGTCTCTCTCCCCTGCTTGTGTGTGCCTTCTCTTTCTCTCTTTCTCAAATAAAAAGGTTAAAAAATTAAAAATTAAAAAAAAAAAGAATAATCCTCTTCAGATAAATGCTCTCCCCTTTGGGATCACTTCATGGGGGGATGGCATTGCTCCCCATGGCCCTAGGCAGTGGCCCTATCCTCATGGCTCTTTCCAGTGGCTCTGCTCACATAGATATTCGCTGGTGGCCCTGCCCCTGAGGCACTAGGTGGGCATGTGATGCATCACTCTCTGAAACCAAGGAGAACCAGTGCTGTCCCCTGGGGCTTTACAGTCTGGGCCTGTGTTATATGTGACAGACCCAATGATCTCTAAATCACCTTGAGAGTCACTCTTAACCTTTGCTTGAAGAATAAAATATGTTCATAGTTAGATACTTCTTTTGTCCTCTTCTGTAGAATCCCAGGGGCTTAAAAGCCTTCCTTTATTCCATCCTGTCTCTATTCACTTTAGTTCAAACTAGCAGTATCTCCCCTAGTATAATCCCAGCTCTGTTCCTGGCTTCTGCTGATTTGGCTGATTAAAATCATGGGTAATCTCTTTATGGAGTGATTGTCTAACCACACCCTTGGTATTTTCTCCAGATCATGCCTTCTCATTTTTTTCAAATATGAATAGGCTGAGAATTTTCTAAATCTCCAAATTCTCGTTCCTTTTTGCCTAATGATTCCTTCAATTTCTCTCTCTGCTCTCATGTTTGACTGTAAGAAACAAGGAGAAGCCAACTAGACCTTCAACATTTTGCTTAGAAATCTCTTCAGCCACTGGGGTGCCTGAGGGGCTCAGTCAGTGAAGTGTCTGACTTTGGCTCAGGTCGTGATCTCCTGGTTTATCAGTTTGAGCCCCATGTTGAGCTCTGTGCTGACAGCTCAGAGCCTGGAGCCTGCTTTGGATTCTGTGTCTCCCTCTCTCTCTACCCCTCCCCTGCTCTTACTCTCTCTTTCTCTCAAAAATAAATAAAAAATTTTAAACATTTAAAAAAAAAAAAAGAAATCTCCTCATCCAAATATCCAATTTTATCATTTGCAGATTCTACCTTCCACTGAACATTAGAACCATTCAGCCAAGTTCTTTGCCACTTTATAAGGAGGCCCACCTTTCCTTCAGTTTCCAATAGTGTTTTTGTTACCATCTGAGTTCTTACCAAAATCACCTTTAATATTTCTATTTCTACCAGTAGTGTCTTCAAGGCAGTCTTGGCTTTTTCTAGAATGCACGTCAGATCTCTTCCAGCCTCTCACACTACCCAATTCCAATGCCATTGCTGCATTTTCAGGTATTTCTTATAGCAAAACCCCACTTCTTGGTACCAAAAACTGCTCAGGTTGCTCAGGCTACCATAAAAAAAAAAGTAGCATAGACTGGATGGTTTAAAAAACAGAAATTTATTTTCTCACAGTCTGGAGGCTGGAAGTCTGAGATCATGACCTTGTTTAATCATAATTATTTCCTTCAACATATGGAATGGGGTGGAATGTGTGTGTGCATGCGTGTGTGTGTGTGTGTGTGTGTGTGTCTCCATCTCCTGGTGATTCTGCTTTTCTGATCAGATACTGATTGATACAGTTCCCTATGCCCCATAAGGAGTTAACTTCTCCCACTGTAGTGAGAGGCATCCATTCCTTTCATCGCTTCATTCCCAAACCTTAACTTTCTTATCCATTGAGCCATCCTTAGCTACAGGAGTGGACCCTGATTGACCTGAGCCAATCAGTAAATTCCCAATCTCTTACAGCAGAGATTGACTCAGGGCTGTGACCATTAATTTAGTTAATCTAGTCAGAGGGAAGCCCAGGTCTTTTATCGAATAATATGAATGAGAGAGCACATAGCCCTGGGATTTTGTTTTGTTTTTAATTTTTTTCTAATGTTTATTTCCGAGAAAGAGAGAGAGAGAGAGAGAGAGAGAGAGAGACAGAGACAGAGAGACAGAGCACAAGTGGGGGAGGGGCAGAGGGAGAGACAGAATCCAAAATAGGCTCCAGCCTTTGAGCTGTCAGCACCGAGCCTGACGTGGAACTTGAACTCACGAACTGTGAGATCATGACCTGAGCGGAAGTCAGATGCCTAACTGACTGAGCCACGCAGGCCCCAAGCCTTGGGATTCCATTGCAGCCATCTTACCAGCATGTGTGAAGTCAGTCTGAGGGCAAAGCATGCAAGAGGGGGAGGGCAGAACCAAGAGCACCAAAATCGAGCTATAGCTCTAATGACTTTGTGACTTCTGCATCCTGAACCCCATCTTGGCTTTCACTTAGATAATTCATTCCCTTTATTAAGAAAATAGGGGAAAATAGTTGAATGTTCTGTAATAAGGATCCTTTCTGGTACACTCATCCTTGTGGGAGTCATCAATATATAACCTCAACGCCTGATGCAGTAGCAAATCTCAGTACCGAACAGGGCCAAACAGAGTCTTTTTATGGATGGGTAAAGGTGGTGGGGAAGGAACAGAGACTCAGCCAAAGGGAAAAAGATGTCTCTTTTATGAGAGTCTAGCTTTATTTACCATGCAGACCTGGATGTCTTCTTCTGCAGCTCTGTGGAGAGAACTTACAGGATATAGACAACAAATTTTAACCAAACCTGAAAGATGAAAAAAGAGACAATTCCTGTTGACGTTTTCTGAACATCTACATCTGGTCCTACTTCAGACCAGACCCTTACATTTTAAAGATACATAAACAAAAGATTCTCATTTTTGCTTTAGAGTTGGGTTTCTGTTGATTAGAACCTAACGATTTTCTGATGAATGTATATTATTCTCAAGATGGCTCTGCTTAAATACAAATATAGCCTTTAAGATACCAAAGAGGAGTTCACATGCACAGTGAGTTTATCACAGTAGTTGCTTAACTGCTCCATGGGGCTGCCTCCCCAAAGAGGCCAAATGGATATGGCTGCAGGTTCTCCTCCATTCAAGCTAAGCAGTACATTACTTCTGTTTTACGTACTGGGCTTCTGCATGAAATGCTATCTGGAAAAAGGATTTTGCAATTAGAAGTATTTGAAAATAGCTTGTCAGATTTAATAGAAGAGAGCAGAACAAGAAGACAGTGGGATGCAGAGCAATCTGTTTTCCAAGGGAAATTCTGTAGACTTTCTGCCTAGAAGAGGCAGCAGTACAGGCAGGGACAGCCAGAGGGCAATCTAGAGACACAGGAAAGCTGAGCCCTGGTTATAAAAAGGTAGGCTGGAGGGCATTGAGAAAAGGGCTGGCTCAGACTGCCTGCCTTACAATTTTTTTTCTTAATTTTATTTTTATTTATTAGTCCTATGGTGATTCTCTGAATTCAACTATAGTGAGAACAGATGCCACAGTATTTTCCGCTGCCTTTGTTGTTAGTCATTATGCTTCTTGGCATATATTGGCCAACGTAATTTATGTGCATTTTTTTTTCTGCTTTACCAAAATCATCATTCTGGCAAAAGGGCAAACACCTCTGTACCTGTATGTTGTTCTTTCCAAATTATTCACCAGATTTTATGTGTTTGCCTAAGCCCATTTCCCACCACAACCCATATTGGATAATTAACCACTCTGGGTTCTTCTAATAATGGGGACCACAAAATCAATCTCTCAGCCATTTCAACCTAAGATCCAAATACTCAGGCTGAAGCCAAGGTTTTTAGATTTCCTATAAATCCAGGCAAGTTTCCCCCTGGATGTTCTTCAGTCTTGGAAACACCAATTCAGCTGGAATGGTTTCTACGTAAGTGAATAAAAGTCTGTGATGAGAACACTAATTTCCCAGTCACCTGGCTCTCCCTGTGTCACAAGGTCTTCTAGCAGAATAAACATTCTTGGTCTAACTACTGACAGGAGTATGGTGCTCTCTCTCTTTCCCTTGGCTCCCCAAATCTCCATTAGTCATTTCCTCACTGAGACCATTTGCAAAATTCTCCATAGCTTGAAAGTTGAATCTATTCTTGCTGCTTAATAGGCCATCTTATGATCTGGTTTTCTTTTCAAAAGCTTTTTATGTTCCCTCTTCTCAAAATCATTTCCACTTTGCCAAATGATACTATTTTGAATAACAGTAAGAGCATTCTAGAAGTAAATTATGATTCTAAAATTGGCTTCATCAAAATAGGAGCAGATGAAAAAAAAATTAATGGGTCTAACTCAAAGAACCTGAGCCAAGGAGGAGAAGCAGAAATCAACTGAATTTCTAGAACTTCATTTCTCAAAGAAGACCACCTGCTTCAGAATCTCCTGGACTGCTGGTAAGAAATGCAAAGTTCTGGGCCCGACATCCAGCTTTTTATTTTTTAATTTTTTATTCACTTTTACATTTTTATTATTGAAGTATAGTTCACATACAATGTTATGTTAGTTTCGGGTGTACAACATAATTATTGGACAATTTTATACATTATACAGTGCTCACCATGATAAGTGTAGTTACCATCTGTCAACATACAACATTATTACAGTTATTGGCTGTTCCTTATGTTGTATTTTTCATCCTCATGACAGTGACATTTATTTTACAACTTGCTCAACTTTTTAAATCGAAATGTCTGGGGATAGGGTCTAGACGTTTGCACTGTGAACACCTTCCCCAGGGGCACTATTATTGCATGTGGACTTTTGAGAACCATTGTCCTAACAGCTGGGCCCATGCCTGCTGAACCTTCATTACGTGGCCCTTTCCTCAGCTGGATAGCTACCACACCCAGAGGTCCAAAAACAAGACTTTGAGCCCTCTTTAGCTTAATACTCTTTCATGACCACAGACTATGCCTGAGCTACTCAGAAATCCTATTTCAAAGGTCACGAAGAGGGTACATCAGCCAAAAGCCATCTCCAGTATTGGAAAGACCATGTGAGAACATCCCCTCCTGATCACAGGGCACTGGTATCACGAGAGAATACTGTGTAGCTGGCTATGCAATTCAGCATGGCCCTGTGTGTATAGGGGAGTCTAAAGAACACCTCTCTCAATTCTTATATTTTCCTATCAAGTGATCATACCTCACAAATTTCTCTCTGCTTACCAGCATCATTCTCAGCCTCTTCTCACATCATTATTGTTTCTTAGACACCTAATTTGAATTCACATATTTATTATTACCTACAGTAGATGTGCTCCTGAAGAATTTTATGAAAAGGTGGGGTTTTTTTTGTTTTTGATTTTGCTTTTGTTTTGTAAATCAAATCATTCTCCACTGACTCAAAATTTTATACAATCTCAAGAAAAAATATACTTCAACAAACAACCATTCTAACTTCACATGTTACAAATGAGGAGACTGAGTTCTTCCTAGTTCTAGAATTATAGGATTCTAGATGTCTTTGCTCTTCAGTTAAAAATTTTATTTTTAAAGACTAGTCTCTTGGTAGAAATATGTGGGTTTAGTTTATTATTTAGATATCCCTGGATCTTAAGCTATTTTTTTTTATGATCTGCACCTTTAAGGAGGTCTTTTAAAAGGCCAGATTTGGGTGGCTCAGTCAGTTAAGTGTCTGATTCTTGATTTCAGCTCAGGTCGTGAGCTCACGATTCGTGGGTTTGAGCTCCACATTGGGCTCCATGCTGACAGTTCAGAGTCTGCTTAGGATTCTTTCTCTCCCTCTCTCTCTCTGCCCCTCTCCTGCTTGCGTTCTCTCCAAGTAAATAAATAAACTTAAAAAAAATAAATAAAAGGCCGAATTTGAGACAAAGAGAGAAAATGCTAACTCCTGCCTCTCCCTACCCACAATAGTCCAATATTAACCCAGAAACTTTTACAGCCTTAAGTCCTTAGGCTTTATAATTTCCAAAGGTAATTTGCCCATAGGCAAAATAGCTCCTTTCTTTCTTAAGAGTCAATTGATTTGATTCCTTTTGGTGGAAGGGCTTAATATTTCAATATATATCTACTTCTTATTCTAAAATTGATAATGACACATGGCCTACCTCTGCCTAATCAATTCTTTCTTCTAAATTACTCTTCCCATTTCAGCCTAGAATCACTTTTTACAGTATGCATTATCAAAACGCAAAAGTTCCAAAGTTCTGTTTCCCCTGAGCCTGTGAGCAGGAAAGGTGAAGGAGCTGGGCTTACTGGTGGGGCAGAAGAAGAGAAGAAAAGTGTGACTGGATATCTAATGACATAAGCAGTCGACCTGTGGGGTAGCTCATAGTACTGCAGTACTATCTTCTTGAGCTCTTCAACTGCAATGCCATGCACTTAACACAATTCATTAAACAATACTTCCTTCCATCTACCTCTGCTCTAGGTCCTGGGTGATGCCGAAATCAACAGGCAGTATAGTCCTCAAATGACGCATTGTTAGTGAAAAAGAGAGACATAGGAGTAGTAATACAATGTGATGAGTGACATTAGAGTTTGAAAAAAAGGAACTTCAAAGCAAAGAAAGAACTCTCTTCTCAAGAAGAGACCAAATGTTTCTTCAAATAATGAATAACATAAAGAAGGGGGACTTGGGAGGTTTTGAGATTTTTAGATGATACAGAATAAGCTGCAACAATCGATGGTTAAGGGTAAATATCAGGTAGACAAAAAGGTATGTAACTATTGCCACTGTTTATTCAGAAGGCATTTGAGACAGGCTGATGTCACATACAGGAGGATAATGGAAGTTGAAGTACATGAAAACATAAGAAAAAATGGACTTTAGAGCCAAGGAGGGATTGGGTCACACATAAAAAGATGTCAATTTTAAGAATACATAGAATGTGTTACACTCTTCTACTTCTCTGAGCATTGCATCAAATAACTTTATACAGCAGACTGGCTGCGACTGAGAAGCCAGAATCTTGAAAGAATGAATGTTGATTTAAAAAAAAATAATAAATTCTCTTATTCAGGGACTATGGTAAGTCACAAGGAGAAGATGGCCATTCTAAAATGCAATTCAACAATTTGTACATGGGTGACTAAAGTAAAATGATTCCTAAAAAAGAAAATAAAAATAAACTAAAAGGTTTCTTACAATCAAGTGACCAAAGAAATTCTAGGTCAGTTTTGGTCTTGACACTGTCTGGTGTCCTTTTCATTGTCATGACTCGGGGGGGTGGGGGGGGTGGGCGGGGAGAAGGTGCTACTGGCATCAAGCAGGTAGAGGTCAGGTATGTTGCTAAATGTCCTGCAATGCACGGGATGACCCCCACAACAAAGAATTATTCAGCCCAAGATGTCGATAGTGCAAAGGTTAAGAAACCTTGCTCTAGAGTTTAACCAAAATACTATGGCACTGGTATATTAAGTCTGTTGAATTTGCATGTTTATAAAGAAAATAAAAATTGTCACTGGTAGATAACCTGAATGGAACATTGGAAAAAGGCCTGCGTTAGAATTTTGTCAAGAGTGTATTTGGAACCACCCAAGTGAGAATATTCGTGGCCTTTGGGCTATAAGTACCTTATCCTATGAGCAAGATTATCCCTCTTTCAGCTGAAGGACTCTTTATGAGATCATCTGAATTTTTTTTTAATTGATCTCTGTGTTCACCTAAGAAACATTCTGATTATGATCTTGCTTCTTACATAACTCACCAATAGTGAGAAAATGCTGAGAGTTTGCCTTCTGCGTTCTGGAGAAATCCTTTACCTTCAGTTTTAGCCAATGACATTTTGGTCTCCCTTTGATTCAGAAAATCCCCCCCCCCCCCCCGTAAGTTCTTTAATAAGAGCACTACATAAGGATGCCTGGGTGGCTCAGTTGGTTGAGTGTCCTTTGGCTTAGGTCATGATCTCATGGCTTGTGGGTTCAAGCCCAACAATGGGCTCTGTGTTGACAGCTCAGAACCTGAAGCCTGCTTCAGATTCTGTGTTTGTCTCTCTCTGTGCCTCCCCACCGGCGTGCTCTCTCTCTCTCTCTCTGTCTCTCTCATCCATAAATAAATAAACGTTAAAAAATTGTTTTTAACTAAAAAAAGAGCACTACATAGCATTAAACAAAAACTTCTGGGCTACCTCTTTCTTTTCTTTGATTTCTTTTTTTTCTTTTCTTTTCTTTCCTTTTTTTTTTTTTAGTTTGCTTCTGACTCATCAATGGGTGTGAAATAGAGCTGTAGAAGAAAAGAGATAACAAACTCTAATCAAACATCAAGTATCACACTTTCTTGAAATTCACAGAAGACACATAATGAGGTATCACCTTACATATTCTTCACAACTTGCATTTACCCAAAAGTACCAAAATGCAAAGCAGTCCCCAAAGAACTCCTTCCTTCTTATAGGCTGCACAACCTCAGAGACTAAATAAATTGGGAGCATTTGAGCTTCAACTAAAACCTCTAGCGGGCATTTCTACTTCTCTAAATTAAGATTTGCCACTGAATTCAAGCATCTATTTAAATTTCAAAAACTTACGATTAATATCTAAATTGCTGGTTGGATATTTTTCTAACCCTGAACACTGCTGAACAAATGGCCTGACATTACGAGCTGGAAGAGCAAGATTTATTTTCTAAGGGACTGTACTCAGAACTGAGAGGGAGGCAGGAAGGAAAGACGAGGAAGAGCCTAAGCAGCTGAATGATAAGTAAAGAACGCTTTTGTTCTTGGCTGTGCGCTATGGAATCAAAGGCATCTCAGCTCACTTCCCACACCTGAGATGTTGTCATTAAGCCACTTCCTTCTCTCTGAAGTGGTTTTAGACAGTTTGCTTCTCTACAACTCACATCCTATTCTTTTTCCAAACCACATCCATCCATGCTTTTCTCAGCTCATCCTCCCCAGAAACACTTACTCTCATGGAGAGTTTGCATATGCAAGCGTAGAGCCTTATACAGCAGATAGAAAACAAATTAAACTAGGGGAAAAAAGTCTCTTTCCAAGGAAGTTGTAAGACCTTTTGAAATGCAGCCTCTTTTGCCAGGTTTCTGATCTTTGGCAGCTTGAGGGCCAACCAAAGCAAATTACGTTGTGAAAAATATCGTCAATCCCATTGAGTTTTCTTTAAACTGAGAATGTTGATAGAAGCTGACAATTTAACCTTGTTTCACTGGGATGCTTACCCGAAACTCACCTCACACATTCCAATTACTGAAGTACACGACAAGTTTTGACTTGTTCATAATTTTCTCCTGAGCTTTGAAGAGTAGAAACCTGGTATTTAACTTTGTGGTTTGCTAGGGTTTAAATTTCTGTTGCTATTGCAGCTGTCGTAGTATGGCTAATCCCAAAGCAAAGAATGATGCAAAAAATTCATGCTCATTTTGAAAGTGTTAGAGAAAAATTTTTTAAACGTTGATTCCTTGGACTGTACAGGAAATGATGTCATCCAGTTCAAACAAACACCACTTTCCACAGAGCTGTTAGTCAAAGGCACACGCTGTTCTATGTTCTTGGAACTTACTAGGTTGGTGTTATGAAAGGTGGACAAAGCCATTAATAAATAACAGCAAAGAAAGATTCCTAAGGAATTTGGGGGATGGATGAGTTCTTAAGTGATTATCTAATTCATTCCCTTAACTTCAAACAGTTCTATTGGTAAACTATCTCTGAAAAAATGTCTTTCTATATTGTTTTCAAATATTTTTAGGGAATATCTGCCTTTTGGGTTAGATAAAATACGGAGTCAACCTTCAGATGGGCACTAAATGGATTAAATATATCCATTTTTCATGTCTGTGAGCCAATTCTAGATTTGACTAGATACCTTTACATTCAAGAATATGTAAATAGATCTTAGAGAAATGAAAATTATGAGAGAACACAAACAGGGGCACCTGGGTGGCTCAGTTGGTTAAGTGTCTGACTTCAGTTCGGGTCATGATATCATGGTTCCTGAGTTCAAGCCCTGCATTGGGCTCCATGCTGTCAGCTTGGAGCTTGGGATTCTGCTTGGGATTCTCTCTCTCCCTCTCTCTCTCTGCCCCTCCTCCACTCATGCTTTCTCTCTCTCTCTCTCTCAAAAATAAATAAATAAATCTTTAAAAAAGAACAGAGACTAGAAACATAGTTCCAAGACTCAGAGAAAAACTTGTCCATAAGAAATAACGTAAGAAAGAAATAATTTTAGACAAGATTTTCTTAATGTCATTAAAAGAAGTAAGACTACATGGCAACTGTGGAAGAGAAAGAGGAAATTACAGGGAAAATTCATTAAGATTAAGACAGAAATTTTACAAAAACACTCTGAAATCTGTTAACATAGGACCAAAATTAATATCTAAATTAAAGGCATTAATGAATAGAATTGAAAATGCACAAAATAAATGGGTCTTATGGAATATCGACATAAATGTTTCCCAGAATGTCAAGTAAAAAATAAGAGTTTAAAATATTGAGAGTGAAGATGATGGATGATCCCTATTGAGTCCTAGGGAAAGAGAGTAATACAATCATAAGTGTTCCAGAAAAAGATATGTGACTCACAGGAATAAAATAGAAATCAAAGATTTAATAAAACACTATAAATACAAGAGAGGTCAAAAAGGAGAAGCATAAAACAAAAGTAAAAGAAGAAAAAAACAAGTGAGATAGTTAAGACAAACATAAAGGTAAATGGGAAAAAATTACTTTCTAAAAGGCAAATACTTAGGATAAACAAAACTACTTAGGCTACTAGGCTCTCAATATATACATCAAAATGACAAAGAAATATTAAATATAAAAGAATAAAGAGTTTGGGCAAATATTAAACATTTAAGAGGCCAGGTTATGGTATTTCTATCCAGAAAATGTAAAACTATAATTACAAGGAGAAAGGGAATCTTTTCATAAATTTGTAAAAGTTATAATCAAGAAAAAGATAAAGCAATCAGGGACATTTATGTGACAAAAACAGCATCAAAATACAGAAAGCAAAAATATTAGACGATCAAAAAATAATTAACAAAACCCAAACACAAGCTTAAGATAATGGCACATTGAAGAAACAATAACCATCTATTAACTTCTGTACTTTATAATAGTTTCCTTACATCCTAGGGATGTCCTAGGATCCCTATGTCCTAGGATCTCCCAAGCCTCAGTCACTTGTGGAGCTTGGGATTGCTGGAAGCTTCAGGTTGGCCACCTCCAACCTTGAGCAGCTTTTTCTGGGACTGCTCTGGGAATAGCCTGAACAAAGAGTAATCTGACAATATGGCCCACAGACCCTGACACCAACGAACGCAATAGCAATATCTCTCTGTACCGCGAGATGCAGTGCGCGGTCAAAGAAATGCTCACCTCTTAGGCATCTGAGTCAGCAGCCACCTGAAGAGGGAGCTGCTGCTGCCTGTCATAGACAAAAAGCCATGAAGCTGCTAACAAGTTCATGTGGAGATGCCTGAGGAGTAGCTTGTGCATCTCAGATTATGGCTGAAAGCTAGGTAAGACGAACAAGAACATGCCCAGACAGCAGTCCTAAATCGCCGTTACATGCCTTTGTGGTTGATGTGCCTTTCAAGCCAGCAGCCAGCACAGAATGACTGCACCAGCGCTGCATGCACACACTGCAAATTAGAACTTCATTATTATCTTAAGATTTTGATATACAAACTTTAATTACATATAACTCATTTGTCTTATCACAATTTATTTCAAGAATGCATTTGTCAGGGAAGTGAAAGGGAGAACTGTTAGTTTCTTTGAATATGATTTTAACTGCTGTAAATTAATTTGGGATGGTTATTTTTAAAAATTTAAATTTGTGGGGTGTACTGGGTGGCTCAGTGGGTTAAGCATCTGACTCTTGATTTCCGCTCCGGTCATGATCTCACAGTTCGTGGGTTCGAAGCCTGCATTGGGCCCCATGCTGACTGTGTGGAGCCTGTTTGGGATTCTGTCTCCCTCTCTCTCTGTTCCTTCCCTGCTCAGTCTCTCTATGTTTCTCTCTAAATAAATAAACATTAAAAAAATTTCTTTTAAGTTTGTTATTGTCTATTTGTGTAAACAGTTTATTGCCAATGGTAATGATAAATTATTTGAAGAAATTATCCTTAAAGAGTTGTGGCTAAAAATTGCACGTACATATAACCAGAGAATAAAAACCAATGTTCATAGGAGTAAGTTCAAAGGCTCAATAAAAACGTTTGGGGAAGATTTTAAGTTTAAAAATACCTTACCAAATTAGAACTAATTTTCTTTTACAATCCTGGTATTCTATTTTGCTTATTAAAATTGTATAATATAAAGAAAAATGTACTGTTTTTCCACCAAGCCCATATATATATATATATATACACACACACACACACACACACACACACACACACAAAATCATTCCCTTATTTCCTCAAGTTTACCCCACTATGTCATAGAAGTACTTACCTTTCTCATGTGTCATTATATGTAAAAATTGGAAAGTATTGCCCTGAAGAATAATCTTTTTTTTTTTTTTTTTGGAAAAAGAAAAGATGTTTCTTCATGATTATTATCCATACCTAAAGTGAAATGTTATTAACTTAGTTGTTGTTTCTTTATTTTTTTTCTTAACTTAGTTATTGACCATTGTGTTCGCACCTTCCTGAGAAGAGAGGATCTGTCATCACAGGGACCTGTCCTGCATGGTTCGTTGTTCATTGCTGTAAGCAGAGAACATGCAACAGGGCCACATGTGTACTAAACTGAAAAACTTTTTGATTTGTAGACTCAGTTCTATGCAGTTTCTTTCTCCTGAATTTTTAAAAAAATTTTTGTTTATTTATTTTTGAAAGAGCAAAAGCAGGAGAGGGACAGAGAGAGAAGGAGACACACAATCTGAAGCAGGGTTCTGGCTCTGAGCTGTCAGCACAGAACCCCACGCGGGGCTCGAACTCACAAACTGTGAGATCATGACTTGAGCCTGAGTCGGAAGTTTAACCGACTAAGCCACCCAGATGCCCCTCTGGTATTTTTTTATTATTGCTTCTATACCAATCATCTGCGTTTCTTTCTTTAGAACAAAGAGAATTCTCTTTTGTCTGCTGTTCTTCTTCCACTGTGATGAAAGTTCCTGTTACTGTTTTCAACATAGTTGACCATCTGGGAATGTTTCAAACTGACCCTCTACATTATATTACCATCTTAGTCCATTTGGGATGCTAAAACAAAATACCACAGACTGGGTGGTTTGTAAACAACAGATATTTGTTATTCACAGTTTTGGAGGCTACAAGTCCAAGATCAGGGTGCCAACATGGTTGGATGGAGGCCCCTTTTTTTGGGTTGCAGACTTCTTTTTTTTTTAAGTTTATTTATTTATTTAAAATAAATAGAGAGAGCAAAAGTGTAATTGGGGAAAGGGCAGAGAGAGGGAGAGTTAGAATCTCAAGCAGATCCCGCACTGCCAGTGCAGAGCCCAAAATGGGGCTTGATCCCATGAACTTGGAAGATCATAAACCTAGCCAAAATCGAGAGTCTGACGCTTAGCCTACTGAGCTACCCAGGCACCCCTGGGTTGAAGACTTCTTGTTATAGTATCACATGGAAGAAGTGAGAGATCACTCTGGAGCCTCTTTTATAAAATCACTAATCCCATTCATGAGCGCTCTGTCATCATGACATGATTCCCGCTGCCCCCCCCCCCCCAAGGGCCCCACTAACCTAATACCTTTGGAGGTTAGGATTCAACCTTTGATATTGATACATTCAGACCGTAGCAATTACTGATTTATTTTCTTGTCTTCTCAGTTTTTATGGTTACTGCTTCAAATGCATATACTTTGATTTTTGCCATGACACTTGGCATTTCCTTGCATTCCTTGTTTTATCTGAGCTTCCTTAATCTGCATGTTTGCTGTGATCTCATCTTTTATCTTAACTCGCTTCTCTTTATTGCTCCTTGTTTTTCAATCAGTTGCCATGTATTCTTGCTTCTTTTGGAGACATTAAGCTCATATCACTTGAATGCGTTATTTCTAACATGGCATATGGATTACTATCATGGGATTTTATGATCATCTTCTGTCTTGTCTCTGCATCAAGGATCTATGCAAGGAACTCAAGAAATTCAAAACTTATTTTAAAATTTTGGTAATAGATTAGTAACATATCAGGCAAACCTTTCCACAGGAAAAAAATATGCTTTAGATAAAGCATTTTTAAAAATAAATGGTTGAAGGTATTGTAGAATAAACAAAAAGCTAGAGGAAAGTTGAACCATGAAAGAAGAAAAATTTACAGGGTGAGGTTTGTGTTTATATGGCTTTTCACCTGAAGGATTCTCCTGTCTACACAGTGCAGAGATATTGGGAACTGTAGCATAAAGATTTGGTTTTACTGGCTTAAGGGTCAAAGTGCACAGGTTTCAAGGATGCCAGAGCAGCTGGAAAATATGAGGATAATTCCAGAAAGAAGAGAAGTACAGAAGAGGAGACTCTAAAATCTGAGCATAAGCACCCTTCAATTTCATGGCTGAACCCTTATTCATGTATGAGACACTTCAAGAAGTTCAGAAAACAGCTGCAGTGAAAAGACAAAACAGCCATAACAACAACAAATTGAGATAAGGTTTCATCCTTCTCACTTCAGGAAAGAGAGTTTGGATTTGTTTCCAGACAAGATTACTTTTTTTTTAAATAATAAATCAACATTTTTTCATAAGAAGATGACAGAATCAGGAGTTCTAAAATGTATTTTTTATTATATTCATTGTTATGGGCTGAATTGTGTTCCTTCAAATTTTAATGTATCACAGAATGTGACTTGCTTTGGAGATAGGATCTTTAAAGATGCCATTAACTTAAAATGGCTTATAAGAGTGATCGCTAATCCAGTAGGACTGGTGTCCTTATTAGAACAGGATATTAGGAGTCAGACAACATAGACAGAGGGAAGACCATGTGTGGACACAGTTAGAGAGTAACTATCTGCAAGCAAAGAGAAAAGAGGCTTCAGAAGAAACCAAACTTGCTGAAATCTTGATCTTCAACCTTTAGACTACAGAATTGTAAGAAAACAAGTTTCTGTTGTTTAAGCCACCTATTTTGTGGTATTTGTTATGGAAGTCTTAGGAAACCAATGCCAAAATCATGCAATAAAAACTACTAGACATGTAAGGAAATGAAAATGTGACCCACAGGACAGAGGGGAAAGCAATCAATAAAACAAACTCTTGAGATGACAGCTGTTTTGCAAAAGAGCAGACAAGAATCTTAAGGGAGTGGAGGCACCTGGGTGGCTCAGTCGGTTAAGCGTTGGACTTCAGCTCAGGTCATGATCTCACAGTCCCTGAGTTCGAGCCCCGCGTCAGGCTCTGTGCTGACAGCTCGGAGCCTGGAGCCTGCTTCGGATTCTGTGTCTCCCTCTCTCTCTGCCCCTCCCCAGATCATGCTCTGTCTCTCTGTGTCTCAAAAATAAATAAAAACATTTAAAAAATTTAAAAAAAAATCTCAAGGGAGTGGTTACAAATATATTCAAAGATCTAGGGAATTATAACTGTATGTAAGACAAATTGGGCCATAATAAATGTACTTACAGGGAATCTCATCAACAGAATTTCTAAAATTGGAAAATATAATGTCTGAAATGAACAATTCACTAGATAGGCTTAACAGCAGAATAAAGATGGTAGGAAGAAAAAGGAAGTGAACTTGAAAGTAGAAAAACGAAAATTATCCAATCTCGAGAAAAGAGAGTAAAGGACTAACAACAACAGCAACAAAGACACAGAGCCTCTTCACTCTGAGGCAATATAAAAACTGATACACATGTAATTGGACTTTAAGAAAAAGAGAAGAAAAGGAAACAATGGGGGACATTTTAAAGAAATATTTATGAAAACCTTTCCATATTTGGTCCAATACATGGACTGAGCAATCAAAGAAGTTTAGAGAACTCCAAGCAAGATAACTTCGACACAGACACACACATATATGCCTGCAAATATGCACACACAACTTGGCACTTCATAGTCAAACTGCTGGGAAAAAAAGGTTAATAATGTTTTGAAGGAAGTCAGAAAAAAATGGCATATGGCATAACAGGGACCAAGATACGAATCATGGTTTCCATCTCAAGAGCCATAATGGAGGCCAGAAGACAATTAAATTAAAATCTGTTAACCCAGAATTCTATACTCAGAGAACATATTCTTCAAAACAATGCTAAACAAAGACTATTGCACATAATACAGAAGTAGGGGAATTCACTACCAGTACAGCTTATTTACAATAAATGCAAAAAGGAAGTTCTTATTTCTTATCTGAAGGTAAATGACATCATATGAAAACTTGTCTCTACATGAAGGAATGAAAAGCCCTGGATATGATAAATTTGTGGCAAAATATCAAAGGCTCCTAAGTTTTTCTTTTCTTATTTTCTTTAAAAGGCATATGACTGTTTACTGCAAAAAATATACCACATTGTGGGGTACACAATATATGTGGATATATTATACATGAAAAATTCACACAAATAATGGGGGTAAAATAAACTACACTATTACAAGGTTCTTATATTTCACATGAAATAATAGAGTATCAATTCTAAGTATATACAGTAAGTTAGGAATGCATATCATGATCCTTACAACAGCTTATATAAGTAAATAAATGGCGCAAAGAAATATACTAAAAACCAATAGAGAAATTAAAATAGAACCCCACAAAATGCAACAAACAATTATTTTAAAAAAGAAAAGAGGCAGAAAAGGAAAAAATGGCACATTAGGAAACATATAGAAAACTAGTAGACATAGTCCAACTATATAAAACTTAAATTAAATTGAAACAAATGTTCTAATTAAAAGACAGATATTGTCAGTGGATTAAAAATACATAGGCTCAATCTTTTGTTGTGCATGAAGAGCATTTTTTAAAGGTTTATTTACTTGAGAGAGAGAGAGCAGAGAAGGGGCAGAGAGAGAGGGAGAGAGAAAATCCCAAACAGGCTCTGCTCTGTCAACACAGAGCACTACTCGGGGCTCTCTATCATGAACTGCTGAGATCATGACCTGAGATGAAACCAAGAGTAAGACATTTAACTGATTGAGCCACCTGGACACCCCAAGAGCATTTTAGATGTAAAGAAACGGAAGTTGAAAATAAAAGAATGGAAAAAGGTATACCATAAAAATAGTAAGATAATAAAGTTAGAGTAGCTATAATATCACACAGAATAGGTTTCACAACAAGAAATATCTTGAACAACAGGGAAAGACATTTCAAAATGATAAATGATCAATTCATCAGGAAAAAAATCATGGTTGTGTAGATCTCCAAATAACAAGGCTTCAAAATACATGAAAGAAATAACCAACAAAACTAAGGGGAAAAATAGCCAAATCACAGATAGAGATTGAACAATGGTCTCACCAATTGATCAAACAACTAAATAAGAAATCAGTTAGAATACAGAAGATTTAAACAACGTGATCAATTATTATGACCTAACTGACCTTTGTAGAACAAATTACCCAATAATTGCAAAATAAACATTCCTTTTAACTGCACATAGAATGGTCACCAAGAATGGCATTAAAACAAGTTTTAATACATTTCAAAAGTTTAAAATCTTACCAAATATGTTTTCGACCACACAGAATTAAATTAGAAATCAATCATAATGAAATATTTACAAAAGCCCCAAATATTTGGAAATTAATCAACAAATTGTTAAATATCCCATGGGTCATGGAATAAATCAGAAGGAAAATTATAAAATATTTCAACTATATGATAATAAAAGTATAACATATAATATATTGGATTTAGGGTAAAGCAGTGCATAGAGGGAATCAATAGCATTAAAGTTTATATATATATATATATATATATATATATATATATATATGTTTCTTATAGACATTTTAATTAAAGCTATTACCCTAAGAAGGTAGAAAAAGGGCAGTCAAATTAAATCCAAAATGAATAAAAGAAAATAAAAAGGAGTAGAAATGAATATAGTAGAAACCAGAAAAACCATAGAAAAAAATTAAAAGGCCAAAAGTTGGCTCTCACCAGTTGCATTCAATATTTTACTAGGAGTTTTAGACAGGATAATACTGCAGGAAAAATAAATAAGTGCATAAGGATTAGAAAGGAAAAGGCATATCATTTTTTAACTTACAGTTTGATTATGTACATACAAAACAGTTAGAAACCTACAATGCAAATATGAAAATGAATTAGAGAATCTAGCAAGGTCATAAGATATAAAGTCAATAGAGAAAAATTCTTTCTATACACCAGCAGTGGCCAATGGAAAAAATAACATTTAAAATTTTTTTCAAAATAACATCAAAATCATGAAATGGGAATAAATTTTGTTAAAATGTAAAATCTCTACTCCCGAACAATAGACTATTGCTAAAAGAATTTTTTAGACACCTAAGTAAAGAGAGCTATACCTGGCTCATGGATGGGAAGATTAAACATTTTTAAGATATTAATTGTATCCAAATTTCTATGTAGAGTCAAGGTAATACTAACTACATTCTCAGCAGATAAAAAAAAACAAAACTAAGAAGTTGTTTTTGGAAATTTGCATAGGTATACAAAGCACTTATAAGAGCAAAATTTGAAGACTTACTTTATCTGAATTTAAAATTTACTATCATAATCAACACAAAGATTGGTGTCAGGACCGAGTTATAGTTCAACAAAATAAATGTAAAGCCCAGAAACAGATTTAATTTTGTCCAGTCAATTGATTTGGACAGTTTTTCAACCATTTGGTGGTTGAACAAATGAATATCCATATGTAAAATAAATAAATAAATCCTGAGTCTCCCCCACCCTCACACACACACACACACAAACTAAATAATGTTAGGTAACAAATTAAATCATGTAAGCTAAAATCACAAAGCTTCTAGAAAAAAATACCAAAGGATATCTTCATAAACTGGATGTAGCTAGAGATTTCTTAGAATACAGAAACGGTAGCCCAGTAGCCATAAAAACAAAAGAGTGATGAGAGTGCATTGAAACTCAAAATTGCTTTCATTAAAGGACAATGTTGATTATGAAGAGGCAAGCCACATGTTGGTGGAAGATATTCTTGATACACATAGCTAATGAATGACTTGCATCAAAAATATATAAAGAACTTCTACTGGAGCACCTGGGTGGCTCACTCAGTTAAGCATCAGACTCTTGATTTCTGCTCAGGTCATGATCTCGTGGTTCGTGAGTTCGAGCCCCACATCAGGCTCCGTGCTGACAGTGCGGAGCCTGCTTGGGATTCTTTGTCTCCCCCTCTCTCTGCCCCTCTCCACTTGCTCCCACTCTCTCAAAATAAGTAAATAAACTTAAAAAATAGAACTTCTACAAACAATAAATTACTGGCAAAAAACTTAAACAGACTTATCACAAATGAAGCTGTATGAATAGCCTATAGTACTCCAAATTTATCTCTGCATCATTAGTCATACTATAAATGTAAATTAAATCCATAACAAGATGCCATTTTGCATGTACTAGAACAGCTAAAATTCATATGACTGGCAACACTTATGTTGGTGAAAAGGTAAAGAACTGTCATCTATAGCTGTTAGATGTATAAAATGATGAAAACACATTTGAAAATGGTTTGGCTATTTTCCCTAAAGCTATACTTACATTTATCCTATGCTGCAGGAACTCCACTAAAAGACGTCTACCCAAGAAAGATATGCATGTGTGTGTGTGTGTGTGTGTGTGTGTGTGTGTGTGTGTATTTTAAAGACTGTACACAGATGTTCATAGAAATGCTTTTCATAATAACTCCAAACTGAAAAACTGGAAACAACCTAAAAGTTTATCAATCAGAGATTTTTTAAACTGTGCTACATTCACAAAATAGACTACTACTTAACAATGAAAAGGGATAAACCATTGATACATACAACAGCAGTGGTGAATTTTACACTGTGCTGAGTTAAAGAATAAGTTCTCTAGGATTTCATCCACGTGATGTTCTACTATAGGCAAAACTAATCTACGATGGAAAAAATCAGAAAGGAGTTATCTTTCACAAGGGATATGACTGGAAAGGGAGACAGAAAACTTTCTTGGTTGTTAGACATGCTCTTTATGTTCACAGGAGTTTAGATTACACAGCTTCATGTATTTGTTAAAATTCACTTAATTTTACACCTAAGATATGCATTCCACATTCTGCAAATATTACCCCTACATCAAAAAAAGTGGAATATAAATAATATTGAACACTATTCATATGTTTGCTCTTTTTGCCGAGTTTTGAGTTAGAAGTTCTAAACTGTGTGTTCTACTCTTGAGCAAATGAATAAATATATTAAGAATAGTAGAAATCAATTTTCTTAACTCTTGGATAAGGGCACTGAAAATACAGAAAACAATGAAACTAGAATATACCCTGTAGTATTAGGCTCGAATTGGAGATGTCAGTATCAGCTCATTAGAGTTAGGATGAATGGATGGATGGATGGATGGATGGATGAATGGATAGATAGATAGATAGATAGATAGATAGATAGATAATAGATAGACAGATGATAGATAAGGAAAAGCTATTCCTTATAGTGGGAAGCCAACTAATAAATACATGAAAAGCATGAATGTATGCAGAAACTAGTGGTTGAATATTCTGAAAATATATCCTCAAAATTGCTTCAGAGAAGAAATCTATCAGATACTACTTTAACTTAGTGATTAAAGTTAATATCACCAATATTGTGATCAATAAACATCATGTGCCTCCTAATATAATGCAGACTAAAACACATGGCATTAAATGCAATGCGTGATTCTGTTTTAGACCTTGGATCAGGATTTAAAAATAGTTGCAGAGAACGGCATTATGACAAATGGTAAAATTAAATCTAGACTAGATTAGATAAGAATATTGTATCAATATTAAATACATTGATTTTGATCATTGTGAGAGAATGAATGAAGATTTAGTGATGAAGGGGCACAATGTCTCCAATTCACTCCTAAATAGTTCAAAAGAAAAAAATTATGTATGTGTATACACACATACACACACACACACACAGTGATGATAAAGCAGATAAGGCAAAATTAAACAATCGATGTTAATCTGGAGTGATATACCAAAGTCTTTGTACAATACTTGCAAGTTATATGTTCAGAATTATATCAAAATTTAAAAGTTACATAAAAATTACTAAAATAACAACTCCCAGAAAAGTAAAATATATATTGTATATACATAATAAGCACACAAGCAGAATGATGAAATTGAATTTGGGCAATTAATGGAATGAGCAAATTCTATAGATCTCTCTCTTTGAAAAATAAAACAGCAAAATATGCATTTCCCAGATAATGTTTTTAAAAGAATAACTACAATATTACAAATTAGAAAACAAACGTTAGAATTAATATACTGAATAAATTTTATTAATATAGTGGATTTCTATACCTAGACACAAGTAGAAAGAAGAAAAAGTCTTTCTAGAAAGATAAAATAGTGTAAGCCAACAAGACATCATTTCAAGAAAAAAACTAGGTTAATGAGCCTGAAACAGGTGGTGCTTGAGAATGAGAAATGGATGAGAGTAAATAACTAGAGTGCCCAACAAAGTGGACTTAAATCTAAAGATCTGAGACTCTATATTAAGGCAATGAGGTGTCTATAAAGAAGGGTAGGGATTCAGTTGCTAGTACAGGAAGAAAATTAACATGCCCAGTACAGGAATATATTTCTAACAGGAAATAGCTTTAAGACTGGCCTTTAAAACACTAAAGTCAGTAGGAGGTCAGGACATTAAATCTTCAGTATGTGCCTACTACTGGGTCAGGCTCTGGAGATACAGTGGTGAGTTAAGAGTCACAGACTCTGTATCATGGAGGGGTAAGATATTAATCAAAAGATCCAACAAATGAGGGGTGAAATGGCAACCATGCAAAGGTGCTTCACAAAAGAAGTATGTGGCACTCCATAAGAACTAAACAAAAAGTCTTTTCTAGGTATCTGAGCAACTGAAAAAAATTATCAAGCGAGTGATTGTTAACTATCTAGAAAACGGAGGGAAAGACATTCTAGGCAGGAGGACTAGCATGTGCAAATATCATGTGCTGAGAGGAAACGTGGTAAATGTATCCATTTTCTATTTGCTGCCACAACAAATTACCACATAGTTTCTTAAAACAACACAGATTTATTATCTGACAATTCTTGAGGTCAGATGTCTACAATGGATCTCACTGGGTTAAAATCAAGGAGTCAGCGACATTGTTTCCCTTCTCTGAGACTCTGGAGGAGCAGAAACTATTTCCTTGCCTTTTTCAGTGTCAAGGGGCTTTCTTTGGCTCATGGTCACCTTCCTCCATCTTAAAAGTCAGAAATATCAGATTGAATTTGTATCACACTGCATCACACTGACCGGCTCTTCTGCCTCCAATTTTCACATCCAAAGATCCTTGTGATTACACCAAGCCCACCTGGGTAAACCAAAATAATCCCTATATATTTCCAGTCAATTCTATCTGCAACCTTCATTCCTTTTTCCCATGCAACCTAACATAGTCACAGGTTCCAGTGATTAAGATATGGGCATCTCTCGGGGACCGTTTTTCTGCATACTGCAGTGAGTTTAGTGGATATCAAGAAAACGGGTGCAGCTGGAGTGCAGAGAATATGGGGAATGTTGACAAGGGCATGATGGAGAGGCACTGCTAACACAACACCATTAGTTGTTAAGCTACAAGAAAAAGTATAGACTCCCAGTCTTCCAAACCTATTTCCCATCCTGTTTTCCACAAAGTACCTGGAAAAAGGGTGATATTTTATCTAAAAACTAGTTGGAAGTTTCAGAGTTTTAGCTGAAGAGTTAGATATGCAAAGGCAATAAAAGCTGGAAATACCTGAAATGAGAGGATTATTATTTTTTTTTTCTTAGAGAAATGGAGCAGAAGAGTTAAGAAGAGAAGGAAGGGTGACAAGAAGGAGAAAAGATCATCAAAAAACCCAGATTAGATGTAGGATCTCGAAGAACAAAGATGTTAAACAGTCCATGCTCCTAAAATGTAAATTTCTAACTTATGGCAAAATTTTTTATTCGTGAGAAAGCCTTTGAGAATAGACTTGTTGTAGAAATCAAGAACTGGCTGCATTGCATCTCTGGAAGACACATTGGTAAAGAAAAATGAAAAGTGTAAAATGAGAAGCTGAAAATAATAATTTGGTTGAGGCAAAATTCCAAACCAGAGGTCATCCTGAAATGGCACAGATTCCCTCCCAGAAATTGATAGAAATCTTGGGAGGGCGTTCAAGGCAAACTGACCAGATTTTAGAGGTCTGAAAGCCCCAAGTTGACATATGACCTACAAGTCTGCACTTTTCCCCTAAAACCGTATTTTTAAAAAAGATACCAGTTTTCAGTAGCATTTCAAATTCTCTCATTCCTTTTGCAACTTCTTCATCTTGCCAAGATTGCTTTTCCATCATTTTAGTCTAAAATAGTTCTTTGACTAAATAGGTGTGGAGAAAATCAAGGAAGAAAAGAGAACGTGTTTGCAAGAACAAATCAGAACCGAAATGGGAAATTGAGCTTGGGTCTCTTGAATCATCTCCCAGGGCAGAATGTACAGACAGCATGGAAGGGTAACAGACATTGTATTTGACCAACTGAAGAATTTTCCAATTACTTCTCAAGCCATTGGTTAAATTTTCTATTCTGAAATAAATAGTTGTATAGTGTTCAGTTGCTCCGTTCAGGACAGAGACTTTTACAAAGCAATCAGTAGTTTAGTTTCTTGAACTGTTAGCCAAATTGAAATCACTTTGGTGTCTGACACCTCATTTTTCATGAAGTTTGGAAATGAGATGTAGTGAGAGGAGACTGGTCTCCAAGTTAAAAGGGTTCACAGCTCTAGAAGGAGTGAATAGAAGCCAACTACCCCCGTCCCAAAAAGGAATGCTTCCCAACACCTACATATTTTTTCTAAAGTTGCATTTTGCATGTTATTTTATTTTAAATAAAAACAGCTTGAAAAACTTCATAGTGTCATGCACTACAGCTCCTTTTCCTACATATTTCTTTCTGATTTCCCAAGATTTAATTTCTCTCCTCTCATCTTCAACTCTGTATTTATCTTCAATCAGAGCAGCTACTCCCCTTAAAAGTGTTTGCACTCCCAGCATTTCAAGGGCCTCTAACAAAACGGTTACAGGAATCGTCTAGGCTTTGTACTTTACCTTGATTTCAGTAGACCTCTATAATGAACACCCAGGTGTCCATCCTACAGCCTACAAGTTGAACTATTACATACGCTGCTGTGGAAGAGCACCATGTTCAGTGATAAGGAAACGTAGTTTAATAGCCAAGAAGAAAGATTATGGACTGTGGTAAGTATTGACATAATTTGGTGCGTCCATAAATGAACTGGACTTTTAAAATGAGGAAGTGGGGTCAGTTTTGTTGTCTGTCAAATCATGTTTAAAGACAGGACTTATATACAGCTTTTAACATCTCATATCTCACTCTCATGTACAAAAATCATGCAACAAGACAGAACTCTCATTGAAAACAAGATTTGATCTAGACCACATGAAAAACAAATGATTCTCTCAGAGATATTTATGTATGCTAACAGATCTGGCTGCTCCCAAGTCTTCATCTGTATCTGAGAAATCAACATATTAGCACAGAAATAAATTTACCTTGGGTTACTATTTCAAGAGTTTGGTTTTTTGTTTTAATTTTTTTTAAATTCACTAGCCACCCACCAACCTTTGCTAAAGACTCACAGTGTTGAAAATAAAACATGGGACAAAACAACATCATTTAAGGTGGTCGATAATATCTTGTTACTAAAGCCAGGATGGAGAGTTTCTGCTTCTGTTTAACCTATGCTATTGTCTAATTCTTTGCTGAATCATAAGAATATAGATTGAAGTTCAGAAATGACTCTGCCCTAACTCTTATCCCACAGCTCTGTCCTCACTCCTGCCCCAGAAGTTTGATTCAAAGGATGGCAACAGATGGCCTACAATGCTTGGGACTTTGAGGAATAGCCAATACTGTGAGGAAGAAAGCAACATTAGCATAAAATAAGAATGAGATGAGACTGAATGAGAAATTCATAAATACTTTTGTAAATCACACCGGTGATCCCTAATTGAGAGGGTTAACTCTCTATAAGGGAAGGAAAGAAAATGAATACACTTGAGACCCTACAATGTTCTCTCATTTAGTTTTCAAAAAAAATGATATCCACTTTTGTAGGCTCAGAGAGGTCAGGTTATTGTCCAAAGTGTAACTACAAAAAAGAGTGATGGAATCAGGATTAAATCCACAGCCACCGGATTCCAACATCTTTCTTTTATTTTTTTTAACGTTTATTTATTATTGACAGACACAGAGACACAGAGCATGAGCAGGGGAGGGGCAGAGAGAGAGGGAGACACACAATCTGAAGGAGGCTCCAGGCTCTGAGCTGTCAGCACAGAGCCCGACGCAGGACTCCAACTCACAAACCGCGAGATCATGACCTGAGCCTAAGTCAGATGCTTAATCGACTGAGCCACCCAGGTGCCCCAGAGTCCAACATCTTACTCTTCACTGGAACGTGTAAAAATGTAACATGTTTGTGCATCCACAGTGGGGAAAGGAGGCAGGATTTCAGACAAGGAGTGATGAATGTAAGGGGAGCAAGGAGAATGCAGTATCTCCAAAATGGAAGAAAGACATAATTAGGAATTTCTGAGCACAGAGGTCAAGAAAAAAATGCCAAGTTGCACTTCAGGATGCTACAGGGAACACTGATATGGATTTGTTTATTTATGTTTGTTTGTTTGAGATTTAAGGGTCACCCACCGCTATGCTCTCGTTCTCAATGCTTCCTGCTTTGTAGACCCTGTCCCCCCACCTATTACTCTCTTCTTTTCTGTAATTTTATCCTCTGCATCTTTATGGACTTTTTTACATCGTCATTTAAATATCTGTGTGTCTCTTTCAACAACAAACATCTTTTTCTCTGCCCTATATACCCATTCAACTATGGCTTTAATTTCTTGCCTACTTCTCAAGCAAACTTGTTGAATTTGTTGTTTTTACCTCCTCACTCCCTGTTCGCTCTTCAGTCCGGTTTCCTGCTCCACCAAAACCAATTGCCAATATCTCAAAAACGCCAGTGAACATTTCCAGACCTCCACCTTGTTTACGTTCTCAACAGCATTTGACACTTTTGTCTCTTTTTTTTCTCCTGGCATCACTCTCTCTTGCTTGTCTTCCTATGTCTTCATACGTCAATATCCTATTTCAACCTGTCCTTCAGGTACTGGTGATCCTCAGTTTTGCCATAGCCCCACTGCCTTCCCTACTCCAATGACTGCTCCAGGGTCATGCCCATAGCTTTAAGTACCAGTCATGTGCTGATGACTCTCAACATCTCCATTCTAATTCTCCCTCAAAAGTTTCACAGACTTATTTCCAACTATCTCCTGAACATGTGCCTTGGATATCTCATGGAAACGTGAAACCAAGCATCTCTAAATCTGAACATATTCTATTATTGTCCAAACCAGGTATTTCTAGAGATTTCCACATTAGCAAATCACTCCACTCTTTGGTTGTGTAAGGTGAACCCCTGGAAGTCAGCTCTTGACCTCTTCCCTCCTTCACCAACCCATTCCTACTGCATCTTATCTGATCAATTGCCCAATCAATTTTACCTGCCAAATATTCAAATGTATCTATGTTGCTCCGTTGTCACTACCACTATCCCAACCAAGCCAACATCATTTCCCACCCTCACAACAGCTGTCCATACTGGCTTCTCTGCTCCCAACTTTGTGCCCTTTAACTCATTCTCCACACTGTTCTCAGAGTCCATCATGTCATGTTTCTTCTTGAAATATGTAACTAGATTCCCAGTCTGTTTTAGATTAACTTCAGACTCTGAAATAGCTTACAAAGCTCCGTATGATCTGCTCTCTCCCTCTCTCTCCTACCTCATCTCCTGACACACTCCCCTCCCACTCTATGCCTTATGACAGAACTTTCTGGAATGCTGTTTGTCCCACCACATTCCCCTTCCTTTGCATTGGGCAAACTATTGTTCATCCTCCAGGCCTCAGCATAAATATCATTTTTTTAGAGGTACCTCCCTGACTGTCAGGTTAGTTTAGATTTTGCACTCTCGTGACATCAGCATTTTTCTTATCATACTATTAATCATACATATATAATCATACATGATGGTAACTTATCACTGGATTGTCTCCCCCACTGGATTGTGAGTTCCATGAGCACATGTCCCACGAGAACATTCTCGTTCTCATTGCTATGTTTGCAAAGTAGTATGTCTGACACATAGTCAGTTCTTAATAAATACGTGTTGAATAAATAAACTCAAGCCACTAAGGTGGCTGGACATAAAGTGGTACCTTTCAATCCCATTGCTCTGACCCTGTTTATTCTTTGTTCCACTCACTATATATGACAGTGAGTACATGGTATATACAATGTAATCAGAAGTGCAGAGAATAAATTGATCAATAATAGAATTTTTAAATTCTAAAAACTTCTAATCATGAGATGTGTGGAAAAAATTGCTCACCACCATGTCATACGATTACTAAGAAATAAACACAAGCTAATAGTCTCTTATTCAATTCATAGAGAATATTATCAATTCAAAAACATGTTTAATGGAAATAACAAAATAAAAATATAAGTAGCTAGACCAGGCTATAAAGTTTGTTATTGTCAAAATGTTTGTAGAAAAAGGAAATATCTTAACAAAAGTTATAGCAGTAACTTTGGCTCCAGAAAATCAGACTTGGAGAAATGACCGCAAGAGAGAAAATTCTAAATGGAAGAACTTATACTTCATAAAACTTAATGTGGATTTCAAAGGTGATTGAATCAAATCCATGGTAAAATTTATTAATCCCACTGAAAATAATTTTAATAAGATGAAAATGGAAAAAGAGTTCAAAATGGCTTAATTGCTCCTTAGAGGGAAACGAACAATAAACTAAGTTAGCTTAATGTTTTCTATCTGGAAAATAATATTTGGCAAAGGTTTATTATTAAATGTGTTAATATCCATATCATTAAATATATATATACACACACATTAATATATATCATTAACTTTATATATGCATGCATGTGTATATTTGTATATGTAAAATCAACTGTGTACACATGTGAATGTATATGTATATAATATATATACAATATACACAATATATGCATATATACACAATATATATTTACATACACAATATACACTATATATACACAGTATACACAATATATGTATATATACACAATATACACAATACATACGCAGTATATACAATATACATGTATTATATACAGTTTATTATACATATAATATATATCATGAAGATAAAAATATAATATATATAATAAAAAATATTATCTATCTATCTATCTATCTATCCATCTATCTATCATCTCTCGGTCTCTTTAGAACAAAGAGCAAAATCAGCTGGGTCAAAACAGTTGGACCAAAAGTCTCTGTGGTATTATGTCTTAGTCCAACCTCACAAACTCATAAGAATGTCAAGTGAGAATCAGAGGATTGCTTGGTGAGCACAGAATCAAAACAAAAAGAATTAACTCATATTGAAGTATTAAGAGGGAATAGCCTGAGATAGACTAATACGTCTACCTTCATAGCCAGGACTGGACAGCCCAAATATCTTGGCCTATAGCTGAAGTTTTCCAAAGTTATGTGGGTTGTGTGGTTTTGCTAGATTTCGAATGTAAAATTTCACCCCCTACTCCTCAATATAAACCTTATTTAACTCCCAATAGACAAGTTTTCTCATTTAATCACAAATAATGTCGTATGCAAACCCATCTTTGCAGCTTGGCTCCCTGTTTGGAATTTTCCCCTCCCTTCCTCTTACCCACATCTAATCTGTGCTCTCTTTTTCGTAAGGTCTACTCTGATCAACACAGCCTCATATTTACATTCTATACTGCTCTCTGAATTTCTAGAAATTTTTATAGTTGATAGAAACGTTTCCATGGCATTTACACTTGTCATGATTTGGAAGAATAGCATTTATGGGAGGAAAGTATACTGTCTGTTTCTCCTGACTAAACAATTACTTCCTTGAGGAAATGGAAAGGTGTTATCTTAGACAGCTTTGTATCTCACGTACTCTCTTGTGCATAGTAAGCAATGGATGCTAGTGTTATTGCCTTTTAGAGTCTAAAGGAAATAGTCAAGATCTTCAGTGAGCATTCTATCATAGCATTTGCTCTGAGAGATGTCTTTCTCCGTGAATCCTTAAGAGAAAGTGATAATACCCTTTCTGATAATTTTATTTTAAGAAGCCCAAACTGTGGGATGTCAGACCAGAGACTGCAAATAGCATTTGTACAGACATATTTTATTTAGCATTTAAATATTGTTGTTGTTTCTGACCTAATTCATCATCAATCTTTAAAACTCAGAAAAAATTTATATTAAGACCTGGCTTTATACTTTCTATTGAAAAATCAGAAGAGTTGGCAACACTTGCAAAAAAGTGTTGGGTCCTTATGGTTCAGCATGGCAGAAATTGCCCAAACCCAAGCATTGATGCCCTTTTTAGATGACATTCCCACATCTCACCATTTCCTCCACTCAGCCCTCTTCACTAGTTTTCCACTGCTAGCCTGACCCATATGTGCATTTGAGGTTACTGCCTTGACCCACTGTGTCACTCTGAAGCAATGGCAACTTTGTGGCCCGTTTTAGAATAACTTATTTTCCTAGAAGCAAACGTCCTTCTCATCAGAAATGTGCCTCTGTTTTTCTGCCCTCAAATAGGTCAAATAAATTATGACTCAGATCCCATTCTACTGATGTCTGTAGCCATCCAAATAAAAGGTAGCATTCCAAGTATTCAAGGAAAGAAACCAAGCTGCTATTTATGTGATGAAATCATCGGATGGCTCAAGAAAAAAGGGAATATATCATTAGTCAGCCAGACAGACCGTAGGATCTGTAGGAACCAGCAGAAAGTTCACTAAAATTATAGCAGAGGAGCATATGCTTGCTCCAAGAGATGTGCAGAGATTTAGATGGAGCAAGGACAGATTACTAGCCCAGCTCTGCAAACACCTGTTATTGTTATCACACTCAGAATACCTATTTTCAAATGCTGTAATGAGCCATGAATGTCATATAATTTCTCAGAAACATCGTACAGCAAATCCACACCAAACGACCCCAAGATTTCAGTAATTTATTAAAAGTTGGTTCATTTATCACAAGAATACATTAGCGGTGGGATCCAGAAAGACAGAAAGAACTGAGTTCAATGGGGAAACAGAAAAAATTATGTATGCATTTTTATATAGAAAAAAAGATGATATTTAGGGAATTTGGTAAACATCAACTCCAAGAGGCAATTGTTTGTTTCTCACTGAGGACACTGTAAAGATTTGAAGTAAGAAAAAAAATTGTATGCTCTTACCTCTGCCCCCCAAACTATCAGGCCGTGGGATTTTTAACAAGTTGTTTAGTGAAAAGGCACTGTCTGAAGAGACTCGGGAGATTTTAATCCTCTTGTTTCATAAGTGAGGAAACTGCAGTCCAGACAATGTGCTAAGGTCACGCATTCAGTAATGACTCAGTACCTCTTTCTGATGTGCAAAGATGAAGTATCCAAAGTCACTGCACCCAGAAAACTCACATTCTAATAGGGCAGGAACCCCAAAACAATATATACTCATGAAATAATTAATGGTAATGGTAATTGTTATCAGTTACGACGTGCTGCAGTGTGTCAGATGCTGTTCTATGATATATTTCTGTCACCTCATTATTCTCCCAAACCTCTCACAGATAAGTATAATCATCCAGACTTGACAGGTGCCGTGACTGAGGCCTGGGAGTTAGATACATTCATTGATTCATACATTCATAGTCAACAAATAATTTTAATTCAAGGTACTTGAAATACAGCACTGATCAAAAAGAGAGACGATTCATATACGTATATATGCCTGGTACTGTGGCATGAAGAAATATAAAGCAATGCAAGAGGATGAGAAAGAGAAGAAGTTTTCCTTGAGAGGTGATACTTAAGAAGAGACTTAAAGCAAGTGAGCGAGGGAGCCATGAGGAGACCGGGGGAAGAATATTGAGGCACTTGGAATAAAAAGTGCAAAAGCCCTAGGACTGGAGTATACATGAGAATTATTAGCTCCCCATTTCCTAGTTCTTAAGGGATACCAAGATAAATCAGTTGTGAATCCTTCCCTCAAAAAACTTAAATTTACTAGAAGGGTAAAACAAATGCACTAATATTAAAAAAGAACACGGTAGAACAATAAAGGGTAGAAATAAAATTAAAGGTCAAAAAAGGTAGGGACTTTGCTTAACTTGGAAGAGGGAAATTACTGCAGATTGAAGACTGTACCTATCCCAGAAGTGACTTTTGAACTCTACCTTTAAATGTAGAGTAGACCCCTGGGAGTTGGATATGGGGTAGGTTCTTGAGGGTAAGGAACACTTTCTAATCAGCGGCAAGAACTTGATCAAAGTAGAGCATGGCAGAAAAAGTAGTTCAATTTGGCCAGAGTATAGTGGAAATGGAAGCGAAAAGAGAGGAAACAAAACATTTGGAAACACTGAATGAGGGTATAGTCAGTCCAAGGAAGGCACTTGCAAGTCGGTCATGGCAGGATTTGATGATTTATGGAATGTGGGGATTGAGAAAGAAAGATGAGTCAAAGAGGACGCTGATGTTTTGCACCTTGGTAACAAGAGTACAAGTTAATAGAAGTAAGGGAGTCAACAAGAAAGCAGGCTGGTGATCTCTAAAACAACCGATGTGTTCAGGAGGTAAATCTGAGCTCTTGCAGTGGTGGCTTTCAAGCATGAGCATGCATTGGAATAACAGGGAGTGCTTGTTCAAACTGATCGCTCAGCTCCACCTGCACCATGTTTGCATCCCTAATACAGTATAATTTGTGTTTCTAGCAAATTCCCAGGTAATTCTGATGCTGCTGCAACTAAAGGCCACCCTTTGAGAACCACTATCTTAGAAGAACATTTAAGTTGAAACCGGAAAATTCAGGACTACAAAAAGATCATCTGCCAAGTGTCCAAAAAAGAAAAAAAGCCAATCAGAGCCTAGGGAAAAGTGACAAGGTTTTTGCAAAAGCCACTGCAGGCATCTTTCTAGAGAGATGGGATTACATCTCAGCTCATCTATTTAGGTTTCTCCCCACTTTCACGGTCACACATCTCCTGATCTTTAAATGCCAATGACAGTGACTGTTCTAGGATTGAGAACAGATGTTTACAGATTCATTTGAAAGTGTTCAGGAAAGCACCAACCAATAGAAACATAATGCAAGCCACATATGTGGTTTTTAATCTTCTGGTACACTCATTTAACACATTTTTTGAAGCAAAAAGTAACTAATAAAATCATGCATAAAATACATTCATTTCAAAATGTAATAAATATAAAAAAATATTTAGGAGATAACTTACTTTTTTGAAATAAATATTTGAAATCCAGTGTGTGTGTTATACTTACAGGCCGTCTCAATTTGGACTAGCCACACTGAAAGTTCTCAATAGCCACATCTGAGAGGTGGCTATCATACTGGACAGAACAGTGCCAGAGCTATACGATGGAGCCTAATAATAATGACAGAGTTAAGTACACTTGAGATTTAAGAGCGTGAGTCAAGGAGATGAGACCGAACCTAATTTACATGTAACTGATCTTAACTTGTTTATGCCAAGGCAAACGCCAGTAAAAGGTACATAGATGAGATTAAATAAAGCTAAACTTATTTCTCTTTCTAGCCAAAATGGAGTAACAGGAACCAGATCTATCTTCATGACTGAAAGACTTTTAAAAAGGACAAAATATATAAAGTCATGGTTCTCAAATATTAAGTATCAGTCAGTGCAGAATATAATTCCTAAGAGAAAAGAAATAAACAAGGTGAGCCTTGCCAATGACTCAGCTCACTGTTGGGGGAGAGTTTCTAGGTCATGGTAGACTTCGTCTGAACTAGAAAATTATTAAAATAGGCCAATATCCACTTTGCTTTGGCTCTAAGGCTGGTGAAGTGTGTTGGTTCAGATGGATGATGTAAATCCTACCCAGTTAAAGAGACTTATATTAAGGTTCTTCTAATTTGCTACTGTCAGCTATTAACTTTATGAGTGAAACTGCTATTACTGAGTTTAAATTTTAAAGTTAACATAATCGGAAGAACACTCAAGTATTTCCTGGGAATTGCTTAGAGCCACAAATGTGATGCTGTGGATTACAAAATGCATTTCCTCTTTCTGCTAGGGCACATCACTGCATTTGTTTTTCAGCTGTCTATTCTACCCACCTTGCTCATCCTCGTCATAATTTTTTTTGGCTTAAGTTTTCATTTTAATTACAGGTAGTTAAGATACAAGGTTATATTCGTTTCAGGTACACGATATAGTGATTCAACAATTCCAAACATCACCCAGTGTTCGTCACAAGTGCACTCCTTAATCCCCATCACCTATTTAACCCATCCCCCACACACTTCCCCTCTGGTAACCATCAGTTGTTCTCTATAATTAAGAGCCTATTCTTGATTTGTCTCTCTCACGCCCGCTCTCTTTTCTCCCCTTTGCTCATTTGTTTCTTGTTCCTCATGCATCGTCACATATGAGCAATATCATATGGTATTTGTCTTTCTCTGACTGACTTATTTTGCTTAGCATTATACTCTCTAGCTCCATTCATGTCATTGCAAATGGGAAAATTTCATTCTTTTTTTAAAAATGTTTTTTTAATTTATTCTGAGCTCTGTCAGTGCAAGCCCAGCATGGGGCTTGATCCCCAAAACCATGTGGTTATAACCTGAGCTGAAATCAAGAGCCAGACACTTAACTGACTGAGCCACCCAGGGGCTCCAAGATTTCATTCTTTTTCATGGATGGATAATATTCCTGTGTGTCTATTTGTGTGTGTGTGTCTGTGTGTGTCTGTGTGTGTGTGTGTGTGTGTGTGTGTGTGTGTGTTTATACTACATCTTCTTCATCCATTTATCAATGGATGGACACTTGGACTATTGCCATAACCTGGCTATTGTAAATAACCCTGCTATAAACATAGGGGTGCAAGTATCCCTTTGAATTAGCATTTTTGTATTCTTTGGGTAAATATCCAGTAGTGCTATTGCTAGAACATAGGGTGGTTCTATTTTTAACTTCTTGAGGAATCTCCATACTGTTTTACACAGTGGCGACACCAGTTTGCACTCCCATCCACAGTGCATAAGTGCTCCTTTTTCTCCACATCCTCACCAACACTTGCTGTTTCTTGTGGTGTTGATATTAGCCATTCTGACAAATGTGAAGTAATATCCTATTGTAGTTTTGATTTGCATTTCCCTGATGGTAAGTGAAGATAAACATCTTTTCATGTGTCTGTTGTCTTCTTTGGAGAAATGTCTGTTCATGTCTTCTGCCCATTTTTTCATTGTATTATTTGTTTTTTGAGTGTTGAATTGTATAAGTTCTTAATATACTTTAGATACTAACCCTTTATCATATATGTCATTTGTAAACATCACCCCCACCTTGCATACATTGCCTTTTAGTTTTGTTGATTATTTCCTCTGCTGTGCAGAAGCTTTTTGTTTTTATCTAGTCCCAATAGTTTATTTTTGCTTTTGTTTCCTTTGCTTCAGAAGACATATCTAGAAAAAAGCTGCTATGACTGATGTCAAAAAAGTCACTGACTGTGTTCTCTTCTAGGATTGTTATGGTTTCAGGTCTTACATTTAGGTATGTAATCTGTTTTGAATTTATTTTTGTGTATGATCAAGAAAGTGATTCAGTTTCATTCTTTTGCACATTGCTGTCCAGTTTTCCCAACACCATTTATTGAATAGACTGTCTTTTTTTTTTAAATGTTTATTTACTTTAGTGACAGAGACAGAGTGCAGGTGGAGGCAGGGGGTGGGGAAGTAGAGAGAAAGGTAGACACAGAATCCAAAGCAGACCCCAAGCTCTGAGCTGTCAGCACAGAGCCTGATGTGGGGCTGGAACCCACCGACCTTGAGATCATGGCCTGAGCTGAGATGCTTAACCAACTGAGCCACCCAGGAGCCCTGAGTAGACTGTCTTTTCACATTGGATATTCTTTCCTGTTTTGTTGAAGATTAATTGACCATAAAGTTATGGGTTTATTTCTGGGTTTTCTATTCTGTTCCATTGATCTATGTGTCTATTATTGTGCCAGTACCATAGTGTTTTAATCACTACAGCTTTGTAATATAACTTGAAGCCTGGAATTATGTTGTCTCCACCTTTGCTTTGCTTTTCCAGGTTGCTTTGGCTCTTCAGAGTCTTTTGTAGTTCCATACAAAGTTTAGGATTACTTTAGTTCTGTGAAAAATGTCGTTGGTATTATTACAGGGATTGCATTAAATGTGTAGATTGTTTTGGGTAGAATAGACATTTTAACAATACTTGTTCCTTCAGTGCACCTCATGGTAATTTTATTTACTTTAAAAATTTTTTTAAATGTTTATTTATTTTTGAGAGAGACAGAGAGTGAATGGGGGAAGGTCAGAGAGAGAAGGAGACACAGAATCTGAAGCAGGGTCTATCTAGGCTCTGAGCTGTCAGCCCAGAGCCCGATGCAGGGTCTAAGCCCGTGAACCAAGAGATCATGACCTGAGTTGAAGTCGGACACTTAACTGACTGAGCCACCCAGATCCCCCTGCCTCATGGTAATTTGAAAATAAGATATTCCAAGGAAAGGCATCAGTGGTGATAGTTATTTAGCAACTTGTACTGTTATACTCTTACTTTAAAATATGGTCATTTTTCGGGGCAAATGGGTGGCTCAGTCGGTTGAGCGTCCGACTTCGGCTCAGGTCATGATCTCACAGTCCGTGAGTTCGAGCCCCGCATCGGGCTCTGTGCTGTCAGTTCGGAGCCTGGAGCCTGCTTTGGATTCTGTGTCTCCCTCTCTCTCTGCCCTGCTCATGCTCTGTCTCTCTCTCTGTCAAAAATAAATAAACATTAAAAAATATATATGGTCATTTTTCATGTATTTAATTTCCTAAGTTTCAGATTTATTATCTGTTTCTTAATGTGTTGATTACCAGAACATTAGAATTTACCTAGCTGATTGTGGTGGTATTATAAAAGTTCTGGTTAAATTATAATGTAAGGATTTTTAAAAGCCAAAAAAAAAAAAAAAAAAGAGAGAGAGGGGGGGGGAACCCAAATGGAGCCCATAAATCTTCCTGAGTTGAGGATATTGTGTTCAAAGTCTGAAGAGACCAAGGCAGGTTGAGTTTGTAGGACAGATAATAAGAGAAGATAGAGTTGTACACAAAGAGAACTCCAGAAATTCCTAGAGCATTCTGTGTGAATCTGTAGCTGTGAACTGTAAGGAAATGACCTAACACTGGAGAAAAAAACTCCCTGAAGTATTATAGGGAATAATCTGTGGAACTCACACATAGCTGCAAATAGTTTGTGTTCATTCCAGTGAGGGGAAAAGCCTTGTAATTCACAGGACATTGAGTAGAGAACACAAAAGCCATTGCCTCAATAGTTGGACAAAATTAGCTCTAAACTAAGGGTGTTCTGATCCAAGTCATAAAGCTGAAAAGTAACCTTCAAAAGTATAAAACTATTTCCAAATAATTTTGTGCCAGAACAAAATTTAGAAATATTTATATAAATTCAAAAATTTATGTAAATAAGATAAAATTCACAAAGTCTAGCATCCAATAAACAATTACCAAGCATGAAAAGAAGCTGGAATATGACCCATAATGATGAGGAAAAAAATCAGTCAATGGTGTTAATAGGTTTTTGACAATGGTTTCCCCCTTGGAAGCACGTGTTAGCACCGGAAAGGATATGGATTTAAAGTTAGACCAGAATTCTAATTCAATCTTTTTATATGTGTACTTGGACAATTCACTGACCTCACTGAGCCTAGTATTCATTAACTATTACATGGAGATGCTAGATAATTACTGTGGTAATATAAATTAATAATGGCATATATGTGGCAGTATCAATATTTACATGTTAATATTTGAATTGCCTGAATATATAATATATATATATAAATAATAACTTTATTATTTATTTCCTTTATTGAAATTCAACTTTTTTTATTAAAAATTTTTTTTTAATGTTCATTTATTTATTTTGAGAGAGAGAGACAGACAGAACATGAGTGGGGTAGGGGCAGAGAGAGAGGGAGACACAGAATCTGAAGCAAGCTCCAGGCTCCGAGCTGTCAGCACAGAGCCTGTCGCGGGGCTTGAACCCACAAACTGTGAGATCATGACCAAGCTGAAGTTGGACGCTTATCCAACTGAGCCACCCAGATGCCCCGAAAGTAAACTTTTTTCTGAAGGTTCCAATATCCACAGAGTGGAAAAATTATTCTATCCAATTTTAATAAATCTAGAAAATCCAGTAATCTTTTAAATCAAATTCTCATCTCAATCACTCTCTAATACTTAGACACTTTAGGATACATATTCAGTCTTTGGGAGTGTCTTCCCTTTTCCTTTCTCTATTATTAAGCCCAAAGTTGACCCAAGTTCCCAGGGAGGTTCATCTGCTCCCTGGAATCAGGGAGGTAGGTGCTCAACAATGCCCCTGAGCCTTGGTTGGAGATACCTCATCCCTATAATCTCTGGCCTTTGGTATGGTCAGCTGCTACCCACTGAAGTTGGTCTAACCTCACTGGCCTTTTGAAAGTTGTGCTAACATCCATCATAAAAGACAATGAATTTCGTCATTGCCTCCAGATAAGAGCGCTTGCCTTTTTCAGCTTTTTATCTCAAACTTCACCTTTAGTCAATGGGTTCTCTCTGCACTCCCCTGCATCTTCCTTAGGTGCTCAGAAACTATCAGAGCTGCTTTCCCTGAAACTCCACCACACTTTCTCTAGAGTCCACTTACCCAGAAATCTTCCCGGACCATGGCTACCTGACCATGCCCACACTATGCTGGCTTCTGGGGCTCTCATATTCCAAAACAGAGAGTGGAGCACAAACCTTTTCTGCTTTCAGACTCTCAACACCCTATTGTCTGTGGTTTGCATCGCCTTACCTCTTCCCATCCTGGTGGAGGCACAGAGAATGAGATGTTAGTTCCCGTAGAACCCGGGTATCATCTCCAACCTAAGCCCAGTTGCTGCTGACTCCGTCCCCAAATACTTCCCCCAACTCCAGAGGCTCTTTTGGTTTCTACCCTGTGGTGAGAGAGAAGAGACTTCCTTTGTTCTAGGCTTTATTTCTTCCTGATTTATACCATAGCCAAACATGTTCCATGTATTTAACTCTTCTCGTATTTCTAGACACCAAGAGTCCAACATTAGTTTCACTGGGCTGAAATCAAGTATCTGTAGGGCCACTCTCAAAACTTTGTAGGAAGGGACTCACTCCCCACCTCTTCCATGTTCTGGAAATATACTCTCTTGGCCTATGCTCTCTTCTTCCACATTCAAAGCCAGCTTCAAATCTCTCTCTCTCTCTCTGCCTGCATCATCACATCTCCTTTTGTTTCCTGAATGTGTCCAATCTTCCTCTCCCTCTTTCTTAGCAGGACACATACAATGGCAGTTAGAGACCACCCAGATAATGCAGGATAATCTCCTTATCTCAAGAGCCTTAACTTAATCACATCTGTAAAAACTTTAGCACAGAAATTTAATATTCAGTTTCTGTGACGTAGAATCTGATATGTTGGGGGTCACCATTCAGCTCATAATAGGTGTGAGTATAATTTAATTGGAAAGAAAATCTTCTCAACAAACTGTACTGGAACAATTGGATACCTTATGGAAAGATGGGGTGCCATCTCTATTTCATGCTAAATGCAAAAACTAGTTTGAAATGAATCATAGTTGGGTTTTTAAGTTTATTTATTTATTTTGGGAGAGAGAGAGTATGAGCAGGGGAGGGGCAGAGAGAAAGGAAGAGACAGAGAATCCCAAGCAGGCTCTGTGTTGCCAGTGTAGAGCCTAAAATGGGGCTCAAACCCACAAACTGGGAGATCATGACCTGAGCTGAAGTCAGACGTTTAACTGACTGAGCCACCCAGGCACTCCTGAATCATTGTTTTAAATGTAAAAGCTAAAACTATAAAATTTTTAGGATTGATACTTTTCTGAATGTGATGGTCCTCAAAATAGCAAGTATGTTGCCTAACATAATTATGTTGAGTTTGGTCAGCCTGAGTATCTCATTCTCTCATGCAAATATTTAATGGAAATGTTAAACAATGATGTTTTGTATGCCTCCCTCTTACAATAGAAATGCACATCAATTTATAAATACATACACTAGAATAAGACAACTTGATAATAACCAAATAAGTGAAGGTATTAAGGGAAAAAAAAGTTGAGGGAAAATTAACATAAGCCAGGAAAGAGGTTAGTAAATAAACTTCATGTTGGGACTCTCATACCAAGTGGCTCAAAATTTGAGCTTTTTATCTGCCAGTGCAAAAAGGGACAAAATATATATGGTATCCATAGAATAAACACATGTTTGGTACCCCCAAAGTCATAATTTTCCTGATACTGAGACATGGGAAAAATTTATGTCAGGTTTTTATGAAGTGAAAATAGGACCATACTGAACATCAATAGCAGTCTTGATTAATTCATTAAAGAACTTCCCTGACAATATCCCAGTACACCCCTCTGTGTATGCATGTGGACGAAAGCCAAAGGACAACTCAATAAAGCCAGTTCTACAGAGGTTCCATTGCTCTGTCATGATTGAGTTTGATCCAGGGTGAATAGGTGTTATGTAAAAGAAAAGAAATGGGGCATCACATCTTTAAACAAGTTTGAGAAACATGGGATTAACAATGTCAAAGAGATTTCATTGTTGTGGGACTTTTCAGAGACTTGACTTGATTAATACATACAGTGAATTTCAAAAAAAAAAAAAAAAGACATTATTTCCCATACTATCAAATTACTTTGCCAGGAATTAATTTCCCAGCCATGTTTGCAGAGTTCACTTTGTGGAGAATACTTTATTTTAGAGATCTGTAGGGGCTAACATTTTGTCAGACGTTTTGATTAAAATTGATCCAAAGAAATAATACATCTATGTAAGTGCTACCCCTTATGCCAAATTGGAGATATGTATTGTGAATGAACTGTAGACTTTAAACCATGAAAGAAGGTCAGAAGCAACCTCAGTTCTAGCACTTACTACTACAACAGAGGGGCAACACCCAGAAGACATTGCATTTTTCTGATGAATGGACAAGAGAGTCTCTTGAAAACTAGTCACCAATAGATATGTCTATATGAAGAAATACTGATGTGGAGTTTGGCAAAATGTGTATAGATCTGAAGAATTTTTTCCAGTGGCATGAGAAAAGTTAAAGAATCAAAGGCTTTCATTTGGTTGGGAATAAAAACAATTTTAAATCAGAACCTAACAAGGACAGTTAAAAAAAAAAGGCTTTAGAAAAAGACAAAATCTTCAAAACAACCACACTATAACAGAATAAAAAATTAATTGCTGTGAAAGTAAAAGCAACTAATTCTGAATATGCAAAATAACCTCACAGATTCCCAAACCTCCATGCCCTGAAGCTTTTTGCTTAGAGAACAAAATGCTTCTCACTTCACTAAACTAGCTGTCTCTTAAGACATAGATAAGAGCTGGAAACTGGGATTTTAAGTGCCTGCTGGGGGGTCTCAGGCTTTGTCCCAAAATCATTGTCTCTGAGGGCACAGTACTCTTGGTCCCCATTTTGATACACATAAGCATCCTATTAGAGGGGAGAGCACATGTTAAAATGACTACAAGAGATTTCCCACTGCTTGAGATGTTTCATCCAAGTGTCCCAACAAAGGTCAACAGGATTAAGCAGTAGTTTTCAAGGGAAAAAAAATCATCCATGAACTTCCTTATTAGACATTCTGATCTACTGTATTGGATACAAATTATTTGCCAGACTAATTCTTTGTCTAGGCTAGTCTGTTCTTGCTCTGAAAAAACTGAGGGAGAAGCATATGTGGTTTACTTCCCAAAACATAGAGTTTCATCTATCATGATTTGAGGACACATGAAAAGACCTTTATGCTCTACAAAATTTACCCCACCTGTTTAAGTGGTGACTTTTTGCTATAAATTTAGAAAGATATTTTCCTTCAGACCTGTCTGATGTAATAGTATATAAAATGAGTTAAAATACTCTAAGTATGGACTCATTTTTTAGAGTCAAACTCAGAGTAGAAAGAGCAGATACTTTTGGAAGTGGATCCCCGAGAGATGTTAAATAGGTCTAGAAAAAACAACAAAATGGAATAGATCAAAAAAAGCAGGCCTAATGTCCTCTATAAGGGGAGGGAAGCATAGTCAAGTCACCTAATGTAGGAAGGGGAGCAAAAATACCTAAAGTTCAGAGAGAAGAGTTAAGGCCAAAATAAAGATGAGGAAAGTAGATAGGATGTTTCTAAATTGAGATTGGGTTCAACATCCAAGAGTTAGAAGAAAGACTAAAGATGTCCCAGATTCCAAGGGCACAGGTCAGTTGGCATCTTCCAAGATCAGCATGGTCCAGAGAGAAGAGACTAAGACTGACAAGTGTGGTCTGAGAGCAGTCAGTCCAGAGCCCATATTCTTATAAGAGGTTCCTTGAGAATCTGAGGGCTGAGCCTAGGAAAGCCTCTCTTCCTGTTGCTTGTAAGCATCCTGCATAGGATGGCTTGAAATGGACAGGAGTCAGAGAGAAGCCTGTCTCCATAGGTTACTTTTATCCTTTAACCATGGTGCAGAAGGGAATCTCAAGGAGAGTTCAAATAAGCGTTACAAGTGACACTGATAATTTTATCTTATCAAAAATGCATGGCTACGTTTGCCCTTGATTTATTTTCTGAACTCTTTTCTTTCAAAATATTGAACTCTGAGACTAGGACAGTCTAATCCTGATCTTCAATCCACTCCCCTTTCTCATCAAATCTCCTCTTTAATAGTGTTACACTTCAGTCCTCTGATCTTTCCATACTGGCTCTTCTCATTTGTTCAACTCCCTGTCCAGCATGAGCCAACTTTTCTCTCTGAATTCTTACCAGAACCCTCCTGTGCTACACCCCACTAAACCTAGCAACCCTCCTCTCTTGGGTCAACTGAGCTATCCGTTTGGTTCTTATATCTGCATGTTGGGTGCTGAGAAAATCTAATTACATCACTCAGCTGCTTGGTTATACTACAGAATAATGGTTTCTGGTTTGCCAAAATACTGGCATGGTTTGCTTTTCAGAAACACACTTTTTCTTGAGCTCATCAACAAACTATCATGGCTCACTATTTCCCCAGAATGTGCAAAATATGTCAAGTGCTGTGATATATGTCAAAGTACTAAATATTTATGCAAGTTTGAAAATTGAAGAGCTCTTATGAGATGCTTGAAATGATTAAGATGCATTAATTATCTTTTTTACCTTTCCTTTTACCATAAGGATGATAGCATCTTAGAATCTCTAAAGGTACTCAAAAATAAAAATAAATCTGAACAAGAACATCTGAACATGTCAGCATCCATGAAGAACTCATAGATCTCAACACCTGCTAGAGACTGAACTTAAAGGAAGAAGCAGTGATTTCCTGTGACTACCTCTGTCTCCTTCCCCTTCTGAGACCTGGGATCACCAACATTCTTTGGCTTGCCAAGAGTTTCTGGCTGTACTACTCCATCTTTCCTCTTTGGACAATACCCTGACCTAGAAATCTATCCTCCGTCTCATTCCAGTTTGTTTCAGAAAGTATTCATTGGATACTTACTATATGCCAGATCCTACGGTGAGGAGATAAACATGAATATGGCAACTTCAACAAAGTCACGGAATCTCCTTTCAAACTTCCAGTGAATTGACACTTTATCATTGCTTTTATCATCTTAATTTAAAAAGGTATCATAGGGGCGCCTGGGTGGCTGAGTCGGTTAAGCGTCCAACTTCAGCCCGGGTCACGATCTCGCTGTCCGTGAGTTCGAGCCCCGCGTCGGGCTCTGGGCTGATGGCTCAGAGCCTGGAGCCTGCTTCCGATTCTGTCTCCCTCTCTCTCTGCCCCTCCCCCATTTGTGCTCTGTCTCTCTCTGTCTCAAAAATAAATAAACGTTAAAAAAAATAAATAAATAAAAAATAAAAAGGTATCATAGTGGGGCACCTGGGTGGCTCAGTTGGTTACGCATCCGACTTCTGCCCAGGTCATGATCTCATGGTTCATGAGTTCAAGCCCCGCATTGGGCTATGCACTGATAGTGCAGAGCCTGGAGACTGCTTCACATTCTGTGTCCCTCTCTCTGCCCCTCCCTTACTTGTGGGCTCTCTCTCTCAAAAATAAATAAATAAACATTAAAAAATATTTTATAAAAAGGTATCTTAGGCTTATATGCAATTTATATCAAGAGCAGGCTTTGAAAATGAAGGTCAAATTTCTTCGTTGAAAAAAGTAGGAAAGTCAGAAGGATAGGTAAACCTCTAGATAAGATCTCAGGTGAGTATGAGGAAAGTAGATAACTGTACACACTGGCAGCCTACATTTCCCATCAAAAAGGACCTGTAAGTGTATAGTAAGAGTGATGGGAACATGGATGAAGTTGGAAACTTTAATGAGAAAGAGATCTAGGGGAGCTGCTATTGATACGGGAAGGACAACATAACATGAGCACATTTTTAAAAATCTAACCTACTAACTTAATACGTTATTTAAACTGTCTTTTCTCTAGATCTGAAGGCTAGTTTACCCAAAGGTCAATGCTTGCTTCTTAAGGACCTTCCTTATATTCAAAAATTTTCACTTGGCCTCTTTCAAATTAAAATATGGGGCATTGTTATTGAACAGTTGACTTATCTTTTAAACTGTCTTCTGGTTTCTGTAATGTCTGAGATAGGAGATTAGAAAAGTGAATGGGACTCACCCTCCAGAAGAACACAGTCATGGGAGGCAGCCTGGTAAAACGGCTAAGAGCATAAGTTCTCACATCGAATCCATCATATGTGAATCCCAACTCTGTCATTTTTCAGTTAATAGATGTGAGACAAATGGCTTAACTTTACCGTTCTTCAGTTACCTTGTATGTAAAATGGAGATAGTTACGACATTCACTTTATAGCATTATTGTGAGGATTCAGTAAGATGCCACACATAAATATCGTTCACTAGAATGCCAGGTATAGAGCAAGTGCTACACAAATGTTAGCCACTATTCTTAACCCTGGTGCTCAAGCTATAACCAGTTAAGGGTATGAGAATGTCAATCACGGAAAGTGGTAGAAGTTTCGCATGGATTTACAGATTTACAAAAGATCATGTCTGAGTTTACTTCAACTGCATCAATTTTGTTTATATTCCAGAGAGGGATACCCATGTCCCAAGGCAGGGATCATCTGGAAGAAGAAGTCTGCTTCTCTAGGCCATACATCATGATTTACCTCTTGTCTCCTTTCTCATCTTTTCTCTCTTCTCTCTTTTCCTGGAAATTTCATTTATTTCTATGGCTGTAGTTATTACCTTAAAAGAACTGACTCTCAAATATTTTTTCCTGAGCTTCAGACCCATATTTCCCACTTCCTGAAAATATTTCTGCCTGGATATCCTGCCAACCCAGAAAACTATATCTTTGTCTTAGTCATCTTTGTGTCTAGCCTTCACCTATAAGAGCATAAAAAATATTTATATTTAGGTGGTTATATTAAAATTTTTTTCCTTAATGTTTTTTTTATTTTTGAGACAGAGAGCATGAGCAAGGGAGGGACAGAGAGAGAGGGAGACACAGAATCTGAAGCAGGCTCCAGGTTCCAAGCCGTCAGCACAGAGCCCGATGCGGGGCTCAAACTCACAGACTGTGAGATCATGACCTGAGCCAAAGTCGAACGCTCAACCTACTGAGCCACCCAGGCGCCCCTTAGGTGGCTATATTAAATCAAGTATACAAATATACATGTGAATGAATGAATAAAAAATTGTGAGCAGTTCTTCCATTTAGGCTAAGTAAGGTTATTAGCATACTAAAAGCTTTAAACTATATATATCCCTTTCACCAGTCGAATTTAAATTGAAAAAGACTTCCTTCCATTGCTGACTTCCTTCTTCAGTTTGGAATGGATATTCAAAAGCAAGGTTCAAGGAAGAACCTGTTTTACAATGCAAAGTCAGCAAAGAAGGTTAATAGGCTAACAATGGGATAGAAAGAAGGTCATTAGTCTCAGCCACAACTGATGACAAACACATATCTGCATAATCACTGGCTCTATTCCCAAGGAATTTCTGATGATAGGGTAAAATTAGACATTCCAAATCTAGTAAATTTGGCTGTGCATTGTAGGAATCAACCTTCTTTATTAAAAGCATGTGAGCCGAGGGTAAAAGTGTTCTGAGATGACTGGACCAGGAACTAAACATAAAATATCCTTTCCTCCATTTTTATGATCCAAGACTCCAGAGAAAAAAGTGTTATGCCCAGAATTCGTGATCCCCAAAGACCACCAGGGAGCTGAGTCCGATGCAAAAGCAAAAGAGCCTTTATTCGAGCTAGCTCGAGCTCAATCCCCTACCTGCACCCATGCAGCGGTGAGATACCAGGGAGAGAGAGAGAGTTTCAAAAGGACAAAGGTTTTATTGGGGGCCTAGGGGCAGTTGGTGAGGTAATGGCTGTGGCCTCAGCCGATTGGCTAGGGAAGGGTCGTGGCCTCGGCCGATTGGCTGGGGAAGGGTCGGAGTCCTGTTACGCATGTCGCTGGGCGTGTTTTGATCAGGAAGTTTGAACGGGTGAGCGGGAGGTTACTCAAGGGGAGGAGGCGTGGTCTAGGTGAAGGACACAGAACAAGATGGAGTCGGCCGGCGTAGGCCCGCCCTTTCAAAAGGTGAGGAAGTAAAAAGTTGGAAAGAGTATGTAAGGAAACATAACCCCACTCATTAGTTTTATTGATTTATTCACCAAAAAGTTCCTGGATTTCCAACATGTCTCAGGCATTGTCAGGTGTTCTATCAGATATCCAAACCAAGCCCCAAGGTAGCCATGGCATTCACCTATCCATCAGTTCTACTCTTCTCACGAGGACACACTTCTCTAATATTTTCAAGTCTTTCTGACTCTTTTGAAATATGCCCTCTCACACACGTGGGAGCACGAACCACTAGGAAACTTAAACAATTAACAGAAGCAAGATAATCATGAGTTCAGTCAGACCTTGAAAAATAAAATCACCCGTGGCTAAGTCCTTGTTACATGCCAAAGAAACAAACTGTAACTATGACTGCTGATTATGCAAAGACCTCATTTTTACTGTTCTTCTCATCCATGAACCGTGCTTGGCATGGTTGTCTGGTACTACTGGTGTCTTGGAGTGGAGGGGACACGCCTTTCTGCTGGTCTCCCTCACCAGGAGCACTCACTGACGTCAGCCCCATGAGTCCTATATGATTCAGCCTGCACTGCAGAATTAAATGTCAAACAGGAGCCAAATGGAGACTAGACACAGATTTTGGTTACTTGTCCTGACCAGGTTCAATATTTGCATAGATATCAGAGTGTTATGATTGAATTATGTCCCTTCAAATGCACGTGTTGAAGTCTCAACCCTAGTGCCTCAGAAAGTGACCTTGTTTGCACATAAGGTCTTGACGGAGGTAACCAAGGTAAAATGGGGTCATGAAGCCCTAATCCAGTATGACCGGCATCCTTACAAAAAGCGCAAGTTTGGAGACGCACACATACACAGGGAGAATGCCACATGAACATGAAAGCAGAGACCAGGGATGCTTCTACACCCAAAGAAATGCCAAAGATTGTCAGCAAACCACTGGAAGCTTAGGAAAAGGAACAGAACAGATCCGTCTCATGGCTCTCGGAAGGAACCAACTCTACTGACCCCTTGATCTTACGACTTCTAGCTTCTGCAACTCAGAGATAATTTTCTGTTAAGCCACTCAGTTTGTGGAGGTTTATTGTGACAGCAAACTAATAATACACAGGGCTCATGCTTTAAGCTTTTTAAAGTACTGAATTGTATCCAGGTTCAAGTGCAACTTCCTCACAGATATAAATGCCTGTCAAAATCTTTTCAAGTTTATATGTTAAAAGCTTTGAAAATGAGAAGAAAAAAGAGCAAATATGATCTCTTCAGAATGATTCTCCCCAAATAATGACAGTGTGCGATGTGAAAAGCACCCCTCTCTCTGGAAAAGTGCACCCTATATCCTCATCATTTATTTCCAGTGGAGACAACTGGTCTTTTGTTTCAATGTCAGATAACCAGGTTTCAAGGATCAAACCAAAAAAGCAGTAATTGGCACAAATTGTTGTATGTGATGCTTGTCATTTTGCACTACCTCATTTGTCTTATGAGCAGGGCACTAATGAATTAAAAAGCCAGAACAGACAAAGAGGGGCAAGTTTGGCTGCATTAATATCTACTATGAAATCATGGTTGTGATAACTCTCGTATAAAGTGAAAACCATTTAAATAAGGAAGACTTGTTTCCTTCTTGAAGGCTTATGATCATCACCATTAAAATTGAAAACAACAAACTAGGGCACAGTGAGGTCTTGTATTCTTATGACAGAAGTTAGGAGAACAGATTCTAAACGAGGCCTAGGAGGGCCAATTACATAATTTGCAAGGCTGAATGCAAAATAAAAAAGCAGGACAAGAGATTCATTGAGGGTACTAAAATATAAAGCGATTTCCTTTCTTTTACATCATGGCATTTTTATTTTTATTTAATATTACGCTAAATAAAGAAAAAATTAAAATTTTAATTATTAGCATGAATTGTACCATTTGGCTCTATACAGTGCACTCATACTTTTAAATGCAAATATAAGAGCATGTAATTCATATGCAAAAATCCTTGAGACTACACAATTCATATTTCATAGTTTTTATGTGCATAAGTATCTTATTCTTTTTTTTTAATGTTTTATTTATTTTTGAGACAGAGAGAGACAGAGCATGAGCAGGGGAGGGGCAGAGAGAGAGGGAGACACAGAATCTGAAGCAGCCTCCAGGCTCTGAGCTGTCAGCACAGAGCCTGACGCCGGGCTCGAACTCACAGACCCTGAGATCATGACCTGAGCTGAAGTCGGACACTCAACTGACTGAGCCACCCAGGCGCCCCAGGTATCTTATTCTTACCAGACAGTGGAAACAGTTTCATTGAGATTGAACTCAACTGTATTTATTTCTTTTTATCTTTATTTTTGAGAGAGAAAGAGAGTGGGGGAAGGGCAGAGAGAGAGGGAGGCACAGAATCCGAAGCAGGCTCCAGGCCCTGAGCTGTCAGCACAGGCCCGAAGTGGGGCTTGAACTCATGAACCACGAGATCGTGACCTGAGCCGAAGTCGGACGCTCAACCGACTGAGCCACCCAGGCGCCCCTGTATTTATTTCAATTATTAATGCACACACATCCTACCCAAATTCTCTACCTCAGTGTAGTGAGGGGTAAAGAAAGATTAAAAGGAAAATGAGCTATGAGTTTCCCCATCTTTGTCGTTCCTTCTGTGTCATCTAGACAGTGCATCATTGACTTCTCTGTGTCCAAAACAAGCTCTCATTGGAAAAAAAAGTGTAGTCTCTTGGGGCTGTCAAGACCCCCATCTCCCCCATCCCCAGTTACTCAGTCATAGACCTAACACGTTTACTTTGTACCTGCTTTGAGTCTTAAACTCCATGCATCGTGGGTCCACCAGGACTCTGTGTTTACGGGCTCCATGTGCAATGTGCAAATGAAGTGGCAAAGAATGGTGCATGCTCCAAGTTCCATTGCACTTCTACAAATAAGTTCAAGGATAAATGATTAAGAATTTCTGTACAGTGACAGCACAGCATCAAATCACACTGTTTGCAAGCCCATAAAGACGGCCCAGGGTTCTCACGTGGCTTCTCCCAGGAACTTGCCATACCTTTGAGCAGTTGTCTAACTTCCATGGGACTCATTGTCTTTTCTGTGAGATATGAACAGTCTCTCGTACCACTCACAGCTATGGATCTGTCCTCCTCATGGCATTTCTTTCCAACTTAACATTTTTTTAACAATCTCCCCACTCCTGTTCGCAAGAATATAAACTATGAAGGCAGAAAGTTCATCTTATTCACAAATGTATACACAGTGAATAAAACTGGGACTTAGAATACAGTATGTTCTCCATAAATGTATAATGAAGGAATGAATAATAAACACACCCTCTTCACCATGCTACCTAATCCCCCTCATTCTCTTTATCTATATAGTAAGATCTGGGATCAAGCACTTCAGAGACATAGTACATTGAGGCCAAAAGCCAATAACGCCTAATAACGTAGTTTTGATAACCTATGCAATTAACGCAAATACAGAGCCAAGATTTTAAGTTTGGGAGCTTTCACATCATAAAACAGAATTTCAGTTATTTGAAAATATGTTTTATTTGAGTATAATTGGTGCACCATGTTACATTAGTTTCAGGTGCACAACATAGTGATTCCACAAGTCCATAGATTATGCTGTGCTCACAACAAGCATAGTTACCATCTGTCAGCATACAACACTATTACAATACCATTGGGTATATTTCCAATGCTGTGCCTTTTAGTCCCAAGACTAAACTGGAAGGCTATATCTCCCACTCCCCTTCCCCATTTTGCTCATCCCCCAGCACCCTTCTTTCTGGCTACTATCAGTTTGTTCTCTGTATTTAAAAGTCTTAGTCTGCTTTTAATTTGTTTGTTTCTTCATTTCTTCATGTGAGTGAAATCATATGGTATTTGTGTTTTTCCTTCTTTTTTTAATCTAAAGAAATGGAACTACTCATTTGAAGTATTGCCAAATCTGTCACTAGTTCAGGTCTGAATTTCACCTGCAGAGTCCCCTCTAGATACTTGAGTCAGTGATCCCCACCTTAGACCATCTGGAAAGAAACAAAATAGATGATTGGGGGATTACAACTCCTTAAGCATTTTTTTTTTTTTACTTTTTTCTCAGGGCCAGAGTTCTAACCAGCACCAATGAACTAGTGCCTGCACAATGCATGAGTAAATGTGGATCTTCTCACACCAAATTTCATTCTGTATACCCCTGACAGTGTCTTTTTGCACCCCCAAATCTTTGAGTGCTGTAGAAACTCTGATAAGTAAAAAAAATTATAGCAAGGTCATAATATATCAGTGAGCTACCCCCCTCTCCAGAGCATTTTTAAGAAGCTCTGGCTAGAGGTTTGTCATGCTCTATCCATTCTTAGGTAATGATCTACCTGAGTCTGTGTGTGTGTGTGTGTGTGTGTGTGTGTGTGTATGTGGAAAGAGACACAGAGGGGAGAAAACATAAGAAAAGGGGTCATATTTATGAACAGGTATTATTATTTCAGAATATATAGATGATATAAATATATATAGTAGAATCAAAAACATTATTATGAAAGAAAAATACAGTTTTCATTTGATAATGATAATCTATATATGCTTACAGCTCAGGACCCTACACTATTTTATAACAAGATATTAAAAACCAAATCACACCAAACCAAATGCTTCAAAATATGTTTTCTAGTGGATGAGAAAACCAACATTAGTCCTAAGCACATGCTTATGCCAAATCCCTCATCTTGAGGGTTTTACCATTCTCCTTGGAACCCATTTTAAAATTCAGTCTTTTTCAAACTGCACAAGGAAAAAAAAAGAAACTCTCTTCAAATAATATTAAATTTAGATGGAAAAATTAATTTGAAATCTAACACAAAGTCTGACTGTTACTGGTATTATTCTGAAACTCATGCCTAAAAAGTGGGCATTTGTACCATTTCATGCCTCACACCCAATTTCTTCTTAAATAAAGTAATGGAAAAATTCATTAATTTTGTTCTTGATTGTTACCTTACAATGGTCTCATTTAACAAGACCATCAACTGATGTTATTTTATCTATTTCATGGTTTCCACTGAGGTTAAATTTCTATTACAAACTTCAATATGTGCTCTTGTCCAGACAAAATTTCTATTTGCTGACCTGTTTGTTTGAATAACTGCAATAGCGTGATACCCTTGGGACAGTAATTTGTTTAACGTCCCTCTAAAATCTTGCAATTTTTTTCCCAGGGTAAGGACGAGTGCTCTGAAGAAGGCATTAGACTCTACCTACCTCCTTGCTTGACAGGGATGATGGGAAAGAATGGGACACTTCCTCTTCCCCAAGCTTTTCCCCATTGGGTTTGTCCTGTTATTTAAGAGGCTCAGGTTCTGAAAAGTCTCCACTGCTGTGTATCAGATACACAGATCTTGGAATTTGAAGATTATAAATCACCTACAATATGCTCTTCAGTGATGTGGGGAAGAAATCCTTTCTTCATTACCTATTCATGCAGGTTTTTATATTGTGATATTAATTTAGTTTAATTTTTTAAGTTTATTTATTTCTTTCTTTCTTTTGAAAGAGAGCACAGTGAACATGCACGAGCAGGGGAGAGGCAGAGAGGAGAGAGAGAGAGAGAGAGAGAGAGAGAGAGAGAGAGAGAGAATCCCATTCAGGCTTCATGCTGCCACTGCCAGTGCCGGGCTTGAACTCACAAACCATTGAGATTATGACCTGAGCTAAAACCAAGAGTTGGACGTTTAACTGGATGAGACACCCAGACGTCCCAAGATATTAATTTATTTTTAAAACTGAACTTCTCACTTCTGTTCTTTATTTCCTTGCTGGCTTCCCTGGCTCTGCTAACCAGACAGCAAAAGAAGGACCCAGGAATGCACAGAACATGGCCTTTGCCCCCAGTCAGATCCAAGTTTGAATCTCTGCTGTACTTCCTGGCCGTGTGACAAGCAAAGGAGTCTCCCCTACCATCAGTTTCCTCAATTGCACAGTTGCAAGGGTTAAAGAAGGTAATGTGGGCACAGAGTACAAAGGAAGTGTCACAAAAATTGTTATTATTTATTGTTAGTATTATTACTCTTTGTCTACTTTACTACCAATACATTAGTGGTATAAAAATTACTTGTATAAAATTTCTGGAGGAATCTGAAACTGTTGCCTGGGTAATGTGAGTAAGGGACACACCCACATACATATCCATATATATACACACACATATATACATGTATCTATATGTATCATGCTATATCCAATTTTATTCCATGTTTCTGTTAATCCTATGAAATAGATAAAACAGGTAATTTTCTGCAACTATATAAGTGAAGAAACCACAATTAGATCATTTAAGGAACCACCTCCCATGATTAAAGAGCTGTTCATTCCAAGGGTTTGACCCAGGCCTTTTAACTAAAGCTCTATTCTAGGTTACCTCACATTCCTAGTGCATTTAATTTCTGTTTCTCAAATGATTTATGAGCATGCACCAAGTAACTGTGAAGTGTTTGTAAAGTGGTGTAGCTGGAGTAATCATAGTACATTTCTACATCTCCAAGAAAAAAAAAGATACAGGTTAAGAGGTAGTCCACTGGAGGGGCACCTGGGTAGCTCAGTTGGCTGAGCGACCGACTCTTAATTTTGGCTCAGGTCATGAGCTCACAGTTCATGGGATCAAGCCCCAAGTGAGGCTCTATGTTGACAGCTCACAGTGTGGAGCCTGCTTGGGATTCTCTATTTCTCTCTCTCTCTCTCTCTCTGCCCCTTCCCCCACCTCTTAAAAAGAAAAAGAGAAAAAACGAGTAGCCCACTGTAATTGGATTCATGTTATGCTTCGAATATGACATTGTGTAAAGAAATGGTGGGATAAGGTGTGACCAATAAAGAACAAGTTTCATCCATTTTACTCGGTTAAATTTTTGACATCGGCAATCTAAAATTCTGAGCAAATCCCCATTTCAACAATGAAAAGATTTTGTCGTCTTCCTCTGGAAGTCCAAAGAATTAGAGAAAATTCTTAAAGCTGGAAGACCTTAGAGACCGAGGTCAAGAAAAGTGCAAGATGTTCCAAAGAATGCTGTCTGGGCAATCCATTTCAAAATATTAAATGGGTTATTGTCTTTCAAAACAACACCACTGGAAGCTATATAATTATATTTTATAGATGGCATGTCTCATTCTATTGATATCTCCCAAGAGGTCTGAAGTGCTTTGTCACCGACTGGCTCCCCACCCCCAACCTCTGATCAATGACAGAAGAGCTAGTGGTTCTGACTTGTCCATATCAACTGCTTGCACACATGCGTTTGATGTACCTAGAACAGATTGCAATGAATGTGCTAGATGCTGCCCAATACATGTTCTACTTGTTTTTCACAGTTCAGGTGATAGCATATATAGATACAGATTGACTTTGGAATATAAAGAACACTGGCCTCATGATAATGTGAAATATTAGCTTGCCAACTAAAGCATCAATTTCACACTTGGTTTCTACACATTTTTGCAGGAAACATTTTTGCACCTCAACCTTAGAGGTGGGGCAAGCACGGGGCTGGAAGAAGACTTCGAAGCTCTGCATTCAACCTTCACAGTGATTGACTTCACAAGCACCAACTGAGCACCTAATGAATGCTCCAAGATGAGAGCAATGCATTCTCCATGCAAAGAAGATTCCCACCAAAAGTGAGAATGACATTCACAAGCAGTTCCACATGTTCACAGATGTATGACCTGCTTACAGAGCCTGATCTTGTGAGTAATAAGTTTGGTCACAATGCTAGGGAACTCCCTCTGACATCCAAGAATTAGATGACAACAGGGCCTAGAAATGCTATGCATCCAGAACATTTGTGCCCTGGGGTATGCAAAGTTCTTGGGTGCCTCTATCTCTTCTGGTCCCTTGACCACCATAACACACTTCCTGTGTTATTCTAAAGTGTAATGGTTTTTGCCTAAAGAGTTATAAAAAAATGCTGGTAAGATTTATTTTGTTTTTGTCCGTCCCCTGGGAAGCCTAGACTAAGAGAAAAATATAAACCGGTAAATTTTCATTATGTGTGAGCACAATCGATCTGGACATAAAATGGAGCTCACTGATATGGTTGAAATGTCTGCAAAAATTTGCAGATGTGCCTTACAAAGCCATGTGTCAAGGTCTTTTGATGATATACATCCAGAAGAATGTAGTAAAAACATAAAAATTATCACAATCCTACTGAGAATGTGGGAAATAAAAACTAAACCATATATTTTGAAATGTGTTGTTTCTCACTCATAAAGCTTTAGTTAAGTAGTTTCATACAAATTCATCCATACTCAGCCTTATTTGACTATTGACATCTATTTGTAATTAATTTATAACAAGATTACTGAACTCCATTTCCAGTCACAGTGGACTTTCTTTCTTGCTGTAAACAGCTAGATAATAGAGATAGAAGATAGAAACTGAACAGTGCTCCCCCCTAATAAAAGTAAAAATCTAGGGGCACCTGTGTGGCTCAGTCAGTTAAGCGTCCAACTTTGGCTCAGGTCACGATCTCATGATTCATGGGTTCGAGCCCTGTGTTGGGCTCTGTGCTGACAGCTCAGAGCCCGGAGCCTGCTTCAGATTCTGTGTCTCCCTCTATCTCTGCCCCTCCCCTGCTTGTGCTCTGTCTCTCTCTGTCTCTCAAAAATAAATAAATGTTAAACAAAATTTTTTTTAATGAAATAAAAATCCAGATAATTTACACAATCATAACTTTTCTTGAAGTCATTGTAGAACTGAGGTCACAGAGTTGCCAACTAACCTAAAATCTAAGGAAAGATACAAACTCTGAGGAGAGATAATTGTAAGCCCTTGCTTCCTTGAGACAGAACATAGGAGAAAGAGTTGCCAGAAACCACACAAATTGATAAAAGAATTCTTATATAGCTTTTAATGTATAGCTAAACATCAATTCTATTCAAACTCTTTTAGAATATAGAAAAGCAAGGAAGCTTTCTAACTCATTTTATTATGTTAGCATTACCCACATACTAAATAAAACTAGACCAAGCCATTACAAGAAAAATAAACTACAGGACGATATCCTAGCAAATATAGACCCACAAATCCTCTACAAAATACTAGTGAACCAAGGCCAAAATTATATTTTAAGAATATATCATGATCAAGTTATTTGATCATTCAAAATGATCATTCAAAATCAACATACAATCAACATTCATTCAAAAATCAACATACAGGGGTGCCTGGGTGGCTCAGCCGGTTGAGCTTCCGATTTGGGCGCAGGTCATGATCTCACGGTTCTTGAGTTCGATCCCCACGTCTGGCTCTGTGCTGACAGCTGAGCCTGGAGTCTGCTTCGGATTCTGTGTCTTCTCCTATCTCTGCTCCTCCCGTGCTCATGCTCTGTCTCTCTCTAACTCTCAAAAATAAATACACGTTAAATTAATTAATTAATTAATTTTTAAAAATCAACATACAATATTCAAAAACCAAAAATAATTATCAATGCACTAAAAAAATATACATTATTTGCTTGTTTCAATAGAAGCAGAAAAAGCATTTGTCAAAATTGGATATTCATCATCAAAATAAAATTCTCAGCAAACTAAGAATAAAAGGAAATTTCCTCAACTTGAAAAAAAACATTTATGAGAAAAACTATAGCTACCATAATACTCAGCAATGAAAAAATGATCGCTTTACCCCAAGGTCAGAAATAAGACAAAACAGGCTTTGTTATACTTCTACTTGATACCATTCTGGGAGTTATAGCCAGTACAATAAGTCAAAACTTAAAAATAAAATATACAGAGATTGCAAATAAAATGTCTCTATTTACTACAAAACGAGAATTTATTGATATAAAAAATTCCAAATAATCTACAAAAATTTATTAGACCTAATAAGTGAGTTTAGCAGAATTATAAGTTATAAGATCAATATCTACAAATCAAATGTATTTCTAGGTACTAGCAATATTTGGAAATATTTGGAATATTTAAAAATACCATTTATGATAGCACCAGAAACCGTGAAATTAATAAATAAAAAGCTTAAAAATTATGTGCAAGAATTGTATGTGGGTAATTGCAAACACTAATTATAGAAATCAAAGACCTAAATAAACGGAAAGATACCATGCTCATGCATCAATGACTCAATATTGTTAAGATGTCAATTCTCCCTAAACTGTTCTATAGATTTAACACAATCCCAATGAGTTTTTTTTGTTTGGATAAATCGTCAAGCTAATTTAAAAGTTTATACAAAATTGCAAAGGAACTTGAATGTACAAAACAATTTTGAAAAGGAAGATTTAGATTAGAAAGTGTACATCACTAGATTGTGAGACTTACTAAAACACTACACAAGTCAAGATAATAGGTTGTTGTCAAAAGAATAGCCATATATTCAAAGGAAGTCCAAAAATAGACCCACACGTATATCAAATGATTTTTGAAAAAGACACCAAAATAATTCAATGGGAGGAAAAGGTTATATTTTCAATATAGTGTTAAAATTTAAAAAACAAAAATTAACCCTTACTCTCACTTCATACCGCACATGAATATCATTGTTAAATGTGTCAAAGACTTAAGTATGAATAGAAAAAATATAAAACTGGAAGAAAACAGAGGTAAGAAGTCTTTTTGACATTGGTTAGGCAAACATTTTTTAGACAAGACACAAAAAGAAGTAAACTTAAAGCAAAAAATTAAAACATTTGAATTCACTGAATTGAAAACCTGCTTTTTGAAAAACACCATTAAAAAATGTATTAGCAAATCACAAACTAGGATACAATGTTTACAATACATATGCAGATACAAAAGACCCATATCCTGAGCATATATATAAATTTTAAAAGCTTAGCGATGTGGTTAAACAGGCACCTCACTGAAAAAGATAAACAATTGGCCATTATACAATTGAAAAAATAATCTACATCATTAATCATCAGATAACTACATTTAAACCACAATAAGTTATCCCTTTATACCCACTAGAATGCCTAAAATTTAAAAGCATAACCACCAAATGCTGATGAGAATGTAAGAAATTGGAATTGTCGTACATTCTTTGTGGAATAAAATCATTGTAAATCAATTAAGAAAACTGGCAGTTTCTTATAAAGTTAAATGTGCACTTACCAAGAAAAATCTACAAAAAGACTTGTACAAGAATGTTCGTAGAAGCTGTCTTTTTAATGGCCATAATAAAAACAACCCAAGAACATCAGCAAATGAATGCTTTATTTATACAATGAAATATTACAACAATGAAAAGGAATAAATACACTACTACACATAAGAATATGGATGAATCTCAAAAACATGTTGAGTAAAAGAAGTGAGACACAGAAGAGTATATCCTATATGATTTCATTCACATGCAGTTGTAGAACAGAAAAGCATAATCTATTATTGCAGAAAGGAGGTAGGTGGTGTCCTGGAGCCAGGGTGGGTATATGACCTGCAGAGCAGCAGAGTCATGACCCCGGTGTGCCATGTCATATGAATGCGGACAGTCATGATCTACCCTGGATATAGGCAATTAAGAGGGTGTATTTTCTGTAGAAATTTTAAAACAAGAATAAAACTAATTAAAAAACAAGTTGGATTTGTTTTTATTACTTCATTCTGTGGATTCTAAACAATGTCAATGACAAATTTCTCTTCACCACCAAGCTTTTCCACCATCTCCCACCCCTCTTGGTATGCCAGTGGGTGGATGGAAATGTTGACCGGGGGTAAGTGTAGACATTTGTCAAAACTTATCAAACTGTATGCTTAAAATTGATTTATGTTATTTTATGTAAATTACACCCAAAACAGTTGATTTTAAAAGTTAAAAAAATAATTCATGAGGATCTTTTACACACAATGTGCTGTTCCAGGAATCATGAAGCATGTAGAGATGAATAAAATATGTTCTTATTCTCAAGGAAATCATCCTTTATCGGAGGATAGGTGGGTAGTCGGGGAACGATAAGAACGTGATAAATACTGTTAGTAGAGATATTAGTAAAATTAGTGAACAACAGTATTATCTGAGAATATCTAAAGCAGTTTCAGAGAAAAGACAAGAAGACTATGTCCATGAGAGAAAGAAAAACTAACTGGCCTCCACAGAGGCCACCTCTATCCACAGGAGCTGAGTGAGGGAAGGTTTCTCATATAGAGCACTCTGTGGCACTTTTGATCTACCGTTGTCATGTGAGAGCAGAGGCAAATGAGCAACCACAGACAGAAAGAGTGCAATACCAATATGCTAAGATAGATCTTTAATTATGGCTAACATTTGTGAGGTGCAACCTGCTAACATGAAAATAAAACAAGTATGCAAATTACTGCACAAGGCTATGACCTATGAAACATCCGGCTGTCTAAAATTCTGAGGAGGGGGAGATTGCTTCCGGATAGGGGGCTCAGAGAAGATATCACGAAGGGGATGCTATTCAGACAAAATTATTTAAAAATGGGTAGAATTTCTAAAAATTGTGGCAGCACAGAGTGGGTGAAGGCGACATTCAGTGAGGCATTCCAGGAAGTAGGTTGGCATTGATAGAGATGCAAAGAGAAGAAGGGATTGAATGAGTTTAGGAATTTAGAGAGGTTATCTGGACCTTAGCCTGATTATCTGAATTACTTTAGGTTTCTATTTACTGTGATACAACAAGAAAATACTAAACTATGGAAAGACTTAATTTCTGTAGGATGGTAAGGAACACATAAGAGAGAAGAGAAAGTTGGAGTTGGAAAAGTAATTTGTAGCCAAATTATTAAGAACTATAGACAGGTTCACACACCTACATGACCAAGACCAAGGATATTATATATTTGCAAGCAAGATGGCACAGCAGATGTTGTAAGCACAGGGGCCTTCAAGCTGGGGGGCACTGATTACTATGCTCCAGCTCCACCATATCCCTCTGTGTGACCCTGTCAGGTCACTTAATCCCACCGTGCCTTGCTTTCCTCTGAAAAATCACAGGTTATGTTGATGACTAATTGAGTTAAGACAACCAAAATGTTCTAGAAGTGTTAACTATTAGTGTGTGTGTGTGTACACACACTGACTTAAATATGACCTTCTGTTTGTCTTTCTGCTATACACTCTGTGGGAAGTCATCGTTCCTGACAGTAGAGAATGAAGTCAGCAAGCATCTAGCATCTACCATGTATGTGACTTCCTTCCATCTGAGTTCAAGGAGTCAGTCTGATTACCATCACCACTTTTCTCCATTCATCCAACTCTAATTGGAACCATATGGGTGTTATAAAACCTTAACCTTGAGCTGCCTTCTAATACAGACAGGGGTCCAGCTTTTTAACTTCCGTTTTCCTTATGCATGAGATAGGAGTATTTCTCTATCAATATTTAAAAGCTAGTACCAAATGACCTTGAGTATAGTTAAATAGTTTTCTGTATCAGCTCATCTTTTTTGGTTTGGCTCCAGTGAAGTTTAAGGAAACAATTTGATGATAGAGCATTTGGGATTCTACCGACTACACGTTTCTAATCTTAATGGAGGCAGTTAGTCATTTCATTAAATGTCCACCCGGTGTCTAAACCCCTTGGAAGAGTTTTTGTCATGGATGCTAGCCAGCGTTCAACTAGAAAAGCCTAACCATTAGGAGATTTATACATGTGACTATGCTTTAATTTTAATGTTTTAAATTTGACAATTGTGGGAACTGGGTAAGCAGTTTTTGCAAGGCTATTTTCTTCACATCTGATGCTGTTGTTAGAAGTCCAGAGGACAGACTATAAGAAAGAGAAGATAGTTATAAAGTAGAGGGGAGTAAGAACAGGCTGGGGCTCATGTACTTGGAGCTAGACCTGGAGGGCACAAGGATAGGCTGAAATTCATCAGTTCATATTGACTCTGGTATTGGTGGTATGGGTATCCAGAAAAAGTCAGGACCCTTGCTCATGGAGGTAAATACATAAATCTGGCCCAGGAGCCAGAGAAGGTGAAGAATCCAGAGAAAGTAAAGCAGATGCAGACTCAGATGCTGCTTCAAGCCAATAGGGTGAGTCAGCACATCAGTGAGGCTAAGGTACAAAGTGACTGCTGCTTCCCTTCTGCTCACTCAATCTCCAAAGAACAGCCTCTGTGGCTCATCAGCTGGAAACCACAAGAAAGAGAATTCTGGGAAATGTAGTTCATTCTAACCAAAGTGACACATTACAAAGCCGCCATGACATACAAGTAAATAAACTAATTTTAAAAACTTTTTTAAAAGTGAATAGTCTAGTCTTGGGGCACCTGGGTGGCTCAGTCGGTTAAGTGTCCGACTCCAGCTCAGGTCATGATCACACGGCTTGTGAGCTCCAGCCCCGAGTCGGGCTTTGTGCTGACAACTCAGAGTCTAGAGCCTCTTCAGATTCTGTGTCTTTCTGTCTCTCTTTGCCTCCCCACTCATACTCTGTCTGTCTCTGTCTTTCAAAAATAAATAAACGTTTTTAAAAAATTAAAAAAAAAATAAAGTGGATAGTCTAGTCTTGAATATTATAAACCTAAAAATCTCTACTTTCTTTAATTTTTTTCTTTGCATAAAGTCTGTGCTATTTGGTTATGACAAAAGAGCTGTGAATGGAGCATTCTTAATGCCCACTATGGAGAGAGTAATATCCCCCCTAATTTATTCCCTACAGAAAAGTATTGTCTATTATTGGTGTTGTAAAGCAACAAAAAACTGTGGAATCATGAGGCTGGTAGCAATTGCAGAGGTCGCTTATTCCAGTTTTCTCTCTCTGGGTAGGTTTTGTGAAATCCTTGCAGACCAAGTTCAGGCTTCTCTCTCTTTCTCTGTGAGGTATCCTCACATAGACTGATTAACCATTCTTGGCATTATTTAACACTGGATGTGACTCAGTTTAGGTATCCATTAACTGAAAAACTGAGATAATGTGGAAAAGTCAGGCCTTCATAACACTTTTTAAAAATTAAAGCAAAAATAGTATTTGGGGGATTGGGTCGATGAGATTGGTCAATAAAGAGCCGCTGGGATCATACAAGCAGAAACACTGCCAGTTTCAGCTGACGGGGCTGGAGAGAGGACAAAATGAATGAAGGCTGCTAGACTTCTCAGACTCTACAAGGCAGGACCATGGAGCTATCTGACTGCAAATTGGTGCTGTTCTTCAAGAAAAAGGCAAAATTTCCCAAAGGCAATTTGGAGATCATCTGGGTTGCCACTCCCACCACAGGGACAGGGTGCAAGTCTATTTCCTTCCCCATTTCAGAGGCCAAGGCCCTTGCAAAGAATGGGCAGGTGCTCAGACAGAGCTGAAGTGGGGGGGAGGTGCTGCAGAGTCTCGGCCTTGACACTGTGACCTCAGTAGGTTTGAAGGATGGGACAATGAACCAAAAAGGATTATCCTCTAGACTTAAGGTCTTTTTTAAAAACGTTTATTTATTTATTTATTTATTTATTTATTTATTTATTTAGAATCTCAAGCAGGCTCAGCACTACTCAGAGCTCAATCCCATGAACTGTGAGATCATGACCTGAATCAAAATCAAGAGTCAGATGCTCAACTGATTGAGCCACCCAGGTGCCCTAGACTTAAGGTCTCATGGAAGTTGCCTTGCTATGTTTGGTTTTGCCTGGGACCTGTCACCCCTTTATGCCTTCCCACCCTTCCTTTTGGGAAGGAGAATATCCATCCAATGCCTGTCCCACCATTATATTTCGGAAGCAGATCATTTGTCTAGCTTCGCAGGTTTACAGGTGGAAGAACAAAATTTTGTCTTAGGATGAATCACATCTCAAGTCTCACCTATACCAGATTTAGATGATGTTAAGATGAGACTTTGGATTTTAGACTTTAAAGATGGTGCTAGAATGGGTTAAAACTTTGGGGGCTGTTGAGGCGGAGGGGTTATATTTGCATGTGAGAAGACTCTGAATTATGGTTGCCAGGGGAAGAATGCCATGGACTGAATGCTTGTGTCCCCACAACATTTATATTTTAAAGCCCTAATCCTCCCTGTGACTATATTTGGAGATAGGTGAGGAGGTGACAAGGGTTAAAGGAGGTCATAAGGGTGATGCTTTTATAAGACAAAGAAGAGACACCAGAGCTGTCATTCTTTCTGCAGTGTGAGCACACAGCACGAGGCTGCCTTCTACAAGCCAGAAAGAGAGTCTCCCCGGAAACCGAATCTGCTGACAGCTTGATCTTGAACTTCCCAGTCTCCAGAACTGTGAGAAATACATTTTTGTTGTTTCAGCCACCCAGTGTGTGGTATTTTGTCATAGCATCATGAGCAGACTAAAACAGTATCCATTTCATTTCTTTAGAGAAGCTCTAACTCTTCTAGACTTAGCAGGGTAGCAAAGGATATGATCCCCGCCTCGTGCAGGATTCCTATCAAGACCGCATTTACTTTTCATCTTCAGTAATGCCCCTGGTAGGGGTGGGCTGTACATGGTTACTGTTCTAGTGTAGCTTTCCTGTACAATTCTTACTTCAGAATGTGTGGCAAACAAAACCTCACCACTTCCAGATAGTGAGCTGTTCTTTTGCTTGCTGTGAAGAAAAAAGATGCAATTTGCCCTGCAAGGGCGCTTTACAGATTGATTATATCATAACGGCAGCTTAAGACATTAAAATAAAGCTTTTAGGGCCACCCAAAAGCAGTGGGAAGACAAAGGGATCAGGTGAGAGCAGAACTGAGAAGCAAGCCGAAGGGCTGCTAACTTCCTGTCCGTGATTCTGTTTAGAAGGTGACCACGCTGAATATTGAAGCAAGCTACTCTGCACCAAGGTTCTCTGTAAATCCTTAAACTGTTAATTTGAAACAATGTCCTCTGCACAACTTTTCGTTTTAAAGCCTAGGAAATATGAAGAGAATGCGCCAAGATTTTAGGAGAGGGAGGGAAACCATGATGGAAGTGCTGGAAAATAAAGAAGAGAAATTAGAAGTTAAGAAAATTTGGGTGGAAGGTAAAATGTCTTTATATATGCAAAGGCCTATTTTTGGCAATAGGTGTTGAACAGTCTGTTTCCTATTCTACCTGAATAAAGAAAATGGAATTATTAAAGTTGAAGAGATTTAGGTTAGAAGCAAGAGGAAATCATCTCACTAGAAGCGGCAGTGTCTACTCACAAGATGAAGGTGTGGTCACTGGACTTTGCAAAAAGTTTTTTTTTTTAGGTCTTAGGGCCTGTTATGGCCTCAGCACAGACCATCTGGCCTTATGAGCCAGAGCAGTCATGAAAGTCTAGAGTAGCCAAATTGACCATTGGCCAAATGTAGAAATAGCCCCTATTCGTGCTTTTTAAAAAACACCTTAAGTCTAGAGGATAATCCTTTTTGGTTCAGTGTCCCACCTTTCAGGCCTCCTGAGGTGGCAGGGTCAAGGCCAAGGCTCTGTCTTGTCTAGAATCTGAGAAGTCTAGCAGCCTTCACTCGTTTTGTCCTCTCTCCGGCCCCGTCAGTTGAAACTGGCAGTGTTTCTGCTTGTATGATCCCAGCCACTCTTTATTGCGCGACAGTATAGTCACACTCCCGGTGTTTCCTTTAGAACACTTTCTCCTTTATCCGCAATATGGACAGGCTGAGAATTTTCCAAATATTTAAGTTCTTCCTCCTTTTTGCTTAACAATTTCTTCTTCAAGTCATCTTTCTCCTCTTGCATTTTCCTCTAAGCAGTCAGGAGGAGCCAAATCACTCCTTCGACAATTTGCTTAAAAATCTCCTCAGCTAAATATCCAATTTCACCACTCACCAGTTCTGCCTCCCACTAAACACTAGACTACAGTTCAGTGTATCCTTGCCATTTTACAAGGAGGACCATCTTTTCTTTAGTTTCAAATCACATGTTCCTCATTTCCATCTAAGATTTTGCCTTTAATGTCTATATTTCTATCAACATTCTGTTCACGATTATTTATATATTCTCTAAGAAGACGGAAGCTCTCTCTCCAGCTCTCTTCTTTTCTTTCCTAAGCCCTTACCAGAATCATCTTTAATGTCTGTATTTCAATCAACAGTCCCTTTCAGGTCAGTCTCCACTTGTTCTAGTGTGTACCACACTCTTGCAGCCTCTGTCTGTTACCTCGCCACAAAGCCACTTCTGCCTTTTTAGGTATTTGTGAAAGCAGAACGTTCTCCTCAGCACCAAAATCTGTATTAGTCACGGTTCTCGAGAGAAACAGAACCAATAAGATGTTTGTTTGTTTGTTTGTTTGTTTGTTTGTTTATGTACTTAGTTACAGTTACTATTTAGCTTATTTACTTACTTATTTAACTTATTTACTTACTTATTATAAGGAATTGGGTCCCACAGTTGTAGAGGCTGACAAGCCCGGATCTGCAGTCAGCAAGATGGAGACCTAAGAGAGCAAATGGTGTAAGTTTAGTCCAAATGCTGGCAGGCTCAAGAGCCAGGAAAAGCCAATGTTTCAGTTCAAGTCCAAAAGCAGGAAAGAACAGATGTCCCAGCTCAAGGCAGTCAGGGAAGAGGACTTTCCTCTTACTTGCGGAAGGGTCAGCCTTTTTGCTCTATTCAAGTCCTCAACTAACTGGAGGAGACCCACTCACACTGAGGAGAGCAATCTGCATTACTCAATCTACTGAGTCCAATGTTAACATCATCCAGAAACTCCCCCACAGACACACAGAGAATAATGATTGACCGAATGTCTGGGGATCCCATGGCCCGGTCAGGTTGACGCATAAAATTAACTATCACAGCTACCTTCCATTTTATTTCCATAATTTATCCAGATTTGTTGACAGGATAAATGCTTTATTATCTGTTTTATTGATTCCTCCAACAGACATTCATGAGTTACTATTATGTTCAGAGGTGTATGTATTTCCATACTCTGCACACAGTTCTGCCCACTCAAAGCAAGTCTTTATTTATTTATTCTTTTCAGTTACCACTTTAGCAGAAGAAGGGATAATTCATTTATCTTTTCCTTTGAGAGAAATAACATGTTTGGAAAAATACTAGTTATTGGACTACCTGTTCTGCTCAGCAGATTTTTCCAACACTCTGGGCTCACAAATCAGCAACTTGTGTTCTCAGATATTGTTGCTGGCATTCTCGAGACCCAGACCTGAATGAAAACCTACAGTGCAAAATATCTTTGTTTAAGTGGCCTTTTAACACTTGCAAACACAGACATGTGCTGATGGAAGGAAATGAGAGATGAAATGACCGGTCAGGCAAATTGTGTGAGGGTACTGCCTGAGCCCTGACCCTGTCCAGAGGAGGGCAGGTTTCCAGAGGCTCTTGATTTGAGGCTCTGACTCTGGGGAGGTGAGCAGCATTTGTGTCATTAAAGAGAATGATTTGATGTTGGCCTTGTTTAAAGGGTCACTGGATAACTGTGACTCTTGACCTTGGCCTGCTTCTGCCAGATTGATGCAGAAACCAACCAACAAAAAATGTTGACTAAACTACCTTCTTCCCAGAAAAGCTGTACAGGTAACTCAGTCTTCTTGATGCTATTTAGATGTGGACAGAAGAGAGCCACAGTAAAGAGCGCCAGTCCCTAATGACTATGAGATTATCATGGCAACACACTGGGTCTTCACACAACATGACTCCATCTAAGCTACTTTATTGATGTATACTTTGGAGCCCATTGTGCAATATAAGCCCTAAGCTATTATTTTCATTTTAGAGGAATCTATAGATAGATTCATTGAATTTTTTCCAAAACTTTACTTACGGAGAGAAAAAGAACACCATTTCCTAACAAACACATCAGAGAGTTCTGTGAGGATAAATACATGCATAGGTAAAAGGTGACTCCGTAAGTATATTCTGAATATACAAAACCTTCAAGAGTTAACTCAAAAACCAATCATGCAAACTGAGTCACAGAGTCACTTTTTCTGTCACTGGTGACTGGAAAAGAGTTTGATTTACCCAGAGCAGAAAAATGCTTGGGTAGGGACAAACAGGCACTTAAGTGGAAGAAAAGTTTTGACCATAAAAAAAGGTCAATATTCTCACTAGTCTATGTAATAAATAGGTGTCATGGCAGAGTTGCGGAGGAATGTCAAAGATTGGAAATGGCATTCAACTCTTTGGTAGTGAAAACACCAAACTAATGAGGAATCAGAGATTTCACTGGTCCGATGAATGGCAGCAAAACTGTAGATGAGTTCATTGTGGAGAAAGGCAAAGTAGTGGAATGGTAGCTACAAACTGATGGGAACTGAACTATCATTTACAGCACAGGGAAAGGTTTGGGGAAGTTGTGAAAAGCATTCCGAAAATGTAATGTTTAATACTCTTTTAGTAACATGCAAGAGATAAATAAATAAATATTTTAAATAACTGACAAGTTGAGGTGCTGTTTTTAAAGCCCAGGAAAACATTGAATATCATCAAAGATGTCAACTCCCAAGCACATCCACTAACATTTGTTACATTTATCGAGGTTCAATTTAATACAATATGGAGTTCTATATTAATGTTATATGTCAAGCAAAGTAACCACACCAAACATCTAAAAATGCCTGAAAGTATATTTTCAGATATTTCTAAAAAATACTGAAGAGCGAGCAAGATAGTAAATGAGAGCAGGAACCCAAAGAGATAAAGAGTACTGAAGCCATTTTGGCCCTGAGGACATCTGCCAGTCTCTGAAAGCTCTGATTTTGTTAACTCCACAGGGCATGGATGTTAGAAATCAAACCCCAAGGCCAAATAGGGTGGAGAGTCTAAGAGGAGTCCCTCCCAACACAAAGGGCTACAGTCTCAGGTGAGGATGAACCAGATAAGTGAGGCCCATCACTTCCACCATCAATAGTTACATCCACAAGCATACTCTTGACTGACTGCACAAAATCACATCACATGAGTGGCCCCTAGACCTCAAGCCAAGAATCTAAAATTTTAGAGAGAGAAATATAACAGCTAAAAGTTACCCTCTAACAAAACGCTACAGCTAGACTGTCTGCATTTAAATACTGACTCATCATTTGACCTTGGGCGAGTCACTTAAGCTCTGTGTGCCATTATTTTCTCAACAGTGTATTGGGATGATAATAATGCCTCAAAGGGCTCACTTAAGAATTAAATAAATTCAAGCACTTAAGGCAGTATCTGGCATATAGTTAGCCATATAGAAGTGTAAATGAGTTTTAAAATCGAAGCATAAATCAATACAAGATGGGAGAGAGAGTTTGTGATTAGGAGGCAGGTTTTTTTGGGGTGTTTGCAACGTTGCTCTTGACCACAATGAGGTTATATGGAAGAAGTTTGTTTAATAGCATTTGGCAAATTATATATCTGACGTAAATTATATATTACATTATATTATGTATGTACTATCTTATGTATATGATACACTTTTCTCTATTGTGATTGTATCTTATTTTTTAAGTGGAGTAAATCCTGTAGAAGGGGTTCTCAAACTTTTTGGTCTAAGTTTCCCTTTATATTCTTTAAAATTGTTAAGCATTGCAAACAGCTTTCCCTTCCCGGTTGTATCTATCGATGTTTACTGTTTTAAAAATGAAAATTGAGAATTTTAAAGTGTTTATGAGTTTATTTAAAATAACAGTGAGCCTGGGGTGCCTGGGTGGCTCAGTCGGTTAAGTGTCTGATTCTGGATTTCTGCTCAGGTCATGATCTCATGATCATAAGATTGAGCCCCTCAACAGGCTCCGCCTGAGCCTGCTTAGGATTCGGTCTCTCTCCCTCCCTTCTTCCCCACTCACACAGTCCCTCTCTCTCTCTCTCTCTCTCTCTCAAAAAATAAAGATAAAGAACAATAAGCCTATTATATGGTAATATAAATAACAGTGTGATAAAAATTTGTCACATAAAAATAGAAAAACCGGATTGTTCAGTCTGTAGGGCGTGCAACTCTTGATCTCGGGGTCATGAGTTCAAGCCCCGTGTTGGGAGTAGAGGTTACTTTTTTCATTCATATATGAAAAAAGAATTTGTCACATATTACAAAATAAAAATTATAAGAGGAGTGACATTTTAAAATGTTTTTAGTACACTGCTTTAATATCTGGCTTAATAAAAACGTGCTGGATTCTTGCATTTTCAGCATTCAGTGCATTGCAAAATGTTGTTTTGGTTAAAGTATAGTACCAAGTGAAGTATCCAGCCTTCTACAAATATGCCCTTGGAAAGAGGAAGAATATTTTAATGGTCTTTTCAGATATTTATAAATATTTTTTTCTTTGATACAATACCAAAAATTGACAAGTGGCACTTTCCTAAAGGTTGGTTGCAATGTAAAATCAGAAATGATACCAATGAAATTTCATACTCCATTACATTACTATCTGTGAATCTAACTTTTACTTCAGATGGATCTTCTACCTATGGAAACTACTGAGTTAAGCAGGCATTTTATATTTTACATTTTAACCATCAATATAAAAAAAATCACATTCATTAATATCACCACCGATTTCATCAGTAACTTTTAATATTAGAAAACTGTCACACTAAATGTGGCAGATACAAGTTTTCCAAAATTCTAATTTTTGCTTGAAAGCTTTAATTTTATAATTAGCAACCAAGAGTGATAATTATTTCCTTTGAAATGACAGCCTGATTTCATTAATTTTCAAGAAAATGTCTGCCAAATCCCCAAATCTGAATAACTATAGTCTGTCAGTTGTTCTTTCAAGAAAAAAAAAGTGGCATTCCATGAAAAAAAAGCAGCTAGTTCAGCTTGCAACTGAAACCATCTGCTTTTCATACTTTGGTACCCAGCAGAAGTACTTCCTGTACACTTCCCATCTTTTCAAATCAAGTATTAAAAAGACCCGTCCTCGACAATCAGAATTTGATAAGTAATATTTTTTGTTACTTCATCGAAAGCATTCCTGAGTGAAATTGGCTTTCCCTTTTTTCTTTTCTGACTGCAAATGAGTGATTCGGAGGCGAAGGAAAACAGCTTTGGCCTTTCACGCAAGCGTCTATGGTTCCCGTCGGGGAGACACAGGCTCTGGCCATTTGGAAAGTCATATGTCCATCGGCTGTGGGACATGCAAACACCCGGAGAAACCAGGTCCTGTCACAGCACTGTGAGAGCACAGGAGCCAGCGTTGTGCATCTTTCCCATTGAAAACACATGCCAACATTGTCCTGGAAGATACATTTTATACTTATTTCAAAAAAAAAGAAAATATTTGGTCCAATTTAAACTTAGAAATTATACCTCTACTATAATATTGTAAGCATTGATTCTGTTGGTCTTCTTACATATCTGAACTGTCCTTGGATCAAAAGATGCATTAATTTATATGTTCCAGTTTTCTGAATACCTCATAGCTGGATCACTAAAATTATGTGAAAAAGACAAAGTTCAAAGAAAACAGTTAAGACTCTAATTCACAACAGAATTAATTTCATGAAATTTAAAAACATCTGCATCCTGTGGTTGAAACACTTTCTCCACTACCCACACGCACACACACGCGCACACACACGCACACGCACATGCATGCACACACTTCCCAGATGTCGTTTTGTGAAAATAAAAGCTTTACCTTCAGAAATATTAGCACCGTGAAAGCATGTACAAGGCTGAACATAAAATCTGGAGTATATATGCGCGGCTGGCACCAATGGGGATGTGAGGAGATGAGTGACCTGAGCGTGGAGGACGGGTTGGTTTATTTGGTGAAATCATTGCCATTCATAATATTTGAATAGAGTACATTTTGTATGTACTAACTGTGGGAAGAAAAATGTCTAGGAAAATTATGTGTAATCAGTCGCGGCAATTTTATACATTGTAAATAATAATAATAATAAATTGAATCTTAAGAGCATGAACTTTGGGTTCTGTATTAATTTCCTACTGCTGTGTAACAAATTATCACAAATTAGAGGCTTAAAACAACACCCATTTGTTAGTTGACAGGTCTGTATGTCACAAGTCCTGGCACAGAGTGACTCTGTGACACTAAAATCTGTAAAAGTTAGCTATGGCTGCCATAACAAAATACCACAGACTGGGTGTCTGCTTCTGCCTCATTCAGGTTGTTGGCCAAATTCAGTTCCTTGCAGTTGTAGGATTCACGTCTCCATTTCCTTCCTCCGTGTCAGCGGGAAGCCACTCTCAGCTTTTTGAGGCCACCCACATTCCTTACCCTGTAGACAGCAATGGAGAGACTCCCTGGCATCCAATCCCTGTCAAGTCTCAAATCTCTTTCGTCAGGGAGAGCTCCACCCCTTTAAGGGCTCCCTCATGCTGAGACCTCTGCTTCTCCTGTGGGGCCTTCATGGCTGACAGGAAATGGTTCTAATCCTTATTTTACTAGTAAGGCAAGAACTGCAGCTCTCAGTCCCTCTCAGGTGAAGAACATGTGACGTAGGTCTCACTCAGCTGCAGTTCCCCACAGGTCAGAACTCATCTCTCTACTATGGCCACGGGTGGACATTTTTAAATGCATGTGGTGCAAAGAATGACTGAATTCTTGCTTAGTGGGAGAGTTTGAATAAACCCCTTGTTGTGTAATATGTATATGCAGTGTATCTGTAACAAAGCTAATACTTCCCTTGGCAAATGATTTAATTAACATTTAATTGCTTTACACCCAATAGAATGTGGGCTGCATTTACTCTTTTTTTTTTAAGTTCATTTATTTGAGAGAAAGAGAGAGAGAGAGAGAGAGAGAGAGAGCATGTATGTGCAACCAGGGGACCAGCAGAGAAAGGGAGAGAGGGGATCTCAAACAGGCTCTGCTCTATTAGAAGCCTGACTCAGGGCTCGAACTCACAAATGCTGAGATCCTGACCTGAGCGGAAACCAAGGATCAGATGCTGAACTGACTGAGCCACCCAGGTGCCCTGCATTTGCTTTTCTTGAAAGCTAATTTACAATAGAATTTAGTGTAGAGCAGAAGGCAGCATAAGTCTGGCTAGGGTCTAGCATCTTTTCTTTCAGGCTTTATGGGGGTTTTGTCTCAGTGGTTCTCAGTCGGCTTCATCCCATGATTCATCCCTAAGCTTTAAACCTGTTGGCTCCTCTCTCAGGCAAAAACAAATCTCAAGTGTCAATGCTGTGTGTCTATGTGTGAGGCAAAGGAATTGTCTGGAGAGTGGCAGCTTGACATACACTCAGCCATTCTAAGAAAAGAGAGAGGGAGCTAGAAGCAGGATGGCAATAATGAGAACTGGAGGGCATCAGCTCTCACACAAGGACAGACACACACACACACACACACACATGCAGGTAGGTGCACATACAACATTGTGACAGATCCTTCTGAGAAGCCTCTTTATATTTTTTGTTTTTGTTTTGCCAATCTCTCAAACTGCCTGCCTAGAATTTAACAGAAACATGAATTTTTCTCCAAACTAACACCAGTGCCAATGCCTAACGGGCCGAAGGAAGCAGCCAGAGCCCTAGATGCTGGAGTTTGGGACTGGACGACATCGGCATCTCAGCCATGCTGAAGGGATGCACATCCAAGAAGTTTGACAGAGCAGGAGAAAAGGAGTCTCAGCTCCTTACCTGGACTGCAGGTCTCTTAAATGAAAAGACTATTCTCCTTACATTTGTATCCTCATGACCTAAAAATGTCACTTCAAAATGAACTCAGTCAATGTCCTGTGATAATGTGAATTTTACGGTAAATGTTCCAGTGATAATGATGTTGACAGAGGCGACAATGATTACAGTAAAGAAATCAAAGTCAGTGAAAGAAAAAAAGAAGATCCTATCCTACGTGAGGGTCTACTGAGCTATGGCCCTGAGTCAAGAGAGCCTTTTGGGTCAAATATTCTGTTTTGTGGATAAAAGGTGAAAGACACAGGAATTACACATATTCCTCTATAAATGGGTTAAACGGTGAGCAACATTCAGTTAAAACAAGGAGGGTTTAAGGAATGCCTGCTATGTGCCAAAAACTTCTCAAGCACCACCACATTTAATGCATCAAATTACCTAGCACCTAAGTATTTTATGCCAACTTTTCACTTGAAGCTCATTCCAGGATGCTGGGCTTTCCAGAGATCATTCTATAAAAGAAGGGAATGGAGTTGGCAGCCTGATCTTCTATCCTGCGAGACTTCTTGCCCCTGTTCCACAACTGCTGAAACGCACCCCTATGGAACACAACTGGTGGGTCATTCTCATGGAGGGTAAGTCCAACCAGTATTTATTTAAGACAGAAACTTAGATTCCTTCCCAACGGTAATATCACCTTCAGCCAGTTGTTTGCACAAACATCTCTGCTGCCATCCAGAAATCCGTGCACATACTTTCTCGGTGCTTTCCTGCCCTTAGCGAATGCTGTCCTTCCTCGGCAAGCAAAGCATGGCAGCCTGAAGCAAAGACTAGTCAGACCTGACTCTTAGTTTCTCTGTTCGAAAGCCCTGGAGAAGTCACTCGACCTTGAGCTAGAGGGACCTCTAGCCTCTGGGAAATGCTGTTCTTTAACCAAACCAGAAAGATTGTTGTCTCCCTTTTTCTTCACACTCAGATAAGGAAACGCCGCTGATCCCCTCAGAGATTCATCCTGGTCAATCAGGAAGTTGTCTCCCAAATGGCACCGGCAGTAAAAATAGAAGGAATAATTATTAACCTTCACATAGGGGTTCCAGATGGCAATCTGGCCTTTCATCTTGACTAAAGAGAAACGGCAGAGGCAAAATTCAAGAGATGGAAAATGGAAGAGGTACTGCCTGTGGGTGCCTCAGCTGAGCATTTTGATGGCTTTCGAGATGAATCCCTCTCATGCACAACCGAGGTCTCTTCTCAGAAGGCAGACGGCAGCTTCACTCACAGGATGTTGAGTGCTGTTATTCCCGACCCCTAGAGCACATGTATGGCAAACGCGTCTCATTACACAAGAATAAGGCAAATAAAATCGCTTCCAATATTTTTTGGATAAATACAGTGGGAGGCCATTGAAAAACAGAAGCCAGATTTCACACATATTTAATTTTCAAAAAAAAAAAAACCATTTAAATAGTATTAAGCTTTTCCACACATCCATATTGGCTTAAAATTCATAATGTTATGATTCAAAGCACTTTTTTTAAAAAAAGCTTCATGATTCTCAATACATGCCAATTAAAGGAAATGTATTGTGCGTTGACCTTACTCACTTTTCTAACCTTGTTGGATTTTAAAAGCTGAAAAGCATTTAACGGACAGAGCCTGTGGTCAATAGTCAGGAGACCTGAGATTTCACTATTGGCTATGGAATTAATCAAATGCAATTCAACTCTGTATTCTCCTTGACTCACCAGTGCTAGCACTTAACTGGAGCCATTCTGAGTCCTTGAGGGCTCTTGAATACTAGTTGTGTTTTCCCTATTTTGTTAGAAATCTTTTGAGGTCAAGTTGGGCTTAGGAACCAGACAGAGCCAAAATCAAACTCCTTACTAATTGTACGGACCAATTACCTCCTTGAGTTTGTTTCCTCTTCTGTTAAGTAGGGACAATAATAATAAATGCTTCTTAAGATTCTCATGAGGAATTTTAACTAATATATGTAACATAATAGGGGTTCCATTAATGGTAATTTATTTTTATTGTTATTGTTTTTTTCCCCTCTGGTAATTAATTTCTTCTGCCAGACAATATATTGTCTCTCCTACTTCTTATATTTTCATCCATTGAAATTCTACCTATTAGCCAATGTCTTTTCTCAAGTATATGCTCTCCATGCTGCCTTCTCCAATCCCCACAGCTAGAAGTGAATGTTCTGATCCTAGGCCACTTCTTTTAAATATCCCATGGAGCATTTGTCACTCAGTGCTTTGTACTGGAGCTTGGTTACTTCCCCCCCCTCCCCCCCAAAACCCTGTCATCCTAATTAGAATGATAGCCTCTAGAGGGCAAGAAGCAAAATGTTCCTCCCTTAAATTACTTCTTGAAAGTGTGTTGAATGAATATGCATATACTCTTATAATGTTGTTTGGTTTATATAGTAATTTGTTGAATCTAAGCAGAAATAATTTTTTATTTCAGCTTTTTTTTTTCAATTTTAGCACTTAGCTATTCCAGGTCAGTAAATATATCTTTGTCCTGAAGTTACCACATAATGGTTGAAGTCAGAAAGAAAAAATATATTGCCAGAAAACCTTATTCCTTTGCTCTGACAGGCACTATAGCTGTCAATCTTTGATTGCCTGTAGAAAAACATAATTCCTTCCAGATCTAGGTGGTAACACTTCCAAGACAATGGGCAACACAGCCATAAAACCCCCACCAAGCCCCTTTGCCTTTTTCTGCTTCCTCTTTCTCACCTGCAAAATGGGTGGGGGGATATGATCAGATGATCTTTTAAGGGAGTTTCCTTCTCTAAAAAGTTTTAGTTTGCCATTCTCAAATTGAGAGCATTGAACTTGGTGACTTCGAGTTTTCCTTTCTATGGTGTGATTCTTGGCCACCTGCTCTTTCCTAGACTACATAGGGTCCCAATAAGAATAACTAAAATTAATTTTTCAGGTGTTGCATCCACTATTTAAGAATTTCCTAGCTACTTCTGAGCGTTCCCCTGGGGTTTCTCATATGTGTTAATAACCAAGTTTCTCCACTACCTAAGGATTCTCTTACCATTTTCCCTTATTATAACCTTGTCTTCAGTTGCTCCTGCTTCTCATAAAGCTACCTGTGCTGTTGGAGTGTTACTGTTTCAGCACATGTTTTGCCTTGACTCTCTCGTCTTTTAAATTAAATACATCTCATTGTCTTTAAAATGAACTACACCTTGAATGTTCTTATGCAAAGCTAGGGGTGAGCGAGTCTAGGATACACATAAGTTAGACTACCAAAAGAGACACTCATTCTATAATGGTAAGGTAATTTAGATGTACTGTAAGATGTTTGGTCATTAAAAATGTTAATATAAGAGTGTAACAAAATAATTCGTATTAAAAATCCCTGAATACAGCCAGGAATGAAGGGAATTGGTCATCACTGCAGTTTGAATGATCCAAATAATTTTGTGATTATTAGTGTAATTATTAAAAAGATGGCATCAACTTGGCTAGGCCACCTTGGATACTGTACTGCCGGTAGGTTGAAGATTCTCTACCAGTACCTGTATGGAAAATAATTGAGATAATCGTGCAGGGAAGAGTTTCTGCTTTTCTTCATTCATGCGAATAATATGTGGGATGCATATTCCAACCTCCACAAACAAGGAGTCTTAGGTGCCCAAACCCATTGTCCAACCGTTATTCCACATTGACAAAAATTTGGAAGAAGGTCAAAGATTCAAATTTTAAGCCAGGGTACTAGAGATTGGAGCATTCACAGAAAGGAACAAAGAAGTTACTAAAATTTTTTGGCTTCAGTGGAATGTCACTTTGGGGAATTTTCCTTTGGATTGCTTTTCTTGTGACAGGAAGGTAGTGGTGTCAGATGCTTGGGAGAAAGTGTGCTCTCAGCTGCTGAGTGATGAGATCTTGCGAACGAAGCTTCAAGAAGAAGTTGATGGTGACAAGACTGTCAACAATCCCCCTGTCCAACTTCTAACCTGGGTAATAGATTCTTCAGAGAGAATTCGTACTACAAATCATTATCTGCATAAAAGTTTAGAGCCAAAACCTCTGCTAGTACTGGCATGTTGATTTTCCCAGGGGGTCCCGTCTGCTTGCTTTCCTAAGGACTTGCGAAGAGAGTAGGCAGATGGTGGAGAACTCTGGGTTTTAGGATTCTCACCAATTCTTTCTATCATTAAAGACCCTACTAATACCTACTATGTGCCTGGCACTGGGCTAAGCACTAGAAAGATGGGGAAATATCCAGGCAAAGTCATTGCTGAGAGTCGTCACTTGGCCGCAATTACCAAAGGCTGGGGTCCCTTCAGGACCCCTACCTGCGACCTGAACAAGAGGTCCGGTTGCATCAGATGGTGGGTGCTCACCACCTCATGCAATGTGCCTCCTGCCCTATGAGCTGTGGCAGGAACCCTATAGCTACACAGAAAACCACAGTGACTTACTCTCTGTCTGATGTGCTTGCTGCTTTGCTAGGAAAGAAAAAGAGAGATTTGAGCCAACTGAAGAATATAGGTGACAAATAGGTTGCAAAGAGAGGACTGTTTTTTGTTGTTGTTGTTGTTGTTGTTGTTGTTGTTTTTGTTGTTAAAGGAAAGTGTTTTACTCTGAAGTATTTTCCCTTAGAAAAGCTGGATCCTTGTCTTTTCTCCACCCACTATTCTTTAATGAATTTATAAGAATCCTTTAGAGGGGGTGACATTCTGGCTATCAGAGCACTGTATGTTTCTATTCTTGAGTTAAGGAAGCCTGTGCAACTAGCAAGACAGGTTGTGGAGCTATAAGAGAGACTTACAAGAACACACAGAGAGCTTATTATGAGCAAGATGAAGCATTGAGTGATGGTCAGCATTTCTGAGAAATTCCAGGAAGAAAAACACTTGGCACTGAGATGGAAAAATAATAACGCAGTAGTAGTATTTCTATCCCTCACCTAACCTCTTACCCCATCCCTCTTCCTATGAGCAACTCGCTGTGCCCATTTTCCCACTGGAGGAGAAAACATTGACTTAGGTAAAACAGCCGTTCTTTGAGCATTCAAGGTTGCACAAGTGCTAATAAATGCTGTCCTTGTTACTTCAAATCATTTCCCCAGGGTATTTGTCATTTGTATACTGAGACATTCTGACAGCCATTTGGCACTTGCATTTTGTCATGTTGTAATGGAGTACATTTCCATTGCATTCAATATTTTTTCACTCCAATTACATGTGCTGAATCAAACCCTCACTATAGTAAAATTTGTCTGAAGCCCTCCCTAGAGCCAAGATCCACCAGAGAACCTTGCTCTGGTAAGTGCCAGTGGGTCTGTATAGTGGCTTCCTCTTGATTTGAAGAGTAGCTGATTTGATTTGGTCTCTTATTTGAGAGTGAACCAGATCATTTGCATTGTAAATAAAACCATTTCTTGTCTTTATTTCCTTCATTTTTGATTGCTTTTGGCTGCGTAACTTGGATAATTTAATCATGGGCCATATGAAAGAGAGCAGAGAAAGATTTTAAATAAGTTTAGGAGAGAGCTCAAAGCAAATCTATGGCAATAACAGATGAGTAAAGCATCTCTGGTTTCAGACTTTGTGAGCATTATATGGCACATGAGTTATCATCTCTGCTTCAAGAAGTCATAGGAAAGTTGGAATAGAAGCCTCTCAAAATGTAAAATAGATCCCTTGTTAAATCCAGGCTTAGTACCACACACCAGACAACATTTCAGTGAGACCTGGGTGTTGTATCAGTGGTGGAAGAAAGACACAAGCTAGGCAGCCAGGCCCTGATGCAAGGGCTCCCTCTGCTCCACTCAGCCTAGAACCCAAGTGAAGGCAAAGCATCACTGAGTGGAATTGGTTTTCAGCAATGATTGTTATGATATAGAAAATGGGAAAAAAATGGCTCTTATAAGTATTTGCCTTTTTGCTACAATTTAATGATTTTGAAAAGGCAGCCATTCCTCAGGATAGCGTAGAGATAATGAACTTAAAGTAGTCTCAAAGATCTTTTGACAGCCTCAATTACCTCTGTTGTACTGAGTCCTTATTGATTTGATATTCCCACAAACTACGATTATTTCTCCAGATGATGATACTTGAAGATGGGGCCTTCTAGATTCTCAGGAAGAGCTCAGAGGTGTTTCTTGCAAAATTTCCAGCAAAGATTTCATTCCTTCCTTGCTTTATGTTGGGTTTTGGCAATGGCCATGAACAACAGGTGCTGGGTCAGAAGTGCTGCTCCAAACAGTCTGAAGACACTTATCCCACTTACAGATAATGTGAAAAATCTCAAGGAGAGCTAGCCTTTCCTTGGAAGATGCAGTCTAACCCAGCCACAGCTGATTTTCCAAAAAGGCAGGATGGCACCCACCCTCTGGAGACACTCTCTTTGTGAGAAGGGCAATGTCCCCAGGCACAGCTGACTCTTCACGGCATGAGGGCCATGTCCTGTGAATCCACTAGAGGACTCCTGGGTCCAACTTTGGCAACTTGTGGCCAGATAACCCCATCAGGCTCACCCTCCACGACCATTTGGTTCTGATCATCTCTCCTCTTTCAACATTTTGTTTCCATATTGCTTTGAGCTGCCTCTTTTCTTACCCAGACTTCTATAGTTTTCTTTTCTTCTTAACATTTCTTCAGTGCTTCCCAAAGCTCCATATCTATGGTGGGCCAATTCTTTTTTTTTTTTTTTTCCAACAAAGGAGATAGAAGTTTATTGAATACACTACAAAGAAGCAGCAGGTAGGACAGCAAAGCAGAGACTGTCTGGAACAAGGTGGTGATGAGAGGCGACAGTTATAGGGTAGAGTGAGGGAGTATGGGAATGTATAGAATTTTCCCCTTTTTGGTAATCTTAGGAACTATGCCTGGTTGTAACTGATCAGATAGGGCCTATGGCTATTTCAAGGTGGGTTGCTTAATGGACTTGTTTGCACTCAGCTCGGTAGTCACTGTGGGCTTTTTTGCCTTGATCAATTTTCCATTTCTCAAGCCTGTTGCCTAAAAGCAGCCTCTACATCCCCCCCTGACCCCCAAATAATTTTGACCCTTAAATATTTCAAAACTTTTTTAATGGTTCATTTATTTTTTTAAGAGAGAGAGAGCGTGCAAGTCAGGGAGGGGCAGAGAGAGGGAGAGGGAGACACAGAATCTGAAGCAGGCTCCAGGCTCTAAGCTGTCAGCACAGAGCCCAGTGCGAGGCTCCAACTCACGGACCTCGAGATCATGACCTGACCCAAAGTTGGATGCTTAACTGACTGAGCCACCCAGGTGCCCCTTGACCTAATCTTTAAGATTGTTGAGAGTGGAAGGTCTTATCTTCTGTAACTGCTGCATGCTGCATGAGGGGTGTAGAGATGTCCCTACCTTTGGGTCAAGATTAGTCTGTTGGGAATCTAACAGAAGTTACCAAAGGTCAAGGCAGCTGTGTCTAGGGTTGTAACATATGTGAGTCTCCTTGAGCAGAGAGGATCATCTGTTGGCTTGAAGTTCTGACTGTGAAGGAGTCTCAGCACCAGGCAGAGAGACATGGGTGAAAACATCAAAACATAATTAGAATAACAAGAGAAAAGAGAAACCCAAGTAAGAGTGCCCTGATAGTTGACAAAAATCCTCCTCTTGTCCAGGAGTTGAACCAATCGTTAAAGGAAAAAGAAGGATCATTTAAAGTGTCAATTTGAGTATTCATGTCTTTTAGTAACCCTGTCATATTTTTGTGGTAATCTGGAGTATACACATAACACTCCGTTTTAGTAAAGCATAGGCTTCCTTTTGAGCTCCAGTCAGGATATCAAAGGCCATTCGGTTTTGGAGGGCCACCTTTTGAATTTGTGGATGACTGCATGTTGGGCTTAGTTAAAGGCATCTGCTGTATGCCTGGCCCTCTATTTGCAATTTTATATCAATAGGGGAAGCTCCTGGGACAAATATGGCTAACAGATAAAACCATCAAGAAGCCGTCTTTGATGTCTAGCCTTACCAATATCCTAATTACAAGGAATTACTGGCAACTGGGAGATGCCTGTATGGCGACCTGGGCTTCTACAAGTGCATCATCCAAACCAATCATAAGGAAAGTGGGGCCATCCACTATCTCCACAAGTCCATACTTAACCAGCGAAGTACACTGTTTTGTTTTTTTCTTTAATGTTTGTTTATTTTTTGACAGAGAGAGAGAGACAGAGAGAGAGGGAGCATGAGCGGGGAAGGGTCAGAGAGAGAGGGAGACACAGAATGTGAAGCAGGCTCCAGGCTCTGAGCGGTCAGCACAGAGCCCGACGCGGGGCTTGAACTCTCGGACAGTGAAATTGTGACCTGAGCTGAAGTCGGACGCTCAACCGACTGAGCCACCCAGGCGCCCCTGAAGTACACTGGTTTTAAGCAGTGATTTTGTCATCCAGCCACACAGAATTGGTCAAAGTGATAGTCGAATTATACAGTTGTTGGGTAATCTATCCCATTTTCCATTTGTTCAAATAATCATTTGCCCGTGGGATCCTATTATTCCCACAGAATAACAAGCATGAAGACTGTCTATACATAAGTTATTGTGGCAATTTCTCTGAAGTTTACCTCGAGTTGTCTAGCTTAGGCAAACAAACATTCAAAGACAGTCAGAACTAGAATTTAACATCCACAAAGGTACGTCACTGAAACATAATTTTTCTCTCTAAAATCACCTTCATTGGTCAGCCGATTCTTTTAATTCCATTATTATTCCTCTTAACTCCTAGACTTTACTGAAAACTGGCACTTCCCTAAGGATTCCCACCCCCAGAAACTTCTCAGAGGGAAAGGCTTCCCATTCCTGTGTTCCTTGTGCCACATATTTGGGAAGCTGGATCAGCATGGTCCTCATTTCCCACAGCCTTTTCAGATTGTTACTTTCTTCCTTCGTGCAAAACTCTCTGTTCAGCTGAGGCTCCCACCAACCATTCATATAGCTCTGCACACTGATGTCAGTGCTTACTGAGATCACTGATACCTGTGTCATCTCATTGTGAATATGCTGCATATTTCATTGATTCAGGGCTCTATCTTTTATTTGGAAATAACATAACATTATTTTTTAGTTGAAGTATGATCAACATATAGTATTATATTAGTGTCAGGTGTGCACTATAATGATTCAACAATTCTATACATTTCTCAGTGCTTAAGTGTACTCTTGATCCCCTCTGCCTGTTTCACCCCCTTAACACTTATCTACGACCACAATATTTCCTGATCCTTCCATGCATATGCTACTCCTCGCTTTTGCCATCTCTATGGATGTACCTGTCACTTTGCTCAAACCCCTCCGTCCCATAAGTCAAGTTCTTTCCAATTCATTAAGTCTCTGTTCAGGTCCTACCTTTTTCATGAAATGTCTTCAAGCACACCAGCCCAGAGTGGCTTCTCATCCTGCATATCCATAGCATTTATTTTCTTTGCTAGGTGGTAAAAATAAAACATGTGTTAGCAGTGTGACACCCTCTGATTCTGTGAAACTTACCATTGAATTTTTGGTTCTTTCAAATATCCTGCTGTTACCGTTTGATGCCACACAGGAGGTCCCTGTTAGGCTAGTTCATCCTCTGCAACACCACCATGGGGAACAAAAGTGAACCCTACAAGGGGCAGGCAAACACCCTGGACCCAAACAACAGATTTATAATCACCATCACACATCTGGTGATTGGAAACAAAAAACTGATACCAGAACTCATCTCAAATAGTAACTTAATCACTTCATTTGCACACTTACAATTTTTTTCATAATTGCAAAATAGACTGCTAATTAGTTTTTTTTTTTAAATGCACATATAGAGACAAAGCTTACTCAGGATCATAAAATTTTAGAGATGAAGGACCTTCACTTCCTACATCTCTCACTTTACCAAAAAAAAAAAAAAAAAAAAAAAATGAGGGGCGCCTGGGTGGCTCAGTCAGTTAAGCATCTGACTTCGACTCAGGTCATGATCTCATGGTCCGTGAGTTCGAGCCCCATGTTGGGCTCTGTGCTGACAGCTCAGAGCCTGGAGCCTGTTTCAGATTCTGTGTCTCCCTTTCTCTCTGACCCTTCCCTGTTCATGCTCTGTCTCTGTCTCAAAAAGAAATAAACGTTAAAAAATTTTTTAAAACTGTTATTTTGTCAGTTAGTGTAATACCCACAAATACTATATATAAATAGTATAATAAACCACAAAATGTTGATTTTCCATTCACATTATGAATCAAGTGTGGATCAGAGGAGAGGTTTTGTTCATCTTAGTCTTCCGGAAACACAGGATGACTGAATCTTTATCTGCACTGGGTCTGGGGCAGAGAATTCAGACCTCTACACGGTCTTTCTCTAGTGACTGCAAGTTCTTGCCCACAAATGACATCAGATGCTTTTCTCTACAGAAGCCAGAACCATTGGCCAGAACAAACCCATAATCTACCCACCCACAAGAATCCAGAAAGCTCAGTCTACCATGTGCAGGAAGTGCTGAAACTGATGAGCGGCACTAACAACTACCATAACTATAGCTAATGTTAAGCTGTTTGTGTTGTGTTTATGCCATATCATTATAATACGATGAGAGTAACGGGAAGGCAATATAATGAGTATGCATTTTGGAGCCAGAAAAACCTAAGTTCAAAGCTCTACTTTGCCACTTGTTAGCTGAGCCTCTGTGACCTGGAGCAACACACTTGACCTCTCTGAACCTTAATTTTACTAACTGCTAAATGAATATTTAACAATATTTTGTGAGGATTCAAAGAGACAGAATTTTGTTTTTAAATCCAGAATAATTTCTGGCAAGTCATAGGTACTTTATATATATATTAGTTCTTTATCTTTTCCCCTCTATATTTATGTTTTGTCCACCTCTTGTTGTCCTTCGTGACTTCCCTTATGGCTATGAATTTGTTCTTGCCTTGAGTTTGACAGAGTCAGCCCCATTTCCCTCAGCTGTAGATGAGTACATTCACTTCAATGCTCTACCAATACTGTGTTTTCATCAATACTTCCACCATATTTATCATTGCCAAGTCTGTATTGTGTTAAGCAATTTTCCCTTCTTGATCTGATCCAGCTATTAGACAAATCCCTTTAAATATTTGTGAGTCACTTCTCACCTAATCCTCACCTGAATTCTGTTAATTTTTCAAGACCACATTGTATCTCGCCATATGGATCATAAATCTTTCAGGGGTAAGAGCCCCATTTTAAACATTTATATCACTAACAGAGTCAAGCATTTTACTTTCCGTTACCCGCACGGTGTCCGGTATCAAGTAGTTCATTAGTAGCATCCATGGTGTGCTAGTGTTCCAGGGTTGCTTGAGCAACATACTGGGAGGCTAAAACAATTGACATTCATCTTCTCACCGTTCTGGAAGCCAGAGGTCCAAGATGAAGGTGCCAGCCAAGTTGGCTCCTTCTGAGAGCTGGGAGGGAGGTTCTGTTGGGGCCTCTCACCTGGCTTCTGGTGGTTTGCTGCCAGTGTTTGCATTCCTGGGCTTGTATTAGCATCTCCCTAATCTCTGCCTTTGACTTCACAGGGCAGTCTCCTGTGTGCACTGCTGTATCCAAAGTTTCCCCTTTTTTATAAGGACACTAGTCATATTGGATTAGGGCCTATCCTAATGAACTCATCTTAGCCAAGGAAGTTTTGGAGTTAAGACTTCAGCACATGAATTTTGAGGAGACACAATGCAACCCATAACCCATGGGTTACTACAAGATGAATACTTAATGATTTTACAGACAAAATAGTATGACGTCAGTGTTTCTGCCATGTCAAAGTAAATTTTTCAGAATGTTAAAAACTTGATACGGATGGAGAATAAACATGTGTCAGAGATTAATTTACCTAATTTATGAGACAACCAGCAGAATGGTAAAACTTATTCCAAGAGCATTTGAGGAATAGAAGTTTACATATTCCTCAGGAAGAATAAGCTGAAATAAGGTTGCCAAGTGAGAGACAAACTAGAAAATGGACAATAGACAATAAAGCCACATCCTTTGGAATCATCTTTTCTACCTGATGTAAATTATTTACCTATCTATTGGACAAAATTGTCAAAAATTAACATGTAATATCACAGAATCTGTGCTTTAATCGATAGTATATAACAGGTCAAACAAAGTTGCATGCTTCTATATAATTAAGTGATTCGTGGGTGGAACAGTATGATAGTAAAAGGATTCAGCCATCTTTTTCCCTTATTTCCATGTTTTGGATGTTTTCTTAGTAGTGCTCCCTAAATAATCTCCAAAGATTATTCCTAATCACAAAATGGCTGGTTTCATAATGTATCATCCCTGTTACATTATACTGGAGAAACAAGGGGTGTTATCTAACTGTAAACTTCCTTGTAATTATCAAATCTAGAGATAGTTACTAGGATCATAAAATTAACTTTTGTCTTGAAATTTCATAGAAACACCTGGACTCTGAGTAGACTTTGAAAAGAGTCCATTAGCTGTTCTTCTATCTAGAAGCTCAGAATCCAATCCCAAGACATTCTCTCCACCAGGTTTTCCTTGTGCTATGGATAAACAGAAGTGACTTCTCTCTTCAAAGTCTCCAACATCTACTAATGTACCCTTCCTGCAAAGAAATGATCTTTCTTCCTACTTATGATGCCTTTAAGGATGTTATCCATGACGGGTATCAGACCAGTGTCCTGGGAGGGCTTTATAGGTTTGGGTTCCAAATGGGAATTAGAATATTTCTTCTTTAGTCATTGTTTTATCATAAAGGTATTAAAGAGGAGGAATCCTCAAACTTGATATTCCAAACATGTATTTGGTTACACAACCAATTAGTCCAATTATGTCCTGGTTAAAAAAAAAATTCTTATGTCAAATTCTTATTGAACTTATGCAAGTAACCATATTTCCATGAAAAGTAGAGACAAAATAAAAATATCTGTTTCTGTATCCTGAGAGGTCAGGAATAAAAAGATGACATCTAGAGAGTATTTCATGTCAAACTACAGAAGTATTTTTAATTAAATTAAGGTACAGAGATAGATCAAGAAAAAGGAAAAGGGGCTTTCTGGAATACCCAGTAAAATATAGAACATTAAAAACACTATCAATAATATCTTAAGACAAATAACCATAATTCTGTTTCTTTCCTCATCAATACTAGTTAATCAATTTTTTTCCACTGGATCTTGGATCTGCAGTTGCTTTGATAAATTCATTTTTTTCTGGATTGAGAAGAGTTCTAAAAATCCTCACTTACTCCCCAAACACAGCCAGAGTTGCCCAAGTCAAATCGATTTGAAAACTTAGACTATAGAATATCAATAGTTAAGTGTATTCATTTACTAAGGGTGCTATAACAAAGTACCACAGATTGGGTGGCTTAATAACAGAAATTTATTTCCTCACAGTTCTGGTGGCTAGAACTTCAAGATCAATGTATTGACATGATTGGTTTCATTGTGAGGTTTCTCCTTCGCTTGTAGATGGCCACTTTCTTCCTTTTTCTTCAAATGGTCTGTGTCCTCCATGTGTTTGTGTCATAATCTTCTTATAAGGACATCGGTCATATTGGATTAGGGCTCATCTATATGATCTCAATTTACCTTAATTACCTCTTTAAAGATCCAATCTCCAAGTAAAGTTATATTGTGATATACTGGAGATTAGAACTTCAACATATGAATTTGGGAGGGTACACTTTAATCTATAACATTAGGTTTATTTGGTTTAGTCTTTTCCAAGAAATTCCCAGGTTGTCCTTTGTTGACAGTCAAATTCAGGACTTTGGGCCAGCTTGAGAGGAAAATAGAAACAACTTGCTGTTGCTAAGACTGAATGGTTGTTAATTCATTATGTTAACATTATAATGAAGAAGAGTAAAATTCTTTGTAGAAGTAAGGAACCTAACTCTTTTTAAAGGAGTAAATTGATATCTCTACTGAGGGTAAGAGTCCATTATAAACTGACAAATTTCCAGGGCCTTCCAAAGCATAAAGTGAACAACCAATAAGACATATTTATATTAGTAACTCTTTCCTGTACAAAATTAACCTAAAGAAAACTGAACTTCTTCTTTAATTTAAGAACTATTCTCATGAAACTTATACAACAATATTGAGCTAATTTAGAAAAGTAGAACATACCAATAAACCTGATTATTTTTATTATCTCTCTTTTTTTTATTAGGTGAAAGAGAAAGTCTTTTTGACTTTCTGATATGTATATAGAAAATCTCAAAGACAGTTTTGGGGTTAAAAGACATCTTAATATTTAAAAAAAATATGACTTACTCTTGTGAAGAGAAAATAAAATGTGATATTAGGAGAACATTATTTGATTAAGATTGAAACATAGGTACATAAGAATAATAAATACTTGAATGAATACTGGTTGAAGTTAACTACATGTAAATTGAACGGCATTATAATATTTTTAAATAAACATAAAATAAGGAATACAATTGGAAGAAACCATAACAGTTCAGAAGGGAGAAAGTTTTGTTGTTTGTTTTTGAAAACAAATTAAAGATTTAACAAAATCATTACAAAACATGGAAAGTCATTTTGCTGACATTAAAATCCTGTTATCTGGTAAGATTATCTAATGAGTACAAAATACCCTTTTATTAATTCTTGTTAAGACCCGACTGGCTATTCCATGAAAAATTTATCATTTTAAGGTTAAAAACAAATTAAAACTTCACTCTTAACAAAACATTTTTTGTGAATGAACACAGCAAAATGAGCCAAAATCATCATCTTCTAACAATGATGTAGTAACAGAGACAGGATTTACCACTCCACCCTAAACAACTAGACACTGAACCAAATTATATGAAGCAATGATTTTTCAGACATGGGACAATAACAAACATAGGACCATGATTCCTAAGAGAAGACCAACAAATGAGGTGAGCTCCATGATCGCCTCAGTTTACTGCCTAGAGGCAGGTGCATTTGTAATTAAAATTTTCCAACAAAAAATTTCCAGACCCAGATGGTTTCACTGAATTCCTCCAAACATTTTTAAAAAGAAAAAATTTCAATTCTACACAAAGGATGCTAGAGAATTGAATAGGAAAGAATATTTTCCCACTCATTTTTTGAAACCAGTATTACCCTAATAAAAAATCCATACAAAGACATTACACAAACTGAATACCAAAATCAATATCCTTCATGAGCATAGAAACAAAAATCCTTCGTAAAATATTAGTAAACTGAATCAAGCAATTTATAAGAATGATAATATCATGACCAAATGATGTTTATCCTAGGAATGTAAGTTTAGATTAGCATTAGAAAATGAATCAGTGCATTTCATCATATTAACAAACTGAAAAAGAAAAAAAATATGATCTTCTCAACAGATATAAAAAAAGTATTTGACAAAATTGAATACCCATTCATGATAAAAGCTGAATAAAGAAGAAAAAGAAATTTCTCAACATGATTAAGGACATCTACCATAAACTTACAGCTAACAACACACCACAATTAATTGTGAATTTAATGAATGTGTTACCCCTAAGAAAGGACAATTTGAGACATGTTATCTGCTTTTACCATCTCTATTCAATATTGTTTTAGAGGTTATAGACAGTGCAATAAGGCAAGAAAAATAAAGCAGGCAGATAGAAAAGCTGAGGGCCACATACGCTTTAGTCATGGATGACATACTCACCATTGTATAACATCCTACATAATCCACAAAAACACTATTCAAACTAACAAGGGAGTTTAGCAAGGATAGAAGATACATGAACACCATACAAAAATCATGGGTGTGTCTGTATATTAACAGCAAACAACTGGAAATTGAAATCAATAAAAAGGACATTTACAATAACATCAAAATATATGAAATATTTAGAGGTAAATTTGACAAAAACTGTGCAAGACGAGTATACTGAAAATTATAAAACATTGTAGAGAAAATTTAAAGAACTAAATGAATGGAAATACATAAATCAATCAATACAGAGCTTTTTTGATTTTTAAGGTTTTATAGTTTATTAATACCTTCAAGAAGTAGGAAAGCATTTCAAAGTTGAACAATGAGAGACTTTTCTCAATAAAGCCATATAACACATATAACATCAGTTCTGCAACTTTAGCCATGGGTTAAAAATGAGCATAGAACATAAAATCTTACTAGTCCAGATCTCAAAGAGCCATTCTCCTTTCCAGGGGGCATAAAACATTGTCATAGTTGATTTGAGTTCATTAAATGGCAAACAAAAAGACTAACCATTTCCATTTCTCTGTGGTATGCCACCCAATAGAAAATCTCTCTCTACTGTCCACCTGAGAGAGATCATTAAGTGATGAGACCATAAAACAATATTTCCAGTTATCACTGTCCTCAACAGGGAATAAATGATCAGTTGTGCATAAACTATATTCCCATATACTCTCCTGACTACTCAGTTGAGTCCAGCTTAATGGTCTCATAATCCCTATGCTCTGGACCCAGTTGTAGAATAACAGAATTCCCATAAAATAAATTTTATATACAGCTCCTTTATTGTTTGTGCAGTCACAACCAGTTGATCAGATAACTATTAGTCCCTGCTGTCAGCTGTAGAAAGGAATATAATCTTACCCTAATATAGACAAACATCACAGGCCAACACACCTAACCGAGAACAAGAAAGAAAACCGCAGAAGTAGAAAAGAAAAACAGAGAAACTGAGATTCAACAAAGGATAATTTCTAGGGCCACCTGGAATTCACTCTTGGAGGCAACTGTGTGTCCCAGCTTAAACATCCAAAGAGAAGCACTTCTCTAGCAACACAGTTTAATTGGCTCTGATAGATGTGTCCACTATGACATCTTGGTGAGACCTAAAAAAACTGTTGTATAATGCTTAATTGTGTAATTTTCTAAAAGATAAAAACACATTGCCATGTGACAATGAACACATGTCAAAAATTTAACTCATTAATGAGGATATCAGCCAGATATTAAGACAGGTTCCAACAGGATTTCAGGAGCATAGTCTCTGAGAAAGCATGTTGAAATAAGTTCTCTAAGTTAGAAGAAAATTTAAAAACAGTTAATGTCCAAATATCCAATGGGAAATAAAACTGTATCCTTTGGTGTTCTCTTTCTTCTAATCTCTTCTAGACAAAATGGACAAAGTAACATCTTCAAGTTTGTAAGTATCTTCACAGAGTGTGGGTTATAATCAAGGTAAATAGCAAGTCAAACAAAGATACATGCTTCTAGAGGATTGGGTAATTTTTGGATGGACCATTTAGACAATCCTCTGAATGACAGCCTTACTTTCCTCTAATTTCCATCTATTTGACATTTTTTCTTTTTCTTTTTTAAGTTTGTTTATTTATTTTGAGAGAAAGTAAGTGAGGGAGGAGCAGAGAGAGGGAGAGACAGAATCCCAAGCAGGCTCCACCCTACCAGCGCAGAGCCTGTTGTAAGGCTCAAACTCCCAAACTACGAGATTATGACCTGAGCCATGATCAAGAGTCAGACACTTAACTAACTGAGCCACCCACCCACCCTGGACATTTTTTAACAGCTGCATGAGATATATTTGTTTTTAGCATGGATACCAACCAGGAAGTGATTCTTCTCACCAAAAGAGTAGAATGCCCCCTACTTTCCATCACCACATTGTAAGTTGAAATATAACACAAAGGTGTGGATGAAAAGAATGCCTTGAGATGCAAACTGAAAAATAATCCTTTTTTTTTTTTTTTTTTTTTCAGATCAGAGTAAACCCATGACAGAGATTTGGCATTTACTACAGTGCACTGGTGAGCACGAGCCTAGGGCTCTCATTTATGAGAAAACCACTTAGGATAAAATTTGAGAAACCATGGAAGCAAAGGTTAAGGATATTTAATGTTATTTATCAACACTCTTCAGGAGCACCTGGGTGGCTCAGTCAGTTAAGCATCTGACTCTTGGTTTCAGCTCAGGTCATGATTTCACGGTTTGTGAGTTCAAGCCCCATGCGAGGCTCTGTGCTGACAGTGCACAGCCTGCTTGGGATTCTCTCTCTCCCTCTCTCTCTGCCCCTCCCCTGCTCACTCTGTCTCTCCCTCAAAAATAAATAAACTTAAAAAAAATTTTAAAAACCTCTTCAATATTTGGATGAATTCTCTATGAGTTAAAAGAGAATGACAAAGAAACACAAAAGATGTGGATTTCAGAAAACATACTCACTTTAACAGGAAAGTACCAGTATAGAAGGGACACACATATGTACAAAGACCCATAACCATCAAGTGATTACATATTTTCCCTCTCTCTTTTCACCTTTAATCTACAAAGTGAAACAATTATTTTAAAAGTATCTTACGCCTACAACATGCAAGTGTTATGCTAGGTGACATGAGACATTCACAGGTAAATACGACAGAGGACAATTGAGTTCGAGTTTAGTTCCACTAACCATCTATGTGACATCAGTTATTCCAAACCTTTCCAGGATGAAGTTTTCTCATGGGTAAAAATCTGCTAGTGTTCTTGAAATTATAAAAGACTATAAACCTATGATTTTATAATTCCTGTCCTCAAAGAGCTTGGTAAAATTTCTTGAAGACTTTTAAAGTGTACAGAGTGGGATGGGAAGGTGGGTTCCCAACAGAGAGACTATTTCATTCATAGTTTTTCAAATTTTTATCTTTACCACAGAATTATTTGTTCAAAAATCACTATTAACTGGGAACATAAAGAAGTAGAATAAATATGTGGAGATGTTGTGATCGGATCAGGTGAGAGGTACCCAGACTCCGAGTTGGCAGACCCTCCCATCTCAGCCTATAGACTTCTGTGGTCTCCAAGCAGCTCCATCCAATCTCTAGGACTCTCTGGAGCATGTTTGAAAATTATTTATGAAGTTCAACCAATTTAGTTCAAGGATAATAAAATAACAGGCAAAGAGAAGTTAAGTTTCCTTCACTAGGAAATGTTCTTCTCCAAGTTCACAGAGATCAGAGAGAATTTGGTCCAGACCACCGAGCTGCCTCCTCTCCAGAGACTCTCTGGTGTGCTATGTCAATTGCTTGTGCAATACCAGCTTATCAATCCTCTTTTCATAGTAACTCCTCAAAATGCAAAAGGGACTCATATTTGTTTTTGAAATTACTAAAGGTTATTATTTTTATGGCCTTGCAAAAGGACCATTTGACACCAAGATCAATACATCTGAACACTTTCATAAGAGTTATTTTGTAAATGGAAAAAAAATATAAGATGGCTTGGAACTAATACACTATGCTTGGATAATACTTAACTCCTAAACCATTTTGTAGAATTTTCTTTTTTGTTCATGAACATACTGATGGAGGATCTGTATATGTTTTCTAGAACTTCAAAGATCATTTTCAAATCTTTCCATTTTCTCTGTCACTTTATATTACTTCCTGCTCCTAGATCAGGTTATGTATTTCCTGCTGTGTCTCTATGTTTTTAGTGAGGCAGAATTTCATTGTTTTTTTTTTTTTAAGTGTGTCAACTTAATGGACTACTTTATTATTTAGACCCAAATAGTAGTGCTTTTGTGAAGAAGGGCAGGGTGCGGGAGACAGGAAGGAGGAAAGGAAAGAGGGGGTGTGAGGTAAAGAGATAAACTCTAGCATATTGGGATTGCCTTTTAAAATCCTACACAGATTTTTTCCCCCATTCAGATAACTTGCTGACCTTATCCTATGCTACATCTGATTGCAATTACTTCAGTTTGTTAGGCTGACCAATTTTAGAAACTTGGACAATGTACTTCGTTGCAATCAGATCTGCATTAAATCCCAGAAATGAAGGATAAATCAGTTATTACCATTGAAGTTGTTATGTTGTATTTTTTCCAAAAGAAATACACTCATGTCAGCAGGCCTGAACTTTCATTTCTCTAAACTTCTAACATGTCTTCTGCAAGTAAGTCTGGTATCTTCTACATAATTAATCTAACAATCTCATGAAAATGAAGGACAAGCCTAATTCATCACTGTTCTTGTCCTTTGTAAATTTTATAATTATTGACAACACATTTGAAGGTACAGAACACACAGAGAGCAAAACATTAGAGGAAAGTCATACTATACACTTTCCAGCATTAGAATGTAGACGCTCTCTGTTCACCAATAAATTTCAATTTATCTTTCCATCAGGCTGCCATGCCCATGGGTGGAGTGATTTGGCAACTTCTTAACACAATATGATATGAGGGGCACAAAAGAAGATATCTCTGATTTTAAAATTCTCTCCATGAATTGCCTTAGTTTCCAAAATCCCCACACTTTCCCTCTAGAGTAAGGACTGGAATACAGAAACCTCAGTTAAAATACAGGTATGTCACCTAGGAAAGTAGACTCTAGGATCTCTGCTCGATGTTTTGTAACTTTCCAGCCAGAAAGCAAAGCCCTGAGATAAGATGCGACTTCAGGGAGGTAGAGTGAGTCAAAAAAGGTGCAGGGCCTTTAGGGCAGCTAGTCAGACACTCTTCCAATCATAAAACTATACACGCTTTTGTTGGCAAGGAAGAACAGCCCACAGGAAATATTTTGACAGGGCTACCAACAGGTGTGGGATAACGAGAGTGACAACTACTCACCAGGAGCTGGTTCTCTCAAGTACGTGATCTTGTCTCACTGAATCCTCAAGGCAAACTGGAGTGGTAGGGGCGACTATACTCATGGAGAGAAGAGAAAATGAGCCTCCAAAGAACCCAAGTTCACTGAGCTACTGTACATTAGCATCTGGGTTTGAACTCATGGTCAAACACCTCCACCTTCACTATCTCATGGAAAAAGCAGGAAGGTGTGAGATGTGGAGCATGACACCTGCCAGGGAGAGAGAGGAAGCTGAAAACCACTGGTGCCTACTTCTTGTATGCCTGGCACAGGAAGGTGAAATGAACTCTATGTCTGATTAATGCTGAACAGTGTAGGAAAACTGGTTTCCAGATGGTAAGTAGTCAGCTTCAAATTCATTTCATGAGGTTCCTCTCCCATCTCTTCCCTGTGCTCACTCTGTGCTCCAATATTCTATTCTATGCCCTCTCTGCCCTTGTTCGTGTCGCTGCTTCTGCCCGGAAAGTTCTTTTCATCATTTGTGTTGTCAAACTCCTATAAAGTGGAGTCACTTCTGGTACTTCTCGTTAGATTATAAAGTCCACATATAGGCATAATTCAGCTTAGTCAAGTTTATCTGTGAAACTCCTGAAATCACCCCTGGAGTTTGATATTCCCTGATTTGTCCTTGCAAACTTCCAGGGCATAGGACAACCGAGGTGACTGAGGTAAGGAAGATTCATAGCCATCATCTCCTGCTCCTCAGGGATGCTTTGTCACTAGGCAGAAGCTGGGCGGAAATGGCCTCGCCCTGATTTAGTTGCTTTGTGTTTTTCCCCCTTGCTTCCAATTGGATCATCCATTCATATGATACAGCTTTGCTGTGATTCACTCAAAGTGGATGGATATGACACTTCAGCAGATATGCCATTATATCCTCTCACCTCTTTGACACTTTCTCTCACCGTGTTATTTTTATTGGATTGATCTTCTACATGGATTATAAGATTTCTGTGGTCACAGATTGTGTTTCACTCATATTTCTAGGGCATAACAGTGGCACAGGGATGTTGGGTGGAGTAGGGAACTCCTAGCCAGAAAGGCCCTGGTGTCAGTTTACAGCCTGGCAGCCTCAGAGAGGCGAAGTTGGTAGTTCCAGGTTAAGGTGGGGAAAGGACCTAACTCTTTGCCATCCCTCAGGAAGTGCCAGAGGCCTCACTCTGTAGAGGTGGCTCTGCCTTGGGATTGATGAACTGTTTACGGGAGCCAAGAGGATCTCAGTGCAGGCAGAACCCTGGTGATGAAAGGAAGTGAGCCGAGATCATTGAAAGAGTCTTAGGCACAAGTGTCACAATAAATAGAGAGGCAGACTTTCAAAAATGTTTCCTTGCCGGAAACATATGAGTATATATCTCATCTAAAGAAATTATCTGACATCAGCATAGTAGGGAAACATTTTCATTCCACTCTCATATGAGCTCAATGCCGGCCTCAATATTTAAATATCTGTTCATCCTGAGTTTGTCTTTCAACACTGGCAACTTTTAGATATATGACCTTGAGTGAGTTTTTTTTAAGTTTATTTTTATTTATTTTGAGAGAGAGAGAGCAAGCAGGGGAAAGGCACAGAAAGAGTGAGACAGAATCCCAAGCAGGCACCAGGTCATCAGAACAGAGCCTGATGCGGGGCTCGAACTCACAAACCGTGAGATAACAACTGGAACCAAAATCAAGTTGGACACTTAACTGACTGACCCACTCAGGCATCTCACGGTGAGTTTTTAGACCATTCTGTGCCTTAGTGTTTTCATCTTTCTGGTGGAAACAATTATTATACTTACCTCAGAAGGTTGTTTGGTGGGTTAAACGAGCTAGTTCCCACAAATCACATAGGATATTTGTTCCTTAGCCAGCTCTCTATATTAACCTGCACCCCACCCATCATCATGAATTCATTTGTTAACTGCAGCTCTACTTTCTACCCTATTTCCCACTGCTCCATTTCACATACCCCAGTCTCTGTAGTCAGCCTGCACCATCTCAGTTGCAGGACTCCACTCACATTCCTCCCTCAAGTTTACTGGCAGAACTATTGGTTGCTCCTACTGTATTCTCTTTACCTCCTTCTCCTGAGTTTTAGCTGGGCCCTGGGGCACCCAGGTAAAGAATACATTTCCCAGCCTTCCTTGAAGCTAAGTGTGGTCATGTGACTATGCGTTGGCCAATGAGACCCGAGATTAATTGATGTGTACAATTTCCAGAACGTGCCATTAAAAAAGAAGGGGTATGCCCTCCACTCCACTGGCTGAAGTGTGGACATACCACAAGATGGAAGGCACATGGTGAAGAAAACAGAACAAGAAGACAGAGGCCTAGACCTAAGTTGACTTCCAAGAGCAGAGCCACCCACATGTAAACAGGCACAGTAGGTTATCTTACTTTCTCTTGTGACTTATTTTTTTTTTTTTCTGTTTAGTATCTTTACTCTTTATGGCCTATTATTACTTACATTAGAGAAAAACACATTAACACAGAGAATCAATATCAGGGTCCGAAGGACATATGATCTTGAGAGATGTTAAAAGTGAGAAAAATGTCAAGTGGATTTTTTCCAGATTCCACTATAAAGATTTACTGAGGCCTGCTCCTTCCTCCTTCTTTGCTTCTTTTATGGTTCGGGTCTTTCCTGCTAATCAGTATGACGTTTTAAAAATTGAGACACCTTGGCTAAGTCATAACTTTTGATTAAAATGTATTTTCTGTAAAAATTTGCCATGACTCACCTATGATTGCTCCCAAGACTTATATGACCAATTCGTGTCAGTTTTTCCACAGCGTGATCTTCCATTTTTTCCGAATATCCAGCAGCACACATCTGCGCTGTGTGTACAAAATTTCACCTCCTGAGAGCCTCACATTTGACAGAATCAAGTTTGCCTCATTTTTCAAACCGTGTTAATTCAGTTTAAAAATACTTTTCTCACTATGTTATTGCAAGGGTCTTCTTTTATTCTATCTCATGCTTTAATCTATCCTGGATCTAACACTTATTTCATTAGAATTTTACTGTTGGGAAGGGGGGCTCAATAAAATTTGCCAACCACTTCCCACCCCCTGCATATTTCTTGTGGTGCATCAAAGAGTTGAAGGAAGGTATTACTTTCTCAATACAAACACTAGAGATTCAGTCCATTTGGAAAATGTCTCCCTCACATCTTCTTTTATCTGCAGGGTAATTTCCTTTGTAGTGGGTTTGACAATGCAAATTAGGCACGGTTTATTTATACCCAAGTGCACGAAAATGAATTTAGATGTACCCCAGAGAAAAAGTTCCATGGAAACATCGGCTTTTCCTCACTTTCGGACTATAAGAACCTCTGCAATATATCATCTTCCATAAAGACCTTAGGGCTATGGAACCACTTTTCATGAGGCAAGACAGCCCCACCCTTGCTCTCCAAGGAAGACTAACTAGAATCATTGTTACCACTTTAAATCTCTTCAATTGGTTTAGGGTGTTGTCAGTAGTATAACTAAACCGACCAACATACATTTATTGGTTTCCAGTTAGAAGAGAGGTTCTGCCCTTTATAAGAAATACAAGAAAAGATATCATTTCTGCCCTTAAGGAGTTGCCCGTCTAGTTCTAGGAACTTGTGAGAGATCTAGTTTTTCAAGTCAACTTTAGAAAAACAGAAACATGGCTCTCTGATGCCTCACAAAAGACCATCCCTGAGAATGGCTACACTCTCCCGTGGCTGTTTAAATCCATTATGTTTGTCATTATATCACCCGAGTTGGAATAGACTCTTCAATCTTCAGTGAATTCAGTTCTCAGTAGGGGCTGCATCCAATAAGTCCTTGTTGTCCTCAATGCCTAACCTAGTACCATATTAACGAATACATGAGAGAGTGAAAGAGTGAATGAGTAAACTTTTGGTATACGGTCAATGCAATTAAAACTAATTCATTTTTGGGGCGCCTGGGTGGCTCAGTCGGTTGAGCGTCTGACTTTGGCTCAGGTCCTGATCTCACAGCTCCTGAGTTCCAGCCCCATGCGTCGCACTCTGTGCTGACAGCTCAGAGCCTGGAGCCCATTTCAGATTCTGTGTCTCCCTCTCTCTCTGCCCCTAACCCACTCGCATTCTGTCTCTGTCTCTCTCAAAAATAAACATTAAAAAATTAAAAAAAAAAAGATTTATAAAACTAATTCATTTCCAGGTCTATATGCAGGACATGATACAATCATTCCTATTCATGCTCAAGGACTAGAGACTGGTTGTTTCCATTTATATCCAACCAAATCTTTAACAATTATTTTCTGAGGGCTCAGGATATGACAGTTAGTATTTTAGATGCTGGGAATACAGTGATAAATAAGGCAAGAATTTGCCCCAGTGAAGTTTACATCCTAGAAGAAAGTAATGCCGAGGAAAGAATTTCCCTGTGGTAAATGAAGCAGCCAGTAAGGGAAGGAAGGAAGACGCCATACAACCATGTCTTCCTAGGCTTACAGGTAAATAGAACTTGTTTACTTAAGCTTTATTAAATTCAACAAGAAAATAGCTCCTGTCTCACAAGTGAATAAACCAAAATGAATTGCTCCTTGAAAAGTAGAAATGAAAAATTATTACAATTCTCCTTTACCTAATTGGTACATCCATAAGGGAGACATGTTTAAAATAAACTAAAATAAAAATCTTAAAAGTACCTCAGAATGAAATAGCTGAACTATACTTTGCATGAAATTTTATTCTGTGCTTTAAGCCAATGCTTCTCTAATTTATGTGCTTTCCTCTCTGAATTCCTTCTGTCTCCTTTAACAGCCTCTTACCAATGCATTAATTTCTTCACTAAAATTTTCATGAGGAGAAAAACACTGATAAGATGCCCAATCTAAAAAAAATTACTTACATCTTATGTAATCTACTGAATAAAATATGGTTAATGAAGAACACAAAAGTGATGCATTTAACCCATGTGGAAGTTAACTGTTCATAGATTCCTCCCTGTCACCCCTCCTGCATGAGTGATGGGGCTAGAGATTAACGATGAATGTGGTGAATGTTTCTTTCTTTTTAAAATTTACATTTCTAATTTGCTATATTTGAATGATGATCAGGCAGGTGCTTTTGATCATCAACGGTAGATAAAGATGGAGAGTAGAAATACATCCTTCACTAATTTGAAAAATTATTTTTAAAGTAGGATATCTGAATTTAAAATGTTACTGTTATTCATTATACATTATAAATATCGCCAAATATCAAACTAGGTTAAATATAATTTTTTCCATACATTTGTGACTGCTGAAAATATTTGGCTAAATTTATTTTGGAAATATTTATTTCTGTGACATAATCTACACAAAAACTATCTCAGGAAGTTTTCATCTTTTCTGTTGAAAATAATATATTGATGACATATATGTCAGCCATATTTCATTCATATTTTTATCCTTTTATCTCTTAATGATTAAACATTTTTAAAAGTAGTGTTTTTGAATTTCCTTCCAGATCATCTGTGCATCACGGTGTTAGGTTTCCCAGTATGGAAGTTCTGGTACCCAGGTACGTTCAGGGAGGGGCAGAAAATGGAAATCTCTCACCAAAGCACCTGAAACTCAGTAGACTCTGAGAAGGAAGGAAGGAAGGAAGGAAGGAAGAAAGGAAGGAAGGAAAGGAAGGATAGAATAGAGAGGGAAAGGGATGGAAAGGAGAGTCTGGTATCCAACGTAGAGCTGGCCAGATATTAACAAACTAATTTCTTCTCCTATGCTTAGAAATAAGCCATATTTGCCACACACACACCCCACCCCTTGCAGTTGGGAGCAGCCATTAGACTGAGTTCTGAGGGATGGAATGTGGGAAGAAGTGAGGTTTGCGTCTCCAAGCTTGACCCATAAAACTCCCTGCAGAAACCTGCACACATTCCTTCTTTTCTGGGTCACCAGCTGCGGAAGATTAAGGAAAGCCCTCTCAGGAGGCTCTAGGGGGTGTTGGAGCCACTAGATGGAGCAAAGGCAGCAGAGTACCCACACTGGATGGGCCATGTGAGGAAGAAATAAAACTTGACTGTGTTATGCCACTGAAATTTTGAATGTTTCTTATAGCAGTGGTCTTCTCTAACTGATACAGCACCTAAAAAAATAAATCAGTAATGACAAACTCCACACCTTCTCATCCTGTGAACTAGTTGATCCTCATCAAAAAGACTTATTTAGGGCATCTCTAATGAGAAAAGGAGCCGCACTAGAGGCTTCTCCATGTCCACCGAGCAAAGGGTGCAGCCTGTTTATTTATACACCATAAAACATCAAGGGGAGGGTTTCATTGCTCTGTGCGGGAATTTAATATTCTTTGATGCTGTACTGATGGCCAATGATCTCTTTATTCCTTTGGGGGGAAGCAAGAATCCTGGGGCAGTAATGTTAGATTTCACTGACATATGAAGCAATTTTGGCAAACCTAGTGAGCCTTTTGGTTGTGATTTATATCTAGTCAGGGAGAAATGACATCTGGGATGTCTGATTTATTCACTAGCAAAATGCTGGCTGAACCTAAAATAAGAAAATAGAGATTTATGTAACAGATTGCAGAGCCTTAATTTAAGAATGGCTGGGAAACCAGCAGACACTCCGTGGCTCTGCTCGGCTTGGAGTCACATGCTGCAAGTTAATATTACCTTTTCTCAAAGTATTAAGTCACATGTTGAGAGTTATGGCATTATTTTATCACCTGAACATTTTCAAGATGACTATTTCGTGTCCAAATAAGTCCTGGCATTCAATTACATGCCGACTGCCATAAAAAAGCAAACAGCTTTTGTAGAATTTAGCAGACAGCTAGAGTCTATTGTAAGTCTGCCAGGAAGCCCACAAGCTACTTCATACTAATCACGCCGGGAGAACCAAGGAAATACTGGGACTTGATAGTAAGGAATTCTGTCCCTTCTATTAAGAGACTACTTGAAGTTAATGTCTTGTTTCCTTTTCAAAACTTTGCAAAGTTTTCCTGGATCACACTCAATGTTGTAAACACCAAAAATGCGATTTCTCTCTGGTCTCAGCACCATCATCAGATGTGCTCCTCTTAAGCTATCAATGTCTTCTTGTGTCAGGAACATGGAGTTATGTAGCAAAGTCCTGCTTCCTGCTCCCTGCTTTGCAATAGCTATGAGAAAGCTCAAAACCAACACATAGTCCCTTCTAGAGAATGCCAAAAACTCATGGTGTGACTGCAGTGCACTAACCTTATTCAGACTCCTCTCTGCATTTTGCTGTCTATGACACTGTGACCTATGTTCTCATCCATGCATTAGTTGGTCAAGCAATACATTTATTATGTTGGCTGGCTGAAATTCTTTCTGAATAAGCCTGGGGATCCACAGAGGGAGCAAGAAGTGCTAAAAAGGAGAATAACAGTGAAATAAGAAGGAAAGGAGAGAGAGAAGAGAAAGAGGATAGGGAAAGAACAACAGAATAGAGGGATGAAGGAGAGAGGGATATAGTCCACATGTCTATCAGTGTTCAGCAGGTGAAAAAGTTGAGTGCCTTATCAAAAGATGGGTAAACAGGTATGTTTACTTTTTTCCTTTAGAGAAAACTAAAGCCCTTGCCAGTGTTCTTCTGCTAAATTCCCCATAGAGTAAAGAGATTGCACTGAAGAACTCCTCCTACAATGAGATTCTGTTACTTCATCATGCCTTCCCTAATGTCAAGGTTTGGGAAGAGTCATCATCTTTATGATTGGGGATGAGATCTTTATCCCTAGCAAGACTAACCTTGGTAAGCCAGTGAAGGCTGTTTAGTTGACCCCATTCAGTTCTACCTTCTTTTGGGGACAGATTTTCAAGTGTCTCAAGGAACATGGTTCCAGCTTCTTCGTACCCTTCACTCTGGGCAGCATGGCTCCCAGGACAAATGGTGAAATAAGTCATTCCTATCCACCTCTCTTCTTCAGGAATTTAGCCCTTTGCTCAGGCACCTGGTGCCATCCTGCTGACTCTGGATACTTCCCTGGCTTGGCCGTGGGCCTCTGCCTCTGTATGTAACTCAACAAGTCCCAGAATGAGGACTCAATTCTTTCTCCCGCCAAGATTAAGTGCTTTCTTCTTTTTCCTTGGTAAAAATTTAATAAATGTTTTCGCCATTAACTGCTAAGAAGTTATAGTCCCAGTTCTCAAGGCAGGAATGGAAGGAAGATAAAACTACAGAATCTGTCAATATGGACTTTTATAAGCATGTACAAAGCATGACCTGAAAAACCAGGCAGGTGGCATTGAAGGTAAGCTGTGTACATTTGTTGTTTCATCTCTTGGGATGTTTGATCATGGACACTAGGTTATAAAACTTCTCACAGGAATATTTGCCACTTAAAAACAAAATTTTGTCTTTAGCCTAAAGGAATGGATCTGTAGTAGATATGCAATTTTGTTCATAAAACTAAAATGCAAGAAATGTCACTTTAATTTCTTTTCTTAATCTGTTTCAAGTTCACTTTTCTCCCAAATGGTGAGAAATACAATCAATATCAGGGCTTTTTTTTTTTTTTAAGTTTATTTATTTTTCACAGAGAGAGAGAGAGAGAGAGAGAGAGAGAGCATGGGGTGGGGGAGGGTCAGAGAGAGAGAGGAGGACACAGAATCTGAAACAGGCTCTGAGCTGTCAGCACAGAGCCCAATGCGGGGCTTGAACTCACCGACTGCAAGATCATGACTTGAGCCGAAGTCAGACGCTCAACCGACTGAGCCACCCAGGCGCCCCAATATCAGGGTTTTAATCCCACCCCCAGTCATGCAAGATTCTCTGTGATTTTCTGCATTTGGCAATGTTGGAGAAGGGCTCTCATTTCTATTCAGATATGGTCATCTCTGATATACTTGCTTCCTAAGCCCAAAACATCCCCCAAAGGCAGGGAATTCCTCAACATCCATGCCACACCTGGGCTCTCAGAGGCTCAGCTTTAATGTCAGCCTACCCTCAATCCTCTGAGAAATCCCTCCCCTGGGGGATGATTGTGTGGTGTAGACAGTATCTGGCACTTTCTTGAACCTCCAGTTTCCTTTCTTCCTTTCCAGCCCAGTCAACTTTTTTTAACCCCAAACACTACAGTTCATCTGCTGTCTCCACTTTCAGGACCATCCAGCATGACTGGCTTGTTTTCAAAAAGAACAGGAAGCATCTAAAAGGGAGAATTGCCTTTTTTGCCTCATAACTCCTGCTTTCCTCCCCGGACCATACATTTTCCCCAAGATAAGGGAACACAGAGACCTAGTCATGGGAACAAAATAACAGTCAGCAACTCAATAAACAATCCCTGCACAAATAACCAGAGATGGAACAAGAGGCACCAATGAAAAGCTGAAGTGGACTAAAACGTGGGGCAGCATGGGCCTTGCCTCACACCACATCCTTCCCCCAAAGAAGGAGGAATGACCACATGTATCCAGACAAAAGGACAAAAGAACTCCTTGGGGAAGGGCCTCAATTTAGTCTTGGAAAGAACAAAACTTTTTGATTGTGGAAAAGGGGTGCTCAAATATGAATTCTACCATTCAGCACCTCTGTGACATTGTGCGAAGTGATGTCTACCCTGTGTCTTCGAGTTCAACCCATAAAATGGGATAGAAATGACTTCTGGCAAAATATTCATGAGGAGTAAGTGAGTCCCCTCTCTGTTTGACTCCTGTCCCAAATATACTACAGTAATTTCTAAGAGGCTGGTAAAAGGGCAGGAAATGGTAGGAAAGCCAGAGGAAACATCCTAAAATTCCAAAAAGTTTATCCTCTCCAGCCCATGTCTTATTAAGTTCCACCTGCCAGATCAAGCAGGAGCAAATGAAAGGCCACTGCTCCTAACTCCTCCCCTCTCTCCATAGCCCTGAAGGTGATCCACTCAAATGCAGAGTCATGGTTAAACCCTAAAGCCCTGCAGTCAGTCATACCTGGGTTTGGATCTCAACTTCATCTCAGACAGTGAGTCTACCGATATGTGAAACAGGAATAATCCCACTTATGACAAGAGTTATCATAAGAAAAAAAAAAATGAGATGACACACAAAAGGTTTAGCCCAGCGTCGGACAACAATAGTGGCCTTCCTACTATTTTTATTATTATCATCCTCCTCTGTGGACTTGCTAAGAAACCTTTCGATAAGCGTATCGGTTACTGAAGCTTTTCCTTTTCCTTCTTGTTCAATCGGTTTTATTCTCAATCTTTTTAGCCTCTTCCTGATTCTGTTCAATCATGTCTGGATTCCATTAATCCACTAATTTAAAATTCTAATAATTATCCGTCATTCCAAAGCAGCTCCAAGGTACAAGAGCTCACAAACAAGAGAGAGCTGCTTCCATGGAGCTCCAGTGCTCGTCCTGCCCGACATTTGCAAAGCCAAGTGTACACAGGACCTATGCTTATAAACAGCCTCACCTTCACCCAGGATACCATCTTTTATTATGATTATTACCCTCTTTTTTCCTTGTCAAGGCTGACAAGTTGCACCAGGTATTTCCTTCTTACTTAGATACCAAAATAAAGTCTCTTCCAAACTTCTGGCTTTTGAGTTCGTATGCCAGGGTGTCAGAGCCAGCCCCTGAGTCATGCAGCCCAGAGCCAAGCTGAGGGGAGGTGGTTTTCATTTCAGGAACTCGGCCCAGCTTCCTGGAGACTAAACACAGCGGCATCAATAAATAAGGGAGAAAGGAGGCAGTAATAAAAGAAGAATTTCAACTTCAGGTTCAGTGTTAACTAACAAGTGTACAATAGTTAAGTGTGGCTAGACAAGAGAACACATTTCTATCTGGTGGGAAGAAAGGATCAAAATCAGAGGCAGAACAAGGCCTGATTCTGCCATCACACAGCCGACATGGATGGAAATAGCATTTTCCTAAGTGCACAGCCTTTTTTTGAAATGAACCAGACGTCTCTTAATGGGCATTTTTAAGTCCTATTTTTTTCTTTCTCTTTCATTCTGTAGATTTCTACAAACACCTCCTATGTACCCAATGCTGGAGACACAACAGGGAACAAAATACACTTCATGGAGCTTATATTCTACTGGGAAAGACAAATCATAAACAAGACTTTGTTCTTAACCAAGGGACTACGAACTCACCATGTGACCCTGGGCAAGTGTCCTAAACCTCTTATGCCACCATTTCCTCATCGGCATCAGGAGGATATTAATAGTCTGTACACCAGAGTCTTGGTGCGGGGGTAAATGAATGGCTATGTGTTCCAAGCTGAGAGCAGTGCCTGGTGCAGGGTGAGTCTTTCCTCAGTGTTGGCTGTTAGGAACCGCACTAGAATGCAGGCGCAGAGGACAGGCCCTTCTGAGGTTTTGGTTATTGCCATATCCCCAGTGCTGAGAACAATGCCTGAAATAGAATAGGTGCTCAATAAATATTTGTTGAATGACCAAAATCAAGTCAAATCAAACATTGTAACCAGAGAGGTGAACAGGGTCTTCTAAACAAAAAATGGGAGAGCAGGGAGCAAGGAAGCTCTATGGCCAGAAAGTCTCTCGGTAAAAAGCTAATAAAGTATTCCAGGAAGAGGGAACAAAAGCAAGGGCCTCATGGCGGGAAAAGCTTGCTGTGTTCAAGAATCTCCTACCCCGGAGGGCAAGCACATACAGCTGCCTGGCCACTGGCTTCCAGACTGTCTCCTGCAGCACTCCGATGACCATCGCCTGCCCTTTCCTTTCCCCGGCCTGTTTTCCCCACACAGCAGCAGAGGGCTTCTCTCAATATGAATAGCTCTCAATGTGAATATTTCCTTTAAGGAATAGTATGGGAATGTCAAGGTGGCAGGAAGTAGAGGAATATGTTTTTCTCAAATATTTCAGCTCTCTGCAGACTTGGTGGAACCTGCTTTCATGCAGTGTTGTTGGTCACCCATGAGTTTCTACACATCTCTCATTTTTCTCTTCTGTGTTTCACACCCCTTCCTGATGACGTGTAGCAACTTGGAATTCCTAAGACTTGTTTTTAAGCATCTAAGCAAACAACTTGTGTTGCATCTCAATAAACTCCTTCTCCAGTAAGAGATTTCCACCCTCTGTGTTTTCATCCCCATAAGCCCCAAATTCTTCTATAAAGGAGTTGCTGGTATGTCTTTAGAAATGTTCAGATTTGCTCAAAAGAGAAAGTGGTATTTGTTTTCTCATAATAGAAGTGAAGTAGACTTCCCTCTGCTTTATGAGATCTCATATAGTCTAGGAAGGATTGTTTCCCACTAGAAAGAGAGGCGGGGAGGAGGACCTTCGACTCCTCCTGAGAGCCAGTGGATGGGTCCAGCCACCGATGTGTCCATCTAGACAATGAGACATCTCAGCTGCCATCACACAGTTCCCAAAACTGAGCCCTTCCCCCAACAGATTCACTGTCTACCTTCACAAATTCATTGTTTTCCAGCCATGCTGAGGCAAGAAAAAAGGAGTAACTGAAGACATGTCCATTTCCTCTGATGGCCAGAGTCAAAGAAAGGAGCAAGAGAACTTCTAAGTAAGCTCTCTGCTCACTTCTTTGTCATGGTTGTTTAACATTCAGGTTCTGCTTACATTACACATTGTAATGTAACACTGATTCCCCTTTCTTTTTTCCAAGACTGTTTGGTATGGTTGTAAAAGTACCCAACTGGGAGCTGAGGCTTAGGGTTCGAGTCCTGGGGGTGAAATTCTTTTCCTCAGGAAGTCCCCTTGGCCTGCAGCATCCTTGCCTATAAAATGAAGGGCGTTGGACATGGTGTTTGTTCTAGCTCTCAAACATTCCATGGATCTATTTAACAAGCATAAACTTGTGGATGCTCACTTGGCACACCCAGAGAGGAATTTGCCATGCTCGGGCACCATTTAGTGAAGGCTGCAGCTTACTGCCTCTACCAGTATCAATTGGACTTACCCACTTCAGATATCTTTCTGTGGCAAGATCAGATGGGATTATTTTTTGTCTAGATTTTTTTAAGGAAAAAAATATATATATCTTAAGGGAAAAAAAAATATATATATATATCTTGAACTGATGCTATGGAATATAGGACATACAGTTGATTGGTATTATGCTTAAAGATCCAGAGTTGTAACAACTAACATATAGATACAACTATAGGGTGGTTTGTTATATTACCTTCAATCTTTCCATACTAAGGTGTTGATAAAACACTTAGCCAGGTACCTGTAAGGTCTAGCATGGTCCTGTCCTTACTTTCCTTTTGTAAGCCTTATGCTGAACAGGGCAAGACCCCTCTTATATACTGTACCAATCTGTATGTGACCCTCCTTCTAGACTGATTTGAAGAATTCTTAGCATCTTCTATGATTTCACAACATTCACACATTAAAGTTCAGAGTCCCCATCAGTTGTCTTTATATAACTCCAGCTATTTCTATTCCTACTTGTGAAGGCACAGACTCATGCAAATGCAAGAACTATGGAAAGCATGGCTCATCTCCAGGGCCACTCTCCAACTTAGGAGGGGTTGCCACTTGCCTGCTATAAAATATCTTCTCTTCTCTGTCCCACAGCACAGAGGGCTTTTGGAGACCACCCTGACTTTTGGAGAGAGAACATCCACTAGGCGGAAGCCATTACCCTAAGGTACTTCCTGAGACTCACCAGCCAATGGCCCCAGAAAGACAGCAGCTGTGAGCAAAACCATGAACTTTCTGGCCACGGGGATTTTCTTGCTTAACTGCTTTACCCCCATTTATTCCACATTATACTGTCCTGGTTGTCAGGGATTTGTCTTCTTTAGCTTATGTCTTTGGAACTCACGGTTATCTGTGTGCATCCAGTGATTCACCATTTGTTGGGAATTACAGAAGAGGAAGCTCAGCAAAGCCTCCTTTCAAAAGTTGGCCCAGAATTATGCAAGTGGGTTGAAATGAGTAGTAGAAACAGATGATTTTAATTCATCTCATCTGTTCATTACCTGCAGTGCAGATGCATGTGTTTTGTGAGTACTGCAGCATATGTTCCATTTTTCTTTTACCACATCCCTTGACCCTGTCAGTGCACTAGAGATCCTTAAATTCCCCTTCCCAGAAAGTTATATATAATCTCAGCATTCCTGAATTTCCATCCTATGCCTTTCATGTGATCAACAAAAACATATAAATGATTGTGGAACTGCGAAAGCTACTTCTTGTTTCTACTGAGAAACTGGGATTCATTCTCAACATTTCCTTGTGATGTATCCCCATGCCCACTCCTTCCAAAATGTGTGACTGTAACTCATTATTCTTACCACTTCTGTTACTTTCACTATGAATGCTTGTTCGAATTCAACCTTAGGAGTCATCAGTTTATGGCGCATATAGATTTCCCCTAACTCTCCCTGGGCATTTATCACTTAAGGAGAAATTGTCTTTGTACTATACAAATCTCCAGGAAATATAGGTGGTGGGATCCGTTCCCTACAATAGGTTAATATTCTTGTCCTGAATTTTCCTACTTAAGATGTACAAATGAAAGCATCGTCAAAACACCGTCTTGCATGGTGCACACAAGTCCCTACAAAAAGGCTTCCATACCGACTCCCTCCTTCATGGACCACCACCTCCTCTCCAGTTCCATAGCACAGAGGCTCTGTGTCTCCATTCGGTGCTTAATCAGATCCTGTGTCAAACTGATGCCTGTTACTCTGTGTGGGGTACTCTTGTCTTGCCAATTACATTAGCATTTCCTTGAAGGCTGTATACATGCAGCTAGTTCTTGGAGTCTTCCCTGGTTTTCTGCCTCCTCCCCATACAAAGAATAAAATAAACCTTCTCTATGATCCCCTTCCACTCTCTTTCTCTTTCTAGAATGATGGTTTTCACATTGACTATAAATTTTTCTTCTGATATTCCTCAATAGACCACTAGACTGTGAACTTTTTGAAGGCAAACTGAGGTATTGTTCATCTTTATATCTTCAATGTCCAGGAGAAGAACTTTTCAATAAGTTGTTCAATGAGTAGATAAATGGATAAATGGGTATATAAATTTTTTCAAGAATGTTTTAATTGCCTGTAATGCTTTAATATAATGTGTTAACAGAACGCTTGTTAAATATTAGAGAATAATAAGTACTACATTTTAACAGTTCAATGAGCCTTATATTTTTGACCAGCCAACATTTTTTTTTCCCTGTTCAGATCTTCCCAATGAGCAAAGCATGCAATAATATGCAAGAGGAACTCAGTCATTGCTAAGATGCAAATAGAATGTAGCACTCTGTGCTGAAAATGTGACCAGAAAATAGTTGCTAGTTTATACATAACACACTTAGAGAAGTGCAGAAATGTTCAAACAGTGATTCCTGTGTGTTTGATAGCTCCAAGAACGACATCAAAGTATCATAAAAAAATTTCCTGCTAAATGTGAAAACCTGACAGTCTGCCCTGTCTCCTGCTGAGGGTCTGCCTCATGTCTGGTCTCTGGGAGAAACATTTTCTTTGTATCATCAAAGTTGGCAGTGAATATCTGAGTGGGCTTTGACCTTGCCTGAGACCTCCAACAACATACCCCTCTGCATACCTCTGCTCTCCAAGCTCTCTGCAAATGAGCTAAGCTAAAAATCACATCACCCAGTTCAACCCACTGTTATTTCAAAGTGCAACCCACATGTGAGAAAGAAGCCTGTGGCAAGCCATTCAAGGTATTAAAACCGTGACTCACTGCCAGACAGAAAAAAAGTATTCTCTGCCCAGAAATTCAGTAACATGTTACTGCTAAAATTAAAAATAAAAAAACTCTCGAAACAGACTTGTGATGAATTTGTATTAATGATGGCATTACAACAGAAATCTGAAAAGAAAAAAGTCGAATTTTCCAGTAAGTGCATAGAACATTAGATAATATCAAATAGCAACAGCAAAACACAGGAGATTGTCCCTGAAAAAATGCTTTCTTTAACTGAATGAAGTCATAGAGTTAAAAGAAGGGAAGGACAGTCTGGCTTTCTTGGCAAGACTGTATTTAAACCAAGTATGGAAGTAGTTTCAAAAAGAGTTATCATATATATTTATGTGTGTGTGTGTGTGTGTGTGTGTGTGTGTGTGTGTATCTCACATATATCTGGAGGGCAGATATATGAGATATATATATCTCAACTATATCATTTCAACAACAGTGACTTTGCCCCCGGGACAGAGATTCTTCCTGGTGTCTCTGGCTCATCAGTAGGATTGATCTGGTCACTAACAGTAACCACAGGGTACTTGGTACTCTGATACTCACCACATTTTACAACAAGACACCCAGTCTCTCTGGGAGCTTACAATCATGTATCAAAAGCACACCAACATGATAAACTAAGGCAACAATACACGAACAGAAATCAGTGTTACTATTAGAATATATCACTTTACCTTTTTTCCATCCAGGTAGTTGTTCAAGATTGGTGAGAACAAGGAAAGTTCAACATGTGCCTCCACAATGTCAAAATTGGTTGAGAAGTTGGAAGATTCATCTAGTCTCTCCGTTGTTTGCATTTGTGATATAAACACACAGTTGACTGTTTGGGAACTGAATTGGTCCCTTTGGATATTGCAGAGTTAGAGTAAGACTTGGAGGAATGATGAGCACACAATTATTTAAAAGGGCAAAAATGAGCATAAAAACATGGTCAAGAATAATGGAGGAAGTCTGGGAGCAAAGGCTACAGTATGTGGTGAAAAGCACAGTTTAATATGCTCACCAGCCAGCTGAGGGCAATTTCAGAGAACACCACCCAAAGAGCTAAGAAGCTTTAATCGCAGACATTCGCTTCATAAGCCAGAGCTCATGATCAACAGCTCACTTCCAGAGCATCGGGGGCTGTTTGAAATGTTGTGCCCACACTTGTCCAGGATACGTTTTCAGAGGCTTTAGGCATGTACGTGATTTAAGCAAGGATTCATAAAATCATTCATTCTCTACATTTCACACCATAATGTGGATGCCATTCTACCATTCACAAAGAAAAATGAAAGACATGATTGAATTGAGGCCTGGAGTTGTCTCAACAGCCTCAGACAATAGGCTGAATCTCACAAAAATGAATCTCATTCTTTCAGGCCTTTGCCTAAATCGTATTTTTTAGCAAGGTCTTACCCAAACTTTGGACCATGTAACATGTCTGTGTGCTCCTGTAGCATCTTGCCCTGTCTCTTTCCTTTTTGCAGATTATAAATTTGTTGAGGGTGAGAATACATCTATCTCATTCACCATTGTATCCCTAGTGCCCACAGCAGTTCCTGGCATACAAGTCCTCGATGATTATTTGTTGCATTAATGAAAGCATCTACAAACCATTATGCATTCAAGATAAGAGCACTGAATGCGTCATTAGAAGACGTAGCAGGCGTGGTGGAGATCGTGATAAGCTAAGCAGCAAGCCGGTGTGACAGCAAGACCTGGAAGCGGATCAGTAATGAGCCAAGATTTCAAAAAATGTTTAGTATGTTGGCCACATAAATAAATTCAAAATTCCACCAAAAAAGGAGGGCATAGCTTTCCTCTTCCTTGGAATTTTGTATCCAGTTCTGGGGAAAATGGCAAGCTGAAATTAATCCACAGGAGAGCTATCATGATCGTGGGGTCTGAGAACCATGAAAGATGTCTGAACACCTGCAACCGATGAAAACCCAAAACTAAGATTCGGAGAGACCTGTAAGCAGTGGTCACATATTTGAAGTGCTGACCTGGAAAGAAAGGATTACACTTTTTATTGCATGCAATTCTGGAGGGCAGAGAAAGGACCAATGCGTATAAATTACAAAGAGGTAAGTTTTGGCTTGATAGAAGAAAAAAAATTCTAATAATTATAGCTATTTAAAAAAATGAAATGTGCTTATTCAGCCTTTGAAAGTGGTGTTATGGAAAAATACTTAATGACAAAGGATGATAAAATCTGGTTCCAAAATATGGATGGTATGATTTTTTTTCAAAATAAAAGTATACACATGCACACACACGCGCACGCACACACACACACACACACACACATACATCTGGGTACATAGATCAAAATGTTAATAGTGGTTATCATGTGATAGTACTATAGATATTTTGGATTTTTATTTCATGCTTTTCTTTCTTGTTTTCTAAAATTATTGCAGTGATGAAGGATTATTTTTCTAATGACAAAAAAAAATACTGTACAACAAAAATTGTTGTTTTGGAACATGGGGAGTTCCTTTTTGCTGAAGGTGTTTGAGAAAAGCTTGTATTTGTTTTTATAACTCTTAGGGCGTCAAAGGATAGCCCTTATTTAGAAAAGAAAACATACCTTAGCTCTACCAGCTTTTAAGTTGTCTTTAGGTTCTGAGAGTCTATTGCACAAAGTATTAATTATGGATAACTATTATAATTATTAATAATATATAACATGTGTAGACATTAATTATTATTATTAATTATTAATAAGAAGTCATAGACTCTCATATTTGTTAGAGAGCTCAGAAGTCATCTTTTCTAGCCAATACAGATGGAATTGAAGAACCTTTAGGCAATAAGTGCAGGTATATGATTGCGTATGTCCAGGAACCTGTTGCCCATTCCAGCATGATCTACCCTTGTAGGTAAGAGACATGTCTGTCCTAAAAACACCCAGCCTAATGGTAGGTGAAGGAATTTAATATATTCCCAAGCGACAGAGGATGGCGCATTCAAGTCTATGGCATTATTACTCCTCTCTGATCTTTCACAGTGAAAATAGAGAAGGGTTCTTCACTTTATTTATACAATATTGTTTCCTTGACTTGAGAATCTCATCTTTTTATAATTTTTATTTTTATTCATTCTTTTGAAAGAGAGAGAGAGCAGGAGAGGGGCAGAGGGAGAGAGAGAGAATCCTAAGCAGGCTCTATGCTCAGCTCTGAGCCTGACAAGGGGCTCAGTCTCACAACCGTGAGATCATGATCTGAGCCAAAATCTAGAGTTGGATGCTTAACCAACTGAGCCATCCAGGTGCCCCGAAAATTTCATCTTTTATTGCTTCAAAGCACAGACTGATTTTTTTTTCCTTTTTTGTGTGTCTTGTGTACTGTCAGCAAATCTACTTTCTGTTTTTCGCTCTACTCAGGATGTCTGAACATTGTTACATAGAGTGATTTTAAGTACAGACCTAAGCAGAACTCAAGACACCTAACTCTAAGGAAACCCTTGGGTAAAGTTTTAAAGTACAGGATACATTTTTCTTGAATACTGGAAGATATCCAAATTCTCCTTGGGCATCCTCTTTCTGCTTCCCTCAGCGAGCCAGCGCCTTTCCAAAGTTTCTTCATTCCGCCACCTTAGAATCAAACTCCACTCTTTGGAAAGAATTCCGAAATGTTTTCAAATCAGAGCCTAGAGTAGAAAACCAATCAACTGATCCTGTTATTGTCTCACATAGGCCCTCCCCTGTGCAAGACCCCATGGAAGAAACGAAGTGATATAAGACAGATCCTATTCTTATGAGCAGACAACTGTGTCGGGAAAACAAACTCATGAATCATGAAATCACAAAGTAATATGTAGTAATTAACATTACAAACAGTAAATGCTATTGGTAAATACTACTTAAGTTCAGAAAATAAAATATAGTTATCTTGAAGCTGACAAATTTACAAGGTGATCAGATGAATGAGGAAGCCATTACATGGTGCACTAGAAAGGCTGGCAGAGGGGTGGTAGAGATTGCCGCCCCAGCAGAACTCCAGAAAACTACCAAACAGGCCTGGTGGAAGGGACCAGTCAGTGCCCTGTGCTACTTAAGTGCCATCAAAGTGTTGTCTGTGGACCAACATCCTCTAGACCACTCAGGAGCTTGTTAGAGATGCGGAATCGAGGCCCCTCCCCCAGAACTACTGAATTAAAATCTGTATTTTAACAAGATCCTTGGATGATCCACATGCACACTAAAGTTTGAGAAGCTCAGGTCTAAACAACGGAAGTCTGCCTACTTTCTTCACACTGGAGCTCTGAGTATATAAAAATGGCTTGCTTTTTAACACAGTTATTACTTTGTCACCTGTGATTGTCAGTTGCAAATTTAGCTCATTGTTTGCCTTTGTTTCTAATTTATTTCCCCTCAATATCTCCTATTCATCAAGGGAGGTGATTAAGAACGGCTGACGTATTTTCAGCTCCAACCCAGTATCCAGGGAACTACCCTATGTTCTACACTAGGGGGTGTGTGAGGACTGGGATTTGGAATCTTCTAGGCCACCTTCTCCTCAATGATTTTTATCAGCTACCGCCCCCTTGCTCCAGAATTGGTTTTCCAACGTCATTACTTGGAAGAATGAGAGCAGTTCCTACAAGCCTCCTCTCTACACTCACAAACCAGGCCATTTCCTCAACCATGGCTGCTTTGTCCACTCGCCACTATAGGCCCATTTGCTTGAGGGACACACATGCCATGATCTATCCACAAGGAGGGCCACCTCTGGAGCATCCTGTGTGGAACCAGGGACCAAGAGAAGGAGAAGCATTGCATTAAATACAAGAGCACATCAGAAGCCTTTCACTCAGTATTGCTGCTTTCTTTTCTGGTGGGTTTCTCATTTTATCCCCTTATGCAGCACTGGGTCTTTGACAGATCTCCTCTTCAGATGCCATGTCAGAAGGCCACAGTCTTTCATCATCTAATTAAAAAAAAAAAACAAAACATTAGAATTCTGTTCTTTCATTTAAAGATATTAAGAGACCCACAGACAGAGAGCACTAAGTGATGTGTGGATGAGGAATATCCAGAATCCTCTCTGGATTCCCCACTAAGTTACTCACTCAACCTTTGGCCTGGAACATAAGTAGAAAATTTAACATTTCATCTCTTTAGGAAGTCTTTCCTTTTCCACAGTGGAACCCAATACTCTCCCTTTGGTTGTGTTCTAGAGAAGGTCTAGTAAAGCCAATTTACTCTGAGTCTACAAAGTTTGTCGTTGCTCATCCACAGTGCCCTCGGCATCTTGGCAGGATGCAACTCATAAATGCATTTTGGAAATTGCTATAAATTTCCAGTGGTATAAGGGTCTTCCGCCTCCAAAAAGCCTTTGTTCTGGTAGGATGCTTTAAACAATAATCTCGCTGCATTTATTCCTAATAGGGCTCTATTTCAAATTTCAAAACTTGTGACTATTTGTATCAGTGTTCAACCCCACACTTTAACAAATTGGAGCCCACTCCAAAGTAAAATTAAAACGGTTTCAAAGACTGACAGAAAAACATTTTTTTTTGGCAGGGAATAACAGGAAGCCAGAAGGAATAGAGGAGAAATCCAGTGGAGAGTGTAAAGCAGTGAGAGACCTTTTCCATATGTGTGGCCATTAAAGAAATTATTACGATTCCTTATGTTGCATATGTAGAACACAGCTCTATCTCATAATAAAAATAGTCTCCTTTTTTTTTTTTTTGCCATTCCTGCAGATATTACCAAAGAATTTGTCCTATAAAAGAGAAATAATATGATGAAGCAACCATATAGAACATAAGAAGTAGGGCCCAGGGCTATACAGTACACCCAGCCGACACCCAGTAATTTCAAGTGGATCACAACACTTGACTTAAATATGCCTGTGACACAGAGTGGGTTTCTTCTGCATAAATTCAGAAATTCAGAACTGGCTTCCTCAGGCTCTTTGTCATAAATATGTAAAATATTTCACGGCACAGTCCCATGGGTCCTAAAACACTCGATCCTCAGTGCTGTTTTATGTGAAAGTGTTTCCCCTTACATACCAGCCCCCTCAGCAAGAGAACATGGCATCTCCAGCATCTCCTGGTTATATTCTAATCAGATGACTAAACAGCCATTCTGTTGACCTTTCCTCCCATTACCTTTGCTTTCATTTCATGATGTCATGTGTTGACCTCAAATGGAGAAAGAAGTTAGATGAAGTACCATTATATACTGTGTACTCATCCCCAAACCTTTTCTGCCCTTTACTCCCAGAAGAACACGGTCGTTGCCCAGTTAACTTCCGTTTAGGCTGGATACTCCTCAAGTCTTCCTCTAGTGAAGAGAATCTGGCTGTCCAGATGAGCCAAGGACTGAAGCAAACACTCCTTTAGCTCATTCATTTCCTCAGGAGTTTAGATATTTTTTTTTTAGTTGGGAAATTCTCTAATTACCATAAATACAAATATTAGTGGGGCTGCATATGCTGTATCAGGCACACAAGAGCCAAGTGCCTATAGGTACTGGGTCTCACCAATAACCATTTTTTTTCATGGTGATAGTTTCTGTTTCTTTAAGTCAGCAAGTAGAAAAGGAACCATCCCATTTGCATTTAAAAAAAAAGTCTAGTGTCCAGTTTTGTATGACCAAGAAGAGAAGGAAAACCATTCTAAGCTGGGGAGCAATGGTAGCAGAAACAGAGAAAGGAAACCAGAGGACTGGGTTCAGAGAAGTGTGAAGAAAGTTATCAGACCCACACAAAGCTACATGTGGCAGTGGCAGGGGGAAATCTTTCTGGATGGGTGGGTAGGACAGTGTAGAGAGTGCCCTGAGAGCTAGATGAAGGGTCATGGTCATAGTGACATAGGCAGTTGGGAACCATGTTGTGACTTTGAGTAGAGTTGAAGCCTGCTGACAAAGGGTAAGTTTAGGCATGCAGATTGGATTGGAGCCACAGATGTCTACAGTGAAACTCAGTGTCTTTTCAAAGTCCTTTTGGTTAAAAGTATCATAAAGCCAGAGAAGTCAGCCTAATCATTAAATAGGAATTTTTTATAAAGATGCAAAGTCATCTTCAGAACCCAATAGAAGGAAGTGTATCCAGGCCTCTTTTCACTCTGCTATCCTCTGTATATTTGCAATTTTCTTTTCCCCCACAGACCAGCTTGTTCTGCTTCTCTCTGCAGATGACCACCTTGCCTCCCAAATGCATGTCTGAGCCAAACTCAGATAATTCCTACGAGAAAGAATATAATTGTGCACCTTGGGTCAGTAGGTGCTCTGATGGAATCCATGATCAAAGTGGAGGGTACTCAGTGAATAAATGGTTACCTGAGTTGATCTTGTGGAGAGGAGGATGATTCCTATAGAAATGTAGTTACATCATGGCCTTGGCAGGGACTCTGAAAAGTGTTTACAATGACTGGCCAGAAGTCTGCTGGTGTATTTCAATCCTACTTGGTGTCAGTAAAAATGAAAAAAATTTATATATAAATATAGGAAATTTTTGTCTTATTCCTGTAACAGGGCCAGTTTAGGACACATGGATTGTCAGCCACGGGCGCAGCATCAGCATAAGGTGGTCTGGGCAAAGCTGAACAGGGAAGAGGCATTTACACAAGACTGCGTGAGATGTTGTGTACCATGCTGGGGTCGGAAGAATTCAAAGACCTATAGAGATTTTCTACTTAGAATAACCCAGAAGATCACATGTGTGCTGGCTTTTTCCTTTAATGTGGAGATGAATGTGGGGTTCTTAGAAAGCTAAGCAAGACCTGACAATTCCCAAAACATGGGAGGAAGAGTTTCCCTCAGTACATTCACAGTATTATTAATCACTTCCCCAAATAGTTACTAAGGTCCTAGTCTGTGCCCTATTGTAGTGTTGAGTTTGGGGCTATCAAGACAAAGAGGCTATCCCTAGGCTGTCCTGGGGAAACTGGGCCCAGCTTTGCAGGAAGTCCCCTCTGGGGTTCTGAAGGGAACTTGATGCCAGGAAGTTTCTAGTCTCCTCTCAGCTTCCTTTCCACAGCTCAAAGGAGCACGTGCTCCTTCCACCCTCCTCTTCTGCCTGCCAGAATTTCCAGATTTGTTCTGTTTTGCAGTTGCATCAAGCCACACTCAATTCCAATCCTAGCAGAAGGCATAAATTAACATTTTATTATGTGTACTTATTAGGGTCTCTTAAAGTAGACATGCAAATGTAAGGCTCCCATAGTAAATTACAGCATACCCAGATTAACTGAAAATAAGCCAGGTTGTCCTGGCCAAGCCCTTGGAAAGCAACACCTCGCTGAGCTATCCTGGGATAGACACTCACCTCAGCTTCTGCCCCCAGTTGTTTACCCTGGCAGTTGGCCATTTCCGGCTCCGTTTGGCACCCCAGACCTCTCTGTCCAGCTGCCATTGGCTCATATGACTCCTGGTTGACTTTCATTTACAAGGAACCAATTTCACAAGCAGCTGTAGGTGAGCCTTTTATAGGCCTCTGGCGAGTGAGCGAGAGGCCTCGGGGCCTTCTCCTTCAAGCAGCTGGACAAATACATCTGCCTTGGCCTTCCACAGGGACCAGGCTGTTTTGAGGCTGCCCTTGATTGGCTCTTCTTATTACTGTGCCTTTAATTCTAGCTAATAGCTCTTAAAACCTTATATAACAGGAACTTCAAGCTAGATGGAGTTTGATTTGATTTGGCTTGGCTCTAGTGGAGGAATTAGTAAAACCAAAAGTGAGAACTACTTGATATACCACTCATAGTTCTACCAGGTTGACTTTTAAGCTACTCTAAGGTATTTCTTTCCTAAATGCTGATTTGCTCATACATTTTTGTGCATTCACTGGGGAGACGTGGACTGGGGAAGAAGAAAAGAAACTTTTCGATGGCCCCTTGACTTTTTGAGATTCTCTTTTGTATCCCTTGTATTTGATGTTATAAACATCTGCCTTCTTGTGAGCCTATGCGGGCAGTCCCACCCAGCAGTGAGAGAAGGCAGTAAAGGAACCGAAGACTAGAGGCTTCCATAGCTCCTCCACAGGCTTTGGCCATTGATTGGAAATCCTGGTTCTAACCTCAAACGTGAGAGAGTTGGATTCCAGGGGCAGCCTAAGCAATTGCAGGGTGTAATGTTGGAGCCTCCTCACCTTGGAGGTTATGCCCAAAGCCACCTTCTAGTGGGTCCTGTGTAGTGAGGGTGTCTAGAATTGCCCCCCGATTCCTGCCCCCTGCTTCCAGGTGAAGACTGTATGAATCCCCCCACCCCCCACAACCCCTGTGGTTCTCATGAAGTGAACGTGCTGTTTCCAAGTGCTCAAGGACACTGCTGTCCACAGGAGTGCCAGTCGGCAGGTCCTGGTTTTCCCCTGCCATGTTGCTCTGCTTGATTTTTACTTCCAAGCAGATGTCTCTGAACCTCCCTCCTCCCTTCTCCCACCTCTACTCCAGCTTTTCCACTTCCTTTCTGTCCTGATTTCACTCAGTTTTTCTTAACATCTCATTCATTTCACCTCTCTGCTCTGTAGAGAGCTATGAGCGGTTCTTACCTTCCCCCAGTGGCATTTAAAGTGTTTCTTAGTGCAAAACATCCTATTCATTGCCATAGAAACAGGAAGCTCAGTGTGGAAGAAAAAGAAAAAAAGAAGTCTGGGAGTCTGAGCTTTGCAATTCTGTTATTTTGCCCAAATCCATAAATGGCAACGTGCTGGGAGGCATGCAAAAGCCTGCTCACCGCTGGGACAAGAGAAGTCAGGGCCTCCCATTCTAGGAAACTGGGCACATGTTTTAAACGCTGGTTTAAGCCCAGAGAGAGCCAGCTTAGGCAGCAAAGATCTCTGCTTTTCCCTCCTATCGGAGCTCCCAGCTGAATCGAGAAAAGTCAGACAAACCTGCATTCTATGATCATGTCTGTGTCTCAGGAGCTGCGGCACCCAGGACATTTGCTGGACCCCTCGCAGCCTTCCCAGCTGTAGAACAAACATCCCCACAGCCTTCAGGTCAGGATCACATGAAAGCATGTGGAGTTGCAGCCTCTTTGCTCCCCTCGATGGACTCACCATTACCTCATCACACCCTTGGACAGCACTGAGTTTAGATGATCTGTACATCGGGCCATCTCTCAGATATAAAACCAGAAGAACTTCACATTCACATTGTTCCTAAAATAAAGTCAACGAGCCACAGTTTCCCTCGATAGGCAGTAAAATGTGTTTAATGTTTACATCTTCATGAAGAATCTTCAAACCATTGATTTCAAAGATGTATCTTCAGCTTACCCTCAACTCTGCCCTTTTCTTCTGGGTCCTCAAGCACGCAGGGCCATTATTTCTATGCTGACAATGGGCCAGCTGACTGCATAGACTGGAGCTTCAAGCTCAGGACATGAAGTTTGCTGGTTCAGTCTCTATGGAGCAGTGAGTTTCTCAGAGGCAATCTATATTCCATTTCCAGAAGTGCACCCTACTTTCAAGCAACTGCCTGTGATCCGACTGTGTTTTCTCAGATTCTGTATCTGTCTAGTTGGTATCCATTAATCACAAGCTGAACTAGGGGCCAAAGCTGTTTATATCTCCCCTGTGATCCAGCTTTTGCAGGGGCACAAAAATCATATTAGAGACTCTCCAGCCAGTTCTGAGCCCATACCCCAGCCACCTCTCTTGATTAATGCTCACTCACCAAACCAATGTTCCCTCTGCTCTAAATCACCCAGACCCAGGTACAAGGTAACTAAACACCACCCTTCTAGCCGAAAGCCTCTGGATATCATTCAACCCAGCCAATCCTAAGCCGTTGGCCCTGCCCTGCTCTGCCCTGCCCCTCCCACGGAAAGCACAAGAAAGGCTCTGGGCTATCCTTTCCCCTGGATCCTACATCTGACTCCTGATCAAACCTGGTACTTTCCCATGTGGCCCTGCATGACATGGCATGTCCCCTCCACTTGAAAACTATAAGCAATGAAAATCTTTCAATAGCATTAGCCTCTCTGTGCCATCACCCGATCACCTTTATAAGTTAAGACCCAGGCAGAAATCAACTTTGCCCACACCGGTTTTTTCAGCTATAAGAATATCCTGGTAAGGAGATGTAACTGTCTCATCGCATATACGTCACAGCTGTGGAAGGACCGTCCCGAGGCATGTTTATTGGTGCCAGTTCAGCAGCATCTTCATCTATAAATAGAGTGACCATATGTCTCACTGTGCCCTGTAGAGTCCGAGTTTATCCACCAACCTGGGCAATTAATAGGGCCCTCGTTCACTCCCAGAGCAATCCTAGTTTAGAATGTATATCATACAGTTACCCTAATACAAAGCACCAAAAATTAGTCACCCATTAAATAGGTAAATGTCTTTGTTAGAGAGGACTAATTGCAATGTAAACACTTAGTCCCACATTTCCACTTGAGGAAAAGGTCTAAATGAACGTTGCAGACTTTCTAATAATATAAGTGTTTGTCTTCACGTAATATGCAAGAAGTTAAAGAGAAAAAACCAGCTGCATGAAGTATATACACAAAGCAAAGAGATGAATCATGATTACTCCGAGGTTTCGTTCGTGAGACCTGAGCGAGATAGTGGTACCGTCCGCCATGTCTGAAAAGTTGGATAGGGATAGGAGTCACTATGCGCCAGCCAATTGTGCCGCCTTCTCCATGTGTTGTTTTTATTTATTTTTTAAGGTTTATTTATTTATTTTTGAGAGCGAGCGAGAGAGAGACAGAAAGAGAGTGAGTGGGGGAGGGGTAGAGAGAGGGAGAGACAAAATCCCAAGCAGGCTCTGTGCTGTCAGCAGCAGAGACCCACACAGGGCTCAAACCCACAAACCATGAGATCGTGACCTGAGCCAAGATCAAAAGTTGGATGCTTAACTGACCGAGCCACCCAGGCACCCCTCTCCATGTGTTTTAATGTTTAGTACCTGAGACTAGATGTAGGCACTCAATCATCCCACAATATATTTTGTCTCTAATAAGTTCTGGAATTTGTTCTAAATGCCAGGGATACAATTAGAACCAGCTTCAGTTTCTATCCTCAAGAAGCTTATTCTATAAAGGGAAAAGTTAGCATACAGAAGTATTGCAAAAGGTGTGAGGACAAGCTATTACAAGTCCATTTAAGAGAAGCACTTACCCTAGTCCTGGGAGCTATAAGTCACTTTTCAGTTTAAATTTGGAGTGCGTGGGGAGTGCGTTGTGGGGAGAGAGGAGAGTGAATTATAAGACCCTTGTAGTAGCTGAACCTATGATTGTAGAGCCCATTGGAAGGTTCCAGAAGCAAAAGGCCAGTATCCGAGGGTATTGGAACATCAGTCTAGGGGTACAGTCTAATATCGAGCATCCCAATAAACAGGATATAATGACACCTGAATGCTATGAAGGTCTGGCCACAAGTCTTAGCATTTTTTGACATTGAGAAATGAGGAATGTTCAGTCCCTAAGCAACCTACATTATTCCTTAGGCTCTAGGACTGGTGCTGATAGCTGCCCTTAAGATCATCAGCCTCAGTTCCGTGGAGGGAAAGGATCAGCTGTGTCACAGGGACCACTTCTTTGCCATTCTCCCAGGGATGTCTGTCGAAGGCCATTTATAATCAAGCCCTAAAAATCTATGACACGCAGCTGCACTGTGATGGCATATACGTCAATGAGAAAAATTCATGATTTAGGAATGCATCTGAACTATGTTTTGCTTCTCCACACCCTAGTCAGATGCAGGGTTGTTTTGGTCCTCTACAGAGTTATAAATAAAGAGCCGGCTCTAAAGATTTGCTGAAGCAAACCCGAGGCTGGAGGAGCAATCCTTCTTAATTGACCTGACTTGCACAATGTTTTTGGCATATGGTCTTGCTCTCCCCAGGCAAAGAGAAGTCCTATAAAAAGAAATACATAATATTGGCCCTAGCATTATTTTGGAGTCCTGGAATGTCAGACACAGAAGGAACATTAGAGATCTTTCTGCCCTACACTTTTATCTTAAAGCTGAAGATGCCAGACATTGTAGAGCCATTTAATGGAAGTCCTCAGCTGGGATTCTTTTTTATTTCAGGAGCAAACACAATTAGATTCAACACCTCGGAAACCAGAATTCTGTTATATTGCTGAGGTATAGGTAGTGATCTCTATTGTATGATTAGTACACTTAGACTATTCTGTACCTCAAAGCATTCAATGCCTCAAAATATAGCCCCCGGGATCTCCAGGGCCCATCATGAGGCATATCATTAGTGTTCCCTACTTGGGATCCCTTCTCCTACCCATTATCAAATTTCCTTCTTATGCTCCCTGTTATCAGAGCTATGGCAGATAAGAACTGGTCTGATAAACTTATTCATCCCGAGATACTCACGTATGATAATATTCTTTTTTTTTTTTTCAGTTTATCTATTTATTTTGAGAGAGAGAGACTGTGAGCAGGGGAGGGGCAGAAAGAGAGGGAGAGAGAGAATCCCAAGCAGGCTCCGCACTGTCAGCACAGAGCTCCGTATGGGGCTCAAACTCACGAACTGTGAGATCACTACCAGAGCGGAAATCAGAAGTCAGACGCTTAACTGACTGAGCCACCCAGGTGCCTCACATCTGATAATACTCTAATGAGAGTAAATTCATAAAATATTTACCTACTGAATCACATTTAAAAAACTAGAAGCCAGGATTTTTTAGTGTGAAGAGCCAGGCATTGCACTGACCATTTTAAATATATCAGCTCATTTAGTCATGACAACTCTACAAAATATCACATTATTCCTATTCTTTGGATGAGGAAAGTCAGGTTAGGACTGGTTACTCAATGTCATATTATTAGTAAGTGGCAGTAATGGGATTTGAACCCAGGCTATTTGAATTCAAAGTCTACGTACTTTATCACAGTACCTGCAATGAAGCAGCTACTCCATGAATTGTGAGGACTACAAACAATAAAACAATGACAATGGCGTGTCTGCTATCGTGCATTTCCCCAAGGCACAAATTATGACCCTTTCGATTATGACAAATTCACGTCCCTTTCATTAGCCTTTGTGTTGAGAGTTTAACTAAACTACTCTCCATAATGCTGCTGCCTTGGCATCCATTTGGTGTGGCCAAGTGGCCTGCGGGGGCCCTGGACTGATACAAGCCCCTCATGCAAGCACGTGCCCTAGACAATAGCTCTCAGAGTCACAGATAAATACAAATTCCTCATGTGACTCCCCACACCACGCTGGTGATAGTCTCCCCCACCTCCCAGGGCCATCCCCTTGTGCATCCCTTAGATAAGACCCCCATGAAGCTCCTTTTGGTTTGAATAGACCAGATAAGCCTTAGCCTGGGAACCCCAAAGCACTCTATTCCGGGACCCTCACAAAGGCGTGAACCTCAGGTCCTGCCTTGCTCTCTGCCTGCACCCTGCCTTGGCCTCCCACTGTGGTCCCTGGAGGCATACCATGTAGCTCCTCTAGGACCTGTGGGTAAGAAACTTCTCTCTTTCAATTCCCTTGTGGGTTTTGCTGAACCTGCGGCTCACCATCCAACACCCCAGGGTACTGCTTAACAAATGTTCATTCGACAAAGTCACAGCCCCTCTGCTTCTACTTTCTCAGAAGCTTCCTGGACTCTCCATTCACTGGTTTAATACTGATTATTTGGGTAGATAGTTCAGTAGATACCAGCGGCCAGTAAAGACCTCTTTGACTCAAATCTGCCTCCACTTTTCCAAGAAGAAGTGCAACATCTGCTTCCATCTTCCCTGCCCTGTTTGTAGTTGGATCATCTTCATAACTGTCATTACTGATCTGTTTCCTCCCTTGGGATTCTGCTTATATGCCACAGGCCCCTGGAAACAGTGTCTGTCACAGCAAAGGGCTGTGAACTGGCCCTAAACCACACTGGCAACCCCATCACCCCTTGAGCTTCCCCTTTCCTCACTCCTAGCTCTACTCTGCTAGTTAACTTCTTCATCTGCAGCCTGAGAATTTGTGCTGTGCAAAGGAGCACAGGACAAATCCCGGAACACACTACACATTTGACTTTCATGAAGAGAACAGTAACCTCTAGGCCCAGATGTGCTCAACGTCTGAGAAGGGTCCCATTGCATCAGCCTCCCTGAGACACTCAGCCACTCTGGCACCACCACACATGGCCATACTGCCTGTTGTGGTGGGGGGTGGGGGGGTTACCATCTCTACCCATCTCTGGAGCTTCTGCAGCTGCCTACATTTCTTTAATCCAATCAAAGCTACACTGTCCTGTTTCTTTTCTCATCATGATGAGATTGCCAGAAGCAAGATATTCATCCTTTCTGGCAAACCCATCTCTCTCAAGCAAGACCATCTCTGAGGCTGCCTAGCTTTCCTTACCTGTCTAGACTGTCCAGGGACTGTCTCAGGTAAGACCCCACTCCTTGGTACTTTCCCATATCATTCACACTCTCTCACTCTTTCTAAAATCCTTGGGGGCAATTCAGTGTCCTTGATAATGTCTTGATTGTGAAGGAGAGCCTCACTTCCCACCATGTAATAGAAGGGAATGGTGCATAAAGGCCGAGCTCTATCCACAACACTCAACCAAGGACCTACTCTCTTGTTTTCTCGAATAAGCCACCTCTAAACCCTCTCTAGGAAAGACAACACTTAGAAGTTCCCTGTGCAATTTTTGCCGAAATTATAATTCCATTTTTTCTTTGAAGGTAGGCAGAATTACCACCACCACCACCACTCCACACACAGAGATGTTCACATTCTAATTCTAGAAACCTATGGATAAGATTATCTTACCTGGCAAAAAGAACCTTGTGGGTGTGATTCAGTTAAGCATCTTGAGATGGGGAGAATTGATGAGACTATCCATGTGTATCCAGTGTAATCACATGGGGTTTTTTAACAACAGAGAACCTTTCCCAGCTGTGATCAAAGAACAATAGGGAAATAGAGATGAGACATTGCTAGCTTTCAAGATTGGGGACAAAAAAGCTGCAAGTGAAGGAATGCAACCTCCACAAGCTGGAAAAGCCAAGAAAACAAATTCTCCCTTAGACCTTCCAGAAGGAGCACAGACCTTCAGACACCTTGATTTTACCCCCAATGAGACCTGGGTTGGCCTTCTGACCTCCAGAAGTGTAAGGTAATAAAGTTGTAGTGTTTTAAGCTACTAAGTTTGTGGTAACTGGTTATGGCAGCAATAGAAACCTAATATAGGCTGAAAAAAGAGTAACAGGCAATTCAAAGCCTTTGTCTTCTCAGAGTCCCATTAGACTAGACATTAGCAAATGACTCCCTCTCAGCTGGCACTTATCTTTCAATAAGCAACTGTTACAACAACTATGAAAAATACCAAATAAATTTCAAGAAAGAAAGAAAAAATGTACAATGTCATCATTATCCAGGCTACTGAGGAATGTATAGTGCTATGGATAGAAAAGGGCATGGACTGGTATATGTTAACTCCTGAGATCATTTTCAATGCAAACTGATAAACTTAACATGAAAGTTCATTTTTTTATTACAAAGTACATGAGTACATTACAGAGTTAGGAATTTTGTTTGTGAGGTTCTGAAAGACATAAAATGGCGCTGAAGAACTTTTGAGATTGTTTGGAGTCAGGGCATCTTGGATGATCTCAACTCACTATTGAACCTGAAAACTTGTTCACAGACCCCTGAGAACTCCATATCGTGGTGTTCAGTGATTGTGTAAAGTCCAATCTCCAAACTCTTCCAGGAGAGAGAATGTGACTCAGTGCTATCCCAGTATGTAATGAAGCTTCACCAAACTGGGTCAAGAGCATTTAAAGCAAGTGTCAAGGTAACTGATGCTTCCTCTTATCATTAGTGTTTCATTTTATATCCTTTTTCAAACACTAAAAAAGTGATTTTTCAGGGGTGTCTGGGTGTCTCAGTCAGTTAAGCGTCAGACTCTTGATTTTGGCTCAGGTCATGATCTCACAGTTCATGGGATTAAGCCCCATGTCGGGTTCCATGCTATCAGTAGAGCCTGCTTGGGATTCTCTCTCTCCCTGTCTTTTTTGCCCCTCCTGTGCTTGTTCTCTCTCCCTCTCTCTCTCTCTCCAAATAAATGATAAACTTAAAAACAAATAATTAAACAAATAATTAATAAATAAGCCATTTTCCCTTCTTCCCTGCCTCCAGCCTTGAATACGGCTTTAAAAAGTTTCATATTCCCTCTTACTATTTACTTTTATTTATAAAATTGTGAAAAATTGAGTCAATAAAAATTCCTGCCATTTACTGAGTAACTACTATGTGCTAAGCACCTGACATTCACTGTCTCATTTAATCTCTTAACTAAGGGTTATTATTCCTATTGATTGGAAGGTGAAACCAAGACTCGGGAAATTCAAGTAACATGCCCAAACTCACAGAGGAGAGAGGTGGCAAAAGTCAGAGCACCTTCCTTCCTTAGTCAGAGGCCTTTTAGTTTCATATATTATTCTCCATGTTTCTTGAACGTGAAATATTCACATTAAATGGATCAGTAACTGGCAAGTCCAGTGTTAGGTCATGAGTCCATTTCCCCAACCCAGGTTAGGGGTTCCCCAGAGCAGCACACAAAGAGGTTTCCGTCTACAAGATGGACAAACACAGAATTAATAAAGTTTTCCTTGTTTCTCAGTGTGGCTTCTGTCACTCTGTGATTACCTTTCTTTTGTGAGGGGTCCTCCTTAGAACCCTAGAAGGGTAGAAATACCTACATGACTTGAAGGTACCTATCACAATTGAGGGTCACAATTAACTCACCATTTCTATCAGGTAAGAAAACAATGTTGTTTGGTTACTAAGATAGAACACCTCATTCTTTACTTTGTTGCTTTAGTTTCATTGAAATAATACCATTTCAATAAATATTCAAAAATTATCTTATTAAATATTTTATTGAATTTCAAAAAAACTATTTTGTTGGGATAGTTTTAAAGAAAGAGTATGCTGATGCCATGTAAATTGAACAACTTATTCAGTCAAGAGAGTTAGCCCCCAGATACTCCCTCTCCTACCATTTACCCTCCACTCCGCATCAAAACAGTCATTGCATAGGGGTTTTCTACAGCAATGATTGCTGGAGAATAATTCCTAACTCATTCTCCTTTCTGAGCTTTCCTTTAGCTGTCTTACTTCTGCTCCTTCTGTGATTTCAGAAACCATTTTTAATTTCCTCAATTTGCTGTAGAGTTGCCATGATGTTATGATATCCTTGTGAATCACATTACAAGCCCTGGAGCCCTTTCAGATGGGTAGATTTACACAAAGAATTGGTAATAATAGTATGATTGCATCGGCTGGCTATAGAAATGACCAAGCATAAAGTAAAGGGAATTGGTTTCTTTCTGTTTCCATTCACTAAGGAGCCAACTTTGGCTAATTTGTATGGTAATAAATATCTGTAACAGTTTACCACTTATACCGGTATATAATTAATATAATACAATTGTTCTTCAATCTGTCTATGGTAGTAGCTAAAAGAAACAGGAGAGGTGATGAGAAAAAACTGACTTTTTTTTTTAGGATCATATTTACAGGCTCAGAAGAATCACAAAGACCATGTGCAACATACCTATAGTTGGATCAAAATAGAAGAGTAATGGCTTGTGAGGAAGTAAGTCACTTCTTGTGGAGGTTATCCTAATGCAAGGAATAAAAAAGAAAGCAATTGATCTGGGATCTGGCCTTTGGTTTTCTGATTTAGGGTTCAGGGGTAGAAGTAAGAAAACCTGTATTCTATTCCTGTACTTGGTACTCACTTTCCCAGGGTCTTTTAGGGATACAAATAATGAAACAGCAGGGGATTGTAAGCAAGAAGACACAAACTTCCTTCTAAAACATTGGACAAGATTGGGATGTTCTACAAACTAACAGAGAGTGAAATTCAGGAAAGATGATATTGGCAAACAAAAATCTTTATGCGAACTCAATATCAAAAAATCTAGCTACCTATAATTTGCCTCAAAAATGCCTGAAGTGAAATGTAAGAACTATAAACAAGACTGATGAAAAATAAATTGTAGAATTTGCAGGTGCTGGTCTAGGTGCAATCAGACCTCAAACACATCAGATTTAATATCAAATTTCTTGATGCAAAATATTCCCCAAGGGAAGATGAGAAAACCTTAGTATATTAAAATTAAAAATATTGTCTTTATTATAAGGGCAAATGATACTTGCACATATAGAATCTTATTGGAAGTTATTATTTTCCCCAAATATCAGGGTTTCTAATGTCTATCTCAGGGTAATGATTTTGCTCTCATTTCTAAAGTTTACCAAAAACATTACAAATTATCTTGAATGGGCTGTAGGGTGGGAAGATGAAGGCAAGATACTATTATTTTTTTCAGGTATTGACCAAAAAATAGACAAAGATATGTTGAGTGATATTTTCAAGATCATATGTTAGACTTTTACTTCTAGCTAAGATAAAGTAGTTTGCACTAGACCAATTATTCTGGGAAGAACAAATAGAAAACTCAGATAAAATGTAAAGAAAAACAGCAATAACAACAGCTGTCTGACTGAAGGCATTGGAAAATGACTGAAGCAACCAGGAATTGAAGGGCCAAGATCAAGCAGAGTCAAAAAAAGGGAACCACAGAGAGCTGAGATGATGTTCTTCAAACAGCTTTTCGCCTCAAGGCAATTGCTAGTTTTTGACTTGGAATTAGAGGCTAACAATCTACCCAGAGAGCTGTGGCTGATAAGCAGAGAAACAAAGTTTCTGGAAATCTCACAAGGGTGCAGACAAAAAAGGGGAAAAAAAAATTGAGAGCAAAGGGGAGGTTGGGAGATTGATTGGCCAAAGTATCCAAAACTTGAAGTAACAGAATCCTGAAGAGAAGGAAAGCATGGAGAAGCACATTAGATACTCATTTTCTCCCACAGGCATATGCTAAATCCTTAAACTGCTAAGGACAAGAAGCGAGGCAGGAAATCACAGAAAATCAGAGGAGTTTTGGCCTACTCGCAGAGTTGAAGAGACAAAAATAGGAGAATACAACCTGACAAGGAGAAGCCCAAGTCAATACTCTATGCTCAGGAGGGACTCCTGGGAGCCATACCACGGTTGAGGAGCTAACCAGAAGTATATGTAACTTTCCAGACTTCAACCCAGCCTCAAATCTGTTCAGTTGCTAACTGAATCAAAGTGATCAGCTTCTTCCCTGAATACATATGAAAAGAGAGGGTAAGCCCCCTCAAAGGAAGAGAGTGCCTCCACAGTCTTTCATATAGAATATATAGCATTCAATCAAAAATTATGGTCCTATCAAGGAAAAGAACCAAGAGGAAAAAAACAGGTAATATAAACAGACCCACAAATACTACTGTTATTAAAGTTATTATACTTGAACGTTTAAGGATATGATTAAAGTGACAAATTAAGAAAATATAACTCAAATATAGTCCAACATGAATATATTATCGATAAAACATAAGTTAAAGATGGAAAATTTTTACTTCTCTGGTTTTCTACTGGTATTTTAGAAAGAATTAAATGAAAATTATAGAGTAGAAAAATAAAATACTTGAAATTAAATACCCAGCACATAAACTGCAATTTAACAGCAGTTGGGACTCAGCAGCTATGTGGATTAGTGAAGGAAAATAGGGAAGTAGAAAATCCACTTCCATCTTTCTGTATGGAAAATACAGAAAGAAATATGTGATAGATAATCTTATGGGTAAAAATGGCCAGGCCATCCCGCCCAGATATTTGATCAAGCATTATTCTGGATGTTTATAAGAGGGTGGTTTTTTGTAGATGAGAATAACATTTAAATTACAGAACTTTGAATAAAGCAGTTTGCCTGACATAACATCAGTGGGCCCCATTCAATCAGTTAAGGAAGGCAAAGACTGACTTCCCCTCAGCAAGAAGGAATTCTGCTGGTGGATGGCTTTCAGACTTGAACTACGATGTCAGTGCTCTTCCTTGGGTCTCCAGCATGCTGGCTGGTTTACTCTGCAGATATTGGACTTGCCAGCCTCCATAATTGGATGAGCCAATTTCTTGAAACAAATCTGTCCATATATCTATGCATATTGCATTGGTTCTGATTCTCTGTGAAAGTTGACTAATTTAGAACATGAGAGACACAGAGGCACAGGAGAAAGGTTTAAAATGTGTAATTAAAATGCCAGAGGTAAGGAGAGAGTGATAAATGGGGGAAAAAGACAATTCACAAAAGCTCCTGGCATACACATATATATTTTATAACAAATTAGTTATTACATTAAATATAAAGGGATTAAACATTCCTATTAAGGGGCAAAGATTGTCCAATTGAATTTTTAGAAATTTATGTACAGGGACTGATCTACAAAAAAAAAATGAGCTCTGTTGTCAGTCAACTCTATTTTCTATGACAATATTTCTTCAGTCTTCCTTAGCTTGTATAAGAATCTTCTAAGAGTCTTGTTAAAACACAAGTTCCTGGGAAACATCCTCTAGAGGGTTGAGGATTCGAAGGGTGATCATTTGCATTTCTATGAGCTTCCAGCTTCCAGGTCATGCTGTTGCTACTACTCTTTAAATGCTAAAACCATTTTGTGCAGCTATTATCTACATGATGATAAATGTAGATTCACAGAGGCTGTGGTCAAGATCTGACCCTTCTCTTTCTTATGAGCTCATATGAGAGGTGAAGTCAGAAGAACAGATAGGCCCACGTTTTGAGTTTGGGTAAGACCTCACTCTGCGTTATTGTTTTGCAAAGATATAGCACATGGATACGACCATCTTCATCTTTTCCACAAAGAAAATAAGACTCTCCTAGTCAGCTACACCAATCTCTATATTAAAAGGGAGCTCTCACAGTGCAAGATAAAATTATGATCTCATTTCACTAAAAATTCTGCTGATACCACTATTAAGCCAAAATGGCACCAACCATTATCTTCATGCTTAAAAATGCACCAATGCGTAACCAATCATGTCATGTATGTTTTATCTCCTCATCTAAATTATACACTATATGAGGGAAGGAGTCATCTCTGCCATTTTTTTTGTTTTTTTGGTATCTTCCCAAACATTAAGCACAACAGTCTCCTTCAATGAATTATGAAGACTAAGAGGCAAGGCAATCACTAGGAATTAGCACGGAGTTAACCTAAGTTTGCCTTCTGCCCTACCCAGCGTTCCCATGTATCTTATTCATCACCCCTCACCAGCAACACCCACCTGACTCATAGCAACGCACTCAGGACTTCCACTGTGGCTGATGGAAGCCTCATGCTACCAAAACCTGAGTAGGAAATCATTAATTAACCTCCTACATTTACAACTATTCAGAGAGCATACCAAAATGACGGCACACTCCCTGCCATCCCCATGTGGCAGCAACATTCAACAGTGAGAGTCCAGACCCTCCAGCTCCCGAGTACAGCAGACAAACCAGAGAGAGTTGCTGTCGGAAGGTCAAACCCCTTCAAATTATATTTGTAAGTGACCATCTAGCTGGTTCCTGGCAGGCCAGACAGCCTTTTCCTGACTTCAACTCAGTCAGTCCAGGCCTAACTGAAACCAAGCCTCCGAGACTGTTTTTTGTTGGCTCGAAGCCGGTTGCTTTGTTTAATTGTTGTCTTTATGGGTGCCAGGCACTGTGGTGGACACTTATGACTAACACCTCACTTATTTGAATGATACCAGTTATCAATGGTTTCATCAGGTAAATGGCACATATCATAAACAAACGATAAAGCAAGATTAATGTGTAAGTTCTGAAAGAAACAGTCTTAAGATGGATTTCAATTTTATTTCCAGAGCATGGCATGAAAGTCAAACCCTTTTCTTTTCTTTTTTTTTTTTAGCAAGAGAAGGGAGATTACATGCCTCTTCATTTAGGGTTAGAAGGACCCCAGAAATATTAAACTAACTTATAAGATCCAACAAGCTTTTCTCCTTAAAGTTAAGTATGTCTGCTTTAAGAAAACGGATATCTGACCCCAGGTAATATTTTATTTTTTGGAACCCTGCTGAATTGGGAGTAAGCATTCTTTCAGGCCAAAGAAAGTCCTGTGAGATCTTTCTTGAGACAAGTATATTGGTTGAGAGCTAAACAGCTGTCCCTCAAGTAAGCATTTAGAGTTATGGAGATATCCAGGAGAACCAGGGAAAATGAAGAGAAATGCTACTTTTCATTTCTAGTTATAAAGAATGTATGACTTGTTTGTGTAACTTGTTTTTATAAGCCTATCTGGAATATAGGGGACCTACGGGATAGTACTTCCAATAGGCAGTGAATACTTCGTATAAATATGGACCTCCTCCTTCTCAAAAATAAGTAACGCCAGTTGTTTCTATCCTGCTTCCTCACGGGTCTCTCTCCAAGACCCTGTTCCCAGATTCCCGGTCCTGAAGTCACTACCTATGGGATATCACCTGCCACAAGGTGTTAACCCTCCAGACCACTGAGTACCTGGTAGTCACCAAACCTGACTGACCATTCACTGCCTGGCTGTCCTTAGAAGGAGGCACAATGCACTCCCAAGACCTGTATCTTTCCACGCCCTACCAACGAATGCATAGCATTTCCAAGTTTTTATCACTCCTAGTCTGTCTCACTGTATCTACTACCTCTTAAGCCTGAAACATCAAACTCAGTGTGCATGTGTATATATGTGCATGTGTGCATGCATTTGTACTCAGAGAATAATACAGTAGAAAAGACCTGAACTAATTAGTGCATATACTTTCGACCTTCCTCTTTATATCCTGCGGATTCCGTGGAATCACTTCAAGGTTAGGGGAGGAGATGAGGAAACCCAAGGGGCTTCAGGTCCTCCCAAAGCCCCACAATCAGTACAGCTTCCTGACAATCAGATTTATATATTGACTTTTATAGTAAGCATGCTTTTGAGGAAAGGGTACCCTCACTGTAAAAAGGCGGGTAGTGTTGAAAACCAGATATTTACTTCAATCCCCTTTGTTCTACAGAAGAGTGAATCAAGAAGAAATGAAGGTTGTCCCACAATCACATAGCTATTTAGCTAGAGTTGGAAGTACAGCTGAGGTTGCTTGATTCCCAAGTGTGCGTTTTCTATGTACCATCCAGCAGGGAGAAAGGGGAAAAAAAACATACTGTGTGCTTATTGCATGTGTTAGTGATCAGGATATGTCTTGATGACAATCTAGGGTTTAAGTGGCAAACAAAAATATGGGAGTGGAATGTCCCATTCTATAATGTGTCCCAAACACATTTCAGGAAAATCAGAGAGTAAGCAAAGGGTTGAAGTCCTGGGCTAAGGGAGATTCTTTCTAGACATGTTTGGTAAGCCACAGCCTACGTCTCATAGCATAAAGAAGCTGCACGAATCCTAAAGAGCCCTTAAAGGAAGTTCCCCATTGGGAACATAATGAAGATGCACCGTATAAACCAGCAGCGTTTGGAGTTTTCTGCTTCTCAGTTATTTATTAGGAGTGTCCATAGGATTGTGGCAAGGCTTATGAACAGAACGTCAGCTTTATCTTATCAATATCATTCTAGTGAAGAAAGCTGCCAAAGTCCAGTGGAAGGGTCTTACTAATCAGAATCTTTATATATCCAGCCTTGCAGAATCAAACCGTGAAGGGTTCTCCTGAGTTTTAGATTTTTATTTTGTTGGCAATCATGGATACATATTAGAATCACCTAGGGAGTCTTAACTATACTGATGCCCAGGCTCAACCCAGAAGAATTAAGAATTTCTGCAGGTAAGCCTAACATTTTTTTTTATTTTGTTAATGTTTATTTATTTTTGAGAGAGAGAGAGAGAGAGAGAGAGACAGAGTGTGAGTGGGGGAGGGGCAGAGAGAGGGAGACACAGAATCCGAAGCAGGGTCCAGGCTCCGAGCTGTCAGCACAGAGCCTGATGAGGGACTTGAACTCACGAACTGTGAGATCGTGACATGAGCTGAGATCAGACACCTCACTGACTGAGCCACCCAGGCGCCCTGTTATTTTTTAATGTCCCACGTGACTTTAATATACCACCAAGGTCAAGAGCTACAAAGTCAGAGGGTTCAAAAGAACCCAAAAGGTGAAAGAAGAGGAATGAGAGGTAATGAGAAGTTACTATGCCCGAATGAGCCAAAATGACCCGCTGTCCAAGCAAATCTCCAGGCTGAGTGACCTGTGTCACTTAACAGAACCCTGCTAGGAATATGTGGCTACCATGTCACCACCCCGGATGTCTCACTGTCCTAGTGCGTCTCCCTCTCGGGGCAAACCTACCTCTAGAACTCTGCCTATTGCACCGCTACCCAATCCTCACTCACCACTCCTGCTTCCACTTCCAGCAGATACTACCTTTACCTCCCGTCCACCAAAAACAGCCAAACCTCCCATTCAGAAGACACGTATGTTTCTCCACCACGGGTAAACGAGAGAACTTTACCACACACTACTGGTTTTTATGAGGCCCTAAGAGAATCCTTCTCACAGGTCGTGCCCACCTATAAGGGGAACAGAGACCCTCCTGGGAACAGATCTTCCTTCTTGACTGAATCCATGTTCAACTCTTGCATTTTCCAAAGATACGGCTGCTCGCAATAGCCACAATGGCCAAAAGAAACTCACCACACCTCTGCTGGCCCCGGCGAATGTTTAAGTGCTGCCGGCCCTGTAAATAATATCGAATCCTCGATATCCCTGGTTCCTCTGAGTTAACAGGAGCTTACTGAGGACCTGCTCCGTGTGGGTGGGGGGCTTGCGGAATTAGAGTTTGTCAGAGGCAAGTGGGACAATGGGATGATACTAATTCCAGGAGTCAGGAATGATGAAGTCTGGTCCCAGCTTCATCAATCATGTGCATGGGACTAAGGGCAAGGGTGTATTTCCACATTCCTACAACAGAATGATCTCCAAGGAAAGCACAATGGGAAAGGGAGGGTTTGGCATTTCTGCAGCTAGAAGTCCGAATAGGAAAACAACTGGAGCACAAAGGAAATTACGGGTTTCCCTTGCTGTCCAGAAGTGGAGCATTCCTATGAAACTTTTCCCAAGTTGAAACGGCAGAGAGCAAAGAAAGTAATTACCATTAATTTCCATAGAAACAATTTTGAGCATCCTCAGGCCCCAAACATAACCTTTCTTAGACTTTTCAGATACCTTAGGCCACATCTTGTTAACGGACACGCAAAATAAATTGAGATAAAGCACAGATGGTCACAGACACGGTTCGAAGCTATGGCGGCTTGATGCTGAGGTGTTGAGTGCAGTTTCAGGGGAGGGGGCTTGGAAGCGCCATTCTCACTGCCCTGGGCACGCTGCCTCCGAAACAGCTCTCTGCAAAACAGGCGCTGAACGTTCTCTTGGCTTTTCGCCTTTTTTTGTAAAAGCAAAAATCCTCTTTGGATTTCTTCCGGTTAGCAGAAACAGGTCCTATTAGTTCTCTTGTAAAAGTGAGTGGTGTAACGCGAGCTTTTGGGAAGTGGGGGGACACCTGTTTTTGAGGAGAGTCACAGGACAACATATGCAAAACTTGAAAAGCGCCCTCTTCGATGCCTTAAAAATGAATAAAGTAGACGATTGTGATCAATATGAACAATAATATCAGAAATTCCAAAAAAAAGAGAGAAATGAATAAAGTGATAGCTATATTAAAGGGGTGGTATATCAAACAAGAATTGAGGGCTCTGAAGAAACGGCGATTAATATTTGGATCGCTCATGGCACATGGAAGAATTGAAGGTCCCCACTTCCTGAACACGCAGACCCTTTGTTCTCCATATGCTGTGTCTCTGTTCCATGCACCTGCTTCTCATCAGAAGTATTCAGAGTGCCCAAATCTTGGAGAACTGGGATGATTTTGCATCTAACAATTTCCAACTTGGATCCTCTGGGAAACGAAATTCTAAAGGGAGGTTTAGTCCAACTGGAGCCCCCACAGGGAAAGCTTGCGGGACGCCAGCTTCGGCTTTTCAGAGCACCCTCGGTAATGCTGAGAACGGCAGGCAACCATCAAGAGGAGACAGAGAGCCAAATGTGTTTCACAGATACATCCACCCTGGGAACGTGCCAGTGAATGTCTGGAGATGTCCCTGACAGCACGGCCTGCTCCATCACGGACCCGAGGAAGCCCAATCACTTGAGAGAGCTAAAACTGGCCAGAGAGGAGGCCGACACACATCCTTCGTGCCCCGCGCCGTTCTGACAGGGAAAACCCACAGCGTGTCCTCATCCAGAAGGTCTTTTCCTCTGCGGGTATCTGGGGATCTGCGGGCTGGGAGCTTCCTAGGAGGAACAGAAGGACGGGTCTGTGCATGTTCACACATCTCATTTCATTCATTCACACTTCAAAAGGCTCCAGATTCTGTTAAAATTTTAGCTCCCTCTTATTCTCAGTCCATTTTTGAAGCTGGCACCAGTATGCCTGCGTTCCAGGTATAATATATAGCTCCCCGCCGCCTCCCACTTCCAAGCCTTGTTACCAAGAATGCCACTCACATTTTCCTCCTTTCAACACAAACATGATGCTTTTCATGCTTCCCTTTGCAAATGATGGATGGAAGCTGAGCTAAATATGGAGACAGGGGCTACAGACACATCTTGTTCCTATTAAACGTTCTACTTCTGTGTCATTCCCCTCCTCGGCTTTCACATTAACTCGCTTCCTTCCCGGTATCCAAAGAGTAGGTGCCTGTGATTGGAGTCCTGGAAGTGAAGAGCTAGACTCCATATTCTAGACCTATCTTTAGGTGTAAAGAGTGTCTCTATCTGTAAATTCTTTTTTTTTTTTTTTTTAGGATGGAGTAAATCACCTGTCACTTCTGTGGTCTAAGATAAACACGCTCCTTGAAATTTGGGACACCTGGGGGTTTTTTGTCGACCGATGAGACGAAGTGGGTTGTGAAAACGGCACTTCTGAAACACCAAGGTTTAAAATTCTTCTTTAACGTTCAACAAGCTAACCGTGAGATTTTGTAAAAACCCACGAATAGTGACAAAAAGTTGAGCCTAGGCTTTGGAGATGAGCACAACCAGCTTGGTCTCCTGTTTCTGCCTCTCACTGCCCGGTGACCCTCGTGTATACTTAGAATGCCTCAGTTTCCCAGTCAGGGTTCCCACATCGCATCTGAGTGTCATGTCTCTTTAATCTCCTTTAATGTAAGACAACTGCCTTGTACTTTTAAAAAATTCATTGCTGTTGTCTGTCTTGACATTGACCTTTTTGAGTAATTCGGGACAATTGTTTTGGAGAATGTCCTACATTCTGAATTTGTACTATTATGTCCTCATGATTAAATTCATATTTAAAATGCTTGGCGGGGCGCCTGGGTGGCTCAGTCAGTTAAGTGTCCGACTTTAGCTCAGGTCGTGATCTCACGGCTGGTGAGTTTGAACCCCTCGCCGGGCTCTGTGCTCTCAGTGCAGAGCCCGCTCTGGATGTTCTGTCTCCCTCTCTCTTTACCCCTCCGCCCCTCTTTCTCTCTCTCAAAAATAAATAAACATTAATTTTTATTTTAATGCCTGGCAAGAATACTTCAAACTTGATGTATCCTTCTCATTGCACCTTGCCAAATGGCAAATAATAGTCCCATTACTACGAATACCAAGTTGATTACTTGTTTAAGGTAATTTCTGTCAGAGCTCTTTATTCCAAAGAAACTTCTCTTTGTAATTAATAAATAATATTTGGTGAAGTAAAAATTTTAAACTGTATGAATATTTAGTTCCTCAAAAAAATTTCGCCCAGTGGTTTTAGCATCCATTAATTATTCTTCCATGAAACATTTATTCACTTATCATTTATTTATTTAGGTTTGCAAAACAGCAAATTTTTAAAAAAATTTTTTTTAACGTTTATTTATTTTTGAGACAGAAAGAGACAGAGCATGAACAGGGGAGGGTCAGAGAGAGAGGGAGACACAGAATCTGAAACAGGCTCCAGGCTCTGAGCTGTCAGCACAGAGCCCGACGTGGGGCTCGAACTCAGGGACCTCGAGATTGTGACCTGGGCCGAAGTCGGAGGCTTAACCGACTGAGCCACCCAGGCGCCCCACAGCAAATTTTTTAAGCCTGTCATTTCTTCTTCGTGTACTCGTTGGCATTCTGTTATAAAAAACAACTTTCTTTTTTGTTGTTTCTTCTCTCTCTCTTTCTCCCTTTTTGATCATCACTAAAATCTGAACGGATTTTTAAAAATTAATGTGCTAGGACTCATTATCCTACTGATGTTCAAATTTGACACAAATGTAATTAGCAGAAGCCCCTTCAAAGGGGCTTCTATAAAATTTTATCTATTTCTTTGTTTTGTTTTGAGTGGTTGCGTAGAATTTACAATGGGCATATCTAACCAATCCCATGTACTTTCAAATATTACACTACCTTACAAACAGTGTAAGAACTTTACGGCAATATGTTTCCGTATCTCCCCTACGGTCCTCTGTGCTTTTGTCGTCGTCATACAAGTTACTTCTGTATGTATTATTAATGCAGTCACTGTTATTTTGGCTCTAAGCAGCCAATTATGTTTAAAGCAATTAAAAATGAGAAACCTTGGGGCACCTGGATGGCTCAGTCAGTAAAGCGTCCAACTCTTCATTTTGGCTCAGGTCACGATCTCAGGGGTTCGTGAGTTCGAGACCTGCATCGGGCTCTGAGCTGACAGTGTGGAGCCTGCTTGGGATTATCTCTCTCTCCCTCTCTTTCTGCCCCTTCTCTCTCTCTCTCTCTCTCTCTCTCAGAATAAATAAATAAATAAATAAATAAATAAATAAATAAATAAAAGCTTTTCTTTTATTTACCCACATACACATCATTTTCTAGCTCTTTTCACTCCCTTTGTGTAGATCTAAACATCTATTTGGTATTTTGCATCTACCTAAAGAACTTTCTTTAACATTTTTCTAGTGCAAGTCTGCTTGGATTTTCATGGTCAAAAACATCCTTTATGTTGCTTCATTTGTGAAAGACATATTTGCTGGTTACAGAATTTTAGATTTTTTTCTTTCAGAAATTTAAAAATGTCATTCCTTCGTGTTTTTTTTTTATTTGCGTAGTTTCTGACAAGGAAACCGAAGTCATTCTTAATGTTTGTTTCTCTGTTAATAATGTGTCTTTGTATTTTTAGTTGCTTTAATGTCTTTTTTTAGCACTAATTTCAGCAAAGGGATTATGATGTGTTTCAGTGTGATTTTCTTCTAGGTGCATCCTGTTCAGGGTTAATGGAGCTTCTTGTGTTTGTAGATTTAGATATATATTATAAAAATATATAATTATAATTGATAATGCATACAATTATATATAATTATACTTTAATATATAATATATAAGTTAATATATATAAGTTAATATATAAATATAACTTTGGGACATTTTAGCCATTCATTTTTCAAATATTTTTTCCTTCTCAGAGTTCAACTCCATGAATATTACACTGATTGATATTGTTAAGTTGTTCAGGGAGCTTTGTTGTTCTTGTTATATTTGTTGGTTTTGTTGTTGCTAGTCTTTTTCCTCTTCCTCCTTCTTTCTCCTCCTCTCCCTTTTAGCTTTTATTTTTCCCATCTGTGATTCATTTATTAGCTCCTATTTCTATGTCTTCAAGTTCATTGACATTTTTTTCTTTGGTTAATCTGCTATTAATACCATCTAGTGGGGTTCCTGGGTGGCTCAGTCTGTTACGTGTCTGACTTTGGCTCAGGTCACGATCTTGTGGTTCGTGGGTTCGAGCCCCACATCGGGCTCTGTGCTGACAGCTCAGAGCCTGGAGGCTACTTTGGATTCTGGGTCTCCCTCTTGCTCTGCCCCTCCCCTATTCATGCTCTGTCTCTCTCTGTCTCTTAAAAGTAAATTAAAAAAAACACCATCTGGTATATTTAGCATTTCAGATATTATATGTTTTTCATCTCTGGAATTTCTTTTTTTTAATATAAATCCAAGTTAGAATAACATAGTGTAGTAATGGTTCAGGAGTAGAATTTAGTGCTTCATCACTTACATATAACACCCAGTGCTCATCCCAACAAGTGCTCTCCTTAATGCCCATCACCCATTTAGCCCATCTCTCCACCCAACACCTTGCCAACAACCCTCAGTTTGTTCTTTGTATTTAAAGAGCCTCTTGGGGCGCCTGGGTGGCTCAGTCGGTTGAGCGTCCAACTTTGGCTCAGGTCACGATCTCACAGCTCGTGAGTTCGAGCCACACATTGGGCTCTGTGCCGACAGCTCAGAGCCTGGAGCGTGCTTCAGATTTGGTGTCTTCCTCTCTCTGCCCCTTCCCTGCTATGTCTCTGTCTCTCAAAAATGAATAAACATTAAAAAAAATTAAAAAAAAAGAGTCTCTTATGATTGGCCACCCTCTCTGTTTTTATCTTATTTTTTCCCCTCCCCTATGTCCATCTGTTATGTTTCTTAAATTCCATATATGAGTGAAATCATATATTTATTTTTCCCTCACTGATTTATTCCACTTACATTAAACACTGTAGTTCCAACCACGTTGTTGTAAATGGTAAGATTTCATTCTTTTTGATTACCGAGTAATATTCCATTGTATGTATATACCACATCTTCTTTATCCATTCATCAATCAATGGGCTTTTTCTATTTGTCTACTGTTGATAGTGCTGCTATACACATTGAGGTGCATGTGCCCCTTTGAATCAGCATTTTTGTATCCTTTGGATAAATACCTGGTAGTGCAGTTGCTGGATCATAGAGTAGCTCTATTTTTAATTTTTTTGAAGAACCTCCATACTGTTTTCCAGAATGGCTGCACAGTTTGCGTTCCCACCCACAGTGCAAAAGACTTCTGCTTTCTCTGCATCCTTGCCAACATCTGTTGTTTCCTGACTTGTTAATGTTAGCCATTCTGACAGGTGTGAGGTGGTATCTCATTGTGGTTTTGACTGTATTTCCCTGATGGTGAGTGATGTTGAGCATGTGTCTGTTAGCCATTTGGATGTCTTTTTTGGAAAAGTGTATGTTCATGTCTTCTGCCCATTTCTATACTGGATTGTTTGTGCTTATTGTGCTCATGTTTTCCTTTACCTTCTGATGCATATCAAGCATATTTATAATAGCAATTTTAGTGTCTTTGCCAATCTGAACACTTTAGTCATTTGGAGGTAAATTTTTGTTGATTTTTTTCATAGACATGGATTATATTGCCCTATTTTTTATATGGCTAGTCATTACTTATTTGATGCTGGACTTTGAGATTTTTAAGTTGTCAATGCTGTATTTTGTTGTATTCCTGTAACTATTGTTGGAACATGTTCTAGCGGTATGTGCTTGGAATCAATTTTATTCATCACTTCACTGGAATAAGTTTTGTTGGGTTAAATCAAGAGTAATTTTTCATCTAAGATGAATTTATCCCCATTACAAAGATGATATCTTTCTGAGAATTCTATCCAGTGCCCCATGTGTTATGAGGTCTGTCTCCCCTGTCTGGTAGAAACACAAATTATTCTCAGCCCCATTTGAGCTCTAAGAATTCTTCAGCCTGCTTCTTTCCATTGGCCTTGAGTATTTGCTTCCAAACCATACAAAACAGCACTCTGCTGCAGACTTGAGGTGACACTTTCCAAACCTTTGGAGCTCAGCTGCCCCTGCTCGAGTATTCTGCCATGAAAATTTTGGCTGCCTCGGCCTCCTTGAATTCTAATTTGTTTTCTCCTCAATTTAATGAGACCCCCAAACTCTGTTGGGTTTCCCCTTCCTATGCTGCAGCCTAGAAATTTCCTTCAAGCATTAGGCCGGGTCAGTTGCAGGTTTAACTTTGTTTTCTTTTCTCAGGAATATATCTCAGGATATATGTATATCCCAGTTTTCTAGTTATTTAAGATAGGAAGGTAAATGAGGTGTCTGTTACTCTGTCACTGGTAAAAAGAAAAGTCCCCCTTGTCTTCTTGTCTTCATCAGTATTTGATTATCTTTTTGCTTTCTAAAGCAACTGGATATTCTGTGCTCATCTTGTATTTTTCTAGTCTTGAATGCATAATCAGTCATTTCTGCAAGGAGCTCTGGATCTTTAGTAGGCAATAATATTTAGAAAGCAAAATATGGGCGCTGCACTTGTTCATTTATACTGTGGTATCATTTGGTCTGTAACTTTCTAAATGATTATGTTATACTGATATCTTGAGTTCAAGCCCAGCAGCGTTCTCCTCACACTCCCTCATGTTATCTCTCTCTCTCTCTCTCTCTCTTTTTTACTACAGTGAGAACCCTAGTTCCTAGAACATCAATATATTTACTCATTTGCCCAGTATACACAGAAATAATCTCACAACTATGCTACCCACACCACTGCTATGGCAAACTTAATAAGTAAAATTTAGGATTGTTTTTTGCGATTATTCTTATCTTTAAAGTATTTCCCACACAAAATACACAACCAGAGTACTGTGTTCAAAATTATTTAGATTGAGACCCCTGGGTGGCTCAGTCAGTTGAGCCTCCAACTCTTGATTTCAGCTCAGGTCATGGTCTTGCAGTTCATGGGATCGAGTCCCATGTCTGGCTCCACACTGACAGTACAGAGCCTGCTTGGGATCCTCTCCTTCTCTCTCTCTCTCTGCCCCTCCCTTGCTATACTCTCTCCTTCTCAAAATACATAAACTTAAATTTTTTTTAATTATTTAGATTAATTTTTTTCTATGTGATTTTGGTATAAATTTGCTATATAGTTAAGTTTACTTTGTTGTTTTTATTTAATTTTAGGGTTTAAATTTTAGGGTTTAAATTTAGGATTTGCTCTTACTTCCCTTCGATTTTATGTGTTGGTCATGTATTATATTTACATGATACCAAAGAATATATATATTCTTATTTCATTATTCTTTTCTCTTTTGCCTTATACAAAAGAAAAACCACTATATATTCTTTTATTTATTTATTTTTTTCATTTAACAAGGGCACACTACATATAAGATGTCTCATAGGCATCCAATTGTGGATGTCAAATAGAGTGTTAAGATTACTTGCTGATAAGTTTCTCTACCAATAATCACATAATACTTACTCTGCCAATTATCAAGCAATATTTAATTTTGGTTTTGTTATAAAATCAATCTTTCTTGAAGTGTCTTGTATGTAACCTCAAGACAAAAACTGATTCTGTTTTGAAAGACAGACTTCTCTTTATCCTGACAAATTGGAATTACGTTACCTTCTTATCGTTGACCCCGTTTTTCAAAACTCAATTCTCTCTAAGTATGACCTTTCAGAACTCTGCAAGTTAACCACAGCTTGCTTAATTTAAGGAGGCCCGTGAATGAAATTGCCCCAATTCAGATTCAACTTCCTTATTTTCTTCTAAACATCTCTCTGAAGATCAAGGGCAGTTTGAATTCTATGTTTGTTCTACAAGCAGGTTTCCATAGGATACAAACTGAAATTGGGGGCAAAGAAGAGTTTCTGTTACTTGATCAATTAAAGCAACCTTAGTGCAAAACAAACAAGTAAACAAAAACAGTATTTGCTGAAGAATTAACATTGAACAAACGTTGCTAATATTATACAATGAGAGTGGCTGATATTGATAAATTTAATAGGCTGTCTTAGAGCACTTTAGTGCTATGACCTTTTTCATTTTATCAACCATGCAACACTACCATGTGGAAGGTCCAGGCTGGGGCTGGGCAATTGCACACCTGAATAAATCAGAGCTTTTGCCCTCAAAGGTGTTACTGACAGGTGAGGCGACAAGTATATTCACAAATATTATTAAAGTAAGATGTAATGCATATTATCATGAGAAGAGCCATAAGTAAAAGGTGATGAGAGTTCAGTGACAAGGACATTAATTCTGATAGTGGAATCTGATACACTTCCTCTGGAACATGAGATTGAATCTCAGTCTTTGAAGGCCGAGCAGGATTTTGACAACAATGAATGACAACGGGCTTTGACTTGTGCTAAAGAGACCTATTGGAGGCTGCTATAAGATACAAGACACAGGACAGTTTTAATTTTTTTTTTTTTTTTTTTTTATAATAAGGGCTCAGTTTCTGAGCCCTTATTTTTATTTATTTATTTATTTTTATTTATTTTTGGGACAGAGAGAGACAGAGCATGAACAGGGGAGGGCAGAGAGAGAGGGAGACACAGAATCGGAAACCGGCTCCAGACTCCGAGCCATCAGCCCAGAGCCTGACGCGGGGCTCGAACTCATGGACCGCGAGATCGTGACCTGGCTGAAGTCGGACGCTTAACCGACTGCGCCACCCAGGCGCCCCAGGACAGTTTTAATTAAGACAATTCCAATGGGAGTGAGAGGAGAGATTCAAAGGTCAAATGTCTAAAACCAGGAAGATCTAGCAAAATGTCACTGATGGCCCCACACTGCATATTGTTGCCAAGAACCTAAAATTAAGATTTAATACCTTGGAGTGCTGAGAAAACACAGTGAGTTTTCTGATGGATTTGTTTTACTTTCCTCACAGGGTTGTTGTGAATATCAAGACAAGTGAATATGAAAAATATTTTGTTTGTTGTACAGTGTTCTTGTTATTTCTATTAACAAAAATAATTATAATATGGCTATTTAAAGATGTCTTTTTTTTTTCTTTGTGAAAGCCTGGAAGTGAAATGCAAATAAAGACTGAAGTGAGTTTTACTGTAGAAAATAATCCTATCACAGGTTTCAAAGCAAACCATTTGCAGCTGCTGAAGTTGAACATACTGGGTTTTTCTATGGAAGAACAAGGACCTCCAAACTCACTTTTAGTGGGAAAATGAGCTTGTTTTTTTTTTGTTTTTTGGGTTTTTTTTGTTGTTGTTGATGAGAAGGAATCTGTTGGCTTCAATACAACAGTTTCATTTTTTCTAAGAATGTAAGATTGGTTGTGGTAATCCAGCATTTTCAGGAATCTTTATTTCCTTCTTTCATGGGGAGACAAGTGAAGATTAGTTGTAGCAAGAAGAGTTCCATTCTATGACCACCTCCCTTCTGGCCTCAGAGGGACAAATTCAGGTCTTAAACACCCCAAATCCCTTCTGGCCTCAGAGGGACAAATTAAGGTCTTAAACGCCCCAAATCCCTTCTGGCCTCAGAGGAACAAATTCGGGTCTTAAACGCCCAAAATAATGTATGGTAATCACCATTATCGTTGCTATGGACCGAATATTTGTGTGCATCCTCCCCCGAATTCATATATTAAAATTTGGGAGGTGATTAAGTCATGAGGGTGGAGCCCTCAAGAATGGAATCAGTGCTGCCATAAAAGGGACCCCAGAGAGCTCCGTTGTTCCTTCTACCATGTGAAGATACAGTGAAAAGACAGCTGTCTATGAAGCAGGAAGCAGGTTCTTACCAGATACCAACTCTGTCAGCACCATGATCTTGGACTTCTCAGCATCGAGAACTATGAGAAATAAATGTGTGTTGTTTAAGCCACCCAGTCTATGGTTTTTGTTGCTGTTGTTGTTGTTGTTGTTAGAGTACCCTGAACAGACTAAGACAATCACCTAAGCAGCATTTTGATAAATATCTGGTTTCACATGACAACGTGATGAGTGGAACTGACAGTGATCTTGGCCTTGCCAGTCCCTGCTGGTATAGATAACCATAGCATAGACATTACAAATCTAGCTCAACAACATATACAGTGCAGTCTATGTTTCTTATAAGCAGAGAAAATAATAATGCTTAATATTCATTGAGTGCATGTTACACACTCAAACATTGTTGCAACAGATTCTCATGTTTTGTCTTATTTGATTTCAAAATCAAATAACCATTTGAGGTCTTATTCTTAACTTCATTTTACTGATGAAAAAACTGAGGCACAGAGGATTAAATTACACAGCTAATACGTGGTGAGGCCAGGATTTAAACCCAGTTACTATAGCTTCAGAGTTCCCCTTTTTAAACATAGCTTCTTGTCTCCAACAGTGCATTTTAAGGGTTAAGAATAGGAAGGATTTATAACTTATTTGAGTCTAGGTAAAGCAACAAAAAAACCCCATGTGTAGATACAGGGGTGAAGAGATAAGGTCAGCTTCTTGGTTCAGAGGAGAGAGAAGTAAGAAAATAAGACAGTCCTGGGTTTGAATTAGAGTTCCACTGCTTACTAACATTGTGAATTTAGGGAGCTACTTTGCCTCTGCACATCAGTTTCTTTATCTGCAAATTGAGGATAAAAATCACAGATACAGCAAAGGCTTGCAGTGAGGTTTAAAGGGCATATGAAAAGCCTGCAGGTAGTAACTGGCACATAGAACATATTCAAATTACTATCACTGTGATTACAGGTAGTTCTTCAACGTTGGAACTTGTACTAGGTTGGTTGTTCACATATACCAGAAAATTTTCTCCTTGGTTAGGGAAAGATTTGAATATAGGAAGGATTGAGGGGAAGGGTGTTTGAGAAATCAAAGGCTCATCCTAGCTGGGGCTCAAGCTCTCCACCGCTGACTCTCCAGTCATGACCTTGAGGTACACCTCTGAAGTGGCTTCCTTCCCAGGATTCCAGCCTGGCTTCTGGCTTTCATGGAGTAGATTTTCCGGACGTTAGGCTCATTCTCAGTGACTTCCTCCTACAACAGCTGTAGAGCCACACTGCCACTCAGCCTCCTGGGTGTCCATCTCTCAGGGGGAAATAGAGAGATGCTGTCTTACTGAGGACAGGCCCTGTTTTGAAGAGAAGCTCAGCGTCTTAGAAAATGGAAAGAAAATAAAAGTATGAAGACATAAGTGAGGAAGTTTATCATTTAGAACAGAAAAGGTCTTAACAGATCTGGCTCTAACTTCTCTCTCAACAGATGAGGACATTTAAAACTAGAAGAGAGATTTGCCTGACATCATTTAGCCAGAACTCAAATGGTCAGACCCCTGGTGGAAGAGTTGACAACATCAACATCAACATCACGCACCAGGACTTCTCTGATGGTCTCTGGAAATGTCCAATAGAAAAGAGAGCAGGGAGGCTTCTAGACATTTCCTCAACGAGTGCACCTCCACCACAATATGGTTTATATTAGGCCTTCACACTAACACTGAGTTTGTAGGAAGGTTTCTAGGGCAAAAAGGAATATTTGAGAACCACTCTCTTAGATTTTTTTGTGTCTCAGACACTCATCATCAATTGAATAATTTATAGAACGTAAACTCAAAAGCATCTCCATTCATGGAGCTTTTTGTTAAATATTCCAGGGGCCACTGAGGCCACACAATTATACTACAGGCCGTCAGATAAATGTTCAAATAAATGTGAAAATAAAAAGGGGCATAAACCTCAGGATGTTTGTGTAGGACCTACATATGTTTATGAATTTTATTATTTTTCAAGTTAATGGCAAATAATTTGTCTGAAGAAGACAAATATGGAAAGAGTAATAGAGACAACCTCTTCAACATGTTTCAAGTACCTACTATGTGTGTCACAAAGACTTTGCCTGTAGCCTAAATAAGTTTCTTACATATACGTGTGTTACCATCATTCAAATACGTCCACATGACTTGACCACTGATAAAATCCAATTGTATCCGAAAATGTTGATTTTAAGTTCTGATATTTTCAGATATTTCAGATATTTTCTCAGTCAACATTTCCCTATTATAGGTCCATGACTGTTTTTCTTAATCATGAAAAAGACATTCCCGTGTGTGAAAATTTAAGGGACTCTGGTTAGACTGCAAGACAGGAATGAGCCTTGAGTAATAAATTCTGCTGTGCCATGAACATCAGACATACGAAAGTTTTCTGAGCATTTCTGGGTTATTTCAGGTTATCACTTGTTTTTGTGAGACTGGCCATAACCTTTCTTTCTTTTATATATTACCACTTGAGTTCAACACTCATCCAAGTAGAACAAAGACCAAGAGAAGAGAGCTGGTTATGTTATCCGGATGTTCATAAGAATTAAAACGTTTTGAAAAGCGATGTAATATAACTTCTTTATTTCTCCCCAATCCACAACGATCCCATAATTGTACAGGGGGAAAAGCACTGTACAGAAAAGTTAGCGTTTGCTTAAGAAAAACGTTAATCATAAAAGTCGAACAAGCACAAAAAACCAGCTAACCCAGTCGCTTGCCACAGTTAGTGTTAGCATGGAAGCATGGGACAGGCAGTCTGATAAAACTCGAAGGACGTGAGGTTGCCCAATTAGTGTTTATTTGCTGCCCGGAGGAAAATCAGAGTAGGGTTCGGTTGTAATGAAAATCTAAAGGAACTAGGGTATCACAATACAACACCTCAGGAATATTGGGAATATTGGATAAGTAATCTTTTTGTAGGGTGCTTTTTTTCTGTTCTTAATCTCCAGACACAGTGGGTGGTGACCACAAGACTGTTCGAGCCTGGAGGAGTATCCTCTCTGGAGTGAGGAGGTAGTCCTAGAGTGAGAGGCTGTGTGATAGCCAGGAAGGCAGAGCCTGTCACCAACGGGTGAGGCAGTGAGAGAATCCAAGAATGCACAGTCACTTCAGTAGACTGGAGATACCTGAACAGAAGAGAGAACCAGAAGCCCCAAATGCCTGAACTAGCATCCCTTTCTCCTGATTCTCCAGTCTTGAAACTTGGAAAGACACAAGTCTGAAATGTGCCTCAAGGGCTAAGCTGTCCCTAGTGTTTGAGTTACAAACAACTTTTGCAGTAGAAGCTATTTTTTTTTTTTTTTTTTTTTTTACCCTGGGCTTTGAATGAATACCCTACATGTCAGGGAAACACCCAACACTTTTTCAGCCAAGAGAGCCAAGAGCAACAAACGTTTTGCTTCTCTTGAACTTCTTGAAAATGCTTAGGGTGGTTACCTTCCCAGATGATACATATTCTTGTGTCAAGGTGGCCTTCTACAAACCAGGAAGAAGGCTCTCACTAGAAATATAATTGGCCGGCACCTTGATCTTGGATTTCACAGCCTCCAGAAGTATGAGAAATAAGGGTCTATTGTTTAAATCATTCCGTCTATGATATTTGTTACAGGAACCCAACATACAGTTACAGGAACAGTGAGGTAACTCCTGCCAATATGTTGGTATCTATTATATTCCTTTTATTTTCACAAATTCACTGAAAAATCTTTTGAGAATAGACAGAGATATGTGAAGAGCTCTCAAAAGATTCACTCAGCTCTTGGAAATCAACCCTCTAAGCAGTGTGGAGAGTTGAGTGTGTGAACTCATGCTAACTAATTTTTTTGGTTCATAGAGCATATAAAAGGATCTTCAAGAACTAAACAGAAAAGAGTTGTACCAAACCGGATTCACTGGGGCTCCTCAAGTGAGGGCAAGCCCAGAACACCTGCCAACAGTTAAAGATTGTGACCTACAGTCATTGTAACAAATTGCATAAGACTGATTTGGCAGAATTCCAGGTAACACCTCACTGAGAATTGCTACCAGGAAATTGCTAACAAAATGCCAAGAAAAAGTGGCCATGAGGTGCAAGATGCAGCCCCCTCTCTCCAGTATAAGAATTTTATTTTTTTGTTCCCATATGCGTGTGATATTTTGAATTTAGAGGTTCACATTCTGATGTGTTTAACAGCATTCTCTTAGAATAAATGTTAAAATCTCTAGGCTCGTGAAGTTTTAAATATATCATCTCCTGGGGAGGGGTGCCGAGGGGAGTATGCAGCCAATCAAGCCATAGTGGGAAAACGAGCAGGAAACCACATTCCCACAGATTTTGCAGTTTCAAAACAATTGGCTTTAAGTTCTGTGTTGTTTCCTTTGCTTCAACTTCCTTCTCCTATCAGTAAAGCCCAATCAGGTTTCTCAAGTGATTGAAGGTCAACATATCAGCGTCTATTCCACACCTAAAGAACCTTCCTTTACATTTTCTGGGTGAGTACATCACAGACATTAATGTTTCCACAAGCAGAGGGAATCAACATCCACGCAGACAGTCTGAGGTTTGGCGATGCATGGGCTGTAGCAAGAAGCGTCTTAAGAAAATCACATTCGCTATTTCCTGTTCCTGTAATGCAGGAAGTGCTGGTTCCACAGTCCCGTGAGCTCTCAGAGATAAGGAAAGCTCTACAGTGTTCAGAGTTTTTAGATAGAGCTTTGGAATTTTGTACGAGATATGGAGTATGCAGCCCTAGACTGAACAGATAGGAAGCTGTTCTCAGGTGTCATCACCCACTGGAACTGTCTATCTGGGCCTGGGAAACATGGATAGCTGGGATTCCTCTCTGGGTTGGAGATAGGCTGCTGTGTGTATGTTTAGATAAATTTAAATCTAAGTGTCTATTCAGCCATTGTTGTGGTATTTCATTCATGGGAGCACTGTCCATAGTGAAGAAAGCAGATCAAACTGTGTTTGGTAGGTCTGCATAGGAAAGCGGGCTTAGATTTGACATCCCAGGGTCTGGTGAAAGAATCAAATGAATCAGTAGATAAATTATGAATCGTTTTTCTTTATGCGACTTGAAACACATTCCCATCCTGAAGCAAGGTAGGATGTAAGCGATAAGGTAAAGCATGGTAATGAGAGTTGTGAAGTCTACATTCTGGAAACTTTTATTTGTTTGGAGGGTTCTGGCGGTGGGGGTGCAAAAGCAAATATCTATATTATGAAAAGACGACATGAGTAATCTCAAACGGGGAACAGTCAGAAACATTTAAATGTTTCTCTTATAATGCTCAATAAGAATAAAGACAGGAAATAAAGTTAAAAACATCATAAAATGTGCACTGATGGCTTCAGTGTAGAAATTGGGTGTCTATGAACATGGCTGAGGGAAACCTAAAGAAATGAAAATAGTTATATTCCTGATGGGCAGTGGGTCTTTTGGTCCCCCGTGATTGTCATACAGATGGTGTCCAGCTATCGGAAAAGTGGGCAATGCAATTCCTGCTTTATTTGCAATTGCTTTGGAATATGCATTGAATGTGTTCTGATGTTAAAAAATTATTCAGGGATTACTGCACAACACTGTACCTCTACACAATGGCATTGTGTTGTACACTTAGATTCGTTAAGAGGGTAGAGTAAATCTCATGTTAAGTGTTCTTACTGCAATAAAATAAGTTTTAAAAAAGAAAATAGAAAAAAAAGAAAAGAGAAGAAAAGAAAGGAAAAGAAGAGAAAAGAAAAAGAATGCTTAGAAAGTGGGCTTGTTTTCTTGCTTTGCTCCCAGAAGTGCATATGAGGAATGTCCACATATTTCCCTCAGCTGCACAGCCTCCCCTCTGGGATTTATGTATCCCAAACACTTCCCTGAGGTGGGGAAAGGAAGTATGTAAGTGTTTGACTTTTAAAATATTTTCCTAAGGAAAGAATCTGGGTTTATGGAGATTTCATTGGTCATCGTGAATATGTGCTCACTTCCATAATTTATATGGATCCTACTAAAAAGGGGCTTTAAAAAAAGAAAAAGTATCAAATCAATTCCAATGAAAACTCTGCCAGTTGAGTCAGACCCAGTGATCAGATTAAATCTCCAGGAGTAATGTATGGTTTCTTTTCTTTTCTCACATAGCATATACTGTCCTTAACTGTATTATCTAAACCTTAAAAATACACGTGTGACCATTCCTCACGACATCCACCACTGTCACCCTTGTCCAAGTCACCATCAATTGTTCTTTGAACTGCTGCAATATCTCCCAATTGGCATCCCTGCTTCCACACTTCCCCACCCTACAGTACATTGTCCACAGAGTAGTCAAAAAGATGTTTCAACATCCCATTATGACGTTGTGGAAGAAAGAGAGTACCTTGAGAGGATGGGTTGGAATTGGAGTTCTTGATGTAGATTTATGATTTCTAAAATGTTTAAGTATTTGAGTATATGTATGTATCCACACGCATATATAACATAGATACATACACGCACACACGAACGTTTCCTAGCTCTGTTTGCTGAAAGAACCTGGAGCAATGACACTCCCAGTAACAAAACATTGCAGCCCCCAGATCCTGACTTTTGACACCATCTCCACTAAAAGGCATCGGAGATTTTCCGAGAAATGTCAGTCTCTTAGGCTGGGTAAGATTAATACAATAAGATACTGGAAAATTGCTTTTGTTGAGGAACATAGTCAAAAAGACATGACCACCAGCTGACCCATGAGCTGGACCTGAGCACCCCAAGGCTCTTCATCCCCTCCTCCGTCCTTGGAATGTGAGCTCACCTTGTCTTTTCCACTTCCAGAGATTCCTCCAAGGACACAGCCTTCAAATGGTGATGTTATGTTGAAAGCACCTGCACAGTATACGTGATTGAGCCCAGTTAGGGTCTCTCAAGATTTGGAGGCAGGCATGGGGATACATTCATCTTGCTGCTGCGCAAGACTAGCCTCGTATATAAGTTCCTTTTGCTATTATTAAAATTGCATAGAGTGGCCTGCCTCTTTCTTTGGTCTCTACCTGCCCTCTGCATACGGTGGCTGATTTCAGATTACATCAGGAAAACTCCTGAGAAGGTTGTGAACCTATACCTTTATGTTGAAAACTTAAAGAAATCCCACCCCCCAAACTGACGAGGATTTGTCACAAGGACACAGGGAACATATTTAAGGAGCTCCCACTGGGACAATTTGAGAAATAACATAATTATAATCATAAACCATTAAAAATAGGAATCTACAAGTCCACACTGATAATAAATAATGAAATAAAGGGTGAAGGAAGGAAGGCTCTTGCTTGTAGTAGCATACTGTAAATGTAGAGCGAACATGGAAAATCTTCATTTTGCAAACATCACAGTAAGGAGGAATTCAGAAGAGGATCATCAAGAAATATTAAATCTAGGGAGGAAGTTTTGGTAAGGACCAGGATATCTGCAAAATTTTTTATTAGCAGCAAGGAGAAAATAATAGCTATACAGTGGACACTGGATAACACAATGACTGAGTGATTAAAATTAATATCACAGAGGACAGGCAGATGGACATTACATGTCTCCAGATGGGATATCCTGAAAATGGCAAACATCAATTCTGTTATTTCTGCCAAGAATGCATAACTTGAATCTAAACATGAGAAAATGTTAGACAAATCCAAAATGGGTATTGATTAAAATGGGGTGGGTGGTCAAAGCAGGAATGGAAATGGGGGTGGGAGACTGAATGTTTCAGAACTGTCAGTAATCATAAAAGAAAAAAAGAAAAGCTGGGAAATTGTTCCAGATTAAAGTAACTAAGATATGAAAACCAAATGCGATATGTGATCCTAGGCTGGAACCTGTACTGGAAGAGAAAAAGAAAATGCTATGAGGGCACTATTGACTCAATTGATATAATTGGAATACAGGCAGTATTCTGGATAAAAGTACTATATTAATACTAAATTTTACTTAAGTTGATAACTATTCTGTTGCTATGTCAGGCATATTAGTCAGGGTTCTCCAAAGCAATGGAATCAATAGGAGATAGATAGATAGATAATAAGGAATTGGCTCACATAATTATGGAGACTGCAAGTCCCACGATCTGCAGGGTGAGTCAGTGAGTTGGAGACCCAAGAAAGCTAATGTGTAGTTCCAGTCCCAAGGTCAGCAGTCTGAAGATCCAGGAAGAATGAATGTTCCAGTTTGAATCTGAAAGCAGGTAAAAGACTGATATTCTAGTTCAAAGACTATCAGGCAAGAATAATGCTATCTTACTTGGAAAATGTCAGTCTTTATTTTACACATGTTTTCAACTGATTGGATGGAGCCCACCCACATCAGGGAAGGCAATCTGCTTCATTAGATCTATGGATTTAAATGTTAATCTCATCCCAAAACACCCTCATGAAAACACCCGGAATAATGTTTTTTACCAAATATCTGGGCACCCCATGACCCAGTCAAGTTGACACATCAAACTGACTCTCACATAAGGGAATAGTCTTTCTTTGGGAAACACACAATGGAGTATTTAGAGTTTAAGAGCCACAATGTATGCAATTTATTCTCACATGGTTCAAAGAAAAAAAGGTTTTGAGAAAGACAGAGATAGCAAACAATGAAGAAGTTCAGGCAAAATGCTAACAATAAGTAAATCTGAGTAAAGAATATAGATATTCTTTGTGCTGTTTACATTTTCTGTAATTCTGAAATTATTTCCAAATAAAGTTTTCTTAAAAGCTTTTCAATGTCTTGCTAAACATACTCTAGCTGTTTCCTATGCACTATGGCTGAATACAACTTTTGTCATTTGTCCTACAGTCCCAGTCTCTGCTGACTCCTCACGCAGCTAATCCTACTCACCTCCCACATAGACCCCCACTTGCCCTGTGTGCTTTCTGCTCCTAGAATAAGAGCGTTCTCTCCATATAACTTTCACACCTGCTTGCTCTCTATCTGGAAGTTCTTCTCCAGTTTTTGAATAGCCACTTTTTCTCATTGATCAGGTGTTTTGTCATATGCCATTTCCTCAGAGAGTGCCTCTGACTGTCATGTTGCCTTATTTCACCTTACTCTCTGAACTTACAATGTTTATTCACTCTTTTACTTGTTTATTATACCTCACTGGGATATAAACTTCAGAAGGGCAGTTGGCTCATCCGTCCTATTTACTGCTACATCTCCAATATCCAAAACATTGTAGGAGATATAGTGAGTCCTAAAGAAATATTTTTTAATAAATAGATACATGGTTAACTGCTTATAGTGTCCAAACTTTTGAAATTAAAATACTTATATTATTATTATTATTATTATTATTATTATTATTTGTTCTTCACTCACATATATAGGCTTTTCTAGTTTGTGACAGGAATTTTAGTAATAAATATTATGCTAATACAGGTGAACATCAAACACAGTGTTATCATAGAGAAGTTAAAGAGAAGTACTAGTGGCTGAAGAGAAACTTAAAAAAAATGATTCTGATGATCTTAAAATGGAAGTAAGCTGACCTAGTTAATGTGAAAAATCCAACAGTCATAGCAGTAATAAGAAAATCTCTCTGTAATGGGTGCTTGAATTCCAAATATCTAGTACAATGCCTAGAAAATAGTAAAGGATTCACACTAAGTACTCAATAAATGCAAGAAATAACCTATCAATAGTTCATAAGCGGGTCACTCCTGGGAAAATAAAAAGAAGAGAGATGACTAATTTTGCACCTTCAAACATTCAACAGACTCATTTCTTTTTTTTTTAACTAAAAAAAGGAGCTCATGATAGCCAGAGGTAAGGTTTCCCCAGTGGAATAGGAACATTAGAAATAACAATAACACAGAGAGTTCCCAACAAAGTCAACCCATGGAGGTCTACACCAAGACACATACTAAGTACAATGGCAAAAAGTAGTAATAAAGATAGAATTTTAAAAGGAGCAAGACAAAAGTAAACAGTTACATACAAAGGAAACCCCTGATAAGGCTATCAGTTGTTTTTTTCAGCAGAAATTTTGCAGATCAGAAGGGAGTGGCATGATACACTCAAAGTGCTGAAAGGGGCACCTGGGTGGCTCAGTTGGTTAAGCATCTGACTTCAGCTCAAGTCATGATATTGTGGTTTGTGGGTTTGAGCCACTGACAGCTCAGAGTCTGGAGCCTGCTTCAGATTCTGTGTCCCCCTCTCCCTCTGCCCACCCCCACTCTCTTCTCTCTCTCAAAAGTAAATAAACATTACAAAAGAAAGTGCTGAAAGAAAAAAAAAAACAAACCTGTAGCCAAGAATACACTATCCAGCCAGGCTATCATTAGGAATAGAAAGAGAGATAAAGAGTTTCTGAGACAAACAAAGCTAAAAGAGTTCAATATCACTGAACCAGTCCTACAAAAAATGCTAAAGGGGACTCTCTGAGTGGAAACGAAAGACCGTTAAGTAGGAGTAGAAAGTAGGAAACACAAAAGCAGTAAAAATAAATACATCTATAGAAGTTAGTCAATGGATTCACAAAATAAAAGGATGTGAAATACGACACCATATACCTGAAATGCAGTGGGGGGAGGTGTAAAGAATGGGTTCAAGCTGAAGTGACCATCAACTTAATATGGAGTGCTATATGCATAAGATGTTACATACAAACCAAATGGTAACCACAAATCAAAAATCAGTAATAGATATGAAAAAATAAAGAGAAGGAATCCAAATATATCACTAAGTAAAGTTAGCAAACAGTGAAAGAAAAGAGCAAACCATAAAACAAATAACAAAATGGCAATAAGTACATACCTATCAATAATTACTCTGAACATAAATGGACTAAACACTCCAATCAAAAGACATAGAGTGACAGAATGAATAAAAAAGCAAGACCCGTCTATATGCTGTCTATGAGAGACTCATTTCAGACCTATGCAGACTAAAAGTGAAGGGATGGTAAAGCATTTATCATGTAAATGGAAGTGAAAGGAAAGCCAAGGTAGCAATACTTATATCAGACAAAATAGACTTTAAAACCACAACTGTAACAAGAGATAAAGTACACTAAATAATCATGAAGGGAATAGTCCCACAAGAAGATATAGCAGTTTAAATATGTATACATCTAACATGAGAGTACCCAAATACATAAAGAAGGTAATAACAAACATAAAGGAAGTAACTGACAGTAATACAATAATAGTAGGAGACTTTAACACCACACTTACATCATCCAGACAGAAAATCAACAAGAAAACAGTGGCTTTCAATGACACATTGAACAAGATGGATCTAAAAAGATATACATCCTAAAACAGCAGAATACACATTCTTCTCAAGTACACATAGAACATTCACTAGAATAGCTCACATATTAGGCCACAAAACAAGTCTTTAAAAGTTCAAAAATGTTAAAGTCATACTATCCATCTTTTCTGACCAAAACACTATGAAACTAGAGATCAACAATCAGGAAAAAAAAAAATCTAGAAAAAAAAGAAATACTTGGAGGTTAAATAATATGCTACTAAACAATAAATGGGTCAACCAAAAAATCAAAGAGGAAATTTAAAAAATGTATGGAGACAAATGAAAAGAAAACATAATGGTCCAACATCTTTGGGACCTAGCAAAAGCTGTTCTAAGAGGGTAGTTTATAGCAATACAGACCTACCTCAAGAAGCAAGAAAAAAAAAATCTCAAATAAACAACCTCAGATAACTTTACTTAGTGATATATTTGGATTCCTTCTCTTTATTTTTTATATACCTATTACTGATTTTTGATTTGTGGTTACCATTTGGTTTGTATGTAACATCTTATGCATACAGTACTCCATATTAAGTTGGTGGTCACTTATACCTCAGGGAACTATAAAAAGAACAAATAAACCCAAAACCAGTTAAAGGAAGGAAATAATAAAGATTAAGGCAGAGATAAATAAAATACATACTAAAACAACAATAACAACAATAAAAGAGATTAATGAAACCAGGAACTGGTTCTTTGAAAAGGTCAACAAGGCAGACTTATTCAGATCGGGGAGGCGGGGGCGGAAAGAGAGAGAGAGAGAGAGAACTCAAGCAAAATCAGAGATGAGAGGGACAAATAACAGCCAACACCACAGAAATACAAAGGATCATAAGAGAATATTATGAAAAATTATATGCCAAAAATTGGACAACCTAGAAGAAAGTGATAAATTTCTAGAAACATACAACCTCCCAAAACTGAATCAAGAAGAAATAGAAAATTTGAACAGATTTCCAGCAATGAAATTGAATCAGTAATCAAAAAACTCCCATAAAACAAAATTCTGAGACCAGATGGCTTCACAGGTGAATTCTACCAAACATTTAAAGAAGAGTTAATGCCTATTCTTCTCAAACTATTCAAAAAAAAATAGAAGAGGAAGAAAACTTCTAGTCACTCTATGAGGCCAGCATTATCCTGATACCAAAACCAGATAAAGACTCTAAGAGAGAGAGAGAGAGAGAGAGAGAGAACTACAGACCAATAACTTTGATGAAAATAGATACAAAACATCCTCAAAAAATACTGGCAAGTTGAAATCACACATAAATTGAAAATCATTCACCTTGATCAAGTGGGATTTATACCTGGGATGCAAGGTGGTACAATATTTGCAAATGAATTAATGGGGGTACATCATATCCACAGGAGAAAGAAAAAAACATATGATTATTTCAGTAGATGCAGGAAAAGCATTTGACAGAGTACAACATTCATTCCTGATAAAAACCCTCAACTAACTAATTTTAGAGGAAACATATCTCAACATACAAAGGCCACATATGAAAAACCCATAGCTAACATATAGTCAATGGTGAAAAACTGAGAGCTTTCCCCTAAAATCAGGAACAAGGCAAAATGTCTACTCTTTCCACTTTTATTCAACATAGTTCTAGAACTCCTAGCCACAGCAATCAGATAAGAAAAAGAAATAAAAGGCATCGAAATTGATAAAGAGAAATTTTCACTATTTGCAGATGACATGATACTCCATATAGAAAACCCCAAAGACTGCACGAAAAAACTAGAACTGATAAATGAATTTAGTAAGGTTACAGGATACAAAATCAATATACAGAAATCTGTTGCATTTCAAAACACTATTAATGAAACAGAAGAAAGAGAAATTAAGAATGCAATCCCATTTACAACTGCAACAAAAAATAATAAAATGCTAACATAAATTTAACCAAGGAAATGAAAGACCTATCCCCTGAAAACTATAAAATATTGATGAAAGAAGTGACACAAACAAATGGAAAGATATTCTATGCTCACGGATTGGAAGAACAAATATTGTAACTACTCAAAGAAATCTACAGATTAAATGCAATCCTTACAAAAATACCAACAGCATTTTTCAAAGAGGTAGAACAGATAATCCTAAAATGTGTATGGAATCACAAAAGACCTCGAATAGCCAAAGCAATCTTGAAAAAAAAGAACAGAAATGGAGGCATCATAATCCCAGATTTCAAGACATACTGCAAATCTATAGTAGTCAAAGCAGTACGGTACTGGCACAAAATTAGACACATAGATCAATGGAATAGAATAGAGAGCCCAAAAGTAAACCCAGGATTATATGTCAATTAATTTTCAACAAAGGAGGCAAGAATATGTAATGGACAAAACTCATTTTCTTCAACAAGTGGTGTTGGGGAAACTGGACCACTTTCTCACCTAAAGCACAAAAATAAACTCAAAATGCACTCAAGGCCTAAATTTGAAACCTGAAACCGTAAAAATCCAGAAGACAGCTCAGGCAGCAATTTTTCGGACATCAGCCATAGCAACATTTTTCTAGATATGTCTCCTCAGGCGGAAACAAAAACGAAAATAAACTACTAGGACTACATCAAAGTAAAAGGCATCTGCACAGCAAAGGAAACTATCAACAAAACTAAAAGACAGTCTACTGAATGGGAAAGGATATTTGCAAATGGCATATAAGATAAGGGTTAATATCTAAAATATAGAAGAACTTACACAACTCAACACCAAAAAAACCCCAAATAATCCATTTAAAAATGGACAGAAGACATGAACAATTCTCCAAAGAAGATATACAGATGCCCAACAGATACATGAAGAATTGCTCAACGTCACTAATGACCAGGGAAATGCAAATCAATACCACAATGAGATATCACCTCATACCGGTCAGAATGGCTAAAAATAAACAAACAAAAAATAAAAAACAAAGAGAAAAAAAGACACAAGAAAACAACAAATGTGGGCGAGCATGTGGAGAAAAAGCAACCCTCATGCACTGTTGGTAGGAATGCAAACTGGTGTAGCCACTGTGGAAAACAGTATGGAGGTTCCTTAAAAAGTTAAAAGTAGAAGTACAGTAATTCCACTCTTGGTAATTTACCCAAAAAATATATGAAAACACTAATTTGAAAAGGTATTTGCACACCTATGTTTATAGCAGCATTATTTACAATAGCCAAATTATGGAAGCAGCCCAGTGTCCATTGATAAATGAATGGATAAAGATGTGCTATATACATACAATGGAATATTACTCAGGCATAAAAAGAATGAAATCTTGTCATTTGCAACAACAGGGGTGGATCTAGAGAATGTAATGCTAAGTGAAATAAGTTTATCAGAGAAAGACAAATACCATATGATTTCACTCCTATGCAGAATTTAAGAAACAAAATAAATGAACAAAGAAAAAAAGATAATAAACCAAAAAACCAGACTTTTAACCATAGAGAACAAGCTGGTGGTTACCAGAGAGGAGGCGGGGGTGTGGATGGATAAAATAGGTGATGGGTTTAAAGAGCGCACCTGTCATGATGAGCAGCAGGTGATGTAAGGAACTATTGGATCACTATATTATACACCTGAAACTAATATAACACTGTATGCTAATTATACTGGAGTTAAAATAAAAAAAAAACAAGCAATATCAATAAAAGCATTTCCTTCTGGATTATTGCCACCTTCTCAACACTGTTTTGGTTTGGTTTGATTTGGGTTTTTTGGTTTGTTGTTATTGGTTTGGGTTTTGTTTGTTTGTTTGTTTGTTTGTTTGTTTGTTTTTGGCAACTCTGGGTCAATTGACGACTCATACTTCCCAAGAAGCCATATGTTTCTGTGTGAGACATTCACCCTCTGCATTAACTAAGGACAAGAGCCAAGCAAATATAATAAAATCTCTCTTCACCCATCAAAAATAAGAATGCAATTCTATTTGCAACAAGCTTTAATCAGCAGGCATAAGTCATCTTGGTATTGAAATCATACAGTGCTCAATTTGCACTCTCATTCTTCATTTTAACATTACACACAATAGGTATACCATGTAAAGGTGCTCTCATCATTTTTACAAAACATCTAGAATTTTTCAAGTTCCATATACTTAGGTAAAACTAAACCAAAAAAAAACTAAACTAAAAAAAAAACACCCTCTTGGAAGTCTTCTTTGGATGCTCACCTCCCCTGTTTTCCACTTCCCACATGCAGCAACGGAGGTAGCTCCGTTGTAAGGACAACATTTACTTAAGTATAACTGTGCTATTTTGTACTTAGTTTGAAAACTGGAAGTTATCACTGGATTGTATTCTTGTGAATATACAAATGTATTCCTCTTGGCCTCTTCAATATGTAATGGAAAGCCAGTGTCACTACTAACATTTCCTAAGGTTAGGAGAAAACCAAATTATCAATTCAATCTGTTTTTTTTTTTAATTGAGATATGATTTGTAAAATTCACCTTTTAAATGTCAACTCCATTAGTTCTGACAAACGCATGCTGTTGTATAACCACCACCACAATCAAAATACAGAAGAGTTCCGTCATCTGCCAAAATACCCTGATGGCCCTTTGTAGTTATTTCTTCTCTCCATTTCCAACCCCAGATAATCATTGATCAAGCCAATCTTTGTATATGAACATGTTCATCATATCTCACTCTTTTACCCTAATAAAAATAAGACCTTATTGGAAGGAATTCAGAAACCAAAGTGAAAATTTATCTGTGGAAAGTGAGAAAAAGCCAGTTAATGATACTCTTACATTTGCTTTCATCATAGCGTATTTTTAATTATTTTCTCTGTATTCTGATAGCAAAACATAGAAGTCTCTGTTAACAAAAAAGGATGATAGTGTATGTCATGGCAGATAGGCAAAAAAAATCATTAGGGTGCCCATGGTGAGCAAATGTCAGTTCCATAACAGTATCTAAATTATTAATTAGCTTCTATTAACCTTCTGAAGTGATTGATAATAATTAACAAAGCATTCTCCTAATCAGGAATGTAAAAATGGTCTCAATTTGAATCGTGACTAATTGCTTATAGCTGCCAAGAGTTCTGGGTAGCAAAGAATTCTGAGGCTTAATAGGAAATATTAATATGAAACATTTAAGTTTTAGAAATTATTAAACATTATGTGTGGGTTATCTTATGTAATCCTAACAGGAAACCCAAGCAAACGTTCCTATTGTTATCTCTATGCTCTGAGAGGAGAAACTGAGTTTTAGAAAGACTGAATAAGTTGCTGTGGCCAAGATCAAAGAGGTTTTTGCTTGCTTTCTCCTCGAGGATTTTGACGTGAGGACTTTAAGAGACAAAACAGATGCACGTAAGGGAAGGGAAAGAAAAATAATATAAAAATAGGGCGGGGGACAAAACATAAGAGACTCATAAATATGGAGAACAAACAGAGGGTTACTGGAGGGGATGTGGGAGGGGAGATGGGCTAAATGGGTAACGGACATCAAGGAATCTACTCCTGAAATCATTGTTGCACTATACACTAACTAATTTGGATGTAAATTTAAAAAAATAAAATGAAAAAAGAAAGAAAGAAAGAAAGAAAAAGAAAGAAAGAAAGACTGAATAACTTACTCAAGGTCAAGCAGGGTAGAAGTCATGAAGCTACGATTTGAACCCACTCAACCCGGCTGTCACAGCTTTACCATTGTGTACCCAAGCAAGTAATTTCACAGTATGGGGGAGGGGGCAACGCAAATTTTTTTGAGGAAGTGAATCTGGGCTGAAATCTGAAGCATGTGTTAAACAGGGAAGGAGAAGAGGGTGCAGAGCAAAGAAGTACTTTTCTGACAGAAGGCAGAGCAGGTGCAAAGGCCCAGTAGGTGGAGGAACAAGGCATGTTAGAGGAGCTGACTGCCAGGTTGCCTGAAGCACAGAGGCCCAGGGGAAGAACATCACAGGAAGAGGGTGGGAGAGGGGGACTTGCACTATAGCCATGTGAATGACTCTGATCTTTCTCCCAAGGGCATCAGGAAGCTCCTGCATAGTTGTCAACTGGCTAGTGACACAATCAATGTAGGCTTTCGAAAGGTCACTCTGCCTGCAGGGAGGAAGCCTTTTTCACAAGGGTAAGGAAGAAGAACGTTGCAAGCAATGCATTTGAGGGGCAGTGGCTGTGTTAACCTTTTTACTTTCTATATTCTAATTCTTGGCATCTGGGCCTTGGCTGACCTGGAGGGACTGCCCTTCCCAGGGTTAGCTAACCCCTAGGGATTGTGAAAGACTGGCCCACAAGCCCGTCTTCATAGGCAAACCAAACAATTCAGAGCCCATGCTCCCAACTCTCTCCTTTATCAAGCTCTTATATGCTGGGCCACTCTCCCCCAACCTCAGTCACTCCGGGGTAGGTACCCGACAACTAGGGAGAGCCCTAGAGCTCACTGAAATTATTCAAACTAACCAATCCTAAACCTGCTTACCCTGCCTGGCCCATTACTCTCACCCTTTGCCTCCTGACCAACCAGGGTGCTTCCCTATGTGGCCCTCTGTGGAGTGCTGTGTCCCCTCTTTCTTGGGACCTGTGAGTTTAATAAACTATCTTCAATGGCCGTCATCTCCAGATCTGCTGGCCTCACCAAACCTGACTAACAGTGAGACCTATATTTTGAAAGAGTGGCATACTGGAAAAGAAGTCACATCTGAGCGATATTAGAGGTCGATAGGACATGGTGACAGATTGGATATGGGGCCATGGGGGAGAGTGGATGTCAAGAAGGATACTCATATTGCTAACCTGCAGGCACAGAGAAATAACAGTAAACACACTTACACAGCACCTACGATGTTCCAGGCCCTGTTCTAAGCATTTTATATATATTAACACATTCAGTTCTCTAAAATCCTGTTTATTATTTCCATTTCACACAGGTTGAAATGGAGACACAGAGAAGGTAAGTAATCTGCTGTGGCAGAGACTAGCTTCCATCCCTCCTCTTTTGCTTCCTGGGAAAGCAGCTGGGCTATACTTCCCAGCCTCCTTTGAAGATAGATGTGGCCAAGTGACCAGTTTCGGGCTATTAGAACATGGCAGGGTTGGGGGACTGATGTGCGCCTCTTCTGAGCCTGACTCATAAAACCCTCTCATGTACCATCCATCCCGTGTACTCTTCTCCCTTCTAGTTTATTGAATTGGCCCTAGACGCCTCCTGTTGACAATGGTGGAGACCTAAGGTAGATGGGGCTGGGGTCCCTAAATCAAGGAACAGCAGACTTTTTCTGTAAAATACCAAACAGTAAACATTTCAGTCTTTGAGGACTGAAGAAGAATTAAAGCTATTATGAAGATACTTCTATAACTATTTAAACTGTGGCCATTTAAAAATGTAAAACCAGGGCGCCTGGGTGGCTCAGGCAGGTGAGCATCTGAATTCAGCTCAGGTCATGATCTCGTGGTTCGTGAGTTCAAGCCCCATGTTGGGCCCTGTGCTGACAGCTCAGCGCCTGGGGCCTGCTTCAGGTTCTGTGTCTCCCTCTCTCTGTGCCCCTCCTCCCCACCTCTCTCTTTCTCTCTCCCTCTCTCTCTCTCTCTCTCTCTCTCTCAAAAACTAAATAAACATTAAACAAAATAAAATGAAAATGTGGAACCATCCTTAGCTCATTGGTCATACAAAAAACTTGCCACAGGCCAAATCCAAACCACATTTCACGGTTTACCCAGCCCTGACCTATATCATCATGTAAAGAAAAGGCACTGGGAAACTTTCCGTGAGCAATTAATACACCCTACTTATTTATCAAACCACTGTGATTTGGGGGCCATTTGATCCAGAGTTGGCCTTCGGTAACTTAGCGCAGGCCACATAGCTACAAAGTAGTAAAGTGCAGATCTGAACCCTGGTTTTCAAGTCTCTGCTCGCTGACAGTGCACGAAGCTGTCTCTGGAGAAGGAGGGTAAATTTGATTATTAACATCCACCGAAGTGTGGGAAGGGGCTGAGGAGGCTCAGGTGCTTCCTATTGCCACCCCCATTCTAAATCTTGAGTTAGAAGGAAATGCACAGAGACAAGCAATAAGAGTTCTAGAGACAAGCAGTAAGAGTTCTTTTTTGCATAATTGTGCCTTGAAAGCCCACCAGAGGACCGATCTTAAAAAAAAGAGATCTCATTCGATAGTGTCAAGGAGAGAAGGCCTGTTACTGTTCCTTCAAGGAGCAGGACTAGTATTTTTCATTTTGTAACTACCCTGAAGTGCCATTTCTTCCACCTCTCCCTACCACCTTCTCGGGTGGGTCCCCAGGTCCAGAAGCCACCCAAATCTGGAAGCATACTGCGTTTCTGCTGGAAGGAGGTAGAATGGAGAGATGTGTAGGCCCAGCTCTGGGATCATCCCGTACTTTCTAAGGTCTACCTCCCTTAGAGATTTTTGACACTGTATTTAAAATGACTAAGGAAACAGACAAAGGATCCGTTTCTGCAACTTTCCAGAAAATAAAGATGAGAGGAGGGAGTTCTGGTATAGATTACTCTGAGCATGTGCACGTCCCAGGTGTCGGAAGGGAGCTGAAACACAGGCAGGTCTTCCTGGGGTAAATTTACAAGGAAACACATCGGCATTCTAAATACCGCGCCTGCTCTTTCTTGCCATCTTTCCCCACCATGCAGGATTTGTTTACATTGGTGTTTATAGTTACCGGTTGGATTCAAAATAGCTATTTTAATTCTGAGGTCTCACTCATGGAAAAAGAACGTGAAAAGAAGTTTTTTGTGATGATGTTTGCATTTTTTAATTAAGGGTTCAGCTAATTAATCTTCCCTATCCATCTCAGGAAAATGAGGATGATTAAGAGGAACACAGAGGTTGTTAGGAAAGAAAACAGTCAATAAGCATCCATTCTGGAATTTTCTTTAGACTTTGTTTTTTCTGGTTTTGGGTTCTGGTTCAGGAAAGTAGAGAGGTTATTTTTATGTACACCGTACCTAATGTTATGAAGACAAACAAATGAAGATCTATGTCTATATAATTTATGCTATTTGTGAACGCTCCATTATTGGCTGGTGTGGCTTGGTTCTTTCATGCCAAATTCTAGGAATCCAACAAGGCACAGGAAAAGTTGTCTTACACAATGTAACCACAACTAGAAGTTGGTTGGTTAATTTTAAAAAGTCAAGGATCATAAAAACTTGATACATACATCTTTAAATATGTTCTTTGAATTTAAAAGTCTAAAACGTCTATATATTTACCATTTTTTAGTGTAGTGTAATGCATTACCTTGCCTTGGAGCACAAGTCTGTGCTTGGAGACCTGGTCAGGTAGCTCAAATACAACCCAATCATAAAGTATTACCTAAATTCCAACTTCATTTTATTTAACAAAGAGTGAGAGCTTAAAGACAATCAAGAATCAATCGGAAGGTTAAATCATTATTTGTTTTTTCTGTTATTTTAAGTGTTTTATAACTGTATCACCCACATGTAATTCGATGACAATTTTTCATGGCTCGTCTTTATCAAGTCCTTTGAAAGCACTTAACTTAGTAGTTATAAGTGTAAGCACTCTCTCTTTTTGCACTGATACTTCACAGCTTTATTGTAGATTTAAATTATGTAACCTTGATAATCCACAAAACTTGCATAAACCGGTTTGGAATTCAGTCCAACTGCATATAATTCAAGTGGTGACAGCAAAAACGTGCAGATGTATAGAGAGCAGCTTTGAGCATTCAGCTTGGTTTGCAGAGAGAATGAAGAAATATAGTTAAGCTTCTGAGTCCATCAGGTAGCATTCACTTTGGAAATCTTTGAATGTGTAAAGTGATGTTTTCATGTTTGTAGGTTTTCCAAATGCTCTTTGTTACTACTAAATAAAGGTGGTAATAGGGCCACGGCACAGACTAGAAGAGTATAATAGAAACAGGAGAGATCTTGGTGTCTGGCTTAGATGGGTTTGAACTTGAGCATCTTCATGATAGCAGCAAGACGCGGTAGGTAAAAAGCAGTTATTGCCATCGTTATTTTTAAATTGATTGAAAGAGTGGGAGTCTTCTTAACACACTATCAGTGTACTTATTTGTCAGCAACTGTATTCAGGATAGATTTACAGAAACTGTCAAATGCTCTGAAATATTTTCTCAGACGTAAGACCCAAAATGTTTGATTCTGAGTTATTGCGGGTGAGCTTCTTAGGATAACTAAACACATATCTGCCTGATGGATTTCTATTCCTCTTTATCTGCTTCCCCTGGCTTCAGACCAGTGGTTCTCAACTGGGACAGTATAACACACACCCTTCCAGGGCATTTGGAAATTTATGGAGGCTTTTGGGTCAGTGCTGCCATTGCAGTGTATGACTAGCATTTAGTAGACAGGTTCTGGGATTGCCGATGCCCCCGCAATGTGTAGGGCAGTTTTGCACAGCTTTCTAACGTCTCTCCAGACACTCGTGAAAGTGGAACATCTATTTAGGTTTATATGAACATTAAACCCAACTCTGTTTTATTATAAAGACAAATTTTTTTGAGGAAGGAATAGATGTTTAGGAAGTCTTTTCTGCCATACGAAGACATGTGCGCTCCTAAAAAGGATTGTGTTATGCAAAATTGTGCAGTAAAAACCACAGGATGTATGAGAAAAGTGGGGTTAGGCACGGTACTCACCAGTGACACGCAAAGAAAAGGCTATGACCCCAGTAAAAATAGTAGCACAGTTTTACACACATTAAATGGTTAGGAAATATACAAGTACTACAATGAATACAGTACCTTACTTGGAAAAGACCTGAGGTTTGCCAGTGGAAGTGAGCAACACGAGAACTGCACTTGGCGTTATCGGGAAGTGCTGTGAGGGGGGGGATCTGAAATCGGACGGTAAGCCGCAACAGCATGTGCGCATGCGGCTCAGGATGCAGGCGCTAAAATGAGACGGCTGGTAGGTATTTGAAGTGTGTTAATGTGTACACGTGTGTAATCCCACAGGGCTCACCTAGTGTTTCTCACCAAAAAAGTCATGCATAAGCAAATGCATTATGTCCAAATTGCTCCCTGACGTAACAATTCCGCTGGAACAATTTTTAAAACAAGTGTTACAGCAGAACTAACAATCGACTCATTCTTTTTTTTCTTTCCAGAAGGGCAATGAGGGTGTAGATCAAGAAAAGATTGTATTTTGTTTTGTTGGGAACTTTGCAAGATTCGTTGACCATTTCGGAAAATCATGCCTTAGAGGCAATGTCGCTTGTGGTGCGTGAGTCTCCATGCCATTTGTAATTGGCCAAATTCCTTCATTAGATCTTCTATTATAATCTTGAATTGTAATAGTTTAAGACTATTTATTGAATAAATAAGTAAGATTTTATTATAAATTACTTTGCTGCCTTTTCTCCCTTGTATACAGTTAGGATGTTATATTGAAAATTTTGAAGAAGCCCTATAAAATATGTATCAGGAAAGGAAGGTGGCATGGGTTGACAGGGCTGTGAACCACTGATACAGAGCAATTTTTTTTCCAAAAAGAAAAAAAAAAAGGCAAAAGGAAAAGCTACCATCATCTCCTGCCTTAATTCTGGAAATGACTTCCTCGCTGAGCTCTCTCCCCCCACCCCACCAGATTTATTATCTCCTCAGCGTCATGCAAAAGTAGGATGTGAGCCACATATATAATTTTCAATTTTCTGTACCAATACTTAGAAAGGGAAACATGGGAAATCAATCGTAATAACATTTTATTTTACCTACTATATCCAAAATTGAATCATTTCAACATATTATCAATATGAAAAATTATAGATGAGATATTTTGGCATTCTCCTTATGCTTTGTCTTCAAAATCTGGCATACAATTTACATTTATAGCACATATCAATTCAAACTAGCCACATTTCAAGTGCAGTTTGAGATAATTTTATGCTTTCCTGTGATAGTCAATACATAACTTCTGGTAAGCCAGATTTGACAATGCGATGGGGCTTTCACTGAGTTGGGGAACATTCTACCGTCCACCTCTTTACAAACAGGGTTCTGTCAGAATAGTAGGCGTAATGCCCTAGGGCATCCATTGTGTGTAATGAATTAACTTCTACCCTATGCATCAGGATGGTCCTAGTTATGTACTCTACTTGGGAGATTTGAGAAAATAGTTGCTCAAATCATTTCCTGATGAGCTTAATTCTCTCCAGAAAAGGCTGCATGGTCTGATTTTTTCACCTAAGATGCAGTTATTTTATTTAATGTATTTGTTTTGGTTGAGTATCACTCGATTTATAATCTCACCGGTTTCAAGAGAATAGATAACATCATAGACTGTGTTTTGGGAGAGAGGGTCCTTGATGATGGTGGGTTTACTCCAAGAGGGGAAAGTTCACAATGTGGTCGTCCGTACATCTGGCTACTTGGAACAACGGGAAATAGTGGAAAGGGAAGCCTTCCCCCCCGCCCCGCCCCGTCCCGCCCCAGCCTAGGTTTCTCACTTAGGAGTCAGCGTGTCATCTCAGGGAGAGAAAGGAACACCCTCCATTTCTTCCCTCCCTCTGTTCCCTTCATTTGGGAGTGAAAATGGCAGAGCTGTCCTATGACTTCAAGACAAAACCCCTATGCTGACTCTTTTCTGCCCCCCTCCTGTTTGCTTACATGTAGTAAGCAGAAAAGGAAAGTGGGAAAAAAGATTTCCAGGGCCTAGAGGAGGACAGCTCTTTCCCCTAGATGTCTACTACTTGTGTGGAAGCTGTGGCTGAGCCAGGACCCTTGTCGGAGCCTGGACACATCTCTCTTGAACCCACTGGAGGGTGGGCCTTTAGGCTAAGGCAGGAGGTGGAAGGCTCCACATCAGTCCGGAGGATATGATGTATCTGTATCCTTGCTTTTGACAGTGATTTCCAGCAGGAAAGAGAGGACTCACCTATAGCGAGCCTGTCTACCCCTTCATAAAATTATGGTTTGGCTGTTACCTCTTGGGTGAGTTCCAAGGTCCAAAACTCAATAGAAAGAGGAGGAATTGATAGGACCGCATCACCAAATTCCTTAGCTAGATATTTAATAGTAAGCACTGAACACCGTTCTGTGAAGGCAGACGTCTTGTTTTGTTTTTATTGTTCGCTAATACATATCCAATACCAAGAACAGAGCTTGGCACATGATGGGAGCTCAATATTTATGAAGTGAATGAACGCAGGTAGAAGCGCAGGGTATAGCTTGTGCTGAAGATACGTGGGCAGTCTCTTAAGCGGGGCTGTCCCATTTAGGACCGACTGGCCACACGTGGCTACTAAAGATTAAAATAAGTATAAATAGGTAAAATTTCAAACCCAGTCTCTCAATTACACTCACCACACTTCACGTGGTCAATAGCCACAGGCAGCTGGAGCTAGATGATTGCATTAGAAAGCGCAGGTATAGAACATTTTTGTCATTGCAGAAGGTTCCATGGGACAGTGCTACTCTAGAACCCAACCACTTAGTAGCTGTGTAAACTTAAGAAAATTATTTCTCTCAGTTTGGGGACTTTTAAATGAGGAAATAGATGAAAGCACTTGAAACAGGGCCAGCACATCTTTCTTACCAGCATTAACTTAAAACACTTTCGTGTAGGGATGCAGTTCCAATCCCAGGGACTGGGGCCCCAAACCACAAGCAGTTTGTGGGTACAGTTTTTCCTACATTGTACAAAAAGAACTGACTCAAGGCTAACAAGTTAGAGTCTGCAGAGTCTCAAGTCACCACCTACCCTCAATCATGACAAACGTTATTACCAGAATTGATGGTTGCTGTCTTGTAATCAGACGTAGAACTCGAGATAGATTCTCCTTAAGGATGATGGTGCTCAAGATGAAATGATTTCCATGGTCCTTGCTGATCCCGGCACTGGGCATATGACTGCAAATGGGCAATACCTGTGTGGATGAAGATTTCCATCGGCAGATCAGGTGCTCAGAGTGAAGCACCCCAGGCTCCTGCTGCCGTGCTATATGCAAGCGGCACCACAGTTATTCGGGTCATCCCATGTTTTGCCCCCATTGGAGAAGCCCTGTTGCACATTTTTCACTTTTCCTCTCTTAATTACCCACAAAACACTTTGAGCTTTTCATTGTGCTTTGGAGACATGAATCAATCACTGATATTATTATATAACTGCTTAAGCATTTCTTAATAGAAAAGTTTTTATTTTAGAATATTTTACCCATTCCCTGATTTTTTTGAGAAAGAGAGTGAGCAAGGGAGGAACATAGGGAGAGAGAGAGAGAGAGAGAGAGAGAGAGAGAGAGAATGAGAATCCCAAACAGGCTCCACGCCCAGCACAGAGCCCAATGTGGGGCTTTAGGTCCCACAACTATGAGATCATGACCTGAGTTGAAATCAAGAGTCAGGCACTTAACTGACCAAACCACCCAGACACCCCCATTAACATAATTTTTAAAGAGTTAATAAAAGGTATCATTAATCATGCTACTTTTTTTTTTCCTGAAATTTTATTTGCATCAGACCAGAAACTTATATTTCAACAAGATAACAAAGTTTGGAGTCTACTTGAAATATAAAACATGCCAGGGACTTATACCTGAATTTGAAATACATTTTAGGTATTTGGTGAATGAAGAGAGAATCTGATGGTTTGATTCATCTTAATGACCAGCATGTATTTCTGAATGTGGTTCTAATTACTGCTAAGCAATAGATACGTACTCATAAAATGATCCATAAAGAGTTCTAGAAAATTGAGAGCTGTACCTTCTGCTTGTTAATCCTTGGCACTTTTTAATGCCAAATGAAAACTTTTCTGTCATTTTCCCTGTCACATGGCCAAACCAGGTTTATTAATGAATATAGAGTAGGGGTGAGCATAGATTTCTCTATACTCAGGAAGCAATGGGAATATTTTCATGCTTTAAATGATACCAATGGTCCCTGGGGGGGAGGGGGGAATTATACTGTGGCAAAGTAGATCCAACCATATTTAGTAACATATTCCAAACTAATAATACCCTTGGTTATCCAGGGCAGAAATGGATTTGGTGCTGCTTATATTACTCCGAGGTCATCCAACTATAGCATTTTCACAGTCAACGGGTGTGATCGTAATATTGATCTAAATGAGAGCAACGTAAGTAATCAGAAACTTCATTAAGGAAGTCTGGACAGGCTGCTGGAGGAGCTTGGTGTTAGCCTTGGTTCCTCAGCAAACAACCTATTTCTCCTTGGAAACTTCACCTCACTTCTTGAAGCATGGGCTTTGGAGAGGCATTTGTAAATGACAGGTTAGCTTAATGACCTCTAATTGATGATTTAATAATAAAGCTGCCATGATGCTGCTAAGGAAATACCATCACGTTATAATGCCACAACTAGAGTTGGCCTCAAAAGCAGCGCTCTTCAGGTTTTGCTTTCTAGAAATTGTCTTGGAGAATTTATGGAAATCCGATTTTCAAAAATCAGGTTTCGGTAGAGCTCAGCACTTGAGATGTGCTGCCATCTGAGATGCATCTTCGTGGTTCACTCCAGGTTGCCTGTCCTCCCTCTGGAGGTCCTCAGACACCCTCTTCATTCCCTCTGTATGCCCTGAGTGATTTCCTCGATTCGGCACTTTCAGCTATGAATAAGTGACAAGAAGTGACAAACTAGTCTCCAGCTTAGGTCTTTCTTGAGACTGAACTCATTCTAAACTGCTTAGGGAGCTCATTTCATTACCTGCGTCAGGTACAAATCCTCTCTGGCGGCTAAGGACACCACCCTCTTGCCACTGCCCAATGAAGAACTCTGGTCGTCTTCACCTGTCTCATCTCTCTCATCCCAGACACCAAATTAGTCACTAGTTATCATCAGTTATTCATTGAGCAAAACTGTCCCTTCTTTCTCCATGACCCCATCGTCTTCTTGGATCGTTGCTGCCATCGTTTCCAAGGAAATGACACAACTTCATAAATCTCCTAACTGGTCCCCTGCCTCCACTCTTCCTGCCTCAAATCCACCGTCTTCATGGCTTCCCCGGTGATTTTTTTTTTTTTTTCTAAATAAGAACAGCACTAGCAATGGCAATGCCACTTTCTTGCTTCAATCCTTCCTTGGCTCAGCTCCCCATAGCTTATAAAGCCAGATCTGATGTCCTCAGGCTGGATTAAGAAATTGGACCTCAATGTGTCTTTCTGGCTTAAGCACGTACTACCCGATCACGTACTCAGGGAGCTAGCTCCGTCTTGCTTTTTACCTACTCTCTGAGTTACACATCCTTGATCATCTAACATGTCCCTCCCCAGCTTTTATTTAAATGCACCTCTACTAGAATATAAACTCCATGAAGACAAGAGCTTAATTTGTTTTGTGCAGTACTGTACAACTTGCACGGAGAACAGTGTCTTAATGTAGGTGATGAGAATTTATCTGTTGAACAAGTCAATCTGTTATTTCAAGGATCTGTTCCAAGGCCACCTCTGTGATGAAGCCTGTCCTGCCCTTCCTTCCATTATTGGCAGGGTAGGTGCTCTCCCCTTTGTGACAACAAAGCACACCAAATATGCCATCTTTTTTTAGCTATAACACCATATTACACATACTCATGTGCACGTCCTGCCTTTTACTGGAGTTCCTTGATGGCAGGAATACTTTCATCATCCTCCGAGCCCATCATAGTAGCCAGTTCATAGTAGGCACTCAAAAACCGTTTTATGAATGAGTGAATACAAGACATAAATTAGATAAAGGAGGAAACAAAGAGTGATTTCATTTGGCCTGGGTTCACACATACACACACACACACACACACACACACACACGCACACGCCCCAGTGAGCAGTAAGGCACACATATCACCCTACGTAATTCAATAGTTCAGGTTTGTTTTTTTTTTTCCTCAGTGAGAGACTGGTTTTAGGCTGGCTGCTTGTGTTGACCTTTAATTCACTTTTATAAAACGTAATTTTAAAAGACGCTCTGGCTCATAAAACAACACAGGTTAAATTGCAAATCCTCTAATTTGAGACTTTTATACTGGAACTGCTGATAGATTTTGATCGTTAATGAGCTTCCACTTTCGTTAAAAGGTTCTATTCTTTTGTAGTAAAGAACTGTGATTTGTGGACATCTTATGGTATATTTATTTCAGTTGGTTTTTGCCTTCAGTCATCTCAGCAAAAATAAGGAGAATTCCCCAGTGGAATTTCAGATATGTATGCATACTGAGAGGGAGGCAGAAGAGGAAATTATCGTCTGATTTATTCATGACTATTTGCAGATGCAATGTATTCTGTCCATGCCCACACTTAGAATCCGGTGACTGCGTTTCTAGAGCTCACACCGTGGTGACCACTCTCTGTCCTAATCGAATGACATATGGAAGCCAATGACTGTCTTCTCACTTGTGAAAAGCAGTCATGCTCAGCATACCTCAGAATGGGCAAAGCCTAGCAATTAAAAGCACAGATGGTATGTTGGTGGCATCAAAATTTCTTTAGCAACAAAATTGAGAAATTAAAATGTAAAACAACACATTAAAAACTAGACACCTCAAGCATGTAATTGTATATTTATTTCTCTTTTTAAAGAACACTCCTTAATGTAATTCAATATACAAACTTGGTTTCACAGAATTATAATCCACTATATAGCACAAAGATAACCCAGATTGTGTGTGTGTATGTGTGCATGCACACACATGTGCGTGTATGCACACGTGTTGTTGTACCCCCTCCCTTTCTTCCATTCTTCCGGACCTACAAACAAAGGCTCTGCCCACCTCCACGCTAACCAAAGCCCATACTGAATGTTGTGTACAAAAGACATCATCCTCCCACAAATTCTTTTCCCTGGAAAGCTTCTTGTCCCCGTTCCCCCTGAGATAGCCAGGAGCCTGACCCTCTTCCCCTCTTCAAGAGGGTGAAGTGGCTTCCCCTAAAGCTGATGCCAACCCTGTTACCATGTGGACCGGCTGAGAGGAAAGGCTGCCGAGAGGTCTCCGTGCCCCTTCCCCGGGTCCACTCCTAACCCTCAAGTCCAAACACATCCCCTCCAGAGCAGCCTTAGTTCTGGTCACCATCTTGTGCAGCAAGAACCAAGGAGATCTGTAAGCCCAGGTCTTTTCCACGGGCAGCGCACAGCACTGCCTGCCAAGCCACCGGGCCGGCCGATAACCAAGCTGTACACAGTCCCATGTGCTTTGTCACTTTAATTTTTAAAGACACCCTAGCATAGGTCTGTGGCAACCTAGTGTCCAACTGAGTTACATAAAATTGTACCAGTGATGCACTTGTACATATTTACATGGGGCGGAATGTTTTCCCATATTTTTAGATGAGTATATAGATCAACATGTTCACATAAGACCAAATACTTTTAATATTATTTATAACTGATTTATAAAGCTTTGAAAAAACTCACAATAGCACATTACTTTAATGCTTTACGGTACTATAAGTTTAAAATCACAATCAGCGCTTAAGTCATAGTCAATCCGGCAAACAAGAGACAAAAAAAATGTACAAGAGTTAAGAACTGACTGATACATCCTTTATCTTCTTTTTTTAACTAATGCATAAGTGCAGAATAAGATACTCTAGTTTAAATATCTTGTTTACAATATACATTTTTGTTCTAGTTACGCAACAGTAAATCCCATGCTTCACATAGAAAAGCAATCCACAACATTAAGAAAAAAATGTACAATTTATGAAACAAAGTAAATAAATATTAGTATTACAGAATCAGAGCTGTACATAAAAGCTGTTCAGTTTTAATCATATAAAAATATGTTTTAGTGCAACCTCACATATATATTGATGCTGTTTTGCTTTACATCATTTAGATCCAAGTGTCCAAAAAAGGAAAGAAATTACATTTATTACAAAGCAGATACACAAATTCTAAAATATGTACAAATTACTGCTAAAAAATGCTTATAAGAATATAAGCAAAGTAAAGAAAAGGCACAAACATCTGTACAGTTTTAAAAGTACCAGACCCAATAGGTTAATTTCAAATTTTGTTTTGGTCAGGCTCATGGTGACTTGTTAATTTACCTAATTCTTTTGATATAACAAAAGTATATATAATAGCAAACTACTGTAACTTAAGACAGGCATGCTATAAACTTGATTACCTCTATTTCTAGAAAAACAAAACCAAAAACAAAATGGGAAAATGTGGAAATGAAAGTCTCCATGCATCTTAGATCAATGTAGTTGACTCTTCTCTGATGAAGGCTCATTGCCTCCCTCTGTGCTTGAAGGTAGCTCTTTGCTGCTGGGAAAGCCCGGCTGTTTGTCATCCACACGACTCTTGCTGTAAAACGTGGAGTGAGCTAATGCAGTCTGTGATGTACCAAAATTGTCCTTTTCACCATCATGCAAGTCAGGGTGGGTGGCTGAGGTACAGGGCTGACCTGGCTCAGGTCCACTAAAGTGTCTAATGCTAACATGTGCACTTTCCAAGGGTTTCTGGTGGGGTTCCTGCACCCGTGCTGGCTGATCTGCCCCAAGCAGAGCGGCCTCTTCTGTGGCAATCCGGAGAGAGGCAATGGCTTTTGTACAAGTCTGTATATTTTCCTCCTGTTCCCTCTCTGTTGCATTTAGGCTGTCTTCCGAAGTGCTCTGTTTCATCAATAGCCGAGGAGAAGAGGGTGTGCTAGGTGGACCAGATGACTGCAAAACGTGAGGAGATCTTTTCTCGTACTGCTTACAAAGGACATAGGGATCCTTAGGGAAGGATTCCCCGGAAGCTCCTTTCTTCTCCTCAGAGCCCTCCATTGGCAGAGGCAATGTGGGTGGAGGATGTAAACCGGAAAGGGCCGGCGGCATGGAGTGAACCATTTGGATCCCACCAACTGGCACCATGGGGATAGGAGCTCTCACTTGTTGCTGAGAGTGGAGCGGAAGATGACTGAAGACATAGTCATTAGGACCCTCAGGGAAAAGGCTGGAGCCTGGATGTTCATAAGCACCTTCTTGGTCTCCATAGAGACTGAAGTAAGGAACCTGAGGTAACCCTCTTCTTAAATTCTGTGCGAGGAAGCAGAGAGTACGACGTTTAGGACCCAATACTCTTCATGCTTACATCAAGTTATCTCATTCACACAGTTATTCACTCACTCACTCACTCGTTCAGAACATTTTAAAACTCCCTCATCCCTTTATTGATTTTTCACTTTTTATGATACAAGAGACCACTCAGTTTTTAGAATCCTGGGATGAAGTTGTTGGTCTGTGAAAAGTTACTTTTTTTTTTTAAGTTTATTTATGTACTTTGAGAGAGAGAGAGAGAGAGAGAGAGTACAAGCAGGGAAGGAACAGAGACAGAGGGAGAGAATCCCAAGCAGGCTCCGCACTGTCCGTGCAGAGCCTGATGTGGGACTCGAACATGACCTGAGCAGAAACCAAGAGTGAGATGCTTAACCAATTGAGCCACCCAGGCACCCCAATTTACTTTTGTTTCTAAATATGATAAAACATGCAGTGTGTTTTCCACTAGGTACAGAGACACATTTCAGTTCTGGTTTTTTGTTTGTTTGTTTTGTTTTTTATAAAAAGAAAATAATGGATAATTACCAGAAAAAGTTTGCTGAGCAAAAAACGCTAATAGTAGGTTTTTAAATTCAAAAGGAAGTAAAAAGATTGCCATCTGTTTATATACTGGGAAGATTTTTAATATTTTTTTAAGTGTTGATGAGTATAATTGGAATGACAAGTCTGAAAACTGCCTTTTTTTTTTTTTTTTTAAATTTCCACAGAGCAGATGATAAGATAGTGGTGATAGACAAACTGGTTCCTACAATGTGCAAGACATTGGTTTAAAGGAATAAATTCCTTCTCAAGAGGCACCCTAGCTGGAAGGAAGACCAGCTCCTTTATCAAGTGATAAATCAGGGCCAGTTTCTGTAAGGTAACTATCCATCAAAGTAGTTAATATTAAATGTCAAGCATTTACAACTCATATTCGACTACACAGTTGGGAACCAAAGATTATTAGGCGTTAATATCTTCTTTTTATGTTATTATTTTCATTTAAATGTCTTCTTGGCAATTAATGAATTAGGACACTGACAACTGGGGGCGAGAATTCCAGATTTCACGGTCCCAGTCCTGAAAGAGAACTTATTTTCTGTAATTGCTTCTGTAGCGAAACACCGCTTGACTACGAGATTATCAGGCTTGCAAGAGCTTATCAGGTTTCAATTTCTGAGATTCACCCTTTCAATGGACTGGCATCTTTAAAAGGTACTCAGTTTATTTTATTTTGGGGGGAACTTAAAATCAGATAAATATAAACCTATCAAGCATGGTGGAAATCCAGGAGAGAGAGAGAAAAAAAAAAGTTCTAATTCATTTCAAGGATGTTTCTCAAGCTCAAGGTATGCTCTGTACCATTAATGATTCATCCAGTTCTATTTAGACTGTGAGACCAGCCTGGGAACTATAAATTATGCATTATCTCTGTCACTCTGTGCCATGCTAGGCCCTTACCCTGTTTGGGGCTACGCCTTATTCAAGCTAGAAACAAATGAATTGTCCTGGAAGTGTAGAGGAAGAAATGAAATCATCAATCCTATAATCACAAGAACCCCACAAGTTAAAGAAGGTGAGAATTTTACAGTATGAGAGTTATTTAAATGCTGCTACAACAGCAACAACAACAATAAATCCCTCCCACCTTTGCTCTAATCTAGAAAATGGCATGTTTTCTACAACAAACACCAATTACGGTGGAAGAACTGGGATACTTAGAATAATAATCTTGGAAGATAATCAAATGAACCTCAATCCCCAAAGACTCAGATCTTTACTGACCAGCAATTAATGATTACAACCACAGAAGTCCGCCTGAAAGTAGAATTTTTACCATGTCAGTACTTGCACTGCTCTAAACGTTACCAGGCCTCACCACACAGCTTCTGTCCCTGCATTCGCCCGTTTCACCCTCCAAAGAAGCTCTCAGTAAGACTTCTCTACCTTTTTTGCAGCCCTATTTTGTAATCTGAACCTTATCATTGTGATATTGTGAACAAACTCTCATCTTCAATCTTGGTGAGAAACACCTTGATTTGGAAATGGGAATAACGAACCGGTGTGGGTTGTATTATGTGTACGTATATGTATTCCCTGTCCCAGCTCTGTTACCCCTCATCTTTTCAAGAGTGTCAGGAGGTGCTCTGGAAGCAAACGCAAAGAAGGAGGTAGGAGTGCAAGTAGTTCAGTGCGGGGAGGAGGAGGCAGGGGAGCTGACTGCACGTGTGAAGGTAGAGAGGAGAGGAAGCAGGTGCTCGGCTGGGACTGATCCAGGCTCGTCACTGGCTGGGGGCTGCAGGGGAGAGTATAGCCTCAGTTTGAAAACTGAAGCCTGTCCTGATGGCAGGAACAGCAGGAGGCTGTCAGTTCACAGCATTCCGCACAGCTGAATGGCAAATTCTTTCAAGGACGGAAATCTGCTCGGCCCGCCTCCCTGCGGCCACAAGCAGATCAAGAAACTGTGGCCGAGAGGTTAAGTGACTCGCTCAAGATCACGCAGATAGCAAGGGACAGAACTGAATGTCGACTCTGTGACCAGGCACAGTGTTCTTCTATACTACATACTGGAAACTAGGACACATCTTCCTTTCTCTTCGTTGCTAATTTATCTACTTAAACTTTAAAAATGGAATAGGAAATTTTTTGTTTAAAAAAGATGAGGCCAGAAACCATAAAAATTTTTCATCATCATCCTTGAGCCACACGTATTCGACCTTCAAAAATATTTGCTGATGAGAAAGACTCTTACCTTCCCTCCCTTTTCACTGCTTTTCTTTTCTTTTCTTTTCTTTTCTTTTCTTCTCTTTTCTTTTCTTCCTCCCTTTCTTTCCCACTTCTTTCTTTTTTCTTTCCTTCCTCCCTCTCTCCCTTCCTTTTCTTTTCTTTTTTCTTTTCTTTTTGTTTCGTTTCTTTTCTTTTCCCCTTCCTTCCTCCTTTCCTTCCTCCATTTCTTCCTTTTCTATCATCTATCTATCTATCTATCATCTATCATCTATCTATATTAAAATTAAACTGAAAGCATAAGGGCAGACACAGCAGGGAAGTAGGATTCCAATGAGGGAGTTTCATCGCCTACAAACCTGCTCGCTAGGTACTCCCACTCCAAACTGAACCACAGGATGAGTGTGCCGTGCTGGACTAGAAGATCCTTTCATGCCACAGTCACTGACCTATTAGTTCTTGGCCAATGTTAAGCAACAAGACAAGGTATTTCTAAGAGAATTTCCATGAAAACCGTTTGTTTTTAGGGCTACTCTAATTTAGTATTTTCAACATTATTCAGACAAGGTGCAGCTCTCATTCAATAGAGCAACCAGAAGATTGCTACTTCTCATACTCTCATCAATTCTGTTTTGCCCTGGCAACAAAAATCTTGTTCACACAGCACTAAAAGATAAACATCTTCCTCTGCCCTTCAAAAATGGTGTGATAAAACATTAAATGGGAAGTGCTTTGGACCAACTGCCCCTTCTTCAGAGAGCGTTCCCTGATCTAGTCCCTCATATCACGTGAACAAAGCAGCAGGCCATAAATGCTCTAAAGATAATTGAGCTGAGTAATAGAGGCCTTCATAAATGGTAAAGTTGAATATTTGTACTGAATATCCAGGTGAATCAGTATAAAAAAACAATTGGTTGCAAACTCAATGACTAATAAAGCCAATCTCCTCCTAACTTTCTGGTCATATGTCCAAAATTTAGATGAACTTTGTTAGTCCACTCCCTTCAATTCCTTTGCCCGGGTTGACTGAGTTAGTTGCTATTAGTTTTTAATAACCATGGTGTGTTGACACTAAAGGCTATTATTTTTGGCACTACAGTTGACTAAACATGCCCCAAATTTTCACAAATACCCTAGTCTCAGTCCACCTGGCCAAGGCCAGTACAGGAGAGTCTCATCGTACATGCTCTGCCAACATCGTTGCCCTATACCAGAGAAAGCATTTTATACCCCATGTGATATCCTGGCATGTGTCAGATTTGTGAATCTATGACTCTGTATGCCACAGTGGCATTAACTTCAGAAGCTCCCTCTTTTCTACTTAACACCCCACCAAGACACAAAAACCTGTGGAAATGCACCTTTTTTTCTTAGCTTGCTAATTCATTGTCTTGGGAAATAAATTACGTCTTGATCGCATGTGTGTTTCTGCAGTACTTGCACCATAGAGATTAAGTTGGTATCCAGTTGTGAAAAGAGGGTGTTGGAGGAAGGGGAGTGGATTGCAGCAGGGACCTTTCCTGAAGTTTAAAAATGATAACCTAAGCTCATGACTCAAGGTGGCAAAAAGGCAACGAGAGGGAAGAACCTGGCCGCCAGGGCAGTGAGAAGACAGAGCTGGAAGGGGATAGTGCCTTTGGCTGGCAGGACAGTGCTGAGCCGCACAATAGAAACCCTTGAGCAAAGACAGAACAGCAAAAAGTAGAGACCAGAAAACAAAAATACATTTAAAGCTTAGAAATTCAAAAGGTATCATTCATCTGTCTATGCTGAGTGTCTGCTTCATTCATTTAAAAAAATTCCCATACAAACTGAGAAACATCAAGGTCTGCCAGGGCACGGAATGAGGCAGGACAGATGCTTTTTTATGGATTTGAATTAGACCTACTACCTAAATTTAACCCATGATTGTTACTGTTGTTATTTAAACTTATAATGAGCGCATACCATAGAACTCTCTGAAGCTTTCTCCCTGGGCTCTCTAAACTTTCGGTTCACCATCTCACTGAACATGTGCATTTGGTAGCAGAAGGTAGTAGTAATGGCAAGAAAAGCAGATAGGTTTATGCCTTTGACTTACAATACACCAAGGAGGTCACTTTCTCCTCTCCCAGTCACTCACCAGCTTCACATGTCCACTCACTGCGGGCAAGGTGATGAGTTTATTTAAGAAAAAAAAAGGTATCGAAAGCTAACGCTAATGGCTGACCCTTGCTCAGCAAAGTTCTATAACTGACACCCAAATGGCCCTGAGAGTATGTGTCTATGTAGCCATGTCATTCCAAAGACTTCACCTTTCCTACTCGTGTAAAGGTTTCAACTCATGCCCGTCATCAGTTAAGCTTAGAAAGCATTTAGAAAAGCCTCACCTATTCCCGGTTGGAAACACTACTGCTCTGATGCATTACTACACTTGGGGTAATGTCACAGCCATGTTAGCGACAACAGCATGTGAGAAAATGTCTTCCTGTTGTTTTCAGTAACCAAGTTCACCACTCCCCATGAGAGACACCCATGTTATAGCAAATTTCACACTAGTGTATTATCAAGAGGCTCCAATATGCTTTGGCTTTAGACGTGAGAAAGAGAAAGCTAATCATACTTACAGGAGGCCCCAATACGATTGGTTCTGCTTGCAAATACTGCCCCATGGACAATGGTGGGTTATGGTATAAAGCCCTTCTGGGAGATGGCGCTCTTATGGTGGTCATGTATCTTCGTTCTCTTCTGGGAGAGAGGTCTCTTCTTGCCGTGATATCTTTCCCAGGTGACACCGGCCTCCTTGGGGACAGATGCCTTCTTGGTGAAACATCTCTTTGTGACATCTCTCTTCTCAACGCAGCTTCCTTTCTTGGTGAAAGGTGTCTCATGGGTGACAGATCTCTCCTAGGTGATAAATGTCTTCTGGGTGATACATCTCCTTTGGGTATCAGATACCTCTTTGGTGAATTCTCTCGACGGGGTGAAGAGTCATATCCTGGTGAGGAATGGTGGCTTGAGGGTGAGAAGTCCCTCGGAGAGGAGCTGGGCTCCGAAGACAACATGTACTCTTCATCCACACAACTAGGTATGTCTAACCTGTCTTTGTCCGGTTCTGAGTCTGTACTTTTGCTCTGGAATAACCTCTGGTATTCTGTCATCTGAGTATCTTCACATGAGTCACTTGGCGTCATCAGCTGAGTAACCTGAATACTTGGCAAAGTGACCAAATAGCTGATCAATGAAGAATGCCCCAGGGAACTCTCTGAAGGAACTCCATGTGGCACGGCGCCAACATTCACAGGCAAGGATGAGAATCTAGGAGGCTGAGGACTGGTGCTCCTTGACCTTGTTTTTGGTGTCAAATCTCCCTGATCATCGAAGTCATCATCATCTTCATCATCTTCGTCATTATCATCTCCATCCTCACCATCCGATTCTTCAGCATCTGAGAACTGATGATCAGTTGAAATGCTGGACATGCTATGCTTCTCAGCTGCTTTGTGCAAATCTTCCATAGTTTCTGAAACAATTGAACAGATAGTGGAGATCAAGGTTCAAATGTCAAGATTAGGGGTTAATTTGGACCCCATCTCTTCCCAAAAGCTTTCCTCCAACCCTGCAGCCCCAAGAGACGGTTCCATCTCTGAACTCCTTTAATACTCACTGGGGACTCATCTGGGTGGGAGACCTTACACGGGTTCTTGTCTTTTAATAACTAATCCGACTCATCCCCACCCAACAAAAGAACTCTAGAGTGACACCTTATGTCTCAGATGTCACACAGCCCATAGAAAACCCTCAACAAATGGGGATGGATAATGCTGCTACTGATGAGGCTGGAAGAAAAAGAAAGTGAAGACCTGTCTCTCTGGATATAAACTTACATAAAAGTGATATATCTCAGGAATCCTGACTGACCTCAGGTTTTCTATTCAGATTAATGATGGATTTCTTTTCCTCTTGATAGGAATAATAATACATTAAATTGCTTTTCAAGTTTCCCCAAAGTTTCATAAAATCTAAATCCCTGTCACAATGCAAGTATAATTAGATTTGCTTTACGATTCTAGGTAGAAGTGTTTTTATAGTGAGGCCTTTTTATCCCTTTCAGTCAGAACTGAAATGGATTTATTTCTTCCCGGTATGTTGTAAGCAATTCAACATGTCAGATTCCTTTCTCTATTTCATATTTAATAAAATGCAATGTGATCAGTTTTTCTTAAATATCAAAACTTGTTTTGCCACCCCAGGCACAAAGCTCCAGTGTGCAGAGTGAAGAGGTCAGTCAACTAAATTTTGAAGTACCTGCTTCTTCCGTTTCTGTATCATCCACTGATGTCATTGAAACTCCCAACTCCAAGCATTTCTTCATGTGCGCTTTAGATTTCATATGCTTCGTTAGGTTTCCTAGAAAACACAGGCAAAAAAGGAGGAATTACTTGATGACAAGAAGGTGATGATTGTTCCCAAATTAGAAATGAACTAATTTGAAATAGCATAGATTTGTGTCTACCCACCACCCTTTGTCCTGAACTTAGGAGGAACAACCTGGTTCCTGAACATATCAACCACTCAGAACTTTGGCCTAATCTCAAGTCTCCCTCATTCCAGAGGACTTGTAGCATAGGGTCATACCTTTTCAAGAGTAGGCTCCCAGCCAAGACTGGGAATCCCAGACTTTCCTGACTGAGAAGAGATCTAATATCTTAGGCTCAAATGGGCCAGCCTCCTAGGCTTCCATACAAACACGGTGACATAAGCCGGGTCACACATCTTAGAGAAAGTTCAGATCAAACATTCTTATCAACACATCCTGGACCCCAGACTTTTGGCAGTGATCAGATTTGGATCAACCTCCCAGGCTTCTCACTGGTCAGAAGAAAAAATTATGCAACCTTATCTGAAAGCCAACCTTGTAGACAAATTCAAAGATCCATACAAATAACTTAGCTAACTACTTATAGGGAACATTATACTCAGTGTTTAGCATCTATCTGTCTGGTATACGTTAGCAAACTTTACGACAGCAGTTTCTAAAGTTCTACAATATTCCCTATTTATCTTGAAACTCCCATTGTTTTAAGGAAAAAGAAAGGTTTTCTGTCAACCTTTGACCTAGGATCTATGAAATTATATGTGTATCTCTATCTTTATCTTCATATCTATCTATCTATCTATCTATCTATCTATCTATCTATCTATCTCAGTCCATGTCATGTATATAACTTATCCAAAGACACGCAGGAACCAGTTCAATTGTAAGCGCCATATTATTATCTGTGCCCTTTCATGATGCTGTAACAATGTACCAGTAAATGCTTTATTTTTAAGAATAGGCTTACTGAATCTAAGTGGAAACTCTTAGCCTGCGAAAATAGTTTGTTCCCTTGTAGAGTTGTTTAGCCTATCAGTAATGTGATATATGAGCCACAATCCTAACCAGGACACTGTTGTTTATTATTTTACTTATATTACTTTATTTACTTAGTATTTTACTTATTGCTTATATACCTATGAATTTTACGTGCTATTTTGGTAACTCCAAACATAAAAATATTTCCGGACCCCTACTGCTATTAATTGTCTAAAAATATTTTAAAGATCTCAAACATATTTATATATTTATTTATTTATTTTTGAGAGACAGAGACAGAGCGCGAATGGGGGAGGGGCAGAGAGAGAGGGAGACAGATTCTGAAGCAGGCTCCAGGCTCCGAGCTGTCACCACAGAGCCCAACACAGGGCTCAAACCCATGAATGGCGAGATCATGACCTGAGCCAAAATCGGACGCTTAACCGACTAAGCCACCCGGGCACACTGGTCGCCAACATTTTTATAGACAGATCATCAAGAATTCCTAAATCTATAAATTAATGAATATATCTGAATATACATAATTTATATATATAATGAATATATAAATTAATGGAAATCACCTGTTTCTGCAAGGGTACATGTAATCTGTGTATGTGGCTGGGTGTTAGGTTGTCAAGATCATATATTTAGATCTTGATCTGTGTTTCTCCTCTATTTTTCTCTCTTTTCTCCACTTCAATAGGCAGTCAGGCTTTGGGCTCTCATCTTCAGGGTAGGTTTGGAGTTATATGATGGGAAAAGATAGGATAAAATAGGCAGAGAGGGAAAGATTAGGACCTGAGGTCCTAGGGTGGGGAAAAACACATATTTTGGAACAATGTTGGGAGGGTCTGACCATAGCAAAGCCCCTCAGGCGTAAGGTCCCTCTTAAGAATGTAACAGACACCACCTACTCTCCTTCAGGTTGCCCTCAGGGATTTGACAAAAGTTTTAAGTAGACCGTAAAATGATGAATGAACCACAAGGAATGGTATGGCCAAAGACCACCCCTCATACAATGGAAAGGAGCCAATCAGGAATGGACAACCCAGCACCTAGAGTTATCCAGCCAATAACGGTAAAACCTGAGAAGGAACAAGGGGGAAGGGAAGGAGGGCCTGAACAGAACCTTAGAAACGAGGACCCTTGCCTATTGTCGTGCGCATTCACTTTTGAATGCCCCCTCTCTGCAAAGAGAGCTTTCATGCTATTACTTTCTGATCACCTATATAAACTTTTGCCTGCTGCTCATTTTATTCTGTGTCTACCTCTTCATTCTTCAAACAGGCGAGACAAAGAACCCTGGATATTGAGGTAAAAAGCATCCTGCAACGGTTAGAAATCTGGCTCTGAAACAACTCCACTCTGGCTTTGGTTGACCTAAGTCTTGAGCTTCCGAAGGGATTCTAGCAAGGAGGGGGAAGGGGCTGGCTAGGCAGGGCCCTTGAAGGAGTGGGCAGGCGTGACTTCCATAGGTGCTGGTCCTCTGAGAGCACTGAGGGTCTGTGCTCACAGGGCTTGGGGTGGGACAACAGTTACTTCAACTGAAAATTCGAGGGGTTCCCCCGGACATTTTGCTCATTTTAAGATTCTGAGACATTTACACATTCTTGAAGGGTGACAAGGAAACTCCAATAATGACCAAGAATAAATGATTTCCTGCTAAAACTCCATGGCAATGACGCAGAGCCAAATTTAATTTGATTTTTAAAAACCTAGAAATGTGGTGTTACGTCACCCAGCGTCTCACACAGCCATTCCCGTCACCCAGCGTCTCACACAGCAAACTCCTGTACCCCGTGAAGATAAAGCAGTTGTAATGACTGGCGGATTTGCAGGTTATAGAACCAAAGTTTATATTTTCTTCTGTCCTAGGGAGTCTCTCAGTGAAGTTCTAAATAAAAGGCTAGGTTGTACAAAGGAGGATGGTATTTAAAGGACCTTATGTTTACCTCTTTTGAAATGCAAATGAACACTTCCCCCTCCTTTATCTGCCTTCAAAGAAAGCATCCCCTGTATTACAGATACCTTTTTATTTTTTCAAATTTTTTTAAATTTTTAAATTTTTTTTTTTTAACGTTTATTTATTTTTGAGACAGAGAGAGACAGAGCATGAACGGGGGAGGGTCAGAGAGAGGGAGACACAGAATCCGAAACAGGCTCCAGGCTCTGAGCTGTCAGCACAGAGCCCAACGCGGGGCTTGAACCCACGGACCGCGAGATCGTGACCTGAGCCGAAGTCGGCCGCTTAACCCACTGAGCCACCCAGGCGCCCCTACAGATACCTTTTTAGTAAAGAAGAAACAGGTATGTTGGGAGTCTACACATTTATACTTCTGACAAACCAATAAGACAATTTAGGATTTGGGCTATAGGAGAAAATTGGTACATATTTCCCTACCAAAGATTATTTTATTTGATTATTATTTTTCTTGATGGGGAGTGGAGCAGAGGAACTGGTATGCAAATTTAAAGTTAAAACATAGGAAATCATACGAGCTTAATGAGGGGGTAAAAATCCATGATAGCTAAAGTACTTCTACAGCAAGCAGTAAGATGTACTTCTCCAAAAGTCAAACCCCCTCTAATTCGCTACTTCTGTAATCTGAGAACACTGGGATCAAGAACGTTTCCTTGATTTTATAAAATGAAGAAACTATAATCAAAACAACCTTCTTGTATATGTTCATATAAACCTACCTGTAAAAAAAGCAACAACAGATTTTTCTTTTAAAAGAAAGAATATCATTTTAAGGCAAGTCCTGATATTATGAAATTCACAGTTGTGGCCTGAGAGTAAGAAATTGTCTCTGTGCTGATAAATACACGGAACACAAGCTATCAAATTTCTATGCATAATTAATGCAACTGTGGATGGAGGGGCCCACCTGGGAGTCTGTGGGTCTCTACATTATTCATAATCTTGAAACTGACCATGGGCACATGTTTTCTTCCCAGCTGCTGCCTTGCTTTTCTAATGCCACTGCATGGATTGTCTCCCTGTGGTATTTCAATACTGGTGCAAAGATTATCTAGACCGCACAACATTTCTAACATGAAGTAATAGCAATAACAATCCGGGCAATTCTTAGCCACTTCCTTCGGAAACAACTTGCCTGGCCCTACGTCTACAGCTCTTACTCAAGTCATAAAAGAAGCCTTGCTGTTTCATGTGTATCCTTTGATTACTTACATAAGGGAGAAAGTACATTTCACTCACAAAACCGTCTTACTCTCAATAACAGTTATAAAATGGTATTTAGAATCCAAAGTGACCATAAGAAAAGTATGTCCTCGTCTAAAAAGATGATAATTGTACCTTTCGTTTTGAAAGCAAAGTTACATAACTTGCATACATATGGCCGGACATCAGTGTGAGTGCGGATATGCTTTTTGAGCATGCTTGGCTTCTTACAGCGAATCCCACATTCTTCACAAATGTACTTTCCACGTCCACGTCCTCTGACATATACATAATCTTCATTTGACTTATACCTGTTTAGAAAAAGGGAATGCAGTGTGTTTTCAAATACTTTAGTGGTTTATGTAATCAGACCAGAAGCAAATCTTTTGAGAGGCAAATTATTATGAGGGTCTTTTACAAACAATTATTGATCCCTACTTCTATGAAACCTGAGAAGGTTATGCAGTAAATTCCTGAAAGAACCAGATGACACATTGGCACTGTAAGCAAAATGTAATTTTCTACATGGTGTTCAAAATGGAATGGGTCCCCCTATTAAGATATGTGGACTTGGGATATAGATGTTCAATTCCAATGGACTTCCATAAGCCTCAGAGAATTTCAGAGTTGTGCCTTACTACTTTTGGATTCTAGTACAGCCTCCACACAAGAAATATCCAAAAAGTTATACCAACATATTCAAATCATCATATATCATCCGTTAACATTACATCGTCTAAGACGTGCAAGCAGAACAGACACACACACACATGCCTGTAAATATGCTAAAATAAGTAAAACCGATAATAGAATTCTTCATTGCAAGTTTTTGCTCTATTTTTACAATCCTGGCATGAGAGTGCCTCCCAAATTTCTAGCTTACACGGGCTGAGCTGAGCTCACCAACTGTTGTCTACAGATTTGATCCGCTCTTTCCCAAGGACCATGAATTTGCACTAAAGTGGAGTCCAAATTTCAAGTAGCTTCTGGTAGGTACTGTTATGTTACATAATAAAAACTAGAGATTCTATTTTTCAACCAAATTTGCATTTGTTTGCAGAAGAATTTAATAGAGAGGTTTGAAAGGATGTCTGAGGTCAGCTAGTTTAGTCAAATCAATTAGATAAACAAAATCTTAGGTATTCACTGTGATAATCCATGGAAGAAACCTACCCAGGGCTCAACTATCATATTTTGTTCAGATTACAATGGAACAGGATCAATCATAGAGTACAGTAACATTCTACTGAATAATTCAGTGAATATCATTATCTTTTAAATCAAAGTGAGGCTAGAATTATGGGTCTGATGTCATTCTTGGAAAGATATTCTTTTCAAGGGGCTCATTTTATAATTCCAAAATGTAAACTGACATATAAAATGCCCTAATTCACTGTGGATTTACTTAAAGGCACTAGATTTATAGGGTTTTTTGTTTGTTTGTTTGTTTTTACATTCTAGGAGCATTGCACACTTCTGTATTTTCAGAAATGAAAATTCAACTTCATTCGTCCAATCCAGCGAAGGATTTTTAAGAGAGAAAATCCACCCACATATTTAAATATTAACTCTTTTATGGATGCTATTCAATGTTAACATTATTTACTTTTTGGTCACTACTAATCCAGGTGGGAATTAAGTAGTATCAAAAATATGAATAGTCAATTCTGTATGTTTTTTCATTAAATCTTTCCCCTGTCACAAGGAACTTCCCACCTCAACTTGTTCTTCAAAACTTTCTTGAACTTTAAGTTTCATTTTACGTTGTCTTCTGTAACAAAGTAGAAAAGAACCTCAAGATGCAAAAGATCTTTCACCGTTTAATTTCACTATTCTCTGTCCCTAAATAGATAAAATTACCAAAGAAATACAGAATAAAACAAATAAATTTATAGAAAGCTAGTTTTCTTCACAGAAGGATACCTTAAGCTTAGTGTAGCCCATCATCATGGTTGATGGGAAATGCATTTTATCTTCAAGTAATATAATGTTATTTTATTTTCTTCAAATAAGCTTCACATCCAGTGCAGAGGCCAACATGGGGGCCTGAACTCACCACCCTGAGATCAAGATCTGAGCTGAGATCAAGAGTTGGACGCTTAACTGACTGAGCCACCCAGGGGCTTTAATCATTTTATTTTTAATGTCTTAGCTGACCTACTTGTAGACAGTCAAATTCAGTACAAAATGAAACTATATATTTGAAAAATCTGTAAAAATAAAATATCTACCGTGCAACAGGTCTACAGACCTTAGATTCTACTTAATACAAGAATTAACGTATTTTGAAAAAACCCCAAAAGGTATGTTTAAACCTAGGAATTGGGTAATATAAAGAACATATACACTTAAAAATGTGGTCAGTTATACTTCTTTTTTCAAGTTATCACTTTGCAATCACCAAACTAAGAGGCAGTAGCACACTGCTTGGAATGAACACCTGGTCACCACCAGGCAGAAGTCGGGTCACAGATTAAGAAATGACTGTGATGTAGCCCATACCACAGGGAAATGAAAGGGGGAAGAAATGATATATGGGCACCGTCCTTGTGGATCATCAAACCACAGCAATAATATGTTCATATACGCTCTTTCACTTGTGTCCTTCATTAGGAGAGATGGGTTCCCCAAAGCAAATATAAAGTATTGCTCATCTAGTACGAGTGCACTACTAGGAAGACTACTGAACATGAGGGTGTGGATTCATTCACAAGGACACCTCAGTTTCTGAGGAAAGATAACATCTATTTTGTTTTCATTTGTGTTAAAAGATGAGGGATGTCAAAAAAATATCAAGACCAACTTTAAGACTCCATACAATTGTGGATTTAGTGGTGAAAATACTTGACATCCAAAGGGGCCGAAACCAAGAGGAAAGCAATTTTAATAATTCATCTCCAAACTGGTAAATCTACGTGGGAAATAGATATTTCATATCACTAAACGGTCAACATTTTATAATTAAATAGATAACATTATTCGGTCTTCCAGCTATAACTGGAATCAATTCGTGCTCATGGAAACATGTAAATTATAGATCTATTGCAGAGATAAGGCTAGTTACAACATAATCACCCTAATGTGATTAGTATGCTTTAAAGTTTTTAAATTTTAATAGCATAAGTCTGAGATTTTTCTCCCATGTGACCGAGGAGCCTGATACAATTCTAATGAAATCTAAAACTAGACATTACACATATGAGTAATTTTTCTTTACTGTACAGATATCAAAGTCATTGAGCCTTATTACTTGTATTTCTACAACTCAGGATTCAACACTTAAAAAGAAATTCCCAGGGGCACCTGAGTGGCTCAGTCGGTTGAGCATCCTACTCTTGATTTCGGCTAAGGTCATGATCCTGCTATCGTGGGATCAAGCCCCGCACTGCTCCCCATGCTGAGTGTGGAGGCTGCTTAATATTCTCTCTTCATCTCCTTCTGCCCTTTTCCCCTGTTCTCTCACACACACACACTCTCTCTCTCTCTCTAAAATAAAATGAAAAGAAAAGGAAACTCCCAAAGAAAAAGAAACTGCCACAAATCAGAAGAGACAGAGAAAACATGACAACTCAATGCAATGTGGTACCCCGGCTTGGATCCTGGAACAGAAACAGGACACTAATGGAAATGATGAAATCCCAATAATATCTGGTAAAAGCAATTAAATGAACAATCAAATTAACTAGTTCCTAGGATTATACATGAATGTGCAAGATTGCATTTGTGTTAGCACAGAATAAAAATATCCATTAATAATACCAAAATGCCCACGAGAATAATATTAAAGCATGAACAAAGTTGACGACATCATGAAGCCACAAATATAGTCAATTTCATACTGCGTGAGAGGCGTGGAAATTTGAAGCAGAAGTTCAAACCATATATAACGGGGACATTTTCATTGAAAGTAAGCATTGAAAGCAAGTGCATGAACTCATTATCTGTTGCCAGCCAGACTTCAGAAATGTGAATAGAGAAGGAATCCGCCTTATACCCAACCAGAGTAGGTACTATTTTTTCCCGTGCATACATTCGTGACCATTTGCTCTGACTTATAACTGAATATTTTACACATGCACATATTTCCTTACCCTCCTTCAAAGATTTTAATTCGGATTGGCTCCGTTTGTTTGGATCCAATATCTTTATCTCCATGAATATCTCCCTTCCCTCTTTCCTTTAAGATATTTCCAACTAGTTTCCTTTCTAGTTTGCTGCCAAATAAAAAGGATGCATCAGGTTTCACCTGTAGGAAAAAAGAGAGAATCATTTCATACGCTTTCTCTAAGACACAGGAGCAGCCCACATACCCGCTCTCCTCTGACCTCTGAAAATTAGCCTAAATTCCATGTTAAAAGGCCATGGCCTGGCTACATAAAACAAGGGACACTAAGGATAAAATCAGAGAAATACAGTTTCTACAGAATTATTCAACATTTTGTTTAAAAAAAAAAAAAAGAATATTCCTCTGTTGGCACTTAATCTATGCAACACTAATAAAAACAGAAAACATGTTCTATATTCTGAAGTAACAAAACACTATCAATTAAGGAAATATTTTCAAAAACTGAAGGGAAATGGTAACTGAATTAAGTAAAAACTATTTTTAAATCCTCTATTTGCTTCATTAATAATTTAGGAAAAATTCCAAAGTGCCCCTATTAGTATTTTTGCAATTTGACATGTAAGGTATTAATTGTTCATCTAGGAACAAACCAGATAATCACTTGGAAAAAAATGAGTTTTGAGGGAAAACTAGAGACAATAAATTTTAGTAAAAAGTACTGTCACTGGAAATAAGCCCTCTGAAGTGTGCAAAGCTCAGTTCTGACACCCATCCGCCTCCTTCCTGATCTTTCCACTCAGTGTCCATTCCTACATTCACAATGTTCTATGTCCTATGTCCACATTTCACAATCCCCTGAATCCTTCATATCAAAAGAGAATATGACCGGCTAGGTCACTAACACAGGCCAGAAGAGAGAAGAACCCAAAGGAATCGATTCCAGTAGTAGAATTCCATGGCGGCTGGCCGAAAGAGGGACTCTCCCAAAACATAGTGCACGCCTGGCCACTGGCTTTTTCTCTTACTGAGAAAGGGAGATCAGTGTCACAGAGGGTTCCCTCAGCTCTGACCTTCATTTCCCTTGTATGTTTTAGACCTTCTGTCCTTCACCATGTATTCTGCTCAGCAATCAAATCCACACTACGGTGCTTTTAGAAATGGTATTCATTACCTGAGCAAACTGCTTCCATGCACTTGATGACGTAAGCTTGCCAGTTCCAGGTCTGTGCATAGCAGCCAGAGTATAAATTTCTGCAGTGATTTTTTGCTTGGACCTCAGAAGAGCCAGAGTGGTCTTGGTGTTCAATCCTGATGGGTTTGGGTTACAGGAACTAATGCACCATGAAGCATAAACTGAGGATTTGAAGGTGGCCTGTTGTACGTAATTGGGTTTTGTATAATTCAAGAAGCACCAACTCACAGTAGTTGTTGTCCGCAGACTGGGGAACTGAAGAATCTGCTGGAAATCTGCCACGTCCGTGAAAAGAAGAGTTGAGTTTGCCATCTTCCTGCTTGGGCCAGAGGCCATGTGCACCAGCATGCTGACAGGCAGCTTCTGGCCCCTTCCATGCTCTTCAAGCTGACCGTCTCCGGGGGGCAATGAGGAACTCTGTGGGCTCATGCTCATATCAGATGCCGTCTCATCAATATCTAATTCATCTGAGGACTCTCTGCTTTCAGAAGGCCCGCTGGACTTCTGGCCTAGAGGAGGTGCCCTGGAGTTGGGCGGGAACGGCTCCCTCATGGACAGGCTGGCAGACGGATGGTCTTGAGATGAGGAAGGGGGCAGTGAAGAGAAGGAAGATGACCCGGACTGCAAGCCATCCTTTGGCTCAGAAGCACAACCTTGTCGAACCAGCTGGGGTTTCTGTGGGCGGGACAGATCCTTCTTGATGTCTGAGCTGGTTAGCTCCACAGCACTGAGCTCCTCAACAATCTGTCCATACATCTTTTCTTCCTTGACCCTTTTCTGCTGCTTCGTTTCCATGAAGAGCTCCAAGCTGCTGGCTGGAGAAAGCATACGCTTGCTACCCCCCAGGGTGGCCACGCTGTCCGAGGTGGAAGGTAAACATAAGGGGATTGAGGATTCTAAGCCAAGGGGTAAGGTCTGAGGTACTTTCCAAATGGGGTATTTTTCTAAGCCTGCGTGCTGCCCCAACACCTGGGCAATGTTGAATCCGATCCCTTGCATGGCCGCGTTGGTCACCAGTGTTCTTTGGGTAGTATTCTCATCCACTTTGCATATGACAATTGCAGGACTGTTCTGCCCAAGTATCTGAGAAATGCTCGTGTACATGACACTCCCGTAGGACGGGACATGGGTCTGGATCCTAACAGGAACCACTGTTCCCGGTAAGGACTGTAAAGGCCCAGCGTTTGCAGAGGCAAAATCTTCTTGAAGAACCTGTTCAGAGGGAGTATCAGGTGACTTGGTGCTCTGGTCTGACGGGAACTTCGGGAGAATGTTCTTTGAGTGTAGCCCTGATGTTCCTGAATAACACGGGTAGGTTTGCTCTTTCGGGTGTGCGTGCTCAGCAGATTTCTTTCCAATGTGCTCTGCAACATGCTCTAAGGGACAGCTAGGATGGATTTCTGCCTGGAAAGAAGGCTTGCCGTAGCTCTTCTGAGGGTGTTGCACAAGGGGATGTGGGAAATGTGCCTGCCACCAGGGAGGCTGCTGAGCTGGTAAATGAACCATACAGACGGTAGGATACTGAAACTGAAACAAGGCATTCTGGATTGGAGAAAACGGAATAGTCTCTTGATGTGCAAATAAATGTGGCTGTTCAGACAAGTGCTTGCTTGCAATATAGGATGTCGGTTGTATCAGGGGATTTCTCAGGGATTCCTGACCGTCCATGTGCATGATCTGTTGCTGGGCCAGGTGGAGCTGACCTGAGCTCAGCTGGGCACAAGGACCCACAATCTGCTTCCCAGGGTCCTCTGCCTGGAGGGGAGGCAGCACGGAGGCGGGGGCAGGGTGCCACGCGGCCCTCAGGCCCGCGTGCAGGTGCTCCATGTGCTCCTGCTTTACACCCAGATCTGCACCAGCCTCCCCCTGGGCGATCTCCGGAGAGCCACTGAAGGAAGCCTGCCGCACCAGAAAGCATTTCTTCCTCTCCCGCGATGGGGATAACGTGGCGGCCGATGCCCCTGCCGCCGGCGCGTGGGACAGATTCCCGTAATCAAATGATTTGCTCCGGATTTCCGGAACTTCCGTTGGGTGAGGGCAAGGCATCTGCTCGGACGAGCAGCGCCGCATCTCTTTTTGGTGGTGGTGGCCCGGGACGGACAAGGAGTACGACCCGGCAGGGACGGTCAGAAACTCTGAGTGCTTCCCAAACTCGTCTGGCTTAGGAGGTGCGGGGAGCTTAATGGCATCCTCTCTTTCGAAAGACATTGAAAAACTGGAGCTGTGGGACAAGTTGCTTTCCTGACTGGGGCTGCGGGAGAGGCCCGTGCCTGTGGATTCAAAGCTGGATTCCCCTGAAGAGTGCTCCATGTCTGCAAGTCGCAAACGCTTCTTTTTGGGTGGCAACTTCTCAGCTGGGAGCTGGGAAAGGGTCTCACTTCTCTGGGGCCACTGAAATTCCTCCACGGGCTTTTCCGGCTCTTTACTCTGGGCGTCTTTCTCCTTCTCTGGTTTATCAGGCTCCTCCGTCACTCGAATCTCGGGAACCTGAATGTTGTGCTGGCGAACCAGCCTAGGCTGCGCGTGGTAGGGCTGCTGCTGGGCCTGCTGGGAAGGGGACGGCTTCCCCCCGCTGTCAGCACCGTCCACAGGTGGAGCCCACTCTGGACTCACCGGGGCTTCTGAAACCTCGCTGTCACCGGTCTCGGAAGGTGAAGAGGCCTTGTCCTGTGCGCTAGCCATCAGTTCAGCTGACTCAGACCTTTCAAATGAGTTGGGGCGGCTCAGCGAGTTTGTGTGCTGAATAACAGAAATCACATTTCCAGGAGGTTTCCTGCCCGCCAGGTCTGAAATCTTATCTGCATCGGTGGCTGAGGGCAACTCCTCGGACCCAAGAGATGGACTTCCAGATTGGAGTTGAGGTCGACACGGGTCAAAGCGCTCCGAGTGACCGTGGGAAGGGTTCTCATGTCCCGCCATGACAAATCCACCTCTTACGCCTTCCTGCATCGGCAGTTTGGGGTCGTAATCCGAACTCATTATGCCCATGGGTGCGCTCACGATGCTGCTGCAGATCATGGGGGTGTCCTCCTCATCTCCCACGCTCTTCTCTTTCCGGCGTTTTCTATTTTCACAAGTAGTTCCAAACATGGTTGGCACTCCCTGCAATGGCACCGAGGGATCCATGAAATACTCACCCCCGTGTTTTAAAGAGCTTAGGCAGGAAATGTCCCTGTAGCTTGGCTTTGGTGTTTCGGAGTCTTCCCACTTCTTGTAGGGTTTCCGGCAGACATCATAGTCATACCCCATGCGGTCCCCAGAAATCAGTTTCTTTTCCTTCAAGGATAAGCCTGTGACACTCTTGGACATCCTGCCATGGTGTTCTGCCTCCATGTGCCCCTCCTGTACTGAGGGCAGCTCAAATGCAGCCTGTCTCCTTAACATGCGCTGAGGGGGTATCCCCACCGTTCCCGGATAGAACACATCATCGGAGCCACTCATCCTTTCATCAAATGAGTGACTTCCTCTCAAAGAAGGAGGAATGCTAAGATTAGTTGCTGAAGAAGTTGGCATCGAGTTGCTTCTAATAAGGGGTGAAGAGTCCACAGGAGCTTCTAAGAGAATTGGGCTGCTGCCTTGGAAATTTGCAGGAAAAAGCTTCCCTTCGTTCCTGATGGATGACGGAATAGTCTGGGATTGTCTGGATTCACTGTTGAATTTCGTGGATTTCAGCATGCTTGCTTGACTGGGGTCGATCTCTCCCTTGCTTGGGATCAGCTGTGATGCAGGATCTTCAAACATCTTGACATCTAACCTGGTGTTTACGTGAGGTAATGATTCCATCATGCCCTTCCTACCCATTGTGGCACGCTCCTGACTTGCGGTCGTAACACTGAGTGTATTTCTGGGACTAAGCCGACAGTATTTTCCAAAGATGATTTCTTCATAAGACTTTGCATTTGTGTTTGGAGGGCTTATTTGCTGCTCCGCACTTTCTGAGCGAGAGAAGTAACCGGAGTCAGTGCTTCCTTTACTGTGCGGGCTCAGAAGGTTGAGAGATGGCTCAGAATCTTGTCCTTTTTTCTCTGACAGTCTTAGTGCAAGTTTCTGTTTAACTGTGTGAGAATCATCAGGCTTAGTATTTAGTGACGGATTCGGTAGCATATCAGAACCTACATACTGAGAGCTTTCGTTAGGTAAAGGGATCCCACTTTTGGGGATAATCAAAATCGGAACTTTCATCGGACCTCCCAGTGATTCTTCCAGTGATCCATGATAGCCACCTCGGCTGGCAATATCCAACGGGATTGGTGGGCCGGGACTCATTTTCTCAGAAGCCTCAACAAATAAAGAGCTCTCCTCGTCCGTGTCTGTACTCTGCTCACCGTCTGAATGTATTTCTGCTTCTACGTCAATAAAACCAGCCTCTAGGTCCAATTTAGATACAGCTGACTCTGTGAAAGGGACTAATCCTGCCTTAATTGCATGGGCATGTGACTTCCTGTGCTTATACAAATTGCTCTTTGTCTTGAAAGAGAAACCACAAGGTATACATGGATATGGCCGCTCCCCAGTATGGGACCTGATGTGTTTTTTCAGTACGCTTGGTTTGGCACACGCCCTGCTGCAGTAGGGGCAAATGTATTTGCCGGGCTTTTTGGGTTTGTGCTCTTTCTTGTGAGCATCTTCGGACTGTTCGATACTTTTCTGAGAGTATTGGCTATAAGCAGGGTTCAGGCTTGAAATCTTTTTTCTGGGGTAACCACCACTGTGGCCATGTATAGGAAAAGAAAATAAGTCCTCGGAGGCAACGGACGGCAAAGGGCCAGGGAAAAGCCACGGAGGGCCTTCGAGGCTCTGATGTGGCTTGCTGCTGTGCATGACCCCCTGTGGCAATGAGTGCTGAGGGAAAGAGAGTGAATGTTGGCATGAGTAAGGGCTCGGACGAGGCGGTGGGTATTGCTTCTCTGTGACATGCTGTGCCACGTCGCTAGGTGAGGCCAGTTTCCCAGAACCAAAGAGTTGTGCGGACGCTGTGTCTCCGATTTGCTCAGGATCTATTTGTGGTTGCCGCTGTCCTTCTTGACTGCCAAAAGTGCTCATCTTAATAACAGCTGATTGTTCCTGTCTCCATCTACCTGATGCTGTATCAGTTTCTCCAGACCTTGAGGTAGCTTTTTGTCCTAGAGCTGTGTCCCCAGTGTCCATTTTGTTACAAGGTCTTAAGTGCTAGTTCACTTGAAAGCCATGCAGACTCATGGAGTGTCTTCAAAGCTGTGCTTTTCAAAGCTTGTTAGCTTCCATGGTCCAGGGTGTCTGCAAACTGGCCGAGTGCTCCTTCTCTTTGAACCTGCCACACCCACCCCGTAGTCTTATGAGCATGAGATGGTAACGGCCTTGGACCAGGGCTATAACACAGTTCTCTCCATTGTAGAAATGTCCATCCAAAAGCTAAGTGCAAATCTATGAAGATTCCTTATGGCATTTGAAGATTTTCAACTAGCATGAAATTGGGATGAATAGTCTGGGAGCAGTTTTGCCCATCAACTAGAGCAAAGTTCAATTGCCAGTTTCACTAAGATAAAACGATCTGAAAGAAAAAGAAACACAAAGAGATTATCATAACAGTTATCAAGTTAGAAACCAAAACCAATCCTAAATAGCCAGCCTGACCCTGGATAAATTGAAAATGATTTTTTTATGCTCCAAAGATACTTTTTATAGCTGTTACATTAGTTCCACAATTAAAGGATATTAATGTCAAACATGGCATTAAGTCATAAGCTAGATTTCTTCAATGCTCTAATTTTGGTCATCCTTTTAAATACTCCTTAATTTTGGTTAGAAAAGTATTTAAAAGAAAGCTTTTGATAGATATTATTTATAAAATCATAAACTTTTTAAAAGCCTTCATTAAAATAAATTTAGAGCTATTTCCGACCAAGTTGTATGACGTGCCTGCTGAAGTGTACTACAGATTTCTCTATATGGACATATTTTATAGACAAATATACATATAGGTATAAATATATTTTATATGCAAAATAAAACATACATATAAAATATATGTAAATAGTAAATATTTTTAAATATTATATTAAGTATATTACATATATATTTAATATTTAAATATAGAATATATTTTACATACATCCATATTTATATTAACATACAATACAGGTATATTTTAAAGCAGTGATTAGGAGAGCTAGACTAAAGCCATAAGAATCAAAGATTGTCCCAGAACTTTGGCAAAGGTGGTAAAGTGAATCCAAATAAACTATTATAAAGCCTTCATAATATAAAAAAACAAAACATATTTTTGGACAGTTTAAAAATGTAATGACTACCTGAATGGTTTAGCATTCTCATGGACATGATTGTCTTGATGCTTCCTGGGTAGAAAATAAAGGCAGTTAGGAAAAACTGTTTCATTAAACCACAACACAGCTGTACATAGATGTCAAATTAAAGTTCATATATATAGAGCTCACAATGCTATGTACCCTAAGAGAAGATTAATAAGTGACTGCTTTGAATACACTACACTACAGCAGTAATGTGTCCAAAAACAGAAAAAATTATAAAAGCTTTAGAGTAATATTTTCTAATATATAAGATTATTATATCAAAACATCATTTTTTTTGACGCAATTAGCCTGGTTCTGATCCCTTAGATATTAAAAAGTTGAGAATAGTAGGGTTTTTATTGAACGTATAGGTTTGCACATTTAAATTTACATCACAACAAATAAAGGAGTCCTCCGGATGGCTGTGAATAGCGCAGGGAAACTTGACAACTTGGAAACAATTAGATCTTAACTGAATACTCATCTTCCATAAGCAAATGGCCAGAGGATTCTGAGTACTTCAGTGCTCAACTGTGTCACCTATGATGAAAGTTGAGATGTTTCCTTGAGAGGCAACGTGAAGGTGCTTATCAAAGTAAGAAAGCACATACCCTTTGGCCCGGAAATTCCATTGCTGCAAATTTATCGTTACAGATGTACCTGCACAAGTGCACAAAGATATGTGTACAAGGACTGCCTAAGTAAGTTATGACTCCATCATAAAACTCAGCCATTTAAAAAGATAAAGCACAACAGTACGTGCTGATATAGAAACTCATCCAGAAGATAGTAATATTGGATGTTGAAAAGCAAAAAAACAAAAAACAAAACCCCACCACCCCCCACCAAAAACCAAAAAAAACTCATTGCATTTAATAATCCCATGTGTGTAAAAGAGAAACAGGTGATAAACAGAGCATTTCTGCAGGGATGCCGAACAGCTTTTAACTCCAGTTAAATTAAATTGCAGAAGTAGAATCAGGGAGTCAAAAGAAGGGGCAGGAAAGACATTTCTACTTTTCACCATATGACTTTTGGTGATTTTTCTTTCTGTACCGGCCTAACTTCTATGTCCAATTTGCCCCCTAAGACAGACTGCTGCTGTGATGGTGGTGATGGCAGGTGCACTTAGGAAAGGGAAAGAACATGGCAATTCCCACGGGAATGAAAAGACTTTTGGGTGAGAAATCAGCAGCCCCCATATATTTGTAGCAAGACATCAAAAGTTCCTTCTGCTAAGAGCCACAAATTTATAATGCAGTAGCTGAAAAAACTAAACAACAAGCATTAACTTCGGTTTGCTGGCAAATTTTACTATTGGATTGGATTTTCCCTGCACAGTGATCTTCCTATGCATCCCTTTATAGGTAATAAGAAAAAAACCGAGGGGCGCCTGAGTGGCTCAGTTAAGGGTCTGACTCTTAATTTCGGCTCAGGTCATGATCTCATGGTTTGTGAGATGAAACTGCCATGTAGGACTTCCTGCTGTCACCTGAGCCTGTTTGAGATTCTATCTCTCTCCCTCTCTCCCTGCCCCTCCCCCACTCAGGCACGTGCTCACTGTCTCAAAATATATAAATAAACTTAAAAAAAAAAGACAAAAGCTGAATGAGAAGTGAGGCCCTTATAATAGTGTAATGCAAATTAACTTTGGTCAGTTACAGCAAGCATGCTAACAAGAAGAATGTGCAGTGTCAAACCCAAATTGACTGAATTTTTGTTTAATTAACTAAATATTTAAGGTTCATGTAGACACAACTGCTGTCAGACTTGTAAAGGTGAATAGCACCCTCTAAAATGGGAGTAAAGTGTATTTTCAATTCAAGACAGGAATATTTTGCATCTTTCCTTAACTAGGAGTCAGAGCTTGAACTGAATATTTCTTTTTCTTTTTTTTTAAATCTTTTTTTAAAAGAGAGAGAGAGAGAGCGCTTGTGCACACAAGTGGGGGAGGGGCAGAGAGACAGGGAGACAGAATCTGAAGCAGGAACCAGGGTCCAAGCTGTCAGCACAGAGCCTGATGTGGGGCTCGAACCCACAAACCATGAGATCATGACCTGAGCCAAAGTGGACGCTTAACCGACTGAGCCCCCCAGGAGTCCCTGAACTGAATAATTTCTAAGTTGTTTTTCATATTTTGCCACGGTGTTGACCTGTGATTGCAGATCCATTGTTAGGAATAACAATGATAATGCTTGTTGTTTATTGTGTACTTACTATATTGTGCCTGGTACATAGCTTCATATATGTTAACTAATTTGATCTTCATGACTACCCTATGCAGTATGTATTATACCTGTTTTACAGTAGAGTATGATCCTAAGGGAGGTTGATGGTTCAGAACCAGAATGAAACCCAGCTTTGGCTCACCCCCAAGCCTATAAGGTCTCACTTCTCCCATCCACTTCTGTCAGTCAGTTTATCATAACTTAAAATACTGCATCTTCAACAATACTTTCTCCTAAATATTGTCACTTGACTTCAATATTTCCCATGCTTAAATTTTTCATGGTCCTGGGAGAATATATGAGTTCTGCATGGCTGGAGTATAGAAAGTGGCCTCAAAAATGCCACTTCCTTGGGGCGCCTGGGTGGCTCAGTCGGTTGAGCTTCCGACTTCGGCTCAGGTCATGATCTTGTGGTCTGTGAGTTCATACCCCGCGTCAGGCTCTGTGCTGACAGCTCAGAGCCTGGAGCCTGCTTCGGATTCCGTGTCCCTCTCTCTCTGCCCATCCCCCACTCATGCTCTGTCTCTCTGTCTCAGAAATAAACATTAAAAAAAAATTCTTTTTAAATGCCACTTCCTAGAAATCACACAAATCCATAATTTAAATAAGGTACACAATCTTATATTAAAGTATTAACATAAGTACTTATATTAAAATATTAAGAACTGTATTGTAAGGACAACTCCTTGTTAGAACATGATAAACTATCATGACAAACAATTGTTTTATTTTGTTCCTTAGAAAGCATTACATTTTAAGAAAGTAAGAACCTGACAAGTGAAAATGAGGCCTATGTTCACTTCCCATTCATTGGTTTACACAGAATATATAATTTTGCTTAAACCACTAACTTTAAGTTAAATAATTACATAAAATTTTGTGAAAAACAAGACTGGAATAATATATTTAGTAATTAAATAGATTATAATGTTTTCATTTAGCAATGAGGTAATATCTTTGTAAATCAGGCAGATTTAATTTCTGCGGTTTATAATAATAAATTATAACCATTACACCCTAAACAACATATGTACAATTCTTATTCACTAAGAACATATCCTTAAAAAAAGAGATGCACCAAACTAGATTCTTACAAAGGCAATAACATTTTGCTGTTAAAGAATGGACCAGAAGAGAGGTGCCTGGGTGGCTCAGTCGGTTAAGCGTCCGACTCCAGCTCATGATCTCGTGGTTCGTGGGTTCAAGCCCCGTGCCAGTCTCTGTGCTGACAGCTCAGAGCCTGGAGCCTGATTCAGATTCTGTGTCTCCCTCTCTCTCTGCCCCTCCCCCACTCATACTCTGTCTCTGTCTCTCTCCCTCAAAAATGAATAAACATTAAAAAAAAATTTTTTTTAAAAAGAATGGACCAAAAGATGAAGAAAAGTTACATACGTAAGATTTAAAAGCTGATATTTAATGGCCAGAACAAAAATCATCTAGGACATTTAGTTAACTGTGGGATTTAAATTTCAGAAAAAGAGCCTAATCAGAAAAAGGCAAATCTACTGTTTTATTTAAAAACTCAATTTTGCTGATATTCACATAGGATCATCTTATATTCTAATAGCATTTATTATCTGGGCAATTTTTTAAGTTCAAAACTTTGATCCCAGTAAAAAAATACATTGACTCAATTATGCAAATAGCTTCTGTCAGGAAAACTTCTTTTTAAACTTCTAAGACAAGCCTACCTAAGCTGTCCTACCATTTTATCATGAAACTGGATGATCGCTTGAGCCACGCTTTCTCCTCCTGGTCATAACAGGAAAAGCTCCTCTGTCTGTGTCTGAGCTAGAAGTCCCAGGATCCCAGTACTGCGGATCGATCCCTCTGGTCTCCCTCTGGTCTCTGGGCTGGACCTCTGAACTTTTTGCTTCAGTGAAAAGCTTAAGAATATCACGAGGGAATTGGAAATTATTCCTACTTCACGTGAAACTTTTACATCAGATTTTAAACATGTTTGAGAATATAGTATTTCTCTTCAACACCAGCCTTGGAGAGGCTTCAACTAACTGCTATCCATAAAATCACTTTCCTTTTGCAGTTTCTGAGGCATATGGAGAAAAACAGAAGAGAGAAAACATGAGTGCTGGGTCTTTTGAGGAATATACTGATCGTATTCTTTAGCCATTAAAAAAAAAATGTGGCCATTTCCCGTTAATCTCTTGTCCACACCTGCTTTATCTTGGAAACGGAAAAAAATCTGCAGTGTAAACTGGGTTCACCCTAGATCTTTTACTGGGCATAGCATGTTTGTCTCTTTAAAACCAAACAGGCTTGGGGGTGTTCAAAAGTCTCTTTACTGCTTTCCTCAGCTTACAATCAGGGAGAAGAAATTCACTTTTAAAATCTTAAGGCTTAAAAAAAATAAATAAATAAAATAAAATAAAATCTTAAGGCTTTCAAAATTGAATCCAAGATGTCACAAAGACATTCGTCTTTTTTTGTTGGGTGATCCTTTTACGGAGCAATCTAAGTCTACCAACAACGGCAAATGCCTAAGCTTGCATGTTATTGTTTAAATGCTAAGTAATAGGGAAATAGTTTCTTTGGGCTATTTTAGTTTCGTAATTTTATTACAACCCATCAAATGCACCCTCATACAAAAATCAGCAGCTTTAGTTGCATTTTCCCAATATAGATCTACTTGGTGCTATAAAATCCACAGTAACGTGGTTAATTATACTACATTACTTCTTTATCACCGCATAGATACATTTCATTTTTCATATCCCCTAACTATATGTTAAAAGTATAAATTTCCAGTTTTCCCAATCGATTGATATGTTTAAAAATGTAATATTAGAGCAATCCTCCCATGGAAAACAAAAAACAAAAAACAAAACAAAAAAAAAACAAACCCAGTCGGTTATTTCATTCTGTGAGATTTCTTTTTATGGTAACCAAACCCACGCAGAGTCATTTTTGGCACCCATTGCCAACAAAGGAGAGATATTCCAAACGCAATTTCACATTCACATTTAAAATTTTCCCAATGTCTTTGAGTGCTGCGAAAGGAGTGAGCTATTTTGTTGGAGGATATGACTCTGGGGTTTCCTGTGGATAGTGCCCCAGCCCATAGGAGTCTTTGAGGCAGTCAAGACAGGCATTGTCTGGCAGCTTAAGCACATTTTTCAGAGGGGGACAGTGTTGAAAAAGATATTATCCTCCGCGTGGCTATTCCATGGAAAAGCTGCCATTTTTCTAAAAGTGTGCCCTCTCCTTTGGCTACTCTTCACAGTCCCACTCAAATAAATTTGGCACCCAGTTAAATAATTTCCTCAGACAGGCCTTGAAAGCAAAGGCACAGCAACAGCCTCCCGTATAGACCTCAACAGAGGTCTCTTCAGGATAACAGCTGGGTGGGATTGGCAGGAAGGCAAGCTTGCTCTGTAGATGAATAAAGGCTTACAGTATCCACGGTTGTCAATCTGGGATCTTTTGCTTAGGAAAACACTATCTTACAAAAAAGCTTTACCTCAGGAAATTAATCATTACTTGAGTGGTGGCAAAAGTCAAGAGAGCATTAAATAATAACATCCTAAATAATAACGGTATAACATGACTGGTAACAAACACGGCCTCTCTACTTCTAAAATTTTAATAATAAAACATTTAGAAAAATTAAAATGGTTATTTGGCCCTGTTTTGAGAATTGGGGGGTATTATGCTTATAAACAAACATATACATCTTCAAATAGTGATTACTGAATTACATTTTAGAGACCATTTCCATCTATTTGCTTTCAAAATGCCAGAGATCAATTACCAAATATTTTAAGAAATACACAAGTGTCTCAGAGCACAGTGATGGTCCCACAAATCGCTACCACACAGGACTGGATAAGGGAAAGAAGGATCTACAAAAAAGCCATGGCCATTGCCAGAGTCCAGCTGAATACAGACTTATTTCCACAGGATGATTAAAAAAAGGCACCATCCTGAGAGCCAAATTCATTATAAATGCTTCTTTTATTAGTAAAAATCCCCATAACAACCTTAGTTCTCCCTAAAATAAGCAAGTTGTCAATATGAGCAGGGTACTGTATATTATATAAAACCCTGCCAAGCAATCCAGAGAACTTTTGGAGAAAAGTAAAAATATTTTGATGATCACCCTCTAACTTGACATACATTAAAATCCAATTTGATATTTAAAACCTAATGGAAAACTGAACTAGATTTTTTCCACACTGGCTACACTGAGGGCATGATTGCAGATATTTGCATAGTTTGCATATTTAGTCAAGGTATTTATAACTTATTTTGACTGTAGCCCACTACTTTCAATATTTTGTTCTAAAGTTTTTTTGCAATTTTTTTTCACAGTCGTGATTTTGTTTTCCCCATTTCACAGCCAGAGTAATTAGGGTTCCCTAAGTAGAATTTAATATGAAAATAAACTTTGCAAGAAAGAAATGCTCTTAAATGCAGCTATCTCAATTAAGAGAATTGTAATTAAAACTGGTTTGGAAAACAAGACAAAACCTTCACAACACTTTTCTCTCTAAATGGCGTGTATACACTGTTTCCTCCCAGATTTAATGACAAAGTTGGTTTACATATGGGTACAAAGTAGGCCAAAATTGCCTTTCAAGTTCAATGCAAAAACAATGGAATAAAATAAGAAGTTTTAGTTATTAACCTGTTATCCACATATCAAAAAACTGTATCACAACCATCTATGTCTTCCACGGTGCCGACTCTCCTCACTGGAACTCATGCATAACTTCTGGAAACCTAAAAGATGAACAAGAAGATTTTTTTAAATGATAACACTTGTAGTCAACTTAATAGGCATGCTTATTCTTCATTCACAGAAACTGCTTTCCTTGAGGAAGGAAAATTTGGAAGTGGATCTCTCAAGAAGACATTTTTTTTCCCCGAAGAAAACAATTTCCTTTCTTTTAACATAGTTTAACTCTTTTGAACAAGTACTTGTATTAAAAGAGAATTGCTGGGGTGCCTGGTGGCTCAGTCAGTTGAGCGCGTGACTTCGACTCAGGTCATGATCTCACGGTTCGTGAGTTCAAGCCCAGCGTCGGACTCTGTGTGGACTGAGCCTGGAGCCTGCTTTGGATTCTGTGTCTCCTTCTCTCTGCTCCTCCCCTGCTCATGCTCTGTCTCTCAAAATAACATTAAAAAAAAATTTAAAGAGGCATCTGGGTGGCTCTGTTGGTTAAGCGTCTGACTTTGGCTCAGATAATGATCTCCTGGCTCCTGAGTTCAAGCCCTACATCAGGCTCTGTGCTGACAGCTCACAGCCTGGAACCTGCTTCGGTTTCTGCATCTCCCTCTCTCTCTCTCTTCCCCTACCCCACTTGTGCTGTCTGTCTCTCTCTCTCTCTCAAAAATGAATAAACATTGAACAAAATTTAAAAAAAAGAATTGTCTATACCAACAAAAGTAGAGGCAATCAGGAAAATAATGGTAGAGTTATAACTTAACATATTGGAACTAGAAATTATGCCATGACAGTGCCTGACACAGTTCTGCCTTAAAGCTGAGATTCTCAGGAAACTTCTTTTGGTGCATCAGCTGCTAAACTCCACAGGATGAAGTCTCAGATAACCTCATAGCGAATTCTTCTCTATAGTTTATTTCAGCAATGTTATGTTCTGTGCTAAAATTAATTTCTGAAATAGGAAGCCAAAACCAACCAAAGTAAAATCCTGAGACTTAACAAGAAATAAAGAAAGGGACTTTCTCATACTTAGAATTAATATTTACCCAGCTCTGATCCAAAGAAATGCATGGAAACTCAGTCAAACTACTTGCTCCAAATAGAGTAATCAATGAACCATCTTAAGAGGGTTTATCTCCCAGTACACAAGGCCCACATAAAAATATTGTGACACTATCCTTAGATGGTTATTGTATATTTGTTCATTTTTAAAAATACTGCTTTTTCTTCCAGACAAGTTATTGTCTCATAGGAAGGGTTGCAGATTCAAGACACGGCAAAATGTGCCTAAACCGAGTCCCACTTCATGGGAGCATTCAAAGTGCTTAAAGGAAGTAGTTTGCTTTAACTTCCCTGTCCCCCTTTCCACATCACTGCTGTAGCACTTTAGGACACCCTGCGCACTTTGAGACATGAATCATTATAAGCAAGCAGGCCCACTTGGTTCCTCAAAAGACACAAAAGGTACAAAAATAGCTTCTGCAATTGAAGCAAGGACGTCGTCAGCAGCCAGATGAATGTGGGTGGTCAGATAAGATTCTGTTACTGCAAAGGACAAATTATTAAGCACATGTTAGATTTATTTTCATTTTTAAACCATGTTCTTCTTGCCTCAAATCAACCATTTGCTGGTAACTTAAAATGATACCTGACAAGCTCTACTACTCTCAAAATTGAAAGCTTCATCAAAGCCTAAGAGCATGATTGATTAAGCACTGAAAAAAAAAAAAAAAAAGACATATATATTCTATAAGACATACAACAAAAGACATAATCTATAAGACATGTAAATTCTATATATTTTTAACAAATCAAATAGCACCTCTGGGGGGAAAAAGTTAAACAAATCAAATAGCTAATAGTTATTAAACAATAGTTAAACAAATCAAAGTTAAACAAATCAAATAGCACCTTTGGGGGAAAAAAAAATAACACTATACTTTGGCATTATGACCTAATGTAAAGTAAAGCATGGCATCCCTCAGGGAAAAAAAATTAATAAATCACTGAAGTATTTTGCACCCTGAGCAAAATTCACCCACGACATAAATGGGCCAAGATTCTACAGATATAGCTATTTATAGGGAACAATAACTTGCAGCAATTGGTGACTACCTATGATTGGCAATCTGAGGCACCGAACTAAGAGGTAGGAAGGGAGAAGGAGAAAGTAACCCTCAGAAGGCCAGCACTGACACCCAGCCCTTCCAACGGAGTTTCAACTATAGACAGGCACCCACCCGCTCCCAATCCCAGAAATCATCGTTCTTGCCAACAGCTTTCACACGCAAAATGGAGCACAAGCATATCTCTCAGACAAGCTGTGAAAGGGCAATGACTCTGCTCTTCCAGTGTTACTTTCCAGAACTATGGCTACTGGAAATAGGAAACACTTATCTCATGCCATGTGCATACATCTGGAATTTTAGATTACCGAAGATCCCTCTTTTCATTCAGTAAGAAGATTCAAAATTTCTTTTTGTCTCATGACTTAAAATTCATGACCCCTTAAATGTTTGGTTTTCCCTGGGAGAACCAAAAATCAATGGCAATGATACTGCGTTTATATTTTACCTTACAGAAACTTCCAGTTAATTAGTGTGATTCTAAAGCAAAGAGCTGGATGATATTAATGTGAAAGATACGAAACTAACTTCGATGATTTTACACAAATAATGTTGTTGCAAATTAGACACAGTAATGGGGGCGCCTGGGTGGCTCAGAAGGTTAAGTGTCCAACTTTGGCTCAGGTATTGATCTCGCGGTTTGTGACTTTGAGCCCCGCGTCAGGCTCTGTGCTGACAGCTCGGAGCCTGGAGCCTTCTCAGATTCTGTGTCTTTCTCTCTCTCTGCCCCTCCCCCACTTGTGCTCTGTCTCTATCAAAAATAAATTTTTAAAAATGTAAAAAATAAAATAAAAAAAAATTTAGATGCAGTGATGGCCTCCACAAGGGAGGCAGTTACTACTATTAAAATAAAGACACGAAGATAACCATCTCAGGAAATTATTTTTCCATTAATTTTCAGTGAGTTTTTGTGCCTTAGTGTATTTATCAAAATATAAGAAAAATCTTTCCTCAAATAGCTCTTGAGAATATGGTATGACACCTTATGTCTCTGTTCCCTAGAAATCAAGAGTTCACACAGTATACTCTTAAACAATGGAATAAATGAAGAGAGATTTTCATTTCTTTAACTTTACTTTTAGGTTATTCGACTCACCAGAAATCATCAAGCAGTGAAACCTTAATATTTAATAAAGTTAACAATTTTATTTCAGGAAATAGTGTTAACAGATCTTGTTAAATTTCCTCAAGTCGTTTAAAATATATTCCTAAATATGGGGTGAAAATTATCTTTCACTTTACTAACAAAGTACAGACTGATTTTTCTGACACCTGCTGGCTTATAGGAGAGTTCCTTAAAAATATTTTCCAATTCCCCTATCTCTAATTTGTAACAGACACTTGGAAAATGTGAACATTATCGTTTCTATCCCAGTGGTTTCTCAACCTTTCTACTCTTAAAAAAACACCTTAGCATTAGATATTTATTCTTGGATCCCTACAAGCTATTGTCACTAAGCTAAGCAAGGAATACATTGAGCTATGATAATGGACGATAGACAGAAAGATGATAGGTAGATGACTAATAGACAGATAATGTTTTAAAATGTCCATTGTTAGATTCTTCATTATTTCGATTTTCTATTCTTCCAAATTATTCTAAGACAATTTATGGCTTAAAGGTTTAATATGACTTGTAGATGAATCTTGCAAAAGGTTTCATTGGCAAACTTCTTGTGCAAATGTAAGTACCTTCCATCATTCTTGATTTTTTTCCTGAGGTTAAACAAATGCACAGGAGATCATAATTTTAGTAGAAGAGCTGATAAAAGAAACCAGTTTCACTTTCGGTGAGAGTTGGCACAATTAAAAAGGATTATTATTCACATCAACTCTATGAAAAAATGGCAAATAGGACTGGAAACAAGATATGATCCTTGTATTATTTCTCATTTAAAAGTAGTGTTTAAATACGACATGTGTAAAAGAATGAACACTGCTCTTCACACACTAGAGAAGAGATACTCATATTTAACAGTAGTAGAGGAAATTCCAAAGTGGTGGGTAAAGATGGGAGAAGGGTACTTAAAGAGAAACGCATGTTCAAGATAACACTTGAATTCCTCCCCAGGTTTTTGAAGAGGGGCATCTTTTCCCCACTACAAAAAAATAAGTCTCTGAATGGACGCCTGGTTCCACTTTGGAGTGCCTGGAGTGGCAACGTAAGAGGTGTGTCTGGAAGGTGGCAGGGAAGGCAGACACAGATGTGTGTTTGTGACGATACCACACACACACACACACACACACACACACACACACACACACACACACTTTGATCGGTATGATGACTATAAGCTTAGGTCTTTGGAAAGAGTCTGGAAATGAAGGTGATGCTTAGAGCTAGGTTTGGAATGTAAACAGGAAGAAAAAGGGTTTAAAGAGATTCAAATAGGAATGGGAAAAGGTAGTCCTGTTCGGAACATGGGGCAATTCATTACTGGGGCGAGGCAGAGGCTCTGAGAAGTCAAAAAGGTGTGTGTGGGAAAGGAGAGTTTCCACAAGAGGAAGTGAGGGCAAACTGAGTCAAATTCGCAGATTTTGTCCTTTCATTTAGGGTTCTGGTTCTAGAAAATGCTTATAAAAATGAACCCAGAGCTACCTGTGGTCTATTGCTGCTTCTCAGCAGGTAGTTGGCGCTGGAGCAGCGACAAGATACAAAATAAAACATTGTGCAAATTAAAAGGAATAAAAACAACCAAAAAAATAGGTACACGTGAATAAGTGATTGTAACTTAAGTCTTCTTAACGAGGTGTTTTGACCATTTCCTGACACTTTGGGGCATTTATTGATGCTTACTATGTGCCAGAAAATGGGGTAAGTTTACAGAAGACAAAAAGAAAAATGGAAGCTCTCTATTTAAGACTTCAGAGCCTAGCAGGAAGACATTTGTGAACAAATAAGTTCAACAAAATGTTTGGGTGCTTTGACACAAATATAAACACAGTATAGGGAGACCTAGAAGAGGGGATTGTCAATCCTATCAAGAGAATTAGGAAAGGTTTAGAGAGGATATGACACTGAGTAAATCTTTAAAGAAAACTATGCATGATAATATACAAAAGCATACAGTTCTCAATGTTAGGTTGGGAAATAAAAACACTTGTCTGAAGAGATAAAAATATAAGCCTCTAGCATTTCAGTTTCTCTCTGGTTGCATATACTTGTAGTGTGGTGAAATGTTAGCTCATGGGGTTGCTTAGGGAGTAAGGTGTCCTAGTTAATACAACCTTATGGTTAGGTAAAGACCACAGAGAAAATAATTTTTATTTTAACATCTGCTAGTGATTATTTTCCAAAGTACATTAGCCTTCTCCATGAGTTAATTACAGTCTCCTGAACATAACTTAATCTTTCTTTGATGATTCAGTATTGAATAGTGCTCTCTAGTCCGTACTCTGCATCTGGGCGGTGATCATCTGGTATTGGCCATGCAAAATTCTCCCCACATGTGTTCCTAAGCACATGTCACATTTTCCAAGATCACAGTTGCAACAGAGATTTGTTTTCTTGACGACGTATTTGACATCAAATAAGACATATCTAACTAACTTGTTTTAGGAGCAAATCTATAGCTCTCCACTTCTATGACCATTAAGTTTTGAGTCCATTCTGAATCATACAGGGAATGTTAAGTACTGTGAAAGGTTTTAGAAATCATCTAGTCCATCAACCAACTAACAGAAGAAAGAGGTGAAAACTAGAGAACTCAAAAGACCTGCTTAATACGGGTCATTATAATGGCTTTGGGCTATTGTTTAAGTCTTCAAACTTTCAAGTCAATTATTTCCCACTCTCCACACTACTTCCTCTTATTGAATGTTTACTAATCTTGCCTTATTGCAGAAACTGATTGAAAGGAATGAAAATGGAAGAATAAATAATATTGAACGTAGAATGAGTGAAGACATTTATCATCCCTAATTTCAAACTAATCAGCCAAGGAAACATAATAACAGTAGCCAAAAACCAATGTTCCCATTGAGTTATTAATTTTTTTTTAATTTTTTTAACGTTTATTTATTTTTGAGACAGAGAGAGACAGAGAATGAATGGGGGAGGGTCAGAGAGAGAGGGAGACACAGAATCCGAAACAGGCTCCAGGCTCTGAGCTGTCAGCACAGAGCCCGACGCGGGGCTCGAACTCACGGACCGCAAGATCATGACCTGAGCCGAAGTCAGACGCTTAACCGACTGAGCCACCCAGGCGCCCCTTGAGTTATTAATTTTTACAGAAAATAGATTCAATGAAAAAATTTAACTTTTCCAAAATGAGTAAATGGTTGGCAAATTAGTTGTCAAAAGAATCAATTTCTACAAGTAGTCCATCATTTAGTATTTAAAAAAATATATATTTTGAAGTCTCAACTATTTTCCAGCATAAGCTGTTTTCCATTATCAAGCTTCTTATGCTCTTATAATAAAAAAACTTTTTAAAGTAAATATTTTAAGTCAAATTATGAGATCATCTTCTCTCAAGCAAGGTTAACTCTCTCACTGACAGCCAATGGAGGTAAGTCCTTTGGTTCATCATACCAAAACTTCACCAAGGAGGTCCATGGTGACATGACAACACTATGTGCACAATTATTACTTCTCTGACAGAATGGTGTATGCTGTCTTGTTTTTAAAAAAGGGCAGGGCCAATTAGATGTTTTGTTTAATTAAAAATATTCTTTTTGGTGCAACTTTAAATGGGACTCCTTTCTTTTTTTTAAAAAAAATTAAAAAAAAATTTTTTTTTTAATGTTTATTTATTTTTGAGACAGAGAGAGACAGAGCATGAACAGGGGAGGGTCAGAGAGAGAGGGAGACACAGAATCTGAAGCAGGCTCCAGGTTCTGAGCTGTCAGCACAGAGCCTGACGCGGGGCTCGAAATCACGGACCGGGAGATCGTGACCTGAGCCGATGTCAGACACTTAACCGACTGAGCCACCCAGGCGCCCCAAATGGGACTCCTTTCTTAATTTCTCTTTCTGCCTCTTCATTATTAGTGTATAGAAATGCAATGAATTTCTTTTCTTTTTAGAAATGCAATGAGGAGCGCCTGGGTGGCTCAGTCGGTTAAACGTCCGACTTCGGCTCAGGTCACAATCTCGCGGTCAGTGAGTTCGAGCCCCGCCTCGGGCTCTGGGCTGATGGCTCAGAGCCTGGAGCCTGCTTCCGATTCTGTGTCTCCCTCTCTCTCTGCCCCTCCCCCGTTCATGCTCTGTCTCTCTCTGTCTCAAAAATAAATAAAAACATTAAAAAAAAATTAAAAAAAAAAAAAAAGAAATGCAATGAATTTCTCTATATTGATTTTGTATCCTGTGACCTTACTAAATTCATTTATCAGTCCTCATAGTTTCTTGGTAGAGTCTTTAGGGTTTTCTATATGCAGTATCATGTCATCTGAAAATTGTGAATTTTACTTCTTTCTTTCCAATTTGGATACCTTTTATTTCTTATCTGGTTTCTTGCACCACAAAAAAAAAAAAAAAAAAAAATCTTAGGAATAAATTTAACCAAAGAGGTGAAAGACCTGTACTCTGAAAACTACAAAATACAGATGAAAGAAATTGAAGACAACACAACAAATGGAACGATATTCCATGCTCATGAACAGGAAGAACAAATATTGTTAAAACATCCATACTACCCAAGTCAATTACAGATTTGATGCAATACTTATCAAAATACCAACAGCATTTTTCACAGAACAAGAATAAACAATCCTAAAATTTGTATAGTACCCCAAAAGTCCCCAAATACCCAAGGCAATCTTAAAAAAGAAGAACAAAACTGGAGCTATCACAATACCACATTTCAAGATATATTACAAAACTGTAGTAATCAAAACAGTATGGCACTGAGACAAAAATAACACATAGATCAAAGGAACAGAACAAAGAGCTCAGATATAAACCCATGATTATATGGTCGATTAATCTTCAACAAAGGAGGCAAGAATATGCAATGAGCAAAAGACAGTTTCTTCAACAAATGGTGTTGGGAAAGTGGAACAGCTACATGCAAAAGAAAGTGGACCACATTCTCACACCACAAACAAAAATAAATTCAAAATGGATTAAAGACCTAAATGTGAGACGTGAAACTATAAAAATCCTAGAAGAGAGCACAGGCAGTAATTTCTCTGACATCAGCCATAGCAACATTTTCCTAGAAATGTCTCCCAAGGCAAGGGAAACAAAAGCAAAAATAAACTATTGGGACTACATCAAAATAAAAAGCATCTGTATAGCAAAGGAAACTATGAATAAACTAAAAGACAACCTATGGAATGGGAGAAGGTATTTGCAAATGATATACCCGATAAAAAGTTAGTATCCAAAATATACAAAGAACTAATACAACTCAAAACAAAACAAAACAAAAAAAAAAACCCCACAAATAATCCAATTAAATAATAGGCAGAAGACATGAACAGATATTTCTCCAAGGAAGACATCCAGATGGCCAACAGACACCAGGAAAGATGCTCAACATCACTAATCATCAGGGAAATACAAATCAAAACCACAATGAGACATCACCTCACATCTGTCAAAATGGCTAAAATCAAAACCACAGGAAACAACAAGTGTTGATGAAGATGTGGGGGAAAAGGAACCTTCATGCATTGCTGGTGAAAATGCAAACTGGTGCAGCCTCTGTGGAAAACAGTATGGAAGTCTGTCAAAAAATTAAAAATAGAACTACCATATGATCCAGTGACTCCACAACTAGGTATTTACCTAAAGAATATGAAAACACTAATCCGAAAAGATATATGCACCCCTATGTTTAGAACAGCACTATTTACAATAGCCATGATATGGAAGCAACCCACATGTCCATCAATAGATGAATAGACAAAGAAGATGTGATAGATACACAAAATGGACTACTACTCAGCCATAAAAAAAGAATGAAACCTTTCCCTTTGCAACCACATGAATGGATCTAGAAGGTATAATGCTACATTAAATAAGTCTGAAAAGGACATAGACCATATAATTGCATTCATGTGTGGAATCTAAGAAACCAAACAAATAAAGAAAAAAAGAGGCAAACCAAAAAATAGACTCTTAACTATAGAGAACAAACTGATGGCTACCAGAGGGGTGGTGGGTGGAGGGATGGGTGAAATACATGAAGGCAATTAAGAATACACTTATCACAATGAGTATAGAGTAATGTATAGAACTATTGAGTTATTATATTGTATGCATGAAACTAATATAATTTTTATGTTAATTATAATTGAATTCAAAGAATTTTTTTAATTTTCTCAGTTATGATAAATTTTTATTTTTATATTCCAATTCTTATGTTTCTTCCCCTTCCTTTCAGTTCCCTCTATTCTATTCCTCAATGTTATTATGGTAGGTTTTTGCCAAGCTATTTTAAATATTTACTCTAACTAAATATTTGGAGAATTAAACCAAAGGAGGACTATTTGGCTACTTTAATAAGAAATATAACAACGAAGTCAAAATTCCAATGTACTGTTTCCTGAAGTTTTATCTTTTACAGTGCTTATGTTTATTCTTTGGTTGCTACAGGTGTGCATAAATAAGGTAATGATTCCTTCTCAAATTTTCCTTTTACTCAGGATGTGCCAAAATTAGCATAAAGGCCAACGTTAATTTTGGATTATGTAAATAAAAAGAATGGAGAAAATAAATCATAAAATACTTCTTTCATAAGTATGCATAAAACAGGCTAACCTTCCCTGGAGGAAAATCCGTCTCTCACAGTAGAACCCCCTACCCCATGTCAATGGAGATAATACCAAAAGTAATGAATGCACAACTAAAAGCTTGAATTGCATTCCATATCTCATGCTACAACTAATTCTCAGGTGTGTGGAGAAAAAACGTCCTCAGTCTCCCTACATGCGGTCTGCATACAATAGACCTCCCTGAAAAAGAAATTAAGGCAAGGCCTAGTACATAGCATATAACCTGAATAGATGGGAGCTATCTGCCTCTAATAACTGAGCAGCTGAAATAATCAATTCTATCTCCTCTCTAGAAAATTTTTACAGAGTGAGGAAACTGATCCATGTGTCAATGTAGAGGTGTACAACCTTGGTAAATCCAGAGCACATCTTGACTTAGTACTGTCCCTGGATCAGTGAGGAACATAGACTTCGAAAGTGAACATAATGTTAGCACACAGTAAATATCCTGTATCTCAGTTATTGTCAGAGTTTAAGAAAACATCTGATCAAAAAGGACTTGAACAACCAAGTAAGACTCAACAGAGGTAAGTAGTTCAAATAGAAGCCATGTTTTACCCAAAGGAAGTAACCAGAAAACCTTTAAAATGACCTATGTTATGTAGTTATTCAGGCACTCCCCTGGCGCTTTGATAAACTCTGAATGGCATTCATATTTTCAGCCTCATCTTGGAATATATCATTGCCCACGAAGTTTAAGGTTATAAAAATACTCAAGTTCCAAGCAGGTGTTTCTAATATCCTACTGGGCAAATTCTGTCAGACAATTCCAGAATTCCATCTACAGGCCCTTTCACTCAATCAAATGACATGTTTTTGAAAGCTTTTATATATTAATGAAATGAAATACAGTATCTTTAGAATGTAAATTTCATATTTATTTGAATTTGAATCCAGACATTACTGTTTTATTTACTGTTTTATTTACAATACACATGTATTATACAATACACATGTACTGTTTTATTTACAATACACATGTATTACTATATAAAATATGTATTACATAATATATGAAATTTAAATCCATTTGAATGAAATTTACCAAAAAAAATTGAATTAAGAATAATGTCCAAGTGTGGAATTCAAAGATAAGTAAGACAAGACTCCTGCCTTCAAAGAGCTTACTGTCAAGTAGGTGAGAAAACCATATAAACAAGCTATAAAAACAACAGAGGCATAAAACGATATTATGGGAGCACAGAAAAAAAAGAGATTGCTTGGGAAAGCTGCATTTAAGAAACATGATCTTAGGCCCTGAAACGCTAGGATTTGGCAAGTAGAGATTAAGAGAAAAGGCATTTAATGTGAACATACTATGCAAGAGAGAAAAGCAAGGGATGTTGAAGAAACAGTGACTGGAATATTCACCGTATGGAGGCAATGGGAGTTAGGGCTGAGAAGGAAAGGTGGTAGCAGATGATAAAAGAACTTTATTTGGTAGATAAAGAGAGCCAACAGAGGTTGTGAGCAGATTGCCACAATCACAGAGACACTTTAGAAAATTCACACTATAAGCTCATCTTCTTCCATCTCTTTTTAAGCAAACTTCTGCAAACGTGTAGCCTGAAAAGAATCAAGATTGAGAAGAAGTTTGTTTTAAGACAAGGGAGACGAGAAACTAAGGGGGTAAAATACAGGTAATAATTAGTGGAATAAACTCTTGGAAAAGTGGAAAAGAAAAGGAAACTCAAAAGCACCGATTAAGGGATCAGTTTCAGAAGAATGAAAGGAAACTTTTCTGTTTTAGACTGGAAGGAAGGAAGGAAGAAATGATGAAGAAGATAACTTTTTATATTGAGAGAAAAGAAATGGAGAAATTCCCTTAAGATGTTTTTAACCTGCTCAAAAAAGCAGAAGACTGATGAGGGTTAGGAGAGGGAGCCAGAGTTGGTAAGGGCTTGATGAGTTTAAACATCCATTTGTCTTGAGTTTTTAAGGCATTTAACAGTCTTAGGAAGAATGCTATTTCTTATTAGGCTGTTCAAAAAGAGTATTTTGCAACAGAATACATGCAAAATTTATCTAAGTTGATAATATATCCAAATAATATATTATTATTGTATACCAAAAAGTACAACAAAATGTTACATTTATTGTTTATTATTCAATAAAACTCTGAGGATGATAAACTATAAGCCACTCTTTATGAACAGTAGATTTAAGACAATTTTTAAAAAATTTATATACTGTTTTCTTTTTATTGTTTCTTTGAAAGCACAGCTGCAGATCCCTTTTATATAGTAAACATGAAAACTGACCTATATTGATTTTAGGACTCTCATTGAGTTTTAGAAGGTCAAACTATCAGTTAATATCTGGAATATGAATTCCTTATCTTATTGAAATAACATACATATATTCAACTACACTGGAAATATATTGAAAGTTTAACAGCCATTTGTCCCACGGGGCATTGGACAGTGGATGATGTGGATGACAGAGTAGGAAGTCATTAGATACTTGTCAGTTGTGTGAATGGATGAAAAGGATTATGTGAATAAATACAAACAAATGAATGCATGAACTAATAATTGAATGTGAGCATACCGCGCGCGCGCGCGTGTGTGTGTGTGTGTGTGTGTGTGTGTGTGTGTGTGTGTGTGTCCAGCACAAGGTTTGCTTCATGACTGAAAAAGAGCATCATAAACTCTCAGATAAAGAGCATGGAAGGGATCTTGGCAGGTCCACCACCATATCCAACAATGGAGGACACAGAAACCCATCAAAACTGACAGACTGACCTGAGTGGATTTCAAGAAAATTGAGCATCCCAAAACCTCAAAAAGGATTAGTTTTATAATTTCTGGCTCTTTTTCAGTTACCAAACACAAAGGAAAAAAAATGCTGTGCAAGTATGATGTTATGTTAGAAATTTAGGTAGAAAAAAAGTTAACAGAAATGTGTGTTTTTTACCAAATAGGAAGTATAAACATCTCACTGCTTTACCTTTTCTTAAGGATCTCTTCTCAATATAGTAATTAAATTAGGTGATTAAGAGGTAGGCTTAAATGTCTTTACCTCTCTCTAGTTTTTTCAGTCTTATTTTCCTACCTCCTTATTGAATGGAGTGGTCATTTTAATCACCAAAACCTGGGAGATTTGATGCTGATTCTATGTACACATATGCCAAATATGTAAATGTGAAAATCACAGGGAAAGGAAAGATAGCTCCTGGGTTAGAAGTTGAAGCCCCGAGGCAACACATTAGCAACAAACTTCTACCTTTTTTGCCCTGAGTGATGGTCAAGACAAAGAAGGCAATAATGACATCAATGGTCCTCAAGCTATAAAAAGTCACCCCTGGGGTTGTTCATGAATATTCCTAAATCTTGAAGAAGCTGCTCTAAGTGCTAACTACAAGGGATTCAAATAAATCTTGAACCAAGCAGTTACTAGCTCTGTGACCACAAAAATCTTAGTATAAACGTAAGTAATAATATTAAATGTCACCTACCAACCTCATTCAATTGTGAGAATTCAATGAAACATAATGAATTCAATGAACCCAAAGCACTTAGTAGACTGACACATGGCATTGTTCAAGTATTATTATTGTTATTTTTACAAACTTTATATTTCTTTTAACATTTATTTATTTTTGAGAAAGAGAGAGACAGAGCACAAAGAGAGAGAGAAGTCAGACACGCTGCTGTGTGCAGCGCCCCTGTTGTTATTTTTATGGGTTACAATTGTTCTCAGAGACTTAGCCTGGGCCTTGGTCATTCCAATTCCAAATGCAACCAGGGTGCAGAGCCAACCTAGAATGCCAAGTGACTGCACTGGATGACACTGGCTCACTAAAGCCTGCTCTGGTAGTAACCTAAGCCCTTGAGCCTAGACTGAGACCATCATGCAGGCCTCAGGCATAGCAGTGAGGATTTTATCTCCCCCAGCTTCATATGCTGATGCACTAGCCCACCATTGGGCTATATTTAGAGATGGAGCTCTAAGGAAGTAATTAAGAGTGTAAGGGTGGGGCCCCGATTCCATAGGATTTGTGTCCTCATAAGAAGAGATATCAGAGAGCATTCTCTCACTTTCTCTGCACGCACACCAGAAAAGGGTCCTGTGAATACAGTGAGATGATGGCCATCTATAAGACGAGAGAATAGGCCTCAGAATATGACCAACTCTGCCAGCACCTTGATCTTGGAAGAGTGAGAATTAAATTTCTGTTGTGTAAGCCACTCAGTCTAAGGTATTTTGTTATGGGAGCCTGAGCAGATGAGTGCAATAATTTAACATAGTTTTACAAAAGTACACGAAGTTTTTGAGATGAGGGAGAAAAGATGCAATGAAAAGAATACTGGATTTTGAGTCAGGAAGTCATACTCCTGTGCCATTTCTAATACTTGGTAGCTGTGAAATCTTGGACAATTTATTTAGCCTTTTTGATTCTTCTTTCTTCACTCAGAAACCAAAACAAAACTTCTTCCCAATCATGGTTGTTGTAACCAGGATGTCTGTCATAGTAGGTACTCAATAAATTGATTTTTAAAAGGTAATGCGATCAAGGGGGAATTCTATGAGGAAGAGAACATAATAGTTAAAGATACTATATCTCATAATTCTATATTACTACCTAAAGCATAATAGTCTAATAGTCATGCTATGTTTCATTTTATCAACATTTAGAAAATATTATTAGTGGCCTAAATATTCACTTTCTGTGGTATCATTAGTGATTGAGGTGATTTTTCAATGTTTTAATCAATAACTTATCAAAGAAAATTGATGATAATTCTATGCCACATTTTTTCCCCAATTCAGTGGTTACTCAAATAAGCACCACTTGCCACTGTGGACAAAGCAAAGTGTCTCTTCTAGCTTATTTAGCAATTAAACATAAGTGTGATTTGTAATCTTTAATTGTCTACTTAAAGTGAAGACATATGGGAGAATTTTATCTGTTGTCAGTATCAAGAAGAATTTTATTTTTATTGAAAATTGACTTTATAGACACTACATTTTAAGCCTATTTAGTGTTCTTTTTTAGAATAGCTGCTAGAAACCTAAGAATAAATTTGGGGCCTTCCTCTAGAAAGAACATAGGCCTTCCTGGAGCATATTTTGACAATAACATCATTTCTAGCTTCAAGTATTATTCCTACCTTTCTTTCCTATTGTCTTGTACTCACAGTTACTAATATGTAAACACACACACATATGCACACCTCAGTAATGGGAATGATTACAAAAGACATAATAAATGTAGCTGGGAACCATTTCCAAAATTAAATCTATTTGTATATTTCAATAGTGTTTGGGCAGCACAATTGTGAAAACTAATTGGTTCCAGGAACATAAAAAGTAATGTGGAAACTCCCCAAATATTTGTCTTTTCCTTCAGCTTTCACCTGTATGGATTCCAAGAAAAGAAAGGATTTCATAAATACACCAGCAAAGGTACATGTAACACAACTCAAGAGAAGCATTAATTATTTTTCCTTCTCTAAGGAATTGCATATGAATAATATGGTAATAATATGCTCAAATTATATTATCTTTGAGACATGGTCAAATTTCCAGCTACTGTCAAGGCTCAGCAGCAAACATGGTAACTGCATCTGACATATTCTTGGACACAGATGACTGACACTGGCAGATCTTACACATGGATCCTGTGCGGCACATTAAAGGGATTGGATGGATATTTTCTATTTGTTGACAACCATGAGGTATAAAATCAGATTTGGACACGTGTACTTGAACAAGTTTAGAATCCATTTGATCAGAAAGCATTTCAAGTCTCAAATCAATCTCTACTTGTAAGCATTAACTATCCTAAACGTTACAAAAACTTTAAACAATGAATAGGAGTCTAAAAACCATTTTCAACGCCATTTTGATTAACCAATTACATATGATTTTAGCCTGATCTTTGTTTTCAAATAGATCCAAATGCTAGAAAATGTGTGGGATCCACAATTCTGGGTTTGAGTCAACACTGACCAATATCCAATATGCACATATTGACCTAATTTCTATATTCTTCACACCACGTAAATAATTTAAAGAACACAATTTAGGGGTGCCTGGGAGGTGGTTAAGCATCCGACTTTGTCTCAGGTCATGATCTTGTGGTTCATGAGTTTGAGTTCCACGTCGGGCTCTGTGCTGACAGCTCAGAGCCTGGAGCTTGCTTCAGATTCTGTGTCTCCCTCTCTCTCTGTTCCTCCCCGCTCACACTCTGTTTCTCTCTCAAAAATAAATAAAGATAAAAAAAATTTAAAGAACACAATTTAAACAATGCAGCCAAAAATAATTCACCTTGAAAAAAATGACAAGAAATCAAAAATGTATAAGCTTTTGTTTCAGCTTTAAGAGCTGTTTGCCAAAATCTGCAGTCTTAAGTCACTGACTCCCTTTTATTAATGTTTGGAATCTCACTTTCATGGTCTTGGATACATCACTGAAAAGTAAAAAAATTTGCTTTAAAAATCTCATTAAGAATTCTTCCTTAGCACAAATTCTCACCAAATAAGCAAAAGTAGAGAAAAACAAGCAAAAACAATTAAGCAAATAAAAACACAGAGAAGACTGCAGAATTAAACATTTTATCATCTTGTTTAATTTATCAGGCTTGCTCTGATTTCATTAAGGGCTTTAGACAAGGAGCCAGAACTAATTTTATTGCAGCATCTGCTCTCTGGTTTTAACATGGGTGTAAATTATTTGAATAGATGGATTATAATATTTCTTTGAATTGATATGCACCAATACAATATACAGAAGAAAATGTTTTAATAATACCTTGCATATGTGCATTATGTTACATGTCAAAGCTTATCATTTCATTCTCATAAAATGCTCCTGGGGTGCCTGGGTGGCTCAGTCAGTTAAGTATCCGACTCTTGATCTCAACTCAGGTCATGATCTTGTGGTTCATGAGTTTGAGCCCCGCATCAGGCTCTGTGCTGACAGTGTAGATCCTGCTTGAGATTCTGTATCTTCTTTTCTCTGCCCCTCCCCTGATTGTGCTCTCTCTCTCTCAAAATAAATAAATAAACTAAAAAAAAATTTTTTTAATGATTAAAAACAATAAAATACTCCTAATGTAGAAGAGCATGAGGAAATTGAGCCTCAGAGGCTAAGCAACTCTCATTACAGTATCTTATAAGATCACACAGTCAGCAGGTAGTTCCCTGGCCTCCTGTCCTCCAACATAAGGCCCCTTTTGTGGACCAAATAGATCCTATTAGCCAGTTTCAAGAGAGCATATGTGGAATTTTCAGGCAGAAGACATAGGATTAAGATCTCCTCTGCTATGGATTGCCCTTGAGTGGTTTCCCTTACTTTCTCTGAACATGAATTTCCTCGTATGTAAAATGGGAATAAAGATGCTGGCCCCAGTTTTATATAGTGTTATTGGTAAGACGACAATTGAGATGACATAGGAAAGTCGGCTGTCAACTTTAAGGAAGCAAATAGTAGATATTGTTGTTGATACTAACAAAGCAGCTTTTAGCTGAAGAAGCCAAAACAAAAGGGATCAAAAGGCCCGAGCCCTAATACTTTCTACCTCCCTGAGTGCCCTGGGTAAGTTCTACCAACATAGTAACCAATCTGAAAGCTCTTTATACAACAGACTAATGTGAGTGCTCAATGGTTCATCAATGTCAGCCAAAAGCTTCTTCCGTAAATATCTATCAGCAGCAAACTTATACCATTTTATTCATTAATTAGAAACCAGGGCACCTAGGTGGCTCAGTCGGTTAAGCGTCTGACTTCAGCTCAGGTCATGATCTCACAGTTGTGAGTTCAAGCCCCACATGGAGCTCTGTGCTCACAGCTCAGAGCCTGGAGCCTGCTTCGGATTCTGTGTCTCCCTCTCTCTGCCCCTTCCCTGCTCATGCCTCTGTCTCTCTCTCTTTCTCTCTCTCTCTCAAAAGTTAATAAACATTAAAAAAAATTTAAAAAAAGAAGGAAATCACATTAGCATCCACTTAACCATGAGTTTCCATGGATGAGGACCCATAAAAGCTGGGGCAGGCTCTAGCCATGAAAGCCCCGCAGAGGCACAGCGGGAAGATACAGCAGTGCTGGGGGGATTTACTATTCATCAGGTGCACGCATTGCATCATTTTCAACCCAGAAATTCTTATTTCAGCTGTGCCTGGTGTATTCAACATTAGACATCAATCTCTACTTTAGAAAATGGGAAGGGCCCCATGAAACACACATGTGCGTGCACGCACACACACACACACACACACACACACACACACACGGCAGACACCTGCCCATAACTAGTTTTCTTAATTGTAGGGAACCACTGACACCTTTAAAAACCCATAAATATTCATATTTGCTTAGTGGTACCTAGTCCATAGAAATGACAAGGCTCTGCCCTTGAACACACATGGCACATTCACTCTAAGATTTTTTAGTATTTTGACCATGGTCCTTTTGACTATTATGATCTTTTCTCTTCAAAGGTGTTAACAGTAAAAGCATTTTTTTTCAGAAACTGAAGAGAAGTGAACAGTAGGGCAGTGCCATAAACAAGCTTGTGGGAAACCTTACTTCGTTACCTGCTACCGTGACTTGTTTCATACAATTGATCTTCCTTTCTTTTTTTCTCATCAAGAAAAGGGGACAGAAGGTGAAACTCCTTACTTATGAGAAAAAAAGCAAGAGAAAAAAAACAACACAGAGATAGTACTCAGAACCAAAAAATATAAGCACATCATATGGAAAACATTTATAAATAGTACCTCGTCACCAACGGTTTACTATAAGTGGAGGGTGTTTGTATTCTTGTCAGCTTATTTTCTCTGACAAAAACATCCCAGAGAAAATTTCAAATGACTATATTGTTATTTGGTTTAATTTCTATGGAACACAAAATGGAGTATGAAATAGTTACATTTGAAAGTTCTGGAGAGGGAATTTTTATTTTTTATATTTTTAGGCGTGAACTGAACTTGATCTACACAAATGAATCCAAATTGAATTAAAATACTTAGCTCTCAATTATTTCACAACTTTAGCTGGAACAAAGGAAAGAGCTGTTAACTCATCGAAAGTAATGCATTTGAAATGCTTTCTTCAAAAAGACAGTAATTAGGACTTTAAGTTAAAATGGACACAAATCATTAGACAGTAAGTGAAGATGATGTCACTCAACATTGTAAACAAAGGGCTGTTGTGGAATAACAGTTCTCATGTTGTGTACATATGTGCTTGGTGTGCCCAAATAGTATGTACACATGCCTGGAAAATCCTTCCCTTTGTTTCTAATGTAGTGATTTTATGGCAATAAAGTATCTGAACTGGGCTTCTCAGTAACAGGAGGCAGTGCCTGTGAAACATGAGAGAAGATTTTCAACCTGAGAAGCCATGAGAAGTTTTCTCTTCCATTGATTTGGTGGTGAAGAGAGGAAGTCAGGAATCTCTTTTGTCATTGCTATTGTCAGGAGAGAGGCCAACCTAATGACAAATCTGACACACAGAGTGTACAGAGTCAAAAGAATCTCAACAAAAGAAACCAAATCCTGAAGGCTTCACAAGTGTCTGGATCAAACCTAGCCTGAAAGAAAGCACACTTTCCCTGGATGATTCAAGATCATGAGTCAACAATGTCAACATTTTTGCTGTAGACAGTTTGGGTCAGGTTCTCTGTTCTTTGCTATAAAAGGCATCATACAAATGCTATGACTAAAACATCTTGGTTGGTGTTTCCCATTTCTTTTTTTTTTTAATTTTTCTTTATTTTTAAGAGACAGAGAGAGAGACAGAGAGAAAGAGAGAGAGAGAGTACAAGCAGGGGAAGAGCAGAGACAGAGGGAGACACAGAATCTGAAGTAGTCTCCAGGCGCTGAGCCATCAGCACGGAGCCCGACACGGAGCTCGAACTCACAAACTGTAAGATCATGACCTGAGCCAAAGTCGGACACTAAACCAAATGACATCCAGGTGCCCCGGTGTTTGTCACTTCCTAAATCTACCTGCACGCCCACGAAGAAGATATGACACTGAGAGAACGGGAAGTTTGTACAGTTTTTCACCTGGGTTGCAATTTTCTGCCTACCTTATTCTCTTAAAATGAGAAGTAATTCTGCTCCTGACTGCTTAAGTGATCAAGAGTGACCCCACAAAGAGAATGTCAGGATGATGAAGTCCCTGAACTCTGGAATTAAGATAGAACTGGGTCTCAATTCTAGCACCCCATTCACCAGCAATGAACCTTGGTTAAATTACAATGCTCCTAACATCTGTTTTCTCACTATAAAATGGGGATAATAATGGCTCTTATGCCAGAGGGTTGCTGTGAGTATTAAATGAGATACCACATATAAATCATTCAGGACAATACATGGTACTTATAAATGCTCATAAAGGGGTGCTTGGGTAGCTCAGTTGGTTAAGCATCTGACTCTTGATTTCAGTTCAGATCATGATCTCATAGTTCATGAGTTCGAGCCCCATGCTGACTCTGCACTGTGTCAGCATGGAGCCTGCTTGGAATTCTCTCTTCCTCTCTCTCTGCCCCTACCCCACTCATGTTCTCTCTCTCAAAATAAATAAATAAAGTTAAAATATTTTAAAAATAATAAATAAATGCTCATAAAGTATTGGCATTCTTATTTATATATTAGCGATTAAATTTGCGGCAGCTGTAAATATGGGCAAATATTATATTTACAGAAGTAGGTATTTGACTTTTATTATTTGAGCTATCCTAATAACAAGTGTATCAAATTAGTTTAAAGTGGTTATTTCATTTTGCATGTATGCAAGCATATGTAAATGTGTGTATATGTGTCTGTAGATTTTGTCCCCAGGCATAACTTAAAGAATGAAAATACTAACGGCAAACTGTTTTTATTGTATTTTATAGAGTAAGAATTATTAACTGGAATACCAATGTTGTAGGAATTTCTGTGTATATATATGAATAATTACTGAAGGATTAGCTATAAAATATAGCTCATTTCTTGGCTTGTCAGCCAGAAAGCCATTCAGCCCCCAGTGAAGCCTGCAAGAAAACACCTAAGTATCTGTAAAAGCACATGGGAATGTGAGTCTTGTCAACTTCAGACACAGGCAATCTTCCGTGATGGACTAAAACACCGAGAAAAGGGCAGAGAAGGCATCATGCATTATTTTTTTTTGGAAACACTGGATACTCGGACTGCTATTCATTGTGTCCTCTCATCCTATAGAATAGCAAATAAAAATTAGTGAACCTCTGGTCACTAGTAGTTGGTTTCCAAATGAATGAATTGGTTGGAAAATTCACACTTGCTAAAAGCAATCCCTCCCTCCCCCCACCCCTCCACCCCTCCCCACCAAATAAATTGCTAAAGTGCCAAACCTCAGAGCTCTGTCAGCTAACTTCTATCATGCAACCTGAAACTGTAGTTAGAGGAGCCAACTGGTGACATCTCTAAGTGGGGAAACCTCTGGGCAAAGATTAGATTCATGGGGGACAACAGTCCCCTTGCAGGCTAGCAAGGAATGATAGATACATCAAGGCCAAGCCCGGCACTCAGCCCCTGACCCAGTGCCATGGATTAGTCTGGAATTTACCTTAGTCGCCACATTTGTACATGAAAACCCACCGGCCACTTAATGCCAATGAATAATGGCTTCTCTTCAAATGCAGGTCAAAGAGCTAAAGTCAGTTTCCAACCCCGCCCCCCAGTATGTTAAAAATCTTATTGCCCAAGAACTTTCCCAGAAATCTGATTAAGCAGCAAATATTTTCCCTTTTCTTCAGAGTTAGTGCCTGAGTTGCAACACAACTGGATGGCAACAAAAAAACTGAAAATGTCTGCATTGACTGGTGCAAAAAAAAAAAAAAAAAAAAGCCTGAAGCAGTTATTTCCTCACAAATAACTGAGGCACGGAATCTAGGAGAGAGATTCACCTGCTGAAGCGTGTCCCCATTACTACAACTTTTAGATACTTATCAACCTTCAATGAACATCCATGATATATCGGTCATTATAAGCACTTATTAAGTAGCTCCTCTGCCTCTACTAGGCAAAGTGCAGAATTCAAGTTCAATGAAGTGGTACTCAAACTGCCAGGTGGCAGCTTCACATGATTTACGCTTCTCTATGAAACATTTGATTCCTTTCCAAAAGACTCACCTCAAGTCTCTAAGTATTTGGCCTTCATTTTTATATATATACCCAATATGCCCAGACAAGAAATGCATGACTGATCATAATGAGCATATTTATATATGAAAACTTATACAACAACACATTTTCTTACTACTTAGAGTATCTGTTTGATGAGAAAGATTTCAATTTGTTTCTCAATTTTGAATTGTTCATTTTTCCAATTTCAATTAAATTTAAAACCATAAGATGAAATCTTAGAAGTGGCTTCCTTTTAATGTCCTGAAAGATGATAAGCAGAAGAAAAGGGAGAATATAAGAGATTTAGGAGGAAAAATTCCTAAAAACACATGGAAGGTATTAAATGTCCATGGAAATAAATTAAAGAACTGGTTCTCAGGGTGCCCGGGTGGCTCGGTTGGTTAAGCATCCAACTTCGGCTCAGGTCATGATCTCGGGGCTCCTGAGTTCGGGTTCCACATCAGACTCTGTGCTATCAGTGCATCCTCTGTCTCCCTCTCTCTCTGCCCCTCCCTTGCTCTCTCTCTCTCAAAAATAAGTAAAACACTAAAAACAAAAATGTGAAGAACTGGTTCTCTTTTTCCAACTGGAAATGCCCTTCTGTTTTAATATTGAGTACCTCTCCCTGAACTAACCACAGGCAATCCAAATGGCAGAGAATTTGTCATCTATACCAAACAATAGCTTTAGAGACATCATAATTTTATCTTTTGCTGCTTCATGTTAATGAGTAAAATAATAGCGTTGTTTGACAGAGACTGGTTCCGTAGCGATCATTATGTGGAAGCCTTCACATTTGGAACAGACTGAGGCCGGCCGGAGCATCCTCACTGCACGGTGTGGAGAACACCATGGCACAGAGGTGCCGGCCAGATGGCTCAAACAGCGGCCAGCCCACCCCTCCACCCTGTTCTGATGTCATCTGCAGATCAGAAGGGAGAGGTTCTTTCCTGAGGCCTCCTCGACTGTGAGATAAAGCAGTGGTCAGTATCAAAAAAAGTGGGAGCAAGGGGGGCAGAGAGGCACAGCTATAGGTAAGAGGTAATATGTCGAGAGACAAGAACACTAGATAACAGCAAGTACCAGTACACTTTAAAATACTTTACTTCATAAAATTCTCATGATAACACTGAAACATAACTGCTTTGGTTGAGAATGTTAGACAAGGCCAAAGGACAGACAGATAGTAAATGTCAGGAATAGGATTCTAAGCCAATTCGCTTTCACTCTGGAATCCCAGTATTTCCACTGATCCACGGCACCTCTCGTTCGGCACACTAATTCAGCTCTCCTGTTTATGTATCCCTGGACAAAACACTTAAAACTGATTGGCCTTGGTTTCCACATCTATAAAATGGGCATCATAATTCCTGCTCTGCTACCTTCCTTAGTTATTTTACAAATTAAATGAAACTATATATATGAAAATAATCTTCAAATGAAAATCACTAGGTCATGGGAAGATCTGAATGTTATATTCATGGCCTTTTTCAGTCACTCTTTTCTAGATGTCTTTGCCACAGGCCTTCCATGTCATGACTTAAGCTCTACCTTGGGATTTTGGTCTTTCACAGATCTAGGGATATATCTGGTTTATTGTTATTCATCTGTAAGTCTAGGTATATCCCTCTTCCCTGAGGTATCTGACGTCTTCTGTGATGTCTTAGGACAGACAGCGATTAGTGATTCATCATAATGTACCATAGTTTTGATGTACTTATCTCTCAGACTAGAATGGGAGGCTCTCGGAGGTAGGAATTCTATCTGTATTTGTTAATGTATTAATGACTTCTGTAACAAACAAAATCAAAATGCATTCTGCTCATTCACTATAGCAGTCTAAAAGGAGTATTCTGATGGATGGATGGCTCCCCTCAAACCAAGGACCCAAACCCCTTTCACCTATGACCCACCATCTGCAACAAAGTTTCCAAGGCCACCATGATTATCCTGTCTCAAGCTGGCAAACAGAGAAAAACATGGAGGCTCATCCATGGGAGAGTTTTTGGAGTCAGCCATTCATGTGGCACACTGCACTTCTACCCACATTCCATTCACTAAAACTCAGCCACAGGACTCACCTGACTGCAGGAGAGACTGGGAAATGCAATATAACTCTGAGCCCCAGAAGAACAGGACACAAGTCCGGTGAACAGCCAGACATTCTCTGCCACACTTATACTAGAAACTTCAGAGATACTTCCTGATGTATGAAGGAACCACAGGTACACCCAAGTTTTGGCAACATAGATAAGAAGGAGGAAAAAAGTACTGTATGTAAAGCGTAAAGTATTTAGATCTAACTTACTTAAAATGAACTAATTCACTGCTTTCCTTCCACTTCCTAATACATCCAAACCTATTATTAAGGATGAAAAACTACATTATCAAGAGAAGAAAGAAAAGCATCATAAACAAAACCCTAAGTTTTCAAAAAAAAAAAAGAGTCACCCCATAATACAGGAATATCACAGAGAAAGGAGAGTCATGAACAGAGACAAAAGGCACGAGCAACACATAAGGAAAAGATAAAGCATGACAGAGTCTACTTGCTGTGCAGCTTATTAGAGAGTTTTACATTTGTATAATACTAAGAGGTAAAGTCCTGTCATGTTCTGTAGCTAAGCTGGACTCTACGTCATTCAAACTCTGATGTTGATGCTTTCATATCTAAGTAGTTTTCCTATCAGTTAAGTCTAAAAGCTAATTAAATGTATGGATAAAAAATACACCTAAAATTTTTGTTTTAAGTCAAGTCACTAAGTACACCAAGAACAAATGCATGGTCTTTTAAAGCCACGGTATGAAACGTGTGTAGAAGTATGTAAAATACTTTTAAAAAGTCCGCATTTGACCAACTCAAGATGGCTAGTATTTAATTCTTACCAAAAGAAATCTATCAAGTATAGTCTTAAGCTCCAATAGGAAACCAAGCCCGTACGCCAGCATTTCCTCATCACCTGGAAATTTCTGGTGATGAAATGCTATGGTTCATACTCCACTCCACAGAATCTCTTTCCTTTGGTGAAATCTGCTTCACCACACAAGCTCTCAAAATAGGCTTATTTCTGCTCTTTTTCTGACTATATTTTAAAAGACAAATGACATAGGTTTCACAGATATTGGTGAAAAAATAGCAGTTGCACAGTCCGGGCGTATAATTAGCTGAAGAAGAGGGTAAAAAAAGACTTCACCTACACTACATGGGCACAGAGACTGAAGCATCTGCTGTCTGTATCTTGCACAGCTGTCACCAATGCCGAGGCAAAAGCACCAGCTCCACACGTGCACACACAAGCACACATGTAGTTTGGAACACAAAGAGAAAAAAATCCTTCCCAAACTCAAGAGAGTGCAGATGCCTACGCTACAAAGAAACTCAGTAGTTACCTTCACCCCTTAGGCGGCCGATTATCGGGGGAGCAAACACAGGGGAGAGAACAATGACATGATTCTTCCCCTCCGAGCAAGGGCTGCCCAAGTCACAGAGAAGGAACCTCTCTTCTTCGGCACCCAGTGCGTGAAAATGGTGCACCTTTATGCACCCAAGTCCTCAGGGATGGGAGCCTGGAAGTATTGGAAAAGGAACCAAAGCCTCTCATTTTCCTGTCAGCCTTTGTTGAACTCTTAAGGGGTCCAACTTCTAAGCTGAAAGAGTTCTTCAGCCTGAATACCAAAAGTTATTGTTTTATCTGTTTTTACAATCTCCATTGATTATTTCATGAAGTTTGTGAGCAAGCTTACAGTGAATGCAGCGACCTCCAGTTCAAACTTTAATTGCACCCGGAAGCACGATACCAGTTTATTTTTACCCAACGTGTATAAATTCCAATGGGAAGATTTGTTCACAGCTTCAACAACTGTGTCTTAGTGGCTGAAGACAAGTCAAAGGACTTGAAAATAATTATAAATGAACACTACAGATGGTGGTGGCCTGGCAACTCACTTAAAAATTGTGTGAGTACTGAGCCAGATTGACTGCCCCACAAAGGCTGAGTTTGGGAAGGTAGGTACAACAATAGGTTCACACTCTCCTGATTTAGCTTGATACCAGAAGAAATTTTAGAAGATCAACGTACACAATTCTAGTCCCTCTGGGGCCGGGCAGATAATATAAATGTGTGGAGCGGCATGGTGAAGACGTGAACGAGAGTAGTATCCAAGAACCAACTGAAGAATAAACATCTAGCTTTCGTGTGATTTTAATGTGATGGGCTATCTGTGACCTCCCTACCCCCAAAATCCACAAGTTGAAATCTAAGCCCCAGTGGGATAGTATTAGGAGGTCAAGTCTTTGGGAGGTAATTAGGTTATAAGGATGGAGCCCTTGTGCCAGGATCAATGCTTTGTAAGGCACAAGAAAGCTTGCATCCTCCCTCTCATTCTGCCATTTGAGGCTACAATGAGAAGCTGGCCATCTATAAGCCAGGAAGAAGGCCTTCACCAAGAACTCAGCCATGCTGGCACTCTGATCTGGGACTTCTAGACTCCAGAACTGTGAGAAGTAAAGTTTTGTTGTCTATACCAAATTATGATACTTCTGTTATAACAGCCCAAGCTGATCAAGATAGATGGTTAATGGGATAAGGGCACAGCTGACATTCTTTGAAGAAAGTAGGGCAACTTAATAAGAACATTTGCTTGAATATAAGGCCATTTCACCTCAGCATGGAGAAAGGCTGAAGGAATCACCACAGGAAAAGTGCTAGAAAATTATTTTGAGTAGACTTGAGAAAGATGAATGGGGAATAGCAATCCTTAAAAAAATTTTTTTTACATTTATTTATTTTTGAGAAACAGAGTGAGACAAAGCGTGAGCAGGGGAGGGGCGGAGAGGGAAGGAGACACAGAATCTGAAGCAGGCTCTAGGCTCTGAACAAGCGGTCAGCACAGAGCCTGACGCAGGGTTCGAACCCACAAACTGTGAGATCGTGACCTGAGCCGAAGTCGGACGCTCGACCAAGTGAGCCACCCAGGCGCCCCGCAATCCTTTAAATCTGACTACAAAATGTCAGTCCTTGTCCAAAAAATAAGCAAAGAACAAAAACAAGAAACACATTCTCAGCAAAATCCCTTAGCATCACACTAATACAATGTCACTTTGTATGATGCTAGATTCTCAGGTATCTATCCTTCAAGATGAACTATATGCAAAATGTATACCAGGTAACTGAATAGGAAGATGTGCTGTAAACAGAAGAGCAATTACGTGGGTTGGCAAGGACCAGCAGGCATCCTTAGGGAAATAAGGAGCCAGAGAAGCAAGATAAGCACGGCTCACGACCTTGTGCCACTTCTAGCCAGCCCCAGCATTGAGGGGATAGCCTGTACTCCTCATGCAGGGAAAGAGAAGCAAGTAATGCTAACATTCCTTTTCAAGGAGCCCTCCAACTCCCCTCCATCCTCAGAGATTCCAAGAGGCCTCAGAGAATATAATGGTTAAGAAGCCAGATACCCCTCCACCTAAAACAGGAACGTTTCGCACAGAACTTGCTCTTCCCTTAGTTGGAAGGGAGGAACAGAGAGGCAAAGGCAGGCATTCTGCCTTCATTCGCTCTTCACGTGCTCTCTGATCAAGTAGGGCAAAGTTTTTAGGCAAAGAAATCTTCCACTTTCCTTCAAGAGGAGCTCATTCAGTACAAAGACTACACGGGAACAGTTTCCAGAGGTCTGAGAAGGATGGGTGTCTCCTGACCTAGCTCTATTCTTTCATAAACTTTTTGAGCTCATTTATAGGCACACTAGAGCTCTTCAGACTCTCAGTATATTTTAATATGCCATTTACAAAGGATCCAAGAAGAATCTGGGAGAGATTCATGAAACACAGCTTATGTGGGATGTCAAGATCCTTACTATTCACTCATTTTTTCAACAAGTACGTTATTAAGCACGCATCATATTTCAGGTGCTGTGCTTGGTGCTGATCTACTCTGGAGAAACAAATAGACATGAGCTCTGCCTTAGAGAAATTTTGTCTGGTGGACAGACCTCCTATCATACGTTAAAATTACTATTCTCTACTTGCATATCACTTAATATATCTACACATTAACTAATGCTTTCATTAAAAAGGCAGCTTTTAAATCATGGCCAATACCTGTAGGACCTTAACAATATAATTAAAAAGTACCATGAACAACAAAAAACTGCAAATATTTCATGAATAGGGTGCCCATTAAATGTATTATCCAAACCATTGCACTTTTCAGAGCAAAAGGCGGGGGTGGGGGCGCTATTTAATACTGGGACTTCTCCTAGCAAACCAGAGCTTCCGGTCAGTTTTTAAATAAATCCTCTTTTGGGAGATGAATTCTGAAACTTAAAAATAAAATGTAGTTCCTTCTTCAAAGAAATATTAATGGAATATTTACTATATTTGAAACACTATGATAGGCTTTTTTAGAGAGAGGCTTTGGGGAGAAGCTCACAAAGATGAATAAAACACAATGCTTGACCTCAGAACTTATTCCTAGAGAAGACATAAAAATTTCTCACGTATTCTGAATACATATCATGTGACAGATAACCGAATTTGCTAAGTTTTTTGTATACGTTATCTCATTAAATCATCAAAATAATCCTAGGAGGTAAGTGGTACGACTTCCATTTTACAGATGGGGTTTATAGTGGTTACATAACTTGTCTAGGGCTCTGCAGATTGTAGGGAGCTGGCATTGTAACCAGGTATGTCCCACTGCAATGCCTCAACTCTTAGTCTACGACAAGTACTGTAAGAATGATCCAGAGGCGGAAAAATTATATTTGTCACTGGAGTGATGATGGATGGTTGAATGAAAGACGGTGATATTAGACACGGAATGTGAAGAGTTAGAAGGCTTTTAGAAACAGTTATTAGAGGGGAAAACAACCCAGGGAAATGGAACAATGAGCCAATAGCCTAGAGATAGGAAAGAGTGGTGAGCAAGAAGGAGTCAACTTGGCTAGTAGTTTGTACTTTTGCATAGAGGAATTGAGAACTGGAGGCTAGGAAGGTCAGCTGAGGCCACGTTGCCTTCATGTTTAATTTAAGCAAATATGAAACTCAGTTTGCATGCCCTAGGTACATTCTGTATTTAATTTGCATTGAAGATGACCAGTGCATCCAGATCAAGATATCTTGGAAGCAGAGTGCCTCCTAAGACTGGGCAGAAGGGAGCAGCTAGAAGGAAGACCAGCAGACATGTATATCATCCAAAGACAGGCAAAGGTGCCAACTTGGTGCTGTATGCAGTCCTGGGAAATCCCTTTAAGTTAAAATGACGGGAATCAAACTTTACTTTTCCAGAGAAACGTTATAATGAGGGTAGCATTTCTTATCAGTGTTCTAATAAGAAGCACCCCAGATACTATAACAATAGTCTCATAACTTGCATTTACTAAAGAATAATACTTTCAGTGTGTACATATAATTAAATAGAGAGTGTCACAGTCGTAATCTTAATGAACTTAAACCATCCCTAAAGACAAAGCCTCTGCAGGACTGGGAGGGACTGTGGGACTAGAAGCCAAAATAACTCCCAGGAAGAAAGCTATGCACAAGTCCACAAAGCCCACCAGTTGGAGGAAAACAGCCATGGACAGAAGGAGTGACCAGTGGCCCCAAACCTGTGGAGTCATCTTGGGCAAACTGCCTGGGGTAATGGAGGGTAATGAGCTACAGGAGGATCTCGCTATTTTCAGGCTCTTCCTCCACCAACTTAACCCACACACCATGGCTGCCACATGAAGCTTCCTAAAGCAGTATCTCTAATCTTATTCTCTTGCTCAAAATCTTTCAGTAACTCCCCATTTCCTACCAAGTTCCAATATTCAGGACTGTCATTTACGACCCTCCAGAACCTTGTTCTTACATGTCTATCCAACCTAATCTACTACATCTATCCCAAATAATCTAGGCTGGAGAAAAGATGGCACAATCATTATTCCTGAGCATGGCCATTTCCCATCTTTATGCCTCTGTTCAAGCCATGAGTTCTGCTTGGCAAGCTTTCCTTATTATTTCCATCAAGATCTTTCAACTTACCTACGCAGAAGATACAACTCATGTGCCTGCTCTTCCATAAGATCTGATATGTAATAAATGCTCTGTATATATATCTGTTGGATGGATGGGTGAATGGTTGGATGGATGGATGGATGCATGGATGTATCTTTTAGCTTGTCAGTGTGCCATAGTACACTTCTATTCCTTTTATGAAGTTCTCTGTGTGCTCTTTCTTTCATAAACATCTGAATACAGCTTTTCTCTTCCTCATTAAATGGAAGGCCTTTGAAGTTTGAACTATATTCATCTTTGTATCCCACATAACTCTCAGTACAAGGTCTTTTATAAAATACACGTTTCAAGAAATAAGAAACAAAGCAATATGGCTTACTGAGCAGTAGGTGGCAAATTTGACAATGGCAAGTTTAATCCACGTGAAGGGTAGATACTAACTACAAAGGGGCACTTCAGTCAGTAAATGGGACTGGGTTAGCTTTAACTACAGCAGACAAAGGTTAGGTCTCTAGTCTGAAGTTAACTTTGGCCAGATATAGTCAAGGTCATCACCTTCTACTTCTCCTTCAAGACTCCATCTCCACCTTGACATCTTCTGAGAACATTCTCCCCATCACACTCCCCCAAAGATTCCAGGTACCCCTCTCCATGCTCCCTAGGCACTATGTGCATGCACCCTTCAAAAGCAAGGCTGGCACACTACCGACTACCTGTTGCTCCCCTTGGCTCTCTAAAGTTTCTTAGTAAGTACTTTAGACGTATTTAGTTAACACTCTGGTTTTTTATCTACGACGTACATTCATCACTTTTAACAAACCTAGGATATGTTGCTAAATCTCTAAGGGTAGTAGAATTTAGTCTGACATCATCTCTGCTTCTTACTAGAGGTGGGATCTTGAACAAATCACCCGTATCTCTGGGCTCATTTCCTAATGTCTCTTATGAAGATGACAGTATCCACCATGCAGGCCTGGTGAGAGCAAGAAGTTATGTAAATAAGGCACCTAACACAGTTTCCAGAAATTGATTAGTGTTTCTTAATGACAGCAGTTGCAAGCATTACATTAAGAGGACAGGTAAAAGTAAATAGTGATATATAATTTTTTCAATAAATATAATATTTTTAAATTTGGATTTTTAAAAAAAATCAAACATAAAAATTTGATTTAGAAACTCATAGCCTACATCTTTGGGGCTATAAATTATTTATCATGGTCCCAGTAAGAATCTCAATCCAACTGGTAAAGAAAATATAATGGAATTATAGGTGCTGTATTGAGCTGATGGAAAAACATGCAAAACATGCACAAGAGGTAAGGTTTAAGGTCTGTCTTCAATCTGACTTTTGTTCCACGGTTTGCCAAGGAGAATTTTTAAAAAATCAGTGGGGAGGAAAGAAGATGTTTTCTCAACATTAAATATTTAAAGTGGATCGATAAGAGCACTTCATATCAAGAATTCTTCATCAGTCCCCATGACTCCCAAACATTAAATATGTAAGTGGTACATATGTATGCCATATTGAGAAAAACCAATGTGGAAAATGTGTATCTGACACAATTTCCAAAGAAAAGAATCTAGTGTCTAGCTTCCTGTGTAAACAAATGTCATCACATTCAAAGAACAGTACATCAGGAAATTCTCTGGAAGAGTCTGTGTTTTCATGAGGTGTGTGTGTGTGTGTGTGTGTGTGTGTGTGTGTGTGTGAGAGAGAGAGAGAGAGATCTGATAGCATTCCACCACAGAATGACCTCAGAAGCACTATAAGACAAATCATTAAAAATGCAACACGAGCAAACTCTCTTCCATTGTAGATGCAGAGAGGTTAGTGATCACTTAATGATCACTTAAGATCAATTTAAGAAACCTGGCTTCTTACAAATAGGAGTAAGTAGGTGGATTTGTCCAAACCACGCTATTTACATCTTCTAAACCCTATCATTTTGTGCAATGGCTAAAATTTCATGCGTGTCACAAGTCTTTCCCCTCTCCCCCCACCACACAATGTGGCTGCTTTCAAACATGGTCAGATTGGGAGTAAGAGAATCAAGAGTCATAATTTTGAAATCTCACAAATTCACAACTGAATTTAAATCACACAACTTTTAGTTTAAGTATTTAAAAATGGATGAAAGTTTTCAAGAAAGGAAGAGCCAGCAATACTTTGCATCATGCTATGAAAACACTTCCTAACACATTCTCTCAACAAAGATTTCACAAACCTAGCTCCCTATGTCAGGTATGTACATTAGGTTAAATCCTTTATTTAGCAATTATCTAATGATGCCTTAAATTCTTGAGGCTAGTGAATATTATATAAATGAGTAAATAAATACTAAAATAGGCCTTGACTCAGCCTCAGGATCAATATGGAGTAGCAGGCACCAGAGTTATTCTCCTGCCTGCAAAGCACTAGAAAGGTAAACAAGTATGAAACAACAGCTCTCAACATACTGCACCCCCAACAGCAAATGACAGTGATTCCCAAGAGAAGGGAAACCAGTGAGGTGAGCCCTAAATTACCCCAGATTCTGGAGAAAGTTTTCAATATGGTCAGGAAGGGGGAAACTTAAGAAGAAACCAGCAATCTCCTTGAGTTAAGGTAAAGGACACAGGAGTGTTGGAAACCTGAAGTGTTTGGAGATAACAGGGCTCAGCAAGGACAGGACTGCACAGAGAGAACTCCCGAGATCAAGGATGCAGCTTAATCCAGCATATGTATATGAAGAAATCACCCATAGTCAGGAGAAACACCACTAAAAGTATGAGAGGGAACAGTGCACAGTATTCACAAAGGGCCAAGAAAAGTGCCTGTTCCCAAGAGCCAGATTGGACAGCCTCATTATTTATGAAGCATCAGTTAGAGTACTGAGAAGGGTCTTGGTTTGGGTAGGGGGTTGAGGGTAGGAATTTACCCTAGACTAAATGTTGTCCTAGTCCTACCTAACAAAGCTTAAAAGCAAGATCTGAAAAGATCAAATTATTTGCCCAAGCTCAAGAATATTTTTTAGGAATTCCAAAATCTCTAGTACCCAACAAGGTTAAATTCCAGCATCCAATAAAAAATTACAAGTATGCAAAAAAAGCAAAAAATCTGACCCATAAAGAGAAAAATTAATGGATCAACACTGACCCAGAAATGACACTGATGACAGAATTAGTAGAAAAGGCCATCAAAAGTCATTTTAACTATATTGCATACACTCAAGAAACTAGAGTTAAGAATAAATATGGTAAGTAGTAGCAACACAGAAGACATAAGAAAGGCCCACCGTGAGGGCAACCTCAAAAACTGAGAGGCAGAATACACGGGATGGCAGAAGATGGCATTACTGAAGAAGACCACCAAACTCGAAGCCATAGCAATAGACATTATCTAAAATGAAGCAGAGAGTCAAAATACTTGGTCCTACTCAAAGTCCACAGCTCCAAACCTGTGTTTAAAAGTTAAATGAGGCCAATTGCCTGAAGGCTGAGATAAAATTCATATATAGTTGAAGACCCATTTAATACTATGAAAAGAAACACCATATAAGAAAAGTATATGCCTTTATAGACTGGTCTCACTTTATAACCTTTCTATTGAGGATTATACACAGTTTATAAGACCAGTCACTGCTACAGAATCCTAAATGAGAACTAACAAAACTTATAAATAACTTTACAGTTTTAAATGACTAGTTTGACTTTACCAGATAGATAGATAGATATGCATATATTGTATATATATATTGAAATAATAAAACCCATGGGCAGACTATTATTTTTCAATAGTAGACATTTATATTAATGCAATCAAAATTGTTAGGATTTATTTCACTTGAACGATTAATGTTCTTTGTCTACTTTTATCCAGTTTCTAACTGAGCCATCATTTGGTTTGTCTACACCTCCCAGTTTGTGTTACTGAATCTTCTGGATTCTGAAAATATTATTTGCACTCAAGATTTTATTACTCTATATACATGGATGACACACATATTTAATTAATTCTCCTTAAATTTGCCCCTTTAGCATAGTAAGAAATAGTATATTTTCAAATCATTTAAATTCAATAATTTACAGACTACAAACCATTTAAATCTGGGGATGCCTGGGTCGCTTAGTCTGTTAAGTGCCCAACTCTTGGTTTTGGCTCAGGTCATGATCTCATGGCTCATGAGTTTGAGCCCATGTCGGGGTCCACAATGACTGTGTGGGGCCTGCTTGGGATTCTCGCTCTCCTCTCTTTTTGCCACTTCTCTGCTCATCCTCTCTTTCTGTCTGTCTCTCTCTCTCAAAAATAAACTTTAGGGGTGCCAACTTCAGTTGGTTAAGCGTCCGACTTCGGCTCAGGTCACGATCCCGTAGTCCGTGGGTTCGAACCCCACGTCAAGCTCTGTGCTGACAGCTCGGAGCCTGGAGCCTGCTCCAGTTCTGTCTCCCTCTCTCTCTGCCCCTTCCCCACTTGTGCTGTCTCTCATTCTCACTCTCAAAAATAAATAAATATTTAAAATTTTTAAAAAAACCTTAAAAAAGAAGACATTTAAATCTGGATGCCTCCTCATCAATTCAGATATTTTATAACAGAACATAAATTCAGCATCTCTTCACAATCTTTCCTTTATTACTTCATTGAACACCTAGCAGGCCCATGCTGGTCACTGGAAATAGAATGATGAATAAGACACAATCCTTAAAGTGTTTATGCTCTCGGGTCAGATGGGGGTGGGGGGAATAAATGTACATCATATGTGTGGTCAAGTATGGACAAAATGCTATGGGAGCAGAAGTGAGAAGTTGACTATGTGCTGGGGTGAAGGATGAGGGAAAGGAGAAGGAAGAAAAACTCCACAATTGAGATGCCTCGAGTTTTCTGAGGAAGTTCTCCTAATGGAGAAATTGGAAACAACATTCAAGGCAGAGGAACTAGCAGCTGTAAATGCACAGAAGTTTAAGGAAAAGAGATACAGTTTAGGAAAAAGTAAACTTGTGTATTATTGAAGTATAAGTTATCCGTGGCATAATAGTGAGATGAGAGAAATGATGTAGGAACTAAAAAAATGGGTCAAGATATAAAGCACCTTTTATGTTATGGTAAGAATTTTGAATTTTATCCTAAAGCAGAGAAAGCTTTCTTTCTGAGGAATATAATAGCTTAGGAAGCAGTGTGTAGAACATACCGGAGGTGGTTGAGCTTTAAGGCAAAAACACCAGTCAAGAGCCTCCTGTAATAGTTCAAAAACATATGATGAAGACCTGAATGGGGAAGAGGGCGGGGCCACTGATTAAAGGAGTGTGTAGGAAGAAGAACCAATGGAATTTGAGAAGTGTTTGTGTGTCTGTGTGACACGAAGGTAAGAAGGAGGTTTCTAGCTTGAATAACTTGCAGGGATGGTGGAGCTTTTAATGGGAAATGGGAGGAGGGAACAAGCCTTACAGGGAAAATACAGTTCTGGATGTGTGGAAACTTATTTGGGCTACTTAAGCAGAGACATCTAGTATATAGTTGAAAGTGTGGAAGTAAGAAACCACAGCTTTCGCTACAGAATAGTAGTCAAAGAAATGAAAGAGAGCACTCAGTCCTTGTAAACATGTACAGTGAAAAGGCCCTACGACAGAACACTGTCCTTCAATGCCTACTGAGCTGACAGAGGGAGGAACCAATGACAGAGATCTAGAGGAGTAATCGGAGAGGCAATGTGAGAGAAGTGTGAACACCAATGAAGGAGAATATTTCAAGGAGAAGAGAGTTCAAATGTGACAGAGAAGTCATATTAAGCAAGAAATGAAAAATGTCCACTAGAGCTGCCCAAAGAAAAGATCACTGGTGACTTTAACGTGGATACTTAAAATGGAGTAGAGGTGTTGAAGCCAGAGTCCCATGAAGATACAAGGTAAAGCACCTGACATCACTAATATAGATTAATCTTTAAGAATTTCGGTGATGGAAGGCCTAGTCAATGACTTACAAGAATATTAATAATAATGATTTTAAAAAGTAATTACAAACTGAGAACAAACTGAGGGCTGATGGGGGGTGGGAAGGAGGGGGGGGGGTGATGGGTATTGAGGAGGGCACCTGTTGGGATGAGCACTGGGTGTTGTATGGAAACCAATTTGACAATAAATTTCATATATTAAAAAAAATAAAATAAAAAATAAATAAATAAAAAGTAATTACAGAGTACCTACTATCTGTCAGGCAGTATACTAAGAATTTTACATGTATAAATTTTCATTCTAGAATACATAGATGTTTCTAAAACATTCTTTTTCTGATGCCAAATTCCCATCAAATTGCTCATCTTGTAAATTGGGCACCTGGTTGGCTCAGTTGGTTGAGCATCCAAATCTTGATTTGGGCTCAGGTCATGATGTCATGGGGTTGGCAGGATCAAGCCCCATGTTGGGCTCTGCACTGACAGCATGGAGCCTGCTTGGGATTCTCTCTCTCCCTCTCTCTCTGCCCTTCCCCTGCTTTCTGTCTGTCTGTCTGTCTTTCTCTCCCTCAAAATAAATAAACATTAAAAAAAATCTTCAAAGTAAAATATCCAGCTTTGTTATCTGTACTTTAAGAATAAGGACTGTGTGAAGGGGTGCCTGAATGGCTCAGTTGGTTGAGTGTCCAACTTCGGCCCAGGTCATGATCTTGTGGTTCACGAGTTCGAGCCCCACGTCAGACTCTGTGCTGACAGCTTAGATCCTGGAGACTGCTTCGGATTCTGTGTCTCTTTCTCCCTCCGCCCTTTTCCTGCTCATGCTCTGTCTCTCTCAAAAATAAATAAAAACACTGAAAAAAAAAAAAAAGAATAAGGACTGTGTCTTACCCTCTTTTTTGGTCCCATCCAATAAAGCTTATAGGATATAGTAAAAACTTAACATCCTTTAAAAGTCAAAAAATATATTGAGTGCTTGTCATTATGCATGACTTCATATTAGGCATTAGAGAATATTTTTATTACACCATCCAATTCTACACAAGTGTGGAGGCTCATTGAAAAGACAAGACATGCAAGTGAAAATTTGAATTACAGCTTTAAACATCAATTAAGTGCCACTAGATTTATAATAGCACGATATGAGCTCAGTAAAGGAGAGATTGCTATGAGCTAGTGTTGTGAAAGAAATATTTATGCAGCTGGTAGAAGTTAAATAAGGGCTTGAAAATTCTGACAGGAAGAGACAAGGCTTTCCAGGAGGTGGAAATGCCTGGGTAAAGGAACAGTTGTGCATCTCATGAGAGCCAAGAATTCACAGCCAATGATTTATTGAGCAAAATCTTCAACAGTACTGCTCTTTGCCCTGAGTTCAGCCCATTTCCAACATGTATGTTTCCCCCTTCTATAGATACCCTACATTCATCTCTTTATCTGTATCTCACAGGCACAAGCCTCTGTTCATCTTGTTTCAACTAGGACAATCCCATCATCGCTCAACTCCACACCATTAGCACCTCGATGGATCCTCAGTGCTACTTCTGAAGTCCCTTTCATCGATCTGGTTTGCAAAACACCTCATCCCGGGGAGGAGGGATAAAGGGGAGTCGAAAAATGACAGTTCTTTGATGATAGGTTACATATTTTGTCTACCTGGAGTTGAAAAGCATCAGCAAGGGCGTATGAGGACTTAATCCAAAGAAAGGCAAATGGGTATGTCCTTCAAGCTATCGTTAGACCCCAGATTCTAAAACAATAAAGTATAAACTAAGGTTTGGGGGGACCAAATTTTCTTCTGAGATTCACGTAATGTATAGGCCTATATATTACAGAAATGTAATAGCACCTTTTTACCCCCAACCACTTGATGATCAACCTGACTGAAACTCTAGCCAAAGTACTGTGGCTTTGGTTTAGAATACATTCTGTTTGCAGTCAAAGCTTAGAAAAAACATACTTTCAATTCCAGACTCTGTTCTCCCACTAAATTTCACTTTAGATATACACTGATCATTTGGCCTCTCTTCTGAGATGACTGGTAGTCCTATCAACACAATCTAGTAATAATCACAAGCCCATATCCAAATTATTGCATTTCTAGTAATCATTAGATTATTACTACTAATGTAATGAATGGGAAGTACCTGTGTGTCTGAATCACTATGCTGGTTACAACATGCACAGAAATGAAGAGGACATTACTAATAAGATACAAGATCATCAAAACTCACACCTGGAGATGTAACCAGGGAAGGGCAACACAATCTTAAAAGTACAGAAATTTACAAATAAGAGAGGATCACTGAGGGGAAACTAGGGGGGCAAGGGGGGAGTGGGCGGGGAATGTGTCTTGAGGAGTAGCAAAAAGATGTGCAAGACAGTGACATTTAAACTAGATCAGGAGTGCCTGGCTGATTCAGTCAGTACAGCTTGGGACTCTTGATCTCAGGGTCGTGAGTTCAGGTTCCACCTTGGGTGTAGAGCTTTTTTAAAAAATTGCATTTAAAATAAATAGGGGCACCCGGGTGGCTCAGTAGGCTAAGTGACCGCTCTTGATTTCAGCTCCGGTCATGATCTCACAGTTTTGTGAGTTCAAGCCTTGCACTGGGCTCTGCACGCTGACCGCAAGAGGAACCTGCTTGGGATTCTCTCTCTCCCTCTCTCTCTGCCCCTCCACTGCTTACACTCTCTCTGTCTCTCTGAAAATAAATTTAAAAACTTAAAAAAAATGAAAACAAACTAGATCTCAAAATAGGAAGGAAAGAAGAGAAGGGAGCGTGGACTCTCTGCCAGACACAAGTGACTTACTATCACCTTGTTGCCATCATTTTAGAGAAGCTGAAACTGAGGCTGGACGGCTGAAGCCACGTGCTAAAATGCCACACAGCCAGCTTCAGATCCAGCTTTCTACGTTCTGTCTGATGTACAAGCTCCCTTCCAAGGACAAGAAAGGATTTTCACGTGGAAAAAGGAAAGAATTATTACTGCTACAGTTAAAATTTCTTAAGAAGTGCCTCTTGTAATACTTTACACATAAAGAATTAACATTTTATGGCTGTAGCTCTTTTCTGTCTATAAAATAGAGCTTTAAAAACCCAGTCCTTTGACAAAAATGCCTGGGGCTCAAGGTCACTTAAGGGATTTGTGAAACTTTAAAAATCAGATGCAAAATGTTGGGTATATATACGTTTTTCTGGGGGAAAGAGTCAGGAACTTTCATCAGAGTCCAAAAGAGGTCTATGAACACCTCCTTCCAAAACACTAAGAACCACTGAGCTACAGAGAGTTTTGCTACGCTTTTTAATGGTTTCCAAAAAGGGAAATACATATGTACAATTTAGTTTCACATATAAAGAAATACATTTTATGTGTAATAGGGAAGAACATTAATATATTCTATTAATAATGTAGCCACTTGATAATGAAACATTGAAGGGACCCTTTCCCATGTTCTAATAACTACTCAGGATGTTAGCAGTGAAAGGGTCATTTAGAAGGCTAATTTCCTTTTCATCATGCTTGTTAAGTGTTTACTTTAATTCACATCCTGTGTGACCCTATGGGAAAATTTTTAACTAATACTGGGGAAAATCCCATAGGGTTACACAGGATGTGAACTGCGCCCATACTGAACTACCTTTGGCTCGAAAAATAAAATTAGATAGGTGAGTTTCACTTTCTGTTTGTCATAAGTTCCACTTTCTGGTTCCCAAAGTTTAGATTCATAGCATCTCTATGTTTCTGAATTTGGCAGCTCGATAAAATCCCAAAATTCTCACTCTTTTTAAGGAATGATTTCTCAGCGCTGTATAGCAAACTCCTTCCTGCTGAAAATGCAAATCTGTAGCACAAATCCAGGCGAGCCTGCTGGAGCACTCCCGCAGTGCTCCTCCATAACTGTGCTCACAGTTCAGCTGTCGTTTTCCATTTCCTGTGGAGAACACACATCATACCACTTCCCCTATAGAAAAAAGAAAGCAGCCAGCTTAATTGCTGATGGAAACACTGTCATACTTTCCACTGGCCAAGCTTGAAACCATTACTGATCTAACCTTCATTAATTTTTCCACAACAATTTGCAGAAATGTCAGGAAGCAGCTGCACGAAAACTGATTAATTGCGCTTATCACCGCTACTTCACCAGGCTATATATATATATTTTTTTTTTTCCAGTTTAAAAATAAAATTTGGGATTTTTCTGTTTTGATTGGTATTGGCGGTGGTATATCTTATTCTGAAAAACCCAGGTCTATTTTTGACCACTTCCAAAGGCCCAACATTTTCAGATCTGGAGTAAACCCCATGAAGTTTGGGACAGCATCCATGAAGGAAGAGATTGCTTCCTGCTGATTACTCAGTTATATCTGTTTAAACAGACGCTAATGAATTCAAGTCTATGGCAACACTGCATTTATTAGTCAATCATAGAAGCTAAAATTCACTTCCGAAATGTGAATTAGAAAATAAAGTGCCCCTTTTCTATTTTTTTTCCACTTTCTTTCTCCCTCATCATTTTAGTTTGAGCTATACCATCTGTCTCGCCCTATCAAATAATGTACTGTGCGTGGCTGGCAAAAACCAGCGGAACACTACACCTCATAACCCCAAGTATGCAACCAGTGAGCATCTATAATAGTGGTACCAATGGAATCTGGCCATCTGGGGATAACTGGTTTCAGCAAGCTTCACTTCTCAGCCAGCACTCAGATTTGCAGACCTTTAACTAGTTGGCAAAACATCAACTAGCGTTCAAGAAAAGAAACACTAACAAACTTTATTTTTCAAAACACAAGAATTCAGATACAGATTCTCAAAGGTGTATTTGTCAATGTTGCTGACAAGAAGGCTTCCAAAGCAATGATCAGAGCAATGTCACTATCCTTCACGTGGAGACAAAGTCAACCCAGATCTAGCGTTCTGCAGCACTACCAAACTTTTTGCGTACGAACACGTTTTTCCTTCTCCATATTGCCTGGATACATACACGCAAGGGATTAAAGCTGAACAGACTTTGAACCAAATGACACAGTACCTTTCAGAGCCAGCTCCAAGAGACTGCAAAGAGTTCCTCCTAGGGCTGCAGCAAAATAATCCAAAGGCCGCCTTCACCCCAGGTATGTAGATTCTAACCCCAAACAAAGGAAAACAGAGATTGGACAATAGTAACTGATGTAACTGCTGAGCATGTAGCATAGGAGCCCAGATCATGGACTCTGGAACCAGAATACCTCTTTCAAATCCCACCTCCAGCACTTAGTAGACATAGAAATAACTTCTGGCAAGTTACATAACCCTTCTGTGCCTTAGTCTTCCCATCTGTAATATGTGGGTAATAATAGCGTTAGAATTGGTAAGAGAATCATGCAGTGCTTAGAAATGGCACTAACAAGGAGAATCTAAATATTAGTTACTAATTCTAGTACTTTCTGCTGATATTTCAGGCGTGTGTTAGTCGAAAATAAAGAGGAAACAATCTGACAAGATTTCCTAAACTAATTCAAGACAGTCTATTGGGTTGGCTAGTAAATTTCCCCTGCTAGTATGGGGTTACCGATACTGCCTAAAGTACCACCATTAAACCTGGGCCAAGCAACTAGGGTTAAATTTTCTATTCTTTCTGTTGACCCCCTCAGGTATCTTAGGGCAACATGCTTTGGGATGTTGTGGGACCTAGGGGCAAGCACTGCTGGGGATAACTACCTCTCATCACCAGCAGCAGGCCTGGAAAGGAGAGGTGGGAGGAAGGCCACCACAGGCTCGGGAAGTGCAAACAAAGGACACTGACTTGGCCTTCATCACAAAAATCAAAGGGTTTGCTGAATAAAACAAAGGAGCTAATTCCCTGGCACCGAGATCAGGATTGAGGTGCCAGGAGGCCACATGGCGCAGGAAGGATACCTCTTTTAATTCCTGTTGTGCTGTGTGACCTTAAGTAACTCACTATACTCTCCAAGTCTTGACCTTCCATAGAGAAACATGGGCTCCCATGTACATGGAAACTTCTCAACCTTCTTGCTGCCACGAGCCCCTGTGGCATTCTAATGAAACCTGTGGATCCCTGCCTAGCATAACGTTTGAACTACATAAAATTAAATAGACAGGATTATAAAGGAAACTAAGTATACTGACATGCAATTATCTACAAAAAAGTTAAACAAATTTGTTGCCAGTAATATATGTGATTCTTTATTAAAAATTAGGAACAACATACAGGGCAAGATAATATCCACTCTCATGTTGAGCAGTCCTAATCATAAAGATACTTTGAGATATTAGCCACAACAGTAATGTGATGTGAAAATACCTGTTATTTCTACTGGACACAAAGGCACAGATACTACTAAAACTATTGTTTTGTCTGTTGCCTACATTAAGAATGGAGGGAGTGCTGAATGAAGTTGAGCTAGAGGTTAGTGAAAATAAAATTATAATTTTTTTCTAAATCAAATTCTCAGATCCTCTGAATTCTATTTGTAGCTAAGATCCCCAATGTGGGTAAATAATAAATCCATTTACGATTTTAATGTCTAGGATCAATGATTGAATTGTGTCCCTAGCTCCCTCCACAGAGAATATTCACAAAGAACTATCTTATCCTTTCCAAATATGTGGAGAGAAACAGATTTATAGGATAGAAGGATCTGTCCCCAACCCTATCTAAGAGGGACTTAGAAACATTTCCAGGCCCTCTCACCCTATGGGGGGCCACGGATGAAGTGGCATCAATACCAGTTAACCACAGATCCTATTCCAGCCCTACCTGCTCACACAGGACCTTCAGGCCTCTTGAAAAGTCCCAACCAAGTATTTCTAGAATGCCAGCAGGGGAGACTAACAGGAACCCACAGGCAGGCAATCTGACAGGCAGTCAGTCACAACACCATTTGCCATTTCTTCCTTCCTGCACCAGCTCCCCCTAGTGTCCTCAGCATGGAACCCCTCAGACCCTCCGCCCATGGTGCCCCTCATGAGAATGCTAATGCCCACACATTCCCACAGCCAGGCCTGAGGAGCACCTGCCTTGGGTCCCACACTTTAGAAAGCCCACACACCACAAACACACACTAAAGAAATGCATTGAAAAATACATGTGCACCTCTGTCGCGGGCATCCAAATGTCCTCCAGCCCTGAAAGACCCAGCTCCTGACTATAGCTCTTTAGGCTCCAGGGAAATGTTTTTCCACATCTTGTGAGCAATCTCTTTGCCCCAGTCAAAAAGTGACTGAGTTTGAATGCCCTGAAGGTTTGTGGGTTGTGACATTGCAGTGTGGAGTTAGACACCATTTCAAAAGCAAGGGGGAAAAGGTGAGCAACATTCATGCTTAAGTAAAAGAAAAACAGAGTATATAGTCATGGCTCGTAAATGGCATGAAGGCAACAGACTCTTGTATAACAAAGTACTGAGAAGCATGCCTTTTCTTGCTTCTCTTAGTGCTCTGATCAGTAGTTCTGGAATTATCAGTGCATTGGTGCAGTATTTGGAAAAACTACACTTGGTGCCCAAAGAACATTTTATAAGTAAACAATTCTTATTCTTAAGTTTGCGATGATGTAAAGCTCATGAAACATGGTATTAATTCTTTACATTAGCAACTAAACGAACATTGGACACTAAACCTGTGTATAGACTACTTCCATTCAAAGAGTTAAAGAAGACAATAACATTTCCAAAAAAATATGTTAAAAATTTCAGCTTTATTTAAATAATTTTGGATTTAAAATGTTTTATACATTCACGATAATACGGATTTGCCTTTTTTATTTTAAAATTATTTTGGGTATTTAATAAAAAATAGCTTTTTGAAAATATTTAGCTTGTGAATCTGTACTTACTCTAATTTACATTGCAAATGAAAATATATTGATAGTTTGTATACTTTGAATGTGATTAACATTTTATATTTCAATCCTTTAAGTCACTGAGAATGAGTACAATTCAAGGAAAAAAGCAATAGGAAATCTAAAAACAGTCATTCTGCTTAAATTTTTTAAGCTAGAAACAATGAAAGTAAGCAGACTTTTATCAAGCATGACCCACATAAAATTCCCTAACAGGACATGACAAATTCTTTATTTAATGACCATTTAATTACTGTTCAAAACAACAAAAATGAGCCAGAAAATTATTCTCATCAAATCCACAACTTTAACAGGTCAGATGAAATCCCTGCAACTTCATATTCTTTATAAAGATTTCATCACTGATCAAGTTAAGAAGAATGTCTGTGGGCCTCCAGCTGAACTGTTGCCCTCAAGGCCCCACAAATATTGGCGGCCATCGCCGAATCCCGAGTTGTGTGTTCTTAAGGTCCAAACCAAGCTTGGCTTCTAACCAATTCTCCCTCAAAACCGTCACAAAAGCAATTCCATCAAGTTTTTGGCTCCACTCTTCTTTAGAATCCCACAAAGATTCCTGTGCCTACCTTGTCGCCATACAACCTGATGGCTAAGATCCGGTCCAAGGAGCTAAGGAGGTAATAGTTATCGCCCTTCACTGCCCATGTCAGATATCTTCTGCCCCATCTCAGCCAGATATAAAACCACGGAGTTAAATATCATGGAGCAATAACAAGTACTAGAAGTGAGAGAGGAGAGGATTCTGCAGCCTGAGTCTGAGAAATTCCATGCATTTATAGACAAAACCATTTACTTGGTGTATCTTCTTTCCTTGGTCTTCTCCCTGCCTCCGAGGCTCTTGGCCGACATGTGCTCCACCATCTCCACACCCCCTGGGCATTTCCCTCCCAGACGACTAAAATCTAGGTCCAGTAGGAGGAAGAATGGCAGTGAAGGCCAAAGTGTATGAAACAGGCCTTTCACATTTTTGCTCATTACCCAGTTCTGAAACTTAAGAGAATAAATTTTACAGCAAGTGTTTTTTCAACAATTTACATGAGCACAATGAATGTTCTGAATACAGTTGTCCCTTTGTACTTGGAAGTTCAGAGGAAGGATATTTCCTAGACATCTACATTAAGGGACTGACTTCTAAAATAATCCATATCAACTTTTATTTAAAGATCTGTATGAAGTCTTGATTTTCATGTTTTAAACAGAGAAAGAATTTTACAGGTTTTGCAAATGCATAGAGAAATCTCACTTTATATATATATGTGTATATATACACGTATATATATATATATACGTATATATGTGTATATATATATGTGTGTGTATATACACATATATATACACGTATATATATATACATATATATACATATTGAAAATATGTATATACGTACATATACATATACATACACATAAACACGTACATATATATACGTATATATACGTATTATATATATTATAAATATGCATACATATACGTATTTAAAATATACGTGTATATATATATACATATATATATATACACACACACACACACACAAACACACACACACACACACACACACACAGAATGCATATTGTGTATATGGGATCGGGGAGGATTGAGTTACTTGCCCAAGGTCTATAAGCTATCCTATGAGATCCAGGGCGAGAAACTAGATGATTTCCTGACATTTCAATCAATGACCTTTCCAGTTAATCATCCTTCCTACCCCCATAGTTAATTACTGTGCTTATATGTGGCCATGTAATATTGGTATTATTCACTTCAGAAATCACTTATTAAGGTTCTGATAATGTTAGAAAGTAAAACTGAGAAATCATTGAGTTATCAAGAGTCGTCATTCTTATAAATTATTCTACATATTATTATTAAATGTATAAATGTAAGGTCTAATTATAATAGACAATACAGAAATTACACAGAACATTGCCAAACTTAATTCTCTAAGATATCGAAAAGAGGGTTTCAGTGATAATGTTATTATGAGTAAAAAGATTTACAAATGTGTTCTTCAGAAAATGTTAACTAATTGCATCTGTTCCAAAGAATAATTCACAGTGCCAATGTTAAAATGGAATTTATTTTAATTTAAGTTTTTATCAGATTTCCAAAATGCAATGAACATGTACATGTAAAATAGGGTACATTGAAAATAATAAAGGACTATAAATCTAGCAATATTTAAAATAAAGTAATAAGTATCTTCAAATAAATGATGGCATTATCTTCATTCACTGGCTCACTTCTATATTTTAATTATTATTTTTTTTAATGTTTTTATTTATTTTTGAGACAGAGAGAGACCGAGCATGAGCAGGGGAGGGGCAGAGAGAGAGAGGGAGACACAGAATCCGAAGCAGGCTCCAGGCCCCGAGCTGTCAGCACAGAGCCCGATGCGGGGCTCGAACTCACAGACTGCGAGATCATGACCTGAGCTGAAGTCGGATGCTTAACCGACTGAGCCACCCAGGCGCCCCTAAGAAAAATCCTAAGTGGACTGATATTATATCCCACATGCTGTACAGGCCAATCATGATGCTTCCAAAAAACAAATAAAAAATATCTGACGTAAAAAGTGCTTTTCAATATCTGAAACTAACTCTTTGAAATAAAATGTCTCTTATTATAAAATCCTTACCTTATGAGAAATTTCCATTAGGTATGTTTCAACAGCTTAAAAATAAAAGCTTATATGAGGAATCTGAATAGCTCTACTTTTACTGTAACTAGTAGAAAAGTTGTAGGTTACTAACCAAAGTATTTCAAGACTTGTTCTGTCAGCTGGCACAGGTTCACATGAAATTAAACATGTTTAATTTCACATGAAATTAAAAAGCACACATATAGTTCTAGATATTTTGAAAAGACTGTATCTCTTTGACTTATGAATAATCAAAAGGAATGTTATAATTATTTCTCAAGATGAAGCTGTTGTATATTTCCTGATCACATAGCAATTTTCCATCCATGTACAATAAACTTACATTTCCATGTTGTTTAGACCCCCCCATTAGTACTATATTTCCAGTAAAAAATAATTCGTTTATCTTGTATTTCTCAGAATCAAAAATACAGTCATTGATCAACTTCCTTCCATCCCTATCCTGGATTAATGAATGACTGAATCAGTAAATGAATAAATGATCTATACACATACACATCAGACTAGTTCTTGTCTTCTCCATGGTCACAGATACAAGGTGTATGCAAATATATACGGTTTACAAAATAATACAGGCACAAATTCATACCATTTAAAAATAATACCAAAGTGAAATTAATTTTTTTCTCTCTAGAATTAAAAAAGTCCTGGGGCACCTGGGTGGCTCAGTCAGTTAAGCATCTGACTTCGGCTAAGGTCATTATCTCACGTTTAGTAAGTCTGAGCCCCACATCAGGCTCTCTGCTGTCAGCGAAGAGCCCACTTCCTCTGTCCCCCTCTCTCTCTGTCCTCCCTCTGCTCATGTGTTCTCCTCTCTTTCTCTCTCTTTCAAAAATAAATAAACATTAAAAAAAAAAAAGTCCAGTGGGGCCTAGGTGGCTCAGTCGGTTAAGCATCTGACTTCGGTTCAGGCAGCTTATAAATTCGGCTCTCACGGCTTATAAATTTGAGCCCTTGCATCGGGCTCTGTGCTGACAGCTCAGAGCCTGGAACCTGCTTTGGATTCTGTGCCTCCCTCTCTCTCTCTGTCCCTCCTCTGCTCACACTCTGTCTCTCTCTCTCAAAAAATAAATAAACATTTAAAAAAAAAATTTTTTTAAAGTCCACATAAACATTTTATTTTTGTCAAATAAATACTTCCAAAGTTGGGTTACAGAATTCTTAAAATATACATAATACATTTCCATATTAACATAATTTAATTAAAATGTTTTAGAAAGTCTACAAAATATATCTTAATACGTTGATCAATTCCAAAAACTCAAAATTTATATTTTGACATAATTAAAATTATTGCCATTTATGCATATATGTTGCACATATTATTTTTGGCTGCCTTGGAAATAAAAGAACTCAAGATTAAGAGTTCTGTTACAAAGACCCCATAGGTTTCTTAGTTCAACTTGAATTTTTAACTATTTAAAATCGAGGTAAACATGGTGACATGTTACACCTGACCCAAATATTCATGAATGTGTGTTGCAAAGCAAACAGAGGTAAAAATGGAAGGCCTTGTCCTCTCATACACTATCACCAAGCTGAAATTAAAATAAAAGAAATCTTGCAACCTATGAGCCACATTACCAGGTGGAAAAAAAGAAGTAGAAAACCATAAAAATTAGGCAAGGAGACAAAATAAATAAAAAAGAGTAAAGTGAGAAAGTATGAGTTGGCGAGGAACATATCCCTATTCTCAGATTTACTATGTCCCACGAGACTAGCCTTAGTCAGTGTGTCTTACTATTCCATCCCAAATGTGAGTCTGATTGCTGGTTGAAAAAATCTTGACAGTGCTTTCCAAAGGAGAATATGTCCCCACATTCGGAGAACTCCCTAAGGATATTCAGGATATTTACACGTATACACAAATAAACATACAGAGCCTACCTATCCCAAGGCTTCTGATAAGACAGGGGGAGAAGGAGCCTGATAAAATATCTTGTCAATTCAATTCTTAAGGAAAAATCCCAATGCTGTAATGGGTAACATCTGACAAGAACACATGGCAATTTCAGAAGCTCTGAGGAGTCTCACTACCATTAATCTAGTAACTGAATTACCTTATTCTAGCAGAATGAACACATAAGAAGGATGTATTTTATTTAAAATGTTACTATTCTCTTCTCTACTCAGCTCTATTCCCCAGCCTCCAGCCAGGAATACAACAGGAACTCAGTAAATGTTTATTGCTTGAGTAATCAAGGGAATGACTGGATGAATGAATGAATGAATGAATGATTATAAATGCACTCACACTTATCAAGCTTAACAAGTACTATTATGCATTTGTGGGGTTAAGAAGCAATTGCTTCTCCTATTCTACTACTCCTCTTAATTTCTCTCCTTCTATCCCTTTTAAATTGCAAGGCATTCTGATATAATTTAAAATTCTCTTTTGTAATAATATGGACACCTCTGTGAAATTTCTTTTATTGTGCCCAGTTTGCTATAATACTTGATTTAAAACACACAACAAAACTCAGCCAAATGTAACTATGATATAAATTCCACCTTTTTTCCCCCTTTGCATTCCATGGTAAGATGCTATTCATCTTAGCAAAGCAATTTTAAACTTTTCTTTAAGTTCTATTATTATTCCTAAATGTTAATTGTCAATAGTATCCCTCCTCCCTCTATCCCTTCCCTATGTTTCCACAGGGTGAATACAAAACAATATGACTGTATATTTTGTCTGTTAATTGGCACATGAATATCCTTGAGGACAGGGGTGGGGGCGCGCGCACACACACACACACACACACACACACACACACACGCATGCACGCGCAGGGACGCATTTCCCTGGATTGTTCTCCATGGAAATCTCCCACATGGGAAAAGAGCCAAGGAGAGCCCGAGGACTTCCCTGACCCTGAGCCAAGGGTGTGGCAAATGTGCTCACCATAACCAGCTGGGCGCTTAAAGGGTAGGAGTGGGAAGAAGGAAGGGGGAAGCTGGTAATAAATGTTGAAATCTTTTATTTGTGAGACAACGATCTAAGAATATAACATTTTTGCAATATTTTAAGCATTATGCAAAGACTTCTCAAAACTAACATCTTCTCAGTTGTGATACTTCTAAGACCAGCCAGAGCACTAAGATCTACCAAGGTATATATAAATTTGACCCATTAAGGGGGAATCACTGAACAAAGTTCAGCTTTTTTTCTCACTGATGTAGTTTCATTACATCTTCGAGATAAGTAATAACCTTTAGAATGTCTCCACCCCTACCCTACTGAAATCTCTTCAAAAGCCAGCCGTGATCCTTAAACTCCAGAAGACAGTAGCCCTTTCCTAGATCATAGCATTAGTGACTCCTTTGTAGCACTTGACCCTGTTAGACACACCTTCCTTAAATATTAAGTTCCCATCTCAAAATCAGACGCACAATAGGTAATAAGTAAAAGCTCTTTTTTCTGTAAAGTTCCTCCCCTCTTAGCTTCTTTGATACTTGCCTCTCTTGGTCTCCAGTTACATTTTTGAGGGCTACAATACTTTGGAATCAATCCTCTATTTGATCTTCAGATGAAACTCTTCTACCCCATACACTTCCTCACTTTTCCAGGGTCAAAATTAATACCTCTCTCCTTTGTGTTCTCATAACCCTTTGTTCTATTCCTGCTATCACACTGATCATGATCTGCTTTGGATTTTAGTCAACAGAGGACATATTTTATAATCACACCCATTTTCAGCTAAGTTGTTGAACTGAATGGAATCTTTAACTCCTTCCTTTTTCCCACCCCTCCAATGCCAATCACACGCTGAACCTGAAAACAATTTAATTTCATTCGTCCCCTCCTGTGTATTTCTATTACAACCCACCCAGTTTAAAACCTACTAGCCTTTCATAGAGACTATCCCAATAGCTTCTAACTTGTCTACCTCCATGTTTCCTACCTCTTACCTATAAAGCGAGGTGAGGTAGATTTCAAAAATGTAATCGAATCATGTTACTCCTTGGCTCAAAAATGGGTAAAGGTTCTCTAATGTCTACCATACTGATGTGCTAATTACACATTCAAGGCCCTCTGCACTCTCTAGGTCTCCAATACCATTCTTTCCTTTTCTTCCATGTCTCCTTTTTAATTAGCAGACATACCATGATACTTTTCATTCCATGAGGACACCCACGCCATCCACCCCTTTCTTTGCCTATGTGGATACAATTCTCCCCACCTGTCAAAACGTTGCCCATCTTTAAAGCCTTCCTCAGGAAACACTTCCTGATCCCTAACCCCTTCCCCCTCACACACCCACAAGAAAGTACATATGATTTCTTCCTCTGAATTTGCAATACATTTTACTTATACATCTCTGAGGATGCTACTTAAGCTTTCTTCTATCCCAGTCAGGTAAGTAGTAGTCTTACCTCTCTCTTAGGTTTATGAGCAACTTAAAGGCTAAAATACAGACTTCCTCAACATTTTATTCTTCCAACCACCAGAACACTAAATTGCATATGACAGAAATGTCATAAATATTCATTGAATTTAACCTAACTGAAGCTTTTACAAATAGCCAGAAAAGCTCAGGTTCCATATAAGAAGGATGGGGGTTCAAGCCAACTTAGCGTTGGCATCTGTGATGACTGGTGTTCTCAAAATTTCCACTTAAGGCTGATGACAGAATTAAGCTCTGCTACAGTCAATGAATAATTTATTTGTGCACAAAACATTCTGTTAATGGAAATCTTTTTATGGCTCAAGATCTAAAATATATTTACTGCCCTATAGTTATTAAATGTTTGCTTTAATCATTAGTACACAAGGTAATGACAAATGATAATTACAGGATCATTCTATGCTCTTAAACTGATTTAATCAAGAGTATCTCTTCTGAAATTCAAAAAACTCCTCAGTGTATGGGAATGGGGGTGGATTACCCTGGAACCACCCAACTCACTGCCACCATCAAATTTAAGAACCTACAGATTCTGTTGTTAGTAATACCACCAACTGGGAGAACAACTTTAGGTTCAAATAGCTAATACATTTTTTATTTTTATGCTCAAGGAAAAATCCCCCTGCTCCCCTGAAGTAGACTGCTTCAAATGAATACATCATAGCAAAACAGAAGTGAATGTGTTTGTGTATTCCCTAGATTTCCCAGCCTGCCAAAAAATGTTCCTTTGCTGTGCTATTTCAGCAAGTCGTGAGATGACAATGATTATGCTCCTCAAAAGGAAAAGATAGCTATTTCCCCCCCTGTTTTTATTTTTGGAGACCAAAAGGCACACTTCTGGCTGCTGTGAGTACTCTGACGAGTAGACATGTTCCTGAGGAGGAGAATCTGGGGGGAACTGTGGCAGGGGTAAGGTGGAGAAACCTAAAACCATCCTAACCTCTTGGAAAATATTTAAGGAGCCAGAAGGACAGCAGAAAGAGGAAGAAGTCTCAAGTCCTCCAATGAATTCCTGTTTCCAACTCTCAACCCTCATGGAAAAAAGAAAAGTCAAGTAGTAAGAAACATATGCTTTTTATCTACATTTATCTCAAACCCAACTAGTATACATTCAAGTTCATCACCCTGTTATGGAAACCAGTTTCTCTTTACTTCTCTTTTCCTATTAAGAGTAATATTTGAACTCCCAGGCTCAAAGCCTAGTGCCATCATTGACAACTTCCTCCTGTTCCCCTACTCCCAGAGTAGTAGGGGAGTAGTGCGCGCACACACACGCTCACACACACATACACACACACACCTCCTATACCCAATCAGGCAGGCAGTCCTACGTTGGCTTCCAGCATACTCTGGCTTATATTATCTGTGTCCTGTCAATCCTTATTCCTACCACTCCAGGGCAGACCGTGCGCACCTGCCTGAAATCCCAATGCAAAAGATGTGATCAGAAGGTACTCTGGGTCCAACTGGCAAATTTCCAAAGGACAGGTCTAAGCATGGTGTCCTCCGGTATGTAATCCAGGGATAATTACCAGAGGCAGTGACCTGTGGAAGTGAGGAGGGTCTTAGGAAAAACAATTTAAGCTGCAAGTAGGCACAAGGGCACCATAATCATACCCGAGAAGTCAGAAACCAAGGAAGAGATTGGAGAAGTCGGAAAGAACCCCCTGAACCTAGGCTCAAGTGTTCACTAAAGTTTTCTCAAAGTACTTTCATCTGTGGTATGAGGGAGGAGACATAAAGGGCACAACATGAGGTGATAGCTCTTGTATGAATTAATGTAAGTACCTCCTAAGTGGCTTCAATGCTTTCAGAGACTCTTACTGCTATGCACCCCACCCCCCATCTCTACCCACCACACCATCCAGCACAAGCTAGCTGGATTCATCTTCCTCATGTGCAACAACTCTGATTGTGTCTCTCTTCCACTCAAACCTGTTCAGGGCCTTCCCACCACCACAGCAATGGTGCCCCACATTCACACTATGTTTACACCTGTATCTCCCAGGAAGCCTCTAGTTTAGAAGCCATGTTTTATGTTATCTCATTAGATTTTTTCAGAGGTCATTTGTTTTTATTCCCATGGTCAAGACAAATACAATAAAATATCCTTGTCAAGGGAATAAAGGGGTTTTTGTTTTATTTTATTTGTGGGAGAGAGTGTTGCCATTAACATAGAGAAGATTTTTTTTTTTGTATTCAGAAAGATCACTAAAATACACATAAATTTATTCTTATGGCTCTGCTCTGGATAGTTAATAAGTATCAGACTTGCTGATTCATCTCACTGATATGACTAAAGCCAGTTATAAATTTGCAGTCCCCAAAAGGAATTTGAAAAGAAAACCCACAGCCGAATATTTTTATTAAATTAAACAAATATTTATTGAATATCTACTGTTTTTTTCAATCACCATTTTCAAGGCTGAACAGGAAACCAACAAAATAAAGACACAGCCTTTGCCTTCAAGCAGCTGATAGTATGGTGTGTGAGAGAAAAAAACTTCACAGAAATCACTTTAATGTAAAGCACAAAAATACATACAAAAGTGACATGAGAGAAGTATAAAATATTAAGGGGATTGAGAGGGAAATGAAGTAAAACATGAAGATGAATAATGCTCATATACTAAATAAATAAGACTAAAATAAAAGAATTGGCCAGATTCTGATATCGGTAAAGCGTAATTAACCAATAACCAATAATGCAAGTAAGAGATGAGGCAGAAAACACAAAGTCAATTTGTCTTTGGACAATTCATGGATGAGAAGTCAATGTGATATCAGGTTCAAAACTAAAGATCTCTCAGTGAGTGGTTTTGTTCAATATCCAATTAGCAAATTTTTATGTAAACTATCCAAGAGAATCAGAATTCCAAGGGCCATTCTTGAGGTCTAAGGATGTTGCTTGGAGTTTGTGAGATTCTTAGGGCAGGGGAGTCACTGGGTGAATTTAACAGTTAGTATGATCAAAGAAAGGAAAGGTACACTGCCTCCAAGATTTTCTACGAGACCTAATTCTTCGCTAAAACTTCAATGTAGCTTCTATTTCTGTATTTGATTCATACTGAACAAAACATAGTGACTGTATCAGCAAAGCTCCAATATTTGAACACTGGTAGTCAGCTAAACCGGTGACCAGGCAGCAAGTGACATGCTATCTAAAGTTGCAGGACCTAGGGTTAAAGTCTGGTCGTATGGCTCACTAGTGCTGTGACTTTGAGCAAATCACTTAGTTGTAACCCCCTGAGCCTCCGTTTCCTCAGACACAGAATAAAATGTGAGTAATAGCTACATAACAGTTATTGTCTAAAGCGAGATAATGTACCATGGAAGCCATTTGTAAACTGTACAGTATCACACAAATGGTAATTCACGTCATGAGAGAAACAAGGAAACTAATTAATTACTAAATACTATTGTGTAGGTTTTTGTGTGGAGAGTAAAAGATGAGAGATTTACCACCCATAAACATCCTTCACTGTGATCTAAAGTAAGGAGACAAGAAGACGGATAGGCAGGAGGGAATACTATGAAATGATATAGAAGCAACCCTCAGTTTTTGGATGCTTAAAAAATGTTCAATGGGGAAAAAAATGTGCTTTGTTCATACTACTGACTTAATTAATGCTTGTTGACTGAACGACGAATAAATGAAGGGGTAAGGTACTGAATGTGGGAATGAGTGAAGGTAGAGCCAAGTGAGATGCCTGAAAAACAAGGCAGGAAAGGGGCACCTGGGTAGCTCAGTCGGTTAAGTGTCAGACTCTTGGTTCGGATGAGGTCATGATCTCTGGGTTTGTGAGTTCAAGCCCCGCTTCGGGCTCGGTGCTGACTGTGCGGAGTCACCTTGGGATTCTCTGTCTCCCTCTCTCTCTGCTCCTTCCCCATGTGCACTGTCTCTCTCCTTCTCAAAATAAATAAATAAATAAACTTAAAAAAAAAAAAAAAAAGCAGGCAGCATCAGGCTGTGTAAACAGTGGAAGAAAATAATTTTGGAAAAATGAAAAACCATGTAGTCCAAGAAGCTAACAGTAACGGACTCCATTCACATTCACACAGGCTATAACGGCAAAAGAAACAGCAGTCATGGTGAGCAGGGACTGAGTCTAGGCTTCATATCATTTTGGTAATACTCATTCATAAGTACCGATACCTTCTTCAGTTACCTTAAAACATAAAGGACCCAAACAGAAGAGTTGTATGCATCCGAAAAGCTATAAAAATGACCCTACCTAAAAGGAAACATTTTGAAGGCCACAACACACTGAAGCTCAAGGGTCCACTCTGAATTCTACGTGACAGCAGGAAAAATTATACCAAACCCATAGAGAGCACAGAGTAGATCTAATGTGCAACTTCATCAGATCTTTATAAAATCTGCTAAAATGAGTCCAGAGAGAATGGATTAAAAGTTTTCCTCACTTTTATTTTCCATATTTGTGTAAGTAATGACATACATATTTTTTTTAATTTATTTATTTTTATTTTTATTTTTTAATATCATTTATTGTCAAATTAGCTTACATACAACACCCAGTGCTCATCCCAACAAGCGCCTTCCTCAATGCCCATCACCCATTTTCCCTTTCCCCCACCCCCCTTCAGTTTGTTCTCTGTATTTAAGAATCTCTTGTGGTTTGCCTCCCTCCTCCCTCTCTGTTTCCATCTATATCCCCCCTCCCCATCCCCCATGGTCTTCTGTTTAGTTTCTCAAGATCCACATATGAGTGAAAACACAATATCCGTCCTTCTCTGACTGACTTATTTATTTTATTATTTGTAAATTAAATTTGGATTTCAACAACTTCCGACTCCCAAAATTACTAACTATAATAACTATGTAACTCTCAGCTAAGTAATTACTGCTCTGAAACGCAATTTCCTCAAGTGATTATGGTATTCTTCATTTTCACTTTAAAAAGATTAAGCACCTATAGCACAGAGCCCAACTCATGGAACATATTAATAATTTTCACCTTCCTTCTTACCTTTCCTCAGCTTAAAGAAGACATGTCACTTACATAGTTCTTAAATAATTATATCTAATGCAATGAAAAAATATCAATCTGAGCATATTGTTAAAGGACCATAGGTCAGCTAATATTACTTTTAAAATGAATAATTTCAAGACCGGTCAAAAGAACTGGCTTCGCAAAAGAAACTGGCAATGAATGAAGAGCAGTATTATTGATTAAAAGATAAAGCCATCTGTTTTTACCATATTTTACAAAAAGTGTCATGAAAGAATGGTCACTCTAATGGTGAGGGTTTCCCTTTCTTGTCTTAGTAACGGTTTTCTATCTACTGCCAATTTGGGGTAGCAAATTTTTTAGATGTATCATTTATAAAACATATCCTCACTTGGGCTCATGGACAAGGCCAGGTTCACAGATAAAGTCATGGACAGATTGCTGATTATATACAACACGGACATCTTAAAAGAACCACACCAATTTCGTATGAAGTGTTTCCTTACCAAAGGAAGTATTTGGTTTGAGAAAATGTACTTATCTCTATGCGTTTTGTCCTCAATGACAGCCTAAAGAATCAGTCACATGGTTAATAAGACGTTACGTATTATGTTTAAATAATGATTATAACTACCATTACCACTACTAATCATCATCATAATCACTACTAGTTATTGAGCCCCTACCACCTGCCAGGAGTTTAATCCTCACATAATCTTATAAATTTACTTAACTAAAAAAAAAATTATTTTAAAACAGAGTGATTCCAATGAGCTGACTTTTAAGCAAAGGCTCCCAGAACTCACAGTGTAATAAATAAGGAGAAGGCCAACTATATTCAATGTCCACACCACGTCCATTCTCAGGTAGCACTTACGGAACATAATCGGTACAGTCTCCCAAACATCCCTTAGGTTAGGTCCCACCAACTGAAATTTAACTGTAACACCATGGGGTACTTTGGGAATAACTGTAAAGGCCAACCTTGTGAGTACATAGAAAATTAAATGTGGCAGACAAAAACATTTAGGTTAGTGGTGCACAATATTAGCTTTCATTTTGTAACATCTATCACAGCTGTTGAAGAATTAAGGTTTGGCTCTTGAAATTTTTTTAACACTTCTCTTCCTAATGAGTTTTTCATCTAACTGCCTTACATCCCTTTAATTATCCAAAATATTTTTTCTGAATAGCATCTCACGTGCCCATAACGATGGAAATTATTGCTCGCAAATGAATCTTGGGTCATGAGCCTTACAGGCAAAATTAAAAGATGTCCCAAGGTTTCTGCGCTTGGTATTTCCATACTCGTTGAATACGCAAAAGCCACACTAAACAAATCAAGCTCCAGGGCAGTTGTCTCAAGGGAGATTATTTTAGACAACCCTAAAGCAGTTGTTGGCATCATATAAATTATGCAGCAGTATCCCTGAAAAACCACGTGACCTCAGCATGTCTTAAGATGCCCATAGGTGAAGCAGACACTGTTAGTTTGGTTTTGAACACTGCTCCCCAAATGGCTAGATGCTCTTCTCTCTTATTCATTATCATCCCTCAGGTTTTTACATAGCCTCCATTTATTCAGAGGAAAATTAATAACAAGCCACACAGTTTAGCATAAAATTTAAAATATCAGAACCTCAAATCTCATGACCTGGACTAGAAATACAAATATTTTTCCAAATGTTCTGTTACTGTGCAAAGGGTTAATTAAAACATGAGTTTGCCTGGATTAAAAAAATAAAATAAAATAAAATAGCCGAACCTTAAAATCAGTATCATTTAGACTTCTGATGCCAAAAATCTGTTTGACAGAGCAGGTTTTACTATGCTGACATTTTAGCAGTAGCCAAAGTCCTGTTCCCACTAAATTCTGTCTTGGCAACACCAGTAATTTGCTAAGAGCCTAAACTCCTCTTGGTGAGGACTTCTCCACCTCAAGAGTTTTCCACAGATTCACAGTGCGACGAGGACGTTGATTTGAGTAAGACTTTAAGGTTTCTATTCTTATCATAGAAATCAAACTTTCTGTAAAATGAGAACGGCTTAACATAAGGAGAGATGCTAATTTACTCAAAACGTTCAGCAGGCTTTAGATTGGAATCTGAGGCAATATAATAAAATTATACATAAATACCTCACTAACGGTAAAATCCGATATTCTTATATGACCCCAAGATTCTTAATAAGCAAATAATTATTAAAAGAGTAAATGGGGGTGCCCGGGTGGCTCAGTCAGTTAAGTGTACGACTCTTGGTTTCGCCTAAGGTCATGATCTCACAGTTCATGAGATTGGGCTCTGTGTCAGCACAGAGCCTGCCTGGGATTCCCTCTCTCCCTCTCTCTCACTGCCCTCCCCTTCTCTCTCTCTCTCAAAATAAATAAGCAAACTTTAAAAACAAAACAAAAATAAGAAAAAAATAGTAAATAAAAGGATATGTTCCCAGCTATCAATGACCACATTTTCTAATCTTCTCATCTTTCTAACTGGGATATTTCCAGAAATATTGTAAAAACTTGCAAACATGTTCATTTAGATAGCATCCCAGACATCTTTCACGGGTAGTAAGGGCCTCAAATCATTACTGCCTAAGTTTCACATAAAGCTTAATATTTTGCTTGAAAGATCTTTTCAAAAATTCTGAAATCAAACCATATAAAAAGAACTTGACTCCACTTACCCAGCAGCTGAATGTTACTGAATCGGTAAAAGAGTGTTCCAACCAAGTCAATTCACTTGATTTTTCAAGTCAATCTGATTACCATTGTCTTTTTAAAAATTCAAAGACTCCACCTAATGAGGAAAGGAAAACAAAAAGAAAAACAAATAATGTTTAAGCCAGAGTAGCATAGGATCAATACATTAACAACACAGAAATCAGATCAAGATTACTGTTAAATCCTCTCCCAAGTTACTGTACTGCTTAAAAGTATAAAACAACAAAAGCATCTGCCAACTGAAATTTACCAGTTTTGGATAAAATGAATATGCAAGCATAGAGAAAACAATAAAATAACACAATAAATGTGAGAGCAGAGACTTTATTGTCAGTGCTGATTGACACACAGAAACAATGACTATATAATGCAAGTTAGGATATGTAAAATTAGATGGCAACCGATTGCTTTGGGATTTGGCTCATTGATTCTTATTAATTTACTGATGCAATTAAAATGCGTAGGCTGCTATTCCTTAAAACAGTTAAACTGTAGTTACACATAATCTCTATTGAGGAATATAAACTAATACCTAGATAGATCATTTGGAGAGAATGCACTGGCATGCATGAATTTCCAAATCATTCTTCGAAGGTTATACCTCGTCTCCCACAGAGAGTGTTTATTCTCCTACAGACCCATAAACAGCTTATGGTTTATAAATAATATCATTTAATTCCATTTTCCTTACCGGCAGACACACCTTTTCTGAAGCCCGAATATTAACCTAGTATTTCAGTTCCAAGAGTAAGTTTGAGAGAAAGCAAGCTATATCTCAACTGATGAGAGCCTAAAATAAATGGGATGCTGGAAGGCTGAGCAGAAGAGTGAGATTACAAAATTGGACAGCGTCCAGCTACTCCCGAATCAAGTCTCCCCAAGATAGATTTAGTATGTTTTAAAGTCCCAGAACATCAAATCCAACCATATCCATGTGAAAATTTAAAAACCTATTCCAAAGCCATAAGCACATGATTTTTTATTATGCAATGTGGAATTAGCTACATATTGCCACTCCACTAATCCCACCACACCTATTAGTGAAATTAATTGAGCTCATCTCAGTATTTAATAAAGGTTGATACAGATTTGCTATCCACTATTAGAAGGTAGATGCTCAAAAATAAACCTAACCCAGAACAAACCAAAAACATTCCTAACAGTGGAGAAGACAAATAGCAATAATTATACATACTAAGTAGAAATCCACAGCAATCACTGGAAATACATTTTCACTTCCAAGACAATCCAATGTCTAGATTCTAGACTTACTGCTGTTCAAGAAATAATTATCTAGAAAATTGAGATGGATATGATCTCAAAAGACTTCTTCATTCACAGAGACAAACAGTCTTGATTATTATGCTAGGGTTCTTGCCATAAATATGACAAGATAAAAGTCAAACGGTTTGGTTATTTTAAATTATCCTGGATCAACAAATATAAGCACCTAAAGGAGCTGCAAATGGTACAACACACACATTTCTCACACTTGAATATCTAGAGCTGTGAAAATATTTTTGTACTTTTCTAGGCCTTTATGGAAGTTGCAAAAGCTGTTTCAAATAATGTTCAGAAGATGGCTTTATAGTGTCACCTCTGAATTCTTGCCATGATGGCTTTGGGCTAGTACACTGTTTAGCAACTTATAGCCTTATGTTAGTCATTTTCCAAGAAAGCGTGAGGGCGCTTCCCCTCACGATGCAAAATGACTTGAAGATTCTTAGGAATCCTTTTCTCGCTGGTTTGTCAACATAAGTGAAATTGACCTGTACCAAAGTTTAGATCTACCATCACCTTTCTGTGCTTGCTTATTTCTTAGCGTACTGTTCTCTTAACATGTAGTTCTTGCCCCATAAAGGGACTTAAATGACTTGAGCGTGGCCAGTCATTAAGCCAGTATCTCAAAAGCTCTTACATCTATAGTACAGCAAGTATGTTGTCGTTTTAATCTGACTATGCTTATTGGAGTGGTCTGTGATTTCAAATTACTTAGGAATATTTCAGTGTTGATATTACTAATGTATGGTACCTCATATCAAACCTCACAAGCAGTTAAGTACAAAATATATTAGTCATCTGTATGGATGATTCAGATGAATGACTGTTCCTAATTAGCACAGAAGATACAGATCTGTTGCCTGCATAACAGGTGAGCCTCATGTGTACAAACCACAATACAACATTCTTTAGAAATGTTCACTTCCTTAGAAATGAGCAATGACACCTAAGATACCACAATAAGTTCTCTACAATTTCTATACCACACAGTAGTGCAGAGCCTAAAATAATTTTATAACCTGATGAAAGCAGTTGAATCTAAACCTTCTTACCTTCAATTTGTTTTTATTGCCTGCCTCAACACAGGAGGAAAAAGGAAAAAACAAAACAAAACACCTCAGTCTGCGGTATTTTGGCTTCATCAGAAAATCTAAATGCATCTGAAACTGTGTGGTACCGTCAGTTATGTAGTCTAAACAATCGAGTAATTTGTCATTAGCTAATAGTTGATCATGCTTGTTACCGATTGGTCTATATTTATATATAATAAATCAGATGTAGCCACAATGCTGTACCTAAGTGACTTTCTCTAGCTTAATGATTTACCCCATGTAGTATAGAGGAATCATGCTCTCTGAGTTGACCAGACCACTCCCTGAGAGCGCTTTCGTTTAGTAGCATTTGGCACCCTGGAATAAGGTTGGGAACTTTGATGTCTTTATACCTCTGGACATATCCTTAATCCAGGTCCAAAGGAGGTCATCAAACACCCTCCTTCTATTGATGATGAGACTGAGACTCAGAAGGTCACAGTCATTTGCCCAAGGTCATGCAACTAGAAGGCAGACTTCCTGACTACTATTCCACTATTTTCCCTTTACATCATTGAGCTTCTCTGAGCACCAATGATACTAAAGATGCTTCCCAGTTTAGGATGAGAAGGAAATGCAGAAGGCCACGAGTGCAAAGTGAGTGGGAACAGGTCAGCAAATACCACCGGCTCCACACCACCCTCTGCATCACGGTTAGAAGTAACGTGCTTCTTTGTAAATCTAGTAAAAACCTGGCCACGGAGAATAAAGAAACAGAATAACTGAACTGTTAGAGACCCAAAACCTCTTGGCATATTTTGGCAGAGTTCCAAAATAACATTTGGGAAGCAGTGCCCTAACAGCCAGAGTTAATACAGCTGCCCTACTTAGTCATTTATATTATTTTTCTTTAGAAATACATAATGACATTGAAGACATTTATAACCAAAAAAAAAAAAAAAAGAAAAAAAAACAAAACAACAACCCTCTTAATCCCATCACCCAAACATAATTATTTTCATTTTTAAAAATTTTAATCTAGTATTTATTTGTCCCTATAAGCATATTTTCACATAGATGTTCTCATAACACACATATAACAACAATGCATTCTAACTTGTTTTCATTTATTATTTGATACACATGTTCTACATTTTCATGTAATTCATATAGTTTTCATTTTTAGTAGCCACATAATATTTCATAGTCAGCACACTTAGTCATTTCCTTAACCATTTCTATATGCAGGAACATTAAAGATGTTCTTGTTTATTTTTAACACTAGAGATACTACTCATCCTTAAAAGAGTAACAGAAATAATATTATCAAATCAAAGAGTATGAGTATTTTTATGGACTTCACATTTATAGCCATGTTGATTCCAAGAGACTGAAATCACCTACAAAACTACCAACGATATCTGAACATTGCATTTCCACCAAACCTCATGTTTTTATATGACTAAATTCTTTGGTGGTTTATTTAATGTAAAATGGTACTTTCGGGTTGCCTTTTTATGTTAATGGTGACTGTAATCATTCTCTCATGTAAAAATAATTTCATTGTCTCTCATTTTTAATGTAAAAATTATCTCTATTCATATAATTTGACTACTTTTTGGTCCTATTTTTTCCTGTGAATTTAAATGACCCTTTAATATGATGCATATATTAACTTTTCTACAAACTGTTCTGTAAGTTTATTTATTTTTAGATCTTTAACCATTTAATATATCTGGCATGTATTTGGATCCACAGCAGGAAGTACATACTCAAATATTTTTGACAAACTCCAAGTTATCCACAGTACTATTTACTAAGCTTGCTATGTTATATTTTAACTCTGTATTGTCTCATAATGGATCCATGATGGGCTTCCCATTTTGTCACACTGATCTACATATTTAAATTGGAACCTTTGTTCAGACTGAGTACATATAATGTGAGTGACATTACCTTATGAACTTGCTGTTAATGTGTTGGGCGGTTTTAATTACCGTTGTTGTTTTACAGTCTATTTGAATCTACAGTAGGGCAAGATTTCTATTTTTGCTCTCTTTTTTTCAAATGCTCCTTGATATTTCCTTAAATGCACACATATACCTGCAAAACTCTTACCCTTTTTTCCCTGATTATATTATTTGATTAAGTGTAATATTTGCCCTCCACATTCAGCCATACCCAAAAAAATCCCATTAAAAGTTTGAATAGAATTGTGTTGAATCATATATAGAGGCATCCTTTCAATATTTTGTTCTGCCATGTCAAAAACAGTGTATTATGGTGCATTTCTATGTTTATTACATTTTTCACATTCAATAATCATTTGCATTCTAAAAGACTCTTGGTTCTGTGTCTTTCCTCATTTCCATTTCACTTGCTTGGAAACACTGAATTCCTCAAGTCCAGCAACTGAATTGTGTCACCAGATCCTCTGAATAATATTCTTTACAAGTAGGCAAACGCTGATTAAACAGAAAAGTGTTGTAAGTTCTAGCTTAAATAAAACATCTTAATTGCCTCAACAAAGATGAGATTACACTGTGTATAAACGACACAACCACCCCAATCATATTCCAATCATATTATTTTCTTGGTATATCCACAAGACGCAGCCCTGAATTCATTTAAAACATAGCTGAAGGGCTGAGATACCTAGTATGTTCCTCTATCTCCGATCCCAATGTCTCTCATTTCTGCTGTGAACTAGGTTCAAAGGTAAAGCAAAACCAACAATGAACTGCACCTAACTTAAATTATATTAATCTTTTAAACTCAAATTTGACTAAGAATACTCTACATATTGTCGAACATTTAATGATGTCCAAGTGTTATTCCTCTTCCTTGATATACCAAACCTGGGGACTCTCAAGGAATCTTGTATTTTATAAAATGTATGAGTACCTGAAGAATTCTAGACACCATAGTGAAAAGGAAGGAAAGACAAATAGAAGAATGGGAGGGGAAACACCAGGAATATCTGTGCGAAGGTAGGCAAATAAGGACAGAAGCTATTTTCCATCCACACTGTGAACGTCATACTATGTGTCAGGTTGACTGAAAGCATGAGTGATGTGCTCCTCCAATTTCCTGAAGAAAGAAACACATAGAAAATGTGGCAAATATTTAATCTAAGCCTTGTTTCCTGAAAGACTGCAAGATGCCCACAAATTTTCTTTCCCAGAGTTCAAAATAGCAAGCTGAGTGGGTGTAAGCACTTCAAGTGTAAAAAGAAAAAAAAAAAAAAAGGAAAACTAAGGAAAAGGAAAAGGAAATCATATACTTTTTGCTCTTCAGTAGGAGAATTTTGAAAGAAGCCAGGTAAAGGGATTTTAATGATTTGGATCTAAAGTTGTCTTGAATCAGAATATAAATACAGTCTTAATACTCTGGTCATTTTTAAAGGTTGCAGTTTCTATGTAAAGAATAAATTTCCAACCTCATTGTTATTGTAAGAACAGACAGTTTCACCCTAATACAGCCAGATACTAAATGACCACAATACAACACTGACAAAAGGGAGAGTTGAAGGTTCCTGGGGTCTCTACCCCTCCGAGGAAGAGAAACCTTCCTCTACAATGCTTTTTTTTTAAATGTTTTATTATTTATTTTTGAAAGAGAGAGAGAGGGAGAGAGAGAGAGAGACAATGCAAGCGGGGGAGGGGCAGAGAGAGAGGGAGACACAGAATCCAAAGCAGGCTCCAGGCCTCTAAGCTGTCAACACAGAGCTGATGTGGGGCTCGAACCCACAAACCCTGAGATCATGACCTGAGCCAAAGTCAGATGCTTAACCGACTCAGCCACCCAGGCGCCCCTCGACAATGCTTTTAAAATTTTAACATGCTTATGAGTCACCAGAGAAGTTTGTTAAAATGTGAATTCTGATTCTATTGGTCTGGATGGGGTCCAACTTTTGGGAGTTCTCTGGTGATGCTCATGTGCTGGTCTGAGGTCCACATTTTCAGAAGAGCGGTTCTAGTCTGTAATAACCGTTTACCAACAGCCACACAAGAGAAATAACAATCAATTAAGAACATTTACAAGGTGGGGTGCCTGGGTGGCTCAGTCGGTAAAGAGACCAACTCCTGGTTTCAGCTCAGGTCATGATCTTAGGGTTCGTGGGATCGAGCCCAACATCAGGCTCCACACTGATAGCATAGAGCCTACCTGAGATTCTCTCTCCCCCTCTCTCTCTGCCCCTCTCCCATGCTTGCTTGCATGCTCTCTCTCTTTCTCTCTCTCTCAAAATAAATAAATAAACTTTAAAAAAATTAAAACTTAAAAAAAATAAAAGCACATTTGCAAGGTGTCTACCATTGTTCTAGCTGTTTAAGAAATAACAAAGTACACAATAACAAAGCCCTGAGTCAACAATTAAAAATTATTTTAAAAAATTAAGTGCTGAATGTTAAAATGTGTGGTAATGATTCCAAGTATAACAGAAGTTGAGAACAGGAAGAGTTCTGTAGGGTTTAGAAGAGTGGCAAATGGCTTCCCAGATCAGGCTGGACTTGATCAAGCCCCAGGTTCAGGGTGGTGGTGACAGGGAGAGAGCAGGGGACCAGAAGAGGCAATGTTGGAAGGGACACTGAGAGTTCCAAAAAGAGAAAACTGCTTTGTAGATGCAGATATTATCATTTGAAATTTTAACCTGAATTCACTTCTAACTAGGTGAAGGGAACTTCTGACTTTGTTTAAAATTTGTAAGTTTGGGGGCGCCTGGGTGGCTCAGTGGGTTGAGTGTCCAACCTTTAATTTCGGCTCAGGTCATTGCATCAGGGTCATGGGATTGAGCCTTGCACCTGGCTCCATGCTGAGTGTGAAGCCTGCTTAAGATTCTGTCTCTCTTTCTCTCCCTCTGCCCCCTCCCCCACTCGCACTGTCTCTCTCTCTCTCTCTCTCAAAAAAAAATTTTTTTTTTGTAAGTTTGGGAATTATAATGCTATTCCAGGGAATAAAGAAATGGGTACATGTGCCTTAATATTATGCAAATTTTCTCCACTGGCAACAGCAACAGTATTATTAATGACATTTTAGGCTTAAGCCTGGTAGCACAAAATTACCATTTTTATATATATATTTATGCATATGTATGCATATGATATGTATGCTTTTGATTAACATATGTCTCTAATGATTAACAATTTTAAAAGCACTGGAATATAACTTTTCACTACAATAGAATTAAGAGACTTCTGTGATTTGGAGCACTGAATTTTACTTTTATTATAAAAATAAACACTTTTTTTTTCTATAAAATACTTTTAGATGACACATACCCACACACACCCTCAGCTCCGGCATTATTCTTCCCTTTCCTCCCACACTGGCTGACAATGGGAAAGAAAACACATCCAGAAACAGAATGAAATTATTAATGAATTATACCTTAGTTGGTTTTTAAATCTTCTTAGAAAGTTTTTTTCCTGTCAACCTACAATATGTTCGATATATTGTCCAGTGGATTTAACAGAAAAGAAAGAAAGAAAGAAAGAAAGAAAGAAAGAAAGAAAGAAAGAAAGAAACCAGAAGATTGCAAAGGTCACTATAAACTTGAAAACTCAATCTCTAAACTTTATTTACTGAAAAAGAAATTACAGGGAGAGGTGGTACCTATAACCTGCAGGAGGGAAGGGAAGTGTTTGAAGGAGAAACGGTACATTCTAGCATTCCCAGGACAGGTCAACAATCTTACTGACCTCCAGTTCCATCTTTGGAACTACCAACGTCACTTTATTGTAAGCAGTGAGAAATGACATATGGAATACTGGCAAATATTGCATTTCCGATTAATGTGAAATGCCATAACTCTGGTTTACCAGCACCCCTCTCCTTACCGGTTCCTGCCTACGAAACCTCCCTGTGTTTGCTGGAAGATGTAATTTAGGAATGGATTATGGCAAAAGTCTGCAATTTCAAAGTATCTAGACTTGAATGTTAAAGTGATGTTAAATGCATCACTATAGCTGTGCTAAATAAGGCTCTAGTATCAGGATGAACCAATGGACTTACCAAATGCCCACTCTGATACACACACACATACAAGCACTCTTGACCAACCAGAAAAAGATATTACTACGAGCACACTAAATCATTACTCATGAATGGCTTGCAAAACACTAAACAGAATGCCAACACTCATGCCCTAAAAAGACCGTGAAGTTTGTCTTCTACAAATGTCTTCCTCTTTCTACTCTGAACGTTTTCAGGTGTCCTCCCCTAACTAGGTCATGGCATCATGCAGGCTGCATTCCCCAACTCCTGCAAAAAAGAGCTAATAATCGTTTTCATACTTGACTGCCAAAAATGTAATGTGTTCTCATTAGGGAAAACAACAAACCCACCAACCTTGTGACTTTGTAAAACTTCATATAAAGAAAAATAAATAAATAACGGTTGGGAAAGAGACGTATTTGGGGAATGGGTTTTACTAGAATAGAAGCAAGAAACCCCTTCTGTGGGAAATGCTGTTACCAACCCTATAAAGATACAGTGCACCTAGACCAGAACAAGATATGGTCTGCTTTCAGTTTTCTGAGGCAGTTCTATTTGAATTGAATTGGCCCTTCAGAAGACAGTTCATCAATGATAAATTCCTTCTCTCTCTCTCTCTCTCTCTCTCTCTCTTTCTTTCTCTCCCACCTGGATCTAGCCTTTTCATTAGTTTTAAGGCATAATGCCATTTTTACTTCTTTGGTATGTATCATTATAGTCTTCTGTGTTTATGGGTACACCTGCTTTTAGAATTAGCAACAGATACTACCAGAAGTCACAGGAGTTAAATTTACAACAGCACAGACCTCTAACTGCAAGCCTGGAACCATGGTGGGAAACAGGTTCAGTTAAGAAAGACTTCCTCAGCCAGAATTTACGTCCTCACTAACCAGGCTGCCAGGCCTAGATCAAATGAAGGTCGATGCAATGTCCCTAGAGGAAGCTGTTCAACTTGCCTGGTCGGTTCCCCTGAGCCCTGCCAAGGAGGCCCTGCAGTCTGACAGCCGACCTGGCAGAGCCGGTGCCTTCCCCAGGCTGAGAGTCCTCCACCCCCACCACCAACCAGGAGCACCAAAGCCAGCAAAGCAAAGCTGAGCAGCTGGAGGCAGCCACTTGTGGATGACACAAAGGCAGGCTCCCTCTGCCCTGGGAGTGACGGTGACTGTGACGGTGACGATGACGAGAGCTGTTGAAGTGTATACTGTGAGACAGGACATCCCTCCTGGCATTCTGGGTGAGTAAAGCCCAGGCCAGGGCAACAACAGCCTGGCCTGAGGACAGTCTGCTCCTCACATCAAAGCCGGAGGCCCTGGGAGGCTGGCCAGCAGCCAAAGACGCAAAGAGCAGCAGGGGAGTGTGTTGCCTTAGGACAATAGCAAACTGGGACGTGGTAGAAGTCTGTAAATTCCAAGCACTGGGGAGGTCTGCTCAGAGATTTCACCCTCTCCTGTCAGGGCTGTGATTTAATTTCCTTGAAAGAAAGAAAGAAAGAAAGAAAGAAAGAAAGAAAGAAAGAAAGAAAAAGAAAGGGAAAGAAAATACATTCCCAAACCTTCTGTCTCCAAAAGCAGACACCACAGTGCAAGTTAATGCACTCTGGTCCTTTTCAGCCTGCAGCCACTGTCTAAAACAATACAGCTAAGTGAGATGTGACATTCTCCCGTTCATCTTATTAGGGCATGAAGTCTAAGGGGTAATTAAGATCATTTAAATGCAAACATCACTGCTCCATTGCTAAGATCCTCCCAGATAGTTCCCATCAGTTCTGTTTAATTAGAGTGGCGACCCATGTTAATGATAACCTGACAGTTTTGTTTATTTGACAGGACAAAGCATTATCGCCTCATTTTGGGCAACAAGAACTGAAGGTGAGAAGCATCAAACTCCCAGTCACAAACATGACTCAGCTCTTGGACCTGAGAGGCTGTACCTGGAAAAGTTTACCACTTGCTCAACAGAAACGGAGTGAATTCAAGGATCATCTTCTATCCTCCTCACTTTGTGGTAGAGCTTTCTGCACCAAAACCTACAGGAAACCAACTAAGGAAAAAAAAATCTGTGAGAGAGTAAAAGAAAAAGCAACCAATCATTCTCCCTTCCGTGGTTTTAAAATGAGATTCCTAAAGCCCAGGATAAATGCTATCAATGTCCTGGAGCCCCGTCAGGGAAGCAAGCATCAAAGGCAAACATGGCCACTGGAGTGACGGGCACCATCATGAGAATCCTCACTGCATATATGCTCATTAGAACAGAGAGGACCTTGTGAGTTTTCCTTTCAGAGGAAATGAATACGAGTTGAGATCACTCAACTCTAATCCACCCTGTACCTCAGGGTTATCCTGTCAGCAGCACATGCCCCGATTAGGCAGCAGTTTGTCATGGCCCCACGTGTCATCCACAGTGGCATGCTGGGGGTGGAACAGCTTCCAGCTCCTTGCTAATCCAGTGTGGGGAAGGCCAAGGTACAGAGTTTTACTTGATTGCACAAAACGTAGAGCTAATTTCAGCTTCTGAATCATCATTCTGGCTGTTTCACCATCCTTAAACCATATCACAACCCTTTGAAAATATCTTTTCTATTCAATTTTCACATATTTTCACATAAGCAAACACTCAAAGTAATCCTGGTAAGTTTCAAAAAGAGGAAACCATGACAAGGAAGAAAGGAAGAGTTTTACAAATATTTGCAATTTAAAATGGTCACCTTTGCCCTAGTGCGTGGGTCAGGCCCTACATTTTCTTGTGTTATCTTCAAGCCCTTTATAAAAACCCTGGACAATTAACACTTAGCAGGACTTCAGTGCCTGAAGACACAAATCGATTTTGTTTTAGTCACACTTCTAAGAGAAGAGAAACATTAAATAATGGAAATAAAAAAGCTGCTAACTGATATAGGAAGAACCTTAGCTATTTCTGTAATAACTCCCCTGGGATTTATGCTGGATATTATAAAAACAGGATGTTTTGTTTGTTGTTCCTGATAAAGGACTACCAAACCAGTATAAGACTACAAAATACATCAAAATTACAAATCTATGTGAAGTTTCTAGTGTTAAAAAAGCCACATGGAATTTTTATTCATGTATTTAAAATTTTTGCTCAATGTGGGATGACCTCTGGAAACATGCTTCTTGTTTTTATGAATGCCAAAAGGGAAACGGTTACATAATTCTGAAATGCTCCAGCATCCTAGTGCAGGGAACTTAACCTTAAATGTAAGACAGTCATAGATCAGTCTTCACTGCTAAGACTTATTTTTAAAGTTAACATGGATTTATACATAGTATCTGGATGCCTGCTGCATTTAGTTAGAAGCTACTTCCCAACAAAATAAGGATTCCAATAATAAAATTTTTCTAATGTTGGGGCGCCTGGGTGGCTCAGTCGGTTAAGCGTCCCGATTTCAGCTCAGGTCATGATCTCGCGGTCTGTGAGTTCGAGTGCCGCGTCAGGATCTGTGCTGACAGCTCGGAGCCAGGAGCCTGCCTCGGATTCTGTGTCTCTCCATCTCTTGGCCCCTCCCCTGCTCATGCTCTGTGTCTCTCTGTCTCTCAGTAATAAATAAAGGTCAAAAAAAATTTTTGTTTAATTTTTTCTAATGCTCCTTCTGTGCGATGTGACGAAGGTACCAGTACCATTACCAAAGAATGAACTTGATATTAAGGGCTTAGAGATCATCGTAAATGGGTATGACTGGCACACCCAGATATACAATCTTATCTGTGTGTAGCGGGGAGGGAGAGAAAGGTGGAGCAGGGGTTATCTCTATAAATGAAGTCATGATTTTTCACTACTTCCTACTTAAGTAAACAGAAGCCACATCATTCCCTTATCTTGACCCACATAGCCCCATTTGGGAATGTAGAATACCTGGGAGGAAGGGTATATAGGACATAATTGCACCTAAATATTCTCCCAAGCAGATAGCTGAGTTCTGCTCTGTGCATTTAGATGCTTTTTGAAATAGCTGGGAAAGTCACTGGACAAACCACTTGCTGTCGCAATTCCATGAATGAGTCTCCATTCAAACAAAGTCCAAGAACCAAGTGAACCATGAGTCTAGGAAGGAAATAGAAGCTACTTTTACCCTCTCAAGTCCCCGGGCCTACACCTAATCAACACAGCTGATGGTTTCACTTTTTATAAAACTATTAAAAATATCTTTTGAATATCTAACCACTTACAAACTTTTCTGCCTGGTGAAATAAAGATTTTGCTTCATTTCTCAGTTATCTATATAATTTACTATTTCTGCCATCTGTTGACATATTCAACAATCTTTTTTGAAAAAAAGATTTTTATCTTTAAGTGATCTCTACCCCCCAATGTGGGGCTTGAACTTACAATGCTGAGATCAAGAGTCGCATGCTCTACCTACTGGGTCAGCCAGATGCCCCTCAACAATCATTTACTATCAGAAGGTACACATATGTGTTTTCTGACCTCAGTGAATACCTGATTTACACACAGGATGAAAAGTGCTGTAGCTTAAATTACAATAGGGCCCCAGCAAGGGGTGAGTGTCAAGAAAGGGTTGAGGGTGGATATATACTTGAAATGGATCTGGAGTAATCAGCAGAAGCTTGCCAACCTAAACAAGGAGAAAAACAAGTTTGAGAGGAAACAGAGCATATTCAGTTTTAGAACAAACTAGATTTGAGATGCCCTTAGAAACATTCAAGTAGAAATTGTCCAAGCAGACACATAGATATAGAAGCCACAGGATACCTGGGCTGAAAACCCAGTCTGGAAGGCCATTAGAAGTATCAGCATTTAGAGTGATACTTAAAACAACAGGCCTGGGTACACGGTTTGGGAAGCTGCCGAGAGAAGAGGCCCATGGCTGCACTTTGGGAAAAGCCACAAAGACAGGGAATGTGAGAAGGGGCTGGGAACAAGGTAACAGGGTAGGGTGACAGGTCACAGTGTCACAAGGCCAAGCAGAGAAAAAATTAAATGATAAACATAGTCAAGTACAAATCAACAGTAGATCCAATAAGACTAAAGGTTTCACTGAATTTCAGAATTAAGAGGTCACTGATCTTCCTTTCTAAAGCAGGTGGCCAAAACTGTGATGCACTTGAGATAGGCAATGTAGAAGCTAGAAAGCCATTAGGATTATTGGTTCTAGTTTGTTTACCATAAAAATGTAAAATATGTGAGCACGTTTAATTTTCCAAGTTGAGAGACCTTTAATAGCTATGGTCCTGGGGGGAAAAAGGGTATCCATCCTAACAATATTTGACTGGATTAAATGTTGGCCACAGTGGAGAGACATAATTAAGACTTCACTGAGTTAAAGTAAAATTTCAGGGCACGTGGGTGGCTCAGTTGGTTAAGCGTCCGACTGCAGCTCAGGTCATGATCTTAAGGTCGTGAATTCAAGCCCCGCATGGGGCTCTGTGCTGACAGCTCAGAGCCTGGAACCTGCTTTGGATTCTGCGTCTCCCTCTCTCTCTGCCCCTCTCCCGCTCATGCTCTGTCTCTCTCAAAAATAAATAAACATTAACAATTTTTTTAAAAAAGGAAAATTTCAGATTCTCAACAATTAACTAACTACTGATGTTGCTTTATTGATTTGGGGAGACAAAGAACAACCAGTAAAAACCATACAACACTGGAGAAATCCTAAAACTTCTAAAAGGCAAAGGTAAATTTTGATCGTAGAATTTGCCAGCTGAACAAAATTGTATAGATCATCCATTTCAATCTCTTATTTGAAAGCAAATTTTAAAGCAATGCCATAATAAGAACTTCCAGTGGGAAATATCAAAACCGAATTTAAATTCTGCAAGATTAAAGAAATTGCTCGACACAAAGAAGAGGCACAAACTAGCCTGTTTCTGAAACTTTTAAACGTTTGATTCAGCCATCTTGATAGGAGGCAATTCCTAAGCCTGGTAATTACAAGTTATTAGTGAGCGTACCAAGAAAATTCCTGAAGAGGTACCCTAAAGATTCCACTGACCTCTCACACACTTAGCACCTAGTAACTAACTCCTTCTGCTCAGGCTGGTATCATGTGCCCCAGTGGCTTTTACCCCTTGTCTCCTAATAAGGAAATACCTGTATTGAAAAGAGTAAACAAGAAATTATACCGAGTAAAAAATGGAGTTTTACAGTGTAATGGTTTGTGTTGCAGGGTTATAACCGAAAACCCAGTTTTATTTTTGTGGTGAAAAATTGAAGGAAAAGTGCTGCTTTAGAACTTAAAAAAAAATGATTTATCAAATTGGTTTCTGGAGAATATAAAAATGAGAGGTTCTTTCGTACTCTTTTTTAAGTTTTCCAACTCCCTTTATGTTTTAAGTAAGGGGGAAAAAAATCACCCAGAGGAAGTATCTTTATCAGGCCTGAAATAAGTAAGGTCTGGTAATAGGATTTGACTCCCGGCCAAGAGCGGGGTCCACCTGCCCTCAGTCTGGAAAGACTTAGGATTGTGGCTCTCATATTTAGACACACACATCTACACCAAGCATCATCTCATTTCTTTATGGATGTAGCAGAGAGCTGGCAGCCTAGACTCTGTTTAGACTGCTCTGATTTCCATAAAAAGGAAGCTTAAAAGTTTGAGCTTACTACTGAAAACACGAAGAAAATGAACGACCTAGAAATAGTAATGGAGTCTGAAACAATCATCACACAGAATGATAAAAATAATCAACATTTACTGAATCCTTGTGTTCTGGCAAAGTGCTCCGTGATTTATGTGTATCTTCTCATTAAATCCTTTATGAGGCAGGCACTAACATTACCTCCCTTACAGAGGACTTAAGGCCTCAAGTTTAAGGAACTTATCCATTACCTCACACCAGGGACTGAAAACGCTTTTTTTCAATCCAGTGAGTCTGACTCAACACCAGTGCTTTTGAAAACATATACATAGTAGCAATATAAAAAGATGCTTGCTTTGAAGAAATCCAAGCTACCCAGCAATTATTTGCCCTCAATTTTCAGCTCCACTCATGATTCCAACCTGGCAAATGAACTACCAGTGCCAATCCAAAGGAAGTGTAATATATTGAACAATTCCTATTACTCACTATCTATACTGGTATGACTGAGCCACATGGAATGGTTTCAGCTGAGCCAAACAGGTCTGTCTACAGCAATGATAGAGCACTTTCACACTTAGAATGAAGGTCGCGGCTCTAAATTGGGCAACAAAATAAAAATCTTTCTTCTACAACTCAAAGAGTATTCTTTTACCCAGATCGTTGTCCTCATTTACTTTGGCACTGAAAAGTGTTTATTACTATAAAGTAAGGCCAAAATTTATGGGTTCGGAGGACTTTATATGCCTATGTTCCACTAGATTAATTTTGGAGGGCATGTCATGTTCTCCTTCTCCAGAAAATGCATTTCTTTGTTCTTAAACAAAAGCCGCAAATTTCCAAAAAAGAAACAAAACTTCACTACATGATATTTTTTTAAATTGTGTTTTCACTTCGTTATTGGGAAATGTCTTTATTTAATTTTTCTATTAAAAAATACGCTTTTCTTATAAAATGTTCATGATGAACTCTTTTTCTTCCCATCATGTATTCAATTATTCATTCAACGAACAATAACTGGGTACTCCCAAAGCTGTGGTTCTTGTCGTCATAGGACTTAGGGGCTAGGGAAGGACAGACATTGAAAACAGACTGCTACTGTGTAGATCCTGTAACAAAAGACAAGCCATGTAATCATGGCATCCATGTAATCGTATTTGAGAAAGGCAACTCTCTTCTAAGTGTACACAATTTCAAATACGAAAGGTAAGCATCCCTCCTGTCATGATCTCAAGCCTCAAATATACAGGTGGTTAAAACAGACACATGTTAAATCCACCACTAACTATACTTTCTCTCAAAACTGGTAAATGTCCCAAAGCATCCAGAATCCAATTTGGAAATTATCAGTACAGGTGATCTAGAAACTTCCCAAAAGAAGTCGCTGGCCACCATTCTCTTACTCTAGCTTACACAGTTTTATCACTGAGTCTAACACACCAATCTGTGCAATTTGACAAATGCAGAGAGAAGGGGGGGGTGGGGAACTAGATAGGATTTGTCAGAATTGGAAGACTCTTTCAAGTCTTGGAGTAGCAGCCTTTTCCATTGGACCTTTCTAGTCTAAAGTGATAAACATCTCAATCTTTGACAAACTTGAGGTAAAAATTTCTTATTTGATGTGGAAACAAAAAGCAAGGTATTTCTTCTTGTCTTTTAATTAATCTAAACTCCCCTTAGTTTAATTGCATACTTGTACAACATGTATCTTTTTTTTTTTTTTTTTTTTACTCTTTCTAGAACCTGCTAAGATTCCAGTTGTTTTGTTACGATTTCCTTCAGTTAGTGTCTTAGTTCATAGATTAAGGTGTTTGTCTTTTCCTCTTTTGGCAGACTCTGGCAGACTAAGTCCATTTGGCAAAGATTATATACAACAGCATGTCCAAATGGAATCCCAGTAGACTGCCAGATGTCTATTTTTCCCACATCAGAGAAGCAAACCTTGTCTGCCCAGCTTGTATGCCCTACAAGTCTGGGACTTAGGGTGGGAAGTCCCAGTGGAAGGGGGAGTCTAAGCTGCCTCCTTGAGAGTCTCCTTGTGACTTTGGTGAAGAACTCACTTGGAATAGGCACAAGCTGGACAATTAAACTTCATCTTCCAGCCGGCCAAAATGGCTCCTTCTTAAGTCACGTTCCAAAAGTTCACTTTTATGCTTACTGCTTGAAATTTGGAATGCAGCCCTCTAGAACCAGTGTCACAGATAGTAACTGGCATCCCAGGCTAGCCTAAGGCTGGGATGTAGTAAGAGTACTACAGAACCTGTATTGCCTTATATATCATGGCTTTTATTAGAAAAAACAGTCACACTGAGGACTTGAATCAATAAGATATGAAACTACTCCTCACTTTTTCCTACATGGCCCATAAAAGTCTAGGTAAAACACTGAGATGTAAATAATAATATAAGAACAGCAAGACACATTCTTCGGGGGCACAGTGATGGGTCAGGGGCATCAGCAGGGAGAATCTCAGTGGCAGTCGGCTTCTGCAAAGGCAGCAATGGTGGTCCAGTTACTGGTAGCAACTGAGGTGAGAGAAGAGTGGAAGACAAGAGATGACCCTGAGAATAGGTGAGTCAGACACAGGCTGTGTGGTGAAAAGGAAGTGTCCTAAAGCTGAGGGCAAGAGGAAGAGAAAGGGAATTCCTGCCACAAACCAGCAGGGGAAATCCCCTGGTCTGGGCTGTTTTTCACTGTATCAAAATTCGTCATTTGGTGATTTAGGATTAGGAAAATTCGTCATTTGGTGATTTAGCCCTCCCAATCCTTACTTTCCTTCTCTGGCTTCTAAAAGTCAAGCTTTATGTTGTAAATGAGAATCTGCTTCAGGCCAGCATATGTGCAATGCTCCTCAGATTTACTGCTGGTCTACAGAGGTTCTCAACCAGGGTGATTCTGTCCCCCAAGAGACACTGGCCAATGCCTGCGGCTATTTCTGGTTATCAAATCCGGGGAGGGATGCTATGATCACCTGGAGGGTACAGACCATCTGATGCTGGTTAATATCCTACGATGCACAGGGCAGCCCCCACAACAAAGAATCAACCACCCCTAAATCTCAATAGACCAAGTTGAGAAACCCTCTAAGTCTATAACTGTGCTACAGTAAACTTTGTTATTTGTTTTTGTGCTCATGATGTGTCTAAGCACATGATTATAGCCCCCAAATCCCGCAGATCACTCTATCACTCAAACTCCATTGTGCAAATCAGGGTCACCTACAAGAAATTCTATAAACGATCAACATCATTCTTCAGAATTAACAGAGGATGACATTTGATTTTTAACTGAAAAAATGAAATCTAGAGAGCCACACGTGGAGAGCGTTGCAGTAAGGGTATGTATGGCATAAACTTGGTATCACCGGGACCGAACTGCAGCTTTCTAGAACAGGGTGCTGTCCAGGCTCCTACTGAACGTAAACCCTGCCATTGATGCCACATCCTGCTTCTTAAGCATTTCCAGAAACAGCCGCTGGACTCCTCACTGAGCATCCAGTCACAACCCAGGTGTGTCAGCTAGCTCCAGAGATGCCTATGACACACACCAGTGTTAAAGCAATCACCTCCCCCAGGAAAGCCTTTACTGGGCTGGGTGTGTGACAAAGAGCGAAAGCAGGCTCACTAAACAGGGCACAAGTAGTTCCATGACCAGGACAAGGGACATAACCTCTCTCTGGTCCTCTCTTTCTTCAACTGAACAGAGAAAGAGTTTGACTTAGTCATCTCCAGCCTCCCTTTCGATCCCCACTGCCATGATCGTTTTCTTCCTAGATGGTAACGAGAAGGGGGCTGCTCCAAAGAAAGTTGGCGAAAGAGTTACCTTGTGAAGCCCTCTACGGTGAGGGCTCCCACCGTGGGGTGTCTGTGAACACAGCAGACCCAGGCAGTGAGCAGTCCCACAAGAGAAGCCTTTTTGAACAAAAGCGAAAAATGGTCCCAAGCCTGACAGAGCAAGTCTCCGTTTGGCTCCAGGCTGTATCAGAAGTGATGACTGCAAGAAATCAAGGAACAATCTCCATGCGTGCGCAGCAGGGAAAGGACTAATCATTACACACTGGCCTTGTCAGCCACGACCTCCTGCACAGACAGCCATCACCTCCCGAGCACCGTCTTCTCATTAGGAAGGACAGAGCATGAGTACAGTGTGTTTTTAACTGTGTCTTTGTAATAAAAATCGCAGACAAGAGCAAAATGGGAAGGCAGCAACAACACCAATTTGAGGAGCCTTTACATGTAAGGGACAAATACTTTACGTATTTAGAACCATTGGGTAGAGACCCAAATTAATTCTAGTTCTAGGGAGCTGCTCTGCAGGACTGAATGGTCTGCTGAGACAGTTTTCATTCACTAAGAATGGACACTGTTTTCGTGAGTGTCCTCCCCGCTCCGCCCCCTGAGATTTCTATGCCATGCTTCTGTTCACATGCTTAGTGTGGCTATTTAAAAGTAACAGTGTCAAAGACATACTCAGGCCCTCCCAAGTGTGAAAAGTACAAGATGATATTTCTTGTCCTCAAGATTTTAAAAATCTGAATATGAAAATGCATTAAAAATATGCCACTGTGGGGGCCTATGTAAGGAGAAGTAGAACTAAAAAAAAAAAATCTATTTTTCTGCCATTTCGACCTTATCACAGCTTCCCAGGGCTATGTTTTTCCAGCAGAAACACCAGCATTTTAATATGTGTTTGGAACATGAGGCCTTGTGATAAAGCATGTTTGCTTTCTGGGTTTGTGTTCTGTTTGGTCTTATTTTGTTTCAGTAAGAGCCAGTACTGTTTAGAACACCTGCCATCTGCACTTGAGAGTTCTTGACAACCACCGTCTCACTACTTTCTGCCCCATGCTGTTGAAGGGGGAAATGGCAGGTACTCTCACCCTATTTCACTGAGAAATAGACAGGAAGGGGTTAAAAAGAGGAGCCCTTCTCACCTGTTCCCCTCTCTCACCTACTGCTCCCCCCTTAGCTATACCTAGGACTCTCCCCAGGCCACCCTAAGATAAAGGAGGGAAAAGAATGCTCTCAACTCCTGTTACTGCCATTGAAAGACCGAAGACTCTATGTGCAGTACTTTTCTGGTAAAATGAACAGGCAGACAGATGCCAAGAGCTGAGTTCCCTCTCACGGCAGAGAACGCTAACGTGACCAATGTGCTACAAAAATCGATAGCTGTGATGATTGCCTTTTTTGGAGCAGCCTGGGCAGTCAGCTGGACAGGGGGCACTGCTAAGCCCAGGCACACTGCCTGGATCAAGCACTGCAAACAAGCTTCACCATAGAGAAGCGTGAGTAATTACCTTATTAAAGAGATAAAGTCTGTAAAGTCTGATACAAACAGACAAGCGTAAATCCTTCAACGCACAGACCAAATGCTTGGCTTGGCGACCATAAAATGCAATAAGCAATGATATCTAGGTTGTATTACTCAACTTCCAAAAGTCTAATGCCCCTTTTTATCCTTCAAAAGATGACATCTCCACATGCACAAAGAAATGGCCTGCAAGGGAGAACTCTGGTTTAGAGGGGCTCCCCAGTTACCCTGAACCCACACAGGAAGTTGAAGGGAAACCTCTGTGACTAGTCTGTACTAACCTAGTCTTCCGTGCATGAATGCAGGGCAGATAAAGGGAACTACTGTATCTCAACTTGGCTCTGAAGCATTTCACATTATTCAGAAGAACGCTGAAGCTAATCCACAATTGCCCAAACGGTCCCTTCCGTGATCATTTCTCCTATGTTGTCCACAAATGCAGTGCGGATGGTGCATTTCTCAGATCTTGAGAATGACAGACAACATCTCTGGGATCTCACATTTACTTTTCAAAATTGGCATTTCATTGCCACCAACCAGCAAATATAAGCAAAAAATAAAGAGGTCTAAAACACTGTTAGAAAGTAGAGCTTGAGTAAATGAGCAAATTAGAAAAAAATATTATGTCACTTGCTCAAGTGTTATCCGTCAACTTAAAATAAAAATGCAAATAAAGAGAGGTTTGAAACAGTCCTTCTACAATAAGCTATTGTATGGTTCATACGTCTGGGTCATTCACAACTCCCGGAAATAGCTGTGTGTTCGCCAAATGCTCTTATTCTGTGTGTTCTCACGGGCTTTCAGGACTTGTGCAAATTGTTTTCCAAGCACCATCCGGCCATAATGACCAGGTTACTGCTGATAATTACGCTTGCCTGTCTATAGGTTTGTCAGCTAAAGAAATCCACAGACGGCTGTCATAACGAGCAGAAATCTACTTCTGGCACAGCTGCGCTGACCACAATGCATTAGAAAAACAACCCTCTTTGCAATAACCAGTTCTGGGCATCACTGGTTAAAAAAGACTAGTTTCCTGTTTTTCTCAAAAACTTCAGAGTGTGGGTATTGCTATTTTTTTACCCCACCCACACCTTTTCTCTTTAATTGTTGAAGATTTGGTGCTGTAAACACCTAATCATGGGCATTTTTTTTTTATATATTATAACTCAGGGTTTAATTTTAGGTCAGATTTATCCTTTCCAAGCCAACACCTGCCCTGTGCCAAGGTGTGGGTGGGAGAGAGAGCTGGGGGTACTAGGTCGGGGGCTTTGCGAGGAAGGGAGCCCCTCCCTGGAAAGGGGATCTCAGCCCAGGCTTGGGGAACACCCTGCCACTCGATGGCCGGGGCCAGAAATGGCAGCAGGACAATGGCACCTTCAGGCTGGCTGAGCTTGGCTGGAGTGTGGTGGCCTTAATATGGCACACAGCATCAAGTGCCCTGCTTGACATATCATCTCAATTACTCCAAGATATTCCTCTTCCTCGCTTGGAGACGTTAATTCCTTTCTTTCCAGGAGAGATCTAGGCCCATGTATGCAGTGCACATTATTACAAGGGTGGCAGTTCCTTCTGCCTGACCCCATAAAGTCCCTGCTCCGATGTCACCTTCTCCCAAACTCTCTCCCCGCCTAATTAGTCACATACACATAGAGCATACGTCCTAGGAAGATGGGCATATATATCTGTTCCCCATACTGGGACAGAAGCTTCTTAGGAGAGGCAATACTGTTTTGTTTACCCCCTTATCGCTGACACCTTAAATAGTGCCTGGAAAATAGCAGGTGACTTATTAATATTTGCTCAGAATGAATGCCACCCCCCACACACTGTTAATTCATGACCACCTTTAGCTCACCTCCTACCCACCTGCGCCCAGTTCTGTGGAAACCCTCACCTACTGTACGATAGTTTGCTTGCTTCCAATTTTCTTAGAAACCCAGAGCTCCTGGAGATGGAAACTGGACTCTGCTCACTGCTCAGGACCCAGCACATAACAGGTGCTCAATAAACATCCACTGAGTATTGTTAAACGAATTACCTGCGATTGCCTAGTTTGGGGCTAGGGTCCGTGTAGACATTGTAGAAATATAAAAAGGAGTAAAACACAGATTTCTGTCTCTAATTTTTTCTTTTACCTACACTCTCACTTTTGGTCACTAATAGAAAAGTCCGAGGTATTTCCTCAGCCAACAGCATCAGCTCACAGGCAAGGCAATAAGAATTGAGCCACGTAAACTTGTCAAAACAAGGACCAGAGGAAAAAAAAAAATTAAAGGAAGTTGAAAACAAAATGTTTATTGCTATCCTGCTAGGCAAGAAGTTGAGGTAATATCCTTTGAAAGTCACTGACAGGGAAGGATTCTAACCAAAGTCAAATCTTCACTTTGGTTAAACTTCACAATAGGGAAAATGCAAATATTTTTCCTCACATAAATTCTCCTTATAAAAGAAAGGCAGAAATTCATTTCCTCTATCCCTTCAGACCTTCTAAATTTTTCCTGAACTATAAAAGGGGTAAGAAAAATGCTAAGCCACAATTATACTTAAATGTACATGCGCTGACTTTACGTGATTCCTACGATGTTAAGAAGAACCAAGAAGATAAGAACTTAAATGAGCAGAAATAAATTTATAGTACTTATCATCTGTTTCAAGATTTTTAAAAATTACTTATATGCACCCTTATATTATAAAGTTCCACAAGGTATCCATTACTATACTACTAGCCTTGGGAGTAGGCCTTATTCCCAACAAATTTTGCAACTTGGCTAAGTAATAAACAGACTTTTTAAGATAAGGTAAATCCTCTTTGATTCCTATGTGCTTCATTTAACTGTGAAAAAAATAAAAGAGAAACAGAAGTTAAGTCAACCACCATTTCACAGAAGACTTGGATCAATTTTCAAGGAAATTAAAAATCTACTTAGTACATGCACACATCAGATGACTGTAAAACACAGCCAGCCACATAACAACAGTGACACATGAAGGCAATAAAACAGCATATTCAAATGCTTAAGTGCATTCACATAGGAAAATGTTGATCAGAAAAACAAAGCCTCTTTGCTTCTGTATGTTTGGAAATAAACATAATCATTGTCATATATTTTGTTACTAGGGAGCAAAATCTTTCCCTACTCATGGACAGATCAATTACAATGGCCTTCCCCAATATTAATACTCAACACGATTGATCTATAAAAAGCAATGTACTAATAATGATGAGCTCAAGCATATACATGTATGATAGGCTTGAGACGAAGAAACCACAGCTTCTATATATGAAAAAAATTAAATGCCATGTGTCCATAAATCAAAGATCTAATGCAATAACATTTGATGAACTACAAGCAACATCACATGCCAAACAAAATAATTCTGTTTCTTATAGGTGTCCTTGGATAAGACAGATTAGCGTCATACAAGTAACACAAATTTATAAGAGACATATACATTTTGCAATCAGGCTGATGCAGGAAAATAGCATTCTGCAACATAGATCTCTTTTGACTTTCTTTCCAAGTCATTAATAAACGCCCTTGAAATTATCTCTCTCCCTCTGAACAATGTTAATGTTGTCTTAAGTTCTAAGTCGCCAGCTCCATACTTTCAAATTATAAATAGATAAAATTCAGTGTATGGAACTTCTTTTTAGAAAAGGATTCCGGGGCGCCTGGGTGGCTCAGTCAGTTAAGCGTCCAACTTCAGCTCAGGTGATGACCTCACGGTTCGTGAGTTCAAGCCCCACAATGGGCTCTGTGCTGACAGCTCAGAGCCTGGAGTCTGCTTCAGATTCTGTGTCTCCCTCTCTCTCTGCTCCTTCCCTGCTCATGCTCTGTCTCTCTCCCTCAAAAATAAACATTCAAAAAAAAATTAAAAAAAAAAAAAAAAAGAAAAGAAAAGGATTCCATTTCCAAGTGGACTCCTAAGAAAGATGTGGTAAGTAAGTAAACCAGACAGTGTGGCAGTCTTACTAGAATTTAGAATTTGGTCCACCTGTAGTAGCAGATGGGTACTCGGGGCAGCTGCAGGAAGATGGGGAAAAGAGCTTGAGAGCTATTGATTTCTGTAATGATTAAAACCACAACCGACAACAATAAAACAGCATTTAGATTTTTATTATGTTACTTGAAAAAACTTTTTCAGGAAATTATAGGTTTATAAAGTTAAGGGGGCACATCAGCTTGGCCATCTCTAAGATTCTGTTATCAATATTTTATATATGAATCTTTTCTCTGCCCTAATTCTCTTTCCCCACTATATAAATCTCCATAGCAGACAAGAAACACTCATAAATGAAACATGGGTTTAGCTAATATAATTACAAGGAAGAATGAAGCAAATTTATTGTACTAGGTTCCAGATGTGAAAGACAAGTGTCAGTTCTTCCTGAAACAATTTCACTACTTTCAACAGTTAAAATACATATATATTGTGTAATGGGTTTGCTGTTGTAGCAAATGAAATGTATAAAAATGGCAAAAAACAGGTTTGGTTATATATTTCTTATAAATGCTCTGCCCACAGCTCCAAACATAATACACCACAAAATTTAATTTGAAACCTCAAATATCAAAACTATATGCATAAAGGAACTCCTAATTATAGTAGTTTGGAGTTTAATATAAATCCTAAACACAAGCCAAAACTTTTCTCAGCTTTGTCAATGTTCCTGACATTAACATACACACTGTTTTTGTTTTCAAACCTCAAATCTTTTTGGAAATTATGAATTAACTTCTAAAGAAGCAATGGCTATTAATAGTTACTTTGCATAAAATTATTTCTAAAATACTGCTTTCTGAAGAATTAAAAAGCATACCAGATATAATATGACAAAATATTTTTAAAGACAGTGCATGGCAAATATCAACTTATGAATCTTTCTACAGATTTAATGGAGTTTTCAGGAAAAAATAAATAAATTTGGAAAGTCCTTCCCCAAAGGGGTCAAATTCAGTGGTAAATGTCATGCCAGATTTAAAGTAAATCAAAAGTATCAAATCAAGATTTTCACAATACTTCATATCTACCTTCTTCTAACCATGCTTTTTACCTAGTACACATTTTCAGGGTCTACTCTTTGTAACTTGGGGGCAGGTGCTAGGATCTTATAAGAAATAAGATGTATTTCCTTCTACGGAAAAGCTCACATTCCACTGAGGACTGATTCAAGGAATATTTATAGTCCACGTGTCCCTAAAACACATTTATGAGCAAAACCTTTATTTAAATCTCATCCTTATTATTTTCTGTAGCTTTTGTTCCAGGATGGAACGATGTTTACACTGCTATAAACAAAGATTATATTAAAAGGATATATACGTGTGAGCAGTTTTCAGATTAAGCATGTGTGATTTACCTTTGCCTCTTTCATTGGAAAGACCACCCAGTAAGCAGTCAAAACAGAAGAAGGATCGTAGGGGGATCCTTTTCTTTTCTCTCTGCTACCTATGTTGAGGATTTCACTCTTTTGCCGGCCTCTCCCCTTGTTCTGTAGCCTTGAATTAGAACCATCTTCACTGGCTCTCTCCCCGACTCTCCAGCCTACAGGAATGTCAGCAGGAGCCTCCCCAGATCCCTTCAACCAAGAACTCTAGGAGTAGCCAAAACAATCAGGAGTGGGAGAGACACTGCTCCACAATAGCAGAAAGAGTCGTGTTCTCCAATATCACAGCTGGTCACTTAGAACGCATTTTTCCAGAGAAACACACCCAGGTATGTAACTCCTTACCTATTACTAATACTGCAAGCGCTTTACAGGTCAACTCAGTTTTTGTGACTTAGCACAGAAAAATAAATCTTATCCAATAAAACTGTTTATAAGTTGTGGGTACCCTATATGCACATAGAAGAATAAAGAAACTGCAATCTTCCACGTGAGTGACACCTGTTCATTCAATAATTTTTTGAGCACCCGGTAACTTCTAGGTATACACATTTCTAGTGCATATCTCAGTTAAATGCTTTTATTCTGCTCTCTATTGTAGTTTATTTAAAAAAAAAAAAAGATTGCCTTCTTTGGAGTTTTAGTTCAATCCCCCCTCCCCTTCCCAAGGAGGGGAAAATTCACTGTCACTTGCCTGGATGATACTTTGATTATGGCCCTCAGTATTCTCCTTCCCTCAAAGGCCCAAACTCCAAAAGAACAAATTCAGCCCATTCTGTTACAAACTGCAATTACCTCCCAAGAGGCTGAAATATCTACGTTAAGTGATCGATTCTCACCTCCTACAATAAATCAATATATATACATGTGCTGGAGCTTAAAATTAAAAAATACACTCTTCAAAAGTCATTTCCTCTAGCAAGAGTTTTATTACAGTCTATTTGGTTTTTGTTTTCATTGTTGTAGTTTTTTATTCTCTAATAAGAAAATAAGTATATTGCCAGTCACTATTGCTCTGGGGAAACCAAATCTCCTCTGAACGACACTGGGTGTCTAACACGCTGCCATTCTTGTAACGCAAGATAGAGTTTGGACTGCTATACCCATGAATTCAAATGTTTTTTTCTGCTATACTTCTAACTGTTTATTCAGTTGGGATGTGGGGTGGCGTGCATTAATGCTGTCACGAACATTATAAGAAAATGCTGAATGAAAGACACAAAAATCATAATTTCATTAATAATTAACCAAAAAGATATTGGGGTTATGCTACTAACTAGTGAGGGTCTCAACTTACTCAATTGAGAAGAGCAGAAATGGGAAAACTTTTAAAGACTGGTGTTCCCCTTTAGTTTTCTCTGTTACTTGGTTCAAAACCCTTGCATAATGCATACAGTAATACTTAATAAATGCACAGGAACCTATCACCTCTCTTCTTTTGTAGTTTAATTAGGTGACTGACTTCAGGCATACTATAAATTATGATGACAATATAATTACTTCTTTAATGCGCACACTTAAAAGATTTATAAACAGGAGTAACAGCCCAGTACATTGAAAAGGGGCACACCAAACGAAATGAAGCACAACCCAGGACGATGACAGAGACAGACGGCTTCTGCAAGACAGATTTGAACCAGAAGGGGTTTCACATGCTTCAGTGAACAACTGAAACTGCTACCTCACAACGAATTGGGAACAACTGATAGACTTCTTTATAACCTCAACTGTCTTTACAGGGAAGGAGCTAGAACTGCCGTATTTTGTTCTTTGTCAGCTTTGCCTCTCTGAGCCTCCCCCAGGAGGCTTCCTCTTGCAGTGAAAAAGCACAGACTTCTGAGAGGGTCAGACCTTAGTTCAAATCCTTCCTCTGCCATTGGTCACCTGTGGCTTTAACTAAGTTGACCTCTCTGAACTTCAATTTCTTCAGTTTAAAAGTGCAGAAAATCTGCCCTTGGCAGGACTGGACTGGAAATCAAATTAGATCGACGGGATGGTGAACTGCTGAAGAGGCATCCTTCTGCCTCTTACTACCTCTAATCAAGCACATTATTTATTTTCCTTGTGCCTAAGTTTTCTCATCTAGAAAATGGAGATAATAACCGTAACTGCCTCAAACACTTGTTGGAAAGCAAAGTAAGTTAACACACATAGAGCATGCCTGTCTGGCACATAACAAGTACTCAGTAAATGTTAGCTATTAATATATCACTGAGCATAACCACTGGAACACATTTCTTTTTTCCCAACCCCCAGCCACATAGATATTTCTAGTAATAAACAGTTCCTGAAATTTCACCTCTGCAGTAAAGCTTTCTTTTGGAGTTAGGTAACAGCTTGTTTTATGTTTTTGCCCTATGTATATGTATCCATATCAAAGTGCCTATCTTTAATTTTAAGTTTCTAGAACACAAGTATTTTGTCTGGAAGCTTGTTTCTGCGAGGCACTGGCAGTCATGAATTTGGACATGCCATCAGTTAACTTAAAAAACATGTGGGCAATTCCAAAATCAGTATGTATTTTTATGTTAATGATATTAAGGAGAACTACTGAGAGGACTAATATGTAAAGTTGTGCAAAGGACTTTCTTTTTATCTTTAAGGTAAGTTTCTCCTTTAATTGATTGAACTAAATCAGATTTCATTTTACCCCAAGAGGGTTAAAAATGCAAGGAGACTCAGCCCAAATGGCCAATTATCTCTTTCTAACTGCTAAAAATAGATTCTCATTCCTTTGAACCGTCTTTATTTAAAAAAGTGAAAGAGAAGATAAAAATTGAGCTACAATTTTTATGTCTGTTTATTTTGAGAGAGAGAGAGAGAGAGAGAGAGCAGAGGAGGGACAGAGAGAGAGAAAATCCCAACCAGACTCTGGGCTGTCAGCACAGAGCCCAATGCAAGGCTCAAACTCACGAACCCATGAGATCATGACCGGAACCAAAACCAAGAGTCGGACACTTGACCAACTGAGCTTCCCAGGTGCCCCTACAATTTTTTGATGGGGATTTTTAGTTCTCTTCCCTGGCCCCACAGTAAACTGGAGACTAGAGGCATATATATGGAAGATGGCAAATGAGGAGATCCAGTGGGTTATGAGAAATCTTAGGGATATACTGATTCTGTATTTCTAACCAGCTCTGGTAAATGTGGTGTTTTTTCCTCTAACAAGCAGCTGGATATATGTTTTGGTGTAAATATTTATTTTAACCAAAATACACTTAATTAGAAAGCATCACTGCCTGCTTACATCATAAAGAAAACACATTTTACTCTTTTGCTATTATGTATTTTCATTTGTCTTTTTTAAAACTTTGCACGCTGTCATCACGTTTGATGTGTATAACTTTACAGAAAGGCTACAGCAAAAGTACCCATTAATGAGTATTTATTATACAAGTCAGGCACTTGTACATATTCAACCAATTTTTATTAGCTACCAGTGGTATTTATCACTATGGCATCCAATCTACCGTACATTTGGTCAAAGATAAAACAAATATCTGGCTTGAAGTGCCTTCTACAAGCCAGTTGTTATCGTCACAGATTGACTGCAACAGATACGCTTTGATACACAGAACCTGAATACACCATCCTGATTCTTCCCCCACCCACTTCTGGGACGGCTTTGGTCAGCAACAGCTGCGGCTGATACATTACTCTACTTGTTTAAGAACATGGCACTGGTACAGAGATTAGATGACATAAAGCATCGAATACTGGACATAGCTCTTACAAAGTTTTCCCGAAGTAATCAGGGGGCAAAAAAAGTGTGATGACAGAATGTGCATGTGCCATCAGTTATTTAGAAAACATGTGGACCGGTACCTGCTTCCAATAATTAAAACATTAACCCTGAAGGAGTAGCATGCAGGAGTTGGAAAGTAGCCTAGTGTGTTTTAGATCATAAAAATTCCAATAGGATCCCATGTGAAATTCTTGAAATGTTGTGCTAGAACAGGTCACTTATTTTTGTATACGTTCTTATTTTTAAAAATAAAAAGAAATTCCCAACGGTCTCAGAGTCACCCATCTGAATAACCCAACTTCAAGCCTTGTATATTATCGTCTTATACTGCTAATCTGGCACAGATTAGCAACAGAAAGGAAACATATGTCTATAATCTTAAAACTAGAAAGACATCACACTGCGAGACTGCTGTGTCAGAAATTTCCGTTTTTAAGAGTGACAGGGCGCTTAAACAATAGTTATCCGACCGAGCTACAGTTCACTTAACCTCACAGTCCAGCTGATGATTGATGAAGGGTCAAGAGGGTAGCAGACTTTGGGTGCACAACACTTCAATCCTTTATCAAAGATGGCAAGAGGCCATGTACTACAATAACAGAACAAATACTTCCTTTTACCATACAGTAAATTCCTTTCTCTGATTGGCTAAAGCTTCGGCCCATGGTTCCCAGAATAAAAGTAGCTTCTGTCGTTAGCAAAACACATTTTAGAAAGCAAGTTACTTAATGATTCCTGGGCCAAGTGAAATGTCTGTTTCTCTATGGCAGTTAATAACCCCGTGTATCTCTCTGGCTCCTTACACTAAAGCATCTACCACAAAGACCGTAAAGATACCTCTAAAACCCGACCTCATTGAGGCCGCTCTATAAAGGCAGTTAGGCCTTTCAGTGTGTGCAAGGAACATACAGAATGTTCTCATCAGAGAGAGCATTTAATACGTGGCAAAGCATACTATTATTTCCACTTATTTGCAGTTTTTAAAAAACACTATCAAGTCATTGTTGAAAATTAATTCAGAGTCAGGGGGATCTATCTGTTTTGAAAGAAAAGAAGACGAAATGTTCAACCAAATGTTTGGAATTCTGGTTAACTGGATCTATTATGGTAACTGCTAATCAGAAAATGTTTCGAGCCATATTGTTGAAAAATCTTATTTTTTCATAATTGATAAGTACAATTTATTTCCTCTATAGTATTTTCTCCTTCTTGACGTGATTCTGAACATCTATTCAAAATTATAGAATAATACAGATTTCAGTCATGTCGAAGATCTGAATATGTATCAAAAATCCTAGATCAGTGGCTCGCAACCCAGGATTATTTTGCTCCCTCAGGGACATTTGGCAATGTCCGGAGACATTTTTGATTGTTACGACTGGGTACAGGTATTGGTACCTATCGGGTAGCGGCCAGGAACACTACTTAATAAACTACGAGGCACAAAATAGACCCCCCACGACAAAGAACTGTCCAGACCCAAATGTCAACAGTACCAACATTGAGCAACCCTAGCCTAGATGTTGCCTCAAAAAAAAAGTCACTGTTACTTCTTCTTCTGAAAAATAAAGTGCACATAGACAAAAATAAATAAATAAATAATGTGTTATGGCTAATCAAAATTTTAATGTGCAAATGTATTTATTTGCCAAAAATATACCAACAATATACAGATTCCTTATTCAGAGTAGAAAATGATTTCATAAAAACCATGCCTTCAAACATAATACTAAAATTAATTTATCTTTAGTCATTAATATCATGAAACAATTCTTCCAATTATAAAATTTGTTTTCAATATTTTTAAAATGCTGAAGCACTACACTGAATTTTCTCAGATCATGTGATTTTTAATATGACAAACAGGATAACCAGAATAAGGAAAAAAAAATCAAGCTTTTTAAGCTGCGCTTAATCTGAGGACCCCCCCCCCCAAACAAAACTCACACACAACTATATTACAAGACAACCAGCATTTTAAAATGTACACTGGAATCACAATCAGAAGACTTACTTAAATCAAAGGTTTGGATTACATATGTGAGTAGCTTTACTTAGTAACTTCAAGTTCATCAACACAGTAATCCAAAAAGTCCTGGTTAAAAGTATATTCATACTACTAATCTTGTAGCTTATGTATTCAATCACTGAACAGGTGTTCATTACCTTCCTTCCTAGGAGAAAGGAAAGACTGACGATTTCCCCCATGGAACATTGACCCGAAACAGGCCTTCAGAGAGATGAAACACGATCTTCACTCAGAGGCCAGAAGACGCTTAAAACCTCCCAGCCATGGTGGCAGGGCCAGCCCTGAACAGCTGCAGGTCAGTGCCCTCAGTTCCGCAGAAGGAAGTCCCCGGGTCCCCACAACACCCCCCGGGATATCAGCAACAGCACATGACTCTGCTCCTTTGGGATTCAGCACCAAGGTGACTAGAAATACGAACATTTTTGAGGCGCCTGAGGCAGGCTCAGTTGGTTGAGCATCCGACCTCGGCTCAGGTCATGATCTCACAGTTCGTGAGTTCGAGCCCCGTGTCGGGCTCTGTGCTGACAGCTCGGAGCCTGGAGCCTGCTTTGGATTCTGTGTCTCCCTCTGTCTCTGCCCCTCCCTGCTCACGCTCTGTCTCTCTCCCAAAAATAAATGAGCATTAAAAAATTAAAAAACAATAAATATGAACATTTTCATGTAGCAGAGAAGGACCAGAGTATTGGAAGAAGGGAAGTTGCCACCTGAGTTCAGGTCTTCTTGTCTGACCTCACTGTACCACTCACTGGCCGCTTACCGTGAGCCAGTCACTGAGTGTCTCCGAGGCACAATTCCTCTATCTGTACAGTGGGGTTTTGTGAAGATTAAATCAAATAAACGTATATAGAAGAAGTCCGCAAACTGCCCGGCCCCATAAAGCACATGACTTTGCTTCTCTGAAGGGTCACCACAGGACAGCACCCTCTTTCTCGCCTCTTCTGCATGCATTCTCCTGCCCTCTCCAACCACCTCCCGCTGCTCCCTTTCTCTTCCCCTCAAGACAAGTATCCTCAGAATCACCCAAATCCCATCACACAGAAACCTAAAACAGTGAAAGATGGTACATTCCATCCCTTCAACGTAGAATTTGATTTCCTCTTTGAACCTAGAAGAGTGCAAATGGCTTCAGATCCATTTTTCTTTTAAATTTCACAACAGCCCTGCCACGTAATTAAATTACCCCTATTTTACAATATAGAAAGCAAAACAAAACAAAACTGAAGCAGGCAGAGAAAAACGTGCCCAGTTTTCACCCAGCTAGGAGTAAGGGAACCAGAACAAGAAGCATGACAATTCCAGAGCCCACACTCTTAACCATGACCAAGAACCGTCTCTCACTTTAACAATAAAGTTATTTATAAGACGAAATACCCGTTTTTGTAAAGGGTGCCTTCCAACGTCCAGATAGCCAAACAACGCACAGTCACCATAAACACACCGCATCTTTTCCCCCATACACCTCCCCATCACCTCCTTTTCCTGACAACCTCTATCAGGACACAGACGGCAGGACGAGTGAAACCAACTCTCTGCCTAAGACAAGGTCCCACGGGTGGAGCAAATTTTCTTAAACTCCAGAAGAAAGTAGCTTCTCCAATGAGATCATCTCTGCCATCGTAGCAGTGAATTACTGGCAGGTGTGGTGAGATAGTACCAAACAGTCAATACATGAAAACGATAGTGACAAGGATAATAATACTGACACACAACACTTCTGCTTATTCACAACACTTTCCAGCTTATTGAGTGCTTCCATATACACTATCTCGTTATATTTGGATCATCCAGCAAAAATCCTCGTGGATCCTTTCCACGAGGAAAGGAGAAGATGTGCGAATATCAGAAGGAAAAAGGCAGGTCAAGTGTCAGAATATCCAAGGAGAGAACGAGTGTCTTAAATTCCCAAATTTAAATTATTGACTTCATGGCCAAAAATGCGGTTTTGGAGCTTCTGAAGGGCCAAAGAAGAACACATCTGTTGTGATTCCAAAATAATTCTGAAATTCTTATTTCTTCTAAGAAAGGTAATAAAACAAAACAAAAACTTTATATGGTTCTTTATGCATTTTATATGATAAATACAACCCTAAAAATATGAATTTTACCTTATGGAAACATACTATATGAATAGATTTGGAAGCTAAAATCATAGAAACATGTAGTTATAAAAGTATGATTGCATACATTTGCATTAACACCCTGTTTGCTCTCCTGAATTTTGATCTCCCATTTCTGCAATTACTACCACCCCTTGAAGGCAGCTACAAATGACTTACCTTTGCCTGACTCCCTCCAAGCCTAACACAGAACTTTGTACATAATAGGAACTCAACCATGCCATGGATTGGTTAATTAATGCAAATTAGGCTGGTAGCCCAGTACTATGAAATACATGGTTTTAAAATATATATTGTTGGGGCACGTGGGTGGCTCAGTTGGTTAAGCATCCAACTTCGGCTCAGGTCCTGATCTCAAGGTTTGTGAGTTCGAGCCCCAGGTCGGTCTTTGTGCTGACAGCTCAAAGCCTGGAGCCTGCTTCAGATTCTGTGTCTCCCTCTCTCTCTGCCCCTCCCCCACTCGTGCTCTGTCTCTCTCCCTCTCTTTCTCTCTCTCTCTCAAAATGAATAAAACATTTAAAATATATATGTGTATATATATATATATATATATATATATATATAGTTGAAAGCTCACAGACAAGCAACCTTAAACTCAGCTGAAATGCAACTTCGAGCAAAAGTAAGCTGCAGATTTAATAGTACTGCAACAAAAATGCTCCTTTTGAATTTGACAGCTCCCAGTCATTCAGGCCCAGAGTAACACGCAGGGAGCAGTCCTCTAAAACTACTGTGGTATCTTCTGAATCACTGCCATTACCCGAGAAAACCCCAGGAAGTGGTTTGACTGAGTAGCTGGACCAGTGCGTAGGTATCAGCTGATGTCTCTCTCTCTCTCTCTCTCACACACACACAAGTCGGTAACAATGGGGACATTGTGAAACCAGGAATAACCTTCCCCTATCTTCAGTAGTTTGGGAAATCATTTCTAACCCAGTGAGTATATAACTTGGGAACAAGTCAAATGGTTAATTATTCACAGAGAGTTTAGTAATTAATCTGTTTTAGACCAAGTACTGTAGGACCTGAATAACATAAGGATGTCCGATGTCTGGAACAATGAGTCTGTGGGACCACTTCCAAAACGCCGTAATCTTTCCTAAACAGTTATGACCAACCAAAACAAAGCCCAAGTGCAGGCAGCTACCGGCAAAACCTAATCAGAATGGACGGTGATTTCATGAAACCTTTCAAACTCACTTTATTTTAAAATATAAATTGGTGCTGGCTTTTTTCTTTTCAGTAAATGATTAGTGACAATCACAGTACTACTTGGTGAAACACATTTAAATAGCATTCACATCTTTACCTGAAAATGAAAGGAAAAACCCCAAGTCACCCTACCTCACCAAAACTAAGGAAATACTGTGATTTATCAAAACACATAGATTTGGATTAAATGTTTACCCTTTTCCTGCAACTGAAGTGAGCCCTTTTATGGCCAGTTTTGAGGGTTAAAGTAAGATTTCATGCGGGACTGGGGTTCTTATTTCTTCCAAGAAAGATAACAAAACAAAACAGAGGCTTTATAAAAGTAGTTCTATGTGCATTTTTACATGATAAATAAAATCCTAAAAATACAAATTTCACCTTACGGAACATACTATGTGAATAGATTCAGAAGTTCACAAATTTCCCATTTGATGTCTTTCAACATATTGTTCCTATAGTTCCTAGCCTTTTTTGACGGAGGTACCTCTAATCCACTATTTCTCTATATTTCCAGTCTCCCCAACCCTAACCTCTGTAGATACTAATTCTCCACAGGATCTAATAAGGTCACACCAGCAGCTATAGGCACAACTTTTCCACCACCCATATTGGCAATATTCCCCTAACAGAAAGAATTTGTAATGCCAATCCTATAGCATTACACAGCTTCTTTACAGACACCGTGCAGCTCAGACCATGGCAGGAGGCCACAGCACAGAAACACAGAACCAAGATTCACCTGCCTTCAGTCCTCAGCTGTGTGCCCAACACGTGCTCTCCCGGCTCTCCCATGCAAAACTACACCATCCTTTTGGGAAATCCTTTGCATTTATTCACTAGGGAAAAAAAGAAAAAAAATATTTTTTTTACCCCAAACAAGATATTTATAGAAGCAGACTTTTTTCTCATTTCCACTTTTCAAAAAAAAAATGGATGTCTTGAAAAAAGCTGTTCATGCAAAACAGCAAATTCTAGGATACACTGAGAATTAAGCCAGTCACTGGCATTCTTTAGAATGGCAATACTATTTACAAATAATTGATGTACACAATGATTACCATGAGCTGCTATGTGCCTTTAATGTTGTTAAACATAAAAAAAAAAAAATACTGTATGTATATTTGATTGAATCATTTGAAAACAGATAATCCATGAATGGAATATACGGTTACTCTTCATTTTGGGCACAGATGTCCCAGCCACTCTGGATTAAGAGGAATTTACCATTTGTGTATACTGAATGAAGCATGATCGTACAGCATGAGGATCACACACTACGTGAAGAAACAAAGCTGTGATTGTTCTCAACACTAGCCCTTCCGATCGAGCCCATGACATTTTAAGAATAGCTTCTAAAAGGATGACAATAAATCAAGAATAGATGAGGTGCTCCCCAGCTCCTGATTTTTTTTAAGGTGACCAGTAATTCTTCCACTTGGGTAAGGAATGAGTAACATCCTTCTAAAACACTGACTTTTCAGGGATCTGACCAACAGTAAAAAAAGAAAACATATTTGCACCAATCCCTGAGCAGTTAGCATGACTTTTGCTTAGAACAGGAGGACATACTGTACTTAAATTTACCCACTACAAATGGTTCCCCTCCACTCAGCCATTGCTATTAAAAGAACCAAGCTGTTCTGAAGACAAGCAGGAAGAGGATATCCACAAAGTGTAGGTGGGATATTTTCATAGAGCTTCTCTAAATTCCAAGTACCTGAACAAACCGAACCAAATTAAAACCCCAACTCAAGCTTTAACCCCAGTTAATAATAAAAACAATGTCCACCTATTTCTCTTTTCAGTTCTATGAATATATTTTTATAAAAAACTATTTTAGGAAGACTGCTTACAAACGTTTGCAAAAAAACCATGTCATCCTGAGTCTGAATTTCTTTTTCTTTCTTTTTTTTTTTCCGATTTTTTCCCGTAAAGTTCAGGCTTCATAAAGACACACCCAGTTGATTGCTTTTTAAAAATCTATTTTGTCCGTGTAAATTAGCAAAACTCTCCAAACATTTTTATTGTTCTGAAAGCAATGTTTTTTAAAGACACCATGCCCTTAGTGAGTTGTAAGGGATATACTGAGTAGGCCATATATGCTTGTACCATAATAGCTGCCATAGGGATTCAAGACTTATAACTATAAATCATAGCCTCATGCTTAGGAGCTAACCACCTAGTTTAGGCAAGACCTGTATACATAAAACAAGTACATCCCTCTCTGAGTGGGATAAAAAAAGAAGAAAAATCCTTAAAGAATCTGGTTAGCATGGAAGAGAAGGAAGGACACTCAGGAGAGAATAGAAGTAAGCCCTGAAGACCTGAAAAAATGGCCCATTCACAGGACATTAAGGAGGTCAGCTGGACTGATCAGAGGGCTAGAGGCTGATAAGATTTAAAGCTATCTAGGTGGGACAGGTTCAGAGGCCACCTGTCCTAACACCTTTGTTTTACAGATAAGGAAACTGGGCTCAAGGTAGTGAATGTATCAACAAATACTTTGGAGTACTATTTACTCTACCAAGCACTGAGATGCAAGGGTGAGTGACAAAATGTCATTGACCTCAGTGAGTCCATAGTGGGGACGGACAGACAGAAAAAAAAAACAAAAGAAAACAAACAAACAAAAAAAACCCCATAAACAATTACATTGATTATTTCAGATTCTGGTAAGTTCTAGGAGGAAAATAATGTGATAAAAGGTAAACTGGGGATAGAGGGAAGAAACTGCTCAAACCTGGATCACAGCTGGCCTGGCTGAGACTTGGACAAGAAGAAGCCATACCCAAGAAGAGCATTCTAAACAGGAAAAACAGTAAGAGCAAAGACCAAGACAGGAACAACTTAGCAAGTTTAAGGAACAGCATGAAAGCCAATATGGTTGGAGCCTGACGGGGAAGGGGTGTGTGGAGGGGGTTATGCTGCAGGCCATGGTGAATAGCTTAGATGTTAGTCTAAGGGTAATGAAAATTTTTATCAGAAAATCTTTAGCAGCAGAATATATTATATAATTTATACTCCCTAGGCTACTCTGAGGAGGTCAGGGAAGCTAGTTAAGAGCTTTTGCAGCACATGAGGCCAGATGCTGGTAGCTTGAACTGAGGCTATGACAGAGGAAACAGTAAGGAGTCTCACTCAGCATTTATTTTGGAGACAGAGCCAAAGGACTTCCTGGGTGTTATGTGTGGCCAGAAGAAAAGAGACGGATTCTGGAACTTTGGCCTGACCAATGGGGAGCATGGTGGTTCTATTTATGGAAATGGGGAAAGTTAGGAGGGAGAGCAGAGCTGTAGCGGAGGGACACCGACAGTTCCCCTTTGACTATCATAACTTTGAGATCTTCATCAAACAGACAAGTGCACATACTGAGGAAGTATTGAAGTTGGGAACTCAGGAAAAAAGAATCCATTCATGGATATAAAACGAAAATTATTAGCATCTGCATGACATTTGAAACCATGTGATTATTGCTATCTTCTAGAAAGACAGTTTAGATAAAGAAGATAAAGGGATTGAGGACAGAGCCCTAGGGGACTATACCACTCAGGGGAATGCCAGCAAAGGAGACTGAGAAGAGGTAGTGAGTGACAGCAAAGCCTTACAACAAGGGTGTGCACGGAAGCTGGGAGAACCAAGCATTCCATTAAGCAAGGTGTGATGGTCAACTATTCCAAATGCTGTTAAGAGTTGAAAATATGAAGACACAGAAAGACCAGAGCCTTTGGCAAGATGTGTGGGAGGTGAGGAACTTGAGACATTAGTAGAGATTAAATGAATTTGAGGAGTGCTGATGAACTGTGATGTTTCCAGGCCAAGCAATCTGAAAGCAGGTCTCTGGATCCTACTTCCTGTGCTGTTTTTTGACTCTAATCTCATCTGTGGACAGTAAAGACCCCTTGAAGAATTGTGAGCAGGCAGGCGGGCTGCTGAAAGAGAGTTACTATAAATTTAATCTGATAGTGGTGTAGAGATCAATTCAAGGTGGAAGATACATGGTCTACAGCTCCAGGGTGATAAGAGCCTGCATTTACTAGGCCAAGAATGGAGATGAATGGGCCACAGAGCACCTCTAAAGAACACATAGCACCAGAGCAAGTTACGATGACTTTCAACCAAGTGCCACTGATAGCAGAAGTCATTTAACAAGGTGGGAGAAAATAATGTGGCAAAATACAAAATGGTTAAGTACTTTGGAAAAATGCCATTACGACTTATGTTGCATGACATCCGCACTTTAAAAGATGGAGTAAAGATAACTACAAAAGTATTGACTTTCCATATTTCTGTTGATCTTTATCATATATTATGAGTAGGCTTCTTTTATTATCGCCAATACTTTGAATAAAATATGTTAGTCTTCCTAACCATCTTTCACCTTATAGTACAGTCCAACATGTGTATTAACAAGCTCATAAAGTACATATATGCCTAATTATTTTTCATCAAGAATGTCACTTGGGTGGGGGATGGGCCAAATGGGTGATGGGCACTAAGGAGGGCACTTGTTGGGATGAGCATCGGGTGTTGTATGTAAGTCATGAAGCACTAAATTCTCCTGAAACCAATACTATACTATATGTCAACTAACTTGAATTTAAACAAAATCTTAGAAAAAATACATAAAGTGCCATATACTTAACTTTGTTGGGAAAAAAAAAAAAAAGAATGTCTCTTTATTCAATTTTTATTAACTGGCCACCTAATTGTAACTAGTCCCCGTGAAAAATATAAGTTCACAATATAAATCAGTATTTCCAACAAATACTCTAATAAATAAAAGTAATTAATTATGTAGAAGGTAAATAACACATTAACAGTTCAAAATTAAAATCCCACTTCAGAAGATTTCCATGTAATATTATTTACAATTTATATATCTTACTCCCTCCCTAAAATGCTTTACTGCCAATGTCCAAGGTGTATCTCGTTCCAATATATTGTATATCATTACACCTTTGGTCCAATTAAAGAAAGTAAAGGGGAAAAATTCCAGAGATTGGCAGCTGGATCCTTCATACTCCTCTCCCATACCTTTACTGGCCTTTTAATTCCAACACAAAAGGCACTAGAAAAATAAAAAGGTGGACCCCAGCCTAGTGAGGATCTAAGCGATTGTCCCCAGGAGAAACACACCATTACAAGGGGATGGAAAACATTGAGGATTATAAAACACTATTTTTTCTTAAAAAAATTTTTTAACTGTTCCTCCTTAGCTTTTCTCATGAGGAAGAAGCACCCCTTAATCATGGAAATCCAATTTAAAGGATGCAGGGTCACAATTTCCAAACAGATGCTGGGATTTTCTGTGCGTGTGCAGGTCAAAGAGCACCCCACAAGGCAATGCAGCACTCTTGGAATACATAATTTAACTAACATGCATGCACATATTTCCTTCCTCAATCTTTATAGGAGTGGAGGCAATTCTTGATATCCTAGACAATTGTCAAGCATATTTTTTTTATGTCACTTAAACTTGTGATGCAGTAAATTGTCTCCAAAAACTCTGTCAAACCCAAATCATATTGGCTTCAGTACAATGAGAAGACGATGCAAACAGAGTGTACTCTAAAATCACGCTAACAGACTAATTAATCAGCATTACTAACACATTTTCCAGATTTTAATATGTAGTTCAAAACACAGCTCCACATCCTTCTATATACAGTATTTTCCAGAACTATTCATTTCTAAATAGTAACAAAGCTATACCTTAATTAATATAACAAAAGGATGCATTTAAAAACTTTTTCTTAAGTTTTATTTATTTATTTGGAGAGAGAGGGAGAGAGCATGAGCAGGGGAGGGACAGAGAGAGGGAGAGAGAGAATCCCAAGCAGGCACTATGCTGTCAGCATGGAACCTGATGCAGGGCTCGAACTCACAAACCGTGAGATCATGACCTGGGCCCAAATCAAGAGTCAGACACTCAGTTGAGTGAGCCACCTCTGCACCCCGAGAATGCATTTGTAAACAAATTTTCAGACCATGAGTTCCTCCAGGTGAAAATACAAAGAATGCTTCAGAAGCTACACATTATTGGAGAGGACAGTTGAAGGAAGAAGAGATGGTCCCGGCAGTGGTCAAAAGCCATCCCATAATCCAATGCAAGGTCAGTGGCAACCCTCTCCAAGTTCCGTAGGAGATGAGCAGGCACTGAGAATGACATCAGGGAAGTACGAGAGTGTCGTCTGTACCTCCCCAGATGTCCTAGCGGGAGACAGACTTTTCCCTGTTTAAAGGAAAATCGGTAAGCAAATGTGTCTCAGTTGAGAGCTCTAGATGACAACTTTTGGGCGATGACAGGACAGTGACTATCGGGACACCAAGAGGCCTCTCTGCAATGCTGGAACTAGAGGCACAACACCTCCTCATTCTAATTACAGAAATTAGAGGGGTAGGATGGACACGAGGTTCCACAGGCAAGGGGAAACCATGGTACGGTACAAAGCACCTTAAACTTGAACTCAAAAGACCTGACTTCTATTCCTGGCTGTGCCGTTCATAAACTGTGTGGCCCCGGGCACGTTATTTAGTCTGTCTGATCCTTTATTATATGACTTATAAACGTAGGAAGAGAGCCGCATCTGCCCTGTCCACCCTACGGGTTTTGTAAGAATTCAGTGAGACTATGTATTTAGAAGCTCTTGGCAAATCATCAAGTCTCACGAAAATGGAGATTTCTCATTTTAGGCGGGAGCACATCCTTTAAACTGCAGGCGACGGGGAGCCAGGGGAGATTTTAGATCTTCACAGTAACTCATTAAAAATGGTATTTTAGGAAGATGAGGCTTGCAGTGGAATAAGGAATTAATTGATCACTGGTAGAGAAATCTGAGTCAGGAATACTGTCTAAAAGACTGTAGTAGACTAGGTGTGACATAGCAGAACCTTTCCAGGGTGGTTGAAACAGTCAGTAGGGGATTTTTTTTTTTTTTTTTTTTTTTTTTTTTTTTTTTTTTTGGAGAAACGTGGATGTTGAGCATAAGGGATAAATCTATCACAGATGACTGTTACATGAGCTACCATTAGAATCGGTCCAGGCACTCAGTCCTTCAGCCCTCCACTAACACCCCAAACTTAACCCCATTGCTCTGTTGGACCTTCTCTTGCTCCTCCATCTCAAACTCAGACATCCACTTGCTAATGGCAGACCCCATTCTCAAAATGTTTTTCACTTCCTCACAGCTGCTGAGGAGGCTCTTTGCCCTCATGGTGACTTCTGGTCCCTTAATCTCAGGTCCCTTCCCAAGCCATCTGAACTTCAGCTGTTTTGGCAACCAGGGATCACGGAGTCAGACATTTCAGTAACACCCTCGCCAGCTTTCTACAATCTTTCCTCACAGCATCCCATCTGTCCTTCCCATGCTCCCCTTCCAAACAGGGCTCACCCCACAGGCTGCTTTCACTGTTTCCCTGGGTTACATGGCAATACCAGCAAAAACCCCTGAATTCCAATGAATTCTTTCAGGACAAGGACCATGTCTGTTCACTACTGTATCCACAGAAGCTAGCCCAGGGCCTGGCATCTAGAACATCCTCAATGAGTGAAATTGATAATATTTGGAAATCTTATAATCCATCTGTTCTGTTTCTTCACTTTTCTTGGCTTCCAACTACCCCCTCACTGTTCCTCTTTATCAGGTTCTATTTTTCTTCCTATCCCCCAAATAAAAGTATTTCTCAAGGTTCTAAACTCAGCTCTCTTACATTCCCCTTTTGTTCACCTTCAACAGAGACCAGTTCCCACCAACAAGCAGTAGAACATTGAGATATTTCCATTATTTTCACGAGGACCCAAATTCAACACTCCTGCTAAGGGTCCCATAACTTGAACTCTGCTCCAGGAGGGAAAGCTTCGCCAAAAAAAAAAAAAAAAAAAAGACTCCAATGAGAAGGAACAAAGGTCAGAAAGGAATTGGACCCTCCCAGTGGGGACAACTGAGCCTCAAATGGGATTGACAGGCAAGTCTTTGCCACCAGACACAGTCACCAACGTGTCCTACATTAATGACAAAGAAGCCTCTTTTCTCAGGAATCGTCCAGGTTCTCTGAGGCCTGAGGGCTTTACACGTTTAAAGTCATTTGGTGCCCTTCTTCTAAGACAGTCTTTCACCTAAAAGAGAGAGGTCTGCTTCAGCACTTCATTACAAATGGGGAAAATGGACCCATGCCACTGAGACCCTAGTCCAAACCTGCCCCTTTAGCCTACATAGCTTTAACTCTGACTGGGTGTGCAGACAAAGTTCATCCTGTAGTTGGGCTCCATATTGATTCCTCCTACCCATCACTGACCCGACACAACTCAAAGCCACATTCGTAACCGCAGGCTCCTCAGAGTCCTATCTGGACAGAGCAGTTACATAAAATCAACTCTGTCTTTTCCCCAATGGTTTTGCCTTTCTTTTCTCTGTTACTGGGACCCTCATTCCTTGAGCCGCTGGAGCTCAAATCTCAGTAATCCTTGATGCCTCTAGTGCTCGGTTTGGATCAAGCATGGGACAGCGACCATCTTCACCCCATGCTAGACTCAAGTTTCCTGTGTTTTTATCTTATCCTTTATGGTTAAAAAAGGCATAGATACTTTCTCATGGTTGGTAATACATATTTCTGGGTTTTCTTAAACTTATTCCCTCAGGAGGAAGATAAATTATTTATTGGACTATGCTATGTGGTCTTATGAATACCTCTCAACTCATATAAAACTAACCCAAATAACAGAAGGAAACCATTTTCAATATGATCTGACCTAGTTCACACAGGAGTCACGTTGTGATTTGACAGAAAATGAGGCACTTGTGGGCAATTAGTTATTTAAATATCTATAAATCTCCATGTCAAGAATTTTTAAATGGCCAGTAAAAAAATCTAAAAGTTTGGTAAGGGGGGAATTGTTTATATAAAATTCTGCAGCCAGTGTATTTGAGAAGATGAGTGTAGATAATTCCAGCAACCTGCCTGACACATCACAAGAATTCCCCCACACATGTGCTTGGAAGATATTCCCACCCATCCTTTAATTTTGAGGCGATGAGATAGCATCGTGTAACTTTAGTAAGTCAGAAAAATGCCTTTGATGAAAATTCTTGGACTTAAGTTCCATCATTTGTATTTAAAATAAAATGGCCTCTAAGGTCCTGCTTTCAGGATAGTTAGACCCACACGAGGTTCTTTCTTTCATAGAAAATATATCTTCTTCCAGACTATGTGAAAAGAGTAGAATAAATTATTTCCACTACAAATACGTTTATCTAAATCTACTGTTGTCTACACAGTGCCTTTCGTCTGTCACTGAGCTCCCAGTCTCCTGTTCTATGAAAGCCCTTCCCTTTGCCCTTCCTACCACTCAACAGGAACTTGTACCCTGCTGACTCGAATGATGACATCTTGTAGAAATCTGAGCACCTCACGGTGGATCCATGCATCAGTCGCTGAGGGACGCTGCCAACCTCTGTCACCGGAAGATTAAGACAACACATTTAAAGCTGCAAACATTGCCCTAACTAATTAGCAGTTTTGTTTCCATTATCGGGGCTGCAGGAGGACTCAGCCTAGCATCACCAAGCACTCTCCTAACATCATACATATGAGGTTAGAGCCTTTCGGCTCCTCAGCCCCAACAAAGAATCTCCAGTGGGAGGTCTTGCCCTTTAGATGATGTAAAGACAATGTGTAGTTTCGAGTATAAAGCTCATTGGTTTATGAGGCTTCAGAATCTTCCTCTGTAAGTGATAACAGTAAGATATAAAACTTTTAAAAACTTGAACACTCATTGGGAAGAATTCATAAAACTAAGGAATCCTTCAATGCTATTAATATACCAGTTACATAGGTAAGAAGTGGAAGAATCATTTACCAAATGAAATATTTTTACATTCTCCCCAAATGAGCTTTATAAGTGGGTCATTCAATTGTTCTGACACTATCATTTAGGTATTATCCTAATTGTAGGTGAATTTGAGGGTTTCTATTTTCCTCCTTCTATGTTCCTACTGAAGCAACATACCTACAAGAAGGTAAAATTAAGTGTCATTATCACCTGAGTGTTTTAGGTAGATTTGGTGTTTGCATCACCCTTGTAAGGCCTACAACATAATGAGAAACTTAGTTAAAAGGATAACATATTAACCAGGAAACTCTATCGGCTGCACTGACCAAAGTCATACACCAATCACTCACACTGCATTGGAACAGTCTGATTATCCATAAGCAATGAAAGTGTCTCCATAGAAACCAAGTATACAGTGGAATTCACTCGCGGTGAAGGATCTGCTTCAACAAAAAGACTTCAAGCCAAGATTTTGCTCTAACTCAGGTTTACACATCATCATACACTGATATCATTAGATATTACACCTTTGGAATGTCACAGTCCTGAAGATTACAAAAAGCTCTGCACATGGGGAGGGAGAGGGAGAAAAAAAAAAAAAAAAAGGTTTGGAAGAAAAGATTTGCATATGTAGTTATAAAAATACCAAAGCAGATTCCATGCTAAGCGCTGCCAAAAAGAGAATAATTACCATTGCCCATCAGCATGCAGCCTTGAAATTATATTCTCTTCTCCCGGCAGAAGCAGTCATCAGATTATCAAAATGAGGTTATCCTGACTAAACTCAAACAGTTCTTGTACGGAATAAGCACAATGCAATCAACAGACAAGCAGCGATTTCCCTCCCACACAAACTATAATCTTTTGTGAAATATATTTTTAATGAAGGATGCATAGCCCTCCTACATGTTTGGTTCTGCTCTCACACTCCTCCACATAAAAGCATACATACATTTTAAAGAGAAGGAGAAGAATTTTATCGCTTCTAATAACATCCCCTACAATGTAGGGCAAAAAAGGAACGCTAGCATCTGAACCCCCAAATGTATCTTTCTCATATAATGTTACTCTTACAAAAATAAAGCAAGTTACCAATGGCTCCTAGTATGCTGAAATAAGCACAAACAATGGATCTCACCGAAATTTTAATGATTTCTTTCTAATTAGATGCATTATGAAGGCTTAATTCATTCAACTACTAATGACTCAAAACCCATGAAATCGAATTTTAATCTTTCACCGATTTCATATTATAAATTGAGTCATACTGCTTATTCAAAAAGCAAGTTTTTGAAAGGTTTTTTTTTTTTCTAGGTGAGGTTTATAGTTTTCTTTTTCCTTCAATCAGCTAAATTTTAAATGTCTAACATATTGGACTGGAGAGCTGGATAGATTTTTACCATTAGGATAGCTAGTTGGAAATGAGGCCAGAAAAGTAATTATGTATGCCCACGCCCACTCAATGGAATTGTAAGAGGCAAAAAAGATACAGATAAAAATCTCTCCACTAGAGCTTATTTACCCCACAGAGCACCTGTTCCAGGGCACTAGGCTCTGGGATATATTTTTGAATTCGGTTCCTAGGAGGCAAGCCATTAAGAAATTAGTTACAGTGACAAGTAACCTTGATAATCTGTTACATCAAGGGGCTATGCCTTCCTTCTGGGAGGGGGGCAGGGGGCGTTGGTTAAAGCCAAATCAATAAATGTTATTTTTCCATAAAGAAATAATCTTAAAAGATCAGAAAACCAATTTTGCCTAAATGCTTAAATGATGTAATTGCTTTACTCTAATAGGAGTGTTTTAATTTTGTCTAATTGTCATTTAAAAAGCAAAATCATCACTGAAAAGACAGCCTGCAAAACACTGGCAAAGCAGAGTTTGTTTGACTCACAGGTGTACCTCGGCCCATCAGCATAGAACCTGGTCTGTTTTAACTTAGCCAGAGGTCAAGAACTACTGCAAACAAAGCAACATCAAGGGAAGACAGAGAGGAAGAGGCAAAAAAAAAAAAAAAAAGAGAGAGAGAGAGAGAAAAGAGGAAGAAAAGGAAGAGATGAGAAGACAGGACTTGGAAAAAAAAAGTTTAGGAGATGGATTTGCACATCGGAAGCGAATGGAGCTGCTGAAATGCTGGTTACTCAATCTCCATAGCCAGTTCAGGAGCCCCATGCTCACAGGTGTACAAAAGACATGGGGAATGAAAATCCATTTCCACACGTGTCTGCCAATGCCCGGTTCTACTCCGCAAAGCATGTGGATGTGAGGCGCAGGCTAACTTTCAGAATCACCTCCAAACATATCTAGATGAAAGACAGCACGGATTCCTGCTTATCACTACGAATGCCGGCACACCTTTCAATTCAAAGCCTCTGTTCTACACAGGATCATAATAGTCCAGGCTCCCGTGGATAAAACCTGGCTAGCTGATCTGAAAAAACAAAACCCCAACTCATTAATGGGAACTCAGTGCCTTCCCCCGCCAACCCCACAGAGTCCCTGGGTGTCTCCATGGCAAGGTTCTGACTGTCCGCTCTCTCAGGTTCCGGAAATGCACCTTTCCCCACACCCAGCCTCTCAGGGCTAAGGAACCAGCTGAGCCAGAATTGCCGCTGTTCACAAAAGGAATTCCCCCTCCCTTCCCCTCCTTCTCCCTCCCCTTTCTTCCTTGTCCCTCCTCCCATCATCCGCTGGTGAATAATATCACTCTGCTACCTGCCTGGATCAACACCGTGAGCCCCTGTCTTCAAGCATTCAGAGAATTTAACAGCCTGGAAATTCCTGTTGTCCGTTCGCTGAGGTCACAGATAAAACTAAACAACAGCCGTGGTTCCCATCAATCATAAGTCACTCACTGATAGAATGTATGGTAGGAGACCTGATGTAAGCAAGTAACCAGAGAAAATACCCACTGATGACGCATATCCAGGCATAAAAATAGTTACAGGGCCCTCAAAGGGATTATTCAACAGCCTACATTTAGACTTTCTTACAAGAGACCTGAAGTCAACGTGCAGCAGTTAAATGGCTGGGGAGAGTTGAAGCTTTCTTTAAGCTTCCTCAACAGACATAACCACAAATAGCTGGTTGAAATAAGCGCCTGCAATAACAAGCTGTTTAGTAAATTTTAACACAACTTTATAAGCATTAAACCGCACCGCCAACTATCTTATAAAATGCCACGTAACCCTCTCTGTTATTCATGTTCTCCTTCATACAACAATTCCTCTTTTTCAAAGCAAGCTCCCCGGACATTAATACTTAATTGGTCCAAAGAAAGATCATATCCACTGCCTTCCAAATAAATGTGAGAAAAATAACATAAATTGCAGTTCTGCATTTATATCCTTTTAAAACACGCTTTTAAGTAGAGCTAAGCTTAATTATAAGTTTCAGCAACGAAACTGAGGTTTTGCATACCATATTTGCAATTATATTTTTCCTGAATTGATCATTTATAGAAACACCTATTACGGTATTGTACACATAGTAGGCATTATTACTGTCTGCCAAGTAAGTGAATGAATAAATGAATCAGTCAATGAAATGTTACGTACAAATATTTTAACTGCGTGACAAGTAAGATGGTAACTAAGACTGAAATCCTGGCTTTTTATTTTATGAGGAGGAAGCTAACTTTTTACATGTGCAACAATTTTAATAGTTTTCAAGTCATCTGTTCTCTTTTTCCTCCCACTCGAACATATGCACAGTTACCCCACATAGAAAGGGCTTTCACATGGCTTTCCTATTAGAAAATACTGGATTTTTACACATTTTAATATCTGAATATATAAAAATGTTCCCTTCCCAATTTCCTTTAAGCAAATGTGCTGACACAAGGAACAATCAAGGCAACTGTCAATGACAGAACCCAAAATGCTGCCTTCGACCTTGCATACCGCACTTGTTAGCCTTAATTACCGCTCCTTTCCTAAGAGTGGACAGATTTGCATTGTTACCCAGTTAACTACTAGCTGCAGAACATTTCTCTGTGATAGAATTTATCTCAGTGCTTAATGATATTAACTCTCCTGCTCACACAATTGGCAAACACCTATTAGCAACATTGCTACAACTTTTGACAAATGTAAGGGCTTTATTCTAGAGGGTAGTTTTCCGGCAACAGTAACCAGATGACATTTTTCTTCCTATATTGGTAGGTTCTACATCACTTTCCTCAAGTATGATAACACTGCTATAAATACAAGTGAAAATTATTTTTAGTACTAAGATTTCGCAAAGCATTCACGTTTCTCTCCTGTGCATATGTGTCAACAGTATGTGGCCTAGTTTAAGGAATCGGAAATGTTCACTAGTGCCCTCTAGTTGAGCACGGCTAAGGCAATTTTCAAGGAACACATGTGCATCTACATCACCCACTGGCAAAAACTGCAAAGTTCCTAACCAGCAACAGTTCAGCAATTAATTACTCACATAAAACGTGAGATAGTAAAACAAATTCAATCTAGGGTCTATTTTCTTTCATAAGGCTTCATTATTCAACTTTTGAAAGTGAATAAAGAAAAAAATTTAAAACGGGGAAAAAATCAAAAAGACAAGATAAGGAGGCATATTTGTATTTGCTGAAGAAGAGGGAATGTACTTAACTGATTCAGAGACCAAAAATGTTTCCTGAATTTCACAGAAGCTCATGTTTTTAAATAGCTCAAAAACTAGACAAGGCACCCAGAAATAATCAGGTTTCACCGCACATGATGCATTTGACAGCCCTCCGTCATGGTGATTCATGCTGCTCAAGTCTGAATTGAGGATCCTCAGATAATTTCAAAACAAAGCCAATCTCCAAAGCAGGCACTGTTTCAAATTGCACAGACATAACCTATCAATCCAGAGATCACAGATTGAGTTCCATAAGAAATTATTTCCATCAGCACTCCTGGTTTCAGTAATTCCACACCTATTAAAATTTATTATCAGCAGCACAACTAATATTTTTTAAAGAAAATAGAACTTCCTTACCCTAGAGTAAAATCTATGCTATTATTATAATTAGTTAAATCTGTAACATTATTTTCTGCTGCAATGAAGAAGTTAAACAAACCACTGCTTAAGATTAAGAAATGGCAGGGGCACCTGGGTGGCTCAATAGGTTACGTGTCGGACTCTAGATTTTGGCTCAGGTCATGATCTCACGGTTCATGAGTTCAAGCCCCGAATCAGACTCTGTGACCACAGTGTGGAGCCTACTTGGAATTCTCTCTCTCTGCCCCTCCCCAGCTTGCACATGCACACTCTCTCTCTCTCAAAGTACATAAACTTATCTCTGCCCCTCCCCAGCTTGTGCTTTCTCTCTCTCTCTTCCCCCCCCCCAAAGTAAATAAATAAACTTAAAAAAGATTAAGAAATGTCAAAAACTATGTGAAGGAGCACTTCCTAACTTTTATCTTTTTGAAATATCCAAGAACACAATCAATCACCCGGTCACTAAATTAAGACCAGATTATTTACTTATCTGGATAGAACTGGGGAAGGGGGTGGATATACTGAAGATAATATAGCAAAAAATCTGCTTTTTCAACACTAGGCTCTCTAGAAGCCATATTTATATCCACCCTCTATGTCACTAATAGAATCCCATAATAATAAATCTTCTTTACATGCTGTGACTCTGTAAAAAATGGGAAAATACATCCCTCGTTCATAGCCTGGGCAGCCTAGGACACACCCAACACATTCAGACTGTAAGGTTAGTTCTCCCTTTTAGTCTCAGCATTAAGGCAGGATTCTGTTTTATTTTCAATTTATTTAATCACATACTTAAAATGTCTCAGTGTTTAACAGTGGCCTTTCCCAGTTGGCAAATATGATTGCTTTCTGGACATTTTATGGACTCATGGTCAGTCAAGTCATTGTCCCCACCCTTTCCCACATCACAATGCATCTCCATGAGCGCATGTGAGCACACGCACACGTACACACACGTACACACATACAACATTTTCCTCACACTTAATCTCCTTTGATGAGGCCAAACATTCACCAAACATCGAAGGCAAACATGTAAGAGTCATCTTTAACTTCTTGCCCTCAGCTCTAATCATCAAAGCCTGACAATGTTACCAAGTTACCCCCCTCTCCCTTGTCTGCCTCTAACTTTACCACCATGACTTCAGTCTTAGCCTTCAACATCCCTTCCCCTAGGGTAAATACAATAACTATCCCAGAAAATGCTCTACAGTACCAAGAGTAACTTTTATAAAACATAAATCTGACCGTGGCATTCCTCAGATTAAGCCCTTCAATGACTCCTGGTTGCATCAGAGACCACCCTACCCCATCATAATTATTTGTTATGTGTCTGAACTCTATTTGGTTTGGAGCTGCTTGAGATCAGAGGCTGTGCTGTGCTGGCTGTTTCATCTCCAGCTCCCAGCAGAGCGGCCGCCCGCACATCTGCTGAACTGAAGTGGACTGAATGGTAGGACAACACACTGACAATTTTAACTGCTGATGTAGTCAACTAGACCACATAGAGAGACAGCATGGCAGACCAGTGGGTTCAACCCAGAGCCAGCTCAGGCAATTACATAATCTCTTTAAACCTTAGGTTCCCAACCTAAGGCCTCAGGCCAAAACAGAGTAACATACATTATGCACCTATGACAACAGCTGGCGCTTATTGAGAAGGTGCTCAATAAATGATACCTATAATTATGTATTAAGTAGAAATGTATAGCAGAATAATTTCACTTCCAATAATCAACTATACATACACACATGCATCAGACAGCAAAATTATCTGTTTCAGTGCTATTGACTGGATACACATCCATATATCTGTGCTATGCAGCACCATATGGGTAGCCAGTAACCATATGTGGCTGGTGTGACTGAGGAGCTGATTTTTTAATCTTAATTAATTTAAATGTAAATAGCCCCATGAGATCTGGGGACCACCTTATTGGACAGTGAAGATTTATTTCCACTCTAACATCAGTGTTTCCCCCTTTAGGTGCTGTCTCCTCTCCTCCCACTCAAATCCGTTTTTTTGCAAGGGTCAAGTGTCAGGGTCAATACTTCTCCTCCTGTTAAAAAAAATCAGACCTAAAACAAGTAACTCCATCCAAAAAGATGTAGTCCTGAAGTATGAGAAGATCATATGGCAGAGTTCCACACAGAGTATTCAGTTGAGTGAATGACTGTGTTAATGAAAGAAACGAATGAAGATACGCTCCAGGGAATGGAGCCCCCAACACAACACAGCAAGGAAGATTACAGTGGCAAGTGCACAGGATCTGGAGGCCCAAGACCTTGTTCCAAATCCCAGCTCTGCCATTCATGTTCCACGAGGTCTGGGAAAAACCTCTGGCCTCCTATCTGTCAAATAAAGGTAATATTCATTGCAACTCACAAATAACTATAATAATCAAATGCGATAAGTCAGACATACAAATAGTATGTGCAAATGGTATAACTGAGAAAGCTGTAGAGATAACATTTAAATCTGTACCTTCTATATTATCACAGTACATACTGTCCTATAAATATAAGGTGCACTATACATATGTCTTGACAATTTGGGTAAATGTCTATAGGGAGAGACTAATAATTTCAAGAATGATTACACTTCCACTTGTACTATAATAAAAGGATTCATTAATTCATTGTAATCATAGCCATAGTATATAGTCGACCGGACACCAAGATCAGACAATATTGAAGTCTGCTTTTGAATATACGACCTGTCTCCTTTATTATACCATACATGCTACATGGACAGGGTCTGCAGCCTTATTTGGTAATAAGTGTTCACTTCTGCTCTGCACTCTCACCTTCTTAAACTCATCCTCTGGACAGCTCAAGACAGGTCAATAATTCTATTACTCCCACGATTTGGAAAGGCAAAGAAATAATACAGTTAGTAGGCAAAACTCTCAGGTTAGTAACTCTGTCTAGAGTTCTCGCCATTAATCTCCAGGCAATTTCATGGTGTTTCACATTTCCAAAAAAGAATCCATATTTGTGTTCATGTGCTCCCACGGGAAGAATTTTAACTAAATATTAGGTATCACACAAGTACCTATTATTAGGTACTATAATAATATAGAAGGTAGAGATTTAAATGCTATCTGTATAACTTTTGCAGTTACATTTGCACTATTACGTGTATATATATAATTTTATATTGGTTAATATTAATATATAATTTAATAGTTTAAAAAAAGTGTTTCTACCTGCACTCACTTCGCAGATCCTTATAATCCCTTGCAAAGAAGGTAAGTATCAGGTGGTATGATCCTCATTTCTGGGTAAGGAAAGAAGGGCTTGGAGAGTCCCTGACTCTGGACCATGCCTCTGCAGTATACTGGACAGCAATGAAGTGGGTACTTGGGCCGTGGGTCCACATGTATTGCCAACTAGCTGAGTAACTTCAGGTAAGTCACCCAACCTCTCTGGACCTCACAGAATGTGAGTCTCTCACAGATACATCCTCGCTGTTAAAATGCTATCATTCTGCAACTCGGCTCCTTCAGGAACACTGCTGAGACAAGGTTCCAGATAGTCTAAGTCCTTGCTGATTCTCTATCCCCTCTCATACATCGTACTGCCTCTTCAGATATCTCACTGCTTTTTCACAGTTGAACAAATTGGACCTAATTAAGGAGTTCATTCCATTTGTTTGTTGGTTTATCTTTAGAGAGCATTAGGCCCTGCTTATTCTCTGATTGCCTGGCTTATGTACAGCCAGTAAAAACATTCTTCTACCAAAAAGGCTAGCAAGACAGACGTGTGTAGGTACAAGGGGTCCCGGGAAAAAGTGTGTGTCCTCCTGTGACTCCCTCACATCACTGCCACGCTTTCACTTTGGGAATGGAAGGTGGGTGCTTGTTTCGCTGGCCTTTAATATCTTTTTCATTTTTGTTTTTCAGAGCAACAGCACTAAACCCAAGGCTGATAGGAAGACAGGTTCCAGCATCCGGGCCCCGGGACAGGGTCACAATTACTTTAAAGCAATTTAAGTGGCCCCGCAAGAAACTTTCTACCATGGGCAGAAGGCAAGTCCAGAAGCCGTAATGGCTGAGGGGGCCTGACTAACGGTGGCTCTCGGGTACCCATGTCCACAGACCCCCTCTGCTGGCACAGATAAAGCTCTTCCTACATCTCTGCTGAGGCAGGTGCCAGAGAAATAAGCAACCTGACCCCCTGAAGAGTCTTTGGAGCCTGGCAGTAACCTGAGCTGCTCTGGGTTATTTTTGCTGAGAGCTGGTGGTTCTTAAAGGGACTGTGTTCTAAGTGCACACGTCCGGACACGGAATGCCAACCAGTGAAAAGACCAATGTGACGAACCTATCTTAATCAAACATTGTTTATCGAAAGGCTGTAACAAATCAGTGAGAAGACATGTGAGCAATATTTTAAAGGGATCAATCGTAATATGCTGTGATACAACATCATTGGTTTAAAAAAATGGTAATGCTGATTAACCCAAAACCGCATTGGTTCCAAATGTAACAAGAAAGCAGGCATTCCCCAAGTCTCTGTCCTCAGTGCTGGACTGCCACTCAAGTCTGGGAGCAGAGACTGGAGAGGGAGATGGTTGCCGACACTGTGCCTTGACAGTTATCACCCTGTTTCAATGCTCGCTGTGCCCTTACGAGTATAATAATCGTAGGAAAAAGAAAGTGGAGCTCGGCGAGCCTTCATCACTCACTCAGAAGTTACATAATGGCTGATTGCGGGCCCCTTCCACCTTCTACCTGAAAGGCGAAGATTCCGAAAGCGAACACCCCATTCAAAAACAACTCTCGAGAAACAACTAGTCCTTTCATTCCTTGCCCCACATCCCCAAACTGGCCCAGGAAGAACAAGAATAATCCAGTAACTAGGAAAGGGGGATCTGGAGTCACAAGCACCCAGATTTGTAAACCTAGTCCACCGCAAATTCGCCAGGTGATCTTGGTCAAGTCAGTTACAGTTCCCGAGCCTCAGTGGCAGTAACAGCAACACCGACATCATCAGGCTGTTTGGGAGATTAAATAAGATCATCGTGCGTGTATTGTACGTGGAAGGCTGCCTACACATGGAGCCCTTCAGGTAAACAGTTGCTATTATTAGTTGTATTAGTATTCCTATTCGGCAAGTGTGTAATTCAAGTTGCCTTGATATTTGGCAATGTCTAATCATAAGAAAAAGAATGTATCAGCTGGTTGTTGGGCAGGTACTTTACAGACATGATCTCCAGTGCTCACAAAGTTTGCCAGGCAAGTAATTCTACTCCCCTTTGCACATGAGGGACATGAGGCTCACAGAGGTAGCGTAACTTGCCCGAGTTACGAGTAAGTGACAGAGCAGGGATTTTAACTCAGTTCTGACTTCAAAGCCTGTATTCCTTTCACTCAGTTGAGATATAGTCAGGGAACAGCATGGAGAGTAGAGGGAAGAACTCTCAGGAATAAGAACCTGTTCCTCAGACCAGTCACATAACCTCTCAACCAGTTTCCCCTTCCTGATATGAATGTTTTTGTTGTTTGGTCTTATCACTGCAGCAAGGTACCCATCCAGTGTCGATCTACAGGTAATTCTACAGAGAATAATAAAGTTTTTTGTAAACCTATTAAAACTATATTAAGTGTTCATTTCTGAGCCACAAATCTTTATAAATTCATAAGCCCCATACAATATAAATCATGAAAAAAACACACAAATGCTTAACATTTTACAGTTCACGAAGCATTTTCACAAACATTAGCTCATGTAATCAACCTACTCGGCAAGGTGGCTATGTGCCTGGTTCTCAAGTAAAGAAACTGAGGCACAGGTTAAACTAATTGCCTACAGTCACATAATCAAGAAATAGTAGGGTCAACACGTGAATATCCAGGTTTCCTGATATCATATCTATGTTCCATCCATTATGCTATATCTGTCTCTAGAAAAATACCAGCCTCTTTTCGTGTGTGATCTGTCATGCTTAGAAATATATCAAGGTATGATCTCCTATTAGCATTCCTTTCTGTCCTTCATGCACTATATTCTACTAATGCTCAGAAATACAGTTTCAATTAACTGCTATGCTATTTCTTAATATAGCATAATATCTACCCAAGAAAACCAACTCCAGGGGAACTTCCCAAAGCTTGAGTGTCTGGGGGATGGGTCACGTCTCACTTGTCGCTATAGAGCCTGGAGCATCTTACTGCATTTAGTAGGAGGTATTCAATGATTTAATTTAAATAAGGCTCAAGAGTACTATAACTTTATAAAAGCATATATATGTCCAAATTTTGAATAACGTTTTGTTTTTAATTTGGGAACTTTTAACAAAAAACTTGGCAATACAAGTTATGTTTTGGGATAACAGCAATTATTTTTTAAATATAATTTATTGTCAGATTGGCTTCCATACAATACCCAGTGCTCATCCCAACAAGGGCCCTCCTCAATGCCCATCACCCCACTTTCCCCTCTCCCCCACCCCCATAAACCCTCAGTTTGTTCTCTGTATTTACGAGTCTCTTATGGTTTGCCTCCCTCCCTCTCTGTTTGTAACCTTTTCCCCCCTTCCCCTCCCCCATGGTCTTCTGTTAAGTTTCTCAAGATCCACATATGAGTGAAAACATATGGTATCTGTCTTTCTCTGCCTGACTTATTTCACTTAGCGTAATACCCTCCAGTTCCATCCACATTGCTGCAAATGGCCAGATTTCATTCTTTCTCATTGCCAAGTAGTATTCCATTAGGGATAACAGTAATTAAATATCTACAATGTGCCTCATACTGTTCCAAGTGCTTAAAATTATTAACTTATCATTTTATTTATTCCTGGCAAATATTCTGTGGGTAAGCACTAGTATTATTTCTCTTTCCCAGATGAGGAAACTGAGTCACATTAACTTTTCCAAGGGTATAGAGCTGTTAGTGGCGTAGCAATAATTTGAACCCAGGCCCTCTGGCATCTAGAGTTGAGACCTCACTTAATCTTACAACACTTAATCTTTACTACTGCTGCCGGAGGCAGCAGTAGTAAATCGTCTTGAAGACTGAAGGTTGTCTTGATAATTCCCTCGCATCATCTGATATTCCGGAGAAAAACAAAATTATCCAACTTAATTGTTTATATTAACAGTCCTGTTCCATAACCAAAACGTATCACAAGTAGTATACCCATCACATCACAGTTTAGAAGGTTGTTGGAAAAATGCAACTTATAGCTACATTTTCATTTTAATATGTGTAGTTTGAATGTATAGCCAATTTAGTTCTTCATGGGTTGTTGTGGGTTTTGTTTTGTTTTCTTTTATTTTGAGAGAGACAGAGACAGCACGAGTGGGGAGGGCAGAGAGAAAGGAGAGAGAAAGAATCCCAAGCAGGCTCCATGCTGCCACTGCAGAGTCCAATGCTGGGCTCGAACCCATGAAGCCGTGAGATCGTGACCTGAGCCGAAACCAAGAGTCTGAGCTTAACCGACTGAGCCACCCAGGCGCCCTCTTTGTGGAGTTTTGATATTTTTTGCATACAATCTTGCATACTTCACACGGTTTTTCACTTGTAATCTTAAAATGGCTATGATTCTATCTAGCATCCTTTGAAATTTGCCCCTTAAAACAGAGATTCGTAGAGAGATTACTTCAGAACTTAAAGTCTTATCTCTTTTCTTGACTTTACCCATCTTATTTTTCCCTTTTCTTCTTTTCTATTTTCCCTTCCTTTGTGTTTATTTTATTGCTTTGTCACAATGACTGAGGCTGGTGCCAGCAGTAATCTTCCAACGCTAGAAGTTTCTCAAGTTGAGTCCATAAACAACCCCATACATCACTCGCTCCAGGAATGAGCCCCCAAATCTACTCTCAGCAAGTTGCCCAGGTGAGCTCTATACATTCTGGGATAAATCACAGGATTTTCGATCTGCCGTTTCCCACAAGCCATTCTTCTACTGGAGGCTTTTCTTTTTAGCAATACCTATGTGCCAGTTTTATGAAGATGTAAAGCTCACTCTCTAGACTTCAGCTGAGTGTCACACAATATGCAGTTTATGTACTGAATTTAAAGCAAAGATTTTAGCACACTCTATTATTTATTTCAGTGTGTAGCAATGAGGAGACAAGTGACTGTTGGATCAAATGAGGACTCCAAGTGGATCAAATGAGGGCCACAAATATAAGTGCTTGAAGGGACATGCCCCATCTGTGTCAGCTGAGGTTGCTGATGTAACAGATGTTTATTTTCAGCAGTTTATTTTAGTGTAAAACCTGACCCTTTGGGTCTCTGTATTTATCCTATATTGTCTAAAACCAACCTTACTGAACCATCTAGGAACCAATGGCCGACCCAGAAATAAAAGGTACAGCATAGGAAATAAGAAAAACAAACAAACAGCGGCGGAGAAAAACACTCACATGAAACTTCTTCAGAAGTCTTCATTTCATGGGACATATGTATTAACTAACAACGCAGGAGATAAGCTAAAACTTAAAACGTGACCTCTTTTAAGAGGTGCTTTGCTTAAGTGTTTGATCATTTTCCACAAAACCTCACAGGGAAATCTGATCTATTTGGGTCAATACGACAGGCTGCTCCAGTCAATCTTGTCACATCCCCTAGCCTGTCCCATTCACATTCTATTGTTTTTCAGCCTCACAGAAACAGCCGGTTCCTCAACGGAACCACTTCACCTTTCTTGCCAGCATCTCCACTCATTTGTCACCTTGTCCTTCACGATACCCGCCCTAAAATGGATCACAACTTCAAATCACTGCCCCTTCCCCCTCCTCCCCCTGTTCAGAGCGGCTGAGGAGAATCCATCATGGAGACAGAGCTACTCCTGCTGACCCCTCTGAAGGGTAGCGTCTTCACCTCCTAACGCTCTAGTCAGTTCGCTCTTCCTCCAGAGACAACTCTGAATGTTCCCCCATTTTCTTCAATATTATCCAAATTTCCCAGAGAAATAACTCGGCCTTCTCACACACAAAAATAAATAATAAAATAACCAGGGTTTCAAGGGAAAATGTCCTCAACATACAGTTTCTACCCATAAACTCAGTAGCACACCTCTGTACCCGACCCTCCTTTTGCCCCAACCCGTCCTTCCTAGAGCTCAGAGCACTTTGACCGTTCCAGGATTCTGCTCAATCAATCATCATCTTGCCTTTATACCAGCTACCTTTCCCTCTCCAGTGCCTCTATACTGTCAGCACAGATAAAAAGGTTCACAGCTATATAAAAATGTCCTCTGGGTCCCACATCTGAATCTGTTTATCATCTCACTCCTCTTAAGCACAGCCAAGCTTTTTTTTTTTTTTTTTTTTTTTTTTACATTTTATTTATTTTTGACAGAGAGAGACAGAGCACAAGTGGGGGAAGGGCACAGAGGGAGGGAGTCAGGCAGAGAACCCAATAGCCAAAATACATAAAAAGGGACTCAGCTTCATTACTCATCAGAGAAATGAAAATTAAAACTAGAAGGCTAAACCACTAAATAACCACCAGGATGGCAAAAGTGAGGAAGATAAGAATACCACAGCAGAGTGGAGCGATTGGGACCTTCAGGCATTGTAGGAGGGAACAGAAATTGGTACATCCACTTAGAAGTGCGTGGCAGTTAAATCTTCACGTCAAATATAGGCAAGCCCTAGGATCCAGCAACCCCACCGCTAGGTATACACTGGACAGATATGTACTAAAGTATTCATAGAAACATTATTTGTCACTGCCGAAAGCAAAACCCAAATCCATCAATGGTAGAATGAATAAATGTGTAGTATATTCATACCATGAAATACCATACAATAACGAGAATGATTGTTACATGCAAGAACGTGAATAAAGCTCACTAACACATCATTCAGTGAAAGAAGTCAGACACAGAAGAGAATATAGCATATGACTCCACACACATAAAGTACAAGAACAGGTAAAACCCATGTGTGTTAACAGTAGCTATGCTCAGGGTCTACTGTGACTGGAAAAGGGCAGAAGTAGTCTCTTGGAATGCTGATAGTGTTGTGTTTAGTGATTTAGTCTTTCCTTTGTGGAAGTGCATTCAATTGTGTAGGTACTTTTCTGAATATATATTATATTACACAACTTTTTAAACTTAAATATATTGATTTTCCTGATCCTTTTCTTATTCGAACATTCTTGACTCCCTTCTCTGTGTAACCTTTATACATTCCAAGATCCTTCAGGCCAGAGACCTTGCATTCTCTAGCTCTTGCACAGAACTTAGAACCCACAGGCTCTCAACCAGTAATTCTGGACAACTGAATGAGCAGCTCCACTGATAAATTCTTTTATATGCTCTTGAGTTTAAAGTTGGCATTTTCAGTCTCTCTCCTGGGCTCCAGGCCTCGAGATCTGCCTACAGAACACTGCAGTGATAATAATCTGCCATGTTTTGAGAACTGGCTTTGAGTCAGGAGCTTTACACAGATTATCTCCTTTACCGCTCACCAACAGCCTGCAAGCTAATAATTATTACCCCTACTTCACAGACCAAGAAACCAAGAATCCCAGAGGTTAAGTAACTTACTTAAAAATATACAGGTGATTAATTGGAGAAGCAAAGTTGAAATTCAGGTCTTTTGCTTAACCCACTGAGCCACCCAGGTGCCCCTAAGTTTATTTATTTATTTTTGAGACAGAAAGAGAGAGAGAGAGAGAGAATGTGGGAGGGGCAGAGACAGAGGGAGAGAGAGAAACCCAAGCAGGTTCTACAGTGCCAGCGCAAAGCCCAACAAGGGGCTCAAACTCACAAACTGCAAGATCATGACCTGAGCCGAAATCAAGAGTTGGACACTTAACAGACTGAGCCACCCAGGCATCCCTGTGTTTTATTCTTTTAAAGACTACTGTAACTGCCTGCAAGCCATACCTCCCAATCCAAGTTTGGATCCCTCTAATTCACTCTCACCATGCTACGTGAGAGTCTTTGTAAAATGCAAATCTGAACATGTATCTCCTTCTTGCCTAAGTTCCAACATACTAGCATGGCATATGCTCCTTGACCTGGTCCCCGCCAAGTATTCCAGATCCTTCCCTTGTGACCTCCACTCCTTCTGTCCCCATACCCTGTCATCCAGTCATATGAAGATTTACTGCCCACAAAACACCCTGCCATTTTCACGTCTTTAAGCTTCTGCCTGCCACTGTCTATCTTCCTGGAATGCCTTTCCTTGAACTGTCTACCAGGCAAACTCCTACTCATCTTGCGAGATGCAACTCAAGCATTTATGTCTGTCAAGACCCTCAAGCAGAGATGATTGCGTCCCTTTTACGTCACAGCTAGGCTTTGTGCATCCTTCTCTTACAGTCCATTTCACAACATACTGCAATATTTTGCAATCTGCACTTCACTTCTAGGATATTAGCTCTTCAGAGACAGGCACATGCCTGTTCTTTTTTGCATGCTCAGGCCAGCATACAAATAGTAAGTCAAAAATAGTCAAATAAGTTAATTAATAAATGAAATCAGTGGTACATGCATATGATATTGTGATTTACAAGAAATACATATTTGGTCACTCAGATGATCAAAATATGTTTCTCATAAACATTGGGTCTTAGTCCAGTTCCTTGCTCACAGCCCCCAAAACCCTTGGAACTTCCTAAGTACTGAGAGTGATAAAGGTGTCTTTTGTTATGTTAATGAGGTGACTTATGGAAAGCAGCTAAGGATGGGGGATGGTTGTAAATGGAGCCATTAAATGGTTGGAACTTTCTGTCCCACTCCCTGTCCTCCAGGGAGGGGAGAGGGCCTGGAAGTTGAACCAATTACCAAGGGCCAGTGGCTTAGTCAATCATGACTAGGCAATGAAACGGCTATAAAACCCCAAAAGGACTGGGTCTGGTGAGCGTTCAGGTTGGTGAACACGTACAGATTGGAAAGAGTGGCGTGCCCTTTCCCGAGACCTTGCCCTATATGTCTCTTCATCTGGCTGTTGATTTGTATCCTTTATCATAGCCTTTAATAAACAGGTAAATGAGTGCTTCCCTGATTTTGTGAGCCACTCTAGCAAATTACAAGAACCTAAGGAGAAGGTCATTGGAACCGCTGATCTGTAGTTAGTGGGTCAGAAGCACAGGTAACAAGCTGGGCTCATGACTGACATCTGAAGTGGGGGATGGAAGGTAGTCTGAGAGAAATTAAACCCTCACTCTGTGGAATCCGATGCTATCTCCAGGTAAATAGTGTCAGAATTGAGTTGGCTTCCTAGACATCAGTAGGACACCGAGAATTGCTGGGTGTTGAGTGTGAGGGACTCTCCTCCATGTTGGAAGTAACCTCAAATGAGTGGGTATATATCATCTTAGTTGCAGAACATTTATTTTCAAAAGTCAAGCCGAACAGACTGTTCCAAGCAGAAACAATGGAGGAAGTAGATCATCTCTTTGTGTGAAGAAATGATGAGTGTAGCCCAATGTGTAAGCTGAAAACAACATCTAGGTGTTGTATAAGTGTCCCCAGTGACATAAGATTTTCAGGCCACTCGTCAAGTATTTTCCTCCTACCACCACCAGAGACATCTATGATGCTGGGCAGGGATTATGTGTGGGAGTAAAAGAAAAAGGGTAAAGATCTCTATTGAAGAAGATATTTCTTGGATCTGTAATCCCTGAACCTAGTGCAGATAACCATCCATAGTCAACCTCAAGTTTTAGGTGATACAAAAATGCTCAAAGATTTCTTAGAAATTATCCACAGACCTAACCTGGATAGAGCAGAACATTTGATTTATCCCCTGGATCAGCGAAATTGGAACACAGCCAAAAAAAAAAAAAGAAAAAAGAAAAAAAACATTTTTCAGATTGATCTTTCAAAAATGCAGGACAGGAACACGGATATACAGTGAAGAGTCAAGTGGTGAGGTTCTCTCTTCAACGTGAACACGCCAAGCAAAGGACTGTGGGAGTGATGGGGAGAAGCATAGCTGTGAAGTACCGATGAGAGAAGAAACTTGGAAGTTTCCGAGTTTAGCCAGAGGCCACGTAATTGTGGGCAGGAATACTTAATTCTCCAATCACTCCACACCACCCCAGGTCCCTAAGTGAAAGGCAGGACACCAGATGACCGACAGAAAGCACTCTTTCCCACAGAGGAGGCAACTGATTACAGCTTTCCTGAGCCCCCACTCTACACGAAGGCTACAATTTTCAGGCTCTCCCTACAAGAAGACTGTGGAAAGAAGCAGCCAACACCCGTAGAGGCACACAGAAAAGCAATAACTATGTTGACATTCCAAAAAGAGAAAGGGGGAAGAGCACTTTCCTCACAGAAGCATTGTTTAATTGCCTTCCCCAGCTTCCTTTCTGGAGAGAAGGGAGGTGGGTGATGGCAGCTAGATCATGCAAAAAAGACCAGAGGGCAGCTGACATGAACTCCTATCTGGCCTCCTTGCACAAAGGCCTTATTATAACACACACATAAAAATGCGTGGGCAAGACTTGGAGGGCTGGTCCCCGCACTGCCCCCCAAACTCACTCCCAACTCTGCACTTTGAATACACTGGTGTATACACACCCTCTGACAGAATAGGTTCGTCATGTTGCCATGGAGCTGAAACCCCTGTAGTTCAGACCGCAGGATCACACTGCTTTTGTACTTCCAACAGCAGAGGTAAGAATCACTGCGTAGTATTAATTCCACTTGGATTTCAGATTTTCAGTTGCTGGTCTTCGTGTTCGTGCGAACTCTTTTTTTTTTTTTTTTTTTTTTTTTTTTTTTAACTCACTCGTTGTAAGATGACCACAATGGAAGCTGCTGGCAAACTGATTCTTGTTTTTGTAAAATCAGTATGCAGAAACTCGAGCGCATGTGTGATCTGTGAGCTTCCTCTCCTGGGGCCCCTCCCATCTAACAGAGGCTGTGACCTGATCACATCTTACGGGAGTCTTTGAGAAATGCAAAACATACACTGAGCTATAGTTAGCAAATATTCCATGGAACAAACAACCAGTAGCTATTTTCTCTGACATGATCAATCTGATATAAATCTTAACATTGCTTATACTCCGATCAGTACTTTTTCAAGTAGGCCTCAACAACCAACATTATATCTGTAAGACTTTTGCAAAGATAGACGTACTTCTGCAACTACCTCTTAGGTTTCATTTCAAAGCTCAGCTATTACATCATCATTTAAAAATCAAATAAAAGAATCTTAAAAAGGACCTAAACAAGGAACACAACGTGATTTCCTAACACAACCTCAACATTTATTGCCACCCCGCCTTTTGGGATTTTGCTTCTCGTAAGGGAATGATGATTTGACTCAGACAAAATCAAGTGCAAAGGAGCTGAAGAAAAGGACTTTGACTTCCTGCCTGGAAACCCGCTCCCGCTCCCAGTCACACATTCTCATGACCTTGAGTCTCAATTTCTCAGGTAAATTCGCCAATCTGCCGACAAGAAGTTTTATATGACAACTTCCCCTCCTCCGGCGCATACGTTAAAATTTCGACTATAAAAATGACCTTAAGTGCTAACCAGAGCAGCAAAACTGAATCCTGTGGCTTGAAGGATGAGAGTGTAAACACGCAGAGGACAGGAGAAGCCAAAGAGGTGGGTAAAGCATGCTATACCCAGGCTAAGCAAAATACAATGCAGAAACTTGAAAATTTTTATGTTTTTATGAGCAACAAAATAAAAAGTGACGGCACTGGACGGTAATGCAAAGAATAAAATAAATATCCATGCATCCATCCATCCATACATACATTTAAGTGTGGGCCGACTTCCAAAGAACAGAACTTGGAAAGAGAAAAGTGATAACTTCACAGTGGAAGAACCTGGCAGACTCTCCCTTAACCAAGGGATCAAGCTTAACACCACCAGTGATCAGTTACGTGGACAGGACATACTTGAAAATATAATGCAGTGGGAGGGGCACCTCACCTCTGCAGTTTTCCTCAGAACCCACACATCTGTCTACAAAATTCCTGGCCTACACCTTTCAAAAATGTCCATCCCTCCCAGAAAGGGGGCAGTATGTCATGATATGCTATGTTATTACATATCATATTATATTTTGTGTTATATTAAATATTCTCAAAGCGAGTAGCCAATTAATACTAAATTAACTTTGTGGGAAAACCAGATGATTCTTCAAAACTGTTAATCAAACACTCAGGCAGAACAGCCTTTTTAGGTAATAATTTTGCTTACAGAGTAATTTTTTATTTTTTTTTTAATTTTGATGCTTCCAACACACATCAGAATGACATCTCCAAATGCTGTAGACTTTAGTTTTTTTCTTACCACAAATAGTATGCATATTTTCACCCTGACTAGCAACAATGTGCCTGTTACTGATGATTCTGGTAATTATTTAAATAGGCTCACTCTGTATCTATTTCAACGGCACAACGATGACAACAGTTCAATGTTAGCCTGTTACAGGACCTCGTGAGCACCCTAGCCAGACGCCCCATGCTGCTCCTGGATAGGCATTCCCCAGCCTCTTGGCTGAGTGACAGGAACCACAACAGCCCACAAGGCGGGTGGAGAACCGATGAATAAAATGATAAATATTTGTGATGAAACAGGATGTTGGGAGGGGGCGGGGGGGGGGCAGAATATTTCAACTACTGAACTACTGAAGCTACTTTGGAACATGAACAGGATTCCCTTGTTGTAAAACTGGGAGCAGTAAACAGATAGAGCCAGTGTTTTCTCCTTCTTTGTAAATAATTTATAGAACTACTACTGTACCATAAAGCACCCAGGCACAGAACTTAAGATTTGGGGCCACGGAACCATAAGCACTATAGCCCCCTGTGATCATTCATGGAAGACAAAATCAAGCAATGATGGGAAAATAGAATTTTTTCAGGTCAGAGAAGACAACACTTTCAACAGATCTGCCTTTGCTGCTGATTGAATGTATAATTTAAATGACTCTTTGCTGAGTTGAACCTCTTCCCTACGCCACTTCCTAACAATGACAATAATAATTTACAGGCTTAGGAGTTTTCTTGTCAAGAGTAAATTCAAGAAATTGTGAAATAAAACACAGTACTTGACTTATACACAGTATCGAGACTCAGAGACTCCTATGCAGTCTCAATACTCCAATGGCTCTCATTTATTCACATCATGATTCTGATATCTGATATCAAGTAAGGGAACAAAACAGAAGGTGAAACCACCACTATGGCGGTTCCTTTAGGATCCGTTTCTAAAGAAAGTGTTACCACCAACAATGTTTCCTTAGAATCTACAATACCTCTCTCTCCCATGTCACTTCTCCCTTGCCTTCTTGTGGATTATTATACCAAAACAAAGTAAAAGCCAAAAGTAAAGCACATCTCAGTACCATTTCCCACTTTAAACAAACCTCTGAAGATCTCTTCCACTGCAAGTGTCATAACCCTGATCAATCCTTTAGCTACATTAAAGATGGAATGAATGGCGCGTGATGTTGGGGAATGGGGAGGAAGGCAAGAACTGAGCACGATGTAGCAAGCACGCTCACTTTACTGTAAATATAAATATAAAAGCTTATATCAATATGAAACTTGAATTTCTGGTACTTCGAGACTTTCAGGCTTAATTCTCCCTGCCTAAATTTCTATTAGTAGAGTTGACAACTCCCTCCAAATGAAGGAGTAGGAAATTATATAGATGAATTTGAAGACATTTCTGCTTTTGTTTTCCTTCTGTTATGCAAATTACTCCCAAATACGATTAGAAATCCCTTTTATGCACCCTTCTTTAAAATCATTTCTTGGAACACTCAGTAATTAACATTTTGAAAGCCATGCTGGGTGTAAAGTTCACAGCATCACCGTTACTTTCCTTCCATAAAATATTAGATATGTTTCTGTAAATCTGTTGTTCAGCATGAACAACAGGACATCGAACTCAAACCTGTGAGGAAATACAGTTGGTGCAGAACCAGAGATTTCATTCCAAACACTATCAGAACTAAGAAATTGCCTATTAGTGGACTCGGGTCTAAATAGTAACTCACTCTGGATATTAGTTCTTTTCTCTTTCTGAATGAAAATTGGGCAACTCAGTGAAACTTATGTGATCAAAGAAGAGCTAAATTGCTCTTTCTTACCTCTCCAAAGAAAAAGAAAGTCTCACGTACAAGAACATCTTTACCAATATTAAAATCATTTATTTTTTAAAATTATTTTAATGTTTATTTTTTTTTTGAGAGAGAGAGAGACAGAAGGCGAGCAGGGGAGGGGCAGACAGAGAGGGAGACACAGAACCTGAAACAGGCTCCAGGCTCTGAGCTGTCAGCACAGAGCCCGACGCAGAGCTCGAACTCACGGACCATGAGATCATGACCTGAGCAGAAGTCAGACGCTTAACCACCTGAGCCACCGAGGTGCCCCAATACTAAAAATATTTAAATGTAACATCCAAAGCTATAATATTCCATAAGAATAGTTTGTTATTCATTTGTTCCTGTCAATCTTAACTTCATTCTTAGCCTTTCTAATTGTGTATCAGTTCAATTTCACAATCCACATCATTATTTCTCAGTTAAGTAAACACTGGCAATCCATGGTTTTCATACCTACTGATTTGGAGTAATAGAACGCTTATATGTTATCAGCACACAACCAGCATGGCCCCTCCTTCTCTATGATTTATGAAAACAAACTTAATTATATCGTGTTAATAACTGTTTTGATGACTTTGCCCATTTATTTTATAATATTTTTGAAAAACAATCTATCTTCTAAAATTACTTAAAGGAAACAATCTTCCATGAGCTTTTAAACTTCTCCCTGCATGAAACAGCCAAAGACATATTGAACTCCTGTCTCTGAATCACAGTTGAGAAATACACTGTTCAACTATCTACCAACAAACTAAATATTTCTCAGATAAGTCAGGTTATTTTCAAAGGATTGTAAGATCAATTAAACCAACAAAAAGGAAATGCTGAAATACTGTATAAATTCTGAAAGTATATCCCAGTTACAAAACAGAATCTGAGCCTCAGAAGAAGAAAATCAGTAATAGGGCATAATTTAGATAATCAATAACAGGCTGCTAAAATTATTTCTGCAAGTGAGCGATGATCTGAAGCTGTATTTCTGAACTTATATTTAAATATTAAAATGAAGGGGCACCTGGATGGCTCAGTCAGTTGAGCATCCAACTCTTGATCTCGGCTCAGGTCATGATCTCATGGTTTATGAGATTGAGCCCTGCGTCAGGCACTGCACTGACAGTGAGGAGTCTGCTTGGGATTCTCTGTCTCCCTCTCTCTCTGCCCACCCCCTTCCACAAACGCTCTCTCTCTCTCTCTCTCTCTCTCTCTCAAAGTAAATAAATAAGCAAATAAACATTAAAAATTTTTTGAATGAAGACACTGGTCATAGATGCCAAAAACACATGGAAAAATTGATTTCCAAATACAGAATGTTTTTAAAGTATTCTATAAATATAAGATATAGCTATTTTTTGCTATTAAAACTTGAAGTTTCAACAACTCTTAATTTACCAGCCAGACTCACTGCATTCAGAAGGCCTCAAGTGTAGTTTTCATCTACATTTTAAACTCTCCATTGTAATTCTACATTTATCCATAAATATTACTTATTAGATCCTCCAAATATTAACAGAAACTGATAATTCCCCTTTAGCTTGATTATGCCATGATTCTCGAATATACACATGTGTAAGAATCCAATCCACTTGAGAGTAGACCAAGAGGCAACAGGAATAATGACAGGCAGAGAACCACACAACCTATATGACTGTAACTTTTAAATAACTTTGAAAGCATCCGTCAAAACTAATCAGAAATGGATAAACCAAGTGAGACTAAGCTAAAATTGTTAAACTTATAAAATAAAAAAACAAAAATTAAGTTACATTGAGAAATGTTAGAACCAAGTAAAACTAACAAGAATTAGTATTTATAATACATAAAGGGTTCACAGAAACTTAGTTTGCAAAAATAACTAAGAAATAAGTTAGAAAAAAATATGTCAAGCCAATTCAGAAAAAGAAATGTAATTAAGAAAGAAACCTCAGAAACTACTAGAGAAATGCAAACCGAAACAACAATGCAGTGGAGACTGTCTCTTTGGCACGACTGTGATGAAAATGGAAAGTCATCTGAAAATAGGGACCATGTATCATAAAAATATTTGTACCCTTCGACAAACAATCCTGCAGGAGAAAAACTGAATATTCAGAAGGGAATTTTCAGAAGACTATGACGATTAAAATTAGAATATAGAAATTAGAAAAAGAGAAAGTGTTTATGAAAACGTAACGTTGAAAATAAGGGCTATCTCAATACCGTGATTATAACCACTCCAAATGTGTGACTACGAGTAAAGATCAGAAGAGTGGACAAGGAAAAGTTAAAAACCAAGTTGATACATCATAAAAGGTGATTGGATAGTTATGTCCTTTCTTTCTTTCTTTTTTTTTTTTTTTTTTTTTTTGTGATACAATACTGGTTGTGGGATACATTCAAAACTTGATGCAAACAAACCAATTACAGTATTCTAATCGGCTCCAAAATAAAATCTCCTAAATTTATCAGTCTGTACCTACCATGAAACAATGGCTATTCCACAGGCAAGTCCACCCAAGGCCGGATCTCTGTACACAAAGCAAGACTCAAATTTCACATGAAATGAGACTGTGAACCATCCACAGCACATCCATATCCTCTGAGCCATTAATCCATGCCCAGGCCTTTAAAAGTTTACTATCTAATATGTGGTATTAGGGATTTTTCATTGTTATCCTTTTAACTGCACCACATCCATTATTTCTACAGGAGTTCATGACACTACCGAATCACGTTGTTTGAATACAGGCAGTTCTCAACTTACAAACACCTGACTGACGAAAACCAAAAATAAAACCAGCTGCCGCAGTCCCCGGGTTGTCGCCTTCTAACACTACCAGAGGTCCTACTGATACTCCCAGAGAGACTCAGCTGTTGTGAAAAAAAAAACCTTTCAGAGAATCTGAAGGGAGAAAGGGTCGAAGCAATGAGAGCAGGACCAGCTAGGGAAACCACCCCAAGCTGGTGCTTACCCTTGATAATACTCAATAACCATTTGATGAATGAATGAACGAATTTCCACTTTTCATTCCTGTGAATCAGACTCCAGTCTGATTACTCTGCCCTTATCCAATTCCAATAGCCCAACAACGTGCCTCTTTCTTGGGCTCCTGATTCACGAAGCTGGAGCTAAAGCCGGGAACCGAAGCCCAGAAACAGCTGTGATCAACAGGCTTCCCACTTGGCAGTTCACAGGACACAGCCCAAGCCCAGACCAACCCGAAAAGATCTATTCCCAAAAGTACTGGCAGAGAGTACGCAGTCTACAGACAGACAAGACAAGACATAACTAACTCGTGAAAGAAAGTGAGTGCTACAAGTGTAGCAAAGCTTATTAATAAGGATACCAAATGAGAGATCAGAGAAATGAAGTCTGTGTGTGATCTAGAAGTTTACTTTAAAGATGGCATCAACAGGCCAGTGGGCTGGGCCTGGTTTGGGGCTAATCTTGTGACCCCTCAGGGCATCAGTTAGATGTATCACTCCAACTTCATTTGGATGGACTTAAAGAAGCAGAATTACTTTATACACATATGAAGTCTAGTGACTTCTCAACCCATTTCACCTTACAAACATAATCAGCTTCTGAAATTTTGAGCCACTTGATTGCTCAAAAATCTTGCTGAGCTCCTTTTTACCAAGTGAATTAGAGAAATCATGAAGTCTCAGAGTTTGAAAGAGTTTAAAGGACTTTAGTTCAATGATCCAATGAAAGCGGTAAAGCAACGTTACTCTTATATTCAAGATCAGCAAAATATGGTCCAAGCTATACCAGTTATGATTCTCTGATCACATCCCTGTACATTTCTTGGCTCCTGGCTTTCATTCATGGCTACTATGCTGCACAACTAAAGGGAGCACCATTTATATAACAGTCTATGTGAACAGCACTGTCAAAAGTTTAGCAATAGTCAATTCCTGAGAAGCCATGTGGGGTGATCAAACTTTCGCTCGTAACATTCTCTCCCCCTACAACGCCATCCCCCAACCCCATCTCTGATCTTAAAGATGCTAACTGTTCCTCAAGGCCCATGTCTTCCATAAAACCCTTTCTGGTTCCTACAGTTGTTAATAATATTTCTCTCTGAACTTTTGTTTTATTTAGTTTATGCCTCTTTTCGGCATATTCTGTCTTCAGGCATAATGAGTTATTTATGTGTGTCTTATTCCAATATCAGATTGTATGTATAGTCCATGGACTCACCTTTCTTTCTACACAGTTCAAAGACTATTTCCAAAACCAGAGTAAGTACTTAACTATAGGATGGGACTTCTGATTGGAAAAGACAATGAGATAACTCAGACACTAGAAAAGTTTGAGGGAGTACTTTAGACTGGAATGGAATATAGTAATCAGAGACATAGGACTAAATTTTGATAATTTGGTGTTTTCGGGCCCACTGGGTTGGAGGGAGTGCTAAGCGGTAGGATGCTACTGTCAAAGACACACTTTTCCTTATTCCAAAATTTTGTCTAAGACCAAATCTGCCTGGCTGACTCAGGTGGTAGAGCACGGGACTCTTGATCTCAGGATGGTGAGTTTAAGCCCCAAAAAAGATGGATGAAAGAAAAAGAAAGAAAGAAAGAAAGAAAGAAAGAAAGAAAGAAAGAAAGGAAGGAAGGAAGGAAGGAAGGAAGGAAGGAAGGAAGGAAGGAAGGAAGGAAGGAAGGAAGGAAGAAAGAAAGAGGAAGAAAAAAAAAAGCTGGCCCAAGACCAAATCTGTGCTTACAGGAAAAGAAGACTTTCTCTTCACCTCTTCCTCCCTCCAGTAAGACACAAGCCTCTGACAAAATGAACTCCAAATTCTATACAACCAATTAAAAACACAGGTTTCAGGGGCGCCTGGGTGGCTCAGTCAGTTAAGTGTCTGACTTTAGCTCAGGTCATGATCTCGCAGTTTGTGAGTTCAAGCCCTGCGTCGGGCTCTGTGCTGGCAGCTCAGAGCCTGGAGCCTGCTTTGGATTCTGTGTCTCCTCCTCTCTCTGCCCTGCTTATGCTCTGTCTCTCTCTGTCTCTTAATAATAAACGTTAAAAAAATTAAAAAAACAAAACACAGGTTTGAAACAAAATACAAAGTAATCAAGCACAATCTAACTTGTTTTATGTAACACCAAAAAATAAATCTTCCTTTCTTAGTTAACAAGTCTCTACTAAGAGGCAAGTTTAAAGAACACAAATCTGAAACACTTGGAGAGCAGGTATACTATTCAAAGGTATCTAAATATGATTTTCTTTACTATACAGAGCCCATGTGTCTGCCTAGCATACAATATTCATTGTCTTAATTAGTATGCATACTAAAATATCTATTTTAACAGATGTATCATGCTCCAAGGAAACCATTATGATCTATTAAAGGATAATTAACCATATAAAATATGATTCAGCATTAACTATATAGAGTCATCTTGAAATTAGTATACACAGATTTCTATCTATATACAGAAATCTATTTCTGAAGACTTTAAAATATTCTGTGTTCATGTGTCATCAGTATATGTACATTGTACATATGTACATCAGTAATGTACATTGTAGATGATTCAAAATATTTCAGTATATGGGGCACCTGGGTGGCTCAGTTAAGCATCCGACTCTTGATTTTGGCTCAGGTCACGATCTCACAGTGCATGAGCTCGAGCCTGCTTTGGGTTCCATGCTGAGGGCACAGAGCCTGCTTAGGATTCTGTCTCCCCCTCCCAGCTTGCATGTGTGTGCATGTACAGTCTCTCTCTCTCTCTCTCTCTCTCTCTCTCTCTCTCTCTCTTTCTCCCTCTCTCTGTCTCTCTCAAAATAAATAAACTTAAAAAAAGTAGTATATAACTGTATGTATGGGCATGGATAATCTGAAAAATTCTATCCACTTTGTATATATATAACTATATATATATGTATGTGTGTATGTGTGTGTGTATATATATACACATATATACACATACATATGTACTTGGCTTTCTTCTTCGCCAGAAAATTTTCAAGGTCAATATCATGAACACAGATTACCATAGCAAACCTATTTATTTATATATTTGTTTATTTATTCAAGCAATTTACTAGAAAAATACTTACAGAATATTTTTCCTGTGAGATAAGCAGTACATTGGCCCTGGAGATACAGTATCACATGGGACAGGCATGGTCTCAGCCCTTGTGGAACTTAGGTTCTAAGAAGAAAGATCAACAAATAGCCACTATAAACTGGCGTCACTCAGGAATGCCTTCTGAAACTACTAAGATACATGCAGGTGCTTACCCTTCACTCTTCAGATTCCACATTGCCCTACACTCTGTTCCTTTTTAAGATATTATGTATGATGTTTACAGTTCACTTATTTCCTTCTTCACTTTCAGGCGGTCAGCTATCACTTTTGCAAATAATGTGCCATCCTTCACCAATGATTCTATTATCCTTCCATCTAGTACACAGCTCCTAAACTTATCTAGCAGAACACATCACCAAACCTATTAAAACTGAACCTAGGGGAGCCTGGGTGGCTCAGTCAGTTAAGCATCCGGCTCTTGGTTTTCAGCTCAGCTCATGATTTCACAGTTCATAGGATCAAGCCCCACATTGGGCTCCTCACTGAGTGTGGAGCCTGCTTGGGATTCTCTCTCTCTCTCCTTCTCTCTGCTCCTCCCCCACTCTCTCTAAATAAATAAATAAATAAATAAATAAACAAACAAACAAACAAACATTAAAAGAAATTGAGCCTAAAATAAGGACAAACAGGCTCTGAGTGAAGGCTTAATAAGTGCTTTATGGCATTGTGCCTTGATGGAATTAGCCAGGTCTCTCTGATGTGTTATTTCTATTATAATTTTCCACCTCTTCTTCCGTTTCTTTATTTAAAAAATTATGAAACAAACCAAAACCCTCCACTTCTGCTTGAACTAAATATCCCTGCTGCCAGAAAAGATTTCTTTAAGCAAAGCCCTTAGAGATGGTATCGAAATATATACACCAGCATTTCTCAAAGACTGGCCCTCAGTTTGCCTGCAGCAGAATTATCAGATGTGTTTCTTAAAATTCGAGTTTCCTATGCCCCACCCTCAGGCCTAGTGAATCAACGTTTATAGAGCCTAAGAACTTGAATTATTATTATTATTATTATTATTATTATTATTATTTTATTTATTTTTGGGACAGAGAGAGACAGAGCATGAACGGGGGAGGGGCAGAGAGAGAGGGAGACACAGAATCGGAAGCAGGCTCCAGGCTCCGAGCCATCAGCCCAGAGCCCGACGCGGGGCTCGAACTCACGGACCGCGAGATCGTGACCTGGCTGAAGTCGGATGCTTAACCGACTGCGCCACCCAGGCGCCCCTTGAATTATTTTTAAAGCACTTCGGAGCCTGTGAAGCATGATAAGGCTGGAAAACACTCATCTGAATGATCAAAGAGTACTTATTGAAGATATCAGTCTGTGCCCTAAAGAGCCAAGCCCTCTACTTTACTACCAACCTGTAACATTTGAGTGCATCTCTCTGCAAAGTACTGGATAAAATTAAGTTTAAAAAATTAAAAAACAAAACAAAGTTTAATGGCCACCTCTGCCCAGGGAGCTTCCATTCTAACCAGGAAGACAAAACACAGACATGAAAAAGTCATTAAAATATACACATGCAGCATTCAGGGGGGAGGAATGGGTGCACAGGAGCCCGCAGTACAGCAGGCAAAGAAACACGAGAGGAGCAGAGTCAAAGACTGAGCAGAAGATCGTTGGTATTCATAAAGGAAGGCTTCCAAAGAGTTTGGGGCAGAATTTAAAAAGAGAGATTTTTCAAGTGTGGGTCTCTGAAGAGGTGCGGAGATTGCCAGAGGGCATTTAAGATCAAGGAGAAAATATGTAAAATCCTATCTCTTGGTACCACAGTCAACACAGAGAAGGAGAGAAAGTGCCCCCCCCCCCCCAGTGCAGGATTATAAAAAAGCTGAGATATCGGTGTGGAAAAAATCTCCCTGGAAAGAAGTTTTTCCAAATATACATTATCTTTCTAGACAGACAGCAGGGTTATTTTATTCCCAGTTTATAGATGAGGAAACTAAGAGTGATCTGAGACCCTTTTCCAGAGTTCTTATTGCAAGGCAGACCCAGTCCTTTCTTTCCTTCAGGGACTGTTCTTGGCCCAGTCTGACACTGCCCCCAGAAGGGTCACTCATTCACTACTTGTCCTTCAAAACAGAAAGCCATTCAAAAACACCATATTCCTTCCTCTTTCCCCTCTTTCCATTTCAATAAGCCAGGAAAAAACTGGCACATGTGTGTGCGCACACATGCATACATGAATATACATATATGAGCCAGAGTGTGTGTGAAGGAGGTACCAGTGACTAATTTAACGAACTGCTTATTGTTTCTTAATAAATGAGTTATCTCATTTTAGTATTCTCATGAATGCTCCAGAGCTAACATTTATGGAAAATTATGTTGAAAAGTAAACATCAAAGTCTCTTTGATTTGTGATTAAATGATCATCTGAAGTCACCATACTGGGTTAAGCGATACATGTTTCCTCTGGCTGTACTATCTGATGTGATAACCACATGTGGCTGTTTACATTTAAATTTAAAATCAGCATTAAATACAGTGAAGAATGTAGTTCCTCAGGTGCACTACCCACACTTCAAGTGCTCCAGATCACATGCTACCATATGGTCAGCACAAGATACAGGGCACTTCCTGGGGCACCTGGGTGGCATCTGACTCTTGGTTTCAGCTCAGATCATGATCTCACTGTTCGCAAGATACAGCCCGCTTGGGCTCTACGCTGGCAATGGGGAACCTGCTTGGGAGTCTCTCTGCCCCTCCCCCACTCGTGTGCTCCCTCTCTCCCTCTCTCAAAATAAATAAACATTAAAAAAAAAAAAGATACAGGGAATTTCCATCATTATACAGCTCAGTTGGACAGCACTGCTCCAGAGTGTCACTCTCATTGAAAATACAATGACATTAAAAGAAAAGAAAGAAAGAAAGAAAGAAAGAAAGAAAGAAAGAAAGAGAGGGAGGGAGGGAAGGAGGAAGGAAGGAAGGAAGGAAGGAAGGAAGGAAGGAAGGAAGGAAGGAAGAAAATACAATGACAGATCCCAACATATATGACAATTGTCATTTACATCTAGTTCTGAACACATGCTAAGAACAGAGCTCAAACTTTTGTCCTTTTCACTAAGCCTTCCCAAGTCCTGGGAGTAGAAATTCAAGCCTTCCTCCTCAGAAGTTCCTTAATCCTTTCTGCTCACCATTTGTCTCTTTCGTGGTTGTTTTCATGCTGGCTGGATAGCTATGTGTACATCCATCTGCCCTACAGTTAGCTCCTCAAGACCAGTGGGGTCACGGTCACTGGAGCACCCTCTCACAACCTAACATAGTAAAAGCTCCGTAAACACAGGGTATGTTCTTAATTAAAAGAGTCCTAGGTAGACTATATTACTACTGGGAACATCTAGAAAACAAAAATGTACATATAAAGGGGAGGAGGAAATAAAAAAGAGTCCAAAGCATGGTACGGTTTCATAATCATTCCTAAGAGGCAACTGCTTAGCTGGAAATACTGCTGTGCTGCACATTCAGAAGGAGAAAACCCAATCAGTTTTAGCAGTGGGTCTGAAAATGTAGTTAGCTGCCAAATCAGAAGAGGGTAGGTGCTGGGCTAGCTAACACCTACCCTCTGACACAGTCATCAGCCGGCACACAGAGCTTGGTCCCTTGGCCCCCACTACTGTGAAGGATGACAAAGCCAGCACTTATAGTGACCTACAGGGGTTGGAATGCACAGCTTAGGAGGAGTTTTTCTTTCTTTCTTTCTTTCTTTCTTTCTTTCTTTCTTTCTTTCTTTCTTTTTTTTAAGTTTATTTTTGACAGAGACAGAGTGCGAATGTGAGCTAGGGAGGGGCAGAGAGAGAGGGAGGCACAGAATCCGAAGCAGGCTCCAGGCTCTGAGCTGTCAGCACAGAGCCCAACATGGAACTCGAACTCACGAACCGCAAGAACATGACCTGGGCCAAAGTCGGATGCTTAACCATCTCCCAGGCACCCCTAGGAGGAGTTTTTCCAAAAAAGTTTGTATCAGTTCAAGTCTTCCTTCTGCAATTACAACATTCTCAAGAATTCAAGCCTTGGGGGTCTAAGTGAAACTTCTACTCTGAGAACTACTTCTGGACTACTCAAAACACAAACAAACACACACAAGTTTCCTTCATGTTCCCATTTGAATAGTTTCAGCGTATCCAAAATATAAACAATATCTGATTTCTTTTAAAAACCTGTTTGAGGGGGAAAACCCACATATGAGGACACACTGGATGTGTCTATGAAGATGGAAATAATGCAAAAGGAGGAGAGAAGTGAACACATTCACCACCTAACACAACTTGAATGAAGTTTCCCACACTTAACGGAGCATCTGGACCCTTTCCCACAAGCCGTGGAAGCTAGAACTACCTACGGGGCCACCTCCAACCAGCGAGAGGTAACTTCACAGGAAAGGAAACCAAGCAAAACAGTGAGCACAGCTGATGACGGTCGGAGACATTCACAGTAATGAGGGAGGGGTGCTGAGGGTGCTCTCAGAGGAAGCGAAACCTAAAACAGGGCTTGAAATGCATCATTTTCCACCAGAAAAGTCACCCACTCTTGCCCCATTTTCACCTTCAGTCCCATCCCTTTCACCATGATGGCCTTTCTGCCTTGTGAAATTTTAGATTGATAAAAAGCAGCCCGCCAAACAACCGCCCCTGCAGCATTCTTGGTCAGTCGAAGCACCAGCAACAAGTTGTACCTCTACACATACCTCTCCCACCACGAGGTACCCGAACTCGGTCAGCCTGGAGCCCTGAAACATCATCAGGCTCTCAGTATGTGAAACAAGGCATTTAGGATGTGCTCAGATTTTGCAGTCATGCTACAGGCCATAGGGAACGCCAGCTGGTGCCTGGGCTCCGGCACTTGCCCCCTGAATTAGAATCTGGGCTCCGCTGCATATCCGTGTGCAACCCTGGGCAGGCTATATACCTTCTCGGTGCCTCCATTTCTAACCATCTGCCCATCAAATTTAAGTTGTCCACCAATTCTAAAACATACACATTTTTTTCATATTTCTGAAATCCAACTATCTTACTATCGATGGTATCTTTCAATTTATTGGAAGTTTTATTGATCTTGTTAGAGGAAGATCAAAGGCCATCTTACAATCGATGGCCCCTTAGCATCTATGAAATATGGTAGAACCTACCTCACAGGGTTTGGGTGAAGATTAATTTCATTAGTATAGTCTGTAAGTATTTAGAATATCGCTGGGCCCTGAGTAAGTGCTCAATTATTGTTAAGTATTAGTATTAAATTTAGGACTCTGAAAGTGGATGCAGTCATAAAAAATGCTCCTACTATTACCCATGAACTGTGTGTTAAAATGATGGTTAACGCAGAGGTATTGGGGTGGAGGGGTGGCTAAATGCCTAATCAAAGTCCAATTTATCCCCAGCCCTTAGGACTGTTCCTGGCACATAGAAAGTTCTCAATCAGTAATTGTTAACTAAATCAACTGAATACACCACACAAACCTATTCCTGTCGAAAGCCTCCCCATAACACATAAAACATCTACTATCCCTTTACATAAAGGGACACCAGTAGGTACATGGGTCTTTAATGCTAAATCACATTTAACAGATTCCTACTTTTTAAAGTTTGGGAACATGTTCCCAGATCAAAACTTTGTGCAGCTTTTCTCCTCCTATAATGACCCCTCGACTTCAAATTTCCACAAATTTAAATTCTGAACCACATCTGTCAAGACCCAATTCAAATTTCCATCCCTCTCAGGAAAACGTTTCCCATCTCATCTTATTCCATTTGGTCCTCTTTCTATTACCACCCATCACATTGATCTCAGCTACCATACAGACTTTATTTGGACCTTATTGGACAGAACAATACTACCTTGTTTTAAAATATAGTGTAAGAAATGGAGCACTACATGGCAATGAGAAAGAACGAAATATGGCCCTTTGTAGCAACGTGGATGGAACTGGAGAGTGTGATGCTAAGTGAAATAAGCCATACAGAGAAAGACAGATACCATATGTTTTCACTCTTATGTGGATCCTGAGAAACTTAACAGAAACCCATGGGGGAGGGGAAGGAAAAAAAATGAGGTTAGAGTGGGAGAGAGCCAAAGCATAAGAGACTCTTAAAAACTGAGAACAAACTGAGGGTTGATGGGGGGTGGGAGGGAGGGGAAGGTGGGTGATGGGTATTGAGGAGGGCACCTTTTGGGATGAGCACTGGGTGTTGTATGGAAACCAATTTGAGAATAAATTCCATATATTGAAAAAAATAATAATAAAAGAAAATAAAATAAAATAAAATAAAATAAAATAAAATATAGTGTAAGAATAGGAACTGTGCCTTCATTGTCACCGTCTCCCCTGGAAGACCTTACAGAAAGGCAATCTGCTTGTATCCTCTTGTTATGCATTGAATTGTATCCCACCCCCACTCCCCCGCCCAAGATATGTTGAAGTCCTAACTCTAGTCGCTCATAATGGAACCTTATTTGGGATAGATTTATTGCAAATACAATTAGTTAAGGTGAGGTTATACTGGAGTAAGGCAGGACCCTAATCCAATATGACTTGGGTCCTTATGAAAAGACAGCCATGAGAAGACACAGAGACACAGACAGAATACTGGGAGAGATTCTTCCTCAAAGCCCTGAGAAGGAACTGACCCCAGTGATGCTTTGATTTCAGACTTCAAACGTCCAGAACTATGAGAAAACAAATTTCTGCTGTTTTCAGCCGCCTAGTTCTGTTTTCAGCCGCCTAGTTTGTGGTACGTTGTACATTGTCATAGGAGCCCTGGGAAACTAACATCTCTCCTCACTTAGATGCTGTGACACTGGACCAGTTGTTTATTGTTGTCCTTCTCCAGCCAGACTTTCTTCATCTTCTCGGTGGGCTCATTCCTGTGTTTCAGGCCTTTCAAAGTTGGAGTTTCTCCAGGGCCAGGCCCAAGTCATCTCCTCTTCTCACAGTAAATATTCTCTTTACACCCTCTCATGTACCACAATTCAATGACCACCTATATGCTGATGACTCCAAAATTTCTATCTCCAGTCCACCCTCTCTTCTAGATCCCTGTGTTCAACTGACTACTTGACATCTCCACTTAGATCATTCAAAACCACTTTAAACTCAACAAATCCAAAAACAAAAGTCACCCCTCCCTTAAACTGAGCTCTTCTACAGTGAATCTGATCGCAACGAATGGCACTCTGTCCATTCAGATACACAGGCGACACACAGGATTCATTCTTGGCTATTTCCTGAACTTGACTCTCCATATCCAATCCATGATCGAATCCCATCTGTTTCTACTCCTAGAAATCGCTTGAATTTCTTATATCTTTCCACTTGTCTCCATTCTCCGCCTCCACTTCTCTAGTTTAATCCGCTGGAGTGGATTAATCCAGTGTAGTGAACCACTCCCTGAATTACTGCAATAGCCTCCTAACTAGGTCTAGGACTAGTCACTAGGACTCCCACTCTTGCCATGCTTCGATTTGTTCCCCATACTGCAGACCAAGTAACTTTCAAAGGCAAATATGATGCTTTTATCTTCATGCCTAAACAACTTCTATGGCTTTCCAATCCATTCATTTTACAATAAAAACCAAAATTCTAACAACGTCTGGCTGTTCTAACGTAACAAGACACTCAAAAAATATTTGTTAAATAATTTAATGAAAGGTAAACAAACATCATATATGTGTTGAAAGCAGCTACTATGTCTCGTCTATCATACTGTAATACAAATTATTTTTCTGAAAGATATATGCAGTACTTTTAAATCTCCAAAAGCTTCTACTCCAGCATACAACAATACAACAAATGCAATACATACAGCAAATGGAATAGGCAATAGTTTAATTTAGGTTAAGTGGCTTTAAATACATTTCTTCTAATATGGTATTGCTAAGAGTTGGCCGCCATAACCAAGTATGAACTTATATCACTAAAAATTTCAAATCTCATTAATGATAACTTCTTTCCTACTCATATTCTAATAGTCCACAGGTAAGTAAGTGAAAGTTAACAGTTTTGTATGTGATCCACTGTTGGTTTTATCACCAATGCTTCCTTCTCCATATCATTCTACTTGATATGAAAAATAAAATGTGCTAATAATAGAAAAATAAAGTACTAATGTTACACCACCAAAATGAAAGAGTCACTCACCCCAGCTCTATTAAATTTTCCCCAAACCTTTCTGAGTACATGTGTTGGTACTCTGCCAAGAAAGGAACAGCAGAAGCCACATGTATGACTTCTATGAAAACTTGCACACATTACAGATAGCAACAACTATGAGTGTGTATGAACTCCAAATTAACAGATTTTATTCTCATTAAAAGTGATGATAAAAGACAATGTAACATCTTTTCTAAAAGATGGGAAGATGTATTTCTGAACTTACTTTATTAAATACGAATCTTATAAACAACTTCTAATGATATGTATACACAAAAGCTGTCACAACCCTGGACATGATTTAAAAAGGAGTCCAAAGTAGACAACAGTGCTATGCAATACCCCCAGAATCATCGAATCTGTACATCAGCTAAACAAATTGTTTCTCGTGTCTTCAAACACACTCGCAAAACCATAAGACTTTCCCATAATTTTAACAAGAGCAGTTGTTAGTAATGAAATGAAACCACCACCATAGTCTCTCTATTCCCTTAATATCTCCTTCCTTTAACTCTCTCATTACCTACTTTCCCATTTATTTTTTCTTCTAAACAAATGCAGAGTTAAAATGGCAAAGTAGGCACAGAGAGTTTTCATGGGTGCAAAAGCTACTTCCTTCTAGCCATGTCTACCTGGGCCTCACACCCAACCTGGTCCTCTTATCTTTGGATTCAGTTTTGAATTTGGATGCTAGTAAGAAAAATCTATCAAAGCATTAACAGACTAGATGCCTCCTAACTACAGCATTTGGATATTGCAATGGCTTTCAACTCTGCAGGCCTGTGGCTGTTCCAGAATTGTCTCCCCAGGATCCATGCCCGTGAGGTCATGCCCAGCTGACCTCTTTGGAACCTGATACACTGAAGCACAGCTGTAAAAATAGAGCACCCTATAACGACTTCTTATTCACCAATAAGCATACTGTTCTTTCAATTTTAGAGAACTGACACTTTCATATAATTACATAAATACAAGGTGAAATGAATGAATGAAAGAGCCTGAACTTACATAAATGTATTTTCCCATGACCAAGCAGTGTAAAAACAAACTCTGACACGTACAGGTTCCACTAATTCAGAAAGTGGTGAAGGCAGAAAAGCCATTTAACTGAGAGAGCCTAAAGTTGCAGATTGAATCTTTCTCACCATGCTTTTTCTCTTTTAATGTAAACATCCGTAGTTAACACTTTCATGTGTTTCTTCAGAGTATATAACTCCCTACATATTATTTCACTTTTAAAGCATACAATTTAGATTATTTTATTTTTAAAACATATTTTTCTGGTTTGTATTAACTGTCTTGTTAACTCCAACCCACCCACCTATCCCATAATGCTACCTGGTTTAATGGCATTGTCATTCACTCACACTGGTTTTCTTAATGCCAGTGTATTTTCAATGTGTTTTTATTTTAAGTCTTCTAGAAACACAAGAAAAAAAACTCTCAAAAATTATAAGGACTTTTTAAGTAAGTCACCTCAACTCCCCCTTTTTTTTATGAGACAAGATCTAAATAAAACAAAATAAAAAAGGAAAATTAGAACACAGTCCTATTGAATGCCTTTTGTGTGACACATATAAAATATTTTCTGCCCTCTTCCTGATGAAAGTGGGTTTCTTCATCGGTTTCAGAGATTTATATTTCAATATTTGATTCATAATTGTGCTTTAAAAATTAAAAAGTGAATCCTACTCAGTTCTCATTGGTGAGGTCAAAAATGTGCCTTCCCAGCTGCAACTCAAATCAGGAACTGCCTATAAATATCTCCTAAGTAAATCTAGGTCCACAGTAATCTCACATACAGGCCTTTTTTTCCAGAAACACATTGCTCTTCATAAAACACATGTTCTAATGCAGTTCACAGCATGGATAGGTCTATCATTCTTCTATTCAAAGACCCACTTAAAAAAAATTTAATGTTTATTTATTTTTGAGAGAGAGAAAGAGAGAGAGAGAGAGAGAGCACAAACGGGGAGGGTCAGAGAGAGAGAGGGACACAGAATCCGAAGCAAGCTCCAGGCTCTGAGCTTTCCGCAGAGAGCCTGATGCTGGGTTTGAACTCCTGGACCATGAGATCATGATCTGAGCCGAAGTCGGACTCTTAAACGACTGAGCCACCCAGGTGCCCCTCAAAGACCCACTTTTATAAATATCCTCTTATTTGCCTTCTAAAAATAAACTCCATGTTCAAACCTATTGAAATAAAATGAAATGTACTTTATCTATGAAAGAATAATAAAGCACATTTTTAAATACTGATAATTATATTTATTAAAAAAAAGATACCTTGACACGGTTCTCATTCTTTCCCTTTCACATTTAGTATGACTATCCTCAAATAATATTAATAAATCGTAAACAAACATATGCCAACTTCACGTTGGTTACTAGTGTTAAATGGCAAGGAATCTTGGCCCCCAATAGAAATAAAAGTGTCTCAAAGAATTTACTTATTCACAAGATGTAACCGTAGGCCTTAAAAAACACTTTATGTATTCTTTATTCTGCGTAAACACAGAGAGCCTTTTTAAGCATGCTTTTTATGTCCTTAAACATAATGAAAAATACAAACACAGAGAAAATAACGTATTTGGACTTCATTCATAGGAAAAAAGGAGATCTTGCTTGTGGTCCTCCTGTCCTCCTTGGGTCTTTCATGCAGGTGTGGCCCTGGACATCTCAACCTCTTACTATCTGGACAAGAGGCCATCCTCCCTCTCCTTCCTACCTGGATCCTGTCATCAAAATTCCAGTTACCTACATCTTGTGGGAAATTGACACTGGAAGTATGTTCCCTTTGCAGTGGTGAACTCACCTACTGAAAAATATGAACTAACTTCTTTGATCCTCAACATGGCCTCATATTTCAATAAAGCACAGCATTAGCCAATGCTCCAAACTGCAAGTTACAGAAACTAACTCAAGCCAGCTTGAGCAGACAAAGGAGTTAGTTTGATGGATACTGGGTTATCATAAGGAATCTAAAGGCAACTGGGCCTTCTCTAAGGGCTGCAGCCAAGAAGTATGAAACTACAGAATCACAAGGACTCTCTGCTCTACTCTGCTTTTCTTTTTTCTTTTTTTTTCTTTTCTTTTCATCTTTTGACCCCCTTAAACCTTTTTTCCCAACCCCCACTCCTGTAAGCCTGTCTGACTTACTTCATTTAGCATAATGCCCGCAAGGTCCATCCATGTTGTCTCAAATGGCAAGACTTCATTGTTTTTATGGCTAAATAATATTCCATACATATACAAAACACATCTTTGTTCATCCATAGATGGATACTTAGGTTGTTTCCATATTTTGGCTATTGTAAATAATGCTGTAATAAACATGGGGATGCCTACATCTTTTTGAGTTAGTGTTTTCATTTTCTTTAGATAAATATCAAAAAGTGGAATTGCTAGATGATATGGTAGTTCTATTTTTAATTTTTCAAGGAACCTCCATGCTGTTTTCCATAGTGGCTGCACCAATTTACAATTCCATCAACAGTGTACAAGAGGTCCCTTTTCTCTAAATCCTTGCCGACACTTATGTGTCTTTTTTTTAATATGAAATTTATTGTCAAATTGGTTTCCATACAACACCCAGTGCTCATCCCAACAGGTGTCCTCCTCAATGCCCATCGCCCACCCCCCTCCCCACTCCCCATCAACCCTCAGTTTATTCTCAGTTTTTAAGAGTCTCTTATGGTTTGGCTCTCTCCCTCTCTAACTTTTTTTTCCTTCCCCCCTCCCCCCACGGTCTTCTGTTAAGTTTCTCAGGATCCACATAAGAGTGAAAACATATGGTATCTGTCTTTATGTGTCTTTTTGATAACACCATTCTATCACTTGTGAGGTTATATCTCATTGTAGATTTGATTTGCGTTTCCCTGATGATTAATGATACTGAGCATCTTTTCACATACCTGTTGGCCATTTGTGTGTCTTTTTTGAAGAAATGCTTACTCAGATGTTCTGTTTATTTTTTAAATCAGACTGGGTTTGGGGGGGGGGTTGTTTTTTGCTTTTTTGGTTCATGGGTTTTTTGCTATTGAGTTGTAGGAGTTCTTCATATATTCTGGATATTAGCCCCTTGCGAGATATATGATGTGCAAATACTTTCTCTCATTCTGTTGCCTTTTCATTTTGTTAATGGTTTCTTCTGCTGTGTAGAAGCTTTTTAGTTTGATGTAGTCTCACTTATTATATTTGCTTTTGTTTGTTTTTCCATTTGGTGTCAGATTCAAGACCTACGTCAAAGAGCTTACCACCTATGTTTTCTTCTAGGAACTTTATGGTTTCAGGCCTTTCAGTCAAGTCTTTAATCCATTTTGAATTTATTTTTGTATATAGTGTAAGGCAGTGGTTGGATTTATTCATTTGCATGTGGCTGCACAGTTTTCCTAACTCCATTTATTGAAGAGACGTTCCTTTCTTCATTGTATATTCTTGGTTCCCTCGTCATAAACTAATTGAACATGTACAAATGAGTCTATTTCTGGGGTTTCTATTCTGTTCCATTGATCTACGTGTCTGTTTTTATGCCAACACCATACTGTTGTATTTACTATAGCTTCATAATATAGTTTGAAATCAGGAAGTGGGATGCCTCTAGCTTTATTCTTCTTTCTCAAGATCACTTTGACTATTTGAGATTTGTTGTGGTTCCAGACAAATTTTAGGATTATTTGTGAATTTTTAAAATGTCATTGTAATTTTGATAGGGACTGCACTGAATCTGTAGATTGCTTTGAGCAATATAGACATTTTGACAATAATTATTCTACCAATCTATGAGCATAGAACATCTTTCCATTTTTATGTGTGTCTTCTTCAATTTCATTAATGTCTTATAGTTTTAAACATACAAGTCTTTCATCTACTTAGTTAAATTTATTCCTAGGTATTTTCTTCTTTTTGATGCAATTGTAAATAAGATTGTTTTATTTTTCTTTCTGATAATTCATTATTAATCTATAGAAACACAAAAGATTTTTGTGTATTGATTTTGTATATCCTGCAACCTTAGTGAATAACTTTATTAGTTCTAACAGTTCTGTGATGGAGTCTTGAGAGTTATCTATATATAGTATCATGCCATCTGCAAATAGTGACAGTTTTACTCCTACTTTTCCAATTTAGATTCAGTATTTTCTTGCCTAATTGCTCTGGTTAGGACTTTCAATACTATGTTAAATAAAAGTAGTAAAAGTGGGCATATTTGTCTTATTCTGATCTTAGAGGAAAGGCTTTCAGCATTTCACCATTGAGTGGGATGTTAGCTGTGGGCTTGTCATACATGACCTTTATTATATTGAGATATATTCCCTCTATACCCACTTTGTTGAAAGTCTTTATCATAAATGAATGTTGAATTTTGTCAAAAGATAATTCTGTATCTATAGAGACGATCATATGATTTTTGTCCTTCATCTTGCTAACGTGGTGCGTCATTGACTGATTTGCAGATGTAGAACCATCATTCCATCACTGGAATAAATCCCACTTGATCATGATGTATGATCCTTTTGATTATTATTGAATTCAGTTTGCTAATATTTTGTTGAATATTTGTATACCTATGTTCATCAGAGATATTAAACTGTAATTTTATTTTCTTGTGCCATCCTTGTTTTGTTTTGGTATCAGAATGATACTGGCCTCATAAAATGAGTCTGGAAGAGTTTCTTCCTTTCAATTTTTGGAAGAGTTTGAGAAGGATTGAAATTAATTCTCTGAATGTTTGGTAGAATTCACCAGGGAGGCTATCTGGTCCTGGACTTTTGCTTGTTGGGAGGTTTTTAATTACTCATTCAATCTCCTTACTAGTACTCAGTCTGTTCAGATTTTCTATTGCATTATGATTAGGTCTTGGTAGGCTGTATGTTTTTCAGGAATTTATCCATATCCTCTAGGATGTCCAATTCATTGACATGTGGTATTAGTTGTAACATATCCTCTTTTCATTTATGATTTCATTTGAGTCCTCTCTCTTTTTCATTTGTTGAGTTTATCTAAAATCTTGCCAATTTTGTTTATCTTTTCAAAGAAACAGCTCTTGATCTTCTCCACTGTCTTTTTTAGTCTTTTTAGTCTCTATTTCATTTATTTCTGCTCTGATCTTTGTTATTTACTTCCTTCTACTAACTTGGCCTTCATTTGTTCTCTTCTAGCTCCTGGTGGTGTAAGTTTGGGTTACTTGAGACTTTTCTTTTTCTCGCTGTGGGCATTTATCTCTATGAGCTTCCAGCTTAGAACTATTTTTGCTGCAACCAACAAATTTTGATACATTTCCATTTCCATTTATCTTAAGGTACTTCTTTTTGATTTCCCTTTTGAATATTTCTTTGACCCATTAATTGTTCAGTAGTATGTTGTTTAATCTCCACATATCTGTATACTCCCCAGTTTTCTTTATGTAATTAATTTTTATTTTCGTGCCACTGTGGTCAGAAAAGATGCTCTTAAGTTTATTAAGGCTTGTTTTGCAGCCTGACATATGATCTCTCTCAGAAAATATTTCATATGCATGTGAGAAGAAGGCATATTCTGTTGCTTTTGGATGGAATATTCTGTATATATCTGTTAAGTCCGTCTGGTATATGTCATTTGAGGCCAATGTTTCCTTATTGATCTTACATTTTATTTATAAAATCTTATAAATAAACGCTTTAGGAGTATTTCTATAGTAGGGAAGTTAGTTTCATCATACAATGTTATTCTGTTAATTGTAAAGACACAGTAGTGCAATCTTTCTGGAAGCCCCGCAAACGTATCCCTTCACATTCATTTCATCACTAAGAATTATAGTGCGACTTTGCTTAACTGCCACATAAGGTCACAGAGTTTCGGCTAAAAGGAAAGTCACAAACATAAGAATAATGCCCCTTCTACCGTATTCTGCTACTTGTCACTTAGTTCTCTTGGTATCTCCGAAATCCTGGCTTCCAAAGGTCAGGGAATGCCAAGCTGGCCTTGGTCCAACAGTTCACAGCTTTACCAGTGGTGTTTCCCTCTTGCACCATCCAGATGACACATTTGGGTTTGGATTATCACCCCCAATAAACGAAGACCTCCCATGACCCAGGCCAGAAGGAGAGCTCGTTTGGCTATTCCCCAACTACCAAGAAACAAATTCCTAAATACAGCATAAACTCCCAGAATTTAGAAGCTGGATTATTGTCGGAAATAACAGAAGAATAACTTCTCTTAGAAAACTGAAAGGAACCTACCACCAAGAGGGAGGGAAAAAAATTTCAATCAGATTTATTCATCTGCATGAAGTAATTATTAATCCATCCTTTTTCACTAATTCATTCATCTCTTCACCCAGTTATCCAACAAATGTATAATGAACTACAGTAAAGAAGATGGTGGTGCATTCATGATGGAAAGGAGTCTGGGGTTTGAATACAGACTGCCTTTTAATTTTTTTTTAAGTTTATTTGTTTATTTCGAGAGAAGGAGAGAGTGCATGCATGAGCAGGGGAGGGGCAGAGAGAGGGGGAGAGAGAGAGAATCCCAAGCAGGCTCCATGCTGTCAGAGCAGAGCCCAACACAGGGCTCAATCTCACAAACTGGGAGAGCATGACCTGAGCCAAAATGAAGAGTCAGATGCTTAACTCACTGAGCCACCTAGCACCCCGCCACCACCACAGACCACCTTTTAAACTCAAGATCCAAAACACACTAGCATTGTAACCTTAAACAAGATAGTTGGCTTCTCTGTCCTTCAGTTTTTTCATCCATAAAATGAGGAAATTCATAAGAAGATAAAGATTTAAAGATATGAGATACTAAGATATATGGATAAAATTAATTAACACATGTAAAGTACCTAGAAAAGTGTCTAGCACTCAATATATATTATTTTTAACTACCACTATGAGCTAAAAACTTGACTGGATTCTAAAGTTACAATGATAAGTAAGGCTCTATTGCACTCTCCCTATTAAAGATTACAATCTAGCAGAGCCATGGACTAATTTCAAACCAGTGGTTTATCCTAATCTGAAAGCATAAAGAGGAAACAATGGTAATTTGGTAATTCAAGGACTTAATCCTCTTTTAAATCAAAACCTTCTAATTTAAACGTCTTCCTTATGCCAATAGTCATACCTTCACACTTAATAGCAAATGACAATTAAAAATCAATGCCAGCCATCCCCTAATTCTTAAATCATTTTTCAGTTCTTATCTTACTTTAATTCTCCATAGACCTTGGTAGCGGCACTCATTCTTTCTTTTGGAGAAACGCTTGAGTCTTGGCTTCTAAGACATTACTTCCCTGGTTGCCCTCCTATCTCTCTGGTCTACATCTTCGTTGTCTGGCCTCAGCTTATATTTCTACACTACTTGTCATGATCTCCCAGTTGTTCTTTATTCATAAACCATACTAAACATTCAGAATTCCCCCAAACATCCCCATGCATTCTCAAACCCTCACCAAGCTATTCTGGATACCTATTGACTTTTGGAAGGGCAGCTGAGGAGACATTCCATTTCACGCCTCTTCCCGGATGGCCTAGATCTCCTTATAGGCCTTATCACCCTCTACTTCTTTCTACTTTTGTACTTAACCCACAAGGTCCTAATATTTGGATTTTAATTCAGCTCCCTCATTACACCATAATGTCTTTGAGAACAGCAATGTAAGCTTTCCCTTACTATTTGATAATTTATAAGTAACATAAATAAATAAGTAGACTTTTTAAAATTGCCTCCTCACCTAGCATGTATTGACCGCTTACTGTGGAGCAAGTGCTTCACAGGTATTAACCCATTTAATCCTCACAACAATCTTTGAGGTCTGTTTTAGGAATTATCCCTATTGTACAGATGGGGAAAACTGAGGCTAAGAGGAATGTTGTAAATTGTCCCGAGTCATGCAACTAGAAAGTAGTGAAGGCAACACTGAAACCCAGGTAGCTCCACTCTGAAGCCCACACTCCTCATCAGGCCCTATACTGACTCTTTTCCAGCCATAAGTTTGATTAAGCAACAGAACTGGCTCTCAACAACAGTTATGAAATTTACATCCCTGGAGAGCCTTAAGTAAAGATTTTTAAAAGAATGACTTGCCTCTGGAGGCAAAAGAAAGACCAGATGACCCCAGCAAATTCCTGGGGTCACTACTGTATACTTGCCCCCATTATTTTATACATTTATTCATATTTTCCAGAAAACAAATACGTTTTAATATAAATCCGACCAAATAGCTAACACACCATTATCAATAAATCGGTAGTGAATAATTATATCATTGACAACAGGGAGAAATATTTAATAGTTAAATATATAAAAGTTAATAGTTAAACAAATATGAACCAAAATATAACTGAGAATATAAAGAAGGGAGTTAATGCTACTCACTATATTTGCCATTAAGTTAGCTTCAAATCTTCGAGATTCTATCAGCATTTTTTCTTAGCCTTACCCAACCAAAAGTTTACACTGAACACCTTACACAGGCCTTTTTCTTAAGGCCATTCACATTCAGTTCCAATAATAGTCTAGCTGAGATACTTTATTAGACAGACTCCAAACCGTCTGTTTTTCATCTTATTATGCCTCAGAGAGACAGGGAAACGAAAGCTCATGATCAAACCAATGTTTTCTGGAGTAAAATCTAAGTCTCTAAATCATATAGTCAAGTCCCTCATTTTGTCACAAATGTTCACCGAGCACCAACATTGGCTACCTAATTTACAGATCCCAGTGCAAACCAAAATCCAGGAACCCTTGTTCAAAAATTAAGAATTTCAAGACAGTGGCAATAGAGCATTAAACCAGACTCAGGCCTCACAAGACCCACAGGTCACATGCTCACCCAGGAAGCTGACCATGTAGAGTCCCTAGACTTTATTCGGGGCACCATTCTAGGCACGAGAAGTACAGCCATGGCCTTTTAATCCACAATCCCAATTTATAGACCGGTTCAAATGCAGCATCGAAGCTCCCATTAGGTAACGAATGGTCCAATATAAATTATGTTTAAGAGCTCTAAGCCTCTTTGGATCTCAAACTGCTATTAAACCCTTGAGTTAAGTGCTAGTAAAAATGACCCAAATTCAAGTGAGCTATTCTTCAGCTTTGTTCAATGTCTTCTTTTGTAAACCAATAGGTCGATAAGCTTTTTCAAAAACTTCTCTCCTTATATGAAAAAGGAGGGTTGCAAGTAATTAGAATAGTAAAGAAAGTCCCAGGACAGCAATATTGCTATATATCATTCTTTTTTTTTTCAGTATTTTTCAACTTATGACATGCGTATGGTGTACCTTCTATATGCTTACATTCCACTGAAAAATCAAATAATGTCCCATGATTGCTGAATTTAAACTACTTAGCAAAAAGAGGATTCTGGAAATTATGGCTCAGGAATATGAAATAGGTTCTGAAACATGAGAGATAGTGGTATCTTAATTTCTTCATTTAGCCCCTGTCCACTGGGCATCTGCTCCCGGAGGAGCACTGTTCTAGGCACTGGGGATTCAGTGGGAACAAGACAAACTCTGCCCTGGCTTGTGTAGTTCGTCGGGACAGGCAGACAGTAGTCAACCAATTTTTTAAAAATGCTTTTTAAGACATTTCAAATTATGATTCCAAGATATAATGGAGGACTGCATTAATTCTAGGATTTTCCTTCAAGAAACACAATCTTCTTAGCTGAGAAGTAGAAGATATTCTTTTACCTCCCGTAGTCAGAGCCACAGTTTTGGTCACTATAAAGGCACAAAATTCTTCCACAGCATACAAAGTAGAATATATCCCCAAAGCAGATCTATTTCTAACTCATGTGTGAATCAAATTGTATATATTTGGACCACTATTACAGACGAGGTATTGGGTTTGGGTTAATGTTAAGGAAATTCAGATTCTATGTACAGTTTATAAGAACCCCACACACAGTGACTTTCATAAAACAGCCTGCTAATCTCCTAGTTGTTATGAGATTTAAACTAATATGCCTAAGGATGCTACTTAGTACCTCCAACAAGACGATGCATAAAAACTAAGGATTATTGTTAATACAGAGTTGGAGTAATTGATCCTTAGATTAATACTGCTAAATAAATACTTTCATAATACCACTACTATAAATGGACAAGCTGGGTTTAAAAGCTGTGAAATCTTATTATAGAGCAAATAAACATGGTGCAGAGGGTCCAACTATAATCTGGCCACAAAGGATATAAACCAACATCTACATTAACAGTTTTCCTGGTCACATCAGATACACCTTCTGTATAATGTTACTATAGGGAAAGAGAAGGGGAAAAGAGAATCATAAAACAAAATTTTTAAAAATTAAAAAAAAAAACCAATGACCTTGCGCTCGCACAGTGCTTTCCAGTTTTGTGAAACTTTTCCACTCACACCACCCCATCTGCCTCTTAAATCCATGTAACCATTGAGAGGGTACTATAACGGAGTTCTGCTCTCCTTGGCATAGCTCAAGGAGCCACAACTTCCCCTCTGTTTTTAACTTCTGACTTTATTTGCTTTAATGGGCCACTGAGAATATCTGTATAAATATTTTTGTGCGTTTCATAACAAAATAAGAGTGCTAACAATCACAACTTGAGAGACTTGGGTAATAAAAAGAGAAAATCTTTGTGTTAAATTCTATAAGGATAAAGTTATCTTTAAAAAGATACAGTTTTTAGGGGCGCTTGGGTGGCTCAGTCGGTTGAGCATCCGACTTCGGCTCAGGTCATGATCTCACAGTCCGTGAGTTTGAGTCCCACGTTGGGCTCTGTGCTGACAGTCAGAGCCTGGAGCCTGCTTTGGATTCTGTGTCTCCCTCTCTGTCTGCCCCTCCCCCACTCATGCTCTGTCTCTCTCTCTCTGTCAAAAATAAATAAACATTAAAAAAAATTTTTTTAAGATACAGTTTTTAAATCTATAGCTCTTCCTCCAAATGTACTCAACTAATCTTTAACGCCATTGCCTAAGTCAGTTGAAAGCATCCCAAGGGAAATGATATTGTACTATACGCACACCTAGCGATTCCATGGGAACTTTATTATTTTTTAAGAAAAATATTTAGGCAACAATTATAAAAGCTTAAAATCAGTGATCAGCTCTATGACTCAGTTTAACTTAAACATGTAAACAGTGTCTGTTTCAATGTAAAATGATTTTCTAGATTTACCATGAGCTACTAAGTGATATTTTCATCTTTTAAATCTCTTCACTGTCAAGTCTTTTATACAAGAAACCTTAGTAGACCTCCCCGTGAACTCTGGCATTTGGGCTGTGTGTCCAAAAGAACAATGTACCATTACAAAGCCTATTCATGAAGTCAACCGGAGAAGTAATCACAATGACGACTGCCCAGCTGATACTACTCTTTCTGGCATGCTGGCAAATATATGAAGCATGCAAGATCTATGTTACTAAACTACAGATTGTTACTACTAAACGTCTTTTCTAAACTGAAAGATCATTAGTGCAAATTAAAACACCTTTTAACCTAGATTTACTTGCTTGGCTTCAATTCTGTAAGCGTATGTGTAGCAAAAAATAAAAACAAAAATGTAGGAAAATAGTAAAAATCCATCTGTAACTTAAGGACAGTGAATCCTGGGCTATAGTACCGTTCTCACATTGACAAAATCGTTACTGTGTATTTACACAAGATTCACTACCTAAATAACAAAGATTAAAATCATGAGTACGGAGATCATTTTCTTATAATGATTCTGTCTGAAGTATACAATGGCCTGATGTTTGTCCTTTACACTAAACATTCATACCTTTGTTGCCACAACAAAGTAAGAGGTGACAGTTAGAAGGAGGTTAAACAGAAGGCTTCCTGTCTGGGCTTTTTGAAAAGAAAGATTGCACATTCTATCAAGGCGATGAGAAGCCGGCTCAGGCCCTCTGTGGTCTGCATTATTCAGCACTATTCGGTCCCGATTTCGGGAGCCCGCCAAGGCTTTTGGCCCACCTGACCGGGTGTTCCCTCTACTATACACGTGATGTGGACTCCCAGGGCCGGCGGTCACCCGACCTCCCCGTCTTTGCAGTGGAGTCCCGCTGCAAGCTCTGTAAAGTGAGCCTTTGCAAAGCAAGTGCATCCTCCTCCTCGAGGTCCCTGTCCCCGGCGCCAGTCCTCGCCGCCCCCCCCCGCCCCCCGACCGGGAGCAGGCGGCCCCTAAAGTAGGTCTCCGCCGGAGCAGCGGCGGCCGCCGGGAAAAAGGAGCCCCACTTTCTCCGGGCAGGAAGGGGGGGAGGCCGAGAGCATTTCCTGTTGTGCAGCTGAACCGAGCGGAGACGTCATTGCATTCACACTCCCTCGGGTGTCAGCCGACCGGGGGCCAAAGTTCAGCCCCTTCCAGGGCGGGCCGGGCACGGCGGACGAGGGCGAGGCGGCCGGGGCTCCCCGGTCCTGGGAGGGCTCCCGGCGCCCCGGCGCCCGCCCTGCCCGGCGCAGGGGCCGGGACGCGGCGGGGCCTCGGGGAGCAGCGCCCGCCTTCGCAGCGAGGGGAGTCGCTCTTCCTCCCGGAGCGCCTCCAGCCTGGCGGCTCCGGCGCGGCGCGCAGGTCACGGCGGGCTGGCCTCCGGGTTCCCGTTCGTTTCCCAGACTGCCGGGGAAGACGCGTAGTTTCCAGGTGCTCAGAGGACGCCCTTTCCTTGCACAAGTTTCTTAGCTTTTCAACGTAATTTCCCCAAAGGGGACCCTTCCCCCCCACCCCACTAGGATTATTTTTAAATAATCAAAAGCGAAGATCATTTCAGGGTTGTTGCTGAGATTATGTTTTCTCTTCCTTTTCTCTCTCATAATTGCGGATTCCTTAAATAACTGTCAGAAGAGAGGAAAGAGAACATTTCTACACTGCATAGCTCCAGTGAGGTCAAAGGAGGCAAGAAGACACTGCTTAGACGTTTCTAAAAGCATATTCTATGTGTTCTCATTGTTAAAACACCCGCTGCACAACATATAAAGTCCTTTTATTAGGTCCTTAATTTGTTATATCTCAAATGCCTAATATAAAAAAAAAAAATCAGAGTCTCTTACAAATCTTTTAATCTTGTACTTCACTTTAATAGCATCCAAAACTTTGGGCCAGAATGTTTTAAAATTGAAATTACTCAATAAAAACAATGGTTTTTAAAGTTTCTTTTATCCTAAATTTCCAGCCTTCCATCTGGTTTGAAAACATAAACCAGATTATAAACGTGTAATTCCAGAGAAACAGTGGCTCAATGTTAATAAAGTTTAAAAGGAAGACTATAAGGCATCTTCTCATGGTGAATCAATGTTACAAATGTTCTATTGTGCCAACATCTCTAACATTTGAAGTAAGCCATGTTTCATGTCAGGACATGGGATTAAAATATTTAGGGCTTCATCAAGTATAAACTACAGCTTTAGGTGATAATGATTTAGATCCATCAGCTGTACCACTCTGGTGCAAGATTTTTATATGTTTATAGTAGGGGGGAGACTGTGAATGAGAGGGGGTACAGAATGCAGGGAGATATGGGAAATCATTGTTCTGCTCAATTTTGCTGTGAACCGAAAACTGCTCCCAAAAATGAACTCTACTTTTTTTTAATCTTTATTTATTTTTGAGAGATAGAGTGTGAGCAGGGGAGGAACAGAGAGAGAGGGAGACACAGAACAGGCTCCAGGCTCCAAGCTGTCAGCACAGAGCCTGTTGCCGGGCTCGAACACACAAACCAGGAGACCATGACCTGAGCCGAAGTTGACACTGAATCAACTGAGCCACCCAGACGCCTGAACTCTAAAAACTACATTTAGGCTAAGTATCATGATATTTAAAATGCATACTGCATTGTATCCTATGGATTCACAAGTAAGTGAATCTTAAGAATTACAAAAAAAAAGGGGCACCTGGGTGGCTCAGTAGGTTAAGCGTCTGACTTAGGCTCAGGTCATGATCTTGAGGTTCATGGGTCTGAGCCTTGCATCAGGGTCTGTGCTGACAGCTCAGAGCCTGGAGCCTGTTTCAGATTCTGTGTCTCCCTCTCTCTCTGCCCTTCCCCTGCTCATGCTCTGTCTCTCAAAAATAAATGAACATTAAAAAATTTTTTTTTAATTGCAAAGAGATCATCTTTATGCTTTCATGGAGTTCATCATCCAGTTCTACCCTTCCTTGATAAAGAAGTTACAATTTCAAAACGTCACTTAACTTTTTAATATATTTTAAACATGCATAAAAGACTACACTTTAATAAATGTTAGTTGTCCTACCCTGCCATGTACTACCTAAGGGCAATATTACAGGTAAGCTTGGCTACCACTTCAAGTGATCCAAAGCCCCTGAGTACTTCTTATGTTGTCTTATTTTCCAAACATTTGAATAACACAGTTAAATATTTTACACACAATATTTTAAGCTTTCATCGCTTATTAGAGTTTACCACTTATTTCCATATATTCCTATCCCCATTTTATCAAGAAATAGGCTCAAAGAACACAGGACTGGCATAGGTGTATGGAACTTAGATGGGCTCCTTTCAATCTTGTTGAAAAGGAATCACAAACCCTTCCTATTCAGACCACCCTTCTGTCCTTCATAGGAGGCTCTGGATTAGCTTGGTAGCCCATGCCTCAGTTCATGAGTGCTGGGGGAGCCCACAAAATAACCATCTCCTCATCTCTACCTTATATTATCTACTTAATTTGAATACAGTAACATTTAAACGACTTCCCTGACCAAACTGTACCAAAAGATTCTTGATCATAAAAGTGATTCCAGGGGCACCTGGGTGGCTCAGTCGGTTGAGCCTCCGACTTCGGCTCAGGTCATGATCTCACACCTTGTGGGTTCCAGCCCCGCATCAGGCTCTGTGCTGACAGCTCGGAGCTCAGAGCCTGGAGCCTGCTTCGGTTTCTCTCTCTCTCTCTCTCTCTCTCTCTCTCTCTCAGCCCTTCCCCCACTCACTCTCTCTCTCTCTCTCTCTCTCTCTCTCTCAAAAAATAAACATTAAAAAATTAAAAAAAAAAAAAAGTGATTCCAATGTGTCCAATCCTAGGACGTACTGCAGTGGTCGTCTGTCTCCTGGGTGGTCTCACATCAACATTTTTTACTTGCCTTTTCTCCCCCCTCATATCAATCACCTTTTTATCCATTAAATCTCTGCAGTGATTCTCATGTTTTTGATTAGAACATACTTTCACTTATTCCTTCAAATCATCTGTCAATAGCATATAATTAACACTACACAAGCTGTAAGTGACAACCCAAATACCATTCAAGGTCACCGAAAATTTTATTTGAAGTTCATGCTCTCTAGTTAACACTTAACTGCTGATGATGGCACTTGGAAAGAACAAAGAGAGATGACTAAAAGTTATCCTGTTTTACAATCCTAATTACAGACTGAATGAAATCAGTATTCCCATAAATTTAGTAGAGACAGAGGATAAAAAAAAAAACCAGTATGATAGCTTTAAAAAAATCAACTTGTGAAAAAAATACATAATTGAAAGTATAAACCTAAATAATTAACTGTGAATTCTTCAGGTCCTGGTGCTATTTTCAAATGCATCTCTTTTATCTCATAAAACTGTAAGGCCAACGGTTTAGAGGATAATGTATTTTATATTTTCTCCTTCGAAACAAAATGGTCCAATTTTGTGCTTTAAAATATACTATAAGAGTGCATAATTCCAGCCTCACAAAATACAGTATCATTTCATTCGATGAAAAGAATTAACACTTGCATTTTTCCACGTTCGTTCTTTTAAAACTCATTATTTGATTCAGGATTGTTTTCATTTAGATGCGTGGTTACAATTTGAGAGTAATTGTGAATTGTTGCAGTCCTTCTTTGGGTCTCTGTGTTTCTGAGATCCAAGTTCTCTGCCACAAGAACCTCCACATTGTCTCAGACCCCGAACAGTCTTTGACATCACTTGACTGGAAGAAGCTGACTGGTCTCACCAACTGGCACCTCTAAAAATATTCAGGGCATATCAAGTTTTTATTCTTCTCTCATAATACCCAATATTGAGGATTATTCTTCTCCAATGAGCATTCACCAATCATTTGCTGTGTTTCCAGAAAACTGGCTCCCAAGAAATGCAATGACAAAATCACTGGGATGTTCTTCTCAGCTCCACATCCTTTTTTCATTAGACACTGTAGGACTGCATTGTTCCTCTAGAGCCAGTATCGTCCCAAATCAAAGCCCAGTCCAACATTAAATGTGTGAAGCAGAGTGAAACAAAAATTGTAGCTCACTGAAAGAACAGGAAGGTACAGGAATGAGGAGACAACTACATTACACACACACACACACACACACACACACACACACACTCACTCACTCACAGGAATGAATGAACCTTTCGTGAAAAAGCTACATAACTACATGCTCCACAGTCTTTGGTTCCTATAAGACCTTTTCAAACTTCAGTATTTTCTAAGCCCCATGATTTTATTTTTCCTACACACTACCCCCAAAATTACAACCTTCTTTCTATTATGTGACCCTCAGTGCAAATCATCAGTGCCTTGACCCCCTCAAGGCTGGACAACTACACAAAACACAGCACCTGTCCCTGAGAAAAGGCCAGGAACTACAGGTGGTTCAAGAACTATTCATTTCCCCTTCTAGACAATAACCAGATGAGACATCATCACCTCATACTTTTCAGGCTTGAAGTAAAAGTCAGTGTGTTCTTCAAATAGAAATATGTTACATAGTCCTTACGTGTTTAAGAGCACACCCGCTTTTTCAGCCTCCATCTGTATTTACTATTTCAGAATAGGCCCTCAATAAAGTCCAAATAGTAGTAAGTGCTCAGACAGCCTATAATCAAGTGTGTTATTGAAACACCAGTGTTCCCACATGCATTAAAGTGTAATTAAAATTTAATGAACTGTAGAAGTGACTGTATTTCACTACAGTATTCTTGTGTTCTCTCTAGTCCCTCACACAGTCCTGTGTACTTCTCCAGAGACTAACAGTGGGACTACAGCTAAATCTAAAATAAGCTACTTTCCACAGTGGTTAAAAGAAGAGTTCCAAAATCAAAGTGCCCACTCAGGAAACGGTAACTTTTGTTTTAGTAACATATAATTATATGACTCTTATCTAATATATCGTCTCATATATACCACTGCTGTGTATAGGACCCCTTGTTCCATGAAATATGCACTGATCCATCACCTTCTTGACTATTCATTATGTAGATTAGTAAGCAGTCTGTGTAGGCGAATTAAAAGGAGAGCATTTTCTCATAGACATTAAAGGCAGTCCAGACCTAAAGTAAAAAGTTTTTCAAAATTGTTATGAAGATGCAACAAAACTCACTGCCTACTGCCAGGTACTATACAGGTGACAGTCTTACAAGTCCTACACCTGCATAGAAGTGCGTCCCAACATTCTATATCTCTGTTTTTTATTAATAGAAAATATAAATTGAAGAGAAGGCTAATTTACTTTATCATAAAATGGCAACCATTTGAGCTGAACTTACTGTCGGCTTGGCATGTCATTTATACGGCCAAAGAGTAGGAAGTAGAAAAGGTACGAATGACTGGCACTGGTGTGACTACAACAAAATGTCCCCCAACAATACACTTGCTTTACCTTTACGATTAAAGCCATCACCCTGAAGATTACTGAGCTTCTTGGACAAAATAATAATGATATGCTAGTACAAAACCAATAGATCTCACTCAAAATGCACATGAGATAGATTTTTCTGCAAAAAAAAAAAATGTTTACACATTTTTTTACGCTTCATTTCATTTCATCGTGTTTTTAGTTATGAAACTGCCAAAATCAGTGACCCGCCTCTCAATGTGTTGCAGTGTGCGTATGCCCACCATTACTTATCGTGACTAGGTGCAAAGTCTTTAAGCTGAAGCACAAGTTCTTGGACAATGTACTTAGGCACTCTAACTTTTTCACCAACATTCACTTAATATGCATTTTATGTTGCCCTCAAATCAGACGCTTCTGTGAAAATACTCCTGACACTTTCCCACGCTGATGCCTATCTAAATCAAGGCCTATCTAAAGCATCCTCTTCCCCCATTAAACATTCCCAGCTCTCCTCAGCCAGGGACCTGAGCCGGGGCTCGATACCACAACCCTGAGATCACGATCTGAGCCTAAATCAAGAGTTGGGCACTCAACCGACTGAGCCCTTTAACCTGCTTCTTTTAATTACAGTTTCCTTTGCAGGCATAGTCCTTTTGCTTAGTATAGATTATAAAAGTTCTGACTATGAGGATAGTAAAACTCTTCTTTATATTTTATATTCTATGTCTATCTCTATTGTATTTTATATTCCCATGAATTTCACACATGCCGGAATCTCAATACTTTTATTTCTGAAAATAGATTTGTATTACGTTATTACACATCCCAACCCTGTTTCAGCTGTAAAAGTCTCAGCAAGCATGTTTAGCCCCATAAAATGTTTTTACCCAGTTAATAAGAGGCTATATTCTGACGAACAACTGGCGATAAGCAATTTGCTTTTGAGGATTAATAACCAGCAATAGCCTAGACAGAGTACATTTCAGACATGAACGACCTGATCCCTAAAGAAATTAATAAAACAGAAATGAAAACGACATAATAAGAGGGCTAGGTGAACGAACTAGGAATATTTAGCCTGGATAAAAGAATACTAAAGGGAACATGATCACTATCTTTAAATAATTGTAGGAATGTCCTGCAAGTCAATGAGGAAACTTGGATAGCTGCAGAGGGCCAAACTGCTGATAAACTGAAGCGTCCAGGAGAGGAATCTGCCTCCCTAAGAAAAGAAAAGGTGTTTAGGTAGAGGTTGAATGCAAGCAGTCCTTGGTGATCTGTCCTGAGTGATTTCTGCTCGCTCAGTTAGGGATTAAATGATGCCTCCAGTGCTCTTATCTAATCTTGAAATTCTACGAAAGACTTCACGTTGCAAAGTGTCCCGTCATCATTTGACAAATCAATACATCAGATCCTACTCCCGTGTGAATTAACCATCATAATTTAAATCAGACACTTTAAGAGATGCCCTAAACAAGGTGTCACGTGCAGAACCACAGAGGGACAGGAAGAAGTAAAACTTCTCACTAAATGCTAGACCGGTACTGAAGGTGCAACCTGCTCAAAATTAAGGTCTGACCCATCTGGAAAAAAGCACCAGCAAAGCTGACACTGAATGAGGAAGTTAGCCATTTGCATATTCTAAAGACCCTCAGAATCCCATTTCTACATCCCTCTCCTTCGCCCTGCCTCATATTCTTAGAAATACTTAACATGTGAAACACAAAAGCAGTAGTTTGATTTACACAACTGGGCAGTATATTGTAAAAGTTTCTTATGAAATTCAAACCAAAACCTGTTGGTGTAAAGGAAATCACAAATGTTAGCTATGCCATTAGACATTGTTTGCTTTTCCAGCTATGAGGAGGGTTAATATAATCACAGCAGGCTATTGTTACTAATTTCAAAGTGTCTTCTGTTTGCTTCTCATTGCCCTGGTCCTACCCAACCCACAAGAATATAAAAAAAGAAAGACAAATTGTCAGGACAATTTCCTCACAATATAAATTCCAGATCAGCTATTGATATCCATTGTAACCCCTTTGAGACATCATTAGGTTTGCCATCAGTAAACTCTCACCAAACATAGCCAAAATCAACTAAGGACTGAACAAATCTGGAGTCTGTCCATTAAAAAAAAAAAAATCTATCTCCACACTTAGCGTCCAATTATTTGCTATATCCTATACTGTCAGGTGATTTATTTTAAAAGGTCATTTTGAATATTCTCAGCCACTTGGCCCATTTATAAAGCTACACTTGATTAAATCTGGGCACTAAGTTCAGCACGAATATTACTAAGGCCATCAGAACAAGTAAACAGATTGCAAATTCAAAAACAAACGTCTTTGGATTCCTTTTCTTCTGCTTGAAGGTGGGTATCGCTATCTCAAAATTTTGTTCCACATGTGCATTAGTGACCTATGCAAAATTTAAAGGCTCCAGGGGACATTACAACAAGCTGTGGAGCTGCTAACCATTATCTTTCTGAAAACAATTACATATGCCCATAATAAATTGCATCAATAGCAGTCAATTATCTCAAGAACACTCTACTAACCCTTGTCACAAATGTATTGCTGCGTATCAGATTTTTTTCAACAATTGAATTATTCTCAAAACTTAGCATTGCTTCACATACTAAAAATAGCCACTCCAATTCTCTTGTGTTACCCTGCTCTGCTCCCAGGAGGTAGGGCAGTGCTATAAACAATGCTTCATTTTTACAGATGAAGAAACAATGAAATATAACAGAAGTACAGCCACTTTGCCTGAATCATTCTGAAAATCAATAATGAGGCAAGCAATAAACTCGTGGGGTCAGGGTTTACTATCAGCCTTTCTGGTGTCCTCTGTGGCCCTGGGATAGGCTCTAATGAGCACATCCTGACAACAAGGGCACAAAGATACTTAGAATCCTCATTTTACCAAAAAAGCTCATATTTCTCCGAACATAAACTTTGACATATGACAAATAAATTGAGTAACAAGAAAATATATTGAATATTTATAACCCTGGATTTTTCCCTCGCTTAGAGAAACAGGGATTATTCAAAATGTAAACTTCAGGAGAAGAAAGAAAAATAAAGCTTGATAATTATTCCATGGATAATTAGAAGCTGAACTCCCCATGACTCGTCCATAAAGTGTTGGGGCCAGCCATCAGGACTCTCCCACGGGGCCCTGCTGAGTTGCAAAGGCAGATTTCATCACTGGAAAAGTGGTTCTCCCCCAGCCTTCCCTCCTTCATTTTTCTTTGTTTCCAAGGGCAAGGATCTGTAATGGGGTAAAGGAATACATTCTCTTTATGCCAAACTTATCCAAGCAGAAGGACCAAGAAACAACTCTTCCTTAAACTCCACACCCACAAGCAGTAACTGCCTTCAAATAGCTTCCCTTTCAAAGCACCGTAAGCAAAATATGGCCAAAGAAAACTGTCCTATAGGGAAGAATCCCAGTCAACTATAAACTTCCCAGTCCAACTGTAGGAAAAAAATTGCCTCAAAATGGCTCGATCTGAGCAACTGTTGTGAAATCAAACGGGAAGTGCAGAGACCAAGAAGACCCTGACTGTGCTACGAGAAGTGTGATTGCTGGGTGTGCTTCCCAGGGGACTCCTTATAGAGCTGAAGAAAAACTTACAGAGCAAAGACTAACGGAGACATCACCCCTCCTTTCGTTCTGATGACCACCCCCCCCCCAACCACCATCTTACCTCTTTTCTCACCATTTAGAGTACAAGCTTCTTGAGAATTTGGACTTTCCACATTCACCAAATCCCTACTGCCTGCCTACTATACACCGTGCCCTGTGTTTCCACGTTTTTGTGAAAATATAAACCATCCTAATCCACTAGAAATTTGACAATAAAAATAATCGGTAAAAAAAAAAAATGAAAACTTCATTTAAATAAGAATAAAAATATACATTCCAAATAAAAGCCGTGGTAATCTCTTCACCTTAACAATCTGATAAATGCAGTTTACAATAAAATGTGTCATTTAAAAACCATTTTCTTCTCTTCCTTGTGAAAAAGTAAGCAGAACTAGATTCTACAAGTTAGGAAAGGCCATAATGCTGAATCATAAAGAGGGTTTTTTTTTAAAAAACTAGTGCTATATTTAGTTATGCAAAAAATAGTAATAAATAGTACGTCTTCAAAAACTACCTTACTATGAAAAATATAGATACAGATATGGGTATAATAAATGGGATTTTTTCATGAGTGATTTAGTAAGACTTGCAATGCTTCTTTAACTGTTATTTGGGTTGAGAGACACAATATGAAAGTAGAGATTTCCAAAAACACTGGAAAGTAGTACAATGACTAAATTTGCTATGAAAAGTTTCTAAAGTAGTCCACTGGAATATAAACGCCATGAGGACAGGGATTTTTTTTTTTTTTTTTTTTTTTTTAGCTATTTTATTCACTGATGAATCCCCAGTGTCTAGAAGAGCACCTTTCCCAGAGCAGGTAGGCGCTTAATAAATTTTTGTTGAATTAATAAATGTTTGTTTAAAAGTCAGCAGTCCCGGGAACACTCCAGTTGTGTCTCCTAAGCAAGCCCAAGGCCTCATGAGTAAACACTGGTTCTCCAGCTCTTGCGATTTACGTAGAAGTTCAAGTTGGGTAATTTCAGGCCCTAGAGGCTATTTTTAGGCCACAGAACTCCAGAAGGATGATCCACAAAGAACCAGAGAATTTAGTTCACCTCACTAGTGTAGCACTGTCTGAGCTGAATGAAAAATACCCCAAACTGTAATCGATATTTTCATTTGTTAACTGCTGAGAAACATGGGCATTTTGACATCGTTTCTTAAACCATTTCCATCAAGAGTCTAATAGACCACTTGAAAATGTGAAAGTGATCATTTTACTGTCACAGCAAAATTAGGTTCTCCTGTGTTTTTCTTTTCTTTTGGTGTAATTTCTTTTTTTATTTTTTTGCAAATTTTTTAAATGTTTTTATTTATTTTTGAGAGACAGAGCAGGAGTGTGGAGGGGGAAAGAGAGAGGGAGACACAGAATATGAAACAGGCTCCAGGCTCCGAGCTGTCAGCACACAGCCAGACGTGGGACTCAAACTCACGAACCACAATATCATGCCCTGAGCCAAAGTCGGACATTTAACCGACTGAGCCACCCAGGCACCCTTGGTGTAATTTCTTCATAATAATAATCATAGCTGCCAGATATTTAACGTTTTACTATGTGTTCAGTGAGACAGGTACACATATTCTCATTAAAAAACTTCACAATGACCCTTAAGCAGATATTATCATCCTCGTTTTGTAACCTGCAGGAGGTTAACTGACCTTCCGAAATTCCCTAGAGCTGGTGGTGGTGCTGGAATTTACCCTGTTCTGTCAGACTTTAAATCCAAGCTCTTAGCCCCAAGGCTACCTCCTTCATACAGTGTGTATCACACTGACGGGTATGCCTAAACTACTAAGATTAAACACTGTGCGAAGTGATCAAAATGGTTGGCAATTTAATTTTTTAATTTTTGCAAAAATTTTGCTGTTTAACTGTTGCTTATGCTGCTGCGTGAAATGGTGAAAAGACCAATTGTGTCTGGAGCCTAACACCCTGAGTTCAAATCACACTTCCTTACTGACTATCAGAGTTGTCCCTGCAAACACCATTTAACCTTTCTGAGTCTCAATCCCCTTAAGTGTAAACATGAAGGTAATAATACCAAATCTTCTCACGGCTGTCACTGGAGAGTGCCTGGTGAGCAGCCTGGCACAGAATAAGCGCTCCTTCAGCCTAAATGCCCTTCCTTCTAACGGATTTGCTAAATTGGCACTGTGCTGATTTTATAAAAGTGTTTAGTTCATCCTCGTAATACCATAATTACAGAATATAATGACACTGCATTCTCTATAACTACAAAGTAGAATTTATAAACTGATAGATGATGAGTTGGAAGAGGCTTTAGAAGCCCATCTGTTCCAATCCTTTCGTTTCCAAATGAAGTCCAGAGAGTTTAAAGGACTTGTTTCCAAGTTTTTACAGAAAGCTAATTGCAAAGACACTTCTAGACCTTATGTCCCTCCACCTCTACTTCCACGATAGTCCCAGTTTTTGCCTCACATTACACAGGCATGGCAACACGTGTAATTTTCAGACAATTAAGCAGTATAAAATAACCTCAGTTTAATTGCATCCAATTAACAAGCCAAATTAGTGTTTCATATGTACACTATTAAACTAGTTGTCTGGCTTCCAAAAGAAATAAAACACTGTTTCAAATGAATCTAGCATTTTAGTGAACAAAGCTACTTACAATTTAAATTACCTTTGCTATAATCTTCTTTATATGGAATTAGACCTAATCTCCATTTTAAAAGAAATTCTTTCTGCAACTATCAGGATGAAAATTCATGCTTGTATTTTAAGTATCAAATTTTTCTTTCTCACTAAATACATACGATTTTCTAAGATTAGTATACATGTGCATGCATGCACACATGCATACCTGGACATATATGCATGCCTAAGGCCCCCTAAGCAAATACAAACGAGGGTGTGTCTGACATTTCCCCACCGCCCAGTTTGAAAAGTCCCACCTTTTTCTTGGCCTTCAGAAATCAAGTGAATCTGCCACAATGCAAATAACAAGAGCTTTGCTGATCTCCTGCTTTCTTTTTCAGAGAAAATGAAACCACCAGATAAATCTTTGTCAAAAAACACTGCCTTCCAAATACACTGCCCTACACTATCCGTCCAGTATTGTCATGATTTAGATACAACTGGGTATCAGTTAAAAACCGGTATTCTAATGAGCCACAAAACGAATCATCTATCCATTCCTTAAATATTTACACCTAAAAACATAAGTGCGTTATCATTTTAAGTATAGCCATTTTTATCAGTTATCGTTTGTTTGGTGGCCAACTTTCACTATTACTATTTATAAAGACTGTTCCGAGGAAAGAGTTGTAGAGTAGGTTAAACTAAAAATGCAGTACTGTATACTGAAGACACAGCTTAGACTGACGATCTGCTGTACGTATTTGACCATGTTTATCAAAATACTTAATCACTTTTGTTATTTATTATTAAGATGTCCATGAACAAGACAAAAGAGTTCACACTGGCATGCAGTGGTGTCAACCTTCATTACGTCTTTTGGGGCCTTATACCAATTTAATGGCCACCTGCCACCAAGCTATTCATCCCCTAGACGTTTATAATCTTTCTGAACACCCACACGTCATAGCATCACTCCTCTGCTGAAAAACCTTAGGTGAAATCCAGCTTTCTCAGGAGGGCTTCATGGCCCACATGGTCTGGAACCAATGGACCTTTCCAGGTTCGCCGTAGTCTTCCTCTCCCTTGGCACAACAATGTCCCACCACTCCAGATCAAATTCAATGTGCCCCGCCCTTCCCTCTTAGCAGGATTTACTGAAATTCTACTCAACTTTCAAGGCCCCCGATCAAAATTTACTTCCTCCCACAAAGACCCTCTAATCTTTGCAGATGGAAAAAAAAAAATGCTTCCATTTATATTATACTTTCGCTCGTACGTTTTAGTAAAGTTTATTTAACAAGCCATATGTCTTCTCTAGATTGTAAAAATTCAAGTCAAGGATCATCATCCTCTTACCTCTCAATTACTCATATTTTGTCCCCCCCCCACCCCAGTCTGACTCCAGAGCCTAAGCTTGGAGCTGCACTTCCATAAACTGACTGTTTTTGCCACCTAAATTGAAATTTCTATATTGTATGAATTTTAAAACAGGGAGCAAATTAATTAAGTGATAACAGTTGACAAAATGGAGTAGGAGCCCAAGATGACATAAAGGAATGTTATTTTCACTAACCTCTTTTTCCACTCTTTTGTATTACGTTGACCCTTAATCATACAGAAGGTAAAAAAGAAAAAAAAAAAAAAAGAGCTAAATTTTTCCAAAGGTTCCAGTATTTGCAGTCATGAAGAGAAATTATCTGGGGACTTGAATGTTTCACTAGCTGTTTAGAAACATATAGATCCAGCTTATGCAGGGTTCTAAAGATGAATCAGTTCTTCAAACAACGACCTTGAAAGACCTCGGAACTGGTAGTTATTCATTAAGTGAATCAACGGTGTTGACCAATTCAGTTAACTTGATCCTCAAATAAGTATTTTTTAATTTAAATTATTTATTCTTAGAAAAATTACCTGCAAATAATAATAAGCTAACCTACAATTAAACCCCTCAAACCGAAGTTAGCACATGGAGTCATAACAAACCTCCAGGGGTCAAGGACCACTGACGTTGAAGTACTTGTGAAGAGACACGTTATACATAAGGCTCCTCCAACTTCTAGACCCTGCCCCCCAAAATTCTTTCTCCAATGATCTACTTCTGACATAGCCAATAGTATGTCATATGTCCTGATTTTCCAAGGACAGTGCCCATTTATGCCAGGTTAGATAATCATTCATGTGGTACTGACCACGTAATCTGGCCACACCTCGCCTCATTTCTCTAGTTATGTACCCTCGGCCCCACTGGCTTGCTTTCAATTCCTCAAAGCACTGTACATCCCCCAATCTCAAGATATTTGCATTATTCCCTCTTTGTACAATACACTCTTTCTCTCCACCTCTTTCCACTTGACCATAGTTTATTCTTCAGTCTCAGCTCAAATATTACCTCTTCAGACAAGGGTGATATACTGCTTATTTTTATACACTCATTAATAGGTGTATACACTTATTAATAGGTGTATACACTTATGATACGCTCCTTTCTGTTTCTTCGAGAGCACTCATAACTAATGTGGCTTTATTTATGTTGGCTCACCTCATGCCTCATATCTGTCAAGCCCACTAGATTAGAAGCTCCTTTTCTGGTCTGGATCATCATTATATCCTTGGTGTCTACCAAAAGCCTAATCCATAATAAATACTTGTTGAATAAACGGATGAATAAGTTGTATTGATCAATGATGACTGGGTCACTTGTCATAGTACTCTGAAGAAAGAGCTAAGATTATATGTGAGTGACAAGTCAAAAATGTTGCCTAGCCCTGAGTACTTCCTGACCTTACCTCCAATCACCATGTGACCCAGAAGTAGTAGGTCAAACCCCACCTGCTCTCCGCCCTGTGTCTTCAGGCACACAAGCATCATTTTCATCTCTTCTCTCCAAAGCACTTTCTTCAAATATGTCTACCTAGTCAGACTTCAAATTTTAAGCAGATAGGAAATCTACAGTTACGGACACTTGTAGAATAGATCAAATGCCATAATTAACACCTCAAATGACAAATAATATGAGTATGTGTTAAGATTAGCACATATTTGGCTCAGAAAAATAGTGACACAAATTACTAACCAGTTCTGATTCTATTCTAAATTCAGTCTTGAAGACAGTATAGCTCTATGTCTCTCTTGATGCTAGTAGCCAGGATCAACATCACAGAAGCCAAAGATTGTACAGATCAAGTATGCTGTGTTATCCTCTTATACGTGAAGACTGGTTATGTCACAATGATAGATGAAGTGCTGAAATATTTGTCCAAATTACTTAGGGCCATCTCACAGCTACAAATACTGACTTACAACTTCCTTTTTGTTAGCAATGCCATAAATAGCATATAGAAAGCAGTGCTTTTGTTGTTGTTGTGATCAAGTATCAGGAACAAGTGGAAAATTGTATCACGTATATTATTTCCTTCAAATAATCACAATCTTATTTTCACAAGGTTTTCCCATTTTCTCTCAATCTTCATTCACAGCTTCAAGCATTGAGAAACCTCACTGGAATATTCACTGAGGTTTTACTCAAGATAAATGAAGTCTCTGCCTATGTGGTTACAGCAACCCTACACACACTCATAGTGTGAAGTTCCTTATGAAACCTGAAGTCCATTGAGTTGAGATAGCAGACTTCCTCTGTTCCTTTTTATATCACTTAGAAAGCTGCAATACTTACATACCCTGTTTTAGCCAAAATACGGATTCATGGTGAATTCATTTATAAATTCATTAACTAGAAGCACAGCATTGGAATTTTCAGGTGAAGGTTTAAATTGTGAACCATTTCTCCACCTACAAGACTGTTACACAGACCAGTAGAGTCCTGTTGATGCTGACTAGGAACCAAAATTTGAAAACAGTGTTTATTTTGAACAGACTTAGGTGAGTAGCAACCTGTTGGATCCCAAACTATCCATCCAGTTGATCTTAACCACCTTTCCCTTATTACAATAGTTGCTACCTCAGGAATTAAATGCTTCCACACTCTAAAGGAGTACGCTTTTCACTCATGCCAAATAACATTTTCGATAGCTCTTTAAAACTACTTTTCTATGTTGAAGCTTTCAGATTAACTTCAGCTAATTACTGATAACTGAAAAATCTAAAGCCAACACAAATAGACTATATGTTATCATTGTTACTGTTGAAATAAACCCTGCTTTAAAATTCAAAATAGGCAGATTCTTAAAAAAAGAAAAAATCCTCATTTTAAAATGGAATCAGCATAAAAAAACAAAACCTGATTTTTCTGAATAGTGACGAAGTGTCAAAAGCTCAAGCAGACACACGTACCATTATTTCACAGGGAACGCCTGCATTCGTGTTCTCTCTGTTTTGTTTTCATAGTAACAACAACATTTGAAAACACATCTTGTGTAAAAAGAGCCCGATCAATCAAAATATTCCACTGGCTAATCTTTCAATAAAGTCAAATGACATGACTTCATTATGTGATAACACACATAGAGTAAATTCACCTTCATATCCCATGTTTAATAGAAATATAGAAATGCCTTACCTACTTCAGTGAAATTTTTCCAAACACCTCCACAAGGGTCTAACATGTTAAAAATCAGTTAAATTTTAAATTGGTACCATCATTAATATGCTACCACTCCCCCAAATTGTCCCCAAATCAATTTCACATCAATTTAATCATAAACACCGTTACATAAATATAAGCAGTCTCTAAAAACGCCAACCTCATAAAACACAATCATTGTAACAGAAATATAGATGCCAGCAAATGAATTTTGTTTTATACCTGACCCATGTTCAAAGCAAGACACTCAGACAATTTTCAAAAGATTCACCATTGTCATGTAACATTTTTCTGTACATAAGAAATATACTGCATATTTCAAACCTAGTGGTCAAAAGGGATTATGACACTTGAAAAGCACACTATCATTTAGTGGATGTTGGTAAATCCTTTTCACCTCAAAATAAAAATGCACACTTCTCATCTGGTAACATGATTTCCTAGTGTTCCACAGGAATTTCATCTTAATGAAAATGCTATCACCTAGAGGGTATTTCTGTCTTGATAAACCATCTGGCCTATATCCTAAAAATCAAACCCAATCTACTCATTACACAATCTACTTGGTTAAAATCTTGTTTGGGCACTTTTACAAGGTAAAAAAGAAAAAGACATCTGCAAATTCTAATATATATGTAATAAATAATACATACTATGTGTAACATACATCTCTGTACATACATATGCAAATATTTAAAATAACTTGGTTTGCTCAAGGACAAATATCACCAAATATTACTTTATCACTGGAGGAAATGTTTCTAATAAAGTTAAATGGCCTTTTCCAGGAGGACAGATCATTGCAAATTTAATTAAAAAGGATCTTATTAATATTTCAAGTAATTTCTGGGCTTGATTATGCGCTACAAAAGAAACAACTGTACTGAAGAGAAAAATCAATAGCCCTTGACTAGAGCCCTGAGTATGCTAGAAAAACACAGTTCTCTTGTGAATTATCAAGGTCTAGCCTTTGGGGGTGGGAGAGAGCACCAATATTTATTTGGAGGTAGACTGAGTTATTTTTAAAATGGCAAAAAAGGAAGGAGAACAATCGGTTCAAATTTTCCATTATAATGAAAGTACCGGAAACAAGCCTTTTTATGTTCATTTTAGGCCTAAGAAACTGTGCAGAGAATAAGGCTTTTGCAATGTCAGTTGCACACACTGCTTCCTGTGCGAATTCTAAGCCATTACAGGTGTCCTAAGGCCTCCAGCGAAACCTATTATCAGGTTAGTCCTCCCGTCCCCTCAAAGCCATCCCCACTGCCCCCCTACCCCACACATATTATTGCTCGGCTGCTCTAAGTGTCTATTAAGGACCCTCTGTCTTCTCTGCACTCCCGAGGTTAAAGTACCCACTTTCCCTCGGCGAAGCCTGTAAAAGCTTTCCCATTAGAGAGGACTAGTTCCTGCCGTCCTTTTTCAGTTAGATGCTTTCAAGTCAGGAGAGGAGCCACTTGAAGAAAACCCTCCTTCCCCTCCTCCCTTTTTCCACTGGAAGCCACGTCCCTGAAGGACAACACGAAGGGACACTTCATGACCTTCTACCCCCTCACCCAATTTGGGCTCGGAGAGTTGGGGGTCGCATTTTCTCGTGTCCTCTGCTGCACTGGATGTGTTATGTAAGAGGGACAGAACGCGAGAGGCACATGCGTATAAAGCGCACCGATCTGCGATAACAGCTGGGGTGTCAGAGCTAATCTGGAGTCTCCCCCACCAAATACGACAGACACCACACATACATCACCCCCACCCCCTACACACACCCCCACACTGAGCAGTGTTTTCCTGTCTCGCCCCTACCAACACCAGACGCACAGAATGCAAAGGCGGGGGAGGGGTGAAGGGAGGTGAGAGAGGAGGAGCAGCAGCACATCTGCTTTGATAGCAGCCGGCAGAGCCGCCGCGGCAGAGAGCCCCTCGTTAACCCCCTTCCTGTGGCTGCACCACGTCATGGAACATTCCCGGAACGGGCCAACGTTCCACCCACTTCAGGGAACAGACATAAAGGCGCAGACCCAGCTCCCCACAGTGCAGAACCCAAACACACATGTCCCTTCCCGGTCCCCGGGCAGACGCACAGACGAACACGCATGCAAACCGCCCCCACCCGTCTCCACGCGCCCCCGGCCAGCCCGCCGCGCCGGGAGCCGCTCTGCGGCCGGTGCACCCGCAAGGCGAGGGCGCCTCCGCCTGAACCTTCCATCGAGACAGTCCCCTCCTTCCTCGTTTCCTTCCTTCTCTCCTTCCTTCCTTCCTTCCTTCCTTCCTTCCTTCCTTCCTTCCTCGCTCGGGAGGAGAAAGGAGTCACTGAAATGCCAACAGCTAGCAGCCTTCGCCGCGCTCGCTCGGCCGCAGGCCGGCGGCCCGGCCCCCGCGCCGCCCGCCCGCCCCCGGCCCGCGCCGCGCGCCCGCCGCCCGCCCGCGGCCCCCTCCCCCGCTACCTGACGACGGGCGGCCGGCGGCCGCGGCAGCCGCAGCGGTGGCCCGGCGGTGCGCGCCGGTGCACGTCCCTCATTAGTAACCAGGCACATTCCTGCCTCCAGCGCTCCCGCGCGGCCCCCTCCCCCCAGGACATTACGCAAAGCAGCCTCCCCTCATCTGCATAGATCCTCGGCCAGGGTATTCCCCGCATTTCCCGACGCGCCGGACCACCCCCCCACCCGGACGAGGTCTCCCCCATCCCCGCCCCCTCCGACCCTCACCCTCGCCACACCGGGAAGGGGCTGGGGGCGCGCGCCGCGAGACGCGACCGAGTCCGGCGGAGGCGATTTCAGTATAAAGTGAAACAAGCTCCCAATGCTGAAGGAGGCAGGAAAAACACGGCGCCTAGGCCACTTACCGAGCCGAGGAACCTAGATTCCCGCCGCTCTGCGCTCCCAAATGGTCGGTCCGCCCTCCGCGCGCCCCAAGGCTGCACCCAGCACCCCAAAGTAGAGACGTGTAGAAATATCGTTAACGAGCCAGGAGACCCTCCAAGTTGCTCCGGGCTCCGGGGAGCCTCAAGGTCCAGGACTCAACTTGGCAAAGACTTGTGCCACAGTCCCCGAAGATGTTTTTGTGGAGACCCTCCTCCGGCGGGGAGAGACAGCGCTCGGCGGCGCCCCGCTCGCCTCCTCTCCACCCTCTCACCTCCAGCCCGCCTCCCGCCGGCTGCCCGCCTCCGGGCCGCGAGCCCCTCGGGCGGCTGTCAGCTCCCGGCCGCCGCCGGGTGACAGGGGCGGGAGGAGGGCGCGACGCGGTGGCCCGAGCCCGAGCGGGCAAGGGGGATCCTCGCAGCAGCGGCGGCCGCTCACCTGGAAAGTCACCGCTGAGAAGGAGGAGGAGGAGGACGGAGAGGAGAAGGAGGAAGAGGAGGGAGAGGAGGAGGAGGAGGAAACCCCCCTGGTGCCCTTGTTCTCGCTGCCGCGGCGGCCGCTCCTCGCCAAGGCTGAGCGTGTCTGGTGGGGGGTGTCTGGTAGCATTTCCTTAAGGACAGAGGGAGGGCGGGCGCGGAGGGAGGGAAGAGATCCCGACCGCCAGCCCAGGCTCCTCTTTCCTTTATTTATTTTTCTGACACTATACGGAGATGGGCCCAGGGCAGGGGCCGCGGGGCTCGCGAGGGAGCGCGAGGCCCGGGCCGCAAGCAGTCTGCGTGCGGGAGCCGCAGCGGCCGCCTCCCCTCCCGGGCTGTGGACGCACCGGGTTATTCCTGGCAGCGCCTCCCCGAACAGAAGTTACTAGGAGGAGTGCGCGGCGAGGGCGGGCGGGGGGAGAGGCGGAGGGAAGGAGGGAGGAAGAGGGAGAGACTCAGCCAGCGACGTCATCGGATCCCCCAGCGCGTCCCAGGGAGGGAGGCTGAACCAGAAAAACCAGTCTGGAGTCGGCAAGCTGGAGAGGGATGTGCGGCGCGCGGGGCGGCGGGGCGGCGGGGGAGGGAGGCGGCCGGGAGGGCAGGGCCTGGCCCCGCTGCGGCCGGGAGGGGCGGGAAGACCAGGGCCGCGCTCCCCCTCGCTCGGATCGGGGAACTCCCCCGAGAACCAGTCTCTACTTGTCATGCAAAAAAAAAAAACTTGGGCGTCTCCAAGAGCCTGAGAATTTCCTTTAGGGACGTGGAAGCCCCCCCCCCCATCTTCCCCATTTCCTCGTTTAATCTAATCGTTCCCTGTCTTGATCACAAAATTATATAATAATTAGTATTGTCATTATGACTTTGTCCGTGTACCTCTGATCCCCTTCCTCGCCCTCGCCCTCGCCCGTCCTCACGGTTGTTACAGTCAAAAAAAAGGAAAAAAAAAAAAATCAGACTAGCTCCCGGCTGCATTCTGGAGCTTTGCAAAGCGTTTTACTAGCACTTTCCGCGCCCCTGCAGAAGCACGAACTTTTCACGCGTTCGAAATGCCCCACATGCCTTCCCTGGGGTCACTCACCGGGGCGCCCTAGGCGCACCCCGCTTGGGACACGCGGCCCGCCCTCTCGGGGGTATTCAAGCCCGCATGGGCAGCTGCGCGGGTTATTGCTACCAGTTTCCCGGTGGGCCGCGCTGGGACCCGGGGCTAGTCGCTGCCTCCACCCGCGCGCTTCCCTCGCCCAAGAGGGGACTCGAGTGAAATCGCAGCCCGCGCGGGGAGACCGGGGCCCACGGACGAGGGAATCCCAGGCGAGTGGGGACAGGGACCCTGGGCTTCCTCCCCTGCCCAGCGACACCCGGGGGATTCCGGGGCTCCCTCGAGCCGTTACCCTGCGTGTGTGGACTCGTGTGCACCCTCGGGGGAGGTTCCCCGGAGGCCGCGGCGAGTGGCGGCAGGGCCGGGCGGGCGCCGGGAGCGCCTCCTCCGGGTGGTCCCCCGCCCGGCCGGGACCGCGCGCGGCCCCTCCTGGGCGCCCGAGCACCCGCGCCGAGCTGAGCGGAGCCTAGTGCCCCGGGCACCGCGGGCCCGAGCGGCCTCCCCACCCCCCCGGCCGCGCCGCCGCCCTGCCCCGGGCGGAGTAAACAAGAGACGCGCAAGATTTGACCTGGCGCGACCCGGATTTCTGGCCGGGGTTCCCCCTGAGCAGGTGACTCCGTGGGAGGGGTGGAAATTAGTCTCTGGAATTCCGGGCCAAAGACATTCAGTGTGGTTCTGCTTTTAAGGCAGGTATTTCACCAACAACTGCGGAATGTTTTGCGTCTCAAGTTTCAGATTTCGCGGAAAGGGACCAAGTGTCAGGATATATCAAATACTCCCTTCCCTTTTCATTAAAAACGAATACATTAAAAGGGAGGACAGCCCCCTGAATGACTTCGACAACAGCACTGCTGGTTTCGGTTTTGGTTTGTTTTGTTTTTCATTTCGACCTATAATCAGTGTATTTCTGAGGTCCCCGTGCAGTGGCGACACTGCTTTGAAGGACAACTCTGCAGAATAAAGTGGCGATACCCTTTTTGATGGGGATTTTTTTCAAAGGAGAAAAATCTGAACGATTTGGAATAAATTTCACTGTGTCCTTTTAGGTTGATCTAATTTAAATTCAGGGCCTACTTCCACTAAAGCGGCTTCTCCTGTCATTGTATAAGTTCTTTAATATTCAGACTTTCTTGACTTGAAGCACTTAATAAAAACTCCCCAAATCATCATTTTCTCTTAAATGTATGCCGTTGCATTTTTAAACATCCATTTTAAACGCAAAACATGATTTTCGAAATGTTTTTTCACTTCCAAACCCGCCTGCTACACACTCTGAGAGCCCATTTTATTTAATTGCTTAATAGACAAGATTAAGCAGTTTCTTTAAGAATCCAATTTCCCTTCAGCACACACAGCAGCAGCTGCCCAAACTTCCAGAAACTGAGCAGGAAAAGTAGCAGGCAGCATTTTGCTTCACTAGAATGGATGTTAGTTGAAAGCTTAAATGTCTCTTTAAAACATTAGATTAAGTGGCATAATGTGAATATTAGGTACTCAGCTAATTGAGCAGTTAAAATTTTTTTTTTTTTTAAAAAGCAAATATACATCAGTTTTGATGACCTGATCCCACCACTAAGGCTAATGTTTAGTCCAACGTGGGTTCTTGTTACCTTGTTCCAAAATCATCAGGTTCTGAAGAAGGTAGCCTGAGTTGAGTGGAAGCAGAATATGTGAATATGTGTAAAACAAACAAACAAAAAAAATCACTGTCTCTAAGTACATGCATCCCTATGTCCAGCTGCTAATGCAGCAACGTGTCTGTTCAGTTGCTTATAAGCAAGTGTGATGTGGTAACAGAAAAGCTTCTCTTCCCAGAAGACCTCCAGAGTCTAAATCAGCAACGGTCAACTGTGTACTTGGCCCTTCGAAGCTCTAAGGAAAGTGAGCCTCGGTGGCGTATAGGTGACCCAGACTGGGCACCCATATGCAGCATCAGCAATGAGGAAGGAACTTTCTTCTCATTATTTTTCTTACTGCTTCTCGATTTCAAAGGAAAAGAAATCCTGGCAATCTGGATTAAGAAGTATTAAGAAAGTAAAATAATGAATGTCCACATGGCACTATGGCATTTTTTGAGAGTCAGAAATCACCTTGAACTGAAAGCACTTTCACTCAAAAAATATTTATTGCCTGCCAACTGTGTGCCGAAGATACTTTGGATGCCTCAGTGAACAAATGAAAGATGCCCACTTTCCTGAAGTGGGGAGGAAGGGAGATGGAGGGGGAAGGAGATAGAAAATAAACAAGAAGTAAGTGCTATAGAACTAGGGAAGGTAAAAAGAGTTACAGGGGAAAATTATAAAATAGGGTAAGGGATACAGGTGGGGTGAGGGGTGTTGCGTTGTTGTATTAAATAGGGAGATCAGAATTGGACAGGTCACTCCTCAAAAGTGACATTTCTGCCAGTAAGTAAAAGGAACGGTTTTGCCGTAGCTGTATCTGGAGTAAAGAGCTTTTCAGGTAGAAGGAACAGTGAAGATAAAGCTCTACGAGCAGAGCAAGTCTGGCATGTTTGTTGACCTCAAGGGAAACAGTGTGACTGGAGCAGAAGGTGACAGCCAGTGAACATAACAGCCTCCTAAGTCACTCTAAGGACTTTTCCCACTCAGGAAAAACCTGGATAAGGGACAGGTTTATGGCCTTTGCCACCCAGTCTCACCAAACTTGAATTTTTGTGGTCCTCGGAATCTGCATTTTTAGCAGATAATGCAGTTTGTGCTTAGGCATTCTAAAACTCAACCCTTCCTTCCTGCCACAGAGCATGGAGACTGATATACCCAGGCAGGAGAACGGAGTATCAGGACACATGGTACATAAAGCTGCAGAACCAGGCATGTCCATGTTACAACTCAGTTACAAGTTTGAATCCTCAACTCACACTAGTTTATGAATGAAAGGGACTTCATTGACTCCCACAACTAGAAATGAAGAACCAGGCTAAATGCAATTTAGCCTGCTCCTGGGGCTTAAATGATCTCACCCTGGTCAATTCTCCCTGTCTCAGCTCTTCCTACCTCTGCTTGATTTTGCTCTTCAGACAAACATTCTGCAGGATGGTGGTAGCAGTCCCAGATTATCCTTTTCCCATTTTGCAACCCCAGTGGGAAAAGACCTTCTTCCCAGACAGTTCAAGGCAGCCTTAGTCAGGTCCTTGCCTTGGACCAATCACTGGGTTTGGGCAGTAGGGTGATCTGATTGGTCATACCTAGACCTGGAGTGGGGGGTGGTCCTCATGGAAAAAGCAGTCCCCAAAAGAAAGAAGAGGGGTCCTAGTGGGAAGGGAGAGTCCACTATATCCCTTAAGTTTCTGACCTTGGTTTCTCTATTTTTAGAGTTAGGGAATTGGTCAAGATGATGTGCCTAATTCCTTCTGGCTGTAAATTCGAAAAAGGCACTGTAGTAAATCCCTCCATAAAACTGTGTAAAATGAATTAACTAGCATGTCATTCCCTCAGATAAATTTATAGTACTATAAATAAGACTCTAAAGGGGTTACCTGCTATGGAGTTCTGATGAGTAAGTGGAATACAGCCTTGGGTCTTAGTAAAGTGCAATGATTTAGAACTACCTTTTTGATGGTCCCCCTACTTTCTAGTCACCTGTTTTACTTGGTACATGGAGAAGAATTAAGCAGTTGCATGATTTGTGGTGAGAATAAAACTTAGGACTCCAAATATTAGTTGACGAAAAGAATTTTGAGGGAGAAATCTGTTTGTTGAATTGTTAAAGTAGACCAGTCTCTTTATCCCATTATAACCTCCTTTGTGGGTTGGAGGGTGGGGATGGTAACTAAGGGCCAATCAGCTGGAGCCATACTTACTGAGCCCGAAGTAGACATCTGTTAGGATTGAAGGATAAAGCGTTCATCCTCCTGCCTCTCATAGGATAGGCAGATCTCATAGACTTGCAACCAACCATGTGTCACCCCATACTCCAGAGTTTCTCTAGGTATATTCCAAAGACCACAAGAAACATTTCTTTGAAATACTTTTTTAAAAAGTCTGGGCTGCCCCCTAAATTTGTAAAATTAGAATCCTCACAATTCTGGGAAACTCCAGGGCCTGGAAAACTCCATGGTACATAAGGAGCATCTCCCCACCTGGGACTCCTATTCTCATTCAAGCTAGAGTGCTTTACACTTTGCAAAAGTGCTTTACGCTTTGCTCCTCAGATTGAAATGGGGCTAGCTGGCTGCCTGAGAACCTCCTCCTCCCCTCTTTATCACATTCCTCAAGTTTCATGTGATCCCTTATGACAAGCTGGCCCTTTTTATTCTTCAAAGATATTCTTGTGGCTCTTACTTGAACCAGATTTCATCTGTGTAAACATATGTTAGGAACCAAAAGGCCCCAGTGAATGAACCAGCCCTGGGGATGAGAAGAGTGAAGACAGGGCGAAGGTTTATTGGGCACAGAATTTGGAATGCACAGAAGAGAGAAGGTGAGAGAGAGGTGAGGTGGTGGGGATGAGCAGAATATAAATAAACTTTGATGACTTTCTGGTTTAGTTTAGGACCAGCCATGCCCACAGTTTATGGAAGGGTTCTGCACATTTCAGCTGTCTAAGTAGCCAGTAAACTAGCTTCTTACCTTCTAGAGAGTGCTCAAGGGCTGCCCACATCAGATCTTTATCCTAAGGAAGATGAGTTCTGAGGTCTGTCATGGAAAACCAGAAGACTAGAGAACAAAAAGATTAGTAAACAGTCACCAGCAAGAATAAGACGGTCCAGGGTAAGTAACGCCTGAAGTACCTACCCGCTTAGATATAGGGGAATGTAGGCTTATGGGGCATCATTAGCAATCTGAGAGCATCACGCTAGCCCTCCCCCATCGTACTGTCTTCCATCACCCTCCCCCACTCCAAAATGGGCTGTAGTTGAAATTCTTCCACCTAACAGTCACCACTTGGGTTTAAGGCTTTGCATTTATAAAAATCATCCATTACAAGCCAAATACAAGTAGCAAACTCTTAATATCCTAAGCTCTTATTAAGTCATTAACTTCTTATGAGAGATTAATTTATTAGATTGCCTTTCCAGAGTGACAGCTAGCTTTGGACTCAAACTGATTTATCTCGACAAAGCATGGAATGGGGAGGTGGGGTTGGGGTTGAGACAGAGAGGCCTGAAGTTTGGGCAGGGGTGCTGTAGGGCAACAACAGAGGTCTAGGAATAGGACACGGACTGAAGGGGAAAGGGTGTGGGAGTATGAAGTGACAGAGAGGCAAAGAGGAAGCTAGGTCTTTGGTGCCCACCAAGAAAGGCTCTGCCCAGGACCTGTGGAGAGGGTGCCAAGATGACATAGGCTTCTTAGGCAAGAGCAAAGCAGTGGCCTCTGCTTCCTCATCCAGGGGTGTCCCTTATAGTCACAGATTCTAAAATCGGAACTGCTGACAACTCAGGGTGAGAAAAAAAAGGAAGAAGAGGAAGAGAGGAGAGCAGAAAGGGGAAGAATAGGGCACAGAGCTTATTGAGGACTTTCACATTCCTCCCAAGCTCTCGTGGTGGTTTCTTAGGGCAAAACATCAATTTCCAGTTCCAAAAAAATTGATGTATATGGGAGAGTGGATAAATAATGGGTAGGGATGAGGAGATAGAGATTTTGGCTTAAACTTATGCCATATAATATAAACTTATGCCATATAGTATATAAATTTGATATAATATATGCTCAGAAACAAGAAGAGTTATTTCTCATTATCAGCTTTAAAACATTTTGGGGGAAAATGCATTTTTCTTGAATTTAGCCAATGATGTTTTTTCATTTTTTTAGTGTTTTATTTATTTTTGAGAGAGAGAGACCGAGCACAAGCAGGGGAGGGACAGAGAGAGAGAGAGGCAGACACAAAATCTGAAGCAGGCTCCAGGCTCTGAGCTGTCAGCACAGAGCCCAATGCGGGGCTCAAATGCAGAAACCGTGAGATCATGACCTGAGCTGAAGTCGGATGCTCAACTGACTGTGCCACCTAGGTGCCCCTGAAGTTTATGATTGGTCCCTCAGCCCTTAAACCTTTAGGATTTCTGAGAATAGTGACTTGATCTACTTCCATTCTATCTGTTGGTGAGACCTCTGGTAGATTTGGCCCTTTTTTTAGGGTTAAACAGTTTTTAAGGTAGCTTTGAACCTTGAGTTACGAGGAGAAAAAACAAACAAACAAAAACAAAGTCCAATAGTCGTCACAAAGCTTGTGCAATGATTCAGGCCCTTACCTAGAAATTTTATGTAAAATAAGGTAGTAAAATTAAGCATTACATTAAATGCTACTAGAGGACATTATCACAGACCCAGTGGAGAATGTTCTCTCCCAGGAAAGAGCTACTGAAAGTACATGGATAAGCAGCGGGGTAAGTTCATCTAGTTATTACTAGGTTAACAACACATTAACTGCTGAGATAGTCCCATGCAACCATCAACATGCATGCTGAACCCAAACCACGGAGAGAGGAGTGTTTTGCAAGAATACCTTTTGTGAGAAGGAAGAAATTCATGACTCTTGAGAAAGATTTCAACAATAGAAAATTCAAATCATTTCAAAAATACTTTTTACTCAAGAGGGTTAAGATTCAATACCTTGAACAATCCGTGTACATAAACAAGACCATTCTCATTGACTTTCATGGAGTGTAACAGTATTAGAAAGTTAATTATGTGTCTTATACCTTTTTAAAGGAAGTTTCCATAAAGGAACAGCTTATTCAGTATGCCACTTCCCATTGACATCCTTGCGTATATAGAATATTGCATGGTTTTGCATATAGAACCTTCTGTCTAGCAAACTGATAAACTCCATGTCCTTGAGTATCTTCTAGTTGTATCCATCATTGTTTTATAATCATTTCTTCTGATCTAGATTGTGGAATCCTCAACTAGCAAGGACTGGGCCAACGATAAATTGTGGTGAACAAGGACTCTAAGTTCTAAAGTTAATATTTTATTCCTGCCTTCTTATCTTTTCCTAGACCCTGTGTAAAAGCCATGAGACACCCTTAGCTAAAAAAAGGCTTATATAATGACATAGGTAGGACAGATCCACATTAAAAGAACATGTGGTTTTGGAAAGACATCCTGTTGTGTTGTTGATCTTAGATCTGTCCTCTAAGGTGACAATTATTTTCCAACAATCAAAGGTCTTACTCTGGACATTTAGTTTTTTGATGCATTTATTTAAATTTGATATGCTAGACATTTAGAGATGCCCGATCCAGGCTCCCGTGGTACCAAGCTTACCAACTATCATGCATACAGTCTAGTCCCTGATGGACTAACACAAGAGTTTATATACTTTTTTAATTTATGTATACAAAATAAGTCATAAGTGTACAGCTATATTAATTTTTGCATATGTTTGTGCATGTGTTTGTATAACCATTATTCTGATCAAGATGGAAAATATTTTTAACCTTCCAGAATGCTCCCTTGTGCCCCTTCCCAGCTAATATACCCCTGAGTTAATCAATATTATAATTTCTATCTCCATACATTAGTTTTTGAGTGAAGACGTCTATTATCTACTTATTGATCAACTGACTAATCAATTCTATGTCTTTATTTGTTCCAAAAATAGTGTATCAAGTGCCTATGTTCTGGGCACCATTTGGTCGCTAGAGATACAGGGGTGAACAAAACAGATGAGGCCTCTGGACTTTGTGGTGAAATCATGAAAAATAACATTAAAGATAAAACGAGGTAGTTGGGAGTAAGTCTGTAGGGTGGAATAATACTGGTTGAGGGGATACCTGCAGCATTGACATCTGGGCTGACTGAGGAAAAGCAGGGAAAGAGTGGCCCAGGAAGAGAGAACTGAAAGTGTAAAATCCCTAAGACAAGAAGCAGTTCGTGCCATAAGGAAGTGAAAGGCCAGTGTGGCTAGACAGGGGAGGTGAGGCGTGGGGGAGAAAGTCATAAGAGATGATGTAAGAGATGACACTAGGAGCCAGAGGAAAATTCCTTTATGGGGTAGGTGATTTGTAAAAAGGGGATAGACATTGGAGATTTAAAAAAAAAAAAAGCAACAACCATATATATATATATATATATATACACACACATATATATATGTGTGTATATATATGTGTGTGTATATATATATATATATATATATATATACGATATATTCCTTTAATTAATTTTAAAAACTTTTCCCAAAAAGAACCTTCAGTAAATAAGTAGTGGCTGCTGGATATGGCTTGCAACTGGGTGGCAGGTCAGCAAGAAAAGAATTCCAAAGCAGAGGGCTTTCTGAAAGCATAATTATACATATTGAACATAACAAAAGGAAAATAGTTTTTAAGGTAGCAAATCCTTAAGAGAATTTGGATAATGCGGGTGCTATTCTTCACATTTTTCTATGGCTAATTAGAGAGAACTGGGAAACACACAATGCGGCCCACAGCCCTGCCAACCCATTATGGGCACTTCTAATTTCAGATAAATGAAGCCCTTAGTTACCACCCCCAGCTTGTCTTAGAACTCGCATTGTATTATCAGAGTAGATGAGTAAAAATAATAGCCTTCTGAATATCTACAAAGGGTACCTTTCTCTTATTAGCAAATACTTAACAAGTTCAAATCACATCTCCATGTGAATGAAGCCACTCCCAAATTTACTTGGCTCTTGAAAATCTAATTTTTCAGCCTTTTCCCCTTTATACAGAAAATGTGATGTTTGGCTGGGCAGCTTAAAGCACACACAGTTTCATGAGTATGTAACTAGAAAAAATTAATGGTTATGTAAAATCTCAGATATATAGACATATACCTTCTGATTAGGAAATAAAGTGTGTGTATTTCTCATTTTAAAAAGCATTCATGAAAAAACATTCATAATAATATTTATTGATCCAAACATATATAAACTTAAATATATGCTAAAAAAAAAAATCACCAGTTGTCCCCTTTGTAAAACTCTTTATTAAATAAAACTATGATGTTAATTAAAAAAAAAAAAAAAGATGTACACGATGGGAAATATTAAATTTCATGATCAGTGTGAAATTTGAGGAAGGAAAAACTCAAGACCATTACATTTGAGTTTAAGATCTCATTAAGAGATTTCATCACTAGGTTTACTGCATTTATATAAATATAATGACAACGTTTGCAAAATGCCCCCAAGAAACCTAAAGGAAAGTGAAAATGGAGAAAAGTGTGATTTTAAACATCAGACCTGAAAGCATAAAGATATATTGTTACGGTTTCCATTATCACCGACATTTGATTTTCTGTCGGACAAACTTAAAGGCTCCTATTAGTTGTGATGCTTCAGAACTTAGCAAAGGAGGTGCCATTCATTTTCTCTCACTTCTTAATCACTCCAGGATTCCACGAACTGTCTCCTGCCCAGTGAGAACTACCAAGGCCAGAGATTAAAATGCAGCTGTTTATAGCCTAGGTAGGAGGCCAACCGGATCAGATGAAAGCCGACATAGAGGAGAGAAAGGTGGTCCTATTGGAGAGGCAGCGTATTGATACTACTAAGACCTCTAGGGAGAAGGCCGGGATCCAAGTCCCAGCACCGGCATTTACCGGAGGGTGATTTGCCCAAGTACCTTAACATCTCCAAGAGCCAATGTTTTTGTTTGTTTGTTTGTTTGTTTTTTATTTTTGTGGGGTTTCTTGTTGTTGTTGCAAAATTGAGACAGTAGTATTTATTTCATAGTGTTATTGTAAGGGTTAATTGGCATAGAGTAAGCACTTAATGTATGCTAGTTGTTTAAATATTTGTGGCTCAGCTACTAACTTTTTATGTAACTCTGAGCAAGACATGAACCTCTGGGCCTTTTATAAACTCATTTATAAACTGAGAGTTGAAAAAAGTGAGCCCTACGTTTCCCTCAAACTTGGATACTCTGTGATTCTTACTGAGTGACCTCAGTTTCATCATCTTTATAATGGGCATAATCGCACTAACTTCATAAAGTTTTTGAGAGGATACAGTGAATTAAGACCAGTAGAAATTCTTAGAACAGTGCTGTTCTAAGTGCTTAATACACCTTCACCATGATGCTACTGCTGAAGAAAGATGATGAGTATTACTTCATTGGTAAATAGTGGGTAGATGTAAAACATCCAGTATCAGATTGATTATATTATCTCTCCTTTCCCAGTCAATGCCAGAATTACCAATATTTTATCTTCTAAACATTCTTCAAGACTAAACACATTCAAGGGGAGCCTGGGTGGTTCAGTTGGTTTAGCACCTGGCTCTTGATTTCAGCTCAGGTCTTGATCTCAGGGTCGGTCGTGGGCATGAAACCTGCTTTAAAAAAAAAAAAAAAAAAAAGATTAAACACATTCATTTCTCACTAAGAAATATGTAGAGACTTCCCAGCATAGATACCCCAGGGTGCAAATACCTTCGTTTTCACTTTTGGTATTAATGTTTTAAGAATTAACTGACTCATTTATGGCGACCCTCTCTCTTTGAGAGCCTGGATATGAGCACTTTTGGTGAGCGATCTCATTCTTAAAAAAAGTATAGCACTCAAATCCCACACGTGGCAAGCTCATTAAATTTACCTGGAGTGTCTTCTGCTTCAAATTATTTTAAATAAGACATAATTTCATCAAGTAACTCAAACATGCTAACATTTAATCGACACATGAAGAAAAATTTTGATTTATCCAGAACTGTGATTTGCATAGGTCATTTCCTACGTTTTTATAAAATGCTGCACAGAATTAAATAAGCCAGTCGAGTCAAATGAAGCGGTGAGTGTGTTATAAATAGCCACCAGAATTATACTTCAGATGTTAACTGGTTTGTCCTGATTTAATAATGAATTACATCATTTGACAAATGAGATAAGACCTTCACCTTTAGCTTTCTGATCCAAACTTCTAATAGTTGAAATGTATTATTACCATCTGGTGTCTGGCCTCTGAAATGCTCCGGTGATGTCTGCCTCATTTCAAGTAGTCAGGGCTTGTCTGCCAAAAAAGCACTCTCCTAAGCATCTTGATTGGCAGGCCCAGAGAGAAGGCTAAGAACCCACTGAACCGTGGAGATACAGCGAGAGCTCTGTAGAAGTTTCCTCTGGTTCAAGGCAGACTCATTTTCTTAGTTTGTGCTACAAAGACCTCGTCACTACCAAAGTTGTTCTTATTTTGGATCTGAATCCTGAAGGATGCAGTTCCTACCCTTTGAACGTATGTTTGAACCTCCTTTAAGCCATTTGGTCCCCTTTACAAAACGTTACCTTTAATCTTCAGGTAAAATAATTTGAGAATGAAGCCAAGAGTGCTATGTAGCCTGGAGTTTTAACTCAGTGAAGCCACGTGAATCTGGCAATTGTTTAGCACTATTATTCTAGGTTCTGGGGAAAGTCAAGGTGAGTCCTATGGCTTTCAAGAAACTTACTGCAAGGTAGGAAGGACGGAATCAACACACACAAAACCATAGCCAATGCCAAAGATGAAGGTGAAAGTCAGTGCCAAAACAGAGTGGCACAGACTTTAGGTGCCATCAGTTTTCATGGTACATATAAAAGAAAATTTCAGAGTGAAATTTAGGAAAACCATTAGAAATGAAATGCAAATAACAAGATGGAGAGTGATTTAGAGTAGAAAAATATCTGTGTCTTACTAGATTTGAATGACTTAGAAATGCCAAACCCAGGCAAAACAGAAGTTTCCAATAATAATGGCTGCACCAGGACAAGACCTATCCAAAAGATACTTAATATTAAGTCCCTGTTTGTCTATGGGGAGGCTGAGAGGGAGAGAATTTAAATAATCTACCTATAATCACTCAGCCAGCGAGCGGTAGAGCAGAGATTCAAGTCCAGGCTTGAGGGTTCTAGAGACTCCTCACAGCTCTACTTAGTAACCATTTCCCACTTTGGTTGACTCTACTAAGGTCATCACACATTTGAGAGTGAAAGGCAAAGCTATAAATAAGTCTACTTGGGCAATGGGCAGGAACCAAGACAATCTAGAGCCACCTGGAATGTATGGTCACCCTCTCTCTACACATCTCCATTCCCAGCCATCTACCAGATACTCAAAGCTTCCAGCCGGTTGCTTATTTCTTGGAGCAAATTGATTAACATCTTATAATTGTCAGAAGTTCTTCTGTTTTAGAAGAGCCCACAAGGGAGGCGCCTGGGTGGCTCAGTCGGTTAAGCGTCCGACTTCAGCTCAGGTCACGATTTCGCGGTCCGTGAGTTTGAGCCCCGCGTCGGGCTCTGGGCTGATGGCTCAGAGCCTGGAGCCTGCTTCCGATTCTGTGTCTCGCTCTCTCTCTGCCCCTCCCCCGTTCATGCTCTGTCTCTCTGTCTCAAAAATAAATAAACGTTTAAAAAAAATTAAAAATAAAAGAGCCCACAAGGAAATAGGTCCAACGAAATGAATCACTAAGAGCGAAATTTCAAGTAGTCAGGTACCTGATAATGAGAACTATTTAAATCAAAGCAGCACTATTTTCCTTACACCTGTCAGATCCCACCTCTCATAGAAGACATGGCCCGCTGAGTATTGAAGCATTAGTGATCAGCTACATAGGTGTATCGATGGATTCACAGGCAAACACTGAATTAATGAGGCAGAAATAAAACGTGTTCTGCCCAAGATGTTCAACACTACCCTAGATCTCTATTAGAATATCATATCCAATTCAGAACTCAACTTAAGGAAAAATATGGAAATTTAGAGGGCTTTCAAAAGAGACTAAAGATTAAAACAAAATTATAAGTACTTTCAAATGTTTAAAGATAACACAATATATGTTTTTCAATCAAAGAATGTATGTCTTCGGGGCGCCTGGGTGGCTCAGTCGGTTAAGTGTCCGACTTCGGCTCAGGTCATGATCTCGCGGTCAGTGAGTTCGAGCCCCACGTCGGGCTCTGTGCTGACAGCTCAGAGCCTGGAGCCTGTTTCAGATTCTGTGTCTCCCTCTCTCTGACCCTCCCCCATTCATGCTCTGTCTCTCTCTGTCTCAAAAATAAACGTTAAAAAAAAAAATTAAAAAAAAAAAAAGAATGTATGTCTTCAACCCACCCAAGTTCACAAATCTCTAACAGATGCAGATAGGGACAGATTATCAAATCCCTTTGTACTGTTTATTTAAAATTTAAACTCAAACTCCTTTCTACCTCATGTAGGTATGAGATGTCCACAAGCAAAATTAATGGGGAAAAAGAGGCATAAGGGTGAAAGGATAGAATTAATACTAAAATAGGAAACAGGAAGGGTGCCTGGGTGGCTCAGCCAGTTGAGCGACTGACTTCTGATTTCAGCTCAAGTCATGATCTCATGGTTATAAGGTGGAGCCCCTCATCGGGCGTCGTGCTGAGCGTGAAGCCTGCTTAAGGTTCTCTCTCTCCCTCTGCCCCTCTCCCCAACTGGCACTCTCCCTCTCTGAAATAATTTTTAAAAAGTTAGAATAGGAAACAGGAACAAGGAAAAACACCAGGCCAGAAATATATAAAAGTACTGTAGCCAGGCTCAGAGGCCCAGCATCCCTGACAGAATTGTTAGGATCCCAACGGGTTGCTAAGAAAGGTGAGGGAATCTCCCTTTCCCAGAAGCCTTTAAAAATAGGATCACATCTGTTGGGATGGGATAACGGTGGCGCTGCCTGACAAGACAGCTGCTTGAGCAAGCTTACAGCCTGCTAATGCTACCGCTTCTATTTTCGATTGTGAAAAGAGACGGATAACTTCAGTTCACCTAGCAAACTGGGACTGATGACGCCTATCATTTTCAGTTTGTTATAAAACTATTTTCATTGGGTTTTGCTATGCAGAGCTAGGTGACTAAGTTACGGAGGATATAGGTGAATTTACAGCAGAGGCTCAAACCTCACCTACCCATTTGTAATCGCTCCCCTATTATATCATATATAGCATATATATATATATATATATATGTGTGTGTGTGTGTGTGTGTGTGTGTGTATGCTATATATGATATAATATTATAAAACCAGAAAGTACTGAGTGTATGTCCTTCCTTATAAGAAAGTTACAGATAAAGCAATGTATGTAATTCTACTTCTTAATTTTAACTGAGTAGTACTTGTATCCTGGGGATTGAGGTTACAGGAGAGCTGGATTGCATGAACCTTATTAAAAATTAGGCTCTGTCAGACCAGTATCCCAGTAAAAGAATATTTATCCTCTGGAGAGAATGTAGGCTTTGATTTGGTGTATCCACACTGCTCTCTCCATCACTGACATTTTGCTTTATGCTAAGCTATCAAGCTATTTGCTCCCACTCCATTTAATTGCACATATATTTGTCAAGCTCCTATTTTTTGCCAGGCACCGTGCCAGTAATACAAAGAGAAAAGGTCACAATCTCTGACCTTGAAGAATGTGAATCTAAAAAAAGAAGCAAGCAGGTGGGTCCAGGTGTGGGGGACTTTACAATAATGTAATTTTGGAGATGCATTGTAAGAAAAAGAATACAGAATTACGAATTTGAAATTAAGAGTAGAAGTAAACATTTATTGTAGAAAGAAAAGAAATCACAACAAATTATCAGTTTTAAAATTCTGACAAATTCCAGGGACATCATAAAATCTAGGGGGAAAACTATTTTTTTATTAAGTGCCTGCTTCACATCTGTAATTTTATCTGTCCTACCTTTTGATGCATATTAGTGACCCTGGCAAGAATTTGTCATATCATTCTCTGTAGAAAGAATAAAATGATAATTCAGTCATTCCTCTGTCTGCTTGATCAAAATGTATTTTCTTTCTGGTTCACAACTCATTCATACTTATATAAGCAAATTTTCAGGATTGTTGTCAAGTACAGAAAAACCTCAATCAAAGTTCTTTCATATGTGAAGTGTAAGAGTTGTGAGATTTCAGGGCATTGCAAATTTCCTTGTGTGTGAATAATTTTAAATAGTCTTTCAATTAGCGATACTTATGAATCAGTTTGTCACTGGTGTGCTTTGTGAAGGTATATTGTGAACATGATTTTCATCTCGTCAGTGTCAGTATTATATATTCAATTTGAAAGAAATTTAAACATTTTCCCAATATGTTCTTGTGATTTACTCTTTGTTAATTAGATTATCAAAGAATAAATAGCGTACTCAGTACTTTTATTCAAAATTTGTCTCTTCCTCTTAATGAATTATTGCTCTTTGTCTTATCTGAAAACTATTTTTATTACAATTTACTGCTTGATGTTAAAATAACTTCTATTGATTTTGTCACTCAATTTTCTTTCATATTCCATTAATTTTTATCTGTCTTTAGCCTTGATGCTTTTTTTAAAATGTTTTATTAATTATTTTTGAAAGAAAGAGACACAGAACATGAGCGGGGGAGGGGCAGAGAGAGAGGGAGACACAGAATCCGAAGCAGGCTCCAGGCTCTGAGCTGTCAGCACAGAGCCTGACATGGGGCTTGAACCCATGAACCATGAGATCATGACCTGAGCCAAAGTCAGAGGTTTAACCAGCTGAGCCACGCAGGGGCCCCTGGTCTCAGTGCTTTAATAAATTAATTCATAGGTGTGAAAAGAAGTAATCTTTATATGTGTCCATATCAGAAGTTATTGATTTCTCAGGATATCTTTAATCTAAAATTTCTAAAGCATCTATCCAAATTGCAGTTGAAAATAAAGTATTTTTGCTTTATCATCTTTTTGAATAAACTTTGCACATCTTGTTTGTGTTTATGTTTCTCTTTCACATGTTTGAAAACATATTTTAGAATCATTATACTGCCCTTCTCCCATCACCCTGACACTCAGAGCAACAGTTTTCTGATTTCTTTTACCGTAATGCATTTTGCCTATTCTTGGACTTCATATAAATGGGTCATACAGTGTGTGATCTGTGTCTGTCTTATTTTGCTCAACCTAATGATTTTGAGGATCAACCACGTTGTTGATCTTGGTAGTGTGTCTTCGTAGTTTGTTCTGCTTTGTTACTGAGTATTGTTGCATTATACACATATACCACAATTTGTTTGTTTATCCTCCCATTGATGGACATTTGGGTTCTTTCCAGTTTGGGGCTATGATGAACATGGCTGCTTTAAACATTCTTGTACAAGTCTTTGTGTGGACATTGTATGCTTTCCTTTCTCTTGGGTAAATACCTGAAAATAGGGCTGCTGGGTCACAGGGTAAAAGCACGTTTAACTTTATGGGAGACGTGGCATGTGTATTTAAAATACTCCATCTGTAAGGAAAACACAAAAACAAGGCATGTAACTGTGGCACAGCACTAAAATGCCAATGGATTTGGGTTTTGTAAAGGCAACTCTTCCTCCACCTGTCCTGTTCACCTATGGCTTCTCGTCCACCTTCATTCACTGATCCAGCCATGCACAATGACTTGCTGTTCCCTGAGCATGTGACTTAGTCTCTTCCCTTATAAGTCTCCCTACAAAGTACTTCCTCTGACTGGCTGCTCTTCTACTCTCCTTTATCTGCCTTCGCTATCCTTTAAGACTCAACATAGTCACTTTTTTTTCTATTTTGGGAGGGCTTTAAAACAACTTCCTTCAACCCCTCATCACCGCGATCAAGACTGAATGAAGGATCTCTCCTCGGTGATTCCATAGAAACTCATGTTTTGTCCTAGAAATGTTTGGTTATTTGTCTGTCTTCACCACAAGACCAGAAGCTCCCTAACGGTGAAGTCCTGATCACTGTTAGAATCTAAGGCTTGCCAAAGTCTTGGCCCAAAGTAGGTGCTCAACAAATATTAGTTGAATAAATGAATAAATACTTGGATAGTCTTGATGTTGCCATTGGGAGTGGAGAGGTTTTTTTTTTTAATACCTGTGTGATATTCGAGTGGAAATAAGCAGTTGGAATATAGGCCTTGAGTGTGAGTACTGGGCTTATGGTATGGGCAGGTGTACAGATATAGGAACATTCCTTACTCCTGGTCGTACTGTATATAGGTATGAGTTGAAAGTTTGAGATTGGATGAAATAACCTCGGAAAAGTTACCATTCTTAAAAAATAATTAAAAGTTACAGGAGGGAACCAAACTGCAGTAGATTATGGGATAAGTGGGAAGAGAAGGAAGAAAAGCAAACTGTATGGACAACTAATTCAAGAAGTATGGTGCCTTGATGTCAAGTAGGCAATTAAGATGACACCTTAGGGGCGCTTGGGTGGCTTAGTCAGTTAAGTGTCCGGCTCTTCATATTGACTCATGTCATGATCTCATAGTCATGAGATGAAGCCCCCGTGTGAGGCTCCACGCTGGGCATGGAACCTGTTTAAGATCCTCTCTGTCCCTCTCCTTTGGCCCCTCCACCCCTCGGGTGTGCGCTCTGCACTATTTTCACTTTTATTTTTATTAATTCAAGAAAAAAGTTAACTGAGTCTATTCTCAAAGTGAGGGAGCAGAGTCATTGGAGAGATGATATTATTTTAAAATATGACAGCCAAATGAGACAGTCTTTGTTTATACAGAGTTTTTTATGAGGTCTCACCCCATTAAATCATGATTTTTTTTTTTACCACCCTTAATGACCATATTTTCATTTCAAGGCATTGATTGGGATTGGAAGTCAGAAGTATTTAGGTGGCTCAGAGAAGAAGCCTTTATCCATAATGAGCAGAACTGAGTGAAGGGCTGTCTGAGAGGCTTGGATATCCACCAGGGACTCCATGTGCTTCCTCCACTTCTTGTATTGGAGATCTAATAATACTAAGAGAGACCATCTCATAATGGATTCTAGATAATGACATTTTAGAGCTGGAAATAAGCTTAGAGACCATGTTGTTCAGTATCTCCCAGACTTTATTTCGTGGTCAGGACACAGCTTAGACATCATCACTTCTGGGAATCCTTCCTCGGGAGGTGAATAAGTACATCTTTAAAAAAAAAAAAAAAAGTCACAGGCAAATGTTATGTCCTCCTCTTAGAGTTTCATAATACTTACTATTAAAATACACATGTAGGGGCGCCTGGGTGGCGCAGTTGGTTAAGCGTCCGACTTCAGCCAGGTCACGATCTCGCGGTCCGTGAGTTCGAGCCCCGCGTCAGGCTCTGGGCTGATGGCTCGGAGCCTGGAGCCTGTTTCCGATTCTGTGTCTCCCTCTCTCTCTGCCCCTCCCCCGTTCATGCTCTGTCTCTGTCTCAAAAATAAATAAACTTTAAAAAAAAAATTTAAAAAATAAAAGACACATGTTAAAACCTCTGAGAAGCTCCTCAGTAAATAAATCTATTTAATCTTGGTTCACAAAATGGTTTCCAACCTTGACTGAACAGAAAACCCTGATCCTCTTGTTTTATGAACATCTATCTCCATCTTACAGAACCTGCTTTGAGAGTCACAACTCTAATCCTTTCTTTCACTCAAAGGTCTCATTCAATGTTCTTATCTCCTTGTTTGAGCTATCCAAACTCAGTAGCTTAAAACAGCTTTACCATCTCTGTTGACTGGGATCATCTGGGCAGTTGTTCTATTCCACCTAATGTTAGTGGAGTATGCAGTTATCTGTAGCTTGTCCAGAATATTCAGGACGGTCCACTCTGATGCCTCCATGGCTGAAAGGCTGAGCTTAGCTCTGGATGCTGGTATTGCTGGACTTCTCTCTGTCCATGACTTCTCTGGGACTCTAGCTCTTCACATGAATTTCCCACATGATCTCCCTTTAGGGTCTCTTCATAGAGTAAGCAGATGACTTATGTACTGGTTCAGGGCTCCCAAAAGTACAAAATCAGAGGCTTCTAACACCTTTATAAGGTGCAGGTGCAGAACTGGCACAGCATCATTTTCATGAGTTCTATTGGTTGACTCAGTCACAAGACCAGCCCAGATCCAAGGAGAAGAAAACAAACTCCATCGCTCCATGGTGAGACAAAAAATTTGCAGTCATATTTAATCCATCACACTTCTTACAGGCTTTTGGCATCTTGTGAGAGAAAAGAACCTACTTACTGACACTGGAAAAGTCCCGAGATAGCTTTAAGTACCCAGGCTTCTTGGCACCACAGAGATGGTTGAAATCCCTTGATGTCCTCCCTGGGATCAGGAATCAATGGCTTCGGCAAATGGCCAATAGGATCCAGATCCAATATAGCAAGTAGAGGGAAGGTTGAAAGGCAGACACCAGTTCTAACAGTCTAGACCAGAGTTTGGCAAACTACATCCTATGGACTAAATCCACCCACTGTCTGTTTTTGTAAATAGAGTTTTGTCGAAGCAATGTCCCACCCATTTGTTTGTGTATTGTCTATGGCTGCTTTTGTCTATGGCCATATTGTTTATGGCTGCTTTTGTACTACAAGGTCAGAATCGAGTATTTGTGACAGAGACCATGTGGCTGCTAAGCTTAAAATATTTACTATCTGACCCTTTACATAAAATGTTTACCAACTGTTGCTGTAGACTTCTATAAGCATTACAAGATGGCAGTCACCTTATTCTGACATGACTCTCTCCATATATGTTAGTTGGTTCAGACTGCTGTAACAAAAATACCATTGACGGGGTGGCTTACACTATAGAAACGTATTCTCACAGTTTTGGAGGCTGGGAAGCCCAAGAAAAACATGCTGCCTGATTTGGTTCCTGGCTCATCCTCTTCCTGGTTTGCAGAAGGATGCTTTTTTACCCTCTCTTTACATGATGGAGAGAGAGACATCATCTCTCTTATGTCTCTGCTTTTAAAAGTACTAATCCCATTCATGAGGGCTCTCCCTTCATAACCTAATTACCTCCCTAAGGACCCACCTCCTAATACCATCACATTGGGAATTAGGGCTTCAACATTTGAATTTGGGGAGGACACAAACATTTGGTTCATGGTGCCATACAATAGGAAATGTAGAATATTGGCAAGCTGTAAAGTACTTTCCACAGAGACAAAGAACTGTTTCATGCTGTTGTATGCATAAAATCTTTCATTATTTGTCATTGCTGATTATATTCCATTTTTTATCTATTCACCTGTAGATGGACATTTTAAGTTGTTTGCAGTTTTTGACCATCGCAAATAAAACTTCTATAAACATTCATGCACAGGTCTCTGAATGGATATATGCTTTTAATTTTCTTGGGTAGAGATATAAAACAACGGCTGGTTGCCGGCATGCAATATATGTTTAACTTCTTAAGGAACCGCTAAGATGTCTTCCAAACATTTTACATTCACACCAGCAGTTTACGGCTATTGTTCCGCTATATCCTTGCCAAACCTTGGTATCATTAGTCCTTAAATTTCAACCATTGTAATAGTTGTTAGTGGTATCCGACTGTGGTTTTTACTTAAATTTCTCTAATGACTCATGATGTTGAGCGTCTTTTCACATGCTTATTAGCTCTGTATATCTTCTTTGGTAAACTGCTCGTTGAAAACCTTGGTCCATTTTCAAAAATTGAGGTGTTTATTCCATATTATTGAGTTTTGAGAGTTCTTTAAGTACTCTTGATAGAAGTTCTTTATCAGATATCTAATTTGCAAATATCTACCCCCAGCCTATGGCCTGTCTTTCATTTTCTTTAGATGAAATCTAATATATCCATTTTTTTCTTTTATGGATAATGCTTCTGGTGTCATATCTAACAAATCTTTGCCTAATCTAAAGTCACAAAGGATTTCTGCATATGTGTTCTTCTAGAAATGTAACTGTTTTAGGTTTTACATTTAGATCTATAATCCATTTTGAGTTAATTTTTTAATAAGATGCAAGATGTGGCCCCGAGTTCATTTTCTTTTTTGGCATAAGGATGTTCAATTGTTCCAGCAATATTTATGAAAAAGATGATTCTTTCTCCACTAAAATGCATTTGCCCCTTTGTCAAAGATCAGTTGTCTGTATTTGTGCCAGTCTATTTCTGGACTCTCTGTTCTATTCCATTGATTGTGGCCTTCTCTCCTCACACTACTGTCATGCTCCAATATAGCTGATGAAACTGAGAGTTCAAAATTAAAACCCGAATATAAGCTAGTGTGAATATATTTGGTGAGATGGAAGGGTAGAATATATTTTGTTTAACAGTCTGTGAGTTCAATTAATAACTTTTAGATATTTAGACATATAGCGAATGGGCCTTTTCTCTGGGCCCACAAATGTGATAGGCCTGGAAGACACATAGAATGAAGAGACCAAAGACGCAGATAACTTACTTTCAATATTCTTGAATCTGTCAGTTTAACAAAAATACCATCTTGGAAGTTCAGATACTTAAGAATTATTCACAGTAATAATTCATTGGACTATAAGAGTTGGGGGAAATGGCAAGAGTTAATCCTCAGAGGGAAACAAAAGCCAGACCAGAGAGTATTGTAAGCCATACTAAGGAGTTCGGAGTATCTTAGTCATATAGAGATACTGAAGGATTTTCAGTAGGAGGCTAACACAATCAGACTGGCCTTTTCGAAAAAGATTTATCTAGGTGCAAAGTAAATTTAGGATAACGGGCAGACTGGGATAAGAACAAGTAATTTTGGTAATTACTTATCTCAGTAATCTAAGTGAAAGATGAAGATGGTTTGGACTAGATCAGTGATGATGAGAATGGAGAGGAATATGTATCAGTAAGGTCCACAGGACCTAGTAGAAGAGACATAAGAATTAAGAATTCAGCTCCTCAAGCTTCTGGCCTGGACAGTTGAGTAGATTGCAATGTCATTCAGTGGCATAGGGAATCAAGGTGGCGGTTTGCATGATATAAATAAAATAAAATTAAATAATTAAATAAATAAATAAATAAATAAATAAATAAAGGAGCCAAACTTGCTAATTGCTTTTTTCAACTATCTTCATCCTGAAGGTGAAAAACATAAGGAGAACTTCCTCTGAGGTCTAGGGAAGCCTGAATCAATTGCTGCTCTCATTAATCCATGTAGTTCTGTGTAGATTTGTCTGGAAATGAAGCAACGCTATTATTAGGGAAATTTTATTTTGTTCTAGACTTGCTTATTGTATGCGACCAGTCATAATAAACAATTGCAAAATCAGAGACTCATTACAGTAAAAGTTTACTCACTTCTCTACCGTTTCAACATGGGTTTGGTGGTTCCCCTTTGCAGATTTCCTGCTAGCTCAGGGATTCAAGCTTCTAATATTAATGTCATCCAATATTATCTAACCTAACCCCATCCTTCAAGATGTGATTTCTGAAGGCATCACATTAGATAATAGGACTAAAAGATAACCCAAAATATTTTAAGGGCGAGTCCTAGAAGCAGCTTATGTCATCACTGCCCACATTCAATTGAGCAGGCAAAGTCACATGGTCTTAACCCAGTGTAAAGGAGCTGGCAAATCCAGACCCCACATGTGCACAGAAACAGGAACTAGGCTCGATGGCCATCTAGCCAGTCTCTACAACACTTGAAAATCAAAGAACTATTTTTCAGATAAGTATTCACATAACAAATATACATTACCAAGAGTCAAAAATTGTGTTCCCATCCAAACTTACTGTTCCAAGAATTTATCATTTGTTTTATAATGGCAAAAGAAGATCATACTATTCTCTTCTACTCACATAACACATTTTCCATTTGGATGTCAAAGGTTTAATTGCTTAATTCTTGCTTAATTCTTTTAGAGGAATTCACACCCTTATGCTGAAGATAATACTTGGTCATGGTTTTTTTCTCTTGCAATCAGTTCTATGGGAATTTGCTAACATAACTGCAGTGAAGAATTTGATAAACTAAAATGGAGACCTCCAAAAATGTATAACACAGATGCTCCAAGTTGCAAAATCTCTAACGTCATTACTGAAAAAAGTAAAGTCTTTTTTCAAGATATTTTAATTAGGGGCACCTGGGTGGCTCAGTGGGGTAAGCATCCAATTCTTCATTTCAGCTCTGGTCATGATCACATGGTTTCATGAGTTCAAGCCCCATGTCGGACTCTGTGCTGACAGTGCAGAGCCTGCTTGGGATTCTCTCTCTCTCCCTCTCTCTGCCTCTCCCCCACATGTGCTATCTCTGTTTCTCTCACAAATGAAAAAAAAATTTTTTTAAGATATTCTAATTAAATAACACTGGGCATAATAATGAAATCCTTTGTTTTATGTACTATCTTATGTATACATACTACCTTATTTGATTATCACAACCACTCTATATATTCTCTCTATTTGTCATAACAGTACCCAGATTTTCTATGGGGAGCTCACCTACTCTCAAATTCCTACCATTCGAGTGGAGCCAACTCTATCTTCAATTTATGGGATGGGCATTTGGACTAACGAGGCCAATCAAACTTCACAACTGCCTGATTTCAAGGAATGATTCAGAGATAAACACAACATCCAAGTCATGCTAATTGGGAGTCATTGCCAGTCAATGATTGGACTACTGTTATAACAGTTGAGAAACAGATCTTTTTTTGAAGTTAGCTGGGTATAGGCTGGAGTTGTTGGAGGCCATCTTCCCCAGGAGGATAGCCTGCCTAAGAGTTGGGTCTAATAGAAGAAAGCAAAGCAGAGGCACAGAAACGGACTTTTTTAGTCTGTTCAAGCTGCTGTAACAAAATACCATGAACTGGGTGGCTTGTAAACAACAGAAACTGATTTCTCTCACCTCTGGAAGCTGCAAAGTCCAAGATCAAGGTACTGGCAAATGATCAAGGTGCTGGCAGATTTGGTGTCTGGTGAGGACCCATTTCCCAATTCATAGGTGCCATTTTCTCTCTGTGTTCTTCCATGGCAGAGGGATGAGGGTGCTCTCTGGGGCCTTTTCCATAAGGGCACTAATTACATTTATGAGGTTTCTACCGTCATGACCCAATCACAAAGGCTCCCCCCCTCCTCCAAATACCATCACATTGGAGATTAGGTTTCAACATTGCAATTTCGGGGGAACACAAACATTCAGTCCACAGCAGCGACTACATCCTAACAATATTGTTTGAACCAGGACCCAGTGACACTGATGCAAAGTCTACTCCTGAACTTCTTACGTACAAGAGTCAATACTTTCTTTTTCGTTCCTTTTGCTATTTTGAGTTAGGTATCTCTTATTTTCAGCCAAAGGAGTTCTATGTTCTTGGTCAGGCTGTTAACATTTTCCCTGTTTTATAGGAAAACAAACTAAGGTTTAGAGTGCTTAAGCAACCCACTATAACTTAGCCCAAACTTAGTAGGGCAAACCAGAAAGAAAAACTGACTTAAAAGGCAGTCCTTTAATTATACTTTATTTAATTACTCTATTTAAGATTCTTTTTACATTTTAAAACACTATTTCTTTTCTATTAAGACTGAAGAAAAGTCTTGTCAGAATAGAATAATTACTGCACTGTATCTAGAAAGTTCAGGCTTTCCAACATTTATTGGCAGTTGTTGTGTAGATTGTATTATAATAAATATGAATGCCGAGACATTCTCAAGAAACAAATAGTAAATTTAAGCACTTTAGGAGCCATATAATGGATGCCTCTGCTTCTGTTCTGTTCCGTGCTGAAAATGAAATTTGTTCTGCAGTTGAGCTGCAGGTCTGATCTAAAATCAACAGAGAAGGTTTGAAATACTCACATATGTGCCTCCTTTGAAATCTAGTGGTTTCAGGGGGGGAAAAAACCATGTATGTACTGTATACTTCAAAATAACTAACAGTATTCTTAATGGGAAAAAAATCCCATTTTTTTCCTGGAACTGAGAATGGAAAACTCAACTGCATACCATTCCAATTCAAGGATCTGTAATCTTAGACCATTGAAGAGTTCCTCTTTCCAAGGAATGTTTCTCTATGTGGTTTCTAAGCCTCCTGACTTTTTGCAAAAATTGAGCATACTCTGGGAAGCTTAAGAGAAATAACAATGTAGGAATATCTTAAGCCTTCTTAGGTTTTCCTGTCTGACACATAGTTCTTCTATTTTTATCTATCATATTTAGTCTCACTCCTTTCTTCATTTGATTTAATTTCATTGTCAGAACAAAACAAAGAGCTATAAGGTACTGATAAGGATTTCCTCTTTCACAACAAACTGAGAACAAAATCTGCTTGGACTCAGTTACAGATACTACAAAAACCTGTGGACAGCCAAGTTGTCAGAATTCCCATGTTCTTTTAAATATTAATAGTTTTAGTGTTCATCAAATTCTATGGCATTCCATATGGTGTATACCTTAATAAGATTATCTACTAATTGCCTGCCTGTTCCTGATGCCCTCTGACCAACTTACGTGAGCAAATAGCTCAAATAGTGTAGAGAAGGAAGTTGTCCTCCCCTTTCTGCAGCGTTGAGAGAATAATCTTGAAGCACAACAGAAGGATGTCCCAACTCTGGTGCCCAGAATTTTGGCTCAGAGGTGAGCACTGTCCTTGCATTTAGCCAGCCTAATCACTGACCCTCTCAGAGCCTCAGTTTCTTTATCTGTAAAATAGAAATACTAATGCCTTCTTCAGGGAATATGTGGAGATTGAAATGTTAAATGTTCTCTTAAACTTAACTTCAGTAAAAAAAAAAATAGTGCTGTATATCTCTATATGAATATAAAATATTGAAGATAATCGAGGACCAGTTTTTTAACTCCTCCCTGACATACTGATTATGGCAAAGTGTATTCAAAATATATTCAAAATCCAAGAACTGAAACAAATGCAGTCATCACATGTGTAAAAATAACCTGGGACACATTAAAGTCAAGTTACCAACTGTAGAGTTCAATTGCTTCAGCTGCTATAATTATACACATATACATGCACACATATACACAGTTTCAATGTAAGTTTAGCCACATGGAGAAACCAGATCTGAGGAAAAATTCTTCTCCCTTAGGTGAGGACGTTCGAAGTTATTTCCATGGCAGTAGTCTGATGATTCATCTCTCAACTACCATGGTTTCTTAATTAATTTGAGACATTTTAATTAGATTCTTCCTTATTTTCACTTCAGCCCAGCATCTCTGGGTGGGATCAACTTCCCCTCCCTCACCCTCAGCACCTCCCACTTCAGCCCTGGGAACTGCCAGCTAAATTGTCACCAGGAAAAGCACTTCATCGGCTAACCACAGGAGAGTCAAGGGGCAATAGGATGTAAATAAAATTTGTCTTTGTTGCCCACCATTTTACCTCAGTTTCTTGGTTCTCATTATCCTCGTTTTCCTAACCCTTTCCTTACCCTTACCCAGAGCCGCACCTGCCCTGCTTCCGGGAATCTGGTGTCTTCATGCTGGCACCTAGCTCAGCTTTCCTCTCTGAAGGCTCTCCAGTTCCAAAATGGTCACTACCTTTTTTCTTCAGCTTCCTCATCCTTCAAACTCACATCATCTCAAACCTGCTGATCTCAAAGAGGTATAAACAGAAAAACCAACTAATCAAGCCTAAAGGGTAAATAACTGCTTTTTCTTTTCTGGGATGTTGAATCTTAAGCATGTTAACTCCTATTCATCTACAATTAGTGGAATCCCAAGGAATTGAAATGAAATTGAAGTTACAGGGTGGAGATATCTACGGGCAACAGACTTCTCTTCATTCTGTTCATTTTCAACTTACATGAAGCCTTCCTTCCCTTTTGATTAGGGTCAATCTCTAGACACTCTGCATTTATTTCCCAAGAAGAGTTACTGCTTAGGGATTAGCAGTCACTTCTGGCTGCCATCGTGAGTTTATTATCAAGAATGCAGCTTTGTTCATGAAGCATGAAAGCAGCTTGCAGAATCCTGCTGATCGGCATAAACCCATGAGGAAATAGTTTTTCATTCATGTGCAAGCACGCGCGCACACACACACTCACACACACACTCACACAGTAGCACTTTTCCTCATTCATAGGCAAACACAATTCCATTGCATTGGTCACTTTTTCATCTTTCTACAAGCATAGGGAAGTACCGGTATGACGGACTTGATTAAATCCTGAATTTAATGTGACATGAGTAGATGCTACAAACTTCAAGTTTGGCCTCTGATTAACTTATTTTCTGGAGGTCACAGAGAATCTTGGGAAGAATGAGTACTTTGTGCAAGTTTTATTTATTTAATCATTTTCACCAAATATGTGAATGTACAGGCATTCTTTTTAGGGCAGTGTTCACAAACTGTTGCAATGTACTATTTTTGTTAATTGCACTATATAAACCTACATATGATTTATTGGTAGAAATAAATTGCATTTATGCTTTATTTGAGTTTTTGCACCTATTTCCTGGGGTTGAACCAGGAACCAGGAAGATCAAAGTGTTCTAAGCACATGGAACTCCGTGTTCCTCAGCCTGAGCATAGAACCATGAAGATAGCAAGACGTGTACATTGGGTTCTCAAGAGCGAAAAGTAAGAAGGAACTTACCAAACCATTTATGCAAAAAAAAAAAAAAAACCAAACAAACAAACAAATAAATACGAGGCAGGCCTTAATAGAATAGCCTCAACTTTCTTCAACATGTATAATCCACCTTTTGCCTATACAATACTGCTAAAACAATTCATAGACTGATTCATCAGTTAACTTCTAGTTATTTTTAAGCCTTCATATTTTTAGCCTTCATTTTACTCCTTATATTATGCAGTTGGTACATTCTCTCACTGAACCTTAAATGTTGGGGTTCCCAGTTCCATCCATTGTCTTGTGTTCTCACTCCTCTTCAAAGTTCTCCTAGTGGAAGCCCACAAACCAGTAAAGTCCATTCATGGATACAATTTGGGCTCAACAGTATTGCAGGAAAATGTAAGAAACAAACTATCTTTTTGCTTATTAATTTGGATTTTCCAAGTTTTGAACAATGGAAAAATCTGACAATAATAGACCAACATTTATGCACGCCAGTAATTAGTTGGAAATAAATAGAAACTGCTCCATGGAGATTGAACATTTGGTCTCCGGTGCCATAGTCCTGACTTCTCCTCACTGCCTTAAATCCCCGATTTACACCTTTAACTCATTCACATAGGTGAGCATTTGCAACTACTTCTCATATACTCACCCACCCTATGTAATTTCATCCTTTCTTATGGTTTAAACAGTCTGGTTTTAAAATTAGAACCCAGGACACATTTGTAAACACTAAACAGTATCTCAGTGCCCCCTAGATGTACTATAGATTCTTCATTCTCAATGTCCAAAACCAAACACATTCTTTTTCTCGTAAGCCACCATATTTGCTTCTCCTGGTTCCCCGTCAGTTAATAGTATCACCATCTGTTATGGTTAGTTTTATGTGTCAACCTGCTGAGGCTGTATTACCTAGTTATTCAAATAAACACTTTTGCCAAGAAGATATTTTGTAGATGTGATTAGCATTTGCAACCCATTGACTTTAAGTAAAAAAGATCATCTTTGATAATCTGAGTGGGCCTCGTTTGATTAATTTCAAAGCCTTCAGAGCAAAACTGAGACTTGAACTTCGGCTTCAAAACAGCAGCATCAGGTCCTGCTTAAGGGTTTCCAGCCTATTGGCCTGCCTTACATAAATCAGACTTGCCAACACCCACAGTCCCCCTGCTTCTGTTTCGCTGGAGAGCACTGACCTAAGGTTCTAGGTAGTTTTGCCAAAGACACCTTTGCCGCAAGCACTTTACTGCAAAACAAATTGGTTGTAAGGCAAATCTGTCATAAAAGATAAAATCATAAAAAAATAAAAGAAGGATTTAATGCCCTTTTTAATAAAAGACATAAAACATGAAAAATTCATACAAATAATTGCTAATTTCTTCCTGCACTAAAAAAAAAAAAAGTATCAGTTTTCCAAATACTAGGATGTATGTTCGTTACTGAGCTTTGCACTGCTCTGTGAAAGCCCTTCTACATCGTTGTTTGTTCTTGGCATGTTCTTCACATGATCGCTGATAGACATTCCAAAGTTCCATTGGAATGTGGAAGAAATACTAACACCATAATGTCTTTGTCACTGAGCTTTATCACTGTAGTTGATATGTTATCATTTTCCTGTATAGTGTGTAATCTAGCTTTACACACTTATTTCACACTTTCAGGAAGTTTCATCACCGCGCTTTCTTATTAAGCTGATGTATCTAGTTGTTAACTATATTTTAAAACCATCATGTCTACTTGTCACCGTATAGGCCATTATGAGGGCTGCTAAGTTTTATATCATATAAAAAATGGGAACTTTGTCAACGGAGAAGTGAAAAACCAAACCAACAACGAGCTTCAATCCATTAAGTCTGCTGAAGATGGTTGATTCATCAATGGAGAAATGAAACCAAACTGTCAACCCATGATTTTATCTTTTACGGCAAAACTGCCTTAAGGCCAATTAGTTATGTGGTCAAAATGTTTGCAGTGAAAACGCTTGTGGCAAAGATATCTTCTGCAAAGATACTAACAGCAAAAATGCCAGACGCACCCAACTGATACCCCATCCACCTAGATAAGCGTGCTAAAAATCTAAGAGGCTTCCTCAACACTTTCTTCTCCTTAAGGCTTTCATCAGTCACACCCCTTTCAAATTATTCTTTAAAATAATGATCAGATAAGATCTTATAATTCTATAACTCAAATCTTTTCCCTATTGCTTAGAGATCAAGATCTAGACTCCTGAGTAGGGCACACATAGCTGTTCATTTTCTGGTCCCTGCCTACTTCTCTAGACTCATCTCTTCACTGAGCTATATACTTCCCTCGTCCCTACCATCTAAACGGAAATGCTTCCAGATGTTTTAAAAGTACCTTTATATTTTATTCCTCTATGCCTAAGCTGCTCCCACAACCTCAAATATCCTTCATTATAGAGCACTTGGCAAAAATCTACTCAACTTTCAAGACTTAGCTGTAATATTTTCTCCTCTGTGAAACCTCCTCATCCCCCTTTTCCCAGCAGAATTGATCAGCTCTTCCTTTGTACCCCAGCCTCCTCTTGCATACTTCACCCAAGTACAGCCATAATATAGGAATGCATTTCATTTGTCTTTTCATATGTTTGCCTTCCTGGGTTAAACTGTAAGGCCTGGTTCATTACCTAGTTTAGGAGACCCTTGTGGCAACAATTGCTAATGACCCAACAATGCCCATTCTCCTCTTCTTCTGCAATAATAGAGCTAAGAGCTAAGCACATGGCCACCTGGAGCAAAGGCTATATTCTCAGTCTTCTCTACACCTTAGTGTGGCTATGTCACTGAGTTCTAACCAATGAAATCTGAGTGAAAGTGTCCCATGCCGACATCCAAGAACCGTAGAGGCAGTTGTCACCAACTCTTTGCCCCTTATTCCTTCCTTTTTCCAACCTATGCTTGGAACATGGATGTGGCATCTTGGTTCTTGGGGAAAAAAAAGTTTTTCTTGGCCTGGTCAAAGAGAAAGCTGCAGGAGGCTGGGTCCCTGAGGACTTTGTATAGCAAAGCTACTATACCAGCCCTAGATTACTCACCTCTGCACTTTACCCAGGAGAAAAACGGATTTTCACCATATTTCAGCTGTTCTTTCAGACAAAGCAGTTCTAGCACTCACAGCCAAATATAATTCTAACTAATATATGAATAGTTACAGCAATGTCTTCCATTAACATTATTTAACTTAAGCTTTTAAATTAGCTAAGATGCATAAAGATTTGTTACTGGGTTAGCGAGTTAGAGAGGGGTTAATCATCTCAGAAGAGAGCTGGCTGGGTTTGCATTTTAAAGGTTGGGTCCAGGTTTGGATACGGTCTTCCTGTTGTTTGCGCAGGGTATCTTCTGTATTTCAACCCGTGGACTGGACTTAGTTTGAGCTCCGCTCCCTGGGGAACCCAACCTTTGATGTCTTCTCCTCCACTCGGCCAGTATCCCCAGTATCCGCCTGACCAAGCCAGCACCGTCTCCTACAAGTAAGCAAATCAAATGAGGGGGGAGGGTGGCTAGCTGAGAGCCAAGATCGAGGTGAGTTCAGAGGCTGTAAGCTGAGTGACGTGCCAGCAGCATGGCAAAGAATTTGAGCCCAGAGTTGGTGCAGGAGGAAGGAAGACCAGGAGAAAAATACACCAGACTATTGCTAGGGTGATCTGATTTACTATTTCAAAGATCTGTTTATGCCCAGATGAATTATGATATATCCTGACCCCATTTCCAACAAAGGTGTGGGAAATAGTCTCAAATACTCTGTGGGAGTACAAATTGGAAAAAAATTTGACAAGCCCCTTAAATATCTTAAATGTGCATTAACTAGGAGCCAAAAATTTTTTAAAAGAGAGGAAGGGGCTCAGAAGAAACACAGGAAACCCGTGTCTTTATAATTTAATATGGTTCGAAATGTCTTACTTACACAGTAAGACAAATAGACCCATATTCACATGTATACTCTATTCCCAACAGCAGTAACAAGAACTAAATTTAGCAAGAAATAAATAAAACCCATATGAAGAAAACTGTACAATTTAACTGGAGTTTCTATGAAGGCTAAAACTCTCTTTGATGATGCTATTATTCTGATATATAGAAAGCAAAGAGAAATAACTGAATAACACTAGAGTTCAGTAAAATGGGTAGAAGAAAAGGAAATACATAGAATTAATTACACATCAGCAATAATAATTAAAAAATATAATAGGGGAAAAGCAGAATTTCAAGCAGTGAATTACGGTTGATTAATCAATAAAGAGTTTTGGGACATTTTGAGAGCCAAAATGGGAAAATAAAATTATATCTTTTCCTTACATAACATACAGGCAATCTAGATGATTTAAATATGCAAATAAAGAATATATAGTATAAAATATGGGAACACTAACACAAATATAGGAGACTCTTTCTGGTATGAAAGGTCTTTGAGACCCTCAGTAAAAAGTTAAAAAAAGAAAAAAGAAAAGCTGGACAGTTGATCAATGTGTGTTTGTTTCTTCTGCCTATAAGTATGCTCTACCCCACACCAGTGTTTCTGTTTTCTTATTTTCTGGATTTCTCTGGATACGGCAGGCAAAATCTGCCTGGCTCTTCCTGACATTTGTATGCATCTGAATTTATTGGATGAGATTACATCTGGCTTCATAGAGAAGTGGGCGGGGGGGGGGGGTGGGCAGAAAGAGAGATAGAGGCAGAGAGATAGATGGAGAGACAGAGAGAGTGAAGGAAAGATGGCAATGATTCAAAGGGTGGTGAGGGTTGCAGGGTAGGAGCCCCTTGGGGCAGACCTCGGACGAATCTAGTCACCAGCTCTAAGTTCACCACTCTTTAAAGATCCCCAAGTGTGGCATGGAAAGAGCAGAATCATCAGACACCAAGGGGACCACGAAGCCTTGGAAATCAAGTGTCTCTATAGCAGCTCAATGGACAGAAGGCTGGAGCTTTCTGCTGCCCTGGGGTAGTTGAGTAAGTTTTAAGAAGCCCCAGGGACTTAGCAAGACCTTGCGTCTTGGCCTAGGGGACAAATTTTGGGGAGATCCCCAATTATGGGTGTAATTTAATCGTCTCTTCTCCATCAACAGGATAGGCCTCTGAGTCTAAATTTGTTTTAAATAAATAAGGAAAGAACCTTTCTTGCATACCCAGGTTTCAAGTGAGTCAGTTGCAACATTGTTAACCAGCATGGGGAGAAATGGGCAGCACCAGAAAATAAGCATAACTGTGCAGGAGGACTGTTTGGCAATACGTGTCAACATGTAAAATGAGCGTGCTTTTTCACTAGCAATCCTAATCCTAGGCCTTTCCACTGAAGAACTTTCCTTATTGAGTAAAGTAAATAGATATGCTGCAAAATTGCTTAGACGAGCAAAAAGATTTTGGAAAACTCTGCATGCCTTTTAGTAGGGAACTGCTTAAAGAAGTTATGAAACAGATCACGGTACATGCATACAAGGGAATATTCTGAAGCGTTAAAAGTGGTTCTATGCTCAAAATCATTAGTCATATCTCTCCTGTCTTCCAGGACATCAAAATTCCTGGCTCTCAGGCCTTTAGACTCCCGGACTCACACCAGCAGACCCAAGTTCTCAGGCATTTGGCCTCTCAGATGGGGAGATTCACCACTGGTTTTCCTGGTTCTCAGATCTTCAGATTCAGATTAAGTTATACCACTAGCTTCCCTAGCTCTTCAGCTTGCAGACAGAAGATTGTGGGATTCCTGGCCTCTATCATTGCACGAGCCACTGCCTATAATAAATCTGCTTTTACCGATATCTAATATATCCTATTGATTCTGTTTCTCTGGAGAAACTTGACTAATACAAGTACTGATACTGATACCTTTCTCCAAATAAGTCACAGGTTCCCAGTGGACACAGCTCTTGTGTGTGTGTAGCGGGGGGGGGGGGGGGGGGCACCGATCACCACCCTACAGAAATGCAGCAAAATATTTCAGTGGAAATTCTCGAAGGCTATGATTTCAAGAGATTATTGCATTTTTCATATCCTGCACTGTATTTTAAAATAAGTAACAGGCATTTTTCCCCAAAGCCAATAGAAAGAAAAAGGAATGTTTACAACTAGAGCTTGCTGGGGTGTAGACAATTGAGAGCTTCATGTACCATTGGTATAATTGAAAATTGGTAGAGCCTCTTAGAAGGCAATTTGACAATTCAATTTCCAGGAATGTATCCTGTGGGAGTATTTGTACCCTTGAGCAAAGATATATGCCCAATGACGCCCATTATAGCATTGTTTGTGATGGCAGAAATGAAAAAAATAATCACTTTCTGTGGTTTATTTCCTCTAGGCAAAGCCTCCTTTTTACACAACCATTAAAACAGGGGAGAGGGATCGTTTCCTATAGGTTGACAAGGATAGCAAGTTATAATATATCATTATTTTACAATATTAAGTTAAGGAGCACCTGTGTGGCTCAATTGGTTAGGCATCCGACTCTTGACTTCGGCTCAGGTCTTGATCCTACGGTTCTTGAGTTTGAGCCTGCGTGGGGCTCTAGGCTGACAGTGCGGAGCCTGCTTGGGCTTCTCTCTCTCCCTCTCTCTCTGCCTCTCTCCCGCTAATGCTCTCTCTCTCTCAAAATAAATAAATAAACTTCAAAAAATAGTAGGTTACAAACAGTATGTATAGTGTGATCTCGTTTAACATTACTACAGGCATACCTCATTTTATTACACTTCCCTTTGTTGTGCTTTGCAGATGCTTTGTATTTTAGAAACCGATTCGTGGCAACCTTGCCTCAAGCAAGTCTATCAGCACCATTTTCCCGACAGCATTTACTCCATGTGTCTGTCACATTTTGGTAATTTTTACATTATTTCAAACCTTATTATTGTTATGATCTTTATGGTGATCTGTGATCAGTGATAACGACTCACTGAAAGTTAAGGTGGGATGGTTAGCAGTTTTTAAGAATAAAGTAGTTTTAAATTAAGGTATGTATATATTTTTTAGACATAATGCTATTACACACTTCATAGACTACAGTATAGTGTAAACACAACTTTTAGATGCACTGGAAAAACAAAAAAGTCATTTGACTCACTTTATTGTGCTATTCCCTTTATTGCCGTGGTCTGGAACCAAACCTTCAGTATCTCTGAGATAGCTCCATATTTTTATATGCTCAGGGGAAAAATCCCCAAGAATATATACCAATCGGTTAGCAACAATTACCTCTGATGAATGGGATTACAGAATATTCACTTCCCATTTTTTACATTTGTACATTGTAGGAACATTTTACAGTGAGCACCTATTATTCCTATTATAAGAGGGGGAAACAATGACTTAAAAAGAAGAAGAAGAAGAAGAAAAGAAAAATCCCACGGAGAGTGGCACCGTTCGAGAGCTGGGTCTTGGGCTGAGATTTAGACTCTGCTGCACAGTGGTGGGACAGGACCTCACTCAACTGGAGCTGGTGAAATAGCTTGATTGGCAGTCTCTTCCTGGCCTGCCCTTTTATTCAGCTGGCATGGCTCAGCTGGGAACCCCCTTGAAATTTCCACGAAGGGGCTCCGTCCTGCTGTGGGTGCACTTCGGCCATTTCTTAGTTTTCTGTACATCCAGAGAGCCAAGAATGCTACCAACTATGGGATCAAGCTCTACTCAGCTCATTACTAGCTGTGTAAGCTTGGGTAACTTATTTAACCTCTGATTTTGAAGATGAAGCTAAAAAGTATGTAAAATTCCTTCCCAGACATTGCAGACAGTATGTAACACACGTCGATTCACACCCCCACTATCTCTGCCAACTTCCTCTCTGTCCACATTCCATGACAGATGGGTAGTTTAGAGCAGGGGTTCTCAATGGGGGTTCTACCATTTTCTCGGTGTCCTTTTATAAATGGGGGAGGGGTTGCATTTTTGGGTTACCACCACGATGAAGAAGCTTTGACCTGATCCAGGAATGCCAGATGCCCTAACAAGACAGGAGACAGTCCAGACAATAATAATTATCTTGCATCTAACATAACTTGTCAATGTCCCAGAAGGTATTTGTATAAGTTAAAAACCTACTTATATTACCTGAGTCTAGAAGCTAATTCCATTTTATAGAGCAACACTACATTTCCCAGGAAGAAGACTGTGTTTTGTTTTCTTTGGACTTTATCACTGTTTCTTCAAAATTACATTCTGACAGTAGTTCCACTTCTATGCTGTTTGAGTCTCCGGATAAAACACACCTCTAACTGTCTGCCTTTGTAGACAGTTATCTACAGTTATCTTCAGTATCTCTGAAGATACAAGTTGGTTTGGTCCACAGATACAACCATCAGACTACATCTGACTATTAAGTCTACTAGAGTGCTCATTCCTAACTAAACATTTACACAATGAAATCTGTACTAGTCTCATAAATAATTTTTCTAGGGATGCCTGGGTGGCTCAGTCAGTTAAGTGTCCGACTTCGGTTCAGGTCATGATCTCACGGCCTGTGAGTTCGAGCACCGCATCGGGCTCTGTGCTGACAGCTCGGAGCCTGGAGCCTGCTTCGGATTCTGTGTCTCTCTCTCTCTCTCTCTCTCTCTCTGCCCCTCCCCCACTTGCACTCTGTCTCTCTCTCTCTCTCTCTCTCAAAAATAAATAAACATTAAAACATTTTTAAATAATTTTTCTATTATATCTTTTATATTAGTTTGCATATTATATTGATTTTTTGAATCTATGTGTATGTAGGTGGTATTTTTTTATGACTTTTATTTTGGAATTATAAAAGTAGCATTACCAGACAGTTACTATTTTTCAAAAAGACATGACAGTGTCTAGAAGAGCACGAGGTTTTTCAATTGCATCACAAATCTTAGGGAAGAACACCTCTCCTGAAAACTGGGGTGGGTTCAGGAACTGCATGCTTTCAAGCGTAGAATAGTGGCATTGACTAAAGTTCAAGCATCTCACCCTTCCCATTTCCACAAGGATTACACGTTCGGGATAACAACCGGCATTGGTCTCTCTGGAGCCAGATCCAAGGAGGCAACAGGACCCAGAATAACTCTTTTTTTTTTTTTTTTTTTTTTTAATTTTTCAACGTTTTTTATTTATTTTTGGGACAGAGAGAGACAGAGGATGAACGGGGGAGGGGCAGAGAGAGAGGGAGACACAGAATCGGAAACAGGCTCCAGGCTCCGAGCCATCAGCCCAGAGCCTGATGCGGGGCTCGAACTCACGGACCGCGAGATCGTGACCTGGCTGAAGTCGGACGCTTAACCGACTGCGCCACCCAGGCGCCCCCAGAATAACTCATGTCCAGTTGGAGAAACTGAATAACCTTGCCGTCCTTTCTTGTTTGTTAACCCAGAAAGCGAGAGATATACCATGAGCCTGTAGATGAAGTGAAAGGCAAAAAGCTAGAGATGCAAGTACGTGGAGGAGGGGCAGGGATGGGACACTTGTTGGTGGAGGATGAACTAGTAAACTGGATAGGGAGTAGGACGAAGAATGCTGAGCCACTGGAGTCACAGCACGTCCTTATTATGTGGGCTAGGCTAGACTTGCATGCTTCTACTGAACATTGAATACTTGTCGCATAGTTTATCAAAGGTGTCATCCAGCATTTTGAAAGATAAGGTATTAAGACATCTGACTTCCTCAAGTTTCTAGGCTAATCGGCCAGAAGATTGATGAAAATCAGCAAAAATGGCCAATAAGTATATTGTTATTTATATTTTGGAGTACTCTGCTATTTTTATATTAGTTTATTTCTGCTGGCAACTGAATGTCTTCCTTCACAAACTCACTGAGAACCTCAACACAAGAATGACCCATGGGAACCATGGTCTAGTTTTCACACTTTTCCTAATTATGAGGAAGAAAATGAGTTCCAAGCCCTCCTATTGGGCTTCAGGCTACGGAGAGCTTGCAGGAGTGAAATTGGTAATAATAATAATATCAACAACAAGAATAGAAGGTGGAAAAATTATGTAAAGATATCAGTGTGATAGAGTAGTTTACTTGAAATCATAAAACAAATGTGAAAGCAAGATTTGCTGAGGATAGTATGTAAAATGGATGTCTTAAGTCCCAAGAAAAATACACTAATTCTGTCAAAGTGAGGAACACTATTAGGAGGAGACTAGTATGAAAAATAATTCTGAAGGCGGAAGTCAGAAGGGAGTCAGCAAGGGGCAGCTGGGTGGCTCAGTTGGTTAAGCGACCGACTTCGGCTCAGGTCATGATCTCACAGTTTGTGAGTTCGAGCCCCGTGTCGGGCTCTGTGCCAACAGCTCAGAGCCTGGAGCCTGCTTCAGATTCTATGTCTCCCCCTCTCTCTGCCCCTCCCCTGCTCACACTCTATGTCTCTCTGTCTCTCAATAATAAATAAGCGTTAAAAAAAAAAAAAAAGAAAGGAGTCAGGAAGACATTTTATGCAGATGAGAAGTGAAAGTTTATCAAGGATCCAATTTGTAAGGCAGGATATGTTAGGTGGCTTTTTGAAATATTCGGTCTGTGACATATTTTGACAATCCAGCCTGTCGCTCATCCTATCCGTCATCTTATTTTGTACATATTCACGTATATGTATATTCACACACATACTGATATATTACAAAGAGAGATACAACTGGGATACAAGCCAGGCACAGCCCTGCACTTCCACAATTAATCAAGTGAGGGATTCGCCTGATAACTTGGAAATAACACAGATCAATGCTGGAGAAGCATGGTAGCTACAAGGGAATCTCTGGAGGGCACCTGTCCTAGTCCTGAAGGGTCACAGAGAGTGTCCCAGGAAAAAAATATGTTTAAGCTGAGATCCAAGAATGAGTTGAAATTTGCTGGGAAATGAGAGTGGCTGAGGAACAGGCAGATTATGGACTACTGGTGCGTCTGGGTGCCTCAGTCAGTTAAGCGTCCAACTCTTGATTTGGGCTCAGGTAATAATCTCACAATTCATGCGTACGAGCCCCACATCAAGCTCTGCACTGACAGCACAGAGCCTGTTTGGGATTCTCTCTCTCCCCCGTCGCTGCCCCTCTCCCTCTCGCATTCTCACTCTCTCTCAAAAATAAATAAACATTAAAAAAAAAAAAGATTATGTCCTACAGAGGCAATAGCATCTAGAAAGGCACAGAGAGAATAAAGACCCTTCAAAAAATAACATGAGGAGATGAGTGGAGTGGAGAAATGAGGCTACAAAGGTAAATTGGACCCAGAGCATGAAAAGAACTTTTAAGAATTTACACATCCTAAGAGCAAAGGCAAGACTTTAAAGGCTTAAGCAGGGAAGCAGCATCAGCAAATGAAAGATCACTCTGGCTGCAGCGTGAAGAATAGAGTAAAAGGAAATAAAACACAAGTGTATCATTTTAATGTATTTATCCATTCCGTTAACATCTGTTGCTCACTTAGCATTTCCTACTTTTCTTTTTTTTAAGTTTATTTATTCATTTTTGAGAGAGAGCAAGAGAGGGGGAGAGAGACGGAGGGAGGGAGAGAGAATCTCAAGCAGGCTCCATACGGTCAGCGTGGAGCCCCACGTGGGGTTCGAACCCACGAACCATGAGAGCATGGCTTGAACCAAAACCAAGAGCTGAGCCACCTAGGCACCCCACCATTCCCTACTTTCTAACTCCCAGCTCTCAACTGGCCAACGTGAACCCAATGTACCATGGTACTTCAACCTTTTTTTTCCCCCAAAAGATATGCCTGATTAACATTATTAACATTTCAGGGAAGAATGAAACAAGAGCTACAGAAAATAAAGTGAGAAGATTATAATTGATGGAGTCTCTCAATGAGAGAACAATTTTAAGTGCAAGATAAAGGGCTAGCTTCGCTGGTAGATCTAGAGCCTTACAAAGTCTTGCATTTAAAACACAGATAGCAAAACATTCTACTTCAGATCAACCAATAAAATACTGGGACGGCTTCATGGAGAAGGTGGAATTTTGTCTGGATTCTTTTTCAAGGATAGATAAGGGTTCAATAAACTGAGATTGGGAAGCAGGGTAGGAGGAAAGTAGTCAAATGTTTCAAGGGGAAGGACCCTCTTGAAAAAAGAGGCAAAAGACCCAATAAGGATAAAGTGTAAGTTTTGCTTGGAACTGTGGGTGTAATGCTGGACCACTGCAGATCCCTGACTGTCCCCACTCATGATATCCTGAATAGAAAAGCATTGAAGTCTTGGAGCAGTAGGTGGAAAGACTCCAAATTCTTCTCTGGGAAATCTCATCTCGCTGTGACGGGTGGATGGATTAATGTCAGGCAGGACTGAGGGCAGGGAGACCAACCTGCTGAACAACTGAACCAACTGAGGAACATGGAAAGTTTCTGAACAAGAGAGCAAGAATTAAAATGGGATTTTGACGTATAATTATAGTTACTGTTATAAGGTAAACGAGGGAGGGAAAGACCAGAAAGCTCTATGGGAGCTTCCAGGAAGAAAGCCTCTGTTTTAGTCTGTTTGGCTGTTATAACAAATTACTACAAAATACCACAGTCTGAGTAGCTTATAAGCCACAGAAATTTATTGCTCACAGTTTTGGAGGCTGGAGTCCGAGGTCAGCGTGGTAGGGTGAGGGCCCTCTTCCAGGCATCAGACTTGTTGTTTCCTCATATGGCAAAAGGCGTTCATCTTTTCCTGCCTTCAGACATCCAAGCTCCTGGTTCTCCAGGACTTATACAATGACCCCCTGTTCTCAGGTCTTGGGACTCAGACTGAATTACACCACTAGATTTTCTGTTCTTCAATTTGCAGATGGCAGATTGAGGGACTTCTTGGCCTCCATATTCACAGTAGCCAGTTTCCATCATAAATCTCCTCCTCTGAATATCTCTCTATACCCTATTGGTCCCGTTTCTCTGGAGATCCTTGACTAATACAACATTATAGCAAATCAAATGGGAAAAAGGTGGAGTTTCAGATTTGTTTTTCTTTTTTAGTGCCAGGAAAAAAGGGGGAGAAAAAAAGTTTGCGAAAGATGTTTCCAATCAAGAGGTACAATAATTTACAGCTACACCGTGTATGAGATGGGAGGCGTAAGAGATGGGAAGAAACAGGTGCCAGCACAGAACAGATGAAACAGCAAGACCAGTAATGAGTGCTAATACCAGAATGGGGCAACTAAATTTAGAGATGCCAGGCCACTGCACTTAATCAGAAGAAATCACTGTTAATTGCAAATGGAGGACAGTCCAAGGGAAAAGAGGCATTCAAGGAAAGTAAAGGAATAGTGAGGCTATGAGAGATATGAGAATAGGGAAACAAAAGAAGAGAGCAACAAAATATGGCTGGAACTTAGAAGACACTCAGAGTATGGAGATGTGGGGTGCCTGGGTGGCTCAGTTGGTTAAGTGTCTGACTCTTGATCTCAGCTCAGGTCATGATCTCGTGGTTTCACGGGTTCGAGCCCCACATGGGGCTCGCGTGTGGTACTGCACAGAGCCTGCTTAGGATTCTCTGTTTCCATTTCTCTCTGCCCCTCCCCTGCTCATGGCCTCTCTGCCTCTCTCAAGATAAATAAATAAGCTTAAAAAAAAAAGAACTATGTAGATGAAAGATAAATCAAATTTGTAAAGTATGAGAAAAGGCCAGAATCTCTTGCTGTTTTAGAACTCCTGCTACTTTCATTGCTCTATGAAGTATGACTTGTGGAGCCTGGGGATTGTTTTTGAACATAGCATAATAGACGGGGGGAGTGCATACCCTCAGCACACAGCACCTCTGTCCTGTCGTCAACCCATAAGAAGGACAAAGGCAGTGCCACGGATGCCGGGGAGGAGGAAAGCTGATGGATGAGAGACATCACAGGAAAGACGGATATAGTAATGGGAATAATGATTAAAGAAACAGAGGAAATAAGTGTGGGAGGGAATAAACGTTTGTTTCCTAATATGAACCAGATGCTCTAAATACATTATCTCATTCAACCTTCACCGGAGCCCTGAGGAGCACACATCACCATATCGCCTCTTTACAGTTGAAGGAACAAGAGGTTAAGTAATTTTTCCAAGACCACAGAGCTACACTGAATCTGAGACTGTATTCAGAACCAAATATCACAACATCCATCTTCTCAGTATGAGAAAATAGCATTTGTAGGATAGAAGAAACAAAAGGAAAAAAAAAAACTAAGGTGGAATTATGAAATAGAAGCAATCCTGGCAATATAATGGTAAAACATATGATAAGCCACCCACGGTCAAAGTCAAGGGTGTTATTGGACTGCTGTGGGAAAGGCCCCTGGACCACTAAGGAAATGGTAACTATTTAAGAAACCTTCATTTTCAAGGATGGAACGGTGAGAAGAGTCTTGTATTAATCAACTGAGACATAGTATGAAAATTGTAACTAATGAGGCAAATGGCATGTCTTCTCTGGCATAAAAATAGGGCCAGATTGTGGCAACAGTACAAGAATTGTATGAAGGAGACCCCCCCTGGAGAAGAGCTATCTCCCCCCTCCTCGTCCTTCTATCCGCCAGACTTTCCTCAGCAACTCTGGTTTGGGGGAATAAAAACGGCAGGAAATTCAGCATTTGCTCTTGGCAAAACTTCCTTTCTTTTGAGGCCACCCCCCCCCACATTTCCCATTCCATCTATCTATTGTATTATGTATCCACACCCCAGATCCTCAATAGATACGTTCAAATAAAAAACTAGTAGCTATTAGTATAAAAATATCTCCCTCACAAGTGATTTTCTTAAGCACAGTCACCAAAGAACAAATAAATCAATAAAATGTAAAATGTGTCGTCCCTGGACAAAACACTTCTGAAAACTGTTTATTTCATGAGAAATGCATGACAGATGGTATGAGTAGTGGTGAGGCATTCAAAACAGTACAAAGTTTCCTACTGTTCTGTCAGATGTTTCCACTCTCTGTTCCATCCATTAAATGCTGACTTATTTTTCCTCCATAAACTTCAGTTTGGCTTTTTAAAGATAACTAATGCTTTGGGCATTCACTTAAGATTTTCTTATACTATTACTGGAAATCTCAATCTGAAACGGAACTTTCACGTGACACAGAATAAGGGGTTGGAAGCATCTACTGTCACATAAGTGACACAACACTTGAGAGTATGGTGCTCATTGGTCAAAGAGCATTACTTAAATTACCTACGATCATTGAAATTATTAAATTCAGTGTGTCGATCGGTGCATAAGTAATAGGTAAATACATTTAGTTAAAGAAAACTACTATAAAATTCTAAATGCCCTGTTATTAACGATTTTTAAAAACAATACCCGTAGAAAATTATATTACCTCAAGGGTAATTCTATTAGGCTTATCCTATTCTACTGGGGAAACAGCGAATAGCTGTCTCACTGAGGCCCAGTCCGTTTTATGGCTACGAATTGACAAATGCATGAAATTGGGGGAGGCGCGCGCTCAGGTGCATTCGTGGGCACACATGCACAACGTTCAACAAGATATTGTTTCAATACGATCCTACATGACCCAGATGTGCCAAGCCCACTCCATACTGCTGGGCCATGCAGTGTGTGCTATTTCCCCTTTTTGAATCTTTCGAAGAATAATCTTCAACAGAAGAAAACTTGTAAGCATGTGGACGGTGATGTTTTCGACGGGCACTTTAGATGGCAACTGTGTCATAGGTTTCCTCTTCCTGCTGACTCTGATCATTTACAGAATTGAGTGATGTAACATGTGCTGATCTACAATAGAAACTGAGATTTATGTCACTTTATCAAAAAGATTGTAATCTCTAATAAGACACAAGAAAAAGGCAAGATATTTAAACGAAAGACCCCAACTAAAGGCCAACCACTTTTCAGCAAAACCATATCTGCAGAAAATTAGAACATTTTCAAGGTTATTCTGGAAGTAAATTGACTTTATTTGGCAACCTTCAACAAATGGAAGCTTTTTCTGCCAGTTTTCTTGTGTGCAACTGACCAATGCTAAATAAGAAACAAACCTCAAACTCCTTGGCTTTAATTTTTTTGTCTGACCAGCAAACCAACCTAATGAATTATTTTATTTTTATAGAAGAGATTTGCAAAATAGATTGCCATCTGTAATTGTTTTTTTTTAACCCAGCACTCAGTACTGTAATTGGCTAAAATTTTGTTGTTGATGGAATCCTAATGGTAATTACAAATGGAAGAGAAAAACTGAGAGATTGAAATCTGAGTAATTTGAAGCAGCATTTTTAAAGCGGTAGTAGAATAATTCCATGATGCAGACTTGCCTTCTAGGTTCCTTTGCTCCCAGAATTCAGATTTGTGACAAGCACAGGTTGGTACTTCAGCTTTATAGATTTAATGTTCATTATAGGATTAACGAGGAGGGAGTTTGGGAGAAGAGGGAGAGGAGAGAGAAAGAGAGGGGGGTGGGAGGGAGTTTGGGAGAAGAGGGAGAGGGAGAGAGAAAGAGAGGGGGCGGGGAGCCAGCTAGCAATTGAAGCGTGCTGCATGGGGCCACTAGCTCAGAGAAGACATCTAAGGCACGTTGTTCTGACTTCCATGGTATGCACTAAGCTCTTAGGAGAAGAAAGATAATGTGATTTCTTTTTTTTTCCTGAAACTAACTACCTACTTTCATACATCCACTTAAGAAATATGTATCAGGTATTTAATGCCAATAATTACAAAGTTATTAGCCTGAAACAGCAATTTCATTACCAGTGGTGAAGAGTGTCATTAAAGAAGGGCATTCTTAGGTTCTGACCCTTTGTTCTGATATAAGGATTAAGATAGATTTTGCTGAGATTCACTGTTGTCTTGGAGTAAGGTAGATGGGACTATCATTAATTATATTTTACCACTTACTTTGGTCACATATGCTAGTTAGCATCAAGATTTAGCTCAGCCATTCCATTCCCATCCCAACCAGATGTTCAGCTCAAGTTGCAAAATGTTGATAAATTAAGATGGAATCCTTACGTATTTTCCATTAGATTCATCTCACTCGTTTTAACTCATACTCTACTTCCCCACTATTCTCCAACCACAATGGTCTTATTAGTTTTCCCATAACATTCTAAGTTATTTTATTTTATTTTGTTTCATTTTTTATTTTTTTGTGTTTAAATTTTATTTCTATACTTGCTGTTCCTTCTATCTGAAATAGTCTCAATTCAATCTTCATGGCTCGGGTCCAATGTTATTTCCTCAGAAACTTTCCCCGAGAACCTTCCCTTGAGACCTTCCCTGACCTTTTTACTTACCAGTGCCTCACCCTGCTTTATTTTCTTCATAGCACTTATCTTTATTTGAAAACTCTTGCCTTTCTGGTTTACTTACTTGTTTATTGTCTATCTTCTGTTGCTAAAATGGAAAAAACATGAAAGCATGAACCTCATTTCTCTTTCCCATTGCTATGCCTCTTGTGCTTATGACAGTGCGCGGCACCTATTTGATGAATAAGAGGATATTAAGACAAAATCCCTGATTGAGATCTCTGTTCATGGTTATTGGAGCATTGTACCTTTTTTTTTTTTTTCTGAGAGAAAGCAAGCATGAGCAGAGGAGGGGCAGAGAGAGAGAGAGAAGGAGAGAGAGTCCCAGGCAGGCTTTATGGCATCAGCACAGAGCCCAATGCGGGGCTCAAACTCAGGAAACCTGAGATCATGACCTGAGCTGAAACCAAGAGTCAGAAGCTTCACCGAATGAGCCACCCAGGAGCCCCTAGAGCATCATATCTATTCTCTGTTTTTTATGTCCTGCCAGCTTAAGTCACTCAGTTCTTAGCTATTTCTCCAGATTTGGGGCTCGATCTCTCTCCAACTTCTGGTGCTTACAGTCCTCCTACCTTCACTCATGTACTTGGCACACGTCCTGGGGCTGACTTTAGCCCTCCCTCTCCCAGATCCTCTGAGATGGACCCAAATGTACCAACTTAATTTCTTGCCATGACTTCTAATGCCCAAGGTAGCTACAGGATGATAGACGAAGAAGAAGAAAAAAAGCCTAGATTTGAGTCTGATTCTCATGCCATTCTTTGACCTTTGGGCAAATCATTCAGAACATTAAACCTTTCTGAAGCAATGTTTCCTGAGAGGCCGGAGGTGGATGTAAGAGTGGGAAGGAGACTCCCAGGTGTTTGACCTGAGTAAATCGAGCTCTATTGACTAGAGTGGAGGTAAATGCTGGAGCAGGAGGCCTTGCTGGGGGAAAGGCTGCATTTTGGAGGCGTTGCTTTCAAAACATCAATTAGACATGCAAACCTAGAGGTCATGAAGGCAGCTGCTACGTAAGTCCAGATATTAGGAAAGAGGTCTGGGTGAGAGGTATAATTTAGAACTTTTAATATATTGGAAGTATTTAATGCCTCAAGACTGCATGAGATCTTCCTACTGTCACCTACAACATCAGAGGAAAAGAAAGGTGGTCCAAAGTCTGAGGCCTGGGCATGCAACATTTAGAAGCTGGTGCACTGAACAGCAACCAGCAGATGAAGGGCCAATGAGGGTGAAGAAAATCGCAGAGAATGCAAAGAAATGATATGTTTTCTCTACAATTTATTTTATATACAAGTTTAAAAATATTTATGAAGTATATAATCAGTTCAAGTCACTTCAGGGTAGCAAAATGAATCAGACCTGTCAGGACTCCTACCTTCAAGGTAACAGTAGTTTGGTAGATGGATAAATGTCTACATATTATTCAAATGCAAGATAAAAAACGATAAACGAGTCACAACTAACAACGTAAGATTTAAAAGGTGTGGCTACTGGGGCACCTGGGTGGCTCAGTTGGTTGAGCGTCCGACTTTGGCTCAGGTCACGATCTCGCGGTCCGTGAGTTCGAGCCCCGCATCGGGCTCTGGGCTGATGGCTCAGAGCCTGGAGCCTGCTTCCGATTCTGTGTCTCCCTCTCTCTCTGCCCCTCCCCCGTTCATGCTTTGTCTCTCTCTGTCTCAAAAATAAACAAACGTTAAAAAAAAAAATTAAAAAAAAAAAAGTGTGGCTACTAAATGCAATGTAGTATCCTGGGATGGATTCTGAAACAGAAAAGGATGTTAGTGGAAAAACCAGTGGAAACTGAATCAAGTCTGTAATTTAGTGAATAGTATTATAACTTTGTTAATTTCTTAGTTTGGACAAATATGCCACCGTTATTTAAGAGTTAATCTTCAGGGACACTGAGAGACAGGCATGCAGGCATTCTCTATAATGTCTTTGTGGCTTTTCTGAAAACTTAAAATCATTTTCTTAAAAACTTGATTACAGAGTGCAGACATTTAGGTAAGAAAGACCCGGGCAGAGGATGGCTGTATAGGGAAAACCTCATGGAGCGAGCATAATTTGTATTGAGTGGGTAGCATTAACACACAAAACTAAAGAGGAGGTATATTCTAAGCAGGGTGAAAACATTTACAAAGGCAAAGAGGTACAGTTCTGACTAACCGGAAAATACCAAACAGCAGTAGCTCTTCCACGAAATGGTTCTAAGTGTCGTTTATATCCATTTCCCTGTCAGTAATTGGGGGGACCAATTACTACATCTAGGTTTTGCATCATGTCCCAAATTTCTCGTCTATCACTCAACCCAGTTCCCGCAGAGACTGCCTGTCCTCATCTAGTGGATCTTGTTTTCTTCCTTGACCGACGATGGGGACACATAGCATATTGTGAACAGCCACTTTGACCCAGCTCTTTTGACATGGGACTATTTTGACATCATCTTACTCATATTACAATTTCAATTCAAATGCCACTTACAAAAACGAAGTCTTTCTTTCTTTCTCAGGGACTCTTGAGCATTTTGTTAGAGGAGTCTCTTAGTACTTGCCCTTTCTGCCTTGAAGTAAAGCAGTGCGTGAGAAAGGACGCAGTGCTGCTGTGCTGAGGCACTCAGGGTCTGGAGTCGCTATTCCATTACCTGCTGTTTGTGTAAGGTGTGACTATAGTCCTCCTCTTTGACTTTTCCGAATGGCTTCTGCGTCCTTGTCATGTTAGTAACTTAACCACTGTGTTGCTGTAAACATGTAAGGAAGTGAAGTGATGTAGTCCAGGGCCTGGAGTAAAAGAAGTGCCTAACGATAGGGGTCTTATGCTCCAGAAGTTTCTTTGAGAGGAGAGGCTGTGTCTTAGTCATCTTGGAACCTCCCCCTACGTAACGCAGTGCTTTATGCCTGTTGAGTTGAATACAGGCATAGATAGTTGAGATAGTTTTCAATCACACTTGAGAGTTGTACTGAATGGCTAGTCAGTGTATAGAAATTGTAACGCTTTGCATTGCAGCTATCTTAGCATGAAGGGCTCTCGTCGTATAAATTTTACATAAAGGAATTAAAGATCAAAGAGGTTAAGTGATTTGCTCAAGAGTACACAAGCTGGCTCTTGGTCCTGTTAGTCTTATATTTCCCATTTCACAAAGGTAAGCCAACATATATTAAGTATCTACTCCATGTCAGTCATTATCATGAATGCTTTCAGATAAAGATTTTAAATCAGCACAGACAGAGAATTCTTCAATAAGATCTTGGTATTTGGATGTGACTTCCTGCATTTCACTGATTTCAGCCCTGGCTACTGAATCGTACATGGATTGTGAGCAGTTATAATTGAATGCCCCGACCTTAGAATGAATAATGGCCCTGTTTAGCTTGCTGACTAATCTAATTAAGTTCCTAAGGTCATGTGACAAGTTTCAGATTACCTTTCTTACCATAATTCTCTCTTTTCCTTATACCTGCATTCTCTGCTACTCATGACCAAGAAACTCAACATAAGAACACATGGTCAATAAGGGGTGCCTGGGTGGTTCAGTCGGTTAAGCATCCAACTCTTGACTTTGGCTCTGGCCATGATCTCAAGGGGTTCATGAGATTGAGCCTCAAGTGGGGCTCTGAGCTGACGGCCCAGAGCCTGTTTGGGATTCTTTCTTTCCCCCACTCCACTTTTCTCTCTGTCCCTCCCCTCCCCCATGCACTCTCTTTCTCTTTAAAAAATAAAGGAAAACAGGAAAAAAAAAAAAAAAGAAATGGAAACAACCTAAGTGTGTATCAATGGATGAATGGATTAAAAAGCTGTGAGATACACACACACACACACACACACACACACACACACACAGTGGAATATAAGTCCACAACAAAAAAGAAGGAAATCCTGTCATTTGTGACAACATGGATGGACCTTGAGGACATTAGGCCAAGTGAAATAAATCAGAGAAAGACAAAACCTATATGTTCTCACTTACACATGGAATCTAAAAGTGCTGAAATAATAGAAATAGAGAGTGAAATGGCCGTTGCCATGTACTGGGGTGGGTGGAGGAAGCGGGGAGTTGGTAGTCAAGGTGTACAAACTCCTTAGCCATAAGATGAATGAGTTTTGGGGATCCGATGCCCAGCGTGGTGCCTGCAATGAATGACAGTGCATTATATATTTGAAAGTTGCTGAGAGAGTAGAACTTAAATATTATCACCACACACACACAAAACAGTAGTTATGTGAGGGGATGGAGGTTTAACTAAGCTTGCTGTGGTAATCATTTTGTAATACATACAGATAGGAAATCATGACATTGTATACCTTAAACTTACATATAGTATATGTCAGTAATCTCTCCATAAACTTGGAAAGAAAAAAGAGTAGTGTCTAGGAGAATAGAATTCAGCCAGATACTAAAATATCCCAACCGTCTTGAGGACATGGGAGGATCTTAAAAGGTTTTTAAGCATGGATTGAAATAAACGCACTTAACATCGTAATTACCTCTACAGGATATATATTATTTTCTTTTTTCTGATACAGAATGTTAGTGTGTTGATTATTTAATTTGGCTACTGTTATCTTAGATATGACTTTACTGATGTTAGAAGTCTTAGTAGTCAAAAATGGTCCAGAACCATTTCTTGTCTAATTAACTCTTTCCTTCCAAATGCTTAGAGAGTACTCATAAAATTCTGCATGAGAGGAAAGAATTCCCTTTTTGGACAACAGTTTGGTTATCGGGCCATCAAGATGCAGCTCATCTTTAGGGTGCCTGGGTGGCTCAGTCAGTTAAGCACCTGACTCTTGATTTGGGCTCAGATCATGATCTCTCGATTTGTGAGTTCAAACCCTGCACTGGACCCTGCACTGACAGTGCAGAGCCTGCTTGGGATTCTCTCCCTCTCTCTCTGTCCCTCCCCTGCTCTCTCTGTCTCCCAAAATAAATTATAAACTAAAAACATTTTTAATAAAAAAAAAGATGCAGCCCATCTTTATGCTTATTTAATGCCACTTTGACCTTGAGAGCACTTCAACGTTTTATTCATTATTTATTTCACAAGCTTGTTTAGGTCCTACTGTAAGAAATTGAATCATAAAAGGGAAGCAGAAAGCTCTGTGCAGCCTATAAAACACAGGTCAATCTGGTGAAAAAATGGGTTTAGGAAACAGTGAGTTTGTGAAACATAATTTATCAAGTCAAAAGAAATATAGGAGACTTTAATCTATAGCCTTAATGAAAGACCAGAACTGGGATTTATACTTCCACCATAAACAGCTGGAACAATGGACAAAATATCTAAAACAACTGCGTTTCGATGTTTGACAATAGGCATTGTGTATCTGTGACCTCTGATAAATAATATTTTGGTCATACCCAGAGAAAGCCAGCAATGGGCTTTCCCACAGGCAGGAGATTAATTCATAGCCAAGGCTGAGGGTAACTCCTGACCCCTCTCCAGTGGGCAAGCCTATCTGGGAAATTGAGAGTGGCCTGGAGCATCTCCTCTGGCCCAGACAAGGGGGCTGAGACACAGCCCCACCTACTGTAGAGGCTTCCAGCCCCATCTAACCACAAGGGCCAGTGTAAACACCTGGAAGCTGTGCAGCCCAGTGGTCCTCCAGCCAAAACAAGGGTAGACAGAACCGATAGTTTATACAGAGCAAAACTAGCGGCCCTGTTTGGCCAGGAAACTTGCATTGTAGGCTGGATTGAGTTAACATAAGAAACCATGGAGCTTTACTGGTTTTAGAGCTGCTTCTTCTCCCACTGCACCTGAGCAGGGAATCTAATCTGTAAACCCGTTTACCACTGAATACAGCAATACGACCTTTGACCTGTCCAACCAGGGAACCTAACCAGAGCATATTGGAAGTTGGACACCCATCCAACAGCCCTATACCCAGTCGCACTTGAACGGAGAGCAGCACCCATGGCTTCCCTTGTCTGTAGATCAAAACTAGTGGCCTCACCCAAATGGGGACTTCAGCCCTGCCCTCAGGCCACCAAACAATGAGCTGTCTTAGGTCCCAGACCCGGGCCTGCTGCCCTGCCAGGGCAGGGAAGCTAATGCCTAGTCCGAGCCACTACTGACTATACTATTGATTGATTGATTGATTGCATGAATTGTCCCATATTTGGCCATTGGGATTTCCTTCAAATTGACTCCAGTATCCTTTTGACATATTCCCATCATTTTTGAGTACCTCCTTATTTTCTGGTACCACAAAATATTCCAGATCTGTCGTGTACTTTTTTTTTTTTTTTTTTTTTTTTTTTTTTTTTGGTTTCAGTCTTGGAATCAACCATGTCTCTATGGAGCTCTGGTTTCTTTTATTAGGGATTAGTTTAATGTATAGTGAATGAAAATGAGAGCTCATATTCCACCACTTTAAGTCAATCCTAAAATATTAGTCTAGCAAACGGTATGAGTAGTAGATGGTAGTAGAAAGATGAGAAAAGACATGTGGAAGTGTGGGTTTTCATCAAGTGATCGGCTTTAAAACAAAAATTGCTGTTGGCTTTCAGTTTTACCAGCTGAAACATATCTTGGTATTTTAGACACTATTAAACTTTTACTGGAGTCAGAAAGTGATGATGGGGGGGGGGTGGTGTTAAACTGCCCTGTGGGATCTTGCTGGGCTGCACAGAGTTTCAGACATGGGTCATAAGCTGGACCACAGAGCTAATGTTTGAGTCATCATAAAATTCTGGGCTCGGAGCACGGTGCACAGAAAGTTAGAGTCAATGCATGAGACACCTTATGCCCCAAATGACTTGGTAGTGAGGGATTTGCTCATAACAATGCCCAGGTGAGCTCTGGCTGAAGTTCAACCACCTCTGAGAGGGAATCCAGAAGGGAACTTCAGTGTCTTTTGCACTGAGAAATGGGATTGAGAAACTAGACGACGTTTTCCCTCGGAATTTCTGCAAAAAGAGGAAGTTCAGTCACAATTTTAAAGAAATGAGTATCATTTGGCCCATTTCATTTGGTAAACTCAATTCTCAGAATGACTCTCCTGAATTTTTAATCAGTCTTCAAACATCATGTCGTATCTTTTCAACACAAGTGTGAAAATTGATATGATTAGCATGTAACTAGAATCATAATACTTGCCTAGTGCCCAAATCCTGAAGCTACTTGGGTAAAATGCCAGGATTTTTTTTAAAAATGAAAAAGCCCTCAGAAAGTGTGTACATTTTCCCACCCAAGTTGGCATTAAGGGGGGTGGGGGTGTGCAGAGAGAATGCACAGTCCTGACATTTTTCAGGAGTACACTGTATCCATTTCTACATTTCTATATCTTTTCTCTAGTCTGTGCTTTTCTGCAACTACTTTTAAAAAAGAGAGAGAGAGACAGAACTGGAAAGAATCTCCTCTCCTTCCATCCCAGTTAGCCTTGGATGTTAAATTCGTTGGAGCTAAAAGGCGCCTGGGTAGTTCAGTCGGTTGAGGTTCTGACTCTTGATTTAGACTCAGGTCATGATCCCAGGACTGTAGGATCAAGCCTTGTGTCAGGGTCTGTGAGGAGCATGGAGCCTGCTTGAGATTCTCTCTCTTTCCCTCTGCCCTCTCCCACTCTCACATGCACACACTCTTTTGCTCTCTAAAAAAAAAAAAAAAGAAAGAAAGAAAGAAAGAAAAGTTAGCTGGAGTTAAGTTAGACTTGCAGTGGATAAAGAACTCACCAGGCCCAAGAATCGTGCTGATGGTGACTCCTTTTTCAGTGGGAAAGCCTAGAAATCTATCAGGGGAAGAAAAAGGTGTTAATACAGGTCTCTTCTTGGGTTTTTCTCTATGTGGCATGTCATTCCTACCCTATAAAGAAGTCATGTGAGCTGCAGCCTTTCATCCCACCCTAGAAGTTGGCCTTGAATTGCCTTGAGAAGTCAGGCAGCGGAGGAGTTCCCTCTCTGGAATGTTGAGCAAGCACATTTTTACCTGATACTATAACCCTGGATTCATCCTTGGTTCTGAAAGCTTCTCCTCCCACGTGGTCTGCAAATCCACTTACCTCATCCCAATTCCCCCCTTTCGTTCTGTCGCTTCATCTGACGGCTGTTTGTAACGGTAACATCTGTTGCTTATCTGCTTTTTACGGAGTTGTGGAGGTGAGCAAGGTAATGTGTGTTCAAATGAAAGGAGAGCACTTCAGCTGTACCCTCTGCCAGGGGCGTAGTGTCACCGAACACATCATCTTGCCAGACTGCCTCATGATTTAATAACACAAGGGGTCCTGTTACATATGGGAAAATATAATTGCCAAAGAGCGAAGAGATTTAGTGGGAACGCAATAGACGATGTAAATAATCCAGATTTAAATCCCAATGCCCGGATTCCGAGGGCTATGCTTAAAACACCACTGTCTTGGGGCACCTGCGTGGCTCAGTCGGTTGGGCCTCTGACTTCGCTCAGGTAATGATCTCACATCTCGTTCGGGCCCCGCATGGGTCTCTGGTGCTGACAGTTCAAAGCCTGGAGCCTGCTTCGGATTCTCTCTCTCTCTCTCTCTCTCTCTTTCCTCTCTTTCTCTCTGCCCCTCCCCTGCTAGCACTCTGTCTCTCTCTCTCTCTCTCAAAAATACAAAAATAAACATTAAAAAAATTTTTTAAACACCACTGTCTTTCTACTCCATGGAGTGTGCAAGAAAGTTGTATTAACATGTACAAGACCCAACTTTATAGTTACACAAAACTGCAGTTTTCTAGACTCTAAAACACAAGGAAGACTAAGTCTTCCCACAGGAGAATGCATTTAACTAACAATAAGGCTATGTCAAACTACTTAAAAATAACTTTATCCCTATTGACTTTACATTCATATTAAAGTCTAGTTCTAAGCATGGTTTAAAAATTTTTAAACAATATTAATTTTTTTCTGGCTTAAAAAGTAATATGGGATCAATGTAAACTTCTTTGGAAATGCAGAAAAATGTAATACCAAAAAACGTGAAACATAATATAAGTGTAATATAAAAAATTAAGATTAAAGATTATAATTTGGGTTAGTAGAACCTCCAAAATTTCTGTTCCAATTAGTATAATTACATATTTTTTGCATTTTTATTTAGATATTAGTGACATATAACATGTTAGTTTCAAATATACAACCCAATGACCTATATATAGGTATATATTGTGAAATGATAATACAGTAAGTCAAGTCTAGTTACCATCCAACACCATGCATAGTTATACATTTTCGTATGTGATGAGCACTTTGGGATCTACTCTCTTAGCAACATTAAATACACAATACATATTGTTGACTCCAGCAGTTACTATGCTGTACATTACATTCCCATGACTTAGACATTTCACAACTAGAAGCTGGTGTCTTTTGACCACTTTCACTCATCTCACCCACCCTCTGCTTCTGACATGACAACCAGCAATCTGTTCTCTGTATATGTGAGTCCAGCTTTCTGTTTATTGATTATAGGGCTTTTTGGGTTTTTTGGGTTTTTTTAGACTCCACGTATCAGTGAGATCATATGGTATTTGCCTTTCTCTGTCTGACTTATTTCATTTAGCATAATACCCTCAAGGTCCATCCATGATATCACAAACGGCAAGATCTCATTCTTTTTTATGGCTGAATATTATTCCATTATATACATAAACCACATCTTCTTTATGTGTTCATCCACCAATGAACACTTAGGCTGTTTCCATACTAACTATTGTAAGTAATGCAAATAAGGCTGCAGTGAACATGGAGTGTAGAAATATTTTCAAGTTAGTGATTTCGTTTCCTTCAGTTAAATACCCAATAGTGGAATCAGTGGATCATACGGTATTTCTATTCTTTATTTTTTGAGAAACCTTTATACTGTTTTCCATAGTAGCTGCACCAATTTACAGTCCCACCAGCAGTGCACAAGGGCTCCATTTTCTCTGCATCTTTACCAATATTTATTTCTTGTCTTATATATTTTTAGATTACATAATTACATTTATAATTTATAATTACATAAGTTATGTCTGTTATATAACATAATGGCATCTATTATATTAATATTTATTATGCCAATATATTTTATATGTCTATTCATATTTATTAACATTTTATATTAATAAATCCATCATTAAAATATTAAATGGTTCCTACTTCTTTGAAAAACTTCCTTCTTACACTCATTATAAAACTTCTCCTGTGGATTTACACAACCTGAGTTTTAATGACCGTTAGGTATTCTATTAGATGATTAGACATAATTTATGTAAATATTATATAATAATTATGTAAATAACACATTGTTGGGACATGAAGGAGTCTTTTTTTTTAATGTTATTAACAGTGGTCATGGGGCATCTGGGTGACTCAGTCAGTTTGAGCATCCAACTTTGGCTCGCATCATGATGTCGCATTTCAAGCCCCACATCGGGCTCTGTGCTGACAGTGAGGAGCCTGCTTGGGATATTCTCTCTCTCTCTCTCTCTCTCTCTCTTCCCTCTCTCTGCCCCTTCCCCACTCATGCTTTCTCTTTCAAAATAAATAAATAAAATCTTTAAAATTTTTTTAAAAATATGAAAGATTTTTGAAAAGTGGTCCAATTTATATTCATATACTTGAATCTTTATGCACATCCATAACTTTTTCCTTAGAATAAACACATATAGGTGAGATATATGCATATGAAATTCAAAAGTTTTTATCACATATTGCTATATTGCCTCGCCCCACATTATACTCTTCAAGCACTATCTGTTTTCTTGTCTCTTTGTTGTAATCATTAGGATTGCATCTGGCTTATAGGAAACAGAAAAAATCTGATCACAGCCATTTAAAAAAGATGTCTATTTGTCTAGGCCACAAAAACAAAACAACACAAACAAACCAACCAACCAAGTGTCAGAGCCAACCTGATACCGGTGCTCAACATCATTGGAGAGCCCGTCTTCTGATTTTCAGCTTTGCCAAGCAGCATTTGGCTTACATTCTGGGTGTTGCAAAATCACCAGGGCACTCACCCATACGGTGTTGATATTGTGGGTCCAAAGCAGGAGAAAAGCCCCCTAACTTTCTTCCTGTGAGACTTCATCATTTGTTTGGGAAGGCCCTTCCCAGGGACATATTTCACGATCTATATTTGATGGTAGCACAGCTCTCATTACCAGGGAGCTGGGAGGGTGGTTATTTTACCCTTCCAGATTCTATAATAGGAAAAGGCAGGAAGAGGACTTTGAATGTCTTTGGGGTAGTCATCCTCAGGGCTCACAACACAGGCTATTCCTACTTGAAGGTTTTTAAAAACATAATTCCAGAACACATGGGCCAGCTGCCCTGGATACGGCAGCCCTATACTTTGGTGTTAATTAAAAAACTATTTTCAAATGTACCTCCTTTACCATTATTTTTTTTTTTGCCCAGTTATATTCTTTGCTCATAGTTCTAAGTGGGTATCTGTGATACATTTGGGGTTAATATTATACATACAATTTTGTATTATCTTTTTCACTCAATATATTATTTCACATGCATTTTCCCACGCCATTACACATTTTAAAAATTGACATCAAATAGCTACCTAATACTATATCATATGATTATATGATCAGCTTATTTTTATCTTCCCCCAATTTTCCCTAACTTTGTGCTCTCTTGATTAATTCTGTTTTGAACAGCTCTGTGTTTGATTTTTAGTCTGCATCTTGGATTATCAGGGTTCTATGAATGTTGACTTCTATCTACGTTGATGCCGTGATCTAATACCTTTTTAAAAGTTTTGTAAATGTTTTTAAAAACTCTTTTTCAATGCTAGTTTCATTCTGGAATCGATTCGGATTTTTAGGAATGTTGTCAAGATAGCGCAGAAGGTTCCCATAAATGCTGTACCCAATTTCTCCAATTGTTAACACCTGACATTAGTAGCATACATTTGTCACAACTAACAAGTACATACGGATATATTATTATTCCCTACAGTCTGAACTTTATTGAGACATCCTTAGATTTTACCTGTTGTCCTTTTTCTGCTCCAGATTCCCATCCGGGATGTCAGTTAATCATCATGTCTCCTTAGGGACCTGCAGAGTATGGCAGTTTCTCGGCCTTCTGTTGTTTTTGATGACCTTGACAGTTTTGAGGAATACCGGTCAAGTATTTTGTAAAATCTTAATTCATACTTGTATGTTTTCCTCATGACTGGACAGAGGTTATGAATTTGGGGGAGGTAGAATATCATTTGCTGCCAACATGACCTACCACCGATGATGTTAAGCTTGATCACTTGGCAGAGGGAGTGTGTGAAGGTTTCTGCTTCGTGAAGTTACTCTTCCCACTTTTTCCATATTGTACTTTTTGGAACCAAGTCACTATGAGCAGCCCAGACATAAAGGGCGGAAGTTATTCTCTTTCCTTGAGGGGGCAGTATATATACAAAGTATTTGGAATTGTTCTGTATGAGTTAGTTATTTATTCAATCATTTATTGATGTCACTATGAACTCATGGATATTTGTTACATACTTTGGGTAATAATTCAACACTATGTTATATTTCTTCTTGTTCAAATTGTTTCAGCTTTGTCCACTGAGAACTCTTCTATTGATTCCTGTGTCCCTTTGGCATGCTTTCATCTTTGGTTTTGTATGGTGGTGTTTGAGGAGTTTTGTTGTTGTTACTCTGGTTTTTGTTTTGTTTTTTAGCACTTTTTTTCTTTTTCTTTTTTTTTTTTTTTCCTTTATGATACTACAAAGTTCTCGAGGCTTATCTTGTGTGTATTTCTTGCCCCAGTCCTGGAATCAACCATACGGCAATGGAGTCTGGTTCCTTTTACTGGAGAATAGCATTAGAAACCAAGATGTGGACACTGGGTTTATTTAGTATTTATACCCTGTATTCATGGACATATTTTCTACAATTTTTAATTTCTACAATTTTAATCTAGTTTTAATTGCAACTATATATATATACACACACACACAGAATATATAATTAATATATATATACATATATATACACATATATTAATTATATATTCTGTGTATGATATCTTCAATTTAAACCTCTTCTTTGTGTCCTGCTCTTGATAGGAATAAAGCAAGGATGTTTTCAAGCATACATGACGTTTCTTTTAATATTAACGTGAATAAAGGTGATGCATGGGTATTTGCTTAATGGGGAGAGACCTTTCACCCTTCCTGGGGTTACCTGAAATTCGCAGCCTCGGCCATGGCCACCCTTTACAAGCTCTGTGAACCTGCACAGGAGGAACCAGAAGCCCCATGGCATCAGTTTGCATCACTTCGGCACACCCGGCCATGAAAAGAGTACTTTTTTGTAGGTTTATCTTCCTTTTTATTTCCCACTAAATAGCCCCAAGATTCTGCCTCTGAAAAATTTTACATAGCAAAGTAGTAACAGAGTAAAATATATCCTGATTTGAACCTCCATTTTATATCCTCCCATGTTAACACCATTTTTGTGAAATGAGAAAACAAAAAGAACAAATTTCAGAAATATGAAGAGCCCTGTTCATTTTTTATGCAGGCACCGTAGGCATTGGACAATGACAGAGATCATTGGCATCAGAGCTAAAATAAGAACAGAGAAGTAATGCAATGGGGAATCCATCAATCACATTAACAGCAAATGGCACACTAATCATTTATCTATTATTTATCATACAAATAAGTGCATCCTGTCTAGACTGCAGAAGTGCTTAAATACAAAGGTGTCAATAATTATGAATAGAGAATAACTTTATTAAATAATAATAAACATTAATTCTAAGTTAAAATGAATGGAATATAAGGAAAACCCCTTCTAGGTTGTATTTATCAACATAACCTATTCTAGGAAAATTGTTATAAGGATTATGGCTTATGTCGGCTACTAAATCTGATTCAGGGAACTGGGTAAAAAAAATACACGTTCAGATTTTCAAATTAAAACAAAATTCATGCTAGATAGAAAAGATCCCTAAATGAATAGAATTTTATATTTACATAACTGATGGTTTTAGTATTTCCAAATATTTTTTATTTCATTTTCCAATTTTTATTAATAAATTTCATGTCCAAGAAAAAAAGCTACAGCAAGTAGCTTCCCTCGACTACGTTTCCAATCATGACTTCTGTAGCCTTAAACAAGGAAAGATCACTGTCAAAGACGATCGCCATTATAATTTTGGCTAAATCACAAAATGTAGTGTGGAATTCACCACCTAGTTAGATAAAGCCTGAAAGCGTCCGTGAATGTTCCTAAATTTTGTGTCATTCCAAGACCAAATTTCCCCCCTTTCGATGAGTTGTTTATTTAAAAGAGTATTTCATTAGCAGCCTGGCCAGTGACTCACAGTGACACAGGGCACTGAGTCAGGTGCCAGGACTGGCAGAAGGGCCGTCTCTGTCCCTTGGGAAAGCTGACCCAGGTCCTAAGTCTGACAGCTGGGCTCAGGCTCACGGGCATTTACTCAGAGAAAATTGACTGAGGACACCCTCCGTGCCAGGAACCATGGGGGCCCCTGGCGATCATGATCGTCGTCTAGGGGGTCCTTGGCACACATGACAGAGGGCTGGGGTCACAGAGGAGACCCATGACACAAAGTCAGCATCTCAGTGGGTGGTGGGTCCTACCCACGGGAGTCCCAGGTGTCCCTGGAGAAGCAAGGCCTTAACTAGTGGGCCAGATTTCAGGGACAAGATTCCAATATCACAGGGATTTGCCCAGAAAATAACAAGCTGCTAGCTTCCTGAGGAGAACCAGGCAGGTTATTTAACAAATATCTTGAATTGGATTAAGGCAGAAGCCCAAATTTAGAATGACAGGCATGTAGCAAAGGGTGGGTTTGGGAACAAGACCACTTTTTGAGAATATGGCACAGAAGTGAGACTGTGATTAGGGCATGAATGCAGAAATCAAAGGTCAGCAGGAGATATTTTATTTCTAAATCAAATAAAAAGCAAAGGGATCTTGTGTCAGAAAATCTGTTTTTGGAACAGAGCACCATGGAAAGAAAACCTGTACCTCAGGACAGATTTGCTGCCTTAGCAGGACCCTTTGATATGAGCCCAACTTAATAAAGACAGGACTCAGTCAAAGGCTTCTGCCTGTAGGACTGGAGCAGCTTAAGGCAGGGACCGGACTGTGGGCAAGGGGGCAGTACAGAGGCTCAAATCAGCAGCCCTGATAACTCACCAGAACGTGGGGCCCTGAATGGGATCCTAGGTCAGAAGAAGGTCACTGGGTAAAAACTAAGGGTGTCTGAATAAAGTATGGACTTCAGTGAATTAGAATGTATCATTTGTGTACTCTTTGTTACAAATGTATCATACAATGTCAGATGATAACAATAGGAAAATCAGGGTATAGGGTATCTGGCAATCCTCTGTACTACCCTTGAAACTTTTCTATAAATCTAAGACTTCAAAAGTGAAAGCTTGGGGTTCCTGGGTGGCTCGGTCAGTTGAGCATCTGATTTCGGCTTGGGTCATGATCTCCTGGTTCATGGTATGAGCCCCACGTCGGGCTCTGTGCTGACAGCTCAGAGCCTGGAGCCTGCTGTAGTTTTTGTGTCTCCCTCTCTTTCTCTGCCTCTCACCCACTCACGCTCTCTGTCTCTCTCTCAAAAATGAATAAACATGAAAAAAAAATGAAAGCTTAGTTAAAAAGAAATAGACTTCTTGCCAGTTCTCTCTTCTTTATCCTCTTTTTCTTGTAAACCCTTCCCCCTGTTCAATGAGAAAACGGCAATTCTAATTCATTTGATCTGGGTGTTTCTGCTATTATACAACTCAAAATGTCTTTCCAGTAATATAACATTTCTGCATATATTTTATGTATATCATATGCAAAAACTGACCCATTTGTCTACATACTGCTCCCTTTGTATTGTTTTAAGAAGGAAGAACAACGCATACTATGACTTCAAATACAATAACTAGTTTGAAAGAAATGCTTGTTATCAACTTGCAAAAGCACATTTTAAAAACAATTTCAATGATGATTAAAAAAACAGAATCAGTTTACTCTTGACAATACAGATTAGCTTTCAGATTAAAACTTGAAGTCATGCTACATTTAGGTTACTTCCTCACTTCTTTTACTTTTCTTCGTCTCCCTTTCCTTTCTCTCTCCCCTCATCTCCTTCTTCTGTTCTGTCTTCCCATCATTCCCATTTTCCTTATTTTACACTTTAATAGATTTGAAGTCCTTACTTAGATAGGTCTTCTTTGGATTCTTCCACATTCCAATGTCGTTTAACTCCCTGTGAATAAGTAATCTGAGTATGTATTTGTATCCAATAGTATTTTGTTGAAAATCTGCAATTGCATTTGATAACTGTAGATATCTAGCTCAATCTCATATTTTGATAAAGACATTGAGGTTTAGGGTTTGGAAAGGCTGCCCAGGATGAGCTATGCTATTCCATGTGTTAATAAATAGCACCACTGGGCCTAAATCCAGTAGTCTACCTCAGCCAAATGCACATTTTACTGCAGTCTTGCCTTCACTCCATAAAAATTACTTTGTTTTCAGAGTTACTCTTGAAATTTCCTTTCCTATAAAAAGAAAGACAAGTTTGTGCCAATAACTATTTGCCTGAACTTTATCATCTATTGTTCCAGCAGGATGTTGTGAATCCTTTTACAGCCTGACTATATTATCTCTTTAAAAGGCGATGCTGGGGAAAAATTCACGATTCTCTTACTTACATGAAAATGCCAGCTAGTTAATAATTTATAAAATAACTTTACTACCATATGGATTTCTCTCCCATCTAATCCCATTTTGCAAGTACGTATATGCGCTAAAATTTTAATAGTGTAAACAGTGGTGTTGTTTTTTAAAATCGTCTCTCTGAAGAGTTATAAAGCCGTAAAGGAAAGGAAATTTGTTAGCCTTGAAGGAGATGCTGTAAGAATATACAGTTACTTGTAGGAACAGCCATGCTCGTTCGTATGTTCTGGACTGTTCTTTATTTTGTGGCTGTGGTCTATTTGCTGCAATTTTCTCTAAGGGAATTTCTGCCTCTATCACAGGTGATCTGTGTTCCAAAAAAGCTACCCAAGTTAATTTCTAATGACTTTCCATTCCCTGTAAGTCAATGTCCTGCTATGTTAAACGTATCTTTTCACATCCTTAGAGCATCTGTTCTGCCCAACCTGGCAGCTGCCTCAGGTGGTTTTCCCTGATGGCGACTCCTATCATCTTATTTGGCTTTCAGTGATGGTTCAGGAAACAATGGAAGACTATTTAGAGATGATTGGAGATGGCTCACTAGATCAGTCTGTTGCTTTGGCAGGCATGAGTTCCTGGTTTTGTTGACTAGGGGACCCTACCCTGCAGTGTTTGGTTTGTCACTCGGTGACTCCGGCATTCTGGTCATAGGCAGAGCCCTTTGGGCTCTCCATCAGTCAGTGCAGTAGACAATCCTAGAGAAATCAGTGGAAAAGGCAAAGCAAAAATCTCAGTGAGACCTATTCCACATATTTAAGACTAGCTTGTTATTCAAAATTTCTTCTCTTCTGGCATTTAAATCAGAGCTAGACACAAGTTTAACTTCGAATTCCCGTTTATACCATATATTCTTAATTTTCATTTTTCTTTGTTTTATATTTTCTAATATAATAGCATAGGCATCATGAAAAAACCATTCAGAAGGGAATACAATAATGAAAAGATCCACCCTTTCCCTCATTTGATTGCATTTGGCGTCTATCCTTCCAGTTTTTTTGCTGCGTTTATGCAAAAACGCGTGTAAACATACTACCAAAACTGCATCATACAATGCATGTGTGTGTCTGTGTGGGTGATATGCACCTGCTCTTTTGCTTACCTTGAACGTTCGGCATCTTTCCATATCAGTGCGTGCAGTCATGCCAGTCTCTCTAATGACTGTGTAGTAGGCCATTCCATTATATGAAGGTATCGTTACTCATTTGACCAGTCCTTCAATCACGGACATTTGGATCATGTTTGTTTTCGCTGAAGGTAACATTATCATACATATATCTATGACTACTTGAGGCAATATTTCTGCAGAGTAAATTCCCAGAAGAAAAACTATTAGGACAAAGAATTATTTCAATTTATATTTTCCCCAGGAACGTATGAAAAATCTCTATTTCCCTACAGTCCTACATCATGTTGTCAATTTTTTATCCCTTTTAGTCTTTACCAGTGTTAAGCAAAATTTACCTTTATTTAATTATAAGTGAGATTGAGCATATTTTTAAAATCATGTTTAATGATTCTCTGTAGTTCTTTTGTAAATTTTATGTTAGTATTTTTTGTGTATTTTCTGTACTGGTGTTTCCCTTTATCTCACACATTTGTTTTAGAATTTAACACATTGACTGTTAAATCTCCCTCTTTTTGTTGTTTGTCTTTTATCTGTTTATACTGTCCCTTCTATTCATCTTTTTCTTCATGGTTTCTGTCATGATACTATTTAACAAGGTGTTCCCCACATAAACTTTATTTTCTCATCATACATTTATTATTTTTGCATTGTGTTCTAACAAATTACACGTCTAGACTTCACTAATCTTTTTAATATTTTTCTTTATTGATCTTATTTATTGATTTTCAAATGAAATTTAAAATTAATGTTCAGGGGCTACTGGGTGGCTCAGTTGGTTAAGTGTCTGACTCTTGGTTTCAGCTCAGGTCATGACCTCATGGTTTTATGAGTTTGAGCCTCGCATTGGGCTCTGTGCTGACAGTGCGGAGCCTGCTTGGGATTCTCTCTCTCTCCCTCTCTCTACCCCTCCCCTGCTCATGTTGTCTCTGTCTCTCTCAAAATAAATAAATAAACTTAAAAAAATTTTTTTTAAATTTTTTTTAGAAAACCCATAGGGCCTAGAGCCATTTTGTTGGAGTTTTGATAAAATGTTCAGGATTTCTATGAATATTGATCTATTGAGGCTTAGGCTTACTAGATTTTAGTCAGTCTAATTCAGTGGTTTGTGTCTTCCAAGAAAAATACCTATTTTAAGCTTTTATTTATAAGAAAGTGTACAAACTTTATTTTAAAATTATTATTTTCTTTTTTACATCCCTTTTCTCTTTGTTAATATTATGTTTGTATTTTCTTCGGTTTTATTTTGGCTAGACTTACAGGGGTTGATTATTTGCTTTGTCCATTTTGTTTTGTTTTTACAGTTTTTAAAATAATAGCTCACTTTTTTATCAATAAACTCTAATATTTGGCTTTCTCATTTTTATTTATTTTTTATTTTTATTTATTTATTTATTTATTTATTTATTTAATGCTTATTTTTGACAGAGAGAAAGACAGAGCATGAGCGGGGGGAGGGACAGAGAGAGAGGGAGACACAGAATCCAAAGCAGGCTCCAGGCTCCAAGATGTCAGCACAGAGCCCCCAACGTGGGGCTCGAACTCACGAACTGGAAGATCGTGACCTGAGCTGAAGTCAGACGCTCAACCTACTGAGCCACCCAGGCACCCCTTGGCTTTCTCATTTTTCAATCATTCTTTTCAGATTCTCCTCTTTCTTTTGATTTGGTTTACTCTTTTTAACTTTACCGAGTTACGTATTGAAAAGATTTTAAGTAAAATTTCTTCTAAGGTATAATTTAGCTACTTCTCATACAATAATATTATATTATCAGGTTTCTTTCATCTTTGTTACAGGAGTTATCTAGAAGATGGTATTTTAATTTTCACCTGATATTAAAAATTGACTGTTTTTGATGTTAAGGCTTACGTTTATTGCCTTGAGTCAAGACATATTTCTTATATGAATTATTAATTTTTGAATACATAAACTTTTAAATTACACAAGTAGCATAGGAATACATTATGATTGTGAAAGATTCATGTACTGTATGTAAAGCAATTTCCTCCAGTCCCATCTCTGGTGGCAACTTTAGTTATTGGTTTGTTGTATATTCCTTCAACCTCTCTTCTCTTCATTTGTATGCTATCACTAGTGACTTGTATCCTACTACACGTATTGTATGTGAGCTTCTCTTCTATAGGAGCTGCATTTTCTAGGGATCCATAACCTCCTGTAGGGACTTCTCCAGGGTTGGAGATTTTAAGTGCTTGAGGGATAGAATCAAGACTCCTGGCACTAGATTTCTTGCATAAAGCAGAGAGCAGGAAACCCCTGATACGTCTGTGAATAGGAACCTGAAATTCTCCACCCCTGAGCTGGAGTTTGAGAATGAATCAAGATACCTGCCTTAGGCTTAGGACAAAATACATTCACATAGCTTCAGAGACCTAGAGTCAGAAAATCAAGCACGATTCCTTCAAAATTATTGGATCCACAGAGCCAGGGCAGAAGCAACACAAAACTGCTCAATACTAGGGCCCAAAAGTATGTGATGAACTCTTTAAAGATATTAAGTAGCTAATCATCATGGAAGATAAACTGCAGACCAGGAAATGGAAAGTTAATTTCTGAAAAAATAAAAATATTATACCCACTGGAAAGGGATTTGAATATTAATATGTTTAAATCATTCAAGTAAAGAAAGTATTTGGTCCACAAAAGGAAAGAAATGTCTGTAAATCAAGAATAAGTGAATATGGGAAAGAACCTAATTAAAATCCTAAAAATGAAAAACACGTGGTTGTTGATATAAGAAAAACAGTACAGAAGTTAATAGTAGATTAGATGCAACATAAGAATAAACAAGTAAATTGAAAGACAGATTTAAGGAGATAACTGAATTCAGCTAACAAGGATAAAGAGATAGAAAATATGAAAGTGAATTTAGGGGGCTTGAAGGGTCAATGGAGGAGTTTTCCTATAGGAGCTTCTAAAGAAGAGAATAAAGAAAATGAAGGAAATATTCAACAAGTTATGTAAATAGTACGTGAACATTTTTTAGAATTTAATAAGTGCTGAAAATGCACACATATTTAAGTATACAATCTACATCTAGATACATTCATGCAAAACATAAATTATAAAAAAGCAAAACCAAAAAAATCCTGCAAGCCACCAAAGGGAAGGTCTAGGCTGCCCATAAGGAGTGAAAAGCAGACTGACTACAGATTTTTCATTGGCTTCAATTAATTCCAGAAGACAATGGTAAAATGCGTTTAAAATACTAAAGAAAATTTACCTTCAGTTTATAATTTAATCCCAATATATATTATTCAAGATTTGTCACAAAACATATTCCCTGAGACATCTAAAAATGAAGTTTATTCTCACCCTGTGCTCATTTACAGAATTATTTTAAAATATAATTCAGCAGGAGCGCCTGGGTGGCTCAGTCAGTTAAGCGTCCAACTTCAGCTCAGGTCATGATCTCGCAGTCCATGAGTTTCAGCCCCGCATCCGGCTCTGTGCTGAGCTCAGAGCCTGGAGCCTGCTTCGGATTCTGTGTCTCCCTCTCTTCTGCCCCTCCCATGCTCATGCTCTGTCTCTCTCTCTCTCTCAAAAATAAACATTTTTTTTAAAAAAAGAAAAGGTCGGGCACCTGGGTGGCTCAGTCGGTTGAGTGTCCAACTTTGGCTCAGGTCATGATCTCACAGTCTGTGAGTTTGAGCCCACAGTGGGCTCTGTGCCAACAGCTCCGACCCTGGAGCCTGGAGCCTGTTTCAGATTCTGTGTCTCCCTCTCTCTCTGCCCCTCTCATGCTCATGCTCTGTCTCTCTCTGTCTCTCAATAATAAATAAATGTTAAACATTTTTTTTAAATATAATTCAGCAAAAAGTATCAATACTGAAAGAAGGAATATGATGCAAGAAATAACAGAGTATACAAGAATCAGAAAAATAGATTAACAAATCTAAATCATCATTCACTAAATAATAATAGAATTAGCTTTATGCTAAAAACAAGATGGAAATAAAATGCCAATTGTGTCATGAAACATGGAAGGAAGATCAAAGGGAAGCTAAAGGCTGTTAAGGTCCTTGAGCTTCTCAAAACCAAAATGGTTTTATACTTTTATGCTTTATTTTATACTTTATGAGAAAATTAAAATAATAGATATGTATCCTATACACAGCCTAGGTGGCTCAGTTGGTTAAGTGTCCAACTCTTGATTTCAGCTCAGGTCATGATCTCACATTTCATAAGATCAAGTCCCAGGTTGGGCTCTGTGCTGATAACATGGAGCCTACTTGGGATTCTCTCTCTCCCTCTCTCTCTGCCCCTCCCTTTCTCATCCCCCCCCCACCAAAATAAATAAATAAACATTAAAAAATAGATATGTATATTAAATTTCACATGTAAACACTCAGACATTAAAAATAAAACATACATATTTGAAAATGGTCAAAAAATAAAGAGGACTATCAGGAAACAAAATCAAATGGAAAACTTGATTCATTTTTATCACATACATGCGGCAATGTGTATAAGTAACAGAATAAATAGAACTACTCACATTTACAAACAGAGACACGCATTTGATTTTTTTCAAGGTTTATGTGAACGTTGGAAAAAGCAATTAATAAGCATTATCCAATTTATTTGTATAGAATCCTTCTCTTAGATGAATAAAAAATTCTTCTCAACCATATATTGAACATTTACCAAACTTCGTATGTCACCAAAGAAATGGCATCAAATCATAAGAATCATCATTACAGAAATCATGGCATCTGCCCACCATGCATGGAAATTAGAAATCTACATACCAAATCATGTAGGATATAGCTAAAAGCAAAGAAAATTTTATTTAAAAATACAAACTATTGGAAATGAATTAGGTAAATGCAAATGCTCAACTCGAACAGTTATAAAAGAAAACAATACACGTAAGTTTGCAGAACTAAGAAAATGATAACTGTAAATATACAAAAAATAGATAAAAACTATTAGATTTTGCAAATATCAGTAAGTAAGATAAACTTCCAGTAGGGCTGATCAAGAAGAAAAAGGAAGTCATAATGACATAATATTAGAAATAATATATAAGCACAGATTTGGTAGACAATTAATAAATCATAAGCTAATATATCAATAACTTTATGGTAATGATTTTGAGAAATTAAGTGAGCAACTGTATTTGAAATGTAATTCATGAAATTGACCCAAATGGGAATACACAATATGAACAATTATTTAAAAAATTGAACGTCTAGTCACAATAATCTTTGATCACCCATTGCACAAGAGGTTCTATTCCCAGTTTTGCAAGTTTTTAACAAGCCATCAAGAAATAGATAATTTTTATTTTAGACCAAATATATAAAAAAAAGTTAGAAAACTATCCAGCTCACTTTATAATCTTAATATTAAATTTGAACAATCACAGGATTGAAAATGCAAAGTGAGGCCAGGCGCACTTATGCACATGGAAACCCAAAGTTTAAAATAAATACTAGCATATTTTGCCAGACTGTAGGCACTGTTACCAGTCTTTTTAAACTTTTCAAACAATACTATTTGGTTTTTCCTTTTTCTTTTTTTTCTTTATTACTAGGTTGAAAGTTTATTTTAAATCTTTATTTCCTAATACATGCATTTAAGGATAAACATCTTCTTCTGAGTACTCAGAATACTCAGAGTACCTGAGAATGGGGTTTCCATATCTAAAGCACACTGGCCCATGCAGCCGGGCGCTGCTCCCAGCTGTAGGCTGCTGCCTGCTCTGGGGGTACCGGGGGCATACAGAGGGGTTGACTCACCTGGTTGCTCTTGCTGAGTTACCCCAACTAATCACCCAGTCCATTACTTTTGTTGCTTTTCTAACTACTGCATCTACATACACAGGACATAAAGAACTCTTTTCTGTATGCATTTTGACCATATATTTCTTATTCAATTGACTTTGTTTTCCACCTTTCAGTTATTCGATATAGCTTCTGATCCACTGAGGCCCCTTTTTAAATCTTCCAGGAAGGTTCTAGATTTACTCATTAATTTTATATTTTTAGGGAACTTCTAAGGATTTGGGACAGTAGGAAAAACTATAACATTAAGTATGCTTTATATTTTGTGATAAACTTTATTTGTATCTAGTGATAAGTTTTATAGTCTTGCATTTTACATTTAGGTAGATGTTCTATTTTGAGTTAATTTTTGTGAAAGGTGTAAGATCTGTGCCTAGGTTCATTTATTTTTTTCCCCCCACATGGACATCAAGGATTTCCAGCATCAGTTGTTGAAAAGACTATCCTTTCTCCATTGAATTGCCTTTACTCCTTTGTCAAGACCAGTTGACTGTATTTGTTATTTTGTTTATTTTTTAATTTTTTTATGTTTTATTTTATATTTGGGAGAGAGAGAGAGAGAGAGAGAGAGGGACAGTGCACGAGCAGGGAGGGGCAGAGAGACAGAGACAGAATCCGAAGCAGGCTCCAAGCTCCAAGCTGTCAGCACAGAGCCTGATGCAGGGCTCAAATCCACAAGCAGTAAAATGATGACCCACACCCAAGTCAGATCCCCAACCTACTGAGCCACCCAGGCATCCCTGTTATTGTGTGTGTGTGTGTGTGTGTGTGTGTGTGCGTGCGTGTGTGTGTTTAAGCTTATTTATTTATTTTGAGAGGGAAATAGAATGAGCAGGAGAGGGGCAGAGAGAAAGGGAGAGAGAGAATCGCAAGCAGTTTCCCCAATGCAGGGCTTGAACTCAAGAACCTTGAAATCATGACCTGAGCCTAATTTAAGAATCAACCAATTAACTGACAGCCATGCAGTCACCCCCAGTTGACTGTATTTGTTTAGGTTTATTTTGCTCCATTGCTTTACATGTCTATTCTTTTTTTTTTTTAATGTTTTTATTTATTTTTGCAACAGAGAGAGACAGAGCATGAGCAGGGGAGGGGCAGAGAGAGAGGGAGACACAGAATTGGAAGCAGGCTCCAGGCTCTGAGCTGTCAGCACACAGCCCGATGCGGGGTTTGAACCCACAGACTGTGAGATCATGACCTGAGCCACAGTCGGACGCTTAACCGACTGAGCCACCCAGGCGCCCCTACATGTCTATTCTTCCTCCAATACCATACTGATGACTATAGCTTCATAGTAAGTCTTGAAGTCAGGTGGTATCAGTCCTCCAAATTTGTTTGGTTTATGTTGGTTATTCTGGGCCTTTGGTCTTTCCATAAAAACTTTAAATTAGCTTTCCAAAATAACTTGCTGATATTTGACTGGGATTGCATTGAATAGACATATAACATAGGGAAGAATTTACATCTTAACAATATTGAGTCTTCCTACACATAAGCATGGAATACCCATTTATTTAGATAATTTTTTTATTTCTTTCATCAGAATTTTGCAATTTTTCTCATATAGATCTTGCACATATTTTGTTAGATTTATACCTAAGTATTTCATTTTTGGTACTAGTGTAAATGATATTTCTTTTTGACTTTCAAACTCCAACCTTCATTGCTGTTGTACAGAAAAAGAATAAGCTTTTGCATATTAACCTTGCATTTTGAAAATTTGTTATAATCATTTATTAGTTCCAGGAATTTTTTAATTCATTCCTTGGGATTTTCTACATAAACAATTCATATCACCTATGAACAAAGACAGCTTCATTTCTTCTTTCCTGGTCTATATACTTTTATTTCCTTTTCTTGTCTTAGTGCGTTAGCAAGGAATTTTACTACAATGTTGAATAGGATTGAAGAGAGAGAACATCCTTGTCTTGGTCTCGATCTGAAGGAGAAAGCATCTAGTTTCTTGCCATTACATATAAAGCTAACTGAAGGTTGTTTTTTTTTTAATGTTCTTTAGTATATGGAGGAAATTCCCCTATATTCCTAGTTTGCTAAGATTCTTTAGCATGAATGGGTGTTAGATTTTGTCAAATGCTTTTTCTTGCATCTGTTGACATGATGATATGATTTATGTCCTTTAGCCTATCGATATGATGGATTACATTAATTGAGTTTTGAATGCTGAACAAAACTTGCATACTTAGCACAAATCCCACATGGTCATGTTGTATAATTTTTTATATATTATCAAATTTGATTTGCTAATATTTTGTTGAGGATTTTTACATCTGAATTAGTGAGAGATACTAGTCTGTATTTTTCCTAACCTAACTATAAACTTTAATCAGTAATAATGATTAATTTTAACAAATGTCCATGCTAATGCAAGATATTAATAATAGGGGAAACTATGTGTGGCAGGGTGAACAGAAGTGTTCAGGGACTCTCTGTACTTTCTGTTCAATTTTTCTATACACCTAAAACTGTTTAAAAAAATAACATCTATTAATTTTACAAAATAAAAAAAATGCTCTAAGAAAAGTTTTAGATCCAGTTCTGCCAGTAATTAACTTTAGGCAAGTCACTTAACTTTCTGAGCCTGTTTCATCATCTCTAAAATAAAGGACCTGGATTAGTTGATGTTAAAGTTTTCCTCCAAATAGAAGAGTCTATCATTCTGTGGCTATCAACATAAAGATGTCTGGCCTCCAATAAATATTAAGGTCGAAGAGAAGAGTATTTTGAAAGAAAATAATTCATCAATTTAAGCAAAACTTGAACATCATTACACAATTCTGGAAAATAAATTACACTGAATATAATTATTGGATGAATCTGGTAATCACATGTAGTTTATGTGAAAGGAATAGCAAAGAAATGGAGCATAGGTAGGTATTGACAAAGCATTCATTTAAAGAAGATAGAGTTCAAGTTCTTAAAAGAACTTCAGATGCCTCCGGTGCTGTGAAATTAAATGACATGGTCAAATGATTAAAAAAAAAAAAAGATTGTCAATAATGGAAGTTTCATGAAAGTTATTATAAAGTGATGTGTGGGCTTGTGGAACTCTTATCTCATATTTTCTCATCCTTATGAATCAAACAATGAAGGCTACACGATGCTGAAATACAGATGTTGTGTCTGACTGATATGTTTCTGTCAGTATCAATGTGGGTTCAGCAGGCAGCTGCTTGTGAGGGGGGTGTCAGAACTGTAAAATAAGAGAAAACACAACCCAAATCATATGGCTCATCAGTAGCAGAAAGGGAATTAGAACCTGGGATGGGATATGCACAGATTGGCCTCATCAGACAGCATGATGCAATGATTAAGAACCCAAAAACCTGGTTTTATATCCCAGCTCTGCCATTTACAGGCTGTGTGATCTTGGGAAGTTTGTCTAATTTTTTTTACGTCTCCATAAGCTCTTAGGTACAATGCAGATAATAGTGACTATCCTTCATGAGGATGGAATGAGTTAATATTTATAAAGTGCTAGGATCAGAGCCTGGCCCACAGTAAGTGTTATATGAGTGTTTATTAAATTAAAAATATATAAATTTGAACGCTGGTCTTAGGACTAGCCTACTCTCCTGTGATTCAGCATATTTTAAAGCATGCCAAGAAATAAACCCAATTACCTCTCTGTGCCATGATTTGGCTGCATGTAACGTATCACCCTCCTACATTGCTTTAAACAAATAGGGGGTTATTTTTCTCACATCACAGGAAGTCTGAAAGGAGCATGCTGCTGGCATTGGTTCAACAGGTTATGAATGTCACGGCCAATATCTCTGGTTATTTTCCTCATACAGACAAGATGACTACTAAAGCTCTAATCATCGTATACTTGGTGAAACAGGAAAAATAGGACTAGGGAAAGGCTGTGCTGGCGAAATATTTCTTAGAAGTCCTTCCAGCCGTTTCCAATTTTACTTAAAATCATGGCTTGGACTAATCAGATCATTGTACTCACAGGTAACCTTCCAAACGTCTTTATGGGTCCGCTATATTCTCCTGTGGGCAGAGTCCAGCGGTCAGTGATGTGAGCGATTCACCTGCTAATTCTGACACCGGAATTTTTGAGAGGAATGGAAAATGGATGCTGTGCTCCTGTGGGGGCGAGGTGTCAGAGCCGGCCTTGGCTCCAGCTGGCCTGCTTGGCTACCAAGGGTTTCCCTTAGGACAAGGGAAGTGAGAGTTCTCTTGAGTTATCTCGGCTCTCGGTTGGCCAGCTTCACAGATAATTTAATTGGCTTCTGGCACTTGGCAGGATGGCTTGATGCTACCATCTCCCGTGGCAAATCACAAGTTTTCTGAAAACAAAATGATGGTGTTTGGTTTAATTTTGTCAAACTCCTCTTTTGCACAGAATGTTTATCATACTCGTTTCTAAAATGGACTTTTAACTAGCTCTGAGGATAACTAACACAAAGGGCCAATAAATGCAGACATTTTAGCTGCCCTTAATTCTGGGGAAAAGTTGCTTTATATGGTAAGAAGTAGCAACCCATCCCACCATCCATGCATTCCACATTTCTGTAGTATTGCTTGACTGCAGAGGCTACCCGTTCCCCCAAAGTCTTGCCTTTTATGGACAAAGAGTCTGGGACCCAAGGGGATAGTTTAATTAGCTGCCTCACGTAATCTCAAATTATTGAGAAATCTGCTTTCCATCTTACAAAAGAGAGAATGTTCTCTGACAACTGCATCCCCAGTGAATTGTCTACTTCAGTGTGAAGGGCATCTCAGGGCAATCCCTTGCCAGGAGGGTGACGGTAGTTGTCCCAGCAATGCTCCTGGGCTGCCCCATCAAAAGATGCTACGGTTGCCATTTAGTATAATTAAAGAGCTTCCCAGTTGGCAAGTATTTGCAAGTCCGTGCATTAGAAAATTTCTGTCAGAGCTGGGCCTTGAGACACGACTAGAATTTTGACAGACGGAGAAAGTGATATGAATCATTGGTACCCGAGGGGCATAGAAGAGTAAAAATAAATGTTGAGTTTTAGGGGAAAATAAGTCTTCTTATGATAATAGAATACATCATATTTAAATTTTTTTTAAGCTTTTTTTATTTTTGAGAGACAGAGCACGCGTAGGAGAGGGGCAGAGAGAGAGGGAGACACAGAATCCGAAGCAGACTCCAGGCTCTGAGCCATCAGCCCAGAGCCCGACGCGGGGCTCAAACTCAGGGACTGTGAGATCATGACCTGAGCTGAAGTCGGACGCTTAACTGACTGAGCCACCCAGGCTCCCCAAATATATCATATTTTAAAAGGTACAGTAATATAAATTGTAACACTGAGTTAAGGCCAGATAAACCATGAAAGACGTTGAACACCATTATAAGAAAGTAGATCTCCTATAGGCTATGGGGAAATCACGATTTTTGATGAAAGGAGTGATATAATCTGACTTATGGTTTCAGGGAGATAATTCTAGTGGCAGCGATAAGGGTGGTGTGGAGATGCAAGGATAGAGGCAAAAGTTACAGAGTTTATCCACTAAGGGAACGGCAATAGAAATAGAAATGAAGGCTCAGGGCTCAGATTTGACAAATGTTGCAGAAAAACAAACATGACCGCAATTTCACTTTTGGTTGGATGTTGTGGTAGAAACTTAGTGGTCTCCCAATATCTGGTTGCTTCCCTGTATTCGACTCCTAGCAATGCCAGGAGCTGTGCCACACTGGATGGCTTACACGGCAGAAATGTGTCGTCCCATATTTCTGGAGGCTAGAAATCGAGCTGCCAGCCAGGTTGGTTTCTTCTAAGGCCTGTGAGGGAGAACCTGTTCCAAGCCTTGTCTAGCTTCTGGGGACAATTTGCGATCCTTGGTATGTCTTGGCTTGTCGTGACTCTAATCTCTGCCTCCATCTTCACACGGCATTCTTACTGTGTAACTCTGTCGTATTACAAGGACACTGGTTGTAATGGCTTAAGGATCTACCTTATGCCAGTATGACATCATCTTGACTGATTACATCTGCGATGATCCGATCTCCAAATGAGACAGTTTCCTGAGGTTCGGGGGATTTGGACTTCAGCATGTCTTTTTGGGGGACACAACTCAACCTATCACATCCCTCTTCTGCACAAATGGAGCCCTGATTTGGGGCTGGGAACTGGCCCCCCAGAATGCAGGCTGCTTCTCCTAGCTGTGGCCATGTGGAAGAGGGAAGGCTGACGAGGTGAAGGTAGAATTGTGTGGCAGCTTCTACAAGCCTTCCTTAAGGGACAGGGTCCGTGCGCTCTTTTCACCTATCTTCATGTTTCCTCCATCTGGCTTCAAGGAATAGAGTTGTCAAGTGCAGCCAAAGTAGTCTTTTAACTTTCATAGATGTTGAGGAGGAAGGATCGACAGAGGTTTTGTTTGTATGTTTGTTTGTTTTTGGACACCCTGGGTAAAATGTTAAATAACATGGTACTCCTTCAAAATGATAATTCAAAAGTCCCTACCTATAGCTGACTTCAGCACACAGGTGTGTGTGTGTGTGTGTGTGTGTGTGTGTGTGTGTGTTTTGGCTGACACAATTTTTTAATTTTATTTTGAAGGACAGAGTGGGCAGGGGAGGGTCAGAGAGAGAGGGAGAGAGAGAGGATCCCAGGCAGGCTCTACACTGTCAGTGCAGAGCCAGACACGGGGCTCAAGCTCACAAACGGTGAGGTCATGACCTGACCTGAAATCCAGAGTTGGACGCTTAACTGACTGAGCCACCCAGGCGCCCCTTGGCTGACACAATTTTTAAGATTTTGAATTGCGATGCATTTAGACAGGCATTTACTCTAGTTTTTAGATAGACCAAATTACAAATATGACTTCACAATCAGCTTTACTTAATTATGGTACATTCCTGGACTCTGAAAGATTTGAGTTTAAGACATCTGAGATATTTTTAAATATCTGGTTAACATTTATTTAGACTAGAGGCTGAAGGTTATGAGGAAGAAAGCCCCTCTCACCTCTACAACCCAGAGCAATCGAGTTCTAGTCCCAAACTCTTACATATAGTTCATTCAGCAACCCAAAAGCTATGCAATTACCCTGACACCCACTGGGGAGAAGAAATTTAGCAATAATTCACTGTTATCCTAGAATGCCGTAAGTGTCTCTCACCTGTTCCCCTCTCTACCAAAGTTGTTTTCTGAAAATGTCTCTTCTCACAACACACAGTCCCCTCCCTGAGAATTGTGGTGAGTGAATTACCTTCAACTTGCCATCCCCCCAGAGATATGTTAGCACCATTAAGAGACTGGCATATCCTGACATTTCTGATATCGCGTGCTGGTGTTGTGTCCAGAGAATAAGAACACTGCAGACGGGGTAGGTTTTGAGAAGGAAATACTGGGTACAATTAGTACATGGAGAGTTTGAATCACCAGTACGTCATCCATGTGAATGGTTTACAGCAGGAAGACCGCATCCTGTGTCCTGAGGAGGGACAAAGTGGATTCATGCCAAGTCCTGCTGGGTGTGCTGGATCTGGATATATGCACCCAAAGACACGTTCCGAGCAGGATGAACATCACTGACAAATGCACGAACAGACTTCAGGGAGCAAGGGGGATGCTTCAGATCTGTATGTGATCTAGCTGGTGACTTGTGTGTCACCTCAACACTACTTTTTCTAAAGCTTTCCATGATTTTGGAAAATAATAGAATGACACCATCCTTGGAGTTTCTCAATCTCATAATGTAGTAGGGTTCTCCGTAGCAAACACAGCCCATTTTTAAATCTTTGGAAACCGAGGCAACCAGCAATGTCAGCACAGCCGCTAATAGCTGCTGCTCATTTAATGTGTAAGTAACAACTTTTCCTGGTTAAAGGCAAAAACATCTGACCAATGAAACGCATTGGCACTGGATTTCATATCTAAGGTAATTTTAAAAATCTACAGTGAGCATCAATTGTTGGAAAAAGAGTGATTTTTTACTTACTCCTTTTACTTAGATCTTAATCTTTCCCAACTGCCCTCTAGGGCAAAAGAACGCTCCTTTGCACCTCAGTTCATATGAACATGCGTAAAGAAACATACACATTAGATTAGAAAAGGGTGGTTTCTTAAGTGGTTTTGAGCTGTAAATAATCATTAAAAAGTGACTTTCTCAATTCAAAATGCAGATGTTACACTGTATTTATAGTGACAAAAAAACCCAAAAAACCGGAAACAACCTAAATATCCAAAACCAGACAAAAGTTTTAAAAAATTTGATATGTTCCTATTATGTTATGCTATGCGAGCTTATTAAACATGATTTTACAAGGAGTTTTAAATAGTAAGAGAATATTCGTATGAAATAAAAGTCTGTGCAATGCAACTTGTTACATAGTATGTCACAAGTAGCTAAGGATGTATTGCAGAAGGATTGGCAGCTATGTGCTGAAATGTTTGCAGTGTTTTCTCTGGTTGATGAGAGGAGGGGTAATTTATTTTTTAATTTTCCTCTTTCAATATCATACCTATGCTACTCTTATAATGAGGAAAAAATAAGCAACCCAAAGGTGTCTCTTCTACAAAGCCAAGGAGGTTTTTTATCCCCATGCCCAAGAAACACATCCCAACTTCTACCCTTGGGTGCAGACAAATATGAAAGGGGAAAAAGGATTTTCTGAAGTATACTGATATTGTTGGGAAATGCTTATCTAATGCAAACAAGGAACCAAAGGAAATGCATAAACATTGACTATTATAAGGATATGCATGTATACAATCCTTCCTCCTAAAGTTTTAAGCAAAGACTCACAGCTACGTGAAGTTGGCTACTTGGAATACAATGTAATGGAGACACAGGGCAGGGGTCCCTGTCATTTCCAAGATTAGCAAGGATTATCATCACCAATATGTCAAACCCCTCTCCTTCCAAAAAAATTTTAAAAAAGAATGAAGAGTCTGTACCAGTTTTTACAAGTTCTTAAGGAAGAGTATCTCCAGCCCATACAGTATAGACTAAAAGTCCATTACAATAATCAAGGAACACCACTAAGGTAACTAGAAATTAACACAGGGTCTTGAAATGTTCCCTTGGGAAACATGTTTTTTGCAACTCAACTGGATAAAGCTATTCTCCTTCATCACTACTAATTGTGTGGTAAAATTAAAAGGCTAAACAAGTGACATGCAGGAATTTCTTCTATACAATGAAAAACAGTATTCTCTAATTCAAACACAGAATCACCATTTAAAACTTATCGATGAAGAATGGTATTACAGTTCATAAAAAGGGATTTCCTTTATTGAGTGAACTTTTAAGAGCAATACCCCGTTGTATTATTTACACTGTAAAAACACAATCTGTGTGTAAAGTAAATTTTCCTCACAAAGAATACCTTTAATTTTTTTTTTTTTTTGTATTTATTTATTTCTTGGGAGACAGAGAGACAGAGTGCAAGCAGGGGAGGGGCAGAGAGAGAGGGAGACACAGAATCTGAAGCAGGTTCCAGGCTCTGAGCTGTCAGCACAGACAGGTCAAACTCAAGGACCGTGAGATCATGACCTGGGCAGAAGTCGGATGCTTAACCAATTGAGCCGCCCAGGCGCCCCACAAAGGATACCTTTAAAACATAACTAAGATTATTAAATACGGTATAAAAAAGTTAAAATAACAACCTGAATATGCTAATAGTTAATAAGAAGTTCCAAAACTTGTGCACTGACACTCTCATAAAATATTTGAGTGTTTACGCAGATGTTTCATTAAAAAAAATGAAAAACTATTTAATGATGATTAGTAAATCCAAAATAGCAAAAGCAAACCCATTAGAATAGGTTCAAAACATTTAAGTGTTATCATTACTTACTGAAAAAGAAACTGACCATAGAATTAAATCTTAAATGGCTTTATGAAAATGTTATATTTTGTAATGATGGGGATGAGAATCTTATTCATAGTTTTCTAAAATGCACAGTAGGAAGGGTATATCAAGCTTTTGGAATATCATATTAACTTGTAAAACTTTACAAAGGACTTAGTAAGATCTTCAGTGGATCCACTTTTTAATTTTTCCATCTTATGAACGTGACAACTAAAACGAAATAGACCCAACTTTTACATAGACATAAAACTACAAATTGTCCTTAATGAACAGTTTTATGCTGGTAGAATCTTCCTGGAATTACCTTGATTTGTGTGACATCAGTTTCTTGTTAGCATAATCATAAGGACAATTAAAAAATCTACCAGGTTTCTCTATTTCGGTTTAGAGTTTGATTGGAAAAATTCAGGAAAACATTCATGAGTTGCTACTTTATCTCTAACACTCTTCTTTCCCTGCCCCCCAATTCCATGTTCTGTGACTCAGAGACTATTTGGAGAGGACACCTGTTTTAAATGGACCCACAGGAAATACCTATGTTGTCTTTTCATAATCTGACCCTGCATCTGGTTGGCTGAAATGTGATCACGATTTAAAAAAAAAAAAAAAAAGGAATGCTGCCCACAGACTGAGCAACTTCACTGTGACAACATTTACTGGAAGGCAGAGGGAATCCAGTTTATAGTTATTTTCCTTCCATTAAGCCTTGCTATTGTACGGTAGGAAAAAATAAGTAAAAGGGCAATACCAGTTTAACCCTCAAAAGATTAGTATTGAATTACACACCCGGGGTTTGCTTCCCAACTCCGACCGATTTGTTTTGAAGCTGAAAGCAATCTCGAACCAGAAACCATTATCTGACACCGCTTTCTCTACAACCTTTTATTTATAAACCTCTCGTCCAAAGTTCATAGTCGGTCCTGTTGTATCATACATTGACACGCTATTTATAAACCTCCTGGGAAAAAGCACGGGGCAGGCCATCCGCTGGAACAGAATTCATAAGGGAATCTCACAGCGATTAACAGTGGTCTATCACTACTAAAAATCCAGTTGGGTTCAAAACTAAGTCACTCGGGAGCCACCGGCGCGCGGGCTCACACCCCACGGCCGGGCCTCCACCGGTCCCTCCGCGCTGAGCACCCGCCTTGGCCAGCAGGAACCCCCTCCGGCGCAGTCCCCGCGGCGGCGACGTCTGTCCACACTGGGGTCCCCTCCGTCAGGGCAGGTTTCCCGCCCGCCCGCCCGCCCTCTGCGGACCACGCTCCCTCTCCGGCCGGCAGAGGCCACCCGCCGCGGCCCGGGAGAGCGGCGCGCGCTTCCCGAGCCCTGGTCGCACTCGGAGGCCGCCCACCCACCCGTGGGACGCGTAGGGGGCGCCCGGGCCGGGTCTCCCGGGGCCCCTCGAACGCGGGAGCAGAATGACGGAGATGACGAAGGAGCTGACGCCACGCCGCCCGGCCGCGGCAGCAGCTAGTGTCCGCCGACGCCGCCCCGCCCGCGCAGGTCGCCGGGCGCTAGCGGTCGCCGGTCCCGCGGGGCGCGCCCGCCGCAGACCCCGCCCCGCTCCGCCCCGCCCCGCCCCGCCCCGCGGCCGGCCGCTCCAGGGTTCCCCCGGCACCCGCCCCCGCGCGCCCTGCGCTCCCGCCCTTCCTCGTCGCCGCCCAGCCTGCCAGGCCTTTTGCGAACATGGCGCTTGTCCCGTGCCAGGTGCTGCGGGTGGCGATCCTGCTGTCCTACTGTTCTATCCTGTGCAACTACAAGGCCATCGAAATGCCCTCGCATCAGACCTACGGCGGGAGCTGGAAATTCCTGACGTTCATTGATCTGGTAAGGCCTTCCGCTCCCCTCCCCCGTCCGCCCTGCACCCCGAGTCCGTGTGTGTGTGCGTGCGTGGGTGCGCCGGCACCTGCGCGCGCCTCCAGCCTCCACCCGTGTCCTCGCCTCTCCCCCAGTGATTGCGTCTAAAGGCCTGGCTGCCCCCCGCAGCAGCACCTCTGAACCACCCGTTACCTGGTAGCTGGGGCACGAATGGAGGTGGGCACAGCCAGGTGGTGGGGCTGTTTGGAGGGGAACCCAGACCAGCTTCTAAGAGGTGACACGGAAAGAGTCTCAACAAATGGATCAGACGACCTTGGTCATGAGTGGCCTCAGACCCATTCGCCCTCAGCGTGCTTCCCAGAGCACCCACCGTGGGATCAAGTTGCAGCAACAGAAGGAAACCTGGGTATTGTTGAATTACTTGGAGCTTCCTCAGAGAGAACCAAAATCCTCATAAAGAAGAGAAAGCGCCTAATAAAGTTGTCTTCTTTGCATCTGTTTTCTTACCCATTGTCAGTAATTTACTTCTAACCTTTCTCCCAGAAACATTAGGAGAGAGGTTTTCAAAATGCATTACCAGTAAGACTTTACACTCCTTATCTTTCCCCCTAAAGTCTGCAGTGGTTTGCATAAACAGTTCTGATGACACAACAGCATAACCTTGGCAGCTGCACTTGGTTTTGGGTTGGTTTTTTTTTTTTTTTTTTTGGTTGTTTTTATTTTTTTGAAATAAAGCTTATCCACTTCTGGCACTGAAAAGGCCAGAGCATCAGAACATGAGCATAAGGCCCAATAATGACACGGGGTGAAATCTAGGAGTTTAGGGGTGAAAGGTGACTAATTTAGGCTGTGTGGTTACACTAAACAATGACCAAATATGGGTAGAGGGTTAGAACAAATCAAGGAGTTCCAAAGACTAGAGAAAATGTAGAAGCAATTCCTAGGATGCCAGAACTGCCCATCCAAGATTATATATGAGATTGGCTGCACAAGCAAGATTATAATCTTTTATTGTTGACCCTCCGTTTTGATGAAGAGAATGTGATACGTGTTCTAAGATATTTCCAAGGCTTAGGATCCCTCAAAGAAATGCAGTGGAGGGCTTTTTGTTTAGAAATACCGTTTTAAATTTGTTTCACTTTCCAAAAAGAATTTAAGTATCTTTTCACAGCAGTTTCCAAACTATGCACATGCCCTTGGGCAACAAGACTTCTCAGGGCATAGAGTGTTTCAACGGTTTCAGTTTTCAGATCCTCAACTTCCATCTTTTTCTTGAAACTGATCTGCCTCTGAGCATGGATAATGTCTGCTAGTTCTTCTTTCTTCCTCATTCATGCAAGAGATGAGCACATGACAAGGCTCTGTGCTGGTTCCTTTTAGCATTCTGAATATGGATTGTCACCAAGACTCTCTTCACATTTGATTGAAAAACGAAGTCAGACTTGTTTGGACAGAAAGTTTTATTGGGTTGATTGGCTTGTCAATGAGGATTGGCTATGCCAATTATGTTATAGAGCAGACATTTTCTGTAGATTGAATGAGTGAAATCTGCAGCCCTGAGGTTCTGATAAATATGTATCAGAGCATTCAAAATCATGTTCCTTTTTCAAGTGTTTAAACTTACGTTAAAAATGTTTAGATGTTATTTAAAAATATGTGCATAGATTTTCGGAATTCTTTTAGGGGCTGCGTGAATAAAATTCCTCTTGGATCACTACCTTATCGCATTCCTTAATCAGATCGCACTAAGAGCTGGCCCACTCGTGTGTTGCCAAGGAGCGGTGATGAGTTGAAATACTGATGGAGACCCTACCAGGGCCATGGAAACTATGAACAGTTCTCAGAAGTACCTTTGCATTAAGAACAGTTTGGGGAGGTAAGGAAGGGGGTCAGCAGGTGAGGGGGGTAAAATTTGAGAGTGTCAGCCCGTGAGAGAGGACTACTTCTCATGTTGGCATTGCTTACGTGTGTTACAAAATAAGGCTCTCAGGAAACAGTATACCTCTCACAACCTTTCTGTGACATGATACCAGAGTAGAGCCAATTTGGCTGTACTTGAACTGCCCTGCAATTTATACTTAAGCGTTTGATGATTGGACATGCCTGTTTTCAATATATAATCACCACAAACATACTCTTACCTACTAGAATTCTGGCAATGAATTCAAATTTGATTCTGTTTGTTTCATATTTAGATTCAGTTTGTATAGTGCCTTCAAGCCAGTTGTTCAGACTTTTTACTTTCTGTGACTTCTGATTGAGATAGAATAATTATCTTTAATCAAGAGTTCCTGGGGCGCCTGGGTGGCGCAGTCGGTTAAGCGTCCGACTTCAGTTCTGGTCATGACCTCACGGTTTGTGAGTTTGAGCCCCACATCGGGCTCTGTGCTGACAGCGCAGAGCCTGGAGCCTGCTTTGGATTCTGTGTCTCCCTCTCTCTCTGTGCCCCTCCCCCACTCACACTCTGTCTCTCTCTCTCTCTCTCTCAAAAATAAAGATAAAAAAATTTAAAAGAAAAGAGTTCCTGTGAGGAAGTATGTCTAGAATATATTCATAAAAACATTGGTACAAAGTATTATTTTTTTAATTATTAGAGACTTAGTGTCTTCAGAATTTAAGCACGGTACGCTGTTGAAACAGACAAACTGTCAGTCCTTAGTAATGGCATGAAGAGATCAGGCTACTCTAATTTACCCATTTGACTTTTCATTTTTTTGCATGTTTAAAACAAACTATAGGGGCACCTGGGTGGCTCAGTTGGTTGAGCGTCTGACTTCAGCCCAGGTCACGATCCCGTGCTTCGTGGGTTTGAGCCCCGTGTTGGGCTCTGTGCTGATGGCTCAGAGCCTGGAGCCTGCTTCAGATTCTTTATCTCCCTCTCTCTCTGCCCCTCCCCCACTCTGTCTCTCTGTCTCCCAAAAATAAATAATCATTAAAAAAATTTTTTTTAAAACAAACTATAAACTTTATTACCTTAGGGCCTTGGACAATTTTAATGATTCTAAACTCATTAGAGCAATTTTGGAGGCGGGATTCGCTTCTAAAACTTTAACGAGAAGGCCCTTTTTCTAACCAACTTGGATTGCAGAGCCAGGATGTTATCCTGGTGGCCACAGTCTGATTCTATGTTCCACAGCATCAGTTTACTAGAACGTAAGTCAGGAAGGACTCTCAGGCTGCGTGTATCCGGAAGCAGATAACCGGTTATGTGGTATTGGCCATTCCAGCTATATCCCTATCTTCCTTTGAGTGTTAGAGTCATCCCAGTAGAATCAGAGCTCATGCTTCAAAACAAGCACAAGTTACTGCTATCGGTAATCCTACAGTGTTCTTCCCCAAGAACTTCTTTTCCTAGCATTGAAAAACTATAAGAGAACTAGAGTGTTTCAGAAATTCAAGTCAGTAAATAGAAATGGAATACTGGCTTGGTGTGGTAGGCAGACTAACGAGTCCTCTGTGACGTCCACATCTTCATCCCTAGAACCCATGGGTATGTTCGGGTACACGGCAAAGGGAAATTAAGGTTGCTAGTTGGCTGACATCAAAATAGCGAGGCTATCCCAGATTATCCATGTGATCCAGTGTAATCACAAAGGTTCTTAAAATGGAAGGAGGCAGAAGGGAAGAATCAGTTGGAAGAAGATGTGTCTGTGGAAGAAAGTCACAGAGAGACGCAACACTGCTGGGTTGGAAGGTGGAGGAAGGGGCCAAGAGCCAAGAAATGTGGGAGGTGTCTAGAAGCTGAAGACAGCAAGGAAATAAATTCTTCTCTAGAGCCTTGAGAAGAAACACAGTCCTGCTGACACCTTGATTTTTAGTCCAGTGAGACCCACTTTTGGACTTCTGACCTCCAGAACTATAAAATAATAAATTTGTGCTGTTCATGTCACTAAAATTATGGTAATTTGTTACAGCAGCAATAGAAAACTAGTACACTTGGCTTTAAATCCTCTGACCCAGAAAAAAACTTAAATGCTATTGTACTTATACAGTGACTCAACTATTTCTTTATGTGTATTAGGTAACTGGTTAATTTTAGCTTCAACCAAAATACAGATTTTTGCCTACTGCATCTGATATGAAACTAACAACAGGCACTATGAGAGTCTATAAAAACTGAACAAGATTGGAAAAACTAGGTCTTTTCTTCTCTGTGACGTTATGCAACATCTCATGCCAGGAGCACGAACACTCTCTGAACTGGAAATGAGCTAGAAAGAAAGAAAATTGAAATGAACCAATGTTGAAGTATTTCCTTAACCAGCATCACAGCTGATTAATTTTCTTGAAATGATGCAGATTCATTCACTTACTGGAGGATTAAAGGATAATTCTCCAAGTTATACAGGAATTGCTCCCCAAGATGGTAAAAATGAAGAATTAGAATACAACCAGAATAAATAAACTAAAAGAAAAAGGCAATTGTATGTTGAGGCTTCAAAGTAGTGGTGGAGTATAATAAACATTTGTAAACGTAAACATTTGAATAAATGGAAACTTTCCAAATATCCAATGAGTTTTCCTGTCCTATTTCCCCCTAAAACATTGAGAGTAACAGGGATTTTTGAAACATATCAACCAAAATTTTATTCGGATGTATATGGTAGAATGTATAACACGTGAGTCAGAATCAACTTCTTTGAAAAACATGAACTGGACATTTGTTATATAAAACATTAATACTGATCTTGAATATGTGACATTTTGATTTAAAAAAATTTTTTTAATGTTTATTTTCGAGACACAGAGAGATAGAGTGCAAGGGGTGGAGGGGCAGAGAGAGGGGGAGACACAGAATCCAAAGCAGGCTCCAGGCTCTGAGCTGTCAGCACAGAACCTGACTTGGGGCTCACACTTACGAACCACGAGGTCATGACCTGAGCCCAAGTCGGTCGCTCAACTGACTCAGCCACCCAGGTGGCCCGAGACATTTTGATTTTTAAAGACTGACACAGAAATAGGCTATTCCATTTGCTCTGATTTGTAGTGTTCACCATTTTGAGGGTTCTAGTTTCTTAGGGTTCCATTTTATTCGTTGTTTCTCTTGTGCTGACTTTTCATTCATGCATTACCAGGACATTTGTTTAGACCCGGCCTCCCCAAAGTGTGGTCTGAGGACCAGCAGGAATGATCTTACCTGGGAGCCCATTAGAAATGTGGAACTTCAGGCTCCACTCCCAACCTTCTGAATAGAATCCAACGTTTGTTTTGTTTGGTTTTGTCTTCTTTTGTTTTTTTAAGTAGGCTGAACGCCCAGCGCAGAGCCCAGTGCGGGGCTTCAGATATCAAGACCTGAGCTGAGATCAACTGTTCAGAGGCTTAACTGACTGAGCCTCTCAGGCACCCCTGAATATAAATAATCCAGACTTCTAATAAGACCATTACGTGACTCCTGTGCGTGTTCTAGCTTGATACATACTGCTCTAGGCCAAACTTTTTGTTTTGTGGTTTAACATGGAATAGCTTATAGGATGCAGCCTCAATATATTAGTTCTGCCTACTGTATTTAAAACATACTTAAACATAGTTCAGAACATATTTCAGGTGACTCTTATTGTGACATAATTAAAAACAGGATGTAAAAAAATTACAACTTTAAAGTAAAAGAAAGGGACAAATGTGTATGTCTCAGACACCAGGGATGGGTTACTTATTGCAGTTGAAAACCAAATTTAGCCGATCTTCAGGGCAACCAAGGCAAAAAAGAATACAGTTTTGATCCTAGCATTGGATGAAAGAAGCGTAGCAATTTATCAGGAAAAATATAGTTCTTTCCAGGCATTGGTTTTTCAAGGGTATTTCTCTCTCAGAGTGAGAGTAATTCTTGCTACTTTGCAAATTCAAGCAATTTCATGTAAAGGACATTGTCCTGTAATGTAATGGACATGTCATGTCCGTTGTCATGTAAAGGACATTGGGTATGGGGCACCTGGGTGGATCAGTCTGTTAAAGGAAGGACTTTGGCTCAGGTCATGATATTGTGACCCGTGAATTTGGCCCATGTCCGGCTCTGTGCTGACAGCTGAGAGCCTGGAGCCTGCTTCGGATTCTGTCTTCCTCTCTCTCTGCCCCTCCTCCACTCCTGCTCTGTCTGTCTCTCTGTCTCAAAAATAAATAAACATTAAAAAAAACCAACAAATTTTAAAGGACATTGGGCAGCATAGTGGATGAATAATGCCTTTGATTTTTAGCAGAATACATAGAAATATTTTTATAATTGATGTTTCTTATATCAAGATTTTATGAAAGCCAAAAACATGGTCTTATATTTTGACTGGGTAAAGGCATTTTTGTAGAGGTTTAAAGTAATATAATCTAGGTATTTATTTTTGTTATCTAAATCCTTATTGCAAAAGAATTTAAGAAAACCACAGAGGGAGCAGGATAAATAAGGGCTCAGATGTTGAAAAGCTTGGGGTGTTCAAAGAGCAGGAAATGGTCAAGTATACCTAGGGGATGCATTTTTTTGCGTTTAGACATGCTAAGAATTTTGGACATTAAAAAAATACTAAAAATAAATTGCATAAGTATACTAATGCATTTAAGTTTGTCTTATATTTACTTATGTACTTATAATAAAATAGTCTTGACTCTAGTTCATGGCTTAATTTTAAATAGGAAATAAAATATCTTGAGAAGAGATTCTGTGTATCATTATGTAACTATGGTACTTAGTTTTGCCAGTCAAAACCACAAAGTGCCATGTAAAGGCCAGTAGTTCATTGAGTACTCAGTGAACAAAATTAGGTGGGGTTTTGTTTGTTTGTTTGTTGTGTTTTGTTTGGATATTACACAAAGAGGGTGAAACAGCACTTTTTTTTTTTTTCAGTAGAATTGGACTTGACCCTAAAATGTGCCCATAAATTTTAAGGAAATCATGCTTTTTCCTAACCTGGGGGAAGAATTGCGAGTATAATGCTTCACACAGAATCCACTTCACCCTCTTTGAAAAATGTTTCTTTTGGATTAGACATAAAATAGGGGCCTGGTTTTGTCAGAGTGGGGGAAATAGTTGATGATATAATCACCCATTCCCCTTTCTTAGTTGCAAATGTTATTGAAATTACAGAAAGTCATCTGACCACTGGTTGAGGTCACTTTTTTCCCCGTCCCCGCCATCCTTCATGTCTGGTATAACATTTAGCAAAATTGGTAGCTGCTCTTGAGGGTTTTCATTTGTTTCTCTGCGTTGCCCTGAAATGTCATATGTTTCTGTGGAAGTGTGAACAATAGTACAATTTTCCATATTGAATCAGATGTTCCTGTGATCCAAGCATATTTGGAAAAACCTTACTGCTTCAGTAACAACATAGCTTTCTTTTGTGTCTGGCAGTCTGTAGCTAGGCAGTTAAAGGGCCCATTTCTCACCTGCAGAGTAGTCCTGCCCCAGTCTGGTGAGCCGGGAGCTCTCTTTGAATGTGAAAGGCCCCTTGATCAGGTCCATTGTGGAGTGGAATGTAGCTTTGATAAGCTTGATCAAGATATGCTAATCAAGAATAACCAGAGAAATTGTTTGAATTTGCAAAGTAGCAAGAATTACTCTCATTCTCAATCTTGAGAAAATGGAATGTGTTCATTACAGTGCTTTAGAAGCCTGGGATTCTAAAAAGTCAGACAATGATCTAGCCCCTTTGCATTGACTTAGACCTGTCAGACTGGGTTATAATTTAAAATTTTGATATCGGGGCGCCTGGGTGGCTCAGTCGGTTAAGCGTCCGACTTCGGCTCAGGTCATGATCTCGTGGTCCATGAGTTCGAGCCTCACGTCGGGCTCTGTGCTGACAGCTCAGAGCCTGGAGCCTGCTTCGGATTCTGTGTCTCCCTCTCTCTGACCCTCCCCCCGTTCATGCTCTGTCTCTCTCTGTCTCAAAAATAAATAAACGTTAAAAAAAAATATCCCTTTAAAAAAAATTAAAAAAAATAAAATTTTGATATCAAAAATAATACATAGACAGGGCACCTGGCTGCCTCAGTCAGTTAAGCATCCGACTTCTGCTCAGCTCATGATCTCGCAGTTCATGAATTTGAGCCCCAACTGGGCTCTGGCTGGCAGCTCAGAGCCTGGAACCTGCTTCAGATTCTTTGTCTCCCTCTCTTTCTGCCCCTCCCCCACTCACATACTCTCTCTCTCTCTCTCTCTCTCTCTCTCTCTCTCTCTCTCGAAAATAAACATTAAAAAATTAAAAAAAATAATATGTAGAATTATCGAAAATTTGTGCAATACAGAAGGCTACAGGAAAGAGTATATTCCATCTTAATGATCCCTAATTTTCTGTACATCTTAGCATTTTCGTGCTTCAAGATGGTATTTCAGAACTTCACACACAGAAGCATTCATAGAGAATCAGACTGCGGATATATATGTATATGTATACATGCATATAGAGTCAGATTTCACAAAAAAATACATTCTTTGTAAAAAGTTATGTTTTTGAGTTATACAGAACAATATTTATTACTCAGAGATACCAATGTTAGTATTTTGGTATTTGCCTTTTGAGCTGTATATATATATATATATATATATATATATATATATATATATACTTGTCTTTAAAACACAAGTTCAGTGTATACATATGATTTGTGTGCATTCATTTTTAAGATTAACATACACCAGGGGGGCCTGGGTGTCTCCGTCAGTTAAGTGTCTGACTTGGGCTCAGGTCATGATCTCGCAGTTTGTGAGTTCGAGCCCCGTGTCGGGCTCTGTGCTGACAGCTCAGAGCCTGGAACCTGCTTCACTTTCTGTGTCTCCCTCTCTCTCTGCCCCTCTCCTGCTTGTGCTCTGTCTGTCTCTCTCTGTCTCTCAAAAATAAATAAACATTAAAAATTTTTTTTAAATATGTAAAACTAAATAAAATTAACATACACCAAATTTCACTTTTTGGTGCACAGTTCAGTGATTTTTGACAGATGCATAGAGTCATGTAGCTATGATCACATAAATATATTATTTTATGCTGACTCCTTATACTCAAATCCTTCCCTGGGACCACAGATTTGTTCTCTATTCCTATAGTTTTGCCTTTCTAGAAAAATATATAAGGCATACCATATGTAGTTTTTGAGTCTGGCTCTTTTCATTTAGCATAATGCATTTCAGATCCCTCCACGTTGTATACAATAATAGTTTGTTCCATTTTATTGCTGAGTAGTATTCCGTGGCGTTGATGTATCATTTTGTTGATTATTCATAAGTTAGAGTAGTTTGAGTTTTTTCTAGTTTGAGGTGATTATGAAAAAAGCTGCTATAAACATTTACATACAAGTTTTTATATGAACATGAGTTTTCATTTTGGAGGGTAGTGGAATTGGTTGGTTATACGGCAAATATATGTTTGACTTGATAAGAGACCACCAGCCTGTTTTCCAGAATGCAGGCGCCATGTTGCATTGCCATTAGCGACGCTTGAGAGTTCCAGTTGCTCTGTGTCCTCATCAGTGTGTGGCATTGTCAGTCTTTCTTCTAGTGTAATGATTCCTGCGGCTGTGTCGTCGTATCTCATTGTAGTTTTAATCTGAGTTTCCCTCATGCCTAATGATGTTAAGCATCTTTTACTGCGCATTGTTTGTCATACGTGTATGGTCTTTGAAATGTCCGTTCAAATCTTTTGCTCATTAAAAAAATAGATTGTTTTCTTATTGTTAGGATTTGAGAGCGTTTGTGTTTGCCAAATAACAGTTCTCTGCCAAATATGTGATTTGTAAACTTTTTTTCCTGGGGTATCTTTGCATTTTATTAGCAGTGCCTTTTGCAGAGCCGAAGTTTATCCTTTTGATGACATCCAGTTAAGTACGTTTTTTTCTTTTATGGAACATACTTTTGATGTTTATTTAAGAACTCTTTACTCAACCCAAGCTCACAAAGAGTTTCTCCTCTAATTCTGTCTAGAAGTTGTATAGTTTTAGATTCTACATTTAGGCCTATGATCTATTTTGACTTTGTTTTTTGGGTATGGTGTGAGGTAAATGTTGAATCCGCTCCCCCCCCAACCCCCACCTTGTTTTTTTGCATATGGGTGTACAATTGTTCCAGGACCATTTCTTGAAAAGGCTGTCCTTTCATTTTTGTCCAAAATCAATTTGACTACATTGTAGGTCTGTTTCTGCTGTACGTGTTTGTCTGTTCACAAGAACCACACTGTGTTCATTCCTGCAGCTTTACTCTAATGAGTCTTCAAAGCAGGTAGTGGGGGTCTTCCAACTTTCTTCTTTTTCAAGATTTGTTGAGGCTAGTCTAATTACTTTGTAGAACACCCTTGTCAGTATCTATAAATAATCCTGCTGGGAGTTTTTGAGAGAGATTCATTGAATCTGTAGAACAATTTAAAGAAAATTGACAACAATATTTACTCATCCAATTCATGCACATAATATACTTCTCCATTTATTGAGATCTTCAGTTTCTTTCATCGGAGTTTAGTAGTTCTCAGCCTATGGCTCCTACAACATATTTTATTAGATTTATACCTGTGTGTTTTATTTTTATTAGTACTATTATAAACGGTACTTGAAAAATTATTCTTTTATCAAATTTTTTCAAGTATAATTAATGTACGGTGTTATATTAGTCTCAGGTGTACCATTTAATGATTCAACAATTCAATTCATTTCTTAGTGCTCATCACGGTAAGTGTACTCTTGGTCCACTTTATCTGTTTTCCCCCTCCCCCCCCCCCCGGAAACTACCAGTTCTCTATATTTAAGAGTATGTTTTTTTTGTCTCTTTTTTTCTTAGTTTGTTCATCTGTTTCTCAAATTCCACATATGAGTGAAAGCATATGGTATTTGTCTTTCTCTGACTGTCTTACTTCACTTAGCATGATACTCTCTAGGCCCATCCATGTTGTTGGAAATGGCAAGTAAATCTTTTATATTTAAATGACATTTTTATTGAGACAGTTGTAGATTCGTGTCAGTTGTAAGATACAACACAGAGAGATCAGTGTAGGCTTTACTTAGTTTCCCCCTGTAGTGACGTCTTGTACAACTTTAGTATATCACAACCAGGATATTGACATTTAAACAGTCAAGATATGAAACAGTTCCCTTACCACAAGGACCCCTCATGTAACCTTTTTATGGATGCATGCACCTTCTTCCTCTACCTCATCCCTGCCCCCTGGCAACCATTAATTTATTTCCCATTTCTATGACTTTGTCATTTCAAGAATCTTATATAAATGAATTGATATACACATAACTTCTTAGAATTGGCTTTTTTCACTCAGAATAATCCTCTGGAGATTCACCCAAGTTGTTATATGTGTCAATAGTTTGTTCCTTTTTATTGCTGAGTAGTATTTCATGGTATGAATGTACCACAGTTTAGTCACCCATTAAAGGACATCTGGATTGTTCCAAGTTTTGAGCTATTATGAATAAAACTGCTATGAACCTTCATGCACAGTTTTTCGTGTCAACATAAGTTTTCCTTTCTGTGGCAGAAAAATTAAGAAGGCAATTGCCGGGTTGTGTGGCAGTTGCAGACTTAGTTTATTATTATTATTATTATTATTATTATTTTATTATTTCATTTGATTTATTTTTTTTTCATTTTTAAATATTTTATGTAAATTCTTTTTTTAATTTTGCAAACTTTGTTTTAAAAGAAACTTCCCAGGACAACAGAGTGGCTGTACCATTTTTCATTTCCACCAGCAATGTGTGAGCAATGCAGTTTCTCCTCATTCTTGCCAGTTAGTTGATGTTATTTGTCATTTTAGCCATTTGATTGGGGTGTAGTGGCATCTCATTGTGGTTATAATTTGTATTTCTCAAATGGCTAATAATATTCCACATATTTTCATGTGCTTGCTTGCCATGTGTATATTCTCCTCAGTGAAACATAGTATTGTTTTGTTTATTGTTAATATATAGTATATAGAGATGCTAAATTCACTTATTCATTCTAAGAACTTTGCCATAGATTCCATGGGATTTTCTTTTTTATATATATATAGTCACGTCATCTACTAATAGAGACAGTTTTTTTTTCCCCCAATCTTCATGGCTTTTATTTCTTTTGCATGTTTTATTGCATTGGTTAAGACTTCTAGTACAATACTGGACAGAAGTTGTGAGAGTGGATATCCTTGCCTTATTTCTTTTTCAGGAGTAAAACTCTTTTGCAGTTCATTATGATGTTAGCTATAAATCGTGTTGCAAATAATCTATCAATTTGAGTATCTTCCCTTCTTTTCCTAGTTTGCTGAGAGTTACCTTTTTCAGCTCTTCTCTCTCCATGATTTCTCCCATACTTTTCAATTCTCAGATGCTCCTTTTCTTGGTTCCTCTGGCCAGAAAATGGAATGCTTTCAGAATTTTAGCCTCCCATACTGTCATGTAGTCCTACACAATTGCGGCTGCCTTCACAGGGATGCAGCAAGAGAAGAAAACCCATAACCCTCCAATACTCTCTGTACACGAGGGCTTCCTTTTCCCAATTCCTCTGGCTAGAGAGATGGGTTTTCCACTGTGCTATTGCCAGTGTAGCTCTGTAGCTGAGAGGAAAATAAAAGAGGGAAAAGTAGAGGGCGGGGAAAGGTCTCCCTCATGATCTCTAAAATGTGGGAATCTTTTCCTCAGTCTTCTGGCTATTTTTCCTAGAATTTGTGCTGTCAGTGCTAGCTGTATGATCCCAAGACTCAGCTCACCCTCAGGTCAAATTTAGGGAAGAAAGGAAAAATAAAATCCACCAACCTCACCCCTTATGCATCCTTATTCAAGTTTTTACGTTAGTTCCCAATCCATCTGCTATGTGTACTTATCAACATCCTCAGGTAGTTGATTTTTGTGTTTTTTTTTTTTTCAGGGTTATTAGTTGTAATTAGTGAGAATGATAGTCTATAGTCAGTTTTCTCCATCTTGGCTGGCACCAGAAGTAGCTTACATATAATGTTAATTCCTTTTTTTTCCCGCTTAGCATATTTTGTAAACATTTGCCTCTGCCATTATACATTCTTCCATAACCTCATTTTAATGACTGCATATTCCTTAATATGGATGCTCATATTGATTGTCGCGGGGAACAGATAAATCTTTACACACATTTGTGATTATTTTCTTCAGATAAATTCTTAGAGGCAGAATTATTATAATAAAGTCTTCAAAAGATTATCTTCAATCAAGAGACGATCTTAAATCAATCCAAATACACACTGTCACATATTTGGAGTACTTATGTCTCTATATTCTAGTTGACACTATGAATAGAAAACTACTTTCACTGATCACTCAAGATGCTTAAACTTAACAATTTTCTGTCCAGGAGATGCCCTGCAAATATTTCATTACGTATCTCATAAGTATGAAAGATTAGCTGTCTTTGACTCTGTGTTTACAAAAACCAGTGCTATTAAGCACATTTAGTTTGGGCTCATACGTATTTGAGCCAAACATAAGTCTTCAATTGCCTACAACATCCTAATTAGGACAGAATTGACATGGATAAAGTGAGCAAGAATAATTTGCAGTGCACGATGATCATGGGTTTTCTTGTACATTCCATTCGTCTTGCATGAAAATTGTACTTTAGCTGAGTCAGGAATGATTGACTAGAGCCAATCTGAAAGGCTACATCAAGAGTCTGAAGAAGGTATGTTAGCTATAACATTACACATCATTTTCTTTGTAATTATAGTGATACGTCTTTGCTATTTTTTTAAAGAGACGTATGAACATTAAGAATGCATGTAGAGGGGCGCCTGGGTGGCTCGGTCCGTTAAGCATCCGACTTCGGCTCAGGTCATGATCTCACGGTCCATGAGTTCGAGCCCCGTGTCAGGCTCTGTGCTGACTGCTCAGAGCCTGGAGCCTGTTTCGGATTCTGTGTCTCCCTCTCTCTCTGCCCCTCCCCTGTTCACGCTCTCTCTCTGTCTCAAAAATAAATAAAAACGTTAAAAAAAAAAATTAAAAAAAAAAAAAAGAATGCATGTAGAATGGGGAAATATCCCCTTCTAAAATATAAAAGCATGTGTTCTATGTGAGAACAGATCACTTCTATGATCTGTCAGAGAAGAAAGATGGCACATAAATTGGGCAATTTGAGTGAGTTTAATGAAGGAATGGTTTACAAGTGTGGACAGAGTAAATAGAGAAGTCATAAGATACAATACAAAACCTGCAGGCTAATAACAGGGGGGCAGGTTACCACTGCTAGACCTGAGCAGTGACTTTGGTGCTCATGCAGCATGCAGGGACCTTTCAGGAACTGAGTAAGTAAAACAAATACCCCAAGTTTCCTTTCCTTCCTCTGTCTGATTTCCTGACAGTATTCCTCATTGACTAAATCCTACAAAAAGTCAGAGGGTAAGAAAGCCTCTTCATGTACTGCACAAAGATCTACCAAAGTGAATATAGGAAAAATTGTTGAACTTAAATCCCTGACTACAAATACATTAAGAAGTCTTTGGTTATTTTGCAACTATTTGTATATGATGAAAGAACATTTATGTTTCACAAGGTATTTGTTTATAATTCAATAATATATAAAATGATAATGATAATGCTTAACATGTAACTTGTAGTAAAATATACTTTCAGTTTATTGGAGAATTATATACAACATGTTGTATGCCTGTTATATAGAGGCTTTATAGCATAAGACGTGAGCACTTAGGTTCAGGAATCAGACTGAATTTGAATCCCAGCCTTCCCATCTACCAGTGATCTGACTCTGGGTAAATTTATTATCTTCTCTAAGGCCTATTTTTTTTTATTTGCTAAATGGTAATAATGATAGTATCTCTCACAGAGAGGAGTGAGAATTAAATGAGGTAATTGCATAGCTTAATGCCTAGCATGTATCAGATACTTAATAGGTGTTATCTGTTATTATTATAATTGTTACATATATACCTATAATCAGGGACAAGAACCACAGTTTAAGAGAACCGTGGTCATTTTAAGATGAAAGTGATTACTTCTCTAAGTATAGTGTTCACAAAGGATAGAGTTCAGTGATTAAGTACACAGACTCTTGAGTAAAACCTCTGCTTTGTGCCGTAGTTTCTTCATCTGAATATTAGGGATCACAGAAATATATGTGTGTGTATGTATATATATAGACATATATATAGATATAGATATAGATATATGGAAAGGATGAACATTCACAATAATTTTAAAAATTTAAAATTTATAGCCAGATTTATTCTCCAGAATCTGAGAGAATAGTCCATGAAAGCCAGGGCTCATAAAGTTGTTGTCAGATATGTAATTGATAACCCCTCGTATCTGCTGTTCTAAAAGCTGAGATGATGGTTCTGTCAGGGATAAAGTATTTGGAAAGACTCATTTTTATCCATGAGGTAGATCTGGAAGGCAGTCAAAGTGTTGTCTGACTGGTTTCTATAAAACCCAGAAAACAAGAGGGCAGGAAGGAAGTTGGAAGAAGACTAATTGCATTGCACTCTGGGAGATGTCTTATACACAAAGTGTTGGCAGTTCCTGCTAATAAGAAGACACCTGTTGGTAGTAGTGTACTCTGGGATTTACAGTTTCTTTTTCATGTGCTCCCTTACTTCAGTGTGACAGAGAACCAACCTATGAGTCGGGGGAAATGCCATCTCAATAGAGCAGAGGTTATCTACATGGAAGCTTAGGAAATACTATACAGACCTAGTAAGACCAAATATTTCCTAGCAGAGATAAACATCAATGAGTACATAAGAACAACTGTATGGTAAATAATCTTTGACAAAGCAGGAAAGAATATGCAATGGAAAAAAAGACAATCTCTTCAACAAATGGTGTTGGGAAAACTGGACCAGTTTCTTACACCATACACAAAAATAAATTCAAAATGGATTGAAGACCTAAGTGTGAGACAGGAAACCACCAACATCCTAGAGGAGAACACAGGCAGTAACCTCTTTGACCTCGGCTGCAGCAACCTCTCACTCAACGTGTCTCCAGAGGCAAGGGAAACAAAAGCAAAATTGAACCACTGGGACTTCATCAAGATAAAAGGCTTCTGCACAGTGAAGGAAACAATCAGCAAAACTAAAAGGCAACCTATGGAATGGGAGAAGGTATTTGCAAATGACATTATCTGATAAAGGGTTAGTGTCTAAGATCTATAAGGAACTTACCAAACTCAACACCCAAGAAACAAATAATCCAGTTAAGGAATGGGCAGAAGACATGAATAGATATTTATAATTAGTAAATAGACATAATAGATATTTATAATTAGTAACTGAAAGTACTAAGCTGAGCAGTGTTGCTTTTTGCTGCTTTCATTGCAATTTACATGAAAGCATATAAATTGTTGTGCCTAAGCTAGGGCTAAATTATCTTTTCTAAACCATTAGTATGCTTTTATCATTGATCAGTCTAAAGGGCAATTCCAGCCAGGCCTATCTAGTATGAGAATGACTAAGATATTTTAAAGGCCTCATCCAATCAGACTGTCCCCCTCTTTGTTCTTAAATTGCAATTTCAAATAACATAGAATTTTTAAAAAGAAGAAGAACCTTGTGTTATTGTCACTGTAGCCTTGATACCTCACAATGTGAATTTCCTTGGGTTAAGATTTCACTTATGTTTATGTGCACATACTGCTATGTTGATATGGTCAATCAATGCTACATGACAGTAACTGATAAGCAATTTTCCTAGTGACTTCTCTGTCTTTGAAAAAGTAATTTCAAAAAAAGAATAAATATACCTTTCAATCAAAACATGGATCTCGTGGCGCTTGGGTGGCTCAGTCGGTTAAGCTTCTAACTTTGACTCAGGTCATGATCTCATGGCTCGTGAGTTCGAGCCCCGCATCGGATCTGACAGCTCAGAGCCTGGAGCCTGGAGCCTGGAGCCTGCTTCAGATTCTGTGTCTCCTCTCTCTTTCCCCCTCCCCTACTCATGCTCTGTCTCTCTTTCTTAAAAATAATAAACATTAAAAAAAATTTAAAAAAAAACATAGATCTCTATCAAACATAAGTTAGAAGTAAATAGGAGTGTATCATAGATACTATAATACAATTGCAATTGCTTTGTTTCTACTTTATACTTGTACTGGAGGGCATCCTAGCATTATAATTTAGAATGAATTTCTTCTGATAATATTTAAACTTTTTCCATATATTAACACCAGTTAAAGTCATAATGTGACTCTAATAAACATATCTGAGCCAATTTCTGTTTGCCACAGAAAAGCCATTATGATGTGACCTAATTTACCATTTAAAAAATTGGCATTAGTGACCTTAGGCCCAAATAGAAAGGTAGCAGCATTGTACCAGAAGATCTAAATCATAAAAGAAAAGAGATTTTTTTTCCTAGGAGAATGCCTGTCAGATGTACCCTTGCTCTTTGCTGAAACGGGGCCTGCTGTTATTTTGTAGTTGGGAGAATTTCTCAAATATTCTGCTGCAGTACCTTTCCCAGCCATTATATCCGCTCGTTTTTTTTTCTTCTTGCATAACTTCTGTGGTCTGATATTATAAGCACACCCTTACAAATCATCAACTATGCTATCCCTTTTTGCCTTCAGTCTTATTTGTCTAGAATATGTGTAATTCGGGTTAAACCCAACCACTTGCCTGTTCATGCTTGTGCCTGAGCAGCTGAGCATGATTAAAAAAATTCACGGAAGCATGATGTTTGATCCTGCTTGATATTTATGACCACAAATACGTAGTGGACCCTCAGCACTGCCCAACACCGTACTACATTTCCCTAGTCATTTTAATCTCCTATTCTCACAGTGCCTCTTGTGCCTATTTTCTTTGTCCTGGAATCTTGGTCATTCCCTCCCTGATCCTCTCTCTTAGATCTCTTTCTCACTCCAAGAACAGACTTCATACTGGCTGGAGAGTGTAATGAACTTGTGGTTTGTTTCAATATGAAAGTCAAAGCAGTCAGAAGAAACTTCTACATTCTCCCGCCATCAGATTTGCCGATCTCCCTTCATCTGAATCTGAATTCCAGTCCCCTTCTGTTACAATGGATGAACTGTTAGTACTTCCCAGGGCAACTCCTCCACCTGTACCTGGACTCCACAACCTCTTGCCTACTTGAGCATTCCCTTTCTGGAAGTCTGTCCTCTCTCCCCTACATTTTCCATTTTGAGTGCTTCATTTCCATCAATCTACAAACATACTGTGTTATCTCTCAACATAAGCAAAACAAAGTAAAATTTATCGTGGTCTTGACTCTTTTAGTGCCACCTTATTTCTCTTGTTCTGTTTTCAGCAAAGCTCCTTGAAAGAACTGTCTACACTTTTATTTATTTATTTATTTTTTAATTTTTTTTTTCAATGTTTTTTTTAATTTATTTTTGGGACAGAGAGAGACAGAGCATGAACGGGGGAGGGGCAGAGAGAGAGGGAGACACAGAATCGGAAACAGGCTCCAGGCTCCGAGCCATCAGCCCAGAGCCTGACGCGGGGCTCGAACTCACGGACCGCGAGATCGTGACCTGGCTGAAGTCAGACGCTTAACCGACTGCGCCACCCAGGCGCCCCAGAACTGTCTACACTTTTAGTTTCCACTTCCTCTTTTCGCATTCTTTCTTAAACCCATCCCGCTCTGCTGAAAAGTCTCTAATTAAGGTCATCAGTGGCCACCACGTTGCCAAATGTAATGGTCAATTCTGACTCTTCATTTAACTGAAGCTCTCAGGAATGCTTGATCCAGTCCTATACCTTTCTTTCTTGAAACACTTTCTTAAAACTTGGTTTCAGGCAAACATACTCTCCTGACTTTCTTCCTACTTTTCTGGCTATTTCTTCTTAGTCTGGTTTCTCTTCCTTTTTTTAGCCTTTCAGTGTTGAATGCTCCAGAAATCAGTCCTAACCTCTCTTCACTGTACAGTCTACATTCACTTCTTTGGGCATCTTACCCACATTATGGCTTTAAATACCTCCTATGGGAGGATGATCCTCCATATTTGTATCTTGAGTCCCAATCTCTCTGAGTTCCATATTCCTATATCTAACTTCCTGCTTTCTGTCTCCGCTTAGAGGATTAATATGCATTTCAAACTTAAGCTCAGAAACAATTTTTGGTTTCACCTCCCAAAACTATTTTACGTCATTGTATTCTATCTCAGTAATATAGCACCATCATCCAGGACTATGATGTTGGACACATCCAGAGTGCATTATTTTTATGGGTTAATTGAATTTTTATTTGTATTTTCTGTGGATTTTCCCAAAGGATATCTCATTTATTCCAAATGGACCTGAAAATGTAAACGATTTGGCAACCATATCTGGCTCTTGAAATTTGCAACCTACCTGCACAGCTTCTATAGTGATTACATGATGAAAATGATCAACTAATATCCCTTTGTGTGAGAAATTGTGAAAATCAGAGAATAACTTTAATATTGGTCAAAGCACATAATGCCAAAAAAAAAAACCCTTTCAACCAGTTTTAAATGTTGGACAGATTTTAACAAAAGGTTTTTGATTAAAAAAAATTTTTTTTATTTGGCATTTAGGGGAGTAACCACACATTTTTTTTTTATTTTGCCAAAGATGGCCATATTTGTTTTTAATTAAAAAAGTGGTAACTTTATGTAGGAAATTGAAAGAATTGGCCAAAAAATACTATTGGAACTAACGATTATAGCAAGATTGCAGGATACACTTACTTTCCTATATACTAGTAAAGAACACATAGAATTTGAAATTAAAAACACAATACCATTTACATTAGGACCCCCAACACTGAAATGCTTAGGTATAAATCTAACATAATATGTACAAAATCTATATAGGAAAACTACGAAACTCTGATGGCTAGAACCAAAGAAGAACTGAATAAATGGAGAGATATTCTATATTTATGGATAGAAAGACTCAATATTGTCAAGATGTTAGTTCTTCCTCACTTGATCTGTAGATTCAATCTTATCCCAATCTGAATCCCAGCAAGTATTTTGTTGAGTATCAACATACTGATTCTAAAGTTTGTATGGAGAGGGAGAAGACTCAGATTAGTCAACACAATACTGAAGGAGAACAAAGTTGGAGGACTGATACTAACTGACTTCAAGACTTAATGAAAGCTATCGTACTGCAGGCAGTGTGGTATTGGAAAAAGAACAGCAAAATGGGTCAATGGAACAAAATAGGAGAGACTACAAATAGACCCACATAAATACAGACAACTGATCTTTGACAAAAAAGCAAAGATAGTCTTTGCTGGAGTTAGACATCCACATGCAAAAAATGAATCTAGACACAGACCTTGCACCCTTCACAAAAATTAACTCAAAATGGATCACAGACCTAAATGTAAAATGCCAAACTATAAAACTCCTAGAAGTTAATATAGGAGAAAGCCTAGATGACTCTGGGTATGGTGATGACTTTTTAGATACTACACCAAAAGCATGATCCAGGAAAGAGATCTTTGATAAGCTGGACTTCATTAAAATAACAAACTTACGCTTTGTGAAAGATGAGAAAAGGAGAAGACAAGCCACAGACTGGGAGAAAATATTTGCAAAAGTCATGTCTAATAAAGAACTGCTGTCCAAAATGTACAAAAAACTCTTAAACTTTGGGGTGTCTGGGTGGCTCAGTCAGTTGAGCATCTAACTCTTGATTTTGGCTCAGGTCATGATCTCACAGTTCATGAGATTGAACCCTGCTTCAGGCTGTGTGCTGACAACATGGAGCCTGCTAGGGATCCTCTCTCCCTCTCTCTCTGTCCCTCCCCTACTCATGCTTTCTCTCTTTTAAACTTAAAATTTTTAAAATAAATAAATAATAAACAATTAAATAAGGAGGAGGAGGAGAACTCCTAAACCTCAACAGTAAGAAAACAATCTGATTAAAAAATAAGCCAATGTCCTTAAGAGACACCTCAGCAAAGAAAATATACAGATGACAAATAAACATATGAAAAGATTCTCCATATCATATATCATCAGGGAAATAAAAATCAAGACAACAGTGAACTACCACTACATACCTACTAGAATGGCTAAAATCTGGAACATTGACAACACCAAATGCTGGCAAGGACGTGAAGCAACAGGAACTCTCATTCATTACTGGAAAAGGTACAGCCATGTTGGAAGAAAGTTTGGCTATTTCTTGCAAAACTAAATATGCTCGTACCATATGATCCAGCAGTCATGCTCTTTGGTATTTACCCAACGTAGTTGAAAACTTATATCCATGAAAGAACCTGCACATGGATGTTTATAGTGGCTTTATTTGTAATTGCCCAAACTTGGAAACAACCAAGATATTTTTAAGTCGGTGAATGAATAAACTGTGGTACATTAGACAGTGGAATATTATTCACCACTAAAAACAAAATTAACCATCTGGCCATGAAAAGACATGGAGGAATTTTATATGCATGTTATTAAATGAAAGAAGCCAATGTGAATTGGCTACATACAGTATGACTCCTACATATGACATTCTGGAAAAGGTAAAACTATAGCTACAATAAAAGCATCATTGGTTGCCAAGAGTTGGTGGGAGGAGGGATGAATAGGCAGAGCATAGAGGATTTTTAGGGCAGTGAAAATACTGTGTGATACTGTAATGATGGATACATGCTGTTACACGTTTGTTCAAACCAATAGAACACACAACACCAAGAGTGGACTCTGGGGTAAACTATGGACTTTGGGTGACAATGATATGTCCATGTAGGTTCATCAGTTGTAACAAATGTACTGTTCTGGCAAGGGAGTGTTGATGATGGGGGAGGCTGTGGACGAGGGGCAAGAGTGTACGTGAAATCTCTGTACCATTCCCTCGGTTTTGCTGTGGACCTAAAAGTGCTTTTAAAAAAAAAGTCTTATTTTTTTAAAAAGTAAGTATTCAATATCAAAGTAAAAGCACATCATTAGCTCTTTTTATATGTTGCTGCTACTGAAGAAAACTTCACATGCTTTTCAGGCAGAAATGTTGCAAAGATCAAAGAGCTTTCAAAGGAACTTCTAACTAACAATAAATATGGGTACTCTCTCTGCATAATCCAGGCTTGCTATGCTCTATTACATAGAGTTCTCCGTATTCTAAATAAGACAAAAACTTTTCCAAAGCCAGTCGTGGAACAAATGATAAATATAAAGCAATATAATAGACTGGCGTATAAGTTATTAAGTATAATTATAAAATTGAGCTTATTACTCCTGTTCCTTTCCATATCATGTTCCTTTCCCATCCTATATTTTTGCCTTCTGCCTAGCAGTAGCTGCCGTCCTGAATTTTGTGTGTATCATTGCCCTTTTTAAAAAAGTAGTATGTATTTCTAGGCCATCTATTGTGTTGGTTAGTTTTGCTTGGTTGGGCCTTTATAAAAATGGTATCATCATGGAAGCTTTCTTTATCCAAATAGAAATCACATGTTTAAGGAGGGTAAACTTCTTGCTTCTCGGCCTTTTGGCAAGATCAAGTGTAGGAGGGTAAATCTGACACTACAATGAACCATTGTGATATTGTTTACATGCCTGTGTTTGACATTGCCTTGCGTACTATGTAATTCAGTCTTGCAACTGATTAGACAATTAGGAATTGGAAGGGTGATATGTAAATGTTACCATCTAACTGACAGAATGATTTATTGGAAGCGTATATTTGTGGAATTCACCTGCTTTGTTGTTTGGGAGGCCCAATGCCAAACCAAAACATATGTGTTAATGGCAGACCTGTGGCCAGCTTTTTAAGAAAATTCAGCCAAAGGTGAATTCCATTCAAGTGCAGTTGTATTTGTTTGCCAGTGGTGTCAATACTGATTTTAAACTGTATTTACTTTTTCTATAGCTTTGATCGGCATTGTTGAAACTGTCGACACACATGGATCAGTCTCAGGGGCCTTGGTGCCACCCACTACTAGACTAGCTTATTTTTTGCCTCTGCTTGTGCTAGTACCTTCTATTCTTCCGATGTCAGCTGCCAAGTGGATCCTCTGAACCATAAGATTTACATGAAGAGGCCTTCCCTTTGCTCTTAGAAAACTCCAAGTACTACTCATTGACCTTGGTTATTTACTTTGGTCTCAGAGATGGTTGGGGTTGGTTTTCATTAAAATCATTCTTTTGACTTCGGCATTTTGTCTCAATGTGATTTGGATAGAAAATGCTATCAATTATTTTTGTAAGGGAAACAGAAACAGAAGAAACGGACATTTGGCCGTAACTTGAATCCACAAAATAAAAAAAGCCTTCATTTACTTTAGGGAATAATAGAGGAGTTCATATTATGAAAATGTGTTTGTTAAAGCTACCTGATTGTAAAAGTGCTGTCTTAATATTCTGATCTGTCTATATTCCCTTTGTTTTAAAAGACAAGTGATACATACATAGCCCTCATGAAGATTTTATTAGATGCTAATGGAGAATAGAATAATATGGTCATACTTAAAGTTTATGGCCTTAAATAATTGATTTAAACTCACTGCTATAAAAGTTTGAATTTTACTTTGTATCATCTTTGTATGCATATTTGAGAAGCTTTGGTTTTCCTTATTAACTCTTTTTACTTACACTGCTGTTAAACTGCTTTGAGTAGCAGACATAGGTAAGTTAATAAAAATGAGATGTCAGACTGCTGGCTTTTATTCTTTAAATTTCTACTTTAGAGGAATAAGGTGAGAAAATGTGATAGTGAGACGGCACATGCAGAGGCATCTGGGAGATCACTAAAGCCAATGATCAAAAAATCCTGGAGAGAACTTTCCATCAATTAAAGTACAAGTAGCCTGAAAGAGTGGTACATATCAATTATTCACACCATTGTGTGAATTACTCTAATTAGGTAATCACATTGTTTTCCTTCTACCATTTTAGCCTAATTTCTTGGGAATTATTGGTTAGAAGAAAGAGGAGTCACTTGGAAGGGTTGGAGAGGAAGATCATGCTTGAGGGCATGAATTCCTTCTAGAATAGAGCTTGGAGCTGGTGCAGAGAGGCTGGAAGCTTTTGGAGGACAGCATGAAAGGTAGGGCCCTGAAAATCGGAAAGATGAGAGTCCAGAAACGTTTCTCAGATGTAATCACCATAGAAACCATCTCCTGTGACTCCTGAATTAATGTCTGGGCAAACATTTTCAGTCAGAAGAATGACTTAAAACATCCAGGAGATGTTATATGGAAATGTCATTATTTCAGGACTCCGCAGATACTTTTTAAAGACTGTGGACACAGCATCCTCAATGGGAGATTATGATAATTTCTCATTGTTGCATTCATTGTAGCCTTCTGAACCCTGAAGAGTTAGAGTCCTAGATAAAATAATAGTGGCCAATAATATTTTTCATCGCCATCATACAGCTTTATTTTTTGTTCTAGTTAACAGATACCTGACTTAATAAAATGCAGAGGTGAGTTATAAGCCAAGACAGATGTAGCCATGTCAAAGTAGTCATTTAGTTTTTCATCGAAACCAAACTAAATGAAAAAAATAAAACTCCGTTCATTGGATTGCTGTTTTACTTTCTTTTTTATGTTATGCCAGACTCCTGAAGATTTGTGTATACTTCAGGCACAGATATCTAACATACATCTATATGTTGGGCCATTGCCAGTGAAAGTGTTCTTGTGGGAAGTGTCACTGGATCATACGTTTAAAATCAGCATGAAGGCAATGAATATAGCCACTTTTATTAGCTGACTTGTCTACTCAGCACTTTCTGAATACCTACGATGTGCCACTCTGCTAGATTACGGTAATACAGTGGCAAGTAATATACAGATATACAGTCCTGCCTTCAGAACTGTTGCAATCTAAGGAAGGTGTCGGGTCCAAACACTTAGAAAACAATGGGGAAGTGTAGGGAGAGAGACACGCCGGATCTTATGAATGATTGAAAAATCTACTCCTGACCATCATTGCTGGATTCTAAGGTAACATTGATTAGCTACATCACGTCCACCCACATACAGAACCGCACCACTTGGTAGAATGTATATATCCATTCTGCCTTTGCCTGGTGAAGTGTATGGCTGTATTTAGGAGTTCACTGTTTTAGCTCTTGGAGGTTTCATTTATAGCATTGACAGGGTAGATGTGATAAATATAGACGTTTGCTAAAATGAGCTAGTGAGTGTCCGTCTTCCTGATAAGCTCTAACCCAAAATTGTTCACTAAAGGAGAATTACTGGGGCCTTGGAAGAGGCTTGGTCACTAGCCAGGATTCTTACGAGTATCTGAGTGAAAAGTACTTGCCCATCAAAATATTTTTGCCTTTATTTTCTGCCCTAAATGGAAGGAATTGACAGTCTTTCTGATGTGCTGCAGCTGCTGCTGCGAGAGATGCTGAGGATGATGGAAAGAGATTTCTGTTTTTATTTTGATGAGCCCCAGAGGTGTTCCCCAGAAGCCATGTGATAAGCAAATATAGAGCTAAGAGTTGGTCTATGCTGGTTTCTGAGAATCCTCTTTGTTACCTTTCTAGTGCCTCCTTAGGACTTACTTTCTTTCTTTCTTTCTTTCTTTCTTTCTTTCTTTCTTTCTTTCTTTCCTTCCTTCCTTCCTTCCTTCCTTCCTTCCTTCCTTCCTTCCTTCCTTAAGAGTTTTATGGTTTATCATTCAATTCCATAGTAACAGACGAGGTACTGAAATAAAATATAGAAACATTGAAAAGTTGAAGTGCTTACAGCCCTATTATATTAAGGCTTTAGCCTTATATTCCTCTAATCCCTTTACAGTAGTAAGGGGAGGACTCTGGCCTTTCTTTTCATTCTGAGAGTGGTACTTCCTCCTGGCCTCATTTTAGTGGAGGGATTCTTTTCTTCAGGAGGAACCCTCTTTCTATCCTGAGGATGCCATCTGTGCAGAAGGACAGTGGTCCTCTGTCTCAACTGGGCACTTTGTGGATCTAGAGACCTCTGAGTAGATGACATTTGGTTCACTAAAGACCTCTTGGTCTTTCCCACGTGTGAGCTCTTCTGTTTTTCTTTTTCTTTTTCAGTTCGGAAACCAAGAAACCTCGAAAGTCATAGAATATCCTGAATGGGTCCCAGGGCTATAACTATTGAGCTTGGAACTAAACCCCAGAAATGGGGATGTCTGTTTTGAGCAGAAAATGGCATATTAGCAATTGAGTTCAGTTAAGATAAGATCCTCACTGTGCATCTCAGCTCATTGCCACATTTCTATATTTTTACCAAATTCTGTTTGAAATCATAGCAACATGGCCCAGGCCAGTGAGAACATAGCAGGATACTGAGAACGTGGTCGAGCTAGGGTAACATAGTGGTTAATGAAGCCTCTCTAGCCAAGAAAGCCCAATAAACCAAAGGGAGTTTACCTAAGAGGGAAGATACAAGACAACACTAAGAACTGGGGCAGCATGTGAGGGGAAAAGGCAAAGCTGTGCATGGCATTCAGAAGGGGGAGGTGTGAGTAATTTTTAAAATGAGGCTACTGATGAACCCACTGGGGCTGAGCAAACAGAGCATTGACCTTCAGGGGAAAAAAATCAGGAAGTTCAGGAATCTGCCGTGTATTGTAATTTTAACATTACATACATCCTTAAGTTTAAAATATTTTCCTAGGAGTATGATCGCTGGAATGCTTCCTCAAGTTGACTATAAACACTGCGAAGTGTAGATTTTAGTGAGAAAAAAGTGTCAAACGATATCAATATTTTCCCACAGCTCCAGAAAAAAAAATGTGTCCACAAGCAAAATTCTATCCTTGAATTGGCAACACCAGTGAAGTGGTTCATTTTCTGTAGGGGAATGTATTAGTGAGCTGTTTGTTTTGTTTTGTTTTTTCTTGGAATTTCAGTGGTCTGAGTTCTGATGTAGGGCTTTGCTTTGGAAGTTAAGTAGAAGGCAAGGATCTTCACACAGCTCTCTGCACGCTCACTTGCAGTAGCTCCCATTCCTTGAGATTCTGGCTCTAGGGGCAGCCAACCTCCAAATGGGGCAGTTGGTAGGGTTAGAAATGGGCTGTGCAAAGAGGTGGTAGGATTGGAGGCCATTATGGGTATGGTGGCTTCTCTATAAGGATTCCTCAAAAGTCTGTTGAGTGAATACAGTGAGGTTGCATGTCTTTCTTCCTATGCTGTTATGGCTTGAAATGTGTCTCCTCCAAATTCCTATGTCAAAATCCTAATTCCTGGTGCCTCAGAATGTAACTTTGTTTAGAAACAGGGTGGTTTCGGGTCATAAAGGCATAGAGTGGGCCCCTAATCCAACATGACTGGTGTCCTTATCAAAAAGGGAAATTAACACGGACACACACAGGAAGAACACCATGTGAACATGAAGGCAGATATTGGAATGATGCTTCTACAAGCCAAGGAGCGCCAATAATTGCCAGGAAACCAGCAGAAGCTAGGGGAGAGGCATGGTACAGATTTCCCCTCACAGCCTTCAGAAGAAACCGATCTCTTGACAGCTTGATCTCAGACTTCTAGCTTCTAGAACTGTGAGATGCTGTATTTCTGTTGTTTAAGCCATTCAGTCTGTGGTACTAGAAAACAAATATGTGCATTAGAAAACAAATATTTGTATTATCTATGTTTCTTATCTGTTTCCTGCAATTCACTCTGCAATCATTGAGGTCGAGGCTGCACCCTGGACATTTACAAATCTTCGTCACAAAGAACATGTCTAGCACACCTTACCCCCCCCAATACTTATTGAATAAATAAGTAAATATTTTTGGTCTCTACCCCCCCACCCCCCAAATTCAGATCTCTCTCAAGTAGGAGCATGTATTCTATTCTCTCAGTTTTCAAACGTCTTCCAATTTACTAATTTTGACGCTGGATTAGATTCAGGATGGCTTCCCTTGATTAATTCTCCCCAGATCCTTCTACTAACCTTCACTGAGGCATGTCTGCATTCATAAAGTTAAACATAACAATTTTCATAGTATCTACAGATAAGTGAAATTTTTAATACCACTGTTCTAAAAAAGCCTTCATTTACATTAACATTTGTAGAGGTTGTATCGAACATTTGGCTCAGATTTCCTTGAGGAGGGAGAAGCAATTTTTTTATTGATGGACAAATGAAATCAAGGATTCATTTTAATGTAAAAATGCCTCCTTCTTGCAAAGCAGTGTTCCCGAGTAAATAAAGAACATAAGTGGACAATTTATTTAGACAGAGCCAAGTGATAGCTTTTCTAAAATATGTCGAGAGATGTAGACATTTACCATCTAGATTGTGGAAACCTGCTATACAGAATTGCCATTGATATGTGCGTGAACTAAGACAGGTTGGAACTGTAAGTGAAAATGTAGGTTGTTAAAAGGCAACTGGAAGACATTCCCCCATAAATGCAAGCAATGAAAATATGCCAACTGGCCATATGTGGAAGCCTAGCATCTGTTTACTTGAGTTTTAACTTTTGTACCAAGTGGTTGGAAAGCAGAGGGGAAGGAAATTTCTAGGGACTCTGAGAGGATGAGGTGACCCAGGACACAGAGAAAAGGAGAGGAATTCTGGGTCAGAGGCGGAAGGAGGAATGTGTCCTCTGTAATAGTTCTTGGAACCCCTCAGCCGTCTCGAAAGCTTGGTGATCAACTAGAATACCTTTACACTGTGATAACCTCGAAACACTTTTAACTTAATTTATCTTTTGTGTTTCAGTTCTTGTAGTTCTTTCTGTTCATTTGGTTGTGTTTCTTCTTAAAGAGGGAAATGAAGAACAAATACTTTGATGACGTTTTTGGTGCAGTTAAGTGGATGAAGGACAGCATGGTGTTACATAAAATTTCCATCTGAAAACCCATTTGCTTGAATTATGGTTGTCTTAACTAGAGTTATAGGTTTTGCTTAAATGTTTAGATTTTGCAAAATGGCTACACCACAGCTTTTATGCTGAATTACATCTCTCAATCTGCAGTTAAGTAAAAAGTATTTACAGAGTACAGGGATGGTCATCTCCTCTGTGGTCAGTGGAGACTGAACAATGGCTTGTCTCTATGGTGTTTGCTGCGTAAGATTTCTACAATGCTAGGGCTAATCAGAGGGACCAGACTTAAATCTGTTTTTAAAACATTCTAGATTTATTCTACTTAAAATGGTGAACTGCAATTTTTCTTTAAGATTTTTTGCTTACTACATTAACATTTAAGAAGAAGTCCACTCAATTTAAGACAGTATCTTGAGAAACCTAAAACCAAGCAAAAAGGCTTGGAAGGAAAACGTCTTATGACTGTGATGGTCAAATGTTTGTGGTGTCTATTTGGTAGTGCAACAAGAGAAACAGAACTCCTTGCTTTTCCTTTTCCCTGATCTAACCTCTGTTTCTAGGAATAAGGAACAGAAGGGCAGTTTGCAGCTCAGAGAATTCTCACTTAACAACTTCAGCTGGATGGGGCCCAAAATCTGGCTCTGGTGTATAAAATTACACTTTTAACTGTATGTGAGGACATTAACACTTGCCTTTGCCAGTTTCAAAAAGATGCATATATATAGCATACACATAGGTATTGAACTTTCTAGGGTATTTATTGTCAGAAACATTTTTTAAACCCTTGGACTATAGGTATATTAGTGTGGAATACCATAATTCCATACACTTGACTCTATCTTACTATCTTTTATTTATTTATTTATTTATTTTTTGTTTGTTTGTTTGTTTTCTAAGCATGATACACCTATTGAGAAGCGCACAGTCTTATAGTAGTTTGAAAAACCTTTTCAAAAGGGAACATATCTGTGTAAACATCACTCAGAACAAGATATCAAATATGACAGGCACCCTAGAAACCATCCTGTGTCCCCTCTATGTTCTCATCCCCTCAGAAGTAACCATTATTCTGACCTCTATCACTGTAGGTTAGTGCTACCTGTTCTTGATTTCTTTACAAATGGAATCATGCAACGTGTACTGTTTTTTTTTTTTTTTTTTCTATAGCTTCTTTTTGTTCAGTATTGTGTCTGTGAAGCTCGTGGCTACATATGGTTGCAAGTAGCAGTAATGTGTTCTTTCTCACTGCTGTGTAGGATTCCATTTGTATATTTTAAAATTTATTTTCCATTCTACTGATGCACTTGTGAGTTATTTCCAGTTTTTAGCTATTATGGATAATGCGTCTATGAACATGTCTATATAAATGTTTGGGACAACTATATGTGCATGTGTGTCTAGAAATAGAGTTGCTGGGTTTTAGGATAAACGTGTGTTCAGTTTCATGGACACTGCCAAACAGTTTTCCAGAATGGCTTTAAAAATATACATTCTTGCCAGCGGTGTTTAAGAATTCTGGTTGTTCTGTATCCGCACCAACACTTTATAGCATCAGTGGTTTTATTTATTTATTTATTTATTTATTTATTTATTTATTTATTTAATTTTATTTAGCTATTTGGGGGTATGCAGTAATGCTCCTTTGTGGTTTCAAGTTGTATTTCTCTGGTCACTAATAATGTTAATTTTTTAAATTTGCCTACTGGCCACTTGAGTAGCCTCTTTTATGAAGTGCCTGTTGAAGTCTTTTGCCATTTTAAAAAGTTGGGTACTCTCCCTTTTACTTTCTGATTTGCAGGAGGCTTTAAAAAAAGAGTCCTTTTTCATATATATGTGTGTATATATATAACAAACACATTTCCTTCTCTATAGGTTATCTTCACTCTTTATGGTATTTTTTGATCAATGGAAGTTCTTTCAGTGAGCTCAGCTTATCAATCTGTTGCATTATTTTCTATTGTCCTTTTAAGAAATACTTACATAATCCAAGGTTATGAAGATGTTCTCCTATGCTGTATTCTAGAAGTTTTGTCATTTTACCTTTCACATCTTATGATCCAGCTGGCAGTGATTTTTGTGTGTGGTGTCAGGTAGGAGTGAAAGATCATCTTTTTCTCACGCGGCTATCCATTCTTTTGCCCAAAAGATAACAGTGGCAGCTGTGCTGTAAATCAAGTGGCTGATTGTGAGTCTGTGTCTAGATTCTGTTCTGCTCATTTGGTCTATTTATCTATCCTTACGCTGATGCCGCACTCTTTTAATTACCGTAACTGTAAATTGAATCTTTATATCTGGTAGTGTAAGGCCTCCATTTTGTTCTTCCATACTATTTTTACTCTTCCTGGCCTTTTGCATTTTCATTTAATTTTCGAATCTGCTTGACAAATTGTATACAGAACGTTTTAGGTTATTAATTGGAATAACATTGACTCTATAATCAATTTAGGGAGAATTCACATTTTACAATATTGTGCCTTCGAGAACATAGTATTTTTCTCCATTTCTTTAGGTCTTTATTAACCTTATCTCAGTAAAGTTTTGTGGTTCTTCTTTGCTGCAATCTTGCACATCTTTTATTTAGCTTTATTATGAGGTATGTACCCTCTTTTTAGTTGAAAGCTACTTCTGGTTTGTGTAGAAGCAAAATCTTCCTTTAGACTCACACCCTTAAACAAAATATTGCAGAGAAACTCTATTTTGAAACTGAAGAGAGGAAGTGCCCTTGTGCCTTGAGGAGGAGGTGTGGGGTTTTTTTGTTGTTGTTGTTGTTGGTTTGAGGTAGGTGAGAGGTAGTATGTCTTGTCCAGATGGAATCTTTGGAATATCCTTAAAAGCAGCAGATGTGTGTGGGAAGAATAACAGAGTATATTGAGAAGCAGACTGACTTACTGGCTTGGGTAATTGCATATTGAATGAAGAAACCAAAGCATACTTTAAGTATCTGAAGCACATTTACTGATGTGAAATGAATGCCCATTCCAAACCAATAGATTTTATCCTGGACCAACTTTCCGAAATCTTTGACTTACCTTCACCAGTCACTAGAGGTTAAAAGTTGTGAAGTTAGTGATCAAAATATTACCAAGGTGTCTGAGTAAGGAGTACGTATGTTGGACTTACCATCGAGCGTATTTCCCATTAAATTTTAAAAATCTTCAAAATTTAATAAATCATGCATGAGTCAGTGAAAGCCTACTGTTTCAGAGTTGAAGTCTCTTGGAATTCTAAGTACTCGCATTATTTTTCTTCCCTTTTTGTAGTCATGCTTTGGGAAAGATTCTTTCTTACTGACTTCGGTGTCTCAGCTCTAATTCACTTTTCACATTAGCTCATATCTCCAGAAGTCCTTTGAAATGCCCTCATCGTGAGGACAAAGACTGCCTCCTCCTCAGATCCAGTGAAAAAGTTTGCACGTCTCCAATTTCTTTTCAACATCTGAGATTACTGAAATATTCCTTCTCCATGGAACCATTCTTCCATGGCTCCCTTGATATTCGTTATCCTCTCCTGGTCTTCCTGCAACCTCTCTGACATTCTTTCTCAAGCAATTTTCAGGCTGTCTTCATCCCATAAATGTTGGCATTGCAGGTGGTTGGCTTCAGGCTCATTGTTTTCTCATCGTGAACTCTCATCCTGGTGGAACTCATTCACTCTCATGGCTTCAGCAACAAATCAATATTCTGATGTTTTTGAAGGCTATTCATGAAATACCCTACACTAGAAACACCTATTCTCACTGCTTATTGGACTTCTCCCTTTAAGTGCCCCTGTGACACCTTAAACTTAATATGTCAGAGGAGGAACCTTTTTAACGTGGTCTGCATCTTGGTGAATGGCACCCTTCCAAGTAGGTCTGGAACCTGGAAATGCTTGTTGACTCTTCTTTCTCCTTTCTCCACCACCCCCTGCCGTAACCAGTGGCAACATCCTAGCTATGCTCCAGTCTAGGTCTTCCTTTCTATTTCCACTGCTTTTTGGCTGTTCTCACACCTGGCTTACATAAATAGCCTCCTTCCTAGCCTCTCTGCCTTCAGTATTGTCACTGTCCAAACCATTATCGGTTCTCGGGGTGATCTCTCCAGAATGTGCTATTCCTCTGCTTCCAACGCTACAGTAGTTCTATTTTTCCTTTACCATAAAAGCAAACTTCTTAATATGGCTTTCAAAAGCTAGTCCTATCCAAGTTCCTCTGTTCCTCCGGTCTCATCTCTTGATATTACCCTCTTTCACATGACATCCTACTTGCCATTCCTGCCATCACTCTGCCTTCCCTTCTGAAGTGCTGCTCCTTCTGCCTAGAACAGGTACACTGTCCTGCTTATCCATCACCCTCCTTTGGGGACTGCCTCTTACTCGTTCTCCAAAACTCAATTCAGAAAAGACACCCTAGGGGAAACTTTTTCCCATCCTTCCCCACCAATCTGAATAATATTATATCACATTACAAGTATTTTTTTTTTTATCACCCACTCTGAACTTCTTGAGGGAAAGGAACACATCTTTCATGTTTATATCTTCTCTCTGTGGCTGCTGTAATAAATGGGCACTCTGTTGGGCTCCGGGGATGCAACAATTAAGACATCATTTCTTCCCATGGGGCTCTCACAGTATAGAAGGTGAAACAGAAACATGAACAGATAAGTACTGTGTAATTTGATGAATGCCACATTACAGGTATTTTTAAAACATGGAAGAAGGAGCACCTGATTCTGGGTCTGAGAAAGTTCTATTTAAATATACACAAGGGATCTCTGCAGAAATGACATGTGGAGAAATTACCTTCCAAGTAAAGATTATCTCCAGGAAAATTCCTGGAAGATTCATAGCCAGTTTTACTAGTTGCTGTCCAGAGATTGTTCACTCAAATCTCCAGATGCACAGAACTGCAGGGGAGCTAAAATATTTGCCAGTGATACCTGAACATGTAAATAAACATTAGGTGGTTTCGCTGCAGAGACATATGCATTCAGCTTAGTTGAGACTGGAAAGAATCAGCATCTTATTTTGTGTGCCTGGAGCTCTCTGACAAAAATTCTAACCCTAATTAAAAAAAAGTCCATGCTCGCTTTGTAAATGTTTGCATTTATGATGAATAGAAGAACCTAAAAGCCTGAATGGCCCAACCTACTTTTTTTTTTTTTTTTTTGAGATATAATGTGAAATCCCAAAATCAATCCAACAAAGTGAGATCTTTACATTTTGGTTTTTGTCCGTCATATCCCAGAAGACACCGCATGGCTGACAGCCATTTCATAGGCAGGTTACCAGGCCTGAAGGGTAATGACCTCATGCACTTTAGGATGAGCTGACACTGTAGCAGTCAGAGAAGGAAGCCAAATTCGTGTGGCCTCAGTTATCTAGTCTTTATACAGGATTGTTTACAGTAGGGACTCCTACTGATACCTGTAGAGTTGAGGGACCAGGACTCAACTTCAGGGAGTTCGGAGAGTCCCTAAAATTCCACACAAAATTGAGCACGTGCCTATGGGGAGAAGGACCATGATCTTCATCATCTCCTTAAAGTTCTTGTAACTCAAAGAACCACTGATGTACACACTTTAGTTTATATTTATTTTATTTACTTATTGTGTAGTCATCTATTGAGGATTTAGCTATCAGTCATTTTGCTCAGTGCTTATTTACTGTTGAGATATGTGTTGTAGGGATGCATGGGATGATTCCGATTCAGTGAGTTAGCACTGAGAAGCTGCGTTCCAGGTGCGTCCACATACAGGATCTTACTTAATCTTCACAGTAAATCTGTGCAGTAATACACTTAGGACCACTTTACACAAGAGGAAACTGAAGTTCAGAGTATAAAAAGAACTCGCCTAAGGGCAACTGAGTACTCGAGTGAGTAAAGAATATAAAGACAAATAGAACATTTGGCTCCTCCTTATGAAGTTCACAGTCTTCTAGGGTAGACAGAAACAAACACCTTAATATACTGACGTGCATGCAAAGATAGAGGAATGTGCAACATAAAATCTTAGCACCAAGGCATATATGGTCACTTCAGCTGTCAGGGGGAGAGATGAGCTGGATCTCCAAGGATGAGGAATAGGAGACAAGTGGACTGGAATTGGAAAAGTGTGCCAGGAGGAGGTAAAAGCATTTGTACAACCAGGCATGTGGACTAGCCTTCTCCTTGGGAAAAAATGATAGTGGTTGGAAATGGGGAACAAATGAATGAATGAATGAATGAATAAATAATCAATCAATCAATCAATCAATCAGAGCACTGCAAGAGATATGTTGGAGAACCAGGTTCTGCCCTATGTGTTTCTGAGTAGGTTAACATGATCTACACTTCCCTTCCAGAAACTAATCCAGGCTATATGGGTAGCCACAATTTAAAATAATATTTTAGATTTTTTTTCCCCAAAGCTGACTGAGTAGGTGTGCCCCTCACACTACGAGAAGTACTGGAATGAAATTTTGATTCTGTGAGTTCTCTTAGGACAGAGAAGTACTGTAAACATTTTCTTAACCTAATTTGATTACAAACAAGATCCCAAAGCTAACAACGAACCGAAACACTTAGGTAACTGCTTCAACCATATCATGGCCCCGAAGACCAGGAAAGTTAGAAGAAAAATGTATTTTCAAGCTAAGCTATCAAAACATACCTGTTTTCAAAAATCTTATAAGGATAATAAATTTAATGTCTGAGGTTTTTTTTCCTCCCGAAAAATAGCATAACTATTTTAAAACACTAGATAATTCCTAAGGGAAAATGCTGCAAGAACCTTTGACATAATTAGTTTATGCTTTAGTTTGCTGTTTTAGTTACACATTTGCAACAAGTTCTCGGAAATATGAATGGAAAAACTTCTCTGATTCCACTTTCAATAGTGGGAAAGAAAATGTGCAAATGTGGGAGTGATAACAAGGAGAGAGAGAATATGAGCAAATATGAGGCCAGCACTATTTTTATTTCATTAACAATTAGACATAGTGAGTTATAATTTGAGTAAAATATTCCGGTTTTAAGTGTGTATTTTTCCACTTAAAGTTAAGTTTATGAAACGACAATCAAATTCTCAATGTCACCTTTACAGGTAACTCGACCACTATATGATTATCAACTCGTTTAAAGTATCTTGGCTTAAGCTTTATTTTTAGATCGTGATTTCTTTGTATAAATACTTTGCACTGAGGGCGCCTCGGTGGCTCAGTCGGTTAGGCGTCCGACTTCAGCTCAGGTCATGATCTCACCATTTCTGAGTTCGAGCCCCACATTGGGTTCTGTGCTGACAGCTCAGAGCCTGGAACCTGTTTCAGATTCTGTGTCTCCCTCTCTCTCTGCCCCTCGCCCAGTTGCACTCTGTCTCTCTCAAAAATAAGTAAACAATAACAAAATTAAAAAAAAATACTTTACCTAGATTTGAGATCATACTGTACATAAAATGCTTTCTGTGCCTGTATTTCTTTGTATGTAAAACCAGGATTATTGGAGTCCCCAGCTCATAAAGATTAAATGAGACCAGTTAGTAAGGTACCCAGCACAGCGCCTGGCACTCACTTAGCATTCAGGTCTAATATGAGTTGTTGCTGTTGTGGTTCTGGTTACTTTTGTTATTTTTTTGATACTTGATTATCTATCTTAAGCATCTTCTCAGGTTGTTAAACTGTTATTCAAAGACATGATGTTTCGTGGATTTGTAACATTCCACTATTCCCTCAAGATTTAGGTAATGTCATTTTGATCAATTTAGCAATTTCCAAATTGTTAACAGTATAAACTCACTGAAAGAAACTCTCATCCATAAGTCTTTGTGACGAAGATGCATTTCTAAAAGTATATTAAAGACTTTTGATTCGTATGTCCAAATTATATCTCTGAAAGTTGCTACCCATTCTGAAGTGCCCACTTGTATGACAGCATTTAAGTAAGAATTAAGTAAATGCAGAAGAATGTGGGGAAATGTGCGAGAAGGCTGTAAGTTTTAGAGCCAAAATATTTGCATTTATTTATACCATAGGCGGCAAGACAAATATATTGTGATGTTTATTATTTTTCGTGTTTAAAAGAAGCATTTGTCTGATGAAATAAAAACACTGCACTGAAGTCAAGAGACCTGATTCCTGTGCTGACTGACAGAAGATTATATATAAGCTTGAGGAAGCCACTCTACTTCTTACAGCCACACACTCACAGTTTGTAACATGGTGATAAATATGTATCTTAGAAGACTTTTGCGGCAGTTAAGTAAGATTGTGCATAAAAAGCTACATGCAAGGGTCCTGGCACCTGGCAAGCACCTGGGGTTGACCACAGGTTTATTGACCAAGAGTACATTTTTTTGGTCGAAGAGCAAGATTTCATCTTCCTCAGTGTATTGCATCTGTAAATTTATACAGTAGTCGAGTTCCCATTAGATGTCCTGGCTGCTCCACGAAAGAGCAGAGGGCACAGCTCCATGACCTTTTAGCTGTACTGTCAACATGTTTGATTATCCTGGTCAGGGTTAGCTCGATGTAGTTCCGGTCCTTGACTGAACATACATTTGGCTTCTGCCTTGTTCCCGGCACTGAGCCAAGCGTACGGTGACACAGGAATGAATAAAATGTAACTTTGCCCTGCATAGGTTCACAATCTAGACAGAAAGTGGGGTTACCATTGTTTTCTGGGTGAAATTCTTCTTCTCCTTATATTTAGTGAACATTTTTTGTACCTTTCATTTGAGCCGTGTCCTAATAGGTATTTGGGGTTGAAAGTAAGCAATGATAGGGGCGCTTGGGTGGCTGTATCGGTTAAGTGTCCAACTTCGGCTCAGGTCATATAACAGTTTGTGAGTTTGAGCCCTGCGTTGGGCTCTGTGCTGACACCTCAGAGCGTGGAGTCTGCTTCAGATTCTGTGTCTCCCTCTCTCTGCCTCTCCCTGCTTGTGCTCTGCCTCTCTCTCAAAAATAAATATTTTTAAAAAGACGAAGTAAGTAATGGTAAAACCAGGCTCAGCCTCTGAGATGGTAGGAATGTTGTATGCACATTAACTGGCATGCTTTGGTAGAAAGAGCATGGGCTTTCATTTAAAAGACCTGGGTTCACATTTAGGCTTCAAAACGTTCTTGTGGAATGACTCTGAGCAAGGCTAGCCCCTGTGTTTAGGGCGAGAAAATGAAAAGAAATAAAACTCAATTTTTCATTCATTCATTCGTCAGGTATTTATTGAGTGCTAGGGATTCAGCACTTAGTAGCATATACAGCAAGTCCCTGCCCTCAGATTCCAGTAGGGAAGGGAGAGTGTAAAAAGTGCCCCCCTGAAGAGAGAAGTAAAGGCAGCTTGAGAGTGTCGTCATCAGTGAGGAGGGGTTGCAGTTTTACAGAGTTGCAGGGAAGGCCTCACTACCAGCTGATGTTTGAAGGAAGGAAGTGAGCGGGTGGTTTAAAGGAACAGCAGGTGCAAAGACCCCAATGGGAGACCAGCGGAACTTGGAGCAGAGTGAGCGGGGGGAGAAGTGGCAAGAGTCGGTGAAGGGCTTCATGAGAGGTGTTGTTAAGGACCTTGGCTTCTACCGGACCTGAGACGGGAAACCTTTGAAAGGGCTTGAACAGAGTGACATGATCAGACTTGAAACAGCCTCATTCTCTACATTCTGGCTGCTGTAGAGAATAGAGTGGAGAAGACCAGAAAAGCAGGGTGCTCAGGTGGGAGGCTTTGCCAACAAGCTGAGGTTACTGGTGGTAACTCAGACTGTGAGACAGCAGGAGAAGCGGTGCACGGTGTCGAATTCTGGAGATGATTTTTTTAAGGTAAAGCCAACAGGATTTGCAATGAAGTGCATTCACCAGGCTTGGGGCCTATGTAACTATCGAGTCAGATTCGCCATCGATTCAGACGAGGAGGGCTTTAGAAAAAGCAGGCTTGCCAGGGACATAAAGAGTTCATCTTTGGACTTGTGAAGTTTGAGTTGCCTATTTGGCATTCATTCAAATGTAGATGTCAAATAGATAGTTGGAGTTCAAGGGAGAGGTTCCAGCTAGAAATGTAAGTGTGGGAGTCATTATCAGAGAGACGGTATTCAAAGTGAGGAGACTGATTCAGATTTCTGCAGCTGGAAAAGACAAGAGGTCCAGTGACTGAGCCCTGGGGTCCACCAGAGTTTGGAGGTGGAGAGGTTAAGAAGGAAAAAGCAAAGAGACAAAGGAGTGTCCACTGGAAAAGAAGAAAAGGCCACCTTGCAGAACAACCTATGTGAAAGCACATTCCATGTCATAACCTACCATAGAGGTGATCACTGGGCAGCTGTTAGACACTTTTGGGAAAATGCAGTTATCATGCTTTTTAGTGCAAGATTTGATTGGGGTATTTCTCATGAATAGCCTTTCCCTTGTTCACTGTGGTCATTGCCAAAAACCTATCTTTTATGAAACGATGCCCTGATGTCCTCATGATCTGAAAGATTGAAAGAGTTTCTATCAGGGATGGATTCAAGCCCAAGGGTGTTTGGTCCCCACTGGAGCTGGCTCCATGTGGCCCCGGGCAGCATGCTTCATGAGAATGTGCAGGCAGCAATAGTGGCCTCAGCCCTACGCCTGCTATGTAAAAACACTGGTTCAGAAAAGCACGAAAGGAATTTAGGTGCACAAAGATGAGAGTGTTACTAAAATGGAGGTGTTACATTATTTACAGCATGCTTTCAACATCAAGGGAAGACGTACTGTTGGATTTAAGACATGGGCCACGTTTTCAACATTGAAGACACATTCCAGAAAATCGATTGTCTCCACATGCTTTGTCACCTTGTGTGTGGAGAGAGCTTTTCCAAATGTCAACTATATTCATTCAGTTGACAGAAATGTGTTTGTTTATTTACTTATTTTTGAGAGAGAGAGAGAGAGAGGGAGAGAGAGAGAATGAATGAATGGGGGAGGGGCAGAGAGAGAGGGAGACACAGAATCCGAAGCAGGCTCCAGGCTCTGAGCTGTCGGCACAGAGCCCGATGTGGGGCTCGAACTCACAGACCGTGAGATCATGACTTGAGCTGAAATCAGACATTTAACCGACTGAGCCACCCAGACACCCCAATAGAAATTAGTTTAGTATCAGGAGGACATTATGCTACATGAAATAAGCCAGTCACAGAAAGGTAAACACTACTACTTGATTCACTTCTGTGAGGTATCTAAAATAAACTCATAGCAACAGAGTGGATGAGTGGTTGCCGCGGGCTGGGGAGAGCGAAATGAGGAGTTGCCGATCAATGGGTGTAAAGTTTCATTTGTGCAAGATGAATAAATTCTAGGGACCTGGTGCACAACATTGTGCCTATAGTTAACAATAGTGTATGGTACACTCAAAAAATCTGTTAAGAGGGTACATCTCGGGGTGCCTGGGTAGCTGTCAGTTAAGCGTCCAAATTTGGCTCAGGTCATGATCTCACAGTTTGTGAGTTCGAGCCCCACGTAGGGCTCTGTGCTGACAGCTCAGAGCCTGGAGCCTGCTTCGGATTCTGTGTCTCCTTCTCTCTCTGCCCCTCCCCCACTTGTGCTCTGTCTCTCTCTGTCTCTCAAAAATAATTAAATGTAAAAAAAAATTTAAAGAGGGTTCATCTCATGTTAAGTATTATTACCACGATAAAAATAAAAATGAATTTAAAGAGAAATTTAGTAACAAAATCCCAAAACTTATCGTTTATGGTGCCTTATGATTGATAGCATTAATAAGTAACTGAATTGTAAGATCTTATGAAGAGCTTTTTGTTTTAAAGCTTACTATTTATTGTGTGTGTGAGAGAGAGAATGGGAGAAGGGGCAGAAAGAGAGGGAGAGAGAGAGAATTCCAAGCAGGCTCTGTGCTGTCAGCATGAAGCTCTATGCGGGCCTTGAACTCATGAAACCCGAGATCATGACCTGAACTGAAATCAAGAGTCGGACGCTTAACTGACTGAGCCACCCAGGCGCCCCTAAGATCCTATGAAGAGCTTTACAACAAAGAGGAATTTGAGAGACCTAAAAAACAAAACAAAACATTACCAAAGCCACTCCTATACAGAGCTTCTGGAGAATGTCCCAAAGAAAGAGTACTTTGTGGTTGTCACTTACCAACAAATTTCTAGCATGTCTGGGAACACTATGGCTACTAGAGAGGATCCTAGCTTTTTGCCCAGGTCTGCTCAATTTAAATATCAAATATCGGGGCGCCTGGGTGGCTCAGTCGGTTAAGCATCTGACTTCGGCTCAGGTCATGATCTCACAGCTCGTGAGTTCAAGCCCCGCGTCAGGCTCTGTGCTGACTGCTCAGAGCCTGGAGCCTGTTTCAGATTCTGTGTCTCCCTCTCTCTCTAACCCTCCCCCGTTCATGCTCTGTCTCTCTCTGTCTCAAAAATAAATAAACGTTAAAAAAAATTTAAATATCAAATATCATAAACTTCGCAACACAGATCTCTAAATTAGAGGTTATGAAAGGCTAAGCAATTTGAAAGTATGTAACAATTTTCATAGGCTGCTGCCTTCTTGAGAGATGTCCGTCAAATGGGCAATATTTGGGTGAATGGAGTAAAATCCATCTCCAAGTAGTGGGTAATAAACACTAGTCCAAAAGTGCAGAGGCGGCTGGTCCCGATGGCCGTCAGAACACCCTGTGGAAAGGAGTGGAGCTGAAGCCCTGGAGCTTTCTGTATTTCAAGGGGCAGGGCGAGCTTACAGAACTGTGTAAGCTAAGATGAAGAGAACAGGTATGTGTTTGCAGTGGCTCCTGAACACTTTGGGCTTAGTTATCTAAGTGACGTATCCCTCCTTTATCCATCCTTTGGAATTTGGGGCTTCTGCCTGGCCAAGGAGCCTTGGACAGAGGCATTCATCCGTACCTGCAAACCCTATTCCGTGCACTGATGGACGTGCGTATCGAAATCACAACATAGCCAGGAAAAATAATGCCACTGAAAGAAAGATTTTTCTGATTCTACATTTGGGGAGATTTCACTCCGGGTATTTTGAAGCCACGAAAGGAAAGTTGGGCTTTTGTAATGTTGATGAAATATTCTGTCCCCGGCTCAGCATCAATACTGGATTTTTAAAAAGGTAACTGAGGCAGATGTTACATATGCTCTGTGTAAGCGTCTTCACGGACAGTCTGTAAATTTGACATAATTCATTGAATACCTTTAGGTGATATTTTCAATTCAACTCTCACGTCCAGTGTCAGTTATGCTCGGAAAGATGGATAGATTAGCTCTTAATTGTCCACCAGATTCTCTAGCATTTACCAGTTTGAAACATCAACATTCCACTGCTGCATTCTGATCAAGAGAGCTATTGATTAAAGTGAACATCTTGGGGCGCCTGGGTGGCGCAGTCGGTTAAGCGTCCGACTTCAGCTCAGGTCACGATCTCGCCGTCCGTGAGTTCGAGCCCCGCGTCAGGCTCTGGGCTGATGGCTCGGAGCCTGGAGCCTGTTTCCGATTCTGTGTCTCCCTCTCTCTCTGCCCCTCCCCCATTCATGCTCTGTCTCTCTCTGTCTCAAAAAATAAATAAACATTAAAAAAAAAAATTTTTTAAAAAAATAAAGTGAACATCTTGTGTTATGTTAAGAATGAGGTATATATATTTTTCAGTGTCTGAGCATTTTACAACTTTATATGTGCTTTATTTTGAATGTTTGTGTACCCTCCCCGTTCGTGGGTTGCATCCTGACTCCCAGGGTGATGGATGGTATCAGCAGGTGGGGCTTTGGGGAGGCGATTAAGTCATGAGGCTGGGTGGATGAGAGGAATCGCCCTTGTGAAAGAGGCTGCAGAGAGAGGGGAGGTTACTGTGAAAAGATGGCCATCTGGGAGTGAGATTCTCACCAGCACCTTGATCTTGGACTTCCCACCCTCCAGAACCGTGAGAAATAAATTTTTGTAGTTTCCAAGCCAAGTAGCATATGGTATTTCTATCATAGCAGCCCTAACAGACTAAGACAAAGTTACATAAAGCTTTTCCTCCAAACCTCTTCCTTTCCCTTTTCCCCGCCTCCCTCCTTTTCCTTCCAAACCCCCCTCGTTCCCCCTTCCGTCATTACCTACCGGCAATATTGCCATAAACATGTCACTGTTAGCTATTTGGAGAAATTGTGAAAACCACTTGTTAGGAGCAATTTCACTGTGGTTATCGACTAAGACTTTATCACGGGCAAGCAGGGGAAGGCTGCTCTGTACAAGTGCGAACTCTCATGAGCCATAAGTAAGCATTTGATTTTCTACCGGTAAAACCATGTGGTAATTATTTCAAATAATATTGTTCATGGTTCTGATTTCAACAAAAAAGCCCTTCTCAGAAAAATCTTTATTCAGAACCCCTTAGAAACTTAAAAACAGTTTTTTCCTAAATTTAGTACACCCAGAACAAGACAGTTTTCCATAAGGTTGTTTTTCTTAGCTGTCTTTAAAATTTAGTACAAATTTATACTTTCCAGTGTCTAAGAAACAGCTGATTATTTTCATTTGTTATTCTAGCGAGGAAATTATCACTCGTTTTCAAAATTAACGTACTTCATGATGCAACTATTTTCATTTGTTATTCTAGTGAGGAAATTATCACTCTTTTTCAAAACTAACGTACTTTATGAAGCAACATAAAATATGCATTTTCTGTGTCCTGAGTTCTTAGAGCTCTTTATTTCTTCTTGAATTTATACTTTTTAATTTCATTTGACTTCCTGATATGTGGTATTGAATTAACTTCTCTCAGGAGCAGTTTCTGGATGAATACTCTTTTTAGAAGCAATGTATATTTTTATTCACACCTGTTGGAACTTCTCCAGAGGGCTTTGGATTTTCCTGCTTTTTTCCATCTGTAACAAAAGTGATGAGACTAGCTTTATCCCCTTGTGGGGGTGTAAATCAGATTTGTTTATCAAACTGATACATACTCATCAATTTTTGTATTGTTCTATCCATGTACAGTTTTGGCTATTGATGTTTCCCTCTATTAGCATTTATTTTTTTTTTATGTTTTTCTTTATTTTTAAAGGAGAGAGAGAGACAGAGCATGAATGGGGGAGGAGCAGAGGAGAGAGGGAGACAGAAAGAGGCTGTCAGGCTCTAAGCTGTCAGCGCAGAGCCTGATGCGGGGCTCAAACCCACAAACTGTGAGATCATGGCCTGAGCCAAAGCCGGACGCTCAACCGACTGAGCCACCCAGGCACCCCTATTTATTAGCATTTAAACACACACTTTGTTTCTGAGAACACAAATGTGGCAAGGTCAAAAGAAAATGTGTTACTTTAATGTAATTGAAAGGAAAATGCAATTGCTTCTATTGCAAGATGCAAGACACTCAGTTACTATTCATTGTTTCATAAATGTATTTTATATTGATATACTTCATTGATAGATTTCTGAAATGTCTCTGATATTTCTTAGGATCAATTGTTTCTTTGTATTTTGACTCCAGTTTCTTTTAACTGTTGTTGGGGCGGGGTGCCATAAATTTGCAATAACATAATTGGTGCCTGAAATTCACCCCTCACACAATATATCTTGTCCTCAACTCTTCTGACTTTTGTCTCGTTCATCCTGGAGCTTGGCACCACAGCCACCCTTGGATCTCATTGTCATCAAGAACAGCTGGACCAACCTCTAACTCTGTCCACAAACCACAGTCTCCCATCTTTCATTTTGTTCCCTTGCACCAGACATGCGACCACCCCCACCCAGCGAAGGACTCACCCTCTCTGTCTCTCTCTTGACTTCATGTTTTTCTCTGGCCAGTCTACACCCTGGGATCTGTCTTTCATTACTCATCTCCTGATGCCCTCACTGCCCTAGTGTCTAGCTGGGCTTGCCTTGCAGACCCTCAAACCCATGAGGTCCCATTTGTGTGCCCTGTAACCTGGGCACTGAGCACAATTGCAAACAGGTAACACGGCGGTGCACGACAGTGGCAATAGAGCTCTGCCGGCTCCTTTCTCACAGGAAGGTGCTCCTTCCTCAGCACCTGCTAGCCATCCTTCCACCAGTTCCAGGTCAGGCTCCCTGCCACCCTGTTTGGCTGTCTTCACCACTCTCATTAATTTGGTAATTGGCAAGTGGGTATTAATACTACACCCCACACGTCATGCCAATCTCAAGGGATGCAATATCAAATTAAAGCCAAACCCTACCCTCATTGGCCCACCACAGAGTCAGGCATCTATAAAACAGCGACGCTATTGATGATTTCATTATACTTGAATCAGGTGGTAAAGAAACCAAGATAAGAGGTGACCTGAGCTGTTTCCTGGGAGGTGGGGAGGGAGGTCTAACTCAGCTCTGGATGGCATTTTATTATCATTGTCTTCTCCTTGTGGCTTTACTGCATGTGCATTTCTGGGCTACTATTGTGGATTTTTATTCAGTTCTTTTAGGACTTTAAGTAATAACATACGTTTTCCGTCTTTTCCGGCTTACTTTTATTGTTAGATGTTATGCTTGAGTGATTCACCTATGTTGATACAGGTTAAGTCTAGGTAAATTATTTTCACTGCCCTGTATTATTATTCTTTTAATACCTCTATTTATGTAAGGTTGAGTTTATGCACATTTGGGTTGTTTTCTTTTCTTTCTTTCTTTTCTTTTCTTTTTCTTTTTTTGTCACTACAAACAATTCTGAAATGAACAGGAAGATCATGACAATGATTGGGTTAAATTTCAACATATATATAAAATTTCACTTTGGCCATTCACTTCAGCCTTCTCTGTCTAACACAAGTATCAGAAATTAGTAGCAAAATAGACCACCTTGAATGTTCTACCATATTTGAAATGTTAAGATAATATATTCATTGGTTTGCCTGATTTACTCTCTATAAAAGATGACATAAAACAATTAAATGGCCCCAAGCCAGGAGATAAGACTCACATTGCCAGTCTGAATAATTAAAAGCAAATGTTCTTCCGATTCTCTTGCATTTCATTAGAATAAATGAAACAGTGTTCTCAGTGCTATTAAATATCAATGAAGTCGTGGGGAATTAAATGAGATATGTATTGTTTCTCAGCTCCCGATTCACCCTGTAATACCTGCTCTTCCATAACGGACTAAACTTTTTAAGCATTTCTCCTTCACAGTGAGGATGATGTTAATTAGCGGGTGCTGAAGAGTTATTGCAGGAGGAAGGGGCTTCGCTCACTGGTTCCAGCTGCTGCCCCATTGATCAGCCACATGGGTAGGAGGACGTCTAATATTGCTTCTCCCCAGCCACAGGCAGGGATGTGCAGGCCCTTGGTGACCATGTCCCTGCAGCCCTCCTAAGGAGGGCACCACATGCTCCAGATCTCCTGCCCCCAGTGGTTGCTTAGCTCCTTCTGTGCACCTGCTCATCAGCTCATCTGCACCTGGGAAGGCTGCTTGCTCCGTACCCAGTGACCGTGGCCAGATCTTGCCCCGGCAACCCAGAGAGCTTTTCCACCATCCAGCAGGCTGCAAACACACCTCCCGCAGTGAGGTCTGAAGCCCATCCTTGGAGAAGAGGCTTCTTCTAAGTTCTTCTTTCCTTAGATAGTATCTCTGAGGCACAGCATACCTTTTAGAGTTCTTGTTACATCTTGTAGTTACTCTCCTATGATAGCTCAAATATTCTTTATGTTAAACTTCTGCCAGTTTTTAAGAAATGAATGAATTCAATTCTAAAACCTAACATAAACTTACAGTTCCAGTTTTCACAGAGCCCGATGCAGGGCTGGATTTCATGAACCATGAGATCGTGACCTGAGCCAATATCAAGAATCCAACGTTTAACTGGCTGAGCCACCCAGGCGCCCCAAGAATAGTTCGTCTTATACACATTAGGCTCTGTACCAGTAAACTTCAAAATGATATAGTAAGCCAGTGAATAGGGTAGAACAATGGCCAAGTTGAGCAATACTGGCTGGGGAGTGAGATCTCTCAAAGCCCCTCAGAAACTTTTGTCTGGAAGATCTGTTTCTGAAGGCAGAAATCAGTATCTAGAAACAGGGATCCACCTTCATAACTACGTTAACCATTCAGTTCCCTGCCAAGTAGTTATCTACAACTGCATAGACATTGCCTTTATGTAGACTCAGTGTTAGATCAAAATCAATAGATAAATCAATATTTAAAATAGAAACTTCTAAGGACAGGGGCCATGTCTTTCTTAGGACAGGACCATGTCTTTCTAATTGGTTTAATTAACACGACTTCACCTGTGTGTATATATGTTCTAAAAATAAATCATTCATTTTATTATATACAGATTATGCACAGGTTTTGTATGATTATCTGATTCTGTATCGTCTAATCAATTAAGATCTAATTTGATCTTAATTCAGGTCAAGGTCCTTTCTAATTTAGCTTTCAAACTTATCTAGTCTTTAGTGATTATGCGTGGCACTTAAATCATCTTCTGCCGAAATGAGTTAGTGGGATAAAATACATTTTACAATGCTAGAAAATTTAATGCACTACAGAACAGATTTGTGTTAAGACACACCATTTTTAAATAATTGTTTATTGCTATTATTGTGCTTAAATCTAGATATCACGTGTTTAGCAAGTGTGGATTCCACCAAGTTAGAGGTTAGACACTAAGCACATTCTCATTTGAAGTGAGACGTACATTTGGTAGTCTGCATTTCTACATTAGTAGTTCACTAAGTGCTTTGTATGTAGTAGTTAATCAATAAATATTTGCTAAATAAATCAATGGTGTGTTTAATTCAGGATTCAAAAGGGATTCATGCTAATATTAATAGCTTAAAAAATCTGTAAGCCTACAGAAGTTTTGCGTAGTACATGGGATCAGTGAAGCGCAATGAGAACCCCGAGGGGAATTTTCTGTCATTATTTGCAGATTAGAATAGAGTCTCTGGAAAGGTCCCTGCTGTACTTTTAACGGGTTGTCGCTGGAACATGGTATGATTGTACCCATTACTTTGTGAAGCATATCCAAATGCCTTCTTCAGATGACTGTTCTCCCTGCTTCTTACATATTGAAAGCAATTATGTGATATTGTAATGCATTTTGTTGACAAGCTTTCCTTTCCGAAGCTGCTTATCTGAGTGCATTATTTCTGACTGAAAAACTTATTTTTCTTTCTTTGTGTCTGAATGGATTGCTTGCCAGTGGTGACTTATGGCCTAGTTCATCGATTTTCAGTAATGAGATAGAGCAGTATGAGGTAAATGTCTGTGTACATGGGCATGGGTTCTAAATCACATTCAGAAAACCACAGGCGTGATGATGCAGTGAGTCCAACTCCTCAAAAATGTTTGTGGTGAAGATTTCTTGAAAAACCTTGGGCTTACAGCACATCACTTAAATGGCAGATCTAGACAAATAGACTTACAGTCACCAGAGTGAGAAAGCCATGCTGGTTTGTTCAGGGCAGTAGAGGAAAACTCACCAGCCAGTGCATCTGGTGGGCAGTCTCAGTGGATGAGGGAGGCAGAGAGAGCCTGTGGGAGTTTTAAATGCACTGATTTCTCCACAGTGGAGCATCCAAACATGTAACTGAGTGCAGCCTCCGTGTAGCTGATGGACTCCCAGGGCTATAGAATTGCTACAGATATTCACATGTCTGAGGCAAGGAAAGCACTGGAAACAAATGCAAAGGAGATCCTTGCAGAATTCACTCATCTGATTTCATAGTGAGTCACAGTCTCATGGTGCTGAAATATGCTTGGCGATCCCTCTTGATCTTAATAACAAGAAGATGGAATTATAAACCATTAAAAACTAAGATATTGGGACACCTGGGTGGTTCAGTTGGTTGAGTGTCTGACTCTTGATTTTGGCTCAGGTCGTGATTTCGTGGTCATGGGATGGAGCCCCCAGCACCAGGCTCCATGCTGGGCATGAAGCCTGCTTGAGATCTCTCTCTCTCTCTCTCTCTCTCTCTCTCTCTCTCTCTCTCTCCCCCCCACTCTCCCTGCCCCTGTCCCACGCACACCCCCCCCCTCAAAAAAAATTAAAAGTAAGATATTTGTGGAATAGAGAGGGAATCCCTTGAATGTTGTGTTTAAACATGTAGCACTGTAATTTTATGGCCCTTATATCCTTTCCACATATCTCACATCTCCAGACAAATTCACTCTTCATTGAACACAGATATTTACAGGAATTCTTTCTTCTTTTATCTAAATCTCCCGTTGATTAGTGCTCTCATCCTCATACATGGGACTCCTCCAGACCCTCCCTTATGACACCTCTAAATCTTCCTGCCTTCTTTCCATCTGTTCTTTCTAGTTTTCTTTCATTCCATGATCCACATCACTCCAGTGTCCATTGCTACCCCTCCGAGTTCTGTTGTCTTATTTCTTCTGTAGACCAAGTCTAAATTAACCCTAACGTAAGTGGAATCTTCAAACATTATTGTATTCTTTATGTTAACCTTATGAGAATATAGTACAATCAAAACGTGGTACGCGACACATGCATGTCATTAGAAATCTTACTCCCAATGATCAAGACAGTCGTTCTGTGGTCTTTTAAAATTCATATAAACAAAGATTTGCATTTCTTACTTAAAATGCTGCTTTTCCTACTTGGGTGCGTTCTTTGTTTTTGCCTGAGGTTGGCCTGTAAAAATTAGCAACTCATAGTAATGACATAACTTGATATACAGACTAAAGCTTTGGTATAATTACATATAATTGAGGACCTTGAAGATGATCTAATGAAATGAAATAAAACGTATTCTAGATAAACCATATCTACTATGTTTGGGAATAAATGGCAGAAGTATAACAAGTTTGCCCTATGCTAGAAACAGAATTGTAATGGTTTAGTGCATTCCAGAAAAAAAAAAGAAAATAATATTAAGTTCATTTAATGAATACCACTCATGGGTAAGAAAAGATAAGAATAGGGGCATCTGGGTGGCTCAGGCGGTTGAGTGGCCGACTTCGGCTCAAGTCATGATCTCACGGTCCGTGAGTTCAAGCCCCACGTCGGGCTCTGTGCTGACCACTCAGAGCCTGGAACCTGTTTCAGATTCTGTGTCTCCCTCTTTCTCTGACTCTCCCCTGTTCATGCTCTGTCTCTCTCTGTCTCAAAAATAAATAAATGTTAAAAAAAATTAAAAAAAAAAAGAAGATAAGAATATGAATGGAATTGGGGTACATTTCCATACTTGTGGAAGTGAATCCTGAACCTAAAATGACTCAGTAAATAATCTATTATTTCCTGACAGGGAGAGTTGAGGGGGTGGAGAGAAGATGTAGAAGGAATTATTCAACAGTAGAGAACATTCTAGAGGAACAAATACTAGAGTGAGTTCAAAATATCCTGGGCTTTTTTTTTTTTTTCATTCTGATAAATCTCTATTTATATTTCTTGGAGAGATGTGGTACATTTGACCACTTCATTTCTACACGTGACACAAAATAATAAGAGCAGCCAGCCTGCTAAGAACTCAAAGCCAGATGGTGTATATGTGTGTCATGCTGAGTTGATGGTTTGGAAATGCCAGCCCTGCAGAATGGCTGGAGCCAAATAACGCTTCAAGGTAATCGTAATCCTACTTAAAATTCACTTGTGCATCTCCATACAACTTTCACATTAAGTTTATTTAATGAATTTTAAGTTGCAACGGACAACGTGATACGTACAGGCAATAGAGCAAAATGTGTCTGATGTGATTTGTTGGCTGTCAGCTCCAATCAAATTCTAATAAAGTAGCAGAAATCTGAAGTGTTAGTTTAACAGTATTGTCTGACTGCTTCTTAAATGAGCAAATAACCAAAAGTCAGGCCATGCTTCTCCCTAGGGAGCGGTGAGCTGTTCTATAATCTTTAGGGATTATCTTTTAAAAATTAGTCAGTGTGTGTTGAAAACAAAACAAAACTGACAAAACCCAACAATTTCCTGTCTGTCTCCTGATGTATGGAAATGAGGAGAAAAGCATTTTGTGGTACCTCTTTTCCCTGACCTCCGCAGGCTCACTTGGGAGAAGTCTTCCATAGCAACCCAGGTGAGGCAGGGGGCATAGTGTGATCGCAAGCCGGGGAGAGCCCCTGGCAAGGTCTACAGACAGTGACAGGCTAGCAACCAGGCAGCAGTGAGGCGACTGCTGTGTTAGATGATCCCACTGGAGAAGAAGATGAATTGACTGTAGGAGGATGTAAGACTTCATAACACCACTAACTTATGAGTTTGACAAACTGTTGTTTTATTTTTACATTTATATTTGCAGAATTGCTGTTGTTTTTCTCCTGTAGAACATGAGCTTCTGTTTCTTCCCTCCTTTTTTTTTTTTTTTTGCTTTTTTAAGGTTTCCCCTCACCTTTTCTTTTATATCTTCATAAAAGCATCTGTTTCCCAAGAATCATGAGTTATTTGTTATTAAAATATTATTGAACATTAATTGAGTAACTTAGCCCCATAGTAAATCAATTTTTGCTTTTTAAGATGTTATACTTTTTAAATGAATTGACCCTTTTGTCATTATGAAATGTTTCTCTTTATTTTTGGTAGCATTCTTTATCTTGAAAGCTACTTTTTTTTTAAGTGTATTTATTTATTTCGAGAGAGACATAGAGAGGGAGCGTGCATGTGAGCAGGGGAGTGGCAGAGAGAGGTAGAGAGAGAATTCCAAGCAGGCTCCATGCTGTCAGCGTGGAACCTGACTCGGGGCTCGTTGCTACAAACTGTGAGTTCATGACCTGAGCCAAAATCAAGAGTCTGACGCATAACCAACTGAACCACCCAGGTGCCCTAAAACCTACTTTTTGTATTGATATAGCTATTCCAGCTTTCTTACAATTAGAGTTTGCATCCATTTTCCTTTAACAAATCTATACATACTTATAGTGCCTTTTCTTTGTGTTTTAAATATAGTCTGTCAATCTCTGGTATTAATTGGGAGAGTTTAAACCATTTGTATTTAATGTAATTATAGGTATTATTGGGTTAAAGTCTGAGATCTTACTGTTTTTTTTTGTCTGATCTATTCTTTGTTTCTTTTTCCTAATTTTTTACTTCTTTTGGATTACCCTAATGTACTGTTAATGTTCCATTTTATTTCTAATATGTGCTTTTTAGCTGTAATGGACAGAATTTCTAAGTTGGCCCCCAAAGATGCCCCACTCTAACCCTGAGAACCTGTGAATAAATGACATAGAACTTCTCTGATTATGATGTATGGCACAGTTGACCTTAAGAAAAGGACATTACTCATGTGGACTTAATCTTACCACATGAGCCCTTAAAGGCGAAAAGCTTTTTCAGATGGACGACAGAAGAGAGAAAAAGAAGGGAAAGTCAGGGAGATCTGAAGCACAAGAAGAATCTGATATTCTGTTCCTGGACTTGAAGATTGGTGGGCAGGGGGGTGGGGGCGCGGGGTGAGAGCAGGTGCAAGGGTTGGAGAGCAGATCCAAGGAGCTGAGAGTGCCTGGCCATCAGTTAACAAGGAAGCATGAACCTCAGTCTTACAGTCAAAAGGGACTGGATTGTACCAACAACCAGAATGATCTTGAAGCTCCTTTCCTTGAGCCTCCAGATAAGAATGCTCCTTAGCCAGAACCTTGATTTTGATGGCATAGGGCCAGACTAACCCACTCGGACTTCTGACCTACAGAATGTGAACAAGTAAACTGATGTTGTTTTAAGCTGCTAAATTTGTGGTAATTTGTTACGTAGCACAGACAACTAATGCATTAGCTGAAGGTCTCCGTTTCACTGTCTTAGTGGTTCCTCTAGGGTTTACGGTAGGCATCTTTAACTTATCACTGTCTGCCACCAGATAATATGCCACTTCATATATAACTAAAAACGTAACAACCTACGCCTTCCATTTCTTCTTTCCCTTGTGCTATGTCATAATTGTATTTCTAAATATGTTTAAATCCTCACAGTTTGTTCTCATATTTCTGCTTTAACTAGTTATTTATTTTTAAAAGATTAAATAAAACAAAAAATAAATCTTTTGTATTTATCCACATATTTATAATTTTTAGCAGTTGTCATTGATTGCTTCATATAGATTTGAAGTTATATCTGGTATCACGTTTCCCATTTTGTTCACATTTCTTGTAGTGAAAGGCTATTGACGATAACTTCTCTCAGTTTCTGTTTGTCTGAAAAAGTCTTTCACCTTTGAGAGTTTTTCCTCCTTGTAGGACTTTAAGGTCCCTGTTTTCTGGCTTGTGTTGTTTTACATGAGAAACCTGTGAAATTTCTTATCTTTATTTTTCTGTATGTGATGTCTTTTCCACAGATTTTTCAGCATTTGATTACACTGTACCTTGATGTGGTTTTCTTTGTTTATACTCCATTTGTTTCATTTCTTGGATCTGCACGTTTATAGTTTTCATGAAAACTTCATGAAGTTTTGAAGAACTTCAGCCATTGTTTCTTCTAATGCTTTTTCTTTTCTTTTCTAATATTTCTTCTACATGCCTCTCTTTCCTGCTTCTTTGCAGCTCCAATACACTTATGTTAGACTGCTTAATATTTTCTCACAATTCACTGATATTCTGTTGATTTTTAAAATCTTTTTCTTTCTCAGATTCATTTTGAATGGTTTATATTGCTATGTACTCAATTTTTAAATTTTTCTTCTGCAGTGTCGAGTTTGCTATTATTTCCACCTAGTGACTTTTAAGTTTCAGGCAATGTCTTTAATTTTTAGATGTTCGGTTTGGTTCTTTTTTAATGTCTTTTTTTTTTTTTTTGGCTCATTATTTCATTTAACTTCTTGAACTTATGTTCTTGTCTGCTAGTTCCAATATTTATGTCATTTCTATACCTGTTTTTTTTATGTTTATTTATTTTGAGAGAGAAAGCTTGAGCAGGGGAGGGGGAGAGAGAGAAAGGGAGAGAAAGAATCCCAAGCAGGCTACTCACTGTCAGTGCAGAACCTACTGCGGGGTTTGAACTCACAAACCATGAGATCATGAGCTGAGCTGAAATCAAGAGTCAGATGCTTAACCAACTGAGCCACCAAGGCATCCCATATATCTGTTTTTATCTAATTAGTTTCCTCTTGATTAAGGATTTTTTTACTTCTTGGAAAGTCCAGTGACTTTTGATTGGATGTTGATAGTGTAATGTTGGATATTGCTGAATGTCTAGATTTTGCTATATTCCTTTAAAAATTGTAGAATTTTGTTTTTGCAGGTATTTAAGATACTGTATATTGGCTTGCTTTCTTCTGTGATGATTGTTTTTAAGTACTAGTGGGTGGATATAAAGTAGCCTTTATTCCAAGGCTATTTTAACATCACTAATTAGGTAATAAACTTCTTAGGTCTCTACTGAATTCTTGTTGTAGTCAATAAGGCCTCTCTGGTCAGAACTTGAATACCTCTCCATTCTGAGTGTTCTCTAAAAATTGTTTAACCTACAGCTTGTGGCAGGTAAAATGAGAAAATGACTCTCAGTGATATTCAACGTTGTATAATCTCCTTCCTTGGGTTTTTGGAAGATTCTGTGAATACAATCAATCCTGCAGTTACATTACTTTATGTGGCAAAAGGACAATTATTCAAAGTGGGCCTGACCTCATCAGGTGAGCCATTTTTTAAAAATGAGAGTTTTCTTTGGCTGATTGCAGAGGAAAAAGTTCAATATATGAAAAAGCTGATTTATATATATAGTCCAAATGTCTAGCTGTTTATGGTGGGAAGGCAGCACTGGTAGTAGTTACTTGATCATGGAATTTTAAAATTCACTTAACTCACTTAATTTGGAGATTTTAGTAAATCCTGCTATTACAAGCCAATTTTTAAAAAGAAAGGAAACTGAGTTAGAAGGAAAACAACGGAAAGAGATTCACCAGCTACAGCCCAAAAATATGAAAACCACTCTTTTATACCTTTTATTTTTAAGTTCTTTGGAAATATTTCATAATAGTGAAGTACACAGAGAATAATACAATAAACTTCTATATACCCAAATAATCAACTTAAGATATAAAATATTACTGATACAGTTGAGGTCCTTCCCCAGTCTTATCCTCCTTGGAGAGGTAGCTGAATTCCATGCTATTAATTCCATGCATTTCTTCATATTTTACTTCATATACATGCATCCTTAAAATTATCTTTGCACTTTTTTGAAATTTATTTTGATGCTGTCAAAATGTAGCATTTTTTTGGTTTCCTTTTTTTTGTTTAATGTTTTGTTGTGAGAATGAAAAATTGATATGTACTTAGAACTCCACTATATGGATATAGCACAGTTTGTTTATCCAGTCAAATTGAAACATTAAATCCAAATTTTTGAAGCAATGAATGCATAAATTAACCTTCACATGCATATGACTAGAACACACGTATGGCAGCTTCTTTAGCCAATACCCTCGATAATGAAGTCATTGGATAATAGAGAATGTACATCTTTAAATCACTAGACATTGACAAGTATTCTTCAAAGGGGTTGTTCCAGTTTGCATTCCTACCATAGGGTTTCTGGTTGTTCTACATCCTTATAAACAGTAGTATTGTCAGAATTAAATTGTGAAAATTATATGGTTGAAAAATGCTATCTCATTGTGGTCTACATTTGTGTTTCCTTAGTAATTGATCATGTAGGGCCCCTTTTAATATGTCCACAGGCCAAATTGGCATGGAGATTATTATTCCCCAGCCTGGCCACTCCAATTTCTCAAAACCCCTTAGGGTCGACATAAAGATCAAACATCTACAGCGATAAGATATGTTATGGAAAGTTTTCCTAAGTGTGAAATTATTCCCTGAGTCATTAAAATTATTTCTGGTCATCACAACATGATTCTTGCCAACATGCTCAGTTATGGCCATCTCAGCTTCTCCTCCTCTGCTTTTTCTTGTTGTAGAAAGCATAACAATAAACCTTAAGTCATTGAAGCTGAAAGGCAGGCTAAGTTATGAGAAGGAATAGAACTTTAGCTAACATTGGCAAATAATGGCAGGATTTGGTCAACTTGGAAGAACATGGTAATTGTATTATACGTAAAAATACTGCAGGGTTTTTGTTTATTTGACTAAGGTCAGCAATGGAATCTCCATTATTTGGAGTTTTCAAAGTGGCTTAGATAAGAATTTGAACAGAGTGATTTGACAATCCAAGTATGTCAGCGCTATGCTAAATGGAAGCTGGTAATTTTGAGGGTCCTTCTTCCCTTTGTTTTGTGCCTCAATGAGGAACTCATCCACAGAGTTTTCACAGATCCTTTCCACTGCCAAGATGGAAATTTACCAAAAATTTTTTGCTGTTTTCTAAAGAGGTAGTGAATAAAATTGTATCTTTTGCAAATCTGTCATCAGTGAATTATTTCTGGTAGAGGACACCAGAAAACTTACCCTGAATCTACTCTTGGTGCTAAATGGGTTTGATTTTTGAGCCCAGGGAATATATTTTCTGCCCTTTCCATAATTTGAACGATCATTTGCCAAGCTATATTACAGTATGCTTCCTGCCTCCACCCACAGCTCTGGATCATCGATACTTTTGCTCCCACATTAGGAATTTCACAGATTATTGAATTGTAGTATTTCAATGTCCTCCCCTGAGATAGTCCAAGTTACACGTAGCTGATGTAAGTAATTTAATTTGTCATTTATTTGGGAATGTACAACTGAAAACTTTTTGGGGGAATATGGTATGGGTATCTATGTTTGTATTACTTTGGAAAGATTTTATTTTAGAAGAACAGAAAATCTGAGAAGGAGGTCCTGTCGTTCAGGTTTGACAACAGAAAATCATTCTGTACCAGTTTTGATTACTGCATTCAGTTGATTTCTCTGTGACTCAAGGACTAGAAGCTTTCTACCACTTCCTTTGGTGGAGAACTTTCCAAATCTAGGAGATTAGAACATTGGAAGTTTTCTTTACATTCAGACAAAAGTGTCTCATTTATTACTCAGGCTACCTTGATTCTTTTCTTTGCACTTCTTAGATGTTTGTTAAACCCTACTAGTCAATGTAATGACCCCACAGATGTGATATTTTAAAATAATAGACATGTCGTTATGATGTTTGATATTTGACACTGCTTCGTATTGGGCCTCTTTAGACATGTACGTGCATGCAGAGTTTGCATTTGTCCCAAGGTGAGCAAAAACGGAAGCAGTGTTTTTAGGATGAATTTTCTCACCTATGATAGCAAGTTGCAAATATCTTATTCTTTTTTTATTTGTAGGGCCAGCTCTGTAAATATGCTTCTGATCATCTCTTATCCTGTGTCATGTTGCAAAGTTGTAGCTTGTTTGCTGTCCTACAGCTGGGGTCTCTTTAGATCTTATGGACTAACACCAGCTGTTGTCTCCCTCCAGGTTATCCAGGCTGTCTTTTTTGGTATTTGCGTGCTGACTGATCTTTCCAGTCTTCTGACTAGAGGAAGTGGGAACCAAGAACAAGAAAGGCAGCTCAAGAAGCTTATCTCGCTCCGGGACTGGATGTTAGCCGTACTGGCCTTTCCTGTCGGGGTTGTGAGTATGATGTACAATGCATTTAACCATAAAAGAAACTTAAAGGGTCTTATTTCAGACTTCTAAGAGAAAAAAAAGGGCTCCCTTCTAAGAGAAAAAAAAAGGGCTCTAGCAGGTGTCTGTATTAGTCTGCTTAGGGCTGCCATTACAAAGCACCACAGACTGGCGGGGGGGCGGGGGGAGAGGGCGGCGCTTAACCAACAGAATTTATTTTCTCACAATTCTAAAGACTAGAAGTCTGAAATCAAGGTGTTCACAGTGTTGACTTTTTTTTTTTTCCTGAGACCTCTCTCCTTGGCTCGTACATGGCCTCCTCTCCCTGTGTCCTCACCTGTGTATCCATGTCCTAATCTCCTCTTCCTATAAGGACATCAGCCAGACCAGAGTAGAGCCCATCAATGACCTCATTTGGTCTTAATTGCCTCTCTAAAGGCCATTCCTCCAAATATAGTCACTTCTGAGGTACTAGGGGTTAGGACTTGAACATATAAATTCTAGGGAGACGCAGTTCAACCCATAACAGCTTCTCTAGCAGCCCAAATTTGAAATGTATGGTCCTTGGGTCTATGACCATTCTAGTGTTTTTGAACTTGAGAGAGGAAGTCAACATTAGCTCATACTGCTTCGTTCACCCAACTGTGCCATTAGCTAATATCATTTAAGTACATGCTGCTTGATGTTTGGGTCTGTTCTGGCTTCATTGATTTTCATTATTTTCAGTTAGGTGCCCTCCACTGCTTGACTTCCTTCACAGGTCTGTTAATTGTCCATTGTCTATACATAAACCATGTTTCTTTAAAAGGCCAGGGCCCCATGAGATTCTATAGATTGTAACCTGTGGAGAGTCATGAAAAGAGGGAGAAAACTCTTACAGATCGCAAATTGTGAAAATAAGGAAGAGTGTGTTACCTAATTCAAATTCAGACCTTTCATTTGACAACAACACAAGGAGATTATTATAATCTGGTCACACTCCTCTGCTCGTTCCCTCATCTTTTTCCTTTGAAAACCTAAATGGGTGCTCAGATTGAAACCATCTCACAAATCTCTCAAATTCTGTTACTTAACCCGACAGAATTAGATGCCTTACCTATTGTTTAGTATTTCCTTCTTTGGACTTGACATAGAAAATTCAAATGCTTTCTATCAGAATAGTCATCTAAGAGAAAATTTCCATTGGCACAAAGTATAAAGATTTGTACTCGGTGCATGAAAGAATTATCTGGAATATCCAAGTCTGTGAATTTTTTTGTTTCTTTTTACTGGATTGTTCCCTTGGAATTTCTCTAGGTATGTCATTACCTCTGGAAGTCTTCCTTGGCTAAGAGGAACACAGTAACACAATACAAAAGTAAATAGGAATACAGTATTAACATTTTCTCTTAGCTCTGCCTCTCTCCCTCCGTTGTGTGGTGCCCAACTGTGTTTCTGGGGCTTAAATTGTGCCTCTTGCCACTCTCATCAAAGGCACATTGCATATGCCCTTTAGACATTTTTGACATTACTTTGGCCAGAAACTTTTTTCACCTGCTTAGGACTTGAGATGTTTCTCAGCTTTCAGTGTCCTTCCTGAAGTTAGTCGCATATGCTTCATGGTTTGTGACAAGAATGGGAGACTTTGTGCTTGCTTATTTGTTTGGTTACATTTGCTGTGTTCCTCTGTTTTCACTAACTTTGTGGTTTTCTCTGTGTTTTGAAAAAGGGAAGAGAAGTAATAATACCTTAAATTTCATACCTCCTTTTAAACTGAAAAGTCATATCACATTCCGTTGCATTTGTATACACCTTCCCAGGTGGGAAGCTTCACAGAAGAATAATGAATCAGGTGAACAGCTTCACTTATTTTTTTAACTCTTATTTTTTGCTGATATTTTATAGTCCATTTTTTACATTTTTTATAATCTTCCCTGTTAATATATGAGTCACTTTCCTTTTTAGAGCCACTAGCCTTTTCTCTTAACTGAACTTTTGAAGTCCCTCTGTTATATTTCCCTCTGTCTCTCCCTCCCTTTCTCTCTCTCTCTGTGTCTCTCTGGTATTAGGAAGAGTTTTGAGAAATGTTCTCCAGAAATCTCCAGATGTTTCCCACTGTTTCTTACTCTATCATTTGAGTTTTTGCATCCAGTTTCCTGGTTTCTCAAACTAATACACAGAAATGCATCCTGAGGAAAAAAAACAAACCAAAAAACACAAAAAGACAAACCAAACCCTGGTAACTAGCTGTTTCCCAGACTCCACTAATTTTGTAGCAAAGTCATATTTACAAAGGACATGAATTTGTCTCTTTATTTGCATTTTAATGCAAACTGGTTTTTTTTCATTAAAACAAAATTTTATGGTTTTTCACCTTTCTTTCCCCAACTTTGTTTCCCAGCTTTCCTTTCCAGTGTGCCCTTACCTTTGCTGTGGCTTCACAGGTTTTCCCTTGCCCCTTCTGTGTCTCTCCCATACCCCGTTTGCTCAGTAGGGTCTGGAATTTCAGTGTGGTTTTATCACTGAACTTTTCTCCCTTGTTAAAATGTGAACCCTCCCTGGAGCAGCGCCACTAGGAATCACTTGAAAAGGTGTCATTTTTACTCTTTCTGTGGCTTCTGGCCTGGGAGGGAGGTTCCCAGCCCAGTGGGTTCATTTCATTGGAAGGATGGGAACAGCACTAATGCCTGGAACCTGATTGACATACATGTCCTTATACCCGTAGGCATCTATAGTGTGAGAATGCTTATCATGTGTGAAAACGATTAATGATAACATTTGTAATTAAACACCTTTTGCCATATTGACTGACACAGAATCCTAAAGGGCAAAGCACCCAAGCACTCACCTGTGCCTGGAGAGCCTTGGGCATGGCTCGAGCTTCTAGGCAGCAAGGTGCTCAGCCTCAGCTTAGAATCTGCATGTGGTCCCCCGAGGCCTCCAGGCTCTGGCTGCCAGGTGATTGCCAGCCTCACAGAATTCCACTCCCTCGTGGCTCCTTCGGACCCCCACCTTTTGTTTGTCAGCCAGAAGTTTGCAGAGAAAGTAAAGTTATTTTTGCTTCCCGGTGCAGGGCAGAAAGGCAAGGGGCATGATAAGGAGGCAGAGTGGCACCCTCTACTCCGATTTTCCTTAAGAGACCTCTTAGCCCCAAGCTTTTCCTGTTGCTCCCATTATCTCTCTTTCCTTCTCTCTCTCTCTCACCTCAACTGCAACTGTGGCAGCAAGAAAGACATGGGTAGGTTATCTAGGATTCGTATTGTCTCCACTAATGCTTCCTCCAATAACGAGGTTAATTGAGAGCTGACAGTAATTGCTTGATGTGGGCATGAAGCAATAAATACGATTTTTGTGACCCATGGACCTAATGCATCTACTTCATGGACTCTTTCTCTCGGATATATAAAAATAATGAAGCATTCCAATCAAAGATAGTTGGCGTAAAGTTTTGTTTGAGCATAACCTTGAAGAAATGAGGCAGTTGCTTGAGTGAGCCTAGCCTGTATCATCCTGATTTGTGCAGATTCCCATAAATGCAAAGCTGGCCTTGATTAGTAACGCTAATGGCCGGAAACCACCACCACTCCCAAAGCCTTGCAACTCATTTTGCAGGGATAACCCATGGGAGGCTCTTCTTACCATGTGCAGTTTATTTCTGAACCCTGTCACCCTTTTAAAGAAGCATTACAAATAACTCTATGACATTATGTGGTCTGGAAGCACTGAAGTTTATTAGGAGCAATCAAACCAAGAATGTCTTTTGTCTCCTGTGAGTTTGTTGACTTTCGTGCTGGCAGATACTCTTCTAGTTAAGAGGATAGGCTAAGGCTTTCAACCAACCAACCACAAACAAACAAACATACAAACAAGCAAACAAAAAGATAAAGAGGAAGAGGAGCAAGAAAATGAGTATGATGGGTATGAAATGGTTTCTCTCAAAAATTCTAAGTGTGTCTCCAACTGCTATCCAAAGCAGCCCATTTAATGGCAAAGAACCATCATACATTTCCCATTCATTCAGGTGCGTGCATCCCATTTATTTGCAGCTTCTTAGCTTCTATGGGGCATGGAATCAAATCTCACCACCTCCCCAGTACCTCTTTGTCCCTTCTGTCACTTGACAGAAGGTAGGCTGTCACTAAACTGACCTTGACTGATTGATGGTAAAGATGAGGATGTCCCTGTCTGTATAGAGGGGGCGTGGGTCCAAGCAGGACCTAGAAATTTGGGTTGTTCTAACCAGGGATGGGCATCCAGGGTATCCCCAAGCAAACCAGCATGTGCCAAGATACGCTCTTCTAGAATTTGGGCTTTTTACCTGAGTTTAGCCTCAGTTACTTGTTCAGTAACCATTTCTGGTGTTATAAGTATATTCTTGTAAAGACTTGGTGAAGATTTTATATGTACCAACCTAGTCTAGACTCCTTTAAAACTTGTTTTTGCTTGTGATGGGGACTGTGTGGTACCTGCTCCCTTAGGAAATATGGAAAACATAATTTGAAATCTCAAATGCAAACGTAAAGAAAAAGTATCTAGCAGTTATTTTCAAAAAGTGAGTCTTTATTTATTGACATACTAGCTAACTCTGAGCCATTCTTCAGAAAAATTTTGTGAAGCATACAAATTTAGATCATCATATCCCTACAATTTAAAAAAACAGGGGCGCCTGGGTGGCTCAGTCGATTGAGCATCCGACTTCGGCTCAGGTCATGACCTCACGGTCCGTGAGTTCGAGCCCCGCATCGGGCTCTGTGCTGACAGCTCAGAGCCTGGAGCCTGCTTCGGATTCTGTGTCTCCCTCTCTCTCTGCCCCTTCCCTGCTCATGCTCTGTCTCTCTCTGTCTCAGAAATAAAATAAAACATTAAAAAAAAAATTAAAAAACAAAACAAAACATTATTTGCCTTTCTGATTTTCAAGTAAGAGATTGGCTTACATGGAAAGCAAACAATTAATATTAATTACTAATATTAATATCTGTTAATGTAACATATAAAGGAAGGGAATTTGATTCTATTTGAGACTGTATGAAGCCAATGCCTTTTCTTCTGTTTTGATATTAAGGGAAAAAATTTTTAAAGTGCATTATTTACTTTATTCTACAAACTCTGGATTTAATATAAAAATACACTTAATATCCGCTGATCCTCTCTTTATTAAATTTTCACACAGGTACCTAAAACCAAACTCTTTCCTGTTTTGTTTTGTTTTTTTTTTTCAAGATTTCATTGATGTTTTAAGTTTCTTCAAATGCCCTTTTCCTTTCTCCTCACCTTTGAAGTTAAAAATATAATATTTGCTAGATCATATTTTATGGTAAAACCCAGTTCATTTGGAGTTGAGGAAATCACGTGCCTTCTGCCTGCACTGAAATGAGTGTGAGTTGGGTTTCCAAAGAGGGAAGATTCACAGATGAGGATTCATTCAAGATCAATAAGCAAGATTAAGTTTTCCCTCCCCTACCAGGAGAAATACTCAGGAGACTATAATCACCTAACCTAGGTGAGTGGTCTTACCTCATGTTTTGGATTGCCTTCTCCAAAGACCAAAGACATAATGTGATTAGACAGATGTATGAGAGGGAACCAGGTTGCTTCTCAACCATCTTAGCTATATTTTTTCTCCTCAGTGGAAACCAAAGATTTTTCTGCCTAAGCGACCTATTTGATTTGTACGCATTCATGCCAATTCACAGCAGCCAGCTTTCTCAATGCTTGCAAGATAAATTTCTTCCACACAAAAAATAATCACTCTTTAACAATATTTTCTATAGGTGCCCACTTTTAATCACACTACAGTGGAAACCACACATTTATATCCAGAACATTCAAAGGATAGCAGTTCTAGTCAAGTCAATAATGATTTGTGGGTAATGGAGCTTACTAGGTAAGCAGATAGTGCTAAGAGCCAAGATAGCAGTAAGGATGGATCTTGTCCTTCAAGAGTCTCACAGCCTAGAGAAGGTGACTTTACAAGCTATATCAACAAGTAAATTAAAAGAAGGCATGGTGTGTATAAGAGTGCATGGGTCTAAGGTGCAGAAGTAGTCCAGAAGAGGAAGGGATTGATTTTAGGGCATGGGAGGTCCTGGAAGTCTTCCCAGAAATGATGGTATCAGAGCTCTGTTTTGAAGAATGACTACAGACTTATTGGATGTATGAGTTAATGATGCTTTCAGCTGCAAGTAACGGAATACCCACGGCTCTCCACCTGGCTTACTCTTTCAATTCATTCAAGTCTCTGTTCAAATGATTACCTCTCAGAAAAGCTTCCATGAATAATCAATATAATTAGCCTTCCATTACTCTCAGTCTCTTTGCCTTGCTTTATAGTCTCCATAATGATTACCACTACCTGGCACGTTATATGTGTATCCTTTCATTTCTGTAGCATATGTCTCCTCTGACTTGGTACATACCTTATGAGGCCAGGGAGGTTGTGTGTTTGATTTACTGCTGTAACCCAACCATCAGGAGTGATGCCTAAATAATTCAGTATTTATTGAGTGAACATCCATCCATCCAGTTGTGGCTTAAGCAATAAAGATATTTAATATCTCACAAAAGTAGAAACCTGTAAGCAGGTAGTTTCGGGATGGCATTGCTCAGTGTTACCATTTGAGACTTAAGCATTTTTTATTGTTCACTTTTTTATCTCCAGAACGTTGGCTTTTTGTCCTTGGACTTGCCACCTACAGTCTCAAGAGGGTTGGCAAAGCCTCAAACATCACCTCCTTCGGAGCCATGTTCAAGGCAGGATGTGGAAGAAGCTCTTGAGGGAGCTCTCTGCATATGTTTGTCTCTTCATCAGACTAATGAATATTTCCTATAGGCCCCATCAGCAGACCTCCCCATAGGTTTTGTTGGTTAGAACAGTCACATGGGTGGAACCAGTGGCATGGGAGGCTGGGAAAGCAGGTAGAAGAAGGGAATTCACTTACCATGAGGGCTTAAACTAATTCAGATTGATCTTTATAGGTCGGGCACATTGCTGCCCAAACAAAACCAGGAGTTTCAAGAAATATGATAAGTAACAAATATTGAGAATGACTATGAAATGTAAACTAAGTAAAAACCAACAGGATTTTAAGTAATTTGTTGTTCATCTATGTATGTTTTTATGAAAAATAGATACAGTCAAACTGATGAGACTAATCATGGACATTTTCTGTCTTAGTCAAGAAAAGCATTTTTTCCCCATTCATTCTCTGCCAGCACCATTTTTTGTACATTCTCATTAGTATTATTATAAACGACTATCAAAATCTGATATTTGAAGAAGTTGTTCTCAAAGAAAGTCCCATATGTAACACAATTGACTAAATCGTTTCTGTTCAGTTTCTGAAAGTCCATAGATATGTACGAGGTGGCCCTACATCAGACCAGCAACCCATATATGCAGAAAACCAGGTTCAATGAGTAAAATCTTCCTTTAATAGTCCCATAGAAATTGTAGAGAATGATCATGCACTGGGTGTCATTTCACCAAGTTCCCACTCTTTCTGGGCCAAAGGGCCACAAAAGTATCTCAGGAAATGAAAATACCTTTTTTCCATATGTATATCCATAAGTAAAAAATATATTGGAAGTATATGATTGAGAAAAGGTAGAATTGATCTCTGGTAACATTAATAATGTGATGCGTATAAAATAGGCATACAATTCCTATTCTCAAAAATAAGACCCCCCCGCAAATCAGACTCTTTGTAGGCCCTTGTTTCGAGAACCAGGAACAAGTTTCAATATTAGATGCTGATTTAAAAAGAAAAGGAGAAAGGGACACCATTCATTTTTCTTCTTCCTTCTCTACATATCATTCTTCCTCCTGATCTCTTTCTGTCTTACCTTTCTCCCTCATCCCTCTACCCCAAACCCATCTCCCTCTTTGTAGAAAAAGAAACAATGATTTGCTGTGTGGGTGTTCTGAAATTACTACAGTCCCTGTGGGCGTTTTGAGGTAACTCTTACCTGTTTTAGCTGGATCAAAATGTGCTGTGTCACATCAGCCGACATCAGAAGGAACATTTCCCCCCAAGGAAGGAGCTAGTGGACTTTCCACCCACGCAAGGTTTATTAACTTTTAGTTGTGCCTGTGCGATGACCATGCTAATGATTCGCTTATCTTACCGCAAGTAGCCAGTCCTGGATAGGACTTTCATTCATCATGCCTTTTTCTAGCTCTCTTAGGAACAAGAGGTGAGGCATAATTCTGACTTCGGGGCATGTGTCGGGGGACAGGTGGGAAGGTGGGAAGACGAGGAGCTGGGGGTCAATGAGGGGAGAGCTTGCGCGGAGCCATAGCTCACAGGTAGCCCTGTGGCCCCACTCACTGTCTCCCACACTCCTCCGAAGAGCAATTCCCAAGCAGTTTCCCTCTTCAGAATGTCCCTTATTCTGTAGGTTACGTCTGTGCTCCATTCACACAAAGGAACACACACACACACACTGGGTGTTGGGCTGCACTGCCAGTTTGGTGGATGGGAGGAACATGAAGGGAGCGTGTCCCAGAAGGAACAAGAAGGAGTTCTTCCTTCCCAATCTGCTTTTGTGCACCTCTGGGTGCCCTGCCACTCTGTTCATCATTCACCAGTGGGAGACGGGGGAGGGGTGTAAAATGAGAAGATTCGGAAAATACGTGGTGGCGTGCCCACGTGGGATGGCATGAACGGAGATGAGCTTGCTGTGCCCATTTGTTTGGATCACCTCGCCACTTAATCTGAAGGAGGACCCGTCCCCTCTCTTCACCTTAAAAATCTACACTGGGGGGTGGGGTGGGGCGCCTGGGTGGCTCAGTCGGTTGAGCGTCCGACTTCGGCTCAGGTCACGATCTCGCAGTTTGTGGGTTGGAGCCCCACGTCGGGCTCTGTGCTGACAGCTCAGAGCCTGGAGCCTGCCTCGGATTCTGTGTCTCCCTCTCTCTCTGCCCCTCCCCTGCTCGCGCTCTGTCTCTTTCTCTCTGAAAAATAAATTTAAAAAAATAAAAAATTTAAAAAATACAAAAGAATGACCTAGTTCACACAAGCACAAATAACTAAACAGGAAGAAGCCTCAGCACTCCCATGCCCAGAAAATAATACAAGCACGCACATGCCGTGGGGATGCTGTCAAAATTAGCATGGAGTGAACAAAGAAAAACAGCCCCTAGATTCATTAATATAGTAACATTTTTGTCTGAATATTCAGAAATGCTACCTGTACCTCCTTCCTGCTGTGATTACCTTAGAGTTTTAAAGAAGACACATACCCAGAGGCGTTTGCTATTGCCTTTCTTTTTTGTTTCCAGCCTGTGAAAGAGCAGTTCCATTTGCACCTACTGACACTTCTCATCATCTCCCTTCCCATAGAGGCAAAACCCACAAACAACTCAAGAGGCTGGAAGAAATCTCATAATGAGCACCAACTTATGCTGCATGCTACTGGGGGACAGACTCAGTGCTAAGGGCTTTACTTTAATTGTGTATTGAATCCTCATAGCCCCCAAAGGTAGAAATTACCATCATTCCTACTTCACAGAAGATGCTTGTATTTTACAGTTTTACAGATGGGGTTTCCCGCTTTACAGTTGCTTGCCTGAGGTCCACGGTTAGTCAGTGGTGCAACCAGGACTTCAATCCCAACACTGACAAATGGGGTGCTTGCTCTTAGCAAGTGCTCTAAACTTTTTGACAAGCCAGACCTAACTTTGCTTTTCATCATTTGCCTAATAGGTATTTTTAGCTATGTACATAAGCTCTGAGCTGACCACAATTTCTAATTTAGGAGAATGCATCAGAATAAGAAAGGGAGTTATGCAGAATCTGGATCAAAAGCCACTGTTTATCATTTTCCTTGAGGCTATTGAACAAAAGCTGTTCATTTGTGCGTATTATTGTTCCCGTTTCATGTATTATTTCACACCATGGATCAATGGTTTTATATAGTTTTACAGGCCAGTTTGCAAAGTACAGATTTGGGCCCAAACAAGAACATCTTTCCTGCCTTGTCTTCTTGTTTCAGCCGCTGAGTACAGATTTAAGCTACCACACTTATCCAATGTGCTTGTTTTTAATATGTGAAAGTCAGGTTTTATCGACATAATTAGCTATGTTTTTAGAAATGGTTACCAAATGTATCCAGTGTCATCTGTAAATCATCTCTGGGCTTCCAAGAAAGCACAGTTCGTAGCTACACAATATTTTTGGCAAGAAATGATCCAGCACATTCTGTATGGGTATCCTAACAAATGAACTGTGCCTACCCAGCAAATATTCTACTAAGAATTCCTGAAAGCCGTTTTGTTCTGCTTTATCAAGAGAGGGTTTTCAGTCAAATCTGCTTTTCTTTTTAAATTTATAATTTATACCTCTACCCGCTTTCAACAAGGATTTGAGGTGGTCTAAGTCAAATCAGTTCATCAATGTGATCCAGTCTCCTGGGCCTCAGCATCGATCAGCCGAGGCCGCCTGTTAATAATCTTGCCTTCTTGGATAAGTGTCTTCTCTATTTTGTTGCAGGATACACAGAATAACTTTTTTGTACATTTTATCTTGCAAAGCCAGGCAAGCTAGGAAAATAGGGAGAAATCTTCAAAAGGCTTTCTGGAAAATTTATTGAGTGCCATGCACCAGTCACTATGTTAAATGCTCTCACACAATTTTACTTACTCTCAAAGGGGATCTTACAAAAACAAGAGGCAGTAGGAAGCTTACTCATCCCTGAGGCTGTGATACCAGCACAGAACGGGCTCCCTGAGGGCAGGCAAAATGTTGCCACACCCTCCGGCCGTAGGTTCTTGCTTTGTTCAGCCCTACCGGCCATAATGGACCTGGTCAGTAATGTTTGATGAATGCTTTGTGCTTGAAGAGTCTCCAGCAAAAACCGGTAATGAGGAAGGAGAAAGAAAGAAAGCACTAGGGAAAAAGAATCATCCACAGGAAGTAGATTTTCTTCAGTTCTCCTGGCTACTTTTGCAGGTCAGCATCAGAACACATGTTTCTCCCCTATTTGACACCTTCTTGAAGGGCTGATCATCAAAGTAATTAGTTTACTGTAACCTCCTGGCTCTTAATTGACAAGAAGTGGTCCTCAACCAAAAAAATAAAAGTAAAAATCCATAATTGATCAGCAATTCTAGAGGGGCTTAAGCAGACGACAAAAAAATCAGGTGGATGAAATGCCAGAACAATGTGCTGTTGGTCCTGATGTGCTGTTGGTCAGACCAAGGGCTGACACTCAGGCTGCATATATGCCTCTTGGAGCCATTTTGGTTCCAAAGATGAATTTTTGTTTGTTGACTCCTTGCACTTTATTTACACAGCATAAATCATCATAGAATAGTGTAAAGGGCAAAAATAAAAGTCCACACAGATTTTCACAATGAACATTTATTACTTTCATAATAAGAAAATCTCACATGTATTCTCATTTGCAAATGTATTATCATTTACAGATGTTTATGCTCCATATTTAAAACTTAAATTGTTCATAGAGGAAGAGATAAGATTGATACCTAGTTCATCTGATGCTAAAATGCAAATGCAGCAACCTTTCTAAAAGTTCTTTCCGCATTGCAAACTGCACAGAAATGTCACGTATTTTCCTACTTGGTTTGTGCGTACAATCTAAACTAAACAAAACACAGGAAACCTTAGCCACTTTCCTATCTCCATAGCAATTCAGAGAGAGGGAAGCGGCCATTTGTGGGTGTCCCAGTATGCTGGGACTGTACTCAAAGGTCACTGTAGCCCAGGACCAAAGACCCAGACACACAATTTTGTCAGTCTATTTAAGGTAATCCTTCTCTCAGAAAATGAATTCATGCTAACTAATTGATTGCAGACTAAAGTTTAGCTCAGAAAGATAATCGAGTAATTTATAATTACCAAGAAAAATTGTCAGACTAGAATCTGCATAAATTCTCTCCAAACCAGAACAATTTGCAGAAGACAAAGGGTAGCCAGATTTCTAGGTGAACTCAAATTCAAAGCAAGACACAGTAATTGGATGATATTAGTTGCAGCTGGTCAAGTTACTATAGTCTGATGTGTCCTTTTGCACCAGAGGGACTGACTTGCTGGGTAGACTGGAATGCTATCCTGGGTGGCCAGAGTTGTGCCTGTCCTCCACACAAAGCTGGAGACCCATTCTTGCTCTTTTATATCCATCAACCGAACCCACTATGATGATCACTTTACCCTTGTTCACATATGCTTCTTGGGCAGCCTGTAATTCATTTAATCAGGCTTCAAATTCCACTGTTATAATAGTATTCTGGTCAGGCCATTGTGATACTATACCCAAGGCGCTGAGTATAAGCCGTCGTTGATCCATAGCCACCTAACACAGGATGCTTCTACAAAAGGATGTTCTAATTACTTAATTAACTTCTATTAAATTAGATTTTTCTTAATTTTATTCTCAGGTGGTAACTTTAAGTTGTAGCTGGATGTCTCTCCTGTGTACTTATAGCTGCCTTGTGGATATTCATTTTAATGTAATCGCATCTAATAACAGACTACAGTTCCCTTTTATTAAAAAAGCAAGAGAGATACAGAGAGCAAGAGTTTGATTATTCAATGATTTTATGATGACAAGAGGTCTAAATAGTTCTTTGAAAGAGAAATTGCTATCAATGCTAATTGATTAGCAGTGTTTCTCTAACATAATAAAAATAGTCTTGTGCGAGGTTTATGGATATGTTTAGCTATATCGTTTGATGTCACTTGACAAAGGGAAAGGCCTCCTGCTCAATTTATTTGGAATGAAATTCAATTTAAAATGGATAGATTTAGGGGCGCCTGGGTGGCTCAGTCACTTAAGTGCCCGACTCTTGATTTCAGCTCAGCTCATGATCTCACAGCTCATGAGTTCAAACCCCACATCAGGCTCTGCGCTGACAGCATGGAGCCTACTTGGGATTCTCTTTCTCTCTGTGTCCCTCCTCTGCTCTCTCTCTCTCAACATAAATAAATCAACTTAAAAAAAGAATTTTAAAATGGATCAATTTAAAACTTTGAATCGATAAAAGGAAGGTTAGTTATGAGAATGCAAAAATGACCCACCTTGTGCGGTGATCTCACCTGTGTGAGGTATAAGGTGATCAGATGTCGTCAAAAGAGCATGAGCCTTGGAGACAGACCTGGATTTTAATTCTGGATCCACCACTTTCTAATGCAGATTTTGTAGGTTCCCAAAATCTTGGTTGTCTAACATGAAGAGTGGGCTCAACAACACCTAACTCACTTGGGTTATTGTGAAGGACAATGAAAGACACAGAGTATCTAGAACAGTGTCTAGCAGGATGACACATAAACAGCATCAGTTTCCTTGCATTTGCCCTAAAAATGGCCTCATATCGCAGAGAATGTCCTGTGAGATGAGAGCATCTTTTAACAAAGTAGTATGCTGCCCCATCGCAAACACTCATTCGAAAGGTTAGAGGCTACAAGTTCTTGAAATTCCAAGAGTATGTTTGGAGGTGCCATCCAAGATCCCAGAAGGAGCTCTTATGGTTCATGAAGGCAGCAGAAGGTAGAGGGAAAGAGTCAAATATTGGTAAAAGGCTTCAGGGGAAAATAATGTACTGCTGGTGGGGTTTATGTCATAAGTTAGAAATGAGTCCGCTCACCCACAGTTTCCAACACAGTTCACCTGGAAATTGTGTAGGTGGTGGATACACATTTTCTGGTGAGAATCAGTAACTAGAGAATCAGTAACTACTGAACCAGAGGGTTGAAATTTGCACAAAAGAGGAAAAAATTGATCTCTTATAAGATCTTCCATGTCCTTAAAATTTTCACCAGATAAAGTTATCTGTGTTATTATTAATGAATATTCAGTTTGTTTCCAATTTTTTAGCAGTTCTGGGCAATACTGCCCTGAACATTCTTGTACATTCTCCTGTTCCACATGTGTAAGAGATTCTCCAGGAAAAAAAAAAAAAACAAAACCAAACTTCCTAAACGGGATGCTGCGATGAAATACAGGTGTGCCAAGATGCACTGATCCCCTCCACCCAGGAGAATCTGAGCATGGTCTGGGGTGCCATACTCCCTAACAAGGAGTATCCTTATTACTATTTGCTGAGAATTCTTATCAAGAATGATTGCCACATTTTATCAGGTTTTTCCCCCTGCACCTGTAAAGGTGCTTCACTGATCCTTTCTTGTATGTTTGTTTTCTATTGCATTAATCATCTGGCTATTCTTTGCTGCCTTCTGAAGATGTATACCTCACTCATTAATTTTTATGCATTTTTCTTTTCTCCTATAAGTATAGAAGCCTCCAAATTTCCCTCAGTTAACATGTTAACTACATCCCACAAGAATTGTATCTGCCATTTTTATTACTGTTTGTCTATAATATTTGCTACAGTCCATTCTGATTTTGTGTTCTATCCCTAAGTTTTTAAAGTATGTTTTCATATTTCCAAATATATACGCATTTTTATGTTTCTATTATTGATTTCAGACTCAAATGCATTTTGACCAGAAGCTATGATCAGTAAGATGCCAATACTCTGAAATTTTTTGAACTTGCTTTTTGGTTTAAATGGTGGCATATTTTGATATTCCTAATGAACTTAAAAAGAACACACGTTTCGGATCGCTACATCTTCCCGAAAGCCCATATCAGTCCACAAACCTACATGATTGCCATCTTAAGGTTCTGATGGCTATCTTATGGTTATGAATTTTCAGGGTAATTTTTCTTTCTCTTTCTTCTCAATACAGAGCTAAGATTCTAGCAGGCATGTTTTCTTTTCTTTTTTTTTTTTTTAATGTTTATTTCTGAGGTAGAGAGAAACAGAGCATGAGTGTGGGAGGGGCAGAGAGAGAGGGAGACACAGAATCCGAAGCAGGCTCCAGACTCTGAGCTGTCAGCACAGAGCCTGACGCGGGGCTCAAACTCACAGACTGTGAGATCTTGACCTAAGCTGAAGTCGGTCACTCAACCAACTGAGCTACCCAGGCGCCCCAAGGCATGTTTTCTTATTACCCTGTTCTCTGCTGAGTTGAGGGTCACCCTTTCACTGAAGGAGTAACCCTCTGGGGTACCAGCTTTAGGCAGAGGAGTGGGTCCCCCACCTTGGGCAGTCTTTATCTCCTATCTCCTGAATTCCACAGGGCATCAAGAGATAAGCTCAGGGTCACTGTGGTTTGACAGATACTTCTGGAGGATAGCTGGCCTCTGTGCTTGCTGATCTCTTGGGATTCTCACTCACTTTATTTTGACATCTACAGTTTCATTACTTTTTGTGACATAGTGGTTTATTTTGAAAGGTGCTTCATGCTTCCTGGGTATGTTATGAAACAACAAAATCAAGGTTATATAGTATGATATGTATATTTAAGAAAGGGAGACACACATACACAAATGAACATATGGGAATTTATATGTGTGGATGTATACCTGTTGTCTGGTATTTGCAGAAAGAAACGTTGAAAGGATGAAAGAGAAACAATACCTTGTCACCTGAATATGTTATGAAGCTTTTTTTTTTTTTTTTGATGGTGGCAGTTTTCATTGGGAGAGTAAGTTCAGAGCATTTATTCCACCAGCTGGATATATAAGTAAGTTCTGATTCCCTTTTCACACATGTCTTATCTAGAGAATGGGCTCACCTGTGGCTCCTACTGAATCTCCTTTATATCAGTGTCTCAATAATAGAAGTTATCTCACCTTGAAGTTTCTTCTCAAGAAGTGGTTGTGCCAGATATCTCAGGGTTAACCGCTACCATTGTGGAGATAAAGAACATCAACTGTTTCCATGTGTTTATTAGCTCTAGCTCCATTACTATGCATTTTACTGGAGTACTTGATTGTCTTTTTCATCCCATCTGTGCAGTTGGCTATAATCTTTGGAGTTGCCCATCTGAGTCTCAACTATTCCTGATTCGTGCTTATCATATCAGTTGGACCTTAGTAGTTCTTTTCCCCTATTTCATCCATTGATGGGTGACCAGAAAGTAGAATAGACAGTTTCCCCCTTAGGGGCTCATCTTCCCTACACCCTCCCCCCTCACAGTGCATACCACCTTCCTAACCAGGCCCCCCTGCCAGGACACTCTCAATGCAGTATGAAAAACATTTTCAAAAGAAGGCTGCTACCACCGGAAGCCATCCCCGGGCAATTTGGGTTCACTTAATGGGAAACAGAAGTGAACGAAAAAGTGATCATTTCCATTTCCATGTTTCAGTCATTGTTGAAACAGATCAAACAGAGATGCCTGAGAACTGAAAAGAGACAGAACCAGAAGAATGTGGCCTGATTGGTGTGGTTTCAGCCTGGAGGCACAGGGATGACACAGGGCATGACCCTGGGCGAAAGAGTCTGAGGATGTCAGGTCAGAGGCACCCCGCCCCATAAGCTGGTATGCTGGGGGAAGACTCACATCCCAAAGATGACATGAGAGTAATTAGACGGGAGCTTATTAAGTAAGCTTTGAGGAAGGAAGAAGGGTGCATGGCTCCAAGGTGCAAGACAAGACCTGAATATCAGTTAGGACCAGCAAATAGTCTACTTCTCTATCCTGTGAATATGAATTTGCCAGAGGGAAGACGTACTTGGCCAAATAATTGTTGTTGAGATGCTTGAGATTCCACTAATGCATTTATTACTAGCGAAGACAAGAATGCTTCTCCTGATTTGTTCTGCATCCCATGCTACTGTCCTATGGGTTTGTATGTCATGGCTGATCCAGAAGAGCAGCTTGGAGATTTTTCTCCACATGTCACCATCTTTCTTTTTCTTTTGATTTTTCTAGAATGATTAACCAAAGATTTTACTCGACCAAACATTCATTGAATTCCTGCTGTATGCAGGCCTTGCTAGTGGACTTAGAAATGAAATTGTCTTTGACATTTAATCATTCATTCATTCAACTATTAATTCCTTCAAAGGAGTATGCTATTATGTGTAATAAGTATTAAGAAAGGTTAAAAGCATTGTCTCTGGGGTCTTCATTGTCTGGCCTTACATTCTGGCTTGGCCACTTTTTGACCCTGGAAAAGTTACTAAAATTCTCTGAAGCTAATTTCTTCATCCATAAAACCATAAAAATAACAGTAGCTGCCTCAGGGTAGTTGTAACTCTTAAATAATATTTTGCTTGTGAAGCCCCTGACCTATACATAGTACAAACTAAAAAAGTATAAGCCAGAATATATAATATTCTCAAAATGTTAAAATATACTGACAGAGAACAGATCCATAGGTGGCTGGGGTCAAGGTTGGGGAAGGGTGTGACTCTTAAGGGGGTAGCATTAGGGACTTTGTGGTAATGGAACTCTTCCGAATCCTGATTGCGGTAGAGGTTCCAGAAATGTGTCCATGTGGTAAAATTGCATGGTACAACACACCCCTCAAAAAATGAGTGGCTGGAAAAACTGGTGAAATCTGAATAGGTCTGTAGGTCTATAGTTTTGTTAATAGTACTGTGCCAATGTCAGTTTTCTGGTTTGAAAATGTACCATACTTGTGTAAGATGTTATCCTTGGGGAAAGCTGGGTGAAGGATACACAGGAACTCTCTGTATTATTTTTCAACTTCTTGCGAGTCTTTGATTATTTCAAAATAAAGAGCCAGGAAATAAACATAGAACGCGCCAAGGGAGATGTGAGGATGCAACAGAGAGGAAATCAACTGGTCCTTGCTCTCTCATCAAGTTCACATCCCACTGGGAAGAGAAACCAGTAATTACACAGTCACTTATTTCATCACGATTATGCCTAGCTTTATGAAGGAAAAACATAACGGGCTATGAGAGCACATGCAAGAAAAAGGGACAACTCAGGGGAGGCTTCTTGGAGCTTATGCTATTTCTGATCCCTTCTACATGGTAAGGATGAGCGGGGAGGGGTGGTGGGAGGCATTCCAGGCAGACAGGGCAGCGAATGAGGGGCCTGGAGAGTAGACGGAGCCTTCAGCAGCTTAGAGGGGCCAGCAAGCGAAAGGACACATAGGAGATAGTTAAATGGGCTCATGTTATAAGCAGAGGCCTGAAGTGGGTCAGGGAAAAAAGTAATTACTTTTGACGAGAAATTGTAGGGTTTTTTTTTAGGTGGTGGGGACAGCTGCACAACTGATATCTAACATTTGATAGAGCTTGGATTTTGGAAAAAAATGTAGTGCATTTCAAGCTGCTATTACAAAAAGCAGAAAGGAATGGATACTTGGAAGTATGTGGTAAGTTTGGGAAACTATACATATTCTGTTGACTGGGTTCCTGGAAGAAGCTGGAAGGGAACTGGAAAGAGAATTTGGGACCAGATCACAAAGGGAGTTTTTATTTTATTCTGCAAGCAAGGGGGAGCCATTGGAAGTTTTAAACTGAGAAGTTCTTAAATGTTTTTAGTAAGATAACTCTGAGGCCAAGATAAAGCATGGATAGAATTTGAAAGAAACTGATGCCAGTGGCTCTAGCCAAGGGGCTACGGCAATAGTCCAGGACAGGGACAGCGTGGCCTGGAACCGGGGTAAAGGCAGTAGGCACTGGGAGCAGGGAATGACAGAGGAGCCTTTGTGAAAGTCAGCTCAAAAGGCAATGGTGACCTCGGATCCAGGAGCTTCACTTCTAGTAACTTATTCCTCTGAGGTTCTCATGATTTGGGTGCATGAAAACACACACATCACAAAGCATTGCAGCATTATTGGAAATTGTGCTATTTGTAATGAATATACATATGCCTTAGTGAGTGCTTGAGTAATTATAGTGCATAATCATACAGTGTGGCACTATGAAGTGCTTAAGAAAACTGGGATATCACCTTAAAACTTCCTTAAGTTAAAAAACCGCAGAAGATAGGAGCACGAGGGTGGCTCAGCCAGTTAAGTGTCTGACTCTTGGTTTCAGCTCAGGTCATGGCCTCATGATTTGTGAGCCCCACACTGGGCTCTGTCCTGACAGAACAGGGCCTTCTTGGAATTCTCTCTCTCCCTCTCTCTTTCCTTCCCTCTCTAAATAAACTTAAAAAAAATTTCAGGAGACTAATCAAAGTATGATCTAATTTTCTAAAATAATGAATGGAATGCACTTTACATGCATAGGAAAAGACCTTTTAAGGGATTACGTATCCTTTTGACAATGACTGTCTATACAGGGCGAGATTACAAATAATTTTTACTTTTTATGCATTTCTCTATAGTGATGTATTACGAATGTTTTCATGCTTAAATATGTCTGTCTGTTGTGCTTATCCATGCATGGCATGGTCTTAGATTGGGCTTCCTATGAACAGGCTCAGGGTTGGAGAGCACATGCAGAAGGGGGTTCTTGGGAGAAACACCTGTTCTGAAGTGAGGAAGACAGTAGCGGGTAGAAGGGCAGGATGGTCCACACTGCAGTTGTAACAGGCATCCTGGGATCTTAGAGTTTCCCTGAGTGGAGACAGAGGGGCTGGGAGCTTGTTTCCTTGCATCAGTCAGTCATTGGATTCAGACTTCCCCTGGGGAAGGGGCCTGACTTCGCGCAAGGCGGTTCCCAATGAGGGGGATGCAGCTCAAGAGTGGCCAAAAACCAATATTCCCAACATCTGGGGGCTGGACGCATGGACCCTGAAGAGGGGATCAGGGAGAGGCACTACAGTATCCACCACAGTTACTTGATATGGGCATAAAAGCTGTTCTCTGACTTTGCAGTCGTTGTGAATAACCACACTCAGCTTACATGAATCAAAGATGAAGGACGAAAAATGGTGATCTCGGAGTGGCACAAAATTCAGTGAAATGAAATGTTTTTGACTTTAAAAAAAATCTTAGCAATTCGGACTAGAAAGCAATATATCCAGCCTGATGAAGGCACTTTCTCTAGCCTGCCCTTTCACTGAAGCTCTGACCCCTCAGGGCCCGCTCCACCAATCTGCGTGGGCCCGAGGCCTGGCTCATCCATGCCCGTGGCCACCATGCAGGGAGCTCTCTGATTCTAGTAGGGCCATCTGCCCCCAGGGCAGCCCCAGTTTCTGTGTTTGCTACTGTTCTGGTTTTGTCTCTGTTCTGTTCTTGTCCGTATGGGTCTTTTTCCCCCCCGACTAACTCCCAGTGACTTCCCTTCCTTTCTTGTCTGCTCAGCAATACATTTGAAGGTATATTTGTTGTAATTTATTTAGCACCTAGTGTTTCCCAGTGGGAGGGTTTTTCGGTGTATCTAGTCCACAGCACTGCAGAAAGCTGACCCCCAACCATCTTAACCAAAAGCAGGTTTTCCTTTTGCTGCTTATAATGTGACTTTCAGTTTTATGTGGCTTTATATTTTTATACTTTATTTCTTAAACTCTCCCCTCTTATCTTGTCTGTCTTCTTTATTTAATCTCAAATTTTCATCTTTGACCTCTTTTCTTTAATGGAGAATCATTTGATCATTAATTAATAACTTTTCTGGTTTGTCTTGTTCAGGTGCCTTTTGCCGGGGGAGGTCATAGTCCCCTTCTCTCTCTCTCTCTCGCTCGCTCTCCCTTTTGTGGTATTTATGAATACATTCCATGCTATTTCTTTTCTTATGATTACTCATCCTCAAATGGGTGTGTTCTTTCTGAGCCAGCTCTTTGTGCAAGGACAGAAGTGAGCTAGGGCAGCTTGAATTTCTGCCTACTTTCCACCACCACCTCCTCTGGAGAGTGGCTACGCTCATCTCTCTCTCCTTGACTCGTTTTGATCACAACCATTTTATATGGTGACGGGAAGCTTTGTGTTGGTCAGGTGAGCGTGCGGGCTGGCCACCGCAGATCCTTTCTTGTTTACCTAACATCTCCACATCCTGCTTCTCCAGAGATGATACGCTGGCCTGTTCCCACATTTAGCATCACCACTGCTGACACCTGAAGCCACGCAGGGATTGGAACGTCTCCCTGGTGCTCCCATGCATCTCAGACCTCCTCCTGTTCCCAGCAAGGGTCATTCAGTGTCCCTTAGAGTATGCCGCCTGTAGCGATCTCTCTGTTCTGCTCGCTTGACCAGAGAACCCTTGGATCTTGTTTCTTCCATCAGAGTCTTGTCTCATCCCGGCTCAATTTTCCCAGTTCTTAGCAACCTGTCGAAAAGACTGATATTTGGATGATCAGTGTTTCCTACTGCATTGGCTTCACTTTGTTTCTCATTCTCCTTGTGTTTGGTTGATTTGGGGAACGAGAGCTTTTACTACTTCCATCGTGATCCAGAAGTCCAGAGAAGGATTATTTCAGGGTGATAGAAGATTAATACAGGTGAAGGAGGGGCCAGCAGGTAGAAAGTCTGAGAAGAGATGGGCTGGAAGAATGACCCTGGAAAGAAGGGCTTCTCTTCCACAGAGACAGGAGGACAAAAAAACATGGAGAACATAAAAAAGGAATTTTAGGTCATTAGGAAGCAAATTGAAGGCTTGAAAGGGTACTTTCCCCTATGGGAGATGTGGAGCCTGACAGACATACAGGAAGCAGCAACACATCTTTATTCATTTACTCCGGGAAGTTTCATCCCAAACATGCTATGTGCGAGGCAGTGGGGAAAAGGCTGCGAACAAGACAGACAAGTTCCTGTTTTTTGACACTTCACCTCCTCTTAAAGAGCCAGATAATGAACAAGGGAACAACAACAACAGCTTACTTTCTCTCAGGGTCTGTGATGGAAAATAACTTGCAGTGGAGTCAATGGCAAGGTCTCCCCCAAGGCCTGAAGGGACAGAGAATCCAGCCAGGTGAAAATGGGGTAAGAGAATTCCTGGCATTAAGAGTAGGAAATGCAAAGACCCTGAGGCAGGAAAGAGTTTAATGAGTTTTAGGGATGAATTGCCAGTCGGAGCCTAGGGAGCCAGAGAGAATGTGGTACAAGTGGAGGTCAGAGAGAAAGGCGGGCGTCAAATCACATGGGCACCATGAGAGCTGGGTTTTTTTATTCTCACGTTATTTACTCAGTCGGAAGAGATAATTAAGGACTTAAATGTAGGTCAATATGGATATTTTTATTTACCTTAAATGGATAGGTAAATATAGTTGAAGGCTGTGAAACAAGGCAGTGATGTGTGTTTTAGGAACACTCTAAATGCAGATTCTGGTTTTAAGGTAATATGAGCATGATGTACAGAGTGAAAAATGTAACGGTGCTCGTAGCCTCATAATTACAAGTAGAGGCATCTGGGTCACGGTTCCAGGAATGGATACTGGAGACTAACTGTACCCTGGAACAGAAGTTACTCTAACGTTCCAGAGGGGTCTGTGCTTCACTGAGCATTGCTGCATTTGAGGGTGTGGGCGGAGGGAGGTCAGCCAGGAAAGCACATAAGGACTTGGGATCTCCTAGACCTGGAGGGTGGGAAGACAGGGGCCTTGTCAAAATGAGACAGTCTCTCTCTGTGTGGGGACCATCAGAGACAAAGCCAGCTAGCACCCAGAACACACAGCTTATTCTCGCGCTTTGTGTGTTTGGAAGGAGAAATCGCAACTGGAAATACGTCTACACATTACCTCGCAGCACGTATTCCCAGAGAAAGAAGTGATGGGAAAGCAAATCATAACAAAGCAAATCTGGAGGCAAAGTAATAGAGCCCAAAACAGAATTAAATTTTTTTTTTCCCAATTGGTATTTGGTCAAGTCTGAGTACTAATAGATTAGCTTTTAAAGGAAACACACTTTCATAGGATCCTTTCCTGTTGAAGCTAAAGACTTTAAAGATGTATTCGTGTATTTCCTCCTTCCTTCCTTCAACAGTGGATGTTTGAGATCATGGCCTCTATAGACCAATCTGTAGATAAGTGACTTTTCTCTTTGGCCTCCTTCATGGTAAATTTCTCTGCAACAGCCTTTGTGCTCTAATCGGTTTTACTGAATTCCCAAGAATTTCCCACTGATCAGTAAAGCTTCTTCTTAGAAGTGGACTAAAGCTGATTAACTTCGGCTTCTACTGATACCATATAAGAGACTCCTTATAGAAGGAGGTGAAGTGTGGATCGAGTTTTCTTTCGCATTCATTGCTAATTGTTCCAGGGGTTCAAACGAGGCCTCAACGACCAGCTGTAACACAAGTACTTTGTCTGGGAAGTTTGAAGGACTAGAAAGTGCCTGAGCTCCTTCCACTCTCAGTTCAAGTACAGTATTCTGGTCCTGGCAGCGGGGAAGCAGCAGGTGCACGCGGAGGAATCGCTGGCCACAACAGTGGAACGTTTCAGTAGCACTTGGCCTGTCCCAGAGAACCTATTTTTGTTTCATATTCATGCCCCGGTAGTAGAGTTCAAACTTATTTTGGGTTTGCTGATGGCCATACTGTCAAGAGGATATCAGCGCATGGAGCCAAGAAGCTGCCATCTGTGCCATGTTTCTATCTCAGGAATTATTTAGAAGGCTGATCGCTCAGTTAGCTGGGCCTCCTGACCTTCTAGTGTGACGCTAAGAAAGGTGACGCATACTTTCTTGAAAGTCACTTCACTTGTAATGATCCATGCAGTCCCCTTAATATATGGTAGGGGTTAAAGGACTGATCCGATTGCACTGGTAAGTATTGACCCCACGATGCTTTCCCCGTGGTCGGGACACCATGAATGATCATTTGTGGCGAACAGAAAGTAGCTCTCAGCAGTGGTGTGCTAGTAAGTAATTAACAACGGGCTCTCCAGGGAAAAAAATACGTGATTTGTAGCATTCGCTGATTTCCATGGCGGAATATTGAGGACACTTCATAAATTCAAAACCTTCAATGAGATGGGAAAATTCCACAAAAGGCAAAAATGACTAAAAGTAACTCAAGAGAACACAGAAAGCCTGGAAACTCTATATGTATTAAAGAAATTGAATTCATTATTAAATCTTCTCGTAAGAAAACTTAGAAGTCCAGAAAGCTCCCCTAGAGAAGCATATCAAATAAGTAAGGAAGACAGAATACTAATCTTGCAGAGTCCCTCAGAAAATAGAGGAGGGAGCTTTTCCCGCTTTGTGTTTTGAAGTCACCGTTGTCCTGGCACCAAAATTAGAAAAAGACATTATGAGGGCCACCCAGGTGGCTCAGTTGGTTAAGCATCCGACTCTCAATTTCAGCTCAGGTCACGATCTCACGGTGGTGAGATTGAGCCCCGCATCCGGCTCCATGCTGACAGTGTGGAGCCTGCTTGGGATTCCCTCTCTCCCTCTCTGCCCCTCCCCTTCTCATGCTGTCTCTCTCTCTCTCAAAAATAAATAAGTAAACTTAAAAAAAAAAAGACACTGTGAGAAAATAAACCTAATTACAGATTGATACACTTAATAAAGACAAGAGAAAAATTCTTAACACAATGTCATTAAGTCAAATCCAGCAATATATAAAAATGATAATACCTGATGACCAGGTATTAAAGGTTGGTTTAACATTAAAAATCTATATAATTCATCATATCAACAAAATAAAGGAGAAGAGCTATCTGATCACCTGAGGCTTTACAGCAATATTATCTGAAAAAAATCAGTACTTGCTCATTACATACATAAATGTAGGATGGGAGAGATTTTCCTCAACATGATAAAAGGCATCTAAGAAAAACATGCAGCTAATAGCAAACGCACATGTTGAAAGGCTGAACACTTTCCTAAGATAGGGAAAAAAGCAAGGGTGTTCACTGTTCATCACTTCTAGGTAACATTGCGCTAAAGGTCATAGTGCAGTAAGAAAAGAAAAAGAAGTAAAAGGCATCCAAATTGTAAAGGAAGAAGAAAAGCTATCTTTATTTGCAGATCATGTACATATAAAAATCTAGAATGATTTGTGAAAGAACTACTCAAACTATGTGAATTTAGCAAAGATAGAGGATATGGTGTCAATATACAAAAGTCATTTGTACCTTTTATATACTAGCAACAAAGAATGTAAAAACAAATTTAATAATATCTACAATAACATAAAAGCACATGAAATGTGATAGATCGATTTAGTGATAGATTAGTGATAGATTTTTTAAAAAATATGTACAAGATCCTTTTCACTGAAAACTACAAACTGAGAAACCAAAGATCTAAATAAATGGGGACGTAAATTATGTTCCTGGGACAGAAGACTCAATATTGTTAGGATATCATTTCTCCCCAAATTGAACATATTGATTCAGTATAGTTGTAATCAGAATTCTAGGAGGATATTTTTGTAGAAATTAGCAAGCTGAGATTCTGAAATTTAAATGGAAATGCAAAGGACTGAAAATAGCCAAAACAATTTGGAAAAGAAGAGTGGAAGCATACGCTAAGCAGAATTCTAAGTTGGCCCCAAGATTGCATCGCCTGTGGAGCAAGTATATAATCCCCTCCCCTTGAATGTGGGAGGGCACCTGTGACTGTGATGAAGATGTGCCCTATTGTCAGGTGACATTATATGGAAGAGGTGAAGGGATATCCACATATGGCTCTTTCCAGGATTGAAATAGCTTCATGCTTATATGTGGACTCCAGACCAAATGTAAAACTGGTTCTCACCCTTCAGAAGCAGATATGTCTTAACCACCTCTCAGGTCAGGGGCTATCCCCATTTATTGTGCGGTCAGTCCTCCAGATCAGACCCAGGAAGGAGGCCCACACAGGCCCTGAAGCACACTTTTGTCTTCTGGGGCAGGAAATTCTAGGATCATGGTTTCCCAGGTCTGGAAAAGGAGAGCAGAGGCTCTAGATAGACCAGCCACTTGGCTCTGTGACTACCTCGTTCCATGGTGGGGGGAGGAGGCTCAAGGTGGCTGGAGTAGTGTCCAAAGTATGACATCTCAGGCTTTAATGTGGATATGAATGACCCCAGGGTCTTATTAAAATGCAGAATCAGAATATATTAAGACAGGACCTGGCATTCAATGTATCTAGCAAGCTCTTGGGTAATATGGGGGCTGCTGATCCATGGGACCACATTTTGAGTAGCAATGCTACTTAAGTAGCAATCTTGGGGCTTAGATCTGAGAGCAGGTAACACTAATATTGAGTACATTTGGAGTATACAGTGGAATGAATAAACCAAAGTTGTGAATAATTTAAAAATTACTCATTGTGCTTGGAAAGATCATAATGATAGTTAACATTAATGGCTTGAGTTTTGTTTTTTTCTTTTCCATCTTGTGCATTTATCAACTAAGTGAAAATAGTTGACCCAAAAGCAGGATAAACAACTAGGGACCCCAATCTGGTATTGAAACTATGTGTGTAATCTATGGTTGCCTATTATAATTATCTTTCAATGTGTTTTATGAAGCAAGAAATGTTCATAACATCTTAGGTTTTGAGGGTGAACTTTTTTAAAAGGCTACTATTACCCATGTTGTAACTGACATACTTGGAAAAGAATTTTGGAACCTTTCTGATGACTAGCTTGTGGTATAACCACTGGGAGTTTTACGAAAAGTGGCATTAAAATATTTACTACTTTTATTAATAAAATGTGGGGGTGGAGATGACTTATAAGAAATGAGATAAAAAGCATTTCTTTTTAATATTTATCTGCATTTTATCATACTGTAGCATTTACTTTGAGATGTAACAACTCTGCAGAGACTTTGAGCCCTCCCTCTGGGATTGTTTCCTTTTCCATGCTACATTTATTGACTGTGTACAAAAGCATTTGTGTTTTCTCTAAAATTCTAAGTTGAAGGTTAAGACCTTGGACCATTCATTTCTTTATTTAATCTGAACTTCTCTCACCATTAGTTTGAAGAAAGATAAGAGAATAAATTGAGTAGTCTACTCTCTTTTGATGTCTATGTTGCCGATGGGTCAAAATAAATCTCAGGAACCCAGATGAGCATGTAAATTATTCCAAGAGAATTAGGATTCTTGTGTTCCATACACTTTACTCTCAGTGCAGCCAAAGCCCCTGCTTAGGCTATATAAATTAATACATTTGCAGGAAATGTGACTTTGGGACATTTTATATAGCAGTGATTTTAATGCTGTTAGTGGTGAAATGGAAACTTGAGAATGTGAAGATTAATTTAAACCACATGATGGGTTCAAGGAAAATACACTACAGTTTCTTGAATGTGTGCTGACTCTGTACAGTGGGGAAAGGGATCCAAAAAACCACCAGTGAACTTTTAAACTCTCTTGAGAGGATTCAAACCAACCCAATTAGCCCTAGAAGAGAGCTGTTCCAGATGACAGACACGATTTATCTTTCCCTCGAAAATAGATCCCTTTGCCTGAGAGAACACAATAGGGAGATCAAGGAAGGAAGAAGGACCCCACGCATTACCACTAATGGAATGAAGTTAGATCTCTCTTTCCAGTCATTAGCTGGTTTACTGATTCGCCTTTCACTGTAGACTACAGTTCTGTTGGGTTCTTTGAACAATGGATAACCAACAAATTGTATGTTGTGAATTTGAAATAAAGGATTTCTTTTCCCTTCCAGTTCGTTGTAGCGGTGTTCTGGATCATTTATGCCTATGACAGAGAGATGATTTACCCGAAGTTGCTTGATAATTTTATCCCAGGGTGGCTGAATCACGGAATGGTGAGTGGACTAAAACAAATAATTTCCTTTCATTAAAAAAAAATCTATTAGGGAGCTATTTTCTAATTTAGGCTTTCCATAGAATCTACCTAAATGGCAGTGAAATGATGGGGATTATGAGAGATTATAATTAGAGAAGAATGCTGAATGTAAATAAAAAACAACTTCCATGAAATTGAGTCACTATTAAAACTATGTAGAAGATGAACCCACAGTTTATAAGTTGTTGGTTTTGTTGGATAATACAACTAGCTTATTCCAGGATGAATTTAATTTCTGTGCCATTCAAAGACTTATCCCCTATTGGAGCCTGAGGATCTTTTCCAACCTATACAACTATCGAGGGCCATTGTTCCCCACGTGAGTGGAATTGTGTTGGAAGCAACAATTCTCCTTGGAGAATTTCCCCAGGAGGAGCAGCAAGACTATTATTTTCCCTGGGAGATCTGCCGCAGGCATGGAGGCGGCCTTAGCAGTGGGTGCTGCCATGGCAGGCTGTCCCCACTGGAGCGCGTTTGCCTGGGACTGTTGGGTCTTTTCCTTCTCCTCAGTCTGATTCTTTCTGAAGCTTTAGCCATGGTGTCGTCTTCACATGTTTCAGATCAAATCTTTTGGATGGTTTGCACATCACCTTATAAGATCTGAGGGTATGTTTTCTTCAGAGAAATTTTGTTGTCTTCTCGTTCTGCCTCTGGAATTGAGCGGTTTTGTTATTAACTAAGAAGCCTGCATTTTTTTGGTTACAGCAGTTTTTAGAATATGTCACTGGGTGCTCCTGGTGAAAAGGGCAACCCATCACAGAAATTATAGGGGAAAGAGGAGCTAGAAATCACACGTCATAGGTCCAAAATAACAGTTTCCTTTCTGCCCCCAATTTTGGTATATTTTGAGAAAAGTGGTGTGTACTAACAAACATTGCTGCGGGACTTTGATTAATCCTTTCCTAAGACAACTCATCACAAGTGGCACAACTGGGAAAACTGGCATTTTCTTTGAATCCAATTAGAGCCACGCTATTGAAGGATTAATGTGGCATCTCTGATTCAGTTCCAAACGAATAAGCTGGGTCTTGTCAGCTTCATGTAACCATCTAACGGACTTGATGTGGTTACTCTATGCCTCTCCACCTTTTGACTTTTCTTGAATGTGCAAAGCCTTTCGTAACCCCATGTCTTTGCAATCCTCTGCCCCAAATGCTCTTTCCATTCTTTCCTGGGGAATCCCTTCTCATCCTGCTCGCTTCTATAACATCTCTCAGAAGCCTGTCCTCACCCCCATAGGCCAGATTAGCTCCCCTGTCAGTTACATTTGCAAAGGACCTTCCAGTCTCCGTTAGACATGTCTGTATCCCCCCTCACTAAGTGTTCCTTCCCAGTGTAAAGCCTCCAGCCGCAAGCACTCTGCCCACCCACCTGGCATGCAGTAGGATCAAGACATGTTTGTTGGATTGATGAGCGAATTTAGTATATAGTCGTCCTCCCCCTTATCCAAGAGGGATCTGTTCCAAGATCCCCAGTGGATGCCTGAAACCACAGATAGTACCATACTGTGTTTTCTCCTATACATACATACATACCTATGATAAAGCTTAACTTATAAGTTAGGCACAGTAAGAAATGAACAATGATCACAGAATAGAACATACAACTACACAGTAATATACAGTAATAAAACTGTGAATGCTATTTCTCTCTCTTCATAATATCCTACTGTACTGTACTCACACTTCTTGTGAAGATGTGAGGTGATAAAATGCCTACACGATGAGATGACATGGGGTAAATGAGGCAGGCATTGTGATGTAGCCTCAGGCTACTACTGATCTTCTGGCATCTGTTTCCAGGCTATGGTTTTCCTGGGTAACTGAAACTGTGAATAAGGGTACGGGGGGGGGCTACTGTAGCCAGTTTCCATAATTGTTCGCCAGTCAGTAATAATAGCTGTTATTTTTTTGAGAACCTACCGTGTGCTAGGTATTCTACAGTGGTTATACCATTTAATTTTCATAGTGGTGCTATGAACAAGAAATCGGTATCCCTTTCAGAAATGAAGAAACCAAGGCTCAAAGTTTCTGACACAAGGAGGGCCTTAACTGAGAACCAGTGGTTGCATCCTGTGCTATAGACGCACAGTCCTTAACTATTAGGCCTATTGTCTACACCCCTCAAATGCACAATATTACCTTTAGGCCAGAGAATAAATCACAACCCTTGCAGATCCAAGTGCTAGTTAATGTTTCAAATGAATGGTTCTAAAGTACTGATGCAGTCATTAGAGGTATAACTGAACTCTCATCATTTCCCCTTGAGTCACTTTGATGGGTTGAATTCTCACTCTTGGAGACAAACACTACTTAGAAATTCAAGGAGAACTTGAGTGATATGAATATTTCGGAAACAGAAAAGATAAATGAATCGACATGTCAAATCCTCGAAGATAATAAGAGCTCCATAGAGTCTCTCCTCGTGAGTTTTGTACTTTAGTAGGGATGAATGACCATTTCTCTGGTTTTCTTCATGTTCCAGTTCATGGTCTCAAAATTACTAACAAAGAAGTTGCCTGTATGGGGCTGAGGAATATTTTGCAATATTAATTGACATTACTCTAACTTTGTATAGATGTAACTTTAAGCAGGATACTGATTCCTTCGATTGGCTCTTAAAATATGAACATAAACTGCTGGAATCATGAATAATTTAATTTTTATAAAAATGTGTAAAAAATTTATGAAATACCAAAAACTCAAATAGGCATTTTCAACTTTATTTAAATTTTATGTAAAAGTTTAATAATAATTGTCATGTGTATTTTATTTCAAAATAGATAATTTTAAATATTTTATTTTAAAAGTATGAAAATAATTCAATTAAATTTTTTTACATCCATTTGAATGTTTAAATTTTGATGAAGACATTCAAATTGTGTGTACTTGGATTATAATTACATTGTTTCTAATTAATGCATTACATTAGTAATATCGATAGAGCTTAAATTTTGTGAGTGTCCATTATAACAACGTATTCGGTGAATTTGCTGAAATGAAGGCAAGGAATGAAAATTTTAGAATATTTATATTTATATTATATTAAATAATATAATTTTTGTAATTTGCCACTCATACGTTTGTAATTTATAATTCTATAAGCCTTTATTTTTCTACTCATCCAATCACATAATTTTTATTTTGCTTTATGAAATATATATCTAACAATGTAGAAGGATAGAACATATTTTATTTAATATTTTGCTAGCTTAATTTATAACTTTTAAATATTTATGCAGATGGTGTATGGTCCTTTAGGCTTTTGGTATTGTCTACCTAGAGTTTTATAACTACAAGAATTCCAAGAGACAGTGTACCCTGTTCTTACATGTAGAATCACACTCATTGCTTGAAGAGTGTCAGCATCAGCTCTTAGGATCCAGAGCCCTGAACCGCAAAACTGAAATGCAGTTTGTAAGTCTGTCACGGCACCATTTCAGAAGACGTCACCAAGTCAGCCTTGAATTTATAACACTCAACTGCCCAACACAAAATCAGTTAGAAAACAGACTCACAAGATCTAAAATTCAAAGGACTTTCCTTTTGATTTACACCAAAATACCCAAAAGTTTGACACAATTGGAACTAAAGGAAAGTATCCTGTCTCTTCTTTTCTATTGTCTACTTCTTTTCTCTCAGCAAGCAATCTTAGATTTTTTTTTTTTTGAAGAGAAGAGGAAACGGATAAATAGATGAGTTGCAACAGTAATACAACCTCACTAGTGTAACCACTAGCTTATCTCAGGGCTCCATTAAAATAGCACATGCACACACACAAAATTTTAATTTATTACAATTAAAAATGTAAATCTATAAAATATAACACATTTAGCTGGAGTCACTTCAGTAGCCAAAATCAAAAACTGTTCTATCCTTGCAGCCCTATTTCTTTTTGTATTTCCAGCAATTCGAGCAGCACATGATGCCCACTAGGCATTCACTAAGTATTGGTGATAAAAAGGGTATTTGTGTGTTTGCTTTTGAAACTTGGAAGAATGTCATGCTTACATTTATATCCTCCTACCACCTTTCTTTCCCTCAGTCCACTGATGAGCAGACAAGAGAAAACTAGAGGTGATTTCAGCAAAATGAATCCATTTTAAAAATGTAATTTGAACAGTCATTGACAATTGAGGTTGGGTTCTGTGTGGATACAACCTGTGGGAGCTGAGCTTTGATTTAATTCAATCTAGCAAACATTTATTGAAAACCCACGAGATGCAAAGAAGCCTGCTAGGTAATGTGTGGTTACAGGAGAAAAATATTTACACTTTTAAAGTATAGAAATGGCATGTTTGAGGTGGAAGAAGATGAGTGGGGAAACAGTTCCACCAGCCAACAGAGTGGTCCCCAGGAGGCTGTGTTCACTCTGACAAGGAGAAGCACTATTGTTATTCTGGCCTCTTCCTTGGTTGCAAAAACAGATCCCTGAACCTTTCTCTTCTGCTGATTACAAGTTTAAAGCATTGTCAATGGAGTAAATATACATTAAAGCAATAAATAAATAAATATTTAAACTCTAGAAAGATTGCAGATTCTCAGCAATGCTATAAGAGGAAGAACCAACCATGAGACAGTGTCTGTGCTTAGTGAAGACCTAATTAATGTTTATAAAATGCTTTGAGAATGCCAAGCACTGCAGAAGTTTGGGTATTATTATTGTTATTATCACGGATCTTTAAGCATACATGACCTAGATATTCTCATAATCACAGCAGTTGTTCATTCTCCGTATAATTAATAAGGAGATACGAAAATAAACCCCACCTCTCTTCATGCTTGATTTGTCAGTTTTTCTTATTGTATGTCACTGATCCTCAAGAGAACTTTAATTTAGGTAACTATTTATTCCGTTCGATATTATTTTGACATTTGGTAATTACTAAAGTTTTTGTACATCTGTCTCCGAAGAGAAGGCGTTGAATACTGCTTGGATGATCATTGGTTTTTCAGGAACTCAGATTAGATGTTATTCTTTTGTTAAATAACACAACTCTGTGCCACCCTGATATGGGATATTTCATAAAATAAGCTGTTGGTCAAAAGAAGACTATCTCCTTTTTCATATGAATGAAGCTGACCTTTCTCATTTTCCCAATATATTCTAAAGTAACTGGAAGATATTTGTAAATTTTCAAAATAAAAGTAAGACTGGAGCAGAGGTCAGAAATTTCTTGGGAACCACTTTCTAAAACTCTCAATGGACCTCCCAAAGAAAACAAATAAGACCCCAAAGACCCAGGAACAAGAAAGAGTTCCATCCACAGTGAGGCAGATGCTTTCACAGTTATTGCATACGGTTCTCATGTGTAAGCTTTTTCATGTCCAGTTTTACCGATCATAGCTTTCTCCTTGTGAATTTTCATTGGCTCAATCTCACCTTCTCAGTAAAGCCTACTCTGAGCAGCCTATTAGGTATTGCCAACTACTCCCATATCCCCAGAGTCCCCTCGCTGTCCCTGCTCTCTGTCCCCCTCCTGGCACTTACTATCCTTGACATATTATATGGCTTTACTTTTATGTTGTACTTATGGCTTATTGTCCGTCCTCTCCTGCTGGAATATAATTTTCATAAGAGCAGGGATCTTTGTTTCAGTTACTCATTTATTCCAAGCGCCTCAAACAGTGCCTCTACATAATGGAAAACAATGAGTATTTGCTGTATGAAATGAATGAATTTTATCAATATTCTGTGTCCATGTTTTCTCTTGTTCTCTTCTCCCCTTCTTGGTCTTTTCCTTTTCATGGTAGTTGACGGAATACAACCCCAAACCATTCACTTCTTTCCTAGCTTGTATTTTATGTCACTCTCCCATCTCAGCTGCACTGCAGCAAAATCTTAGACATGACTTGCTATCCCCCCTGGGGGTCTTGTCGGTTGGTACATATCATATTGCTGCTACTGCCTGAGAAGGCCTGAAATGATGTCCAAAAAACACACCATGGTCCCTGGAACATCTGAGAGTTACAGACCAGGCAAATCATATTCTGGGTCACATTTACTGAAAAGTTCTTCCCTATATTATTTTGTCTGGGTATTAGTTGTTTTTTTTCTCTAGGGTAATAGACCATGGCTTTTTAAAGCAATTTTCTGACATCACAAATTCCTGTGTAAAACTAATTTTCCACGTAAGGGTAGAATTCAAGGCTAATATCATTTGGCATACACTCTGCCCTTTTTCTTGCTCCACTGAATAGATGAGCAGGCCCAGCAGTCGTTTGAGTTCATCATAAGGTCTATAAATTATATGCAGATATTTTGGGGTCAGCAAAACCCAAAGTGTGGTTTACTCAAGCTCTTTTACCCTTAATCCTTAAATCCATAGATATTTCAAAGTAAACTTCATTCATATGTTTCCCATTCATTTGCCCTTAGTTGTTCATAGCTGGGGGAGAGGAGGGGCCAGGCCCGAAGGTGTTGTCTTAGGAACTGGCTTCCTTCTTCATTACCACAAACAGATCATTCATTAGCCACAGACCCAACTCGTTGGCAGAAGTCCATCCCTATATCCTTTCCAGTTTCCTTTTAATTGAAGCTCCAACCTTGGCAAGCATCAGCGATAGCTGCCAAAGAAAGTGAAGTAGAAGCACAAAGCTGCATTTTCTATCATAGAGGCATCATCTCTCAACTTGGGAAGTGGTTCTAAAGATCAGCGGGTCCATACGCCATGTGGCACCTAAATGACCTGAACAGTATCTTTGCAGATTCTCTTTCAGTCTCTGCTGGGCATCTCCGATGATGGGACTTCAACAGTGGACCGAGACCATGGAGTCTTCAGCTTAGGAAAGACTCTCATAAGGAACTGAGCCTTCTGTTCTTTCCTCCAGCCCAAATTGGCCCAGTCCATTCATCCATTCCACAGGATTCAAATACCAGTTGTCATTGTTTTCCTCATGTTCTCTTCCAAGAGGATCTCGCTCTTCCCCATAACTTCAGTCTCTCTTAAATGTTGGTCATTCCAAGTTGGTTCTTCCTGTTCCATCTTCTAAGGGGCATCACGCTCAGCATTTGACACAAGGACCTTGAGATGAACATACTGTAACAAATTCACTACGTTAACCCCTCACCTCATTACCTTAACCCCTTCCCTCAGTCTTGTTACTCATCCCATGTTGCCACTTGAATAATGACTGAAGCATCTAAAAGCCCCTCTTTCTACCACATCCCTCACAGTTAGTCGGCACGTCCTATTAGATGTATGTCCAAAGTAGCTGCCAAAGCTGCCCCGGCCCCCTTTTCTCCACCATCCCGGCTTTAGTTCAAGGCTTCATCATCTCTCAACTGAACAGAGGCAATAGGCTCATCTCTTATCTTCCTGCCTCCGAGCTATCTCCTCACCAGGACTTTCCCCGCACTGCTGCCTCGGTAACCTTTCTAGAAGATCTGAAGTTCTGATGGTTCCTTGCCACATTCCCTTCCCAGACACCACCTGTGAATGAAGTGGTCCCGAGTCTCCTAGGCATCTGAGTGGGTCGCTTCTCCCTGCCCTCAGAACACTGTTCTGACACCTATGATTTCACTTATCACATTATTTGATTAGTATTTATTTACTTGTTTATTCCCCTAATGGGCTATGAGGCCATAAGGGGTAGCAACTGTTGTTTTTTTTTCTCCCATCTTTTCCTCCAGAACCTAGCATATTCTCTGACATTACTGCACACACAGTAAATGTTTACTGAAAAAACGGAATACAGGTCCTTTACTGTCATGCTCAGTCTCCCCTGACTAGGCTTCAGCTTGTCTAGATTCGTTTTTATAGTTTCATATGATTTGGCAAGAGCACAGGAGAGCAATTTAGCCATCGTCTTGGCCTATTAGTGCTGTCCAAGCTCCATTAACTCTTTTTGGTAGTTTCATTATACAATACACTGAAACTTCCACATCATTTTTACCCGACCAGTGGGTAGTTTAGCTAACATTTGAAGTTGTTATTTTGGTATTTTATAGACAAAATGTAGGACCTCTAGGTGTATTTGTAGTGTATTCCACCTTGTTAAACTCAACTAGAATACAGCATGAGCTCTGGGGAAGCCACAGTACTAAGGTTTTGAGGGTCATTAAATATATGTTGGAATTTAATAATATGATTGATTTCTAAAACGCTGTTTTGAATTGAGATGCCTAAGTTTATGCCACTGAATTGAAGTTCCTTTGGAGGCTACTGCTGTGAGTAAAGTCAGTAACAAAATAAGTGATTATTCAGAGCAATAAATTTTAACCATCTTGTAATTGTGCTTGGAGAAGATGGTTGATTCCTCTAGACAAGACAGGTACTTAGATAAAAACTACATATGTGGTGGCAGAAGAGATTGGCTACTGAAGATTATCACTATGTCCAGGGATAATAGAGAAACAGGAAACTAATGGAATACGTCTAGTGGAGAGAGAGTGCTCAGACAAGGGGTCTGGTGAGGAAAAGTGTTCTAAGATGGTATTGGCACCAAGTGGATGGTAGACTGGGGACAAAACTCACCTTCGAAGGATAGGTGTTGATTTTTTCCAAGTTGGCTGGGAAGTCTAGATATCTAGAGATCCCAAGGGGTCATTGTGTTGGTCACATTTAGGTAAAGTGGGAAAAGAAGCCTTCCTGAGGGTCCAGAATCATTGTCCAAAATCCTTACGTTGGCACCAGATCATGAAGACAGCACAAATCCTCATCTCATCTCATGCTTCTTTATCCAAATCAGGTTGAAAAATGATCAAAGAAAAGCAAAGAAAGACTGTGACAACACACTAGAAAATGTTCAACCCAACTTTTTTTTTTCTGTTTGAATCTGAACCTAAACTACCAAATTTGTCCACAAAATGCCTGGTCTTTTAGAAATACTGGGTAACTTCCCTGAGCCTATTTATACCTCTTGTCAAGGTGAAGCTTTTCCAGGGAGTCTCCAGTGTTCCCCTCTGCTAAACTGTAGCCAATACAGAATGGCAATGAAACCTGCCCTCCAGGACATTCCAGGACTGAGTGTGCACCCAGCCCTCATCTCCCAGTCAAAACCCTCTTTTTGCTCCAAGTCCTCTCATGCATCAACTCTCCCTTATAGAGCTGATCACCTCTTCTTTATGAACCTCTACCCCACATGTGCCTCTATTATAGCATCCATTGTGCTTTACTTGTAGTATATTGTTACATTAGTCTGGAACTGGATGTTCAATAAGAGCAGGCACATGCTCTTAGCTCCCTCCCATAGCCCCATCTTCTGGATCAGTGCATGGCACATAGTGGGTCTCAGAAAATATTTTTGAAGGAATGAATGAACAGTGATGGAGGGAGTGCATTTCTATTGTATTTCCTTACTCTCCCAGACTGGTAACACTTTCTGAAAAGGAAATAAGATTATTTTCTCCAAGTGAGCTCAGGCCAGTATGTAGGATCACCATGTAATTCTCTATGTTTCATACCCTAGTCCTTCAGTGACCCATTTTACCGCATCCTTGTCAAGCTCACTGGCTTACAATTTTCGAAATCAGTCTTCCCCTTTTCCACAGAAGAACTGTCTGTATCTGCTGGCCTTCAAGCGTCCAGTATAATACCTTGCCCAGGCTCACACAGCTAGCCGGCTCCCTGGCTGGAAGGAGAATGCTGAGCTGACTGACCCATCATGCTTATTGTATCCAGGGCCTCTCTCTGTGGAGCTTTGTTAACATCTAGTGAAGAGATGCCTTTCAACGTGAAATGTCATTATATTTCGCAAACATATTTCTTCAAGACACTGATAAATATTCCTGGCATTTTAGATTATTTTCCTTTTCATCTAAGCAAGGGTGACTTTTTCCTATTTTTCTTGCCATATCCATATCCAGAGAATGAGCATGCCCTTAATGATCTAATTAATATATGTTTTAACCTAGTTGCAAGGATTAGCTTTGATGGGTGGAAATGTTTCCCTTAAGGCGGCCCCTTTCATCCTTATCACATACATTAATCCGTGTGACCTGGGAATATATCAAATTGTCTTCTATGTCCAAGTGCCACTCCTCACATGCTACTATCTATATGTGTTAGGACACAAAGGTTGAAGTTAGTAAACATCCTTTTCTCTGTCTACCCTGCTACCGTGCACATCACAGAGCGTCTTTTTTGTTCGATTCTCTTTCTCTGACCGGGGTAACCCCAAAAGCCACTCCATTTCTGTCTGCAGCTCTTCTAATAGGTGCAGACACGTGACAAAGGGGATCTGAATCAAATGACCTCTCGAGTTTTCTGTTTTATTCTTATTCTTTTTTTTTTTTTTAATTTTTTTTTTCAACGTTTATTTATTTTTGGAACAGAGAGAGACAGAGCATGAACGGGGGAGGAGCAGAGAGAGAGGGAGACACAGAATCGGAAACAGCCTCCAGGCTCTGAGCCATCAGCCCAGAGCCTGACGCGGGGCTCGAACTCACGGACCGCGAGATCGTGACCTGGCTGAAGTCGGACGCTTTAACCGACTGCGCCACCCAGGTGCCCCTGTTTTATTCTCATTCTGTGAAAACGGTTTAGTGTAAGTGGTTTGAGAGGTTAGAATAGAATTCGCTGTTCAACGGTCTTTTTAAATTTCCCTACTGAATCCCACTAGTGGGGAGCTTACAGCCTGTTGTGGAAATTCCTGAGATTGGCGTGGAAGCAAATAGTACAATGCCGGCCACTTGATAGGCTGGATAGATGTCAGTTCCGTCAAATAGGATATGATAGGAATCTTACGGAGAAGCTAAAATTTCCCTAGAGCTAATGACTCCCTTACTGTCATATACAAAGTTACAAGCTAGCGTCACACCTTGTCTAAAGCTGCAAGGAAAAATGCTCCGGTGGAAATCTTGTATTTTTAGCAACACCAAATTTGTATATACTTCTAGCATAAAAGTTAATGAAATTCCTTTAAAGTTTATATAAAAGTTCAGATATTTATCCTTGGACGTAGAATTCGCATCTCCCTTATTATTTTTAAGCATTTCCCCTCACTTGCACCTTTTGTAAAGAACTTTGCTTCAACTCAGAATTTGACTGCTGATATTCACACATATGGCAAATATGAACTAATCGGACCACAGATATTTTGCTGCATTCCACGGTGTCTCATTTATTTGTTTAATTTGCAGCCATAGCAACTAGATTCCACTACTTCAGGCTTTTACACAGACCTGCAGTCTGATCAGCCTGGTTGAAGTCTGGCACTCAGTGCTCTGCTCAATTGAAGACATATGCGCAAACTCACTTACCACGTTTTTTAACCTGGTTTTCACACTGGGCAGATATTAATATTTGCGTAAAGTATGAAAAGCCACCTTCTGCAAGGAGAGTAGGCAATTAGAAGATGTTGTGACCTTCTTTTCTGAAACATTTCAAATCTGAAAGTTTTCCTGGCATGCTTTTCAGAAGCCCATCTGACTTTGAAGCAAGCTGCCTCTCCACAGAAGGCTCACTCCAGCAATGACTAATGGATTGACCTGGTGCCATGCTAGCACTGCTCCACGCATGCTGCTCTGCACAAGACGAGCATTTGGAAATGACCTTGAAAGGGAGTCTTGCCAAGCTAATGAAATATGGGCCTTCAAGGAGTGCCATTTCACAAGCGGTTTCCAGAAGGGTATTCACAGCATTGTCGAAACTGGGCTCCTTAATTTGGTATTGGTTTACCACGAGTGTTTAACATACACAAGGAATGATGCTCCTTCTTGGTTTTATGAGTTGTGCTTTGTTACAGGTTGGAAAAATTAGGTAATGGTGAAAACTGGCATCCCAGTGTTGTTCCTCTTAAGGTGTTTTTGTTTCAAACATTCGCTGGAGGAAAGGAGGATGCTCAAAGGGTCCAAGTGTAAATAAGGAGATGGGAGTTTAAAATGAAGGGTAAGCTGCAAATGGGGGTCAAGGTGGTGTTCGTGGGTAAAGATGGTAGGAAGAGGTACCTCTCTGTACGCAGTTTACTGCCCAGTTGATAGGATTCCAACTCACCAGATTTCGGTTCTAGGAGGACAGTGTTCCTTCATCTCAGTATGCACGCCGAGAGTGCATAGTCTGTGGTAGTTGTTTAAAAATGTCCATCGCCATTGACATCAGTTGTTGCTATATGGCTTTCCATTTTAGTGAGTGATGTATTTCTGTTGGTGCACAGAGTCTTTTTTTTGATTGCGCTTCTCATGCTGGTGAAGTTGGCTGACATTTCAGGATCTGTGAATGAAGCTGTGCTTTAACCTTATTTGGAAGTCAGAGATCAGGCTCCTGGATTCATATGATTTGGAAAGGTCCCCCTCAGGTTCTCCTCCTGTGACCTCGCTTCTATAATCATGGGTAGCAGAGACAGTCCAAGGTCAGGGCAGTCAGGTGGATGTTAGAAGAACAATGGGGAACAAGTCATATTCTCTTAATTCGTTCTTAATTAATTATCTTCATTCTTCGTTAGTTTGCTGAAGCCAGCTCTCAGATTTTTATACAAAATTAGATTGGATACTTCTTTTAAAAAAAAATTTAGCCCCTCTAGAACTCTCTGATGAGATTGCTAAAGACCTCTGGCCCTTCTTATTTCTAAAATACTGATAAATCTCACTAAGTAATCTTGGGAAACAAACATCTATAAGATCAGGGCAGCATACTGTCAATGGCAACTTCCCAGAACATTCCTTTTTACTTCATCTGGGATTTTTCAATAAGTAATTTGATATTTCTGTAAGTTTAAACTGGAATCACTAAAATGAAGGCATTTTTCCCTTATAAGCTCAAGCCTTCCAGACTCATCATTTTGTAGAGTTACATAAGTAAGCCATGCAACTAAGCTCAAAGTCTAAATTATAGAATATAGTTGTTGTAAAACTGTTCACGTTTTATGCAGCAACTTACATTAAAACCAGTAACATATTTGCAAAACAGGTTTTGTAAGCAACAATTTATATTGAAATCCAGCTTGGTGATTTTTCATTAGATTTTGCTGAGGGTTATATGCTATATTATTCACTTGTGAAATTTTTTCTTTCTCGGTTGCTTATGTTTGGTAAGTTTGCTTGAAAAGTTCTGGCATAGGACTAGCTCAGAATGATGCCATTATCTTGCCCTGTTTTCTTTATCTGTCTGTATTTGGGTGATTTGCTTTAAATTTCAGTTCCATACCTTTTTTTCACTTTTAAATGTTTCTGTTGGAGAACACATTTTCCTAAATAGTCCTGATCCCTAGTTTAGAGCCTCATCATATTAATATGACATTTTTATAATATTTCCTAAAACATTTATCAACTGCTTAAATAAAGAAAATATGAAAGAGGGAGAGAGAGACCAAAGAAGGGTGAGAAAAAGAGGAAAATGCAGCAGGGCACATCAACCAGAAAGAACATCATGACTTCTGGTACATAATATCGTAGATCACAGCTCACAGGAACCAAGAGATGGACTAAAAACACAAGGTCCAGGCAATGAGTTTTTGATGCCCTGAGAATCCTCGTGTCCTTGTGTCCTACTGACTTGGGCACTCAGCACTGCCTTTCTCTTCCTGATAATGCTTTTTCTTTTATCTTTTCAGTAAACATTTTAGATGTGAAGAAATAACGGGAGCTTATCATTATTCAATACAGAAAATACCTTCACCTTTAAACTATATTCACAGTCTCACCATCCTATGTTTTAGAATCATACGAGATGATTTGTGTGTAGGTAAATAGAATGTAAAATATTTTCTTTTTTGATCATTTATTTACTTATTTTAATATTAAATTTATTGTCAGATTGGTTTCCATACAACACCCAGTGCTCATCCCAACAGGTGCCCTCCTCAATGCCCATCACCCACTTTCCCCTCCCTCCCATCCCCTATCAATCCTCAGTTTATTCTCAGTTTTTAAGAGTCTCTTATGGTTTGGTTCCCTCCCTCTCTCAAAAAATTAAAAATAAAGTATTTTCTTATGAATAACTTCACCCTGCACCCATGCGCAGCTCCTCCCGATTGAACAGGAGCCTTCTTTCCAAAGCCCCAGGTAGAGACTTGCTCAACCTTTATTCTAACACTGATGGCATGTTGTCCTCTGCTTCCTTGTCTAATTGTTGTAAAAGATATCTCAAACATCGTCTGTGTACCTTATATATATTTCTACTAGTACACATAAGTGAAAGAAATATGACCCTGTATTAGTCAGGGCTCTCCAAAGAGACAGAATCAGGAGTGTGTGTGTGTGTGTGTGTGTGTGTGTGTGTGTGTGTATGTACATATGGGGAACTGGCTCACATGATTATAGAGCCTGAGAAGTCCCAAGATCTACAGTCAACAAGCTGGAGACCCAGGAGAACCAATGGTACAGTTTCGGTCCAAAGGCCTAAGGAGCAGGAAAGCTGATGGCCCAGGTTCTAGTCCAAGTTTGAGTCCAAAGGCAGGAGAAGACCCATGTCCTAGATTGAAGGCGGTCAGGAAGAGAGAGCAAATTCTCCTTTCTTCATCCTGTTATTCTAATTAGACCTTCAGTGAATTACATGACTCCCACCCCCGTTGGGGAGGACAGTCTGCTTTGCCCAGCCTATTGATTCAAGTGTTCATCTCATCCAGAAACATCCTCACAGACACATCCAGAATAATGTTTAACCAAATACCTGAGGGCCCTGTGGCCCAGTCAGGTTGACACATAAAATTGACCTTTCCAGATCCCCATCAAAAACTCCTCTCTTCCTTTAAATGTCAACTCCATTTGTTAAAGGTCTGAATAATGCTGTCCTGTTTCCATGCCATTAAAGTTACACTAAAGTTGGTCAATGCTGGTCGGCCCAAGTCTCACGCTCAGAGGTTCTTAGGATTCGGTTCGGGATGGGGCCCGTGCGCCATCTATATTCTTTGTAATGTGTTCTGAAGCACAGCCAAGTTTGAGAATCCTTGAATTCGTTATTCTCTAAGCTTCCTTGGGATTCAGTGAAAGTGGTTAATGGAAGAACACAAAGAGGGAAGTCACCCTGGCAGTGCCTGGAGCTGAGCTGAATGGAGGGCATGGTAAAGAGACGGACTTCGTTAGACGTGCATAACCAGGCTGACTTAACCATTAAGGCGTTGGTTACAAGGTGGCATCTCTGCCTCTTTTTCGACTGGGATAAAATACTGGCGCCATCCCAAGATTCTAGGAAAAATGAATCAATATTAACATTTCTTAAAAGATTAAAAGCATAGCACATGTGTCAATTATCATTAATCCTTGAAAATATTTATGGAGTTAAATGGTCTGTAACTAATTAGAGGTGGCAGTTAACAGGGGATATGGGTTTCCTCTGAGTTATATGAAACAAAATATAAATCTTTTTATATAACCCTATTTCCTACAGAAAGGATTTTTGCTTATCAGTGGGATTTTTAAAGTTTTATTTTATTTTCTTGGATTTCATTCCTTTTCCATAAATTCTATAAGCAGAATTACAATGAGGTGAGTCACAGTCTTAACACTTTTTTGGAGCTTCTTCTGCCAATGCAGCTTGGAATATAGGGGATTTTTTTTTAAAGTGTGTTTGGGAAACTTGGGGAGGGGAGAGGCAGGGAGGGAGGAAAGAAGGAAGGAAAAACAGAGACAAGGTATTTTACTTTAGACTAAATTTTTTTAAATTAATGACATTGTAAGGCTTCCATAGTAGTTCATCAGTGTGTTGTACAAAACCCTGAAGTCCAAATGGTTTGGGTTTTTAAAGTTCATTCATGAGCTAGTCATTTGGAACTGAGAACACATTTTACCACAAAAATTCTGTTATATAAGCGGTAATTAATTTTTGAGGCTAGCTCATAATCTGTCCTCATTCTGTTTTGAAACTGAATGGCTGTGCCTTTACAGTGATAAATAGACTATGCGATTGAAAATTTGTAGATCAAAAGAACATTAAAGCAAGAACATCAATTTTTGAGTCACTTACAGCTTTTCACTTGAATGCTGGTGCTGGAGGGAAAAGCAGATTTAATCTGAAGAGCCCACAGACGTGCAGAACGTCTAATGTCGATATTCGAGAACGCCAGCCAACCATCCTCTTCCGAGAGTCTCTGAAGCCACACGTGTGCTTCGGGCTGGTCACCAAAAAGCAACACGCTTAGACCATATTAATAAGTCCTCGCTGAAAAAATGTCTTCTTTCTTTCCTGCAACAAATACAGATGTCACATGTACCATAAGTGATATGCTCCTCATCACTCACACTGGAAGGACACAGGAAGAACATCTCTCTGTGGAGCTTATGATGTAGTGGGCGAAGTAATCGAATAATAGTGCAAGTACATGACCTACGATTCATCCATGTTTATGAAATATTATAATATGAGCATTAAAGTAATACATCTGTACGAGGAGGAATGAAGATTTGTACAAGCTACACATGGGGATGGGAAGGCAAACCTTTGCTAAATACCTGCCAATGGCCAGCCACTTACTTACATTATCTCATTTTCTCTTCAGCGTGACCCTGAGTGGTAGGGACTATTACCACTGTTTCACACATGAGCGGCTGAGACTCAGAAGTTAAAAATGTGTCCAAGGTGGTCTAACACTCTGCACAGGGCCTGTGTACAAATCAAGCCTCCAGGACTCCAGGCACTTTCTGCCAGTCTGAACTGTCTGTTTTGCAAAATCACTCTGGAGATATTTCCTATTAGTTTACTCAGTATTTTTTTTATAAGTATCTATGCAGTAATCTCCTAGAATTTAAGAGTGGAAACAATGTTGTATATCCTGATGCTGACATGCTCCTTTTTGTTAATGGGAGCTGTTTCCACTTCTCTGATGCCACGTTTAATGTTCCCATGCGCTACATAGATCCTCACCAGAAGGAGGGGGCATCAATCTGAAATGCAGAAAATTTTTCTGAAGCAGCACTTCATTCGAATACACATGTAAATTTAAACCCATCTTTTTCAGACCTAAATGTGAGACCTAAAACCATAAAAATCCTAGAAGAGAACACAGGCAGTAACCTCTTCGGCATTAGCCTTAGCAACTTTTTCTAAGTATGTCTCCTGAGGCAAGGGAAACAAAAGCAAAAATAAACTATTGAGATTTCATCAAATAAAAAGCTTCTGCACAGCAAAGGAAACAATAAAAAAAAAAAAACCTAAAAGACAGCCTATGGAATGGGAGAAGATATTTGCAAATGACATATACAAGAAAGGGTTAGCATCCAAACTATATAAAGAATTTACAAAACTTAACACCTAAAAAACAAATAATCCAATAAAAGTGGGCAGAAGGCATGAACAGATATTTCTCCAAAGAAGACATCTGGATGGCCAACAGACACATGAAAAGATGTTCATCACTTACCATCAGGGAAATGCAAATCAAAACTAAATGCGATCTCACCTCACACCTGTCAGAATGGCTAAAAGTAACAGGGATGTGGTGAATAAGAAATACTCACGCATTGTTGGTGGGAATGCAAACTTGTGCAACCACTGTGGAAAACAGTATGGTGGTTTGTCAAAAAGTTAAAAATAGAGCTACCCTATGACCCAGCAATCGCATTGCTAGGTATTTATTTAAAGAATACAAAAACTAATCCAATGGGATACATGCACACTGTGTTTTAGCAGCATTATTTGCGATAGCCAGGGTATGGAAGCAGCCTAAGTGTCCATCAATTGATGAAGAGATCAAGAAGAAGTAGTATATGTATACAATGGAATATTATTCAGCCATAAAAAAGAATGAAATCTTGCCATTCGCAACGACATGGAAGGATCTAGAGGGTATAATGCTAAGTAAAATAAGTCAGTCAGAGGAAGACAAATGCCGTATGATTTCACTCATGTGGAATTTAAGAAACAAAACAAACAAGCAAAGGAGGAAAAAAAAGAGAGAGAGAGGCAAATCAAGAAGCCAAGTCTTAATTATAGAGAACAAACTGATGAATACCAGAGGGGAAGTGGGTGGGGGATGGGTAAAATAGATGGGGATTAAAAGGACTGTGTTAAGTACTTGTGATGAGCACAGGGTGATGTATGGGAGTGTTGCATCACTATATTGTATACCTGAAACAAATAAGACAGTATATTTTAACTAACTGGAATAAAAACTTAAAAATAAACCCATCTTTTTTTTTTTTTTTTTTTTTTGCTTTTCAATTTTAGGAAAGGGATTCATCTCCAGGCTAGCCCATCTTCACAGGCCATCTTTCTGTTGTTAATTGTGATGTGCTTTTTCATATGTGGCTTTCTCCAGAGTGCTCAGTAAAACATTTTGGAACCTCACGCAGGCAATGTCTCCTTTCTGTGAGGTTTATACTATCACTTATTTGAAAACTCCATCTGTGGGATTTTCAGACATTTGTGGATGTCAGGATATCTATTCTCACTTGGCCAGGCCTCCCTGGACACTCTTGTTCCCTGTGTGGGGAGGGACCAAGCCAGGCTGGATGTGGTCACTCTCATGGCATGCCAGTGTTGCCGTGACAGAGTGTCTCTTGAATTGTTTGGTTAAACAGAGACTTCTGGTCTCTGCCAGAGCATAAACCCTGTCACAGCTGGATGAGGGGCAGTTGTCAGCTAAGACCCAGGACAGGTCTGGGCAGCTCCCCTCTCTCCTGGGCCAGGTACCTCTATGCTCTGTGACTGCCTGTGTGGCCCACGGCCTGCATCAGGCAGAACCAGGACCCTACATTTCTAGGCTAAGAGACAGCCAAGGATGCTTGAGCTGAATCGAATGCCCTTCGATTCTTCGGTTCTTCGGGCATTTCTACCATAACATTGGAATTGAGCACATTGGCCGAATAAAGTTGAAATAATAAAAAAAAAGGCAGCTCATTTGCAGCTTCCAACACAGTTTTCTCTCCTTTTCGAAACACCATACTTTTTTGGTCTGATTCTTCATTTTCTCTTGATTTCCACTTACCCTGAGCATTTTACTACAAGCTGCTGTGTCCTTTTAAGGAACAGCTAGAATACACATTATAGAAGAAATAGAAAAGAAATAGATATGACTTCTAGAGTGTCAATTCCTCAAAGCTCTCTTTGTGTTCTCCACATGTCTTAGTATTGATTGATGGTTGGTTAACTTAGTTTACTGGTTCTGGTTACTTAATTTAATTAATTAATTAATTAATTAATTAATTTTGAGAAAGAGAGAGAGTTGGGGGAGAGGCAGAGAGTGAGGGGGAGAGAGAGAAAATCCCAAGCAGGCTCCACATCAGCACAGAGCCCAATGCAGGGCCCGAACTCACGAACCGTGAGATCATGACCTGAGTGGAAATCAAGAGTTGGATGCTTAACTGACTGAGCTACCGAGGCACCTCCATTCTGGTTATTTTAGAGAGGACAAAGAAGTTGATGGTTCTGGCTTTATATGTTAATTGCACCATAAGACTTACCACTTTTCTTTTCCTTAATGGGGATTTATCTCTTGCATTTTCTTCTGTTTATCACTCCTAAATGGAATATAAAGGACCATGATCACAGCAGACATGCACCACGCTCCTCTCTCTTGCTGTGCTAAGCACTTTTAGATATTGTCTACTTAATTCTCACAACTCTATTATCATTCCCATCTCACAGAAGTAGAAACTGAGGGTTAGAGAATTTAAGCAGTAAAGGGAAAAGCAAGGAAATAATGTTTCTCTTGGTAAGTGGGCAAGAAATGGCAGAACAAAGTAGGGGAAGAGAAAGAATTCCGTAAGAGAAATCAATTGCTTCAAGAATGACCAGTAACATGCAGAAGAGGACTGGGAAGAATCACATTTGATTTATAAGGGAATTACGCTTCCTGCTCTGTTGACCAGGAGGGAGGAGTCACATGCAAATGGCTGTTTTTATACACTAGGTATTCTTTCATTGGACATCATAATTTTAGTGGAGGGCGGTGGGGGGGGGGGTGCTGCACTTAGAAATCTCTTTAATCCACATAAATATTTGGATAATTTCAATTATACAGTTTAATATATAGACAGAAACCTAAAGGTCTTTATCCTTCTGGGCCCGCCCTTGCCCTGCCCCCACTCTACAGAAACCCCCGGACCCACGGAGGGTTGGAAATGTGCTTGACCCCTCTATGTCTTGGCAGGTGACCCCCAGCATCTCCCAGTCAATACGGCTTCCAGGAGCAGCACCCAAGGCTCTCTAGGCACATCAGAGCAGAAAGACAAAGAAACAGGGTCCTCTCTGTCCTTCAAGGTTGGCTCCATTGTGACCATACTCTTCAGCCTCCCCCCAGGGAATGAGGAAGAGTCACAGTAAGAGATTAACCCTTTCCTGGGTATTTGTTCTACAGATATTTGCTTATTCCTCTTGTGCCTGGAACCAGTCTAGGCACTAATGTTGTTCCTCTAAAGAAAGAACAGTCAGTCAGGGGCGCTTGGGTGGCTCAGTCGGTTGAGCGTCCGACTTCGGCTCAGGTCATGATCCTGTGGTCCATGAGTTCGAGCCCCGCATTGGGCTCTGTGCTGACAGCTCAGAGCCTGGAGCCTGCTTCAGATTCTGTGTCTCCCTCTCTCTGCCCTTCCCTGACTCATGCTCTCTCTCTTTCTCTCTCTCTCTCTGCCAAAAATAAATAAACTTTAACAAAGAAAGAAAGAACAGCCAGTCAAAGGAGAGACGTTAAAGCTCCAAGAAGGGGTTAAGAGGGAAAGAGCTCCAGGGACCACTTTTGGGGAGCTGAAATTGGAAGTTTAGAGCAGATGTGAGGATTTGGGGAAGAACTTCCATTCGTGGTGAGTTTAGGGACTCAAAAGACCTGGCTCACCTGGGAGTGGAGTCATAGATGGGGCATAGCTAGAGGTGGAGTGAGAGAAGGAAGCAGGGGCTGAGATCTTGGAGAGCCCTACATACCAAAAACTAGTTTAGGCTTTATCTTTCAGAAACAATAAAGCATGGGAAAGGTTTGCATGAGGAAGAGGATCCGATTTATATATTAGAGAGACGGGAAAAGGAAGGAAAGGCAGCCCAGGTGGAGGAACAGCAGAAGCAGAGGCGGGAAACACCACCATATGTCTGACAAACTTGCACGAAGTGTGACCCCACCACAGAAGAGGTGCCTGGAGGCAGTGACACTTGGCCATGACTCGGGGCCAAGCCGGAAGCTCTCGGTGCCCCGGCCAAGGAGACAGAAGGCGATACTGCTAGCTTTGGGGGGTTGTTGAAGGATTTTAACCAGAGGTGAAGTGGGGTCAGAGCAGCATTTTAGAAGGCTTCCTGCCTTGGGGTTGAGGGGGAAGAAATGACAGGGACAGCCTGGGTTTAAGAGGGAGGAGAAGGCTGGGAATGGAGGCTTGGTCACTGCCCACCTTGCAGGGAGAAGACTGAGAAGGACGTCATGAGTGTGGGACACTAGCCCGGGGAGAAAGCAGGTGGAGGAGCCCAGAGGAAAGCACTTTGGGAAGAAGGAACGTACTGGGCCACACGTTGGTGCCATCAGACAAGGACGGGGACTGGCACGGGTACCAAGGAGCAGCAAAGTGACTACAAGGCAACAAGCCATAGGGAAAGAAGAGCCTGCCTGAACAGCAAGAAGCACTAACAAAACCTCCTGAATGTGGCAGTTTTGAGGTGGAGGAAGATGGACCAGTTCATCTTTCCCTTGAGTCACAAACAAGGGTAGATTGAGTGTTGCAATTGAGGGGTAGGCAATTTTCCTTGTGAACCTCATTTTCTCCCAGGGACAGAGGCACTATTTCTGACATACACCCTTAGCAGGGTCGGAAGCTTCCCCAGCTACACAAGAATGGCTTCTGGTGTTCTGCCACTTAATGTACTGTCACCTGGAATAAGTTTCCTATATTGATCTGAACGTTAATCTGTACATAATATGGGCAGATCATAGGGGAATATGCAGAAAGATGGATTAAAAAAAGAAGTAACTTGTTTGTGCACTTAAAAACATTTTTTTTAATATTTATTTTTGAGAGAGAGACACACAGAGTGTGAGCAGGGGGAGGGGCAGAGAGAGAGGGAGCCACAGAATCTGAAGCAGGCTCCAGGCTCTGAGCTGTCAGCACAGAGCCCGATGCGGGACTCGAACCCACGAACCGCGAGATCATGACCTGAGCCGAAGTCAATCACTTAACCAACTGAGCCACCCAGCTGCCCCTGTGTACTTCTTGAAAGAGGAGGAAGACAACCTTTAAAATAATCCTTCCCATTCGTGACTTCTGATTTGTCAGCACAACAAAAGCAAAACAAAAACAAAAAAAACATGATTAATTGAAAGCCTGCATAATTTAGATTATGTCTTTGTTTAAAATGTCCTAAGAGACACCAGCTGGCTCGGTCGGTAGAGTGTGCGACTCGTGATCTCAGGGTTGTGAGTTCAAGCCCCGTGTTGGGTGTAGAGATTACTTAAAAATAAAATCTTTAAAAAAGAAAATAGATAAAATGTTCTAAAATCTGATTGAGATATTTAGGAAGCTTTGGAAATTTCTGTAGACATGTATTAGAACCATTTGCTCTGGCGAAAATTCTACTTTAGAAAACAAATGAAATTGGACTTGACTTGGGGAACTAGTTCTCTGACCAGATATCATTCAAAGACACTGAACTGCGGGCTCCAGTCTGTGACCATCTTTCAAGATAAATGCATGTGGGAACCTGGGCGGGGGGAGGGGGTTGTTTCCAGAGGCTGCTGCGAAGTCAATATGATCATGAACCGAGCGCGCGGTGACATCTTTGCAAGTGTGAGGGTACTAGATGAGACAGTGCTTCTCAGCTCCTTCTCGGAATTTCTCTAATCTTTCTGGCAATTAAAAAAAAAAAAAATGAGAAAGAGAAAAAAACTCTTGAGGTGTATAAAATGTTATTAAATTTGCAGCAGTTGTCATGGTTACCCTGAGAATTTTATTGCTTTATTAATGTGTAATTCCCTTTATTTCTGGAAATATCATTATAATGAAACACAATCGTCTGCAGCCTCTTTACAGGTTTTGCCCCGTGTCTCAGAGACTCTCACCAGGGCTGTGACCAATGTGTGGTTTCTGGGCCACCTGTGTGCTGTTAGTCCAGGAACTAGGACACCATTGTTTAGGAAAAGACAACGTGAAGTTAATGACTCTTGAGAATCCCTTAGAAGTTCAGATCCTTCCCTAATCAAAAGTGCTTTTTTTTTTTTTCCTAGAGGAAAATGATCCAACGCTTGAGTCTTTTCCTAGCTAAAATAATTTGGGTTTTCTGCCATTAAAACATTTTTTTAAGTGATTGTTTCTACTTACTGACGTCGCTTTGGAGCATTCGGGAGATATGTGTCTGGTCAATTCTTTAAAAACTTATCTTCCCTAAATTCATTTCTTGTATCATACAAGGATTTTTGAGAGACATCGCTAATAGAGGTTTTGGCCCAGTGTTTCTAAGTCTACTCTCCCCGTACTCAAGTTGAAGCTAAATAAAATAGTTCAGTAAAGTCTTTTAGGGTAACTGCTTTTGGCAGATGCTGCTAGCCGATCCCCACATTTCTTTCTCTCCTTCCTGGGTGCTCACCAGACCATATTTGCCAGCATCCCTCGCAGTTAGGTCTCAACATTAGACTCGTGGACAGTGGAATGTGAATGGAAGTTATGAAATCACTTCCTGGCCTGGCCTGTAAACACCGCCCACATAATCCTCCCATCCCATGTTTTCAGGCTGGTCGGTGACTCTGCCAGTCTGGACCCTTGGCTAACTGGATGGAGCAGAGCCTCATGCTCTAGGAACCTCTGTTGTCTGAGATGAGAGAGTAGTGTGCTCTATCGGCTAGTGTTACCCTCGCTAGGGCACCGCTTATCAACATCCTTTCTAAGCAGCCATATAATCCTTGGGAGAAGGTTTTCATTCGCCAGTGTTTTCTACGGTTTCTCTCACAACCTTTAAGAAGAGACCGGCATTATAAATCCCAGGGCTCCTACGCAGTGTCCAATAAATTTTGCTGGTTCCGACAAGTGCCGGAGACCTGAACGGCTATAGCAGTAGTAGCTTATCAGAAAATATCATCAGACCCTTGTGACTTACGTATACAGGGAACCAAAGGAAATGAAATTAACCTTTTCTGGATACTTCTTTGTGCCAAGTACTGTGTTCGCTCCTCTGATACACACAAACTTATTTATTCTCCCTAATTAATCTTCTAAGGAGCTCTGTTATTCCCATTTTACAGGTATTTAAAGTGTCTGTGGTTAAAGTGTCGTGTGGTTCTAGTAACTTCTTCATAGCTAGGGAGTGGCAAGGGAGGATTCAAATAAGTTTGCCTGGAACCAAATCTAGCCAGTCTTTCCACTTTGCTGCTTGTCATGGTATACAATCAGTTAACTAAGGTCAGTTGATTATCATGCTCCAAGACAGAATGATAGCTAGTAATAACTGGAAACATATGCAGAGAACATTTGACTGTGATGTAGGAAACAGAAACTCTCATTAGATTTTTAGAAAACTTCCGTTCGATTTATAATACGGACATTGTTGAGTTTTACCTTCTAACGTAATTAAGATATCAGAACAGCTGTTGTAACAGATACCAAAATAACAGTAGTTTAAAACTGGTGGTCTGCAGGTTGGCAGGCCAACTCTTCCTGATGAGGTCAACCAGGGCCCCAGGCTCTTTCATTTGGTTGCTTCTGCATCCTCTAAGGTTGTTCATCATCTGTGGGGTGGCAGATGGCTTACCACACCACATCTGCATTTAAGCCATGACGAAGGGGGTGTAAGAGAGGAGACAACACACATCTTTTCAGTGAAAGGCATGACCCAGAAATTCCACACAATCACTTTTGCTCAAAAAGTCGCATGGTCTTGTGGCTATCTAACTGCAAGAGGGTCTAGGAAATAATCGTCTTTAGCCTTGTGCCGATACTGTATTCTTCTAGAGAAAGGAGACAAAAGATATGGGGGGACAAATAGACAGTAGCCTCTGTCACCCTTTCTTTTCCTTCTCATGTTTTCGTAAACATGAGAATGAAAAAGATCCAAAGCAGCAGTAGCTGAAGAGGAAAGGAAATGAATCAAGGAAACTAAGTAATTCAAAAATTGAGTATCTCCTTTTTCCTTAACCTCTTCCAGCACATATGCTAAAAGAATCAAGAGTTAATGCTTACCACTAAATTGCCTTAAAATGGGCTATAAGTATTAAATTAAGCATTCTCTGAATAAAATGATTGCAACAAATTGAGGACATATGAACAAAAAACTAGATATTAAATCATATTAAGTAATTAGAATTCATTTCATTAGGTCTGACATGTGGTTAAATTATAAAACAAAACTTCATCTGGTAGAGATATTTGCTGAGGGGTATGTAAGTGAAATGATATGATGTCTGGAGTTTGCTTTAAAACACTCCAGGAAAAAAAAATGGGACGGGGTTGATAAATAGACAAAATTAGATTGGGAAAATATTGTGAGTTTTTGTAACTGGCTAATAATTCATGGGGGTTCATAATGCTATTCTTTCTACTTTTAGGTATATTTGAAATATTCCATACCATAATAAAAAGTTACATAAATACTTGTTCCAGGAAAGAAAAGCGATTTTTGGCAGTGCTCTGATGTTCATATGAACTCATTTCTGTCCTCCAGTTGAGTGCATTCTTAAGTTTCCAGCGTATTATTTATTCGCATGCATACAACTGGAAATAACTGGAATATTGGAAATAACTGGAAATAACTCATTTCATCTAAAGAATTCATTAATTTACTTTTAAGCCAGTTCAGCAAAACCTTGCTGAGTGCCTGTTGTATCTGGGGATGCAAGCAATGCAAAAATGAGTAAGATAAGGCCCCTGCTCATGAAGTTTAAAGTCTAATCAGGCAGATAAGACAATCAATCCCTCAAGTAAATCTAATTGAAGAGAGGTGCACAAGAAGGCTTCACTGTCGGGAAGATCCCACCAAATTGGAAGCATCGGCAGAATTTTCTGGCTCACATGTAAGCTTTAAAGGATGGGTAGGTTTTTGACAGATGGAAGTGGTGAGGAAGGTGATCTGGGCAGGTGAGCACCAAGACAAAGTCTCCAAGCCAGGGAATATGAGGCAGTTTCCCGACGACTGAAAAGGAAAATAGGGTTTTGAGAGTGAGTGTCTGGATGTCCCATGAAAGGAAATAGGGGAGCAAAGAGGACCTGGCGGAGAAAATGCCCGCTCTTTACAGGAACATGTTGTTTTTGAGACACTGCTGAGATGCCACATGAGATGCCCGTGTCCGGATGTGGTGTTGGAGCACAGAGACATCAGTGTGGGTAGTCAGCTGCATAAATTCCTAGTTGAAGCGCAGATAAGATGATGAATTCACTGCTGAGGAGAATAGAGAAAACACTTTTTAAAGGCCGGTTTTATTAGAGTAGAGGATCATGACAACAACATCAGTGTGAAAATGGCAGGATGGTTTCAGGTGATGTTAAAGACGACATGAGTCCCTGATATGACAACATCCGTCTCCCTGTCCCTGCCCGTCTACTGAATTCTCGGCACTCCGTACGATCGCAGAGCTTCTTGTCTCTGCTTTCTCTCTCCTCCTCCTTCAGCCTGAGCTTCTCCAGAGTTGTCTATACAGATTGTCTCCACTGCCTGACCCTTCTTCACTCTGTAACTTACTCTGAATCAGAATCCTGCCTCACCCCTCCACTGAAACTGCTTTCAGTTCAACATGAGGGTTTGCACTCACCTCCCATTGACCAAGTCCATGGCCACATTTGATTCCTCACTTTCCTCAACTCTCTGAATAGTATTTTACCCAGCTAGCCACTTGTACTTCCTTGGCACTCTCTCTTCTTGGCCTCTGGTTTTCTCCTGGCTGCTGCTTCTCATTTTCTCCGCAGGCTCCTCCTCTCCTCAATGTTTACATATTGTGGTGTCTTGGGACCAATACTGGATTTTCTTTTCTTCCTACAATCTCTCCTGGAGGCATTTTTCCTGTTCTTTGCTTTCTCCTAACAAAAGTCAACGAAACTCCTATATTTATATCTCATTTGACTTCTAGACCTGCCTAAGGCCTCCACTCACATTTCTCCTACGTATTTTGTATGTAACACATCCAAAACTGAAATTTGGACTACTCCTACCTTCCTCCCTGTTCTCCATCTCAGTAAATGTCACAACCATCCACCTTGCTACTCCAGCCCATAAAGTGAATCATTTTATTTGCAAAAGGTCCACAGGACAATTCCACTAAGAAGCCCAAGCAAATACTGCTTCATTATGAAATGTCTTTTGGTCCTTAGACTGTTCCCTCAAGTAACTGAAGTGTGTTAGCCATAAAAATAAAGCTTTCCCACATAACTTCATTGCAATGGAGCAGTTTGATTTAGGCACCACTGCAAACGTAAATTTAAATATGTGGTTGACTTTAAGCTATATATTATAAAGGATTTTGTGAGTTGGTTATAGTCAGGACTAGCCCCAGAGGCTCCATAAGTAGAGGGGACCCCACACATCACTTGAGAGATGCGGATGCTGCTTTTCTCTCAATCCGAATAGAAATCCATCAGCTGTGGACCTCTCCCCCACCCTCTGCTCTGCCTGGAGTGCTGAAAACCGGTAACCTTACTTCTCCTCTTTGGTGAGGAGCCGGGGACACTTTCCATCCCACTAGGTTTCAAGAGGATGTAATTAAAGAGGGTTTGCATTTTATCCATGTCTTGGGAGTCTAGGCTCTCCACGGACAGGCGTAATGATTTGGAGGAAGGGGAACATGCTTCTAGTTCCAGCTCAGGACTAACAAGTTAGTTGTAAATCTGACCAGTAGAGTTGTCTTTCCCTCTGTTCTATACCTCTCTCCACATCCAACACAGGACAGTAACTAATGCTACTTAATTATCTACTTTGTGCCAGACGCCGCCTTAATGTTCTCCACGAATGAACTCTTGTGATCCTCGTAACATCCTATGAGTTCATTGTTATTACTATCAGTATTTAACAGACGAGGGGCTGAGGTGTAGGAAGTTAGTAAATTGCTCTAGGACATCTAGGATTTAAATCTAGGTTACTCATTTCTGGCTTGTGCCCTCTTCACCACTCCATCATACCAAGTTGCATAGAAACTACCTCTGAATTACTTCCTCCCCTCACTCCTATTGTGCCACTCATGTAAGATGTACCATCGACTTAATTTAATTACAGCTTTCAGGAACAAAGTAAGCACTACCAAATCAAGTGTAGTTATAATGGGACTGACTTTTAAAATGCTATGTTTTCTCTGTCTTGGTAATTTTTTTTTACCTCAGATCTCTGAGGTTTTTAGCTAAAGGGACAAACTAATTGCAGAAAGCAAAGAGGCAAATTTTTGGCTATTGACTGCTACACTTGGGCCACATGACTCCAAACAGCTCATCTGGAGCCACGGTTGGTTTTTATTTTCTTCTGTTCTGTTTTGTTAATTACAAGACAGAATTTTTAAAAATATAAAACTTTAAAAACTGGCTTCAAAGTTTGCTTTGCCTATCAAGAGCCAAAGCCTGATAATTTAATATAATTGAAGAGAAGGAAGGGTGAGGTCTGAGATGCATCTTGTTCCCCAAGAGAGGACATTTTAGCTTCTGGCAGGAGAAGGATCTGCAATCGAGATGCCAAAGTACCCTGAGAAGGTATGCCGTGCCCTGGCGCCTGGAGATGGGAAGGAACAGAAGCCCCAGAACCGTTTGGGGAAATCCCAGAGGACCAGGATTTGAGTCCAGTCGTCGCTCCGGTAGAAGCCACGCCTAATAGGGAAATCTTGTAGCAGCATGATGGTGGGTTGGAAAAGCAGCAATGACTGGTTGAGATATCCAGGGCACGTGGAAAACATCTTAAAATTCCCTGTGTCCCCAGAGGCTGCCCCGGGAGGGACGCCCAAAGGCCTTGGTGTCCTGCAGAAGGGACACCATCAGCATATGTGATGTGGATTCCATGTGCTGGAGGCTGTGGAAACAGAGGCAACGTCGGCAGCAAAAGCGGTGTGGGTCCCCAGGAGGGTCAGCAGGAATTGGGGCTAACAGACTAGATGGCTTTTCCTGATGCCATGACACATATGGGCCTTCTTAGAATTTAGACGGTACCCCAGGAAAAAGAGAAGGAAGGGCAGAACCCTAATTTGATTGGTTGAGTTCTGAGTTTGACTATGAAATAACTGAACATGAATGAGTTTCCCCGAAAGTGGCTGGAGTTTTCGTAGCTGAGTCACTCAAGGTCACATAGCCAGAGAATACTGCAGCCAGTCTGACCTCACAGTCCATACTCTAAGCCACCATTTATGCTTTATCATTGTGTCTCCACTGTCTCCACATTTCCCTTAACTAAATAGAAGGCAGCTCAAGACTTAAGTTAAATTACACTGTAGAAAGATAAAAGGTGACTGTAAGGTTCACCCTGTGACTTCACACATCCATTTTAAGATGCATCCAGATTTCAGTAACACTAAAATGTCTTCAGCTTGAATAAATGTCAGATACATTCTCTTCTCTCCGGGTCCACTGCCACCACCTAATCCATGTCCTACCTGGATGCTTTTAAGTGTCTCCATATTGGAGAGGTTAGGCTTTTTCTATAAAATTAGGAGCAAGAAAACTAGGACTGATGGATAGAAAATTTACAGAGACAGAATTCTGTGCAGAATCAGAGAGAACTTCCTCATAATCTCAGATATCCAAAGATAGAATGAGCATCCTTGGGTGGCACCAAGTGCTACATTCCTTGAGTTGTTAGAGCATCGTCAAGACGCCTACTACCAAGAAGGAACCTTATGGAGGGGAATTTAGGAGTGAGCATATGGCTGGATGAGGCGGCCTTTCAGGTCCCTTCCAACATTGAAATCCTGCCATTTTAGAATGGAGATTGTGAACACCAGATTGCTGTGTGTTTAAAGAGTGGGAAATGAGGACACGGAAGCAGTGGTAGAGACTAGTCTTTTGAAGATGGTTACCATTGAGGAAAGCAGAGCTTTATTGTATTACATGGTGGGATTGAGGGAAGATTTTAACACTGGGAAGAACTGAGCAGATTTTGTAGGTAGAAGATGAAGAATTGATTCTTTTTTAAAGGAAAAATTAAAAAAGAGGGAGTTCTGTTCCAGCATCGATTGCTGCATGACATCCTGCCCCAACACTTGGTGACTTTCAAGAACAACTGTACCGTATCAGGATTTTGTAGATCTGAAATTGAGGCAGTGCTTAGCTGGGTGACTTTTCCACGTGGTATCAACAGAGTGGTCTTTACTCTGTGAAGTGAAGTGCTCTATTGCTCAGTGGTCTTTAGCCAACATGTCTTGTGCCTCAATAGGGGTGGCTGGACAGTAGTATTGAGCTGGAGCAGTTGACCAGAGCACCTGTTTTTGGCCTCACCAATCTCTTCAGGTAGTCCAGCTTCTTATATGGCCACTCATAGCTCCCAAAGAAGTGTTCCAGGAAGTCCGGGCAAAATTGCAAGACTTCTTAAGGCCTAGCTTCAAAAACCCAGAGCATCACTTCCCTCTGCCTACTATCAGTCAATCAAGTCCATAAGGCAAGGTCAGATTCAAGGGGAAGGGACCTTGTTTCCATCTCTCAGTAAGAGGAACAACAAAGAATTTATAGCCATCTTTAATCTCCCATAGAAACAGTGGATGGAACAAGATTCTGAACAATGTGGGGAGTCCAAGTTGAGAGCAAGGGTGAAGGATTCCTTAGAATGGTGAAGAAACATGTCTGCCCTGGAGATAAGAACAAAGAAAAAGGGTTCCAGAGAGAGGAGATAGACTTTAAGGTGAAAACAAGAGAAAGCGGAAGGCGTTATTTTCAGAGAGTTCAAGTAATCCAAGGCTGTCTAGTGGAAGGAGAACCTCACATAATGGAAATTAGGCTGCCCACCCACTGTCCATATATTTTACCTCTGAGTTGCTTCCTCATTCCGACAGTGTATCTTCACTGCCTTCACGCGAGGCATGCCTCACACAGACTTTAGTCCGAAGTCACTGCAAGATCTTTGGTTCAGAGTTTCAGTGCTTTTCATGTGCCCCGTGAACCAGTGTCCTAGTCTCCAGAGCCATGGGGCAGGTAGATTGGTCTCCTTGGAAAATGAGCTCACGTGTGACTTCATTCCTGGTCCACACTTAAAGGATTGAGCAGACCAGCCATGAACCCGAGCCTGCGTGGCAAGATGTGAAATCCGCTTGCTACAAATGATCCAGATAATCTCCTTCAAGCCTCTTGTGGATAAAAACACAGAGCCACATAAGGGTGACATTCTGGCAGGTATTCAAAGCTGTAGTGGTTGTGGCTTGGCTCCTGTTGTATGCACAGAGCTGTTGGATTGGCTTGGTCGACGCAGGTCTCCCTGGATTATCCTTTTGATAAGTATCTTTAGAAGCTTACTAATTAACTTTAAAGGAATGTTTCTCTTTGGCACTATGTCTCATTCTTTTTGCATTATCTATTCCGGTGATAAATGATGGATGCATAAATACCTTACCTTTGCTCAATCAGTGTTTTCTGTTGTTGACGTAAAGTGTACAAATTGGATTTATTTCAGGATGGCTGAACTCGGAATGTGACGTTTTGCCAAGTCAGAATCTCACTTGCCCAGACAACACACATGTGGATTTTGTAGTTGTCTTCTTTTTAAAATAGTATATGTCTGTAGTGCCATTGATTAATGTAATGTTGCATTAATGTGCTGTTATAACACCCCAGGGCATGCATGCATTCTTCTGCCAGCAGCAAAAAAATTCCCCAAACTAAAGTTTTTAATAAACTACAGATTCCAGGGCAAAAAAAAAGAAAAAAAAACCCATCAACCATGAGAATTTATGGATAGCGAAAGTACTTGAAGAACCAACTTTTGATAAGCTTGCCAATGGAAATACACTGTAATTGTTCTATAATTTCATTCCTGTAAATCATTAGTCATTGTCTATATCTCTTCATTTATTGAATCTTTTCAATGACCCAGATATCTGACTGTGTTGTGCCACAACGTTGCCTTTTATTTTTGTTTCTTAACAGTCCAGTGTTGATTCAGTCAGATTGTCAGATCCAGACTTCAGGGAAAGCTGACATAGACACATATGTGACATGGCTCAAGCTGCAAAAATTAAAATTGAATTCTTCACCATCCATTGTAAATAGGACTTTCTTCAGCACGGCGCTGATGTAAGTCTGGCACAGGGTCATTCTGGACCTATTTTAAGTAACAACTATTTTTTTCCCTTTCTCAAGGTAGTTTTCAATCTTTAACTGTCATATTTTCCCTCTTACAAAAATCTGGAATCCTATTTTGCTAAATCAATTAGCCAAGGTAAAATTTAATGGAATAAAAACAATCTTGATAGAATATATCCAACTTTGTAAATGAAGACGCGACTTCAGCCTGCTATCAGAGGGCATGAATCCTGTTCTCCTCTTCCCCAGTTTCCAGGGGAATTGTTGTTGGCAAATATCTATTTGATAAGAGAAACCCAGGCAAGTTTTGCTTTTTAAGTGTAAACTTCTCTTAGCCTTACAGTGGATTTAAAATATAGAACGTGACATTTCTCTTTATAACCCCCTAAAACTTTTAAGATCCAGAAGAAAGCAAAAGATATAAAGACAAAAAATAAATAAAAGTTCAGTGCTCCTTAAAGGGAAGAAAATTTTTCTATAATCCAGTTTTAGGGATCAGCATTTTGATGTAAGTAATTTATAGTTATAGTCATAAGATCACTAAGTTCAAGCATGCAGAAAACCATTCCATTGTCTTTGCTAATAGAGGCCAATTTAAATGAGCTGGACCTGATCTTAGTAAGATGCCTTCAGATCCAACTGGTGTTGATGTTCACAGTTGAAATAAAGAAGAGGGTATTTCTTTTAGATTTCAATACTTTTAGATTTGGACATTTTTTCATGGATTCTGCAAAACCAATATCAATTAAGATTAACAATTAACGAATTAAGGGATAGTATCTCTGCAGTAGGTGGTTATCTGCGTTAAAAAATTCTGTGCTGGGGCACCTGGGTGGCTCAGTCAGTTGAGCATCAGACTCTTGATTTCAGCTCGGGTCATGATCTCCCAGTTCATGAGATCGAGCCCCATGTCGGGCTCTACCCTGGCAGCATGGGGCCTGCTTGGGATTCTCTCTCTCCCTCTCCCTCTCTTTCTCTCTCTCTGCGCTCCCCCCACTCATGCACACACACACGCACACTCTCTCTCTGAAAATAAATAAACAAACTTTAAAAACTGTATGCTAAAGGGACAAGGCGCATGAGGTCATAAGCACTATAAACTCAGGAGGTGTTAGGGTGAGCACCCTGTACCCCATAAGGGTAATACGAAGGGGCGTGTGGTGGAACAAGTTGGGGAAGCTGTCACTCCCTCCCAGACATCATCTCTTTTGTGAATGCAGATTTTTTTTTCTTTTTTGACCAAGTTGTAATGACCTAAGACTTAGATTCCATCCCATGACTGCCCTTGCTCTAAAACTGCCAGATAGCATACCTCCCATGTCCCAATTATGCAGTCCTCTTGTGTTTTTCTGGTGTTTGTATTCCCATAGTTGCAAATAAAAAGTATATTTTTAGTTTTAGAATTTTCCTTTCCATTAAAAAAAAAAAAATCCCTGAAGATTTGTGGCACCAGTGTTATTTCTGTTAATGTCATTGCTTCCATAGCAGCAAGCTGAGACTTTGTAAGAAACTATGTTTACAAAAAAGCAATTATCTAAGTGAACATTATAGCTACATGTAGCAAAGTTTCAATTTAGATTTCCTGTAACCATTACAACACACACACACACACACACACACACACACACAAGCACTTCCAATCTGTGTTATAAACACAGTGTAATTGGCCAAGGAGCTGTCGGTAAAGCTGAGGTGTGACCGGTTTTTTGGACTTCTCCAGCAGAATAAAAACTCACACAGTTCACCTTCTGAGCCGTAGAAGGTAGGATCTTCCCTCCTCTCAAATCCCAAAGGGAGCAGAGCATACAATCAATGAGATCGTGCTGTTATTCAATCCTTAGGATGGGTTTCATGAAAAAATAGAGAGGAAACAGAAAATAAATTTCCAGTTTTTCACAGCTCCTCTTGCTAAGCATAAATGTAACGTTTTTATTTTACCCAGAAGATTCTTCCCTCTTGGAACTGCAGTTGGTAGAGGCATGTCTTTAATTTAAGATATTTCAGATTTGCTTTAACCATCTAGGTCAGAGATTTCAGTGGCCGTTCTATAAAGAAATCAAGATGCCTGTGCGAATGGTAATTTCTAATTAGATCTAAGTCGGTATACTGTGAGATGAGAATGACATCTGGAGAAAGCATGCTGAGGAAGACACTGCCCAGCTTTTTACCTTCATGTGAGTAGGGCTGACCTTCTCAAGTGCTCAAATGTGGCTTGGCATTAGCAATCTTCTCTGCAAATCGAATTCCCAAACCTTTCTGGTGGGCCTGGCCTATGTTGGGTTGTGCGGGTAAAAGCTAGCTAGGAAATAAAATTAATATTTTTCTGCAGCCTTTTCAAGCAACACCCTTCATGAAGATAATCAAATTCGGGAACTCTCGGCCACAGAACTTTGTAGCCATTGTGCAGAAGTACAAGCGAAATAAGAGCTGTGGGCCACTTCCCCCCTTCATGCTGAGAGCTCTCAGTTGCACGGAGAACACAGCCATGAATCCAGAGTAAAATAGATGGATACAGACAGAAGAAGCAAAGTGACACATAAGCAGCCAACTGTGTTATATAATCGGGGGGTCGGAAGGGCCAGTGATGCAAGGTCTTGTTAGACTGTCAAGGCTTAATTCTTAGGACACATTTTGAGGAACAGAAGGCTGTAATTTAGTGAGGAGGAAGAACAGTGTGCTTCGGTTGCATCCAGCAAAATAGTGGCATCATAAACCCGAGCAACACTGCAGAAATTAAAAATTAAACTCTCCATATTCATACTGCATGAAAGCAGCCCCATAAAACTCTGATCTCTCATTCACCAATCAAAAAACCTTCTCAACCATTTCAGATATTTCCCCCAGCTATTCTGAAATTCAGTTTCTTTATTCTAGGGTCCTAAAACAAACAAACAAACAAACAAACAAAACAACAACAACAACAACAACAAAAACCCCTCCATTTTATAATTCAAGAAAACTGCTGCAGCCAACAGAAATCAAGGTGGTGGACCCCTCAGGAAGCCACGGGCAGAGGCACTGCTAAGGAGGAGGGACGGTCACCCCCATGGTCCTGCGCTAGTGATCCAGCCAAAGCCAGTCCCAAAGGAGAAGCCAGTGAAATGCAGGGAGCTTCTCCTCCAGGGCCTCGTGTGGCATGGGCCCTGAGCCTCTCCCTGCATTGAGATAACTTTGTGTTTACCTGGAAGGTTGGCTGAAACCACTCCACCCCTCACTGATTCTTCAGTAAAGAAAACACAGCTCTTGCTGTAATGATTTAATAAGAAGTAAATGTTATAATTCTGATGTGTTTCCTAAATATTGAATTTATTAAACATCTATGTAGGTAGCGAACAGGATGCTAAAATTATAGTACCTCTTAGATCATTGTGGTAGACAGGCAGATGGCTCCCAGAGAAGTCTACACCCTAATCCCTGAAACTGATGAATATGTTATGTTACACAGCAGAGGGGCGGAGTTAAGAATGTAGCTGGACTGCACATTGAGAATCCACTGATCTTCAGGTAAGGAGATTATCCAGGTGTATCCATTTAGACCCAGTGTGATCACAAGGTCCTTTAAATGTGGAAGAGGGAGGCAGAAGAGTCAATGTCAGAGCGATGAGATATAAGGAACGCTCCATAGGGAGTGCTCCTGGGTGGCTCGGTCTGTTAAGTCTCCAACTCTTGATTTTGGCTCAGGACATGATCTCACCATTTGTAGGTTTGAGCCCCGCATCAGGCTGTGTGCTGACAGTGCAGAGCCTGCTTGGGATCTGTCTCTCTCCCTCTTTCTCTGCCCCTCCCCTGCTCACACTTTCTATATCAAAATAAATAAAGAAACTTGAAAAAAAAAAGAAAAGAAAAGAAAGACTCAACAGGTCACTGCTGGCTCTGAAGATGGAGGAAAGGGCCATGAGCCAAGGAATACAGCTTCTGTAGATTCTGGAAAAGGCAAGAAAATATATTCTTCTTTAGAGTATTAGGAAGGACTGTAGACCTGACAACATCATGATTTTAGCCCAGTGAGACCCATGGCAGACACCTGATCTCCAGAAACTGTTCAAGGAATTTGTGTTGTTTTAAGCTCCCATGTTTGTGGTAGTTTGTTATAGCAAGGACCCACAAACATATGGCCAACTAATCTTTGACAAACCAGGAAAGAATATCCAATGGAATAAAGGCAGTTTCTTCAGCAGATGGGGTTGGGAAAACTGGACAGCTACATGCCGAAAAATGAACCTGGACCACTTTCCTAGACCATACACAAAAATAAACTCAAAATGGGTGAAAGACCTAAACTTAAGACAGGAAGCCATCAAAATCCTCAAAGAGAAAGCAGGCAAAAACCTCTTTGATCTTGGCCACAGCAACTTCTTACTCAACATGTCTCCAGAGGCAAGGGAAACAAAAGCAAAAATGAACTACTGGGACCTCATCAAAATAAAAAGCTTCTGCACAGCGAAGGAAACAATCAGCAAAACTAAAAGGCAACCGACGGAATGGGAGAAGACATTTGCAAATGACATATCTGATAAAGGGATAATATCCAAAATCTATAAAGAACTTACCAAACTCAACACCCAAGACAAATAATCCAGTGACAAAATGGGCAAAAGACATGAATAGACACTTTTCCAAAGAAGACATCCAGATGGCTCCAACGAACATGTGAAAAAAATTCTCAACATCCCTCATCATCGGGGAAATACAAATCAAACCCATAATGAGACACCACCTTACACCTGTCGAAATCGCTAACGTTAACAACTCGGGCAACAACAGATGTTGACAAGGATGCAGAGAAAGAGGATCTCTTTTGCCTTGCTGGTGGAATGCAAACTTGTGCAGCCACTCTGGAAAACAGTACGGAGGTTCCTCAAAAAATTAAAAATAGAACTACCTTATGACCCAGCAATTGCACTGCTAGTTATTTATCCAAAGGATATAGGTGTGCTGTTTCGAAGGGGCACATGCACCCCAATGTTTATAGCAGCACTATCAACAATAGCCAAAGTATGGAAAGAGTCCAAATGTCCATCAATGGATGAATGGATAAAGAAGATACCTATATCTATATCTATATCTATATCTATATCTACACAATGCACTATTACTCGGCAATTAAAGAATGAAATCTTGCCATTTGCAACAACATGGTTGGAACTAGAGTGTATTATACTAAGCAAAATTAGTCAGAGAAAGACAAATATCACATAACTTCACTCATATGTGGACTTCAAGATACAAAACAGATTAACATAAAGGAAGGGAAGCAAAAATATTAAAACAAGGAGGGGGACAAAACATAAGAGACTCTTAAATACAGAGAACAAACTGAGGGTTGCTGGAGGGGTGTTGGGTGGGGGGATGAGCTAAATGGGAGAGGGGCATCCAGGAGGACACTTGTTGGGATGAGCACTGGGTGTTATACATAGGGGATGAATCACTGGATTCTACTCCTGAAATCATTATTGCCCTATATGCTGACTAACTTGGATATAAATTAAAAAGACAAAGAAGGAAGGAAGGAAGGGAGGAAGGGAGGAAGGGAGGAAGGGAGGGAGGGAGGGAGGAAGGGAGGAAAGGAGGAAGGGAGGAAGGGAGGGAAGGAGGGAGGAAGGGAGGTTAAAAAAAAAACAATGGTGTGATTTCCTTCACATGTGTCAGAAATTACCTTGTTCATTTGCTTCATTTTCTTATGGTCTCCCTTTGAACTCAAGAATACCTGCTCTGGGCCGGTTGGGGGCGGGGGGGGGGGTACCCTGCCTGTGTGTTCACTGCTCATCCTGGAAGTTGGGAGCAGAGTTTGGAATACACTGGTGCTCAATAATTACTTCTTGAATGTCAAGTGAATAATTGTGTGCGTAAGTAAATGATTAGAAATCAATCTTCTCTCTGGAGCTTCTGCAAGATATATACATAGAAAATCACCAAGGGAAGGTGGAGGGTAGTAAAGGATCAGAGACCCACAGGGAGAGTAGATCTAAAGAGTACAGTAAAGTTTCAGAATGTATCAGTTACAGAACAATTAAGATTTAAACCCTCTGTGTGTTTGAAAGAGCCTAGGAAGCAGAAGAATGTAAGACTGCAGAAAGAAGTTAACTTTGATACAGGAAGAATAGTGGGTGTTCAACCACAGAAAACTGTTAAATGCCTTTTTTTAGATTGACTTACCATAGTGCTTTAAATCAGTTTTTATCGGAAGACAATAAAAAAATGAAATTAACCTATAGCAAAAAATATAGTGAGAAACTGGACCTAGCAGAGAAACTGGGTAGAGCATCAATTGTGAAGCAAAATCAATATGGAAAAAATGTGTATCCTGCTAAGGCTTTCACTGTGCCTGTAAATATTAACAGGCAGCTTTCCACATTTGTTACATCACAAAGAAGGGAAAGATTACATTTAGAAACTCCCACAAAGTAAAAGCCAGGTGTTTTATGTGTTTCTCTTTGTTCATTTTCTGCATTGCTGGTTCGCAGGCAGATGTTTAACCCTATCTTTGCTTTTTGACGCTTCACTCATCATCAAATGTTCCTTAAGCACTCTGCACATAATAACTTGTTTAATTCTACCTATGAGGCAGGTGCCATATACACCATTTTTATAGATGAGGAAACTGAGCCTTTGCAAAAGTTATGGTGACTGCCTGAGGTTGCACCGTGACTTAGTGGTAGAGTGCAAAGTTAAGCCCAGGCAGTTTGTGGACACCACAAAGTGTCCACTCTCTTAGCTGCCCCCCACGCCCTGCATACACCAGATGCTGGGTTGGGTCCTGGGATAGATCGGACCCAGTTCCTGGCCTCATGAGGCTCACACTCTTGTAGGAGAGCCATACTGGAAATGAGAATGGCACAAATGTCTATGGTGACTGGTGCCATGAAGGAGACACACAGCATAGGATTCTGAGAAAGTGAATAAATACCAGGGTGGGACTAATTCAGTTCTGGGAACCAGAGGCCAGTCATATTGCAGGTCTCCTACTTTTATTCTGTGCCAAGAGCAAAAGAATACTTCTATGTGAAAATGTGTATCCATATAAATGCCTCATATGCAAACATTAGGTGAGGGGAGGTTGATGAGATGTCATCTGAATGAGTTTTTAAAATTGCAACAGTAAGTTAATTTCTACATTTTTTTTTTCTTTCTTATAGTATGACACCTGGTCTGATTATCTTTTATCTCAGTCCGGCATTTCTCATCCTCAGCAGTATTGAATATTTGGGCCAGATAATTCTTTGTTGTGGGGGAGGGGAGTCCATTGTAGAATGTTTAGCAACATTGCTGGCCTCCTCCCACTAGTAATAACCCTTCCCCACCCCAAAGTGTGACAACCAAAAATGCCTCCAGGAATTGCTGGATGTCCCCTGGAGAGCAAAATCAGCCCGGGTTGAGAAGCAGTGGTAAGCCACCAATAATTCAAATTCCACCTATGTCTGAAGTCCAATTACCTTGCCTAATGCTTCCAACCCATTCATGTCTCCAACTTTTCTTCTTGGCAACACTGAAGTCTTTGAAGCTCAGCAGTTATATTTCTTAATTCAGACACAAACACACACAACACACACATACACACAACACACAACACACACACACACCCATCGGAGGCTGGCTACCTCAGGACGGGAAGGAACATGTACAGGAAGGAAGAAAATCAGCCCTTAGCTCCCCACTGCTCTGCACAGGGTTTGATTTGAGTTTTGTACCTCACTCTGCTGCATAGGAAGAAAAGAAAGGTCAGGGTGGAAAGAACCATCTAGCACTATAGATTGGCTGAGGGCATGGAAATAAACAATTCTGAAAGATGGCAATCCTGAGCAAAGGACCTACCAGATGATGACGTTTGATCTTCTGGGGAAAATGTCTCATTACTTTATAGTTACACCTATCCCAGCCTTAAGACTGAGTCATGAAATGTAAATGTGGTACCATATGGTGTTGCACTCCTGAAGAAAGAAGGTAAGATGTGTGAGTGTAGGAGAGCTTTGAGTGGCTGTGCCTGAGACAAGAGGTCCCTTGAGGTTAGTTCCCATTCAGACCAAAACTTAGAAGGTCCCAAAGGTGAGGTACCAGCATGAAGAACAGTCAAACAATAGAAATTAAAGTGAATTTTAAAGGCTTGCATGGCCATCATCTGTTCTCGTAAGACAGCAACTCAACAAAACAGAAAGACTTTCTGCTTTTAAACCAAGAAAGGCAGACTTAATCTGTAAAGCCTGTGCTTTGCGTGGGAGATGTGATGGAGGGGAAAAAATGGAACCACGAAGCAGCCATCTCTGGATCAACTTCTTAAAAAGCATCGTGATCCTAAGTCTTAACAAATGTCAAAATGAAGCCTTAAATAGCCCCACTGAATTCTACATCCCTGAAGTTGTTCCTAGAGCTTTTTGATTTTTTGCAGTAAAATTATAGAAAAGGTAGATTTTTTAATGTGCTAAATATTCTTACAGTACCATTTTAAATGTAATTATGTATGTTTAGTTATATTGTTGCTGCATTTTATTAATGAATCCAGAAACAATTATTGTGGGCTATCAAATGCCGGTTAGTGTGCCTGGAGATACAAATACATACTTTGTTGCTGACTTCAAGGATCTTATTATCTGGTGGAGAAAAAAAAAAGATGAGGAAACTATCACAATGCAGGCTTTCAAATGTTTTGACAGAGTATAGGATGACATAATAAATAAGGGGCAGCCTCCCGCTCAAACATGGAGGTCATGAGAAGAGAGCAAGTATCTGGAAAGTTTTTTCTGAGAAGACGAAAATCTGTGTGAGCAATTAAAAAAATAAAAATATTACTTAATTTAGTCGATTTGAGACTTTAAACAAGTCCATTTTGAATAAGTCTATTCTTATTACTCCTCTCATAAATGATGAAACATGGACTATAATCAAATAGAAAGTTGGAATTATAGAGAAACAGATCTTTCGTGAGTGTTTGAATAATTGCCACAGCACTGAACAAAAGAATAATAAAATATATGGTTGATTTTTCCTATTAATAGTATTTGCCAAAGCCTAATAAAATTCTCTTGATATCTTGCTTCATAAAGTGACTGAAGGGAAATGCCTCCGTGTTTTCCTACATTTAAAGCCACTAAGATATGTTACTGCCAAGATATGCAAATAGTGCTGCCTGGACTGGATGTAGGGGTGACAGGTTGAGTCTGGAATGCTTGTTGCTCTCAACATGCAGTTTTAAAGAGCACTGGACTTGGGATCAGAAAACCTTAATGCAAACCCTACTCTACCGTTTAGTCAGCTGTGAGATTTTAGGCAAGCCGCCTCACCTTTCTCAGCCTCACTTACCTCCTGTGTAAGATGGGGTTCCACAGAATGACTGCAAAGATTAAATGAAATACAGGAAAGCCATGGGGGAGGGGAAGAAAAAAAAAGAGGTTAGAGTGGAAGAGAGCCAAAGCATAAGAGACTCTTAAAAAACTGAGAACAAACTGAGGGTTGATGGGGGGTGGGAAGGAGGGGAGGGTGGGTGATGGATATTAAGGAGGGCACCTTTTGGGATGAGCACTGGGTGTTGTATGGAAACCAATTTGACAATAAACTTCATATATTGAAAAAAAATAATAAAAATTAAAAAAATAAATTAAAAAAAATAAAAAATAAAGTAAGCTCTATGCCCAACATGGGGCTTGAACTCATAAAAAAAAAAAAAGAAAGAAAAGAAAGAAAAAAGAAAAGGAAAAGAAAAGAAATACAGGAAAGCCTTGCTTTGCAAGCATAATTCATTCCTGAAACACGCTCGTAATCCAAAGCACTTGCGTATCAAAGTGAATTTCCCCATAAGTAATAATGGAAACTCAGATGATTCATTCCACAACCCAAAAATATTCATATAAAATGATTAAGATACTGTAATATGACACAAAATAATAAAATACAAAATATAAAGAAAAACAAATTCACCTGCACCTACCTTTGAAAACCTTCATGGCTGGTGTGAGGGAGACAAGAGAGAGGGGGGTTATTGTGTAGGACAACTTTCACTGTCACTAATGGAATCACTGCTATCTATTGGCTTAATGGAATCCTTTTCGTGCAAGTTTAACAAGGAACCTATCCAATGACACTCGTTTTTGCCTCCTTTTGAGGATTTTGCAGGAATGTGACATTGCATTGATGATCACCCACAATCCCGGAGCGAGACAGAGAGAGACAGAGACAGAGAGAGACAGAAACCATTGGCTCAGTTGTGATCATGTGACATTCAGTGTCATGTAATACTCGTATTGGAAGACATTGCTCATTTATCAAGTTAAAATTTATTAGAAATGTTTGGTCCTCTTGCAGAACACTCCCAGAAGAAGGAACTCACAATCCAAGGTTTTACTGTATAGGTTAATTTTATCCATTATATTCCCTTAGTAAGTAGCCATTGCCTGAATGGATATTCTCTTACAACAATACAAGATCATACTTTAACTTAAACATAATTGCAAAATATGTGACAAGGAGTAAATGGAAGGCTCCTGCTGTCTTCCTACTTCCTGCCCCACCCCAGTCTGTCCTCACTATGACCAGAATGATCTTTATGAAACACAGATTGATCGTGTCCCTCTCCTAAGTGGTATCCTTCAGTGCCTACTCATCACTGTCCAGAGGAAACTCAATGCCTTTTATGCAGAGGTCCCTTCTGTTCTGGGGGTGATCTGTGCCCACCTCTCCAGATAATCTCCTGTGCCTCCTGGCACACCCTGTGCTCAGCCAGGCTACATGTACCACCCTCTCTTCTCCTCATGTCTTTGCACACACTCCTTCCTCATATTGGAATGCCCTTGATCCCAGTCCTTCACCCTGCAAAATACTTCTAGCTAGTTCTTGCATGTTCAGTGCAAGTCTCAAGACCTTCCTGTGTGCTTTCCATAGTGTGCCGATATCTGCTTCCCCAGGAAACTTCTCTCCCTGAAACGCCATTGTCCATGTGCTTGCTTCTCTCCCCTGTTGACTCAGACTCCTTGAGGGCAGGGACTCGGGGTCATTGCACTTTGCCTTTGCCTCACCCTGTGCCTGGAACAGTGTCGGTCCTCAGTAAGTCTTGTTGTATGCGTCAATCAATCAATCACTGCGATGGACTGAATGTGTCCCCCCCCCCAAATCCATATGTTGAAATCTTAACCCAAAAGGCAATGGTGACAAGAGGTGCAATCTTTGGGAGGTGATAAGGTTATGAGAGTGGAGCCCCCATGAATGGGTTTAGTGCCCTTAAAAAAAGAGATCCAAGAGAGCTCTCTCACTCTCTTTCTACCAATGTTAGGCCCAGTGAGAAGAAAGCTGCCTATAAACCCGAAACTGGGTCCTCAACAGACACATCAATCTGCTGGCACCTTGACCTTGGACTCCAGAACTGTAAGAAATAAGTGTTTGTTGTTTAAGCCTCCCAGTGCGTGATAGTTTTGATATTTGTATTAAAAGAGCCCAAATGGACTAAGTCACTGATATTAATTGACGTACCAAGTGATTAAACATAAGACATACGCATACCAAATGATTAAGACACAAGACAAAAGAAGTATAATTTGTAATGCCAGAATACAAATTCTTCATTCTTCAGAAACTTCCATCCCCAAATGAAACAAGGTATCAGTTATCAGTAAATCTGCTATGCATGATTTCACTAAATACTCTTTGGTAGCCAAGACTGCCACCTGCTAACTCAGCATACATTGTTTCTTTTCTCCAAAGTAATACACTTATTTTGAGTGGGGCACATGGTTACCAATTTTTTTTTAATCTTTATTTCCCAGTCTGCTTTGCAGCTAGATATGGCAAATGGATAAGTTCTGGCAAATAAAATGTAAATGGAAGTGGTTTTGCGGGACTTCAGGAAAGCTACTTAATCAGGGCTCATCAGGAAGGCAATCCCCCCTCTCCAGCCTTTATTCTTCTGCTTTTCCTCTTTCTTCTAGCTTGCTTTTTAGAAATGGTAATAAGAGTCTCAGAAGCCATTCTGGACCATGAAACCATGGGGTCATCTTGATGAGGAAAGCCATGTGCTAGGATGTCAAAGCAGAAAGACAGAGGGAGTCCTTTCCCTGATGACGCTATTAACTCCTGTGTTGCTGGCCTCTGGACTTACTTATGAGAGGGAACTACATTGATACTCGAAGGCAGCAGTTAACAACTTACAAACTTACAAGTTACAAACCAACAAGTTACAAACTTGTTTAGTAAAGAGCCGGCTAATAAACCTTTTAGGCCCTGGAGGCCACATAGATCTCTGTCACAACTGTGCAGCTTTACTGGTGGATTACAGAGGCAGCCACAGACAACACATACACACAGGAGTGACTGTGTTCAAATAAAATTTCAATATACAAAAATAGGCAGCAGGCTGGATTGAGTCCATGGGCTGGCACCTGTTATTCCCTGCTCCAAGACACCGTGACGTCGAGTCTCTGTGGTATCTGTAGCCAAAACTAACCCTGACCAATGCATCGTATTTGGTGAGATGAGCCTTCTAATTTGGGAGAATCGTCAAGACTCCTGTTTCATTTTTGAAAATAGTTTTTCTTTCAGTAGACTGCTTCTCCCCTACTTTGTCCTGATTGAAATTTACAAAGTCCTGACATTTCTGTTTCCAGACTCTTTTGATTATGGAGACCAAGTGAATCGGATCCAGGGCTTTTCTAGGTTTCCCTCAGTTCCATTATGTTTAGTTTGGAGGGTTCCAGCAGAATATAAATGGGACAGTCGTCAGGTGTGTGGACAAGGAGAATGGAGGACAAAAAACAAGGCCTTTAAGAATGGAGTGAAGGACACCATACCGAGAGCCCCTGAAGCGTGTTTGAGTTATATGATGAAACTTCCAGGCTGACTGGATGGTACCTTATTGTACGGTGTTACCAGGGAGATTTTACAAGCTGAACTGATGTTTAGCAGCAGGGCACAAGCTGGTCTTGAAGATTCTTTTCAGCAAAGACTTTTCCTGATGCTCTTTGGATGTCTTGGCTCTTCTGGTTTAGCTCATCCTGTGAAAACAGAACAAGTACAGAGAGAGAATGGCAAATTGATTTCCCATTCCGTGCAGATTCCAGCCGACGGCTAGTAGCTGTCTGGAGCTCTGTGTTGAGAAGGATTCTGTGGCTGCATTGGGGTTTTAACAGAAGTGGTCTGTGCTTCCCTAGCTGTGTTCTTCCCAGGGGCAGGGGCGCAGGAGAGAAGAGGTCTCAGACAGGTCCTCGATGTTGGTATAGACTCAAGGAACATGAAAGCTAGAAGGAAGCCGTAGTTTAAACAGACTCTAAACTGGTTCTTTTTACATAGGGTGTTATTAAGGCTCAGAATGCAAAATGCAAGGTTATACAACTAGTGGTAAAATCACAATTAAAAGTCAGTGGTGGAGGGGGCATCTAGGTGGCTCAGTTGATTAAGCATCCAACTTCGGCTCAAGTCATGACCTCACAGTTTGTGAGTTCAAGCCCCGCATCCGGTTCTGTGCTGACAGCTTAGAACCTGGGGCCTGCTTCAGATTCTGTGTCTCCCTCTCTCTCTGCCCCTCCCCTGCTCACACTCTATCTCTCTCTCTCTCAAAAATGAATAAACATAAAAAAAAATTTTTTTAAGTCAATGGCGGATATTTTCATTACACATACTACACATATATAAATAAGATCTTTTTACTCCTTTTACTACTTTTCGTAATTTCTCCCTAACGTAGAACTGGAACCAGCTTGTAAGATCAACCAACACTTTCAGAGCTCCTGTTCCTGGCACTTTATGAACCTGATCCTTCAGACTCTGTTTAGTTCTATGAGCCCCCAGTACCCTTTCAAAAATTAGGGGTGGGGTGGGGGTGGAGTTGTTGTCAGGTTAATTATAATCAGATCAGTTTCAATTGCCTGCAATCAAGAACTATGGTTGATATGGAAATTGATCCCAGGAATGGGTTTCAGGAAACAGACTCTCCAGGAAATATGAAGAAATTGGGAATTGATTCTCTAACCTAGATTAGGTAGATTGCAAAGTCCTATTTAATATCCAGAAGGTGATTCCAACAGCTCATGGCACCCAGTGGTCAATGACTTAATTAAATGCATCTGTGCTCATCTTGCATCAACCACTCATGGAGGGAAGGAAAGGTTTTGGATTACCACTGCCATGGAAGACGGGAAAAGATATGAGAGATCCGAGGCCCCTACGGTGAGATGTAGAATGAGGAGCTACAAACCACACCTGCTTGGACCAAGGTACAAGAAAAATCCAAGAACCTTCAATGGTCATGTAAAAAAAAAAAAAAAAAGTCCTTTATGTATGTGGCCTCCAAACAGAGGTATTTTAGTAAAAAATTAAATCCCACAAAGTTTAATCCCATGGGATTTTAAACCATAATGTTAGCTGAACACACAGTATCTTCCAGTGTCCTGGGAAGAGCAGGGCCCAGGGAATTGGAGCAGTTAATTTGGGGGACTCAGAATACCTAGAAATCCCTGCCGCTAAGGGCCTCCCTTGCCCTTCGATGAGGCTTCTCCTCCTTGCTGAAGAGGTTTCTGCTGCATTACCTGCAGGAAGGTCCGTGCCAGGAAGAGCCACTTTTGGGACCCCAGAATCTTCTCTGTTCTTCAAGCCCAAACCTTTGCAGTAAATTTTTGCCTATCATTTTTAGATAGCAGCATTTCCTAAATTCCTGCTTCCAAGTAATTTATTTATGTGAGATTCTGAAGGTCTCCATGAGTGAGGTTCAATAAATCTCTGTTTTAGAACCCTCACAATTTTTCTACTAAAATAAAACAGTTTAGTAAATTGACAAGTCCTTAGTACTAATCAATTACTACAGATATACAATTAAAAGCAATTTTTAAATGAATAAAAATTCTTAAGTGTACTTGGGACTTTCCTCATTGATCTTCTTCTTTTATTCAATCACTGCTTTATTTTTCTCTGTTTCTCTACTCCATTTTATTATTGTTCTTTATTTTAAAGGTAATAAAACCAACATTAGAGAAAAATTGAGATAAAGAAAACATGACCCATGATTCTGTCATTGGTACCATTTTGGTTTATTTCCTTCAGGGCTTTTTCATTTTCTTTTTTCCCTCTGAACATTATGATAAATATAATGTTTGTGCTTCTTAAACTTAATATATTGCACACATTTTAATCTCTTCGTGTCTCCATAACCTTCTTTCCAAAGGGTGCCTAATACTGAAAAGAGTATAGGCATTAAGCTGTGATTATTAATTATTGAGGAAAGGAACTCTCCTTTATTATACCCAGCTACTGGTGGATATTCAATTACCATTCGCTGAATTGAATTGAAATTCCTTGCCCATTCTAACTTTGTAATATTTTAAACATTCTTCCAACATCTTTATGGTTATAGCTTTTCACATATTTTTATTTAAGATAGAGTCTGACAAGTGGGGTCACTGGTCATGTGGTATGACCGTGTTTATAGCTCAATATGTGTTGCCAAATTGCTTTCTTTCTGGAAGGGCTGTATTGATTTACGCCGCTCTCCGGCAATGCATGAGGTCACCAACCTCACTGCCCCCTTGTCAGCTCTCATGCAATAGGAGGGGGTACAGCATCTCATTGTGATTTTAGTGTGAATGTTTCCTCATTTGTGTATTTACTAATTGCATTTTCTCATTTGTGAATTTGCTTACTTTGCGTTAGCAATTTGAATGAAGTCTATCTAGAGCGAAGATAGTCATTTATACTTACTGCAAGCATTGGCCTCATTTGGGTCTTTTTATTTTCCATTTAGTTGTAGGAGTTTTTGGAACAGCTTTACTCTCAGTTGAAGAGAAAACTATTAGCCTTCTTCTGAGAGTCCCTTGAGCTCAGAAGATTTGCAACCTAGTGAAAATGCTCCTGTCCCTTTGCTTTAGTTGCTGGCATTAATTGACCAAAAGGAAGACAACTTATTCTTAACTGCTGTCAGCTAATCCAGGAAACACTTGAAATTACCTCGTCCTACAAGGCAGTAGTGCTTGGATGGTCAAAAACAGAATAAAGTACCAAAGGCTGCCCGTTGTTACTATCCCTTTCCAACTAGGAAATTTGCCTCCATTTGATCAAACCCTCCTGCCCAACTTCTTGTCCCTGAAGCAGGTGTTTGACATATGTCTTCACAAATATTTGCAGATTTCTCTCTTCTTCCAAACCTGCTTCTCATGGAGTAGCCATGTGGCCCCCACTTCTCCACGAGAAATTGAGTCTAAACAGAACAAAAACAGTTGCCACTATCAAAGGTAGTGATTCCTAGAATTGGGTATCCTTGTTCATTCTCAGCATCGTGCAAATCATATCTTTTGTTCTTTTCCTAAACCTCTGCCACTTTCTGACCCCCAACTCCATAGTTTATTCTAGTAAACTACACCTGTTTTTTTCTAGCAAAATACACCAATTGGTGTAGTTCACCAATTTTTAACTTTAGTTTTCCCTTAGGGGAGGAAAGAAAGACTAATTCAACTTCTAAAACTTTTTTTTTTTTTTCAGAAATTTCTGCCTTAATCCTATTCCCTCACATTTTACTCCTAGACTCTAACTGAAACATCTTTTCTTTCTGAGGAAACCTCTGTGAACTGCAAGACACTGAAAACAGGATCTGTATTTGTCGTTTCAAAATTAATTAAATAGAAGTGTTATCTTCCAAAGCATCAGAACTCAGATATACATTTGTACTAAAGGTAATTGGTTAACACAAAGTTGCACAGAAACAAATTCCATACCTATACGGGGGGTGTATGTGTTTTATTTAACAAAACATAGGGAGAAATTATTAAATCAGAGGTCAGGAGATGGGTCCTAGTTCCACTTGGCCAGTTATCAGCTAAATGGCCTTGAGTGTGTCATTTAACTTCTTTGAGGCTCAATTTCCTTACCCACAAAACTGGACTTTCAAGCTTTAGGGTTGTCTTTAGCGAAACAACTCAGTTTTCAAGTGAAAAAAAAATAAAACAGACACTTGTAGAATTCTTCCGGTTGAAGTAATAGCAGGAGGCCTAGGGTCCCATCCTCTTAACCACCCCAATCTTCTGTTTCTCAGGGCTTCAGAGGCTGCTCCAAGGAACCCTCAGATTACCCATTATCATGATGTCTTAATTCATGTTTGGAACGACCAAGTTCTCTAGCTCTGAAATGCTGTACTCTCCAGTGGTTAAAATTCAGATCATGCTAGGATTGGATTGGGTATTAGCAGGGTGGTGAGACCCGGGCATTTGGGGGTATCCAGGAATAGAGAAGTGATGCCTCTGTCTGCCGTCTACACAAGTGCATTGATGTGTCATGAAATTTTTTTAGTAGGAATAACACAAGTGCTTTCTGTGCACCGTGAACTGTAAGGCAGATCATCCTATATTACCTCCTTTAATCCTCTCCATCAACTTCATCTGAAACTACTCACCCCACCCCACTCCAAACACAGTAGTCCAGCTCAGGTCATAGGGCCCCTTCTCTTATTTTAGGTTCCAATGTATATGTCACATTCTAAGAGAAGTCTTCTTTGGCCATCCTAACTAAAGATATCCTGGACATCGTATCTTGTTTGATTCACAACATTTATTACTACCTGCATAAGTATTTAATCAGCTTATTAGTTTGTTATATTTATTTTTACTTGTATAGTTTCTGACTCTCTCCACATACTCTGAAATGGGGACCCCATGGAGAATAAAGATGTTGTCTATCTTGTTCATCACCAAATCCTCAACACCGAGAAAAGTGCCTTGCCCACAGTAGATGCCTTGTAAGTATCAGGTGAATGAATAAATGAACAAGAGAGGTACTTATTGTAATCTCTGTTGCACAGATGAGGAAACTGAGGCTTAGAGAGGTTTAATTACCAGCTGTAAATCATATAACTGGTAAATGATAGAACCTTCATTCAAAGTCAAGTTTGACCTAAAATCAACTGGCCTCTCTTGGTGGAACCATTTTCAACACTAATCAATGCCCCTATCTGCCTGGTGGAATGCTAATAAGATAATGATTACAACGATAATGAAAATTATGATACCCATAATTGCATACCGAATGTGGGTTCCTGGGGCTTCTCCTTGATCACCTACAGAGCACGCATCACCTTAGCTAGCAGCACATTCATCATTGGGTCATCTAATTTTTGAAAAGTGTTCTCTCGAGCCAAAAATCTACCTTCATGAGTCTTCCACTCACTGATCCTAGTTTATCCCTCCGTAACAAAACAGAACAAATCCTTTCTGGCTGCCAGATAGGCGAGGAGGTGAGCAGCAGCAGGGTGGACTCTGTCTGGATTTCTTGAGTTTCTTGCCGGTGTGCAAGTACCTGGTAAGCCAAACATTCCCAAGTGGTCAATTTACAAGGCAGTTTACCTGCCTTGGGTACTTTAATGAGTAGTAGTGTTGTTGTTTCATCTTAATTAACGGTGATATTCTTTTCCTTCACCAGTAGATCCGTGCATTCTTGTTAAGGAAATTGGGTCCTCACCCCCTGGCTTTGAGTGATCAGTTTTGCTTTTGCAGACTGCCTTCATATGAAAGCCATCTTCGTACAATATTCACTTTCCCCTCTAACTTGGGTGTGATGAAGGCCGACAAGAAGTCTGGTAAACCCTCTGAGCTCCTTGAAACCAAGGCCCAGTAAAAACTTGTTTAATTCAGTTCTTTTGTGGTCTCTGGCTTTAGCCTTTGGCCTTTGAGTGCATTTTCATCCAAGTTCCACTGTGGTCTCTGTGGTCTCCGCTGGTGGCAGCTGGTTCCCAAGGATATTACCTGTGTTTGAATCTAACATGGCTCATACCTTTTATCTAGATCAGTTGCTTTGGTCTGTTCCACCTGAAGAAACAGAGAAAAATGTGATAATAACAGCTAGTATGTAGTAAGCTCTGTGAGCCAAGAGCTGTTTTAAACCCTTTACTTATATTATCACATTTAACAGACAATAACATGTCCTGGGAAAATAGCACAGGCCTCATGAGTGTTTCACATTCATTACTTAATTTCATCTTTAATTTCCACGTCCTGCCTTACAGTATTCTATCTTCTTCAGTGATATGATGGATTAAATGCATAGTCCATGGAAAGAGCTTAGAACAGTGCCTAGCATAGAGTTAGCACTCACAAAATGTTAGCCATTGAGGCTCCTGGGTGGCTCAGTCAGTTAAGCATCCAACTTCAGCTCAGGTCATGACCTCACAGTTCATGGGTTTGAGCCCCGCGTCAGGCTCTGTGCTGACAGCTCAGAGCCTGGGGCCTACTTCAGATTCTGTGTCTCCTTCTCTGCCCCTCCCCCACCCACACTCTTGTCTCAAAAATAAAATTTTAAAAAAACACAAAAAAAGAAATGTTAGCTATTATTATTACCACCATATTTCTTTCTTTAAAATTTTTTTTTAACATTTATTTATTTATTTATTTATTTATTTTTGAGAGACCAAGAGAGACAGAGCATGAGCAGGGGAGGGGCAAAGAGAGGGAGACACAGAATCTGAAACAGGCTCCAGACTCTGAGCCGTCGGCACAGAGCCCGATGTGGGGCTCGAACCCACGAACATGAGATCGTGACCTGAACCAAAGTCAGATGCTCAACCAACTGAGCCACCCAGGCACCCTTGTCATATTTCTTTCTGAAAGCTGAATAGATTCAGTATTGTTGGATCTAGACTCACAGTGGAGCATGCATTTTTCTGGCTTAAATCAACATACTATAGTACAGTAGACAGGATGATAAGGTCCAAGTGGTAACATGCTACAGGACAAGAGACCTGTGGTCAAGCATGAGCTCTGCCACTGAATAGATTGAACACCCAGCAAGTTCCTGGGCTCCTAAGACCCTCAGTTTCCTCATCCGTACATGAGACGTGTGAACCTAATGATCTCTAAGACCCTTTGCCCTTCTAAGTCCTCCCCACATATTTCTTTGTCAAAATGTGGGGCTTATCTTTCTTACCATGAGGTTTGTGTCTGTACCATCTCCACCCACCCATCACGTTAAAAACCCAAATCACTATAATGGAAAATGATCCGGGAAATGCCTAGCAAGGAAGATGAGAAAAGCCCCCTCCAGGACTTCTGTCTGCTCCCCAGCACTGTCGCTGGTATGCAAAGCCAACCATACCCGAGTGGCTTAGGGGGGAAAGCACAGCATGAAATACACTACTGGTAGGATTTGGGGTTTTTTTTTGTTTTTCAAATGGGTCTCTTAGGATTCTGCTGCATGGAAGGTGGCGTGTCATGGTAAGAAAAGTGCTGACCCAGGAGCCAAGAGCTTTTGAGCTTAACTCCAGCTCCAGCTCTGCCACTGTCTGGTCCTCGGGCAAATGACTTACCTTCCTTGAGCCTTAGTTGTTTTAATTGTCACAAAGGAATTGTTCAAGATCTTCCGATTCTAAAACTCTCTGCTACTAAGTTCTTTATGTGAGAACAATGCTCTGATGAAATCCTATGGACAGAAAAGCATTTTTTTCACTTCTTTCTCTTTTCTTTGCCAAGCGTAATGAGAGTTGGTGTGGAAAAAAAAAAGTGCTGTGAAAAGGTTCATTCAGCCTTTTCTTAATAGATCGAGTGGTTGGTATTTCTGCTGGCTTCTGAAATACATTACAAATCACAATCTGGAAAAAGTTCCAAAGCAGCTCCAAGCTTTCCTGCTGAATTTGGATACATCTTTAGGTCTTACTCTGCAGCTCATCCTTAACAACTGACAAAATATTTACTTTGCTCGGTACAGAAAAGGGTAACATTTTCCAAAATATTAAACTAGGTTGGATTCAGAACACAGACAATGAGGCAAAAAGTTGGACCTCTTTTCCAAGCCATGTCGTTGAATCATTTTCCAGAGTGCCATGAGAAACAGGGCCTTAGTGGATGTTTATGCTCCACGGTAATTCTGAAAAAGACAGAAGCCAGCCAGCCCCTGTCTAGCATGCCCACTGGTGTGTAGAACACAGGTTCTCAAAGTGTGGTCCCCGGACCAGGAGCATCACCATTGCTAGGGAACTGCTTAAATATACAAACTCTCACAACCTATCCCAGAACGATGGAATCAGAACATCCTGAGAGGTGGCCCGGCAATCTGTGTTGTAATGAGTCCTCCAGTAAAGAAGTCCAAGTAAATCTCACACTGGTAAAAGTTTGAGAACCACTGGTGTAGGGCCATGAAGGCTACAGGCACTTCTTACCTTTGAATGGAAAGTGTGAAACAATGGCAAGACTAGTAGCTTTTTCTCATAAATAATTTTTTTTCTAACATAAATAAGTTGGTATGTAAGTTTGAAACTTGAGCATATTGTTTTTCAAAATGCTGTCCCCCTCCATCCCCCAGCTTCCTCTACCCTGCCCCCTAATCCCGCCCTCACCTACATGCTCATGGCAATGGTGTCTGAGTTATTTGGCCATTGTTTAGGACAGTAAAAATGCACTGCAATTTGTTTTAACATACTTGCACATAGCTGGTGGTTCTGATCAGAACTAGTTGTACTTTTAAAAAATTTTCACTTGAGATCTCTCCTAGGGGAAAATAAGGAGACAAAAATGAATGCCTATAATTTATAATTTTGTTATATTAATTAGTCTTATCATTAACAAAATAACTATTTTTATAAATAAATTGTGATTTTTAATTTTAAGTGTATTTATTTTTTTTTTTGAAAGAGAGAGAAGCAGAGAGAGGGGGAGAGAGAGAATCACACTCAGGCTCCACAATCAGCACAGAGCCTGAAACAGGGTTTGATCTCATGATCTGGGATCATGACCTGAGCCAAAATTAAGAGTCGGACATTTAACCAACTGAGCCACCCAGCCGCCCCAATAAACTGTGATTTTTTTAAATACGGGAAATTACTCTAGTTGCCAGCTTTAATTAAGAAATAGACTACCATTTAAATGACTATATTGTGTCTATCCAAAATTGCAAATAATTTCTGAGAGGAATGAAGATAATCCTCACAAACACCTCCTCATGCCACTCCAAAATGTCTCACACCTGCCCACTCATGTGTGTGACCTGCCCAGCCACTGCAGGCATCTGAGCTGTGACCTTTGTCCTGCAGTCTCAAGCTTGGCCACGTCATTCAGCCCCAGCGTCCCCCATCTGTTGATTTGGAAGGCTCACAAACCTGTAACTACAGTGATTTCACTCCCAGGTTCCAGCCAGTATTCCAGCTACTTCTATATCTTTCCAGCACCTTAGAGACCTGACAAGAGCTCACACATGCAAACCAGAACCCGTCAACATGTACCCTAACCTGATTCTCTCTGACATTCCTTTTCTGATAATGAATGTCCCCCTCTCTGCCCTCTACCATCTGCCATAATTTGGGGACAGGAGAGCAGATATAGTAGAAATCACACCCGTTTTGGAACTCTATAGATCTGGATTCAAATCCAGGCTCTTCCACCTACTGGCCACATGCCATGAGGCGACTCCTCAGATGTTCAGCGTCTTCAGGTGCACACTGGAAGATGGCAAACGGGAGGAAGCAAAGATGAAAAGTACATAAAAACAGGATGGTGTACCGCATTGTCCGAACCAGAACACATGGAGAATGAAAGGAGCCATTGTTAATAATTATCTCATGATCAAAGAAAACAATAGAAAAGAAAAGAAGGCATAAACAGATTGTGGCAAGAAAAGGACATTTGTTTATCCTATATATCTAGTGTTCTGAGTAACAGGTAGTATGTCCTCAATAAATACTAGTTCCCTTTGCCTTTCTTCCTGCCATTCCAATGTTTGCCTTCAGTGTTTTCTGAATCTACCTTTTGTTTTCATTCCTCCTGTCCCCAAAGCTGTCCTCAATCCCTGTCACTTGGAGGATAGTAATGTTCTCTTGGTTGAGCTCCTCGCCTTCCATTTCTCCCCTCTAATATATCCTGTGGGCTCATGTCAGTTAATCTTCCGAAACTACATCTCTTAAACCATTCTCTGCCTCAAGACCCTTTCATGACTTCCCATTGCCCACTTAATAAAGTTCGAACTCTCTAGCTTGGCATTTAAAGTCTTCTTTTTGGGGTTCAATCTGTTTTTCCAGACTTAATTCCAAGCGTTGCCCTTTATCTATAGCAAGTTCTTAACAAACTCCACGATTTCCTCACTGCCATGTCTTCCCTCGTGCCTTTGCTTATACGCTCTCGCTCAACTGTTGCATCCTTCTTTTCTGTCTCCACTGTTGAAATCCACTTTTCTTTCATGCTGACATGTGACATCTTCCACAAAGCCCTCCCCAATCTGCCCGGGGAGAAGCTCTCCCTTTGCCCCTTGAATCTACTAACGATGTTGCTTGCATATCCTACAGCACAGGATGTTCTCTGTTGTGTATTATAATCAGGTTTATGTTTCACACATCCCGCAAGGAGGACATACACCTGCTTTATGCTTCTGCCTCAGATACTTCGCACATAAGAGGAGCTCAGTAAGTGTTTACTGAATGAATAAATGACTGAATGAAAGTCACTCTTGCCCTGCCAATAACTAAATACTGTTATGGCTTCCTCAATCAGCCATAAGTTCCCAAACATATATGGCAATGATTCTCATCTATTTTGCTTCTTTGCAGAAGTATGAGATTAAACCATCAAGTCAGTGATAGTAAATTTCTAAAACTATACATAACTTTCCCCTGAATCTTCACATTGATGCGATTAGCCTGATTTGCCCCAAAGGACAAGATAATTTAACAATTTTTTTAAAAAAAATTGTTGGTCAAAGAAGCAAATTTGACACATGCCTACAGTGAAAATCAGACATCCAGAAAATACTTACAGTCCGCTGTCTTGACTGCCTCTCTCCAAACTCCAAAATGTGTGCAACAAATTTGTCTCACTTTTTCCTTGCTTCTGTCCCTATTTGAGTTGCAATTTGTGTGTATTCTAGGGTAATGTGGCTCTCCTATCTCTTTTGGTATATTTGTGTGTGTCACTGTTTTATAGTCAGTGAGACATACAGATTCTTTTAAGAGAACATCTGTGGTTAAAGTGCTCAGAATGTTTTTAAGAGAAAGCTCCTTGTTTGCAAAGAGATCATTTGGAATGGTGGTAACAGAGGAACTCAGTCATAATTTTCTGACTTCTGTTTTGGTATTTATGCACTTGTTTGACTTACAAATGTGCTCTGGGACAGTGAAAAAAGTCACACCTGTGCAATCTTGCCTTAAAATGAGAGTTCTCAAGCTCGTTCTCTGTAACTTTTTAATTCAGGAGATCATTTCCTTTACATTAAATAATTGCTCAAATAATTCTGCCAACTGCTGTGAATATTTTTACCTAAGACTTTTATCTCAGTGTGAGTTTTCAAAAATGAAAATATACACCGTTAACTTTCATTGAATTTGAAACACTTAGGCCTCAGAATTTGCATATGAAAATTATGTAGAAACTACTTAACTTAGGTGACCATTAAAAAATTAATGGAATTACAGAAGGGCAGTTATTTCACAAGTTCTCAAGGAACTTGGGATGTCAGGACAAGCCACCAAGCATCCTATTTCCATAAATAACCTAGCCTAAAGAAAGATAATTAACTGTCTGAATTTCTGTCACTGAGTTACAACTCTTGAGCAAAGACTTCTCAGCAGTAGGGAGGTTGTCCCAGGAGGCAAGAATCTTACCTATAGCCAGTTGGTCAGCCTGTCAATAAATGCTTACTCACTGCCTGCTGTATACTAGGCACTGAGCTAAGTGGGGCTGGGTACAGTGATGACCGCTGCAGGTGCTGTGTGTGTGGGAGGCACATTACTCCATGTCTAGTGCATTGGTGGGGGGGGGGGGGGGGGGCGAGCAAATGTCGTGGATGCCGGACTGAGAGAGTATATGGAGAGGCAGAAGCATCACACAGCCATAGGCCACCAGGAAGGAGGGAACAGCTGAGGAGCAGCAAAGAGAAGCTAAGCAGCCTCTGTGGGGACCTGAACCTCCTTTACTTACATGGACTCAGGGGACTGAGGGAAGCTTAAAACCAATAAAGAAGTGATTGTCACCAAAGTGATGGGTGTGGTCTGGAGAATAGGGAAACCAAGGTAACCTTCCTCTGCCTCTTCATGTAGGTGTGGAGCTAGCTAGCTTTTGAAAAATGTGTTCTTTCCACTTTCAAGATGTCAATTGTAAAACGCCAACTCACTTTCAATTTCAGGGTTCAATCCTTATTCCTGGGAAAAGGCAAAAGTTACTTTTGTGGCCACATGAGACATTGCTTTGATGTGTGCCTGGCCAAGATGTGCTTGGCAGTGTTGGGTCTCACCAGCACCATGGTAGAAACCCAGATTGGGGGCCAATAGGAGGAACTGTGATGTTCCCAGCCAGAAGAAGCAGAGTATGGCCCTCGGTGGGTCCTGTGCCTCCAGCGGAGGGAAGGCTTGGCTCCAGGAGTGCCTTTGGACCTGGTGATAAGGCGCTATGAAGAGAGCAGCTCTGTTTCCTGCAATTTGAACAAAGCACATAAAACTTTTTGTGCTTACATTTGAAGACCTTTGCCTGCAAAAAGGAATTAGTCTGAAGAGACTCACGTTATAACTGTGGTGCTGACATCAGCTCATTGTGTAACTGAGTTCCCCTAGCTTCGCCTCCTGGCTTCTCCTTCTGTGAAAGCAGTATTCTACAGCTAATATTGCCCAAGTCAGGAGTCCCAGCAAAGCCTTCACACAACCCCGTTGTCAATTCTCTTCCATTGTCTCTGGAGCTCTCTCACAAACCAATAAATGTAGCTTGCTCAGAATTGGGGGGAAAAGAGACATTTTATCACGTAATATTCATTTTCACATTGCAATGTAATGCTTTAAAATCCACCAGAACATATAGATGATCATTAAAACTACAACTCCTGCATTACAGGGAGATCGTAGCATGTTATTGATGATGTCTCTCAAATGAGTTTCGCCAGCGTGACATTGCCAACTTACCATTCTTATTTCAGCAGATAACACTGTCTCCACAAACCACCCTCCACAAAAAAATGATCAGGCCAATGCCATTTAATTGTTTTTTTCTTGATTCTCTTATAATGATTTTATGATTCGGACGCTTCTGGTATTTGGACTTTCAGAAACATGATCTTTGACCACAGCCAAGAAAGTATTTTGCCGGTTTATATGGCACTGTTTCATGTGCAGTCTGCTTCATTCAGAGGTAGGAGATGACATTACACCAGACTCCACATGATACTTCATGATCTTAGTGTCTCTTTTACTTAAAGGTAATTAAAAATGTGGTTCCAAGTTCACATTAACTTCTCTTGACTTACTATTGACTGGAGTTGCCATCTCATCACCTTCCTTCCTTTCTTTCAGATTAGGAGCTTGGCTTCTAGAAGTCTAAAATGTCAACCTCATTATGTCACTTCCAAGTTTAAAATCCTTTAATGGATTCCTAATGTCCATCGCAGTTTCCCAGTGGGTAGTATTGATATTCCTAGTGGGGGACAAAATGATTTTATGAGCATACTGGCGAATGTTCTTACTACTTATATATTTATTTTACTATTTATTAAGAAAAATATGTATGTTGAAAGATAAACTGAATCATATTAAAATATTAAGAATTTCTGTGAGCAAACGTCAACTTGAACTGGGCAACGCCAAACCAGAAGTGGTTAGGAGCGTTCTACAAACAGGAACTAAGGGCAGTACTTTAGCAGAGAAGACACAGAAGCAAATCAAGGAGATTATTCGATTGGCTATAGCTCAAGGAGTTGCTTTATTTGGGAAAGTCTCTTTAATTGTCTATGATTGCTTGTCTTCAGGTTTCAATTTCTTAATCTTGAGGCATTTATAGACTTGAGTTTTGGTTTGCTTCTATAAGCTGATAAGGCATTAGAACCGACTCAATCTAATGGCCTCCTTGTTTAATTAATTTAATGTATATTAAAGTAAAGCTATAATATACAACATATTCCATCTTAATTATTATATGTTAGGAATATATTACACATTAATAAGAATAGTATACTATCATGTTATTGTGTTTTAGTAATAGTATATATATATCAAACCATTGATGTTACTACTTTGGATGAAAAGTAAAGTAAGTGAGTCAATATGGAATCCATTTTAAAAATACTGAGGAAATAATAGTCCGGGTTGCTCTTGGATGTGGCAAAGCTCATAAAGATTGTAGGGACTGGCTAAAATTTGAAGAATGTTGGCCGACTGGACACAGTTTGACTCCAACACATCTCTGGCTTTGTGTCTTAACATCCTTTATTTCAGCCACTCAGAACTATTTGTTGCTTCTTGAATATGGAGTTAACTGTCAGACCTCCCATTATTGAGTTCTAATGTTGCATGACTTTGGGAAAGTCACTTAAACTCTTTGGGCCTTAGTTTCCTCATCTGAAAAAGGAATATAAATAAGTGGCCTGCCCCTGATAAAGGTTTTTGAAAAAAGGAACTGGAAATGCTAGTACTTTGTAAACTGCGATAAGTTGTACAAATAGAAGGGATTATATTATCTTTATTTCTCTCCCAGTGCATTGCAAGTGCTCATTAAATATGTGTTAGGGGATAAATGAGTGAATCCCACTGATGTTCAAGTTTGAAGTGACCTTTATTTAATTAATCAAGCATTCATAGGATGGCAGTGCTTCCTGCGGAAATAATGGAGAAAGCATTTTCACCTTCAAGGAGTCAATCTAAGGAGACTAATACCTAAAAAGGTGACTACAATATAGGTGTTATGTGAATGTTTTTATAATGGAGATATGAGGAGCATGAATTCAACTAGGCAAGCTTCTCCAGGAGATATGATGCTGCGCTGAGTCTTAATAGGATGGGGAGTAGCTATCTGGGTAGATTAAGTGAGGAAGGACCTCTTGCGGAGGGAGCTTGGGCATAACCATGGACCAGTGCTGCCTGATGGAAACATCACGTAAACCACAAATGTGAACCATATTAAACAAAAGTTCAAAGCAGCAGGTGAAATCTACTGTAATAGTATATTTAATTCAACAAATCCTATTATCATTTAAAAGGTAACCAGTATTTATGGGGCACCTGGGTGCCTCAGTCGATTAAGCATCCAACTGTTGATTTTGGCTCAGATCATGGACTCACAGTTCATGAGTTCAAGCCCTGCATTGGACTCTGAGCTGAGCAGAGCCTGGTTGGGATTTTCTCTCTTCCCCTCTCTCTGCCCCTACCCTCCCCCCTCTCAAAATCAATAAATAAACTTAAAAAAATTCACTCATAATTTTAAAAAATAATAAAAGTTAACCAATATTTTTAAATTATTAGTGAGATATTTGTGCTAAGTCTTTGAAATTTGGTGTTTATTTACACCCGTGGCATGGGTTAATTTGAACTAATCGTATTCTAAACAATCAGTAGCCATCTGTGTCTGGTGGCTAGTGTATTTGACAGCACAGGCACAAATGACAGAGGAAAAGTCCGGAACACTAAATAAACTGAGTTCTTTGATATGCCTGTAGCATAGGCTGTATGTGAATGACTGGTAGGAGATTAAAGAGATGTAGTCAGACACTAGACCACGAAGGCCTTAGATGCCAAGTTAGGGGAGTCTCAGTTTAATCATGAAGGCATTCAGGAGCCTTTGACGCCTTTGAGAGATTTTATGTAGATCACATTTGAGGTCTTGAAAGATTATGCTGACAACTGTATGAAGGATTGATTGGGGAGTCTCAGTGCAAAGAACATTGGCGATGTTTCTCAATCTGTTGTGGTTCTCTGCGATTAATGAAACTTTCATATAAACTCAATTAGTGAACAGCTGTTGTCAATTTTTAGCGTTTTATCAGTTTGTATCATTCAGGGAGCCTTTATGAAAATTTTAAAGGTACGGTGGGAGAGGAACAAAGAATATCAGTTTGCAACGGAGAAAATGTTGGGTGTGGACACCATTCGGCTTAGGCTGAGCAGCTCCTGGTGAGGAACTCTTTGGTCAAATAGACCTTGTCCTCCACCAACCCACTTTGTACAGGCATCATTCCATTGTTAAATGCATGTGTACAGGCCACCTGTCCTTCATGGCAAGGTGCACGCATACCCTGAAATTCTAGATGATGTGGATGTAGCTTTCCTTTGAGGTAAAAAGTGCTTTTCCTAGGCATCTTGTCTAAAAAGACAAAAGTCTTAAGTCAGTTACTTATTTTATCACTATAACCTGCTTATAATTGAGTGCTTTGCTTTGCTTTTCCCTTTGTGGCAGGAAACAAGCCACCTAGATTCATTTTTTTCTCAAGATTGCCATTTTATGGGGTCCTTTCTTCTTCTTCCCATCTGCTCTTCCGCCATTTTTCTCCACAGCTCCCTTTTGGTTCCATTGGTTTCTACTCAAAACGACAGCATATCGATAAATTTTTATGTATTAGGATAGAGCAAATGAACATAGAAATGTAAAATGGTGTTCTTTCAAAGTAATATGCTGTTCATGCTACCTCTTTCTTATGCTCTGGGAGCTCCCATCCTATGCTAATCCCCCTGTTAGTAACTTCAGTGTATATGGAGAGGCCGATGAGATTGGAGGCCATGAGCAGAGGGAGGTGTTGACTGATGGAGTCTCACATCTGGCCCGACTCCAGGCACCATCCCACCCACTTGTCCCCGAAGCCCAACAAGTGGTTGAAGCATGAAGTGATTTGATGATGATCATCCCCTCAGGGCATGGACGTTAGGGGTGGCTCTGCCTGGCACTGCAGCCATTTCTTAAATCTTACGTTTGAAACTAAATTTTAAAATCTACAGTTTCTTTTTTTTATTTTTTTAATGTTTATTTATTTTTGAGAGGGAAAGAGCGTGAGCGGCAGAGGGACAGAGAGAGAGGGAGACACAGAATTTGAAGCAGGTCCAAGCTCCAAGCTGTCAGCACAGAGCCTGATGTGGGGCTCGAACCCACGAACTGTGAGACCATGACCTGAGCTGAAGTCGGATGCTCAACTGACTGAGCCACCTAGGCACCCCTAAAATCTACAGTTTCTTACATTTTAAAACCATGTACTCAGATTACATGACATTGGTTAATTCGTTTTGCTCTGATTATACCTTAGGAAATTCAGGAATGAGTGGTGGTTTGATGAGATAATAAAGACGAAGGGGAAATGAACCTTGTTCATGTAGTTGAGGAACCATCAAGATGTGAATAACTGCTGCTTTTTCTCTACCATGTCCGTAGTTTACCAACTTAGTAAAATCATTAGGAAAGCCTATTTTTTTTACTTAAAAAAAGTATATCTGTTGTTTATTTATTTGTTTGTTTATTATTTTTCTTCAAATTTTTATTTAAATTCTAGTTTTAAAAAAGTATCTGCATTTTGAGTGAGGTACTTCTGGGAGGCTAAATCCAGTGCCTGTCTGGCATCTGTCCATGGTACTTGAGCGCCAGTGAGGATGTTCTGAAAACTACCAAATCCCCCCAAAAAAACACACCTCTGCCCAGCCTTGTGGGAGTGGGGCCAGCGAGTGGGGAGGGAATGTGGACCACACCACTGACAGGAGAGGAAGACCTGGACTTTAACAGTTTTTCCCACTGTGCAATTAAAACACCAGGCAATTTGCCTTTTCAAAGGTAAAAGATTTCCTTTCATGATCTCTACACACAATGTGCTCACTCATAAAAAAAGAAAAAGTAATTATGCTCTGGAAAACTGCATGAGGTCAATTCCTGTTTCTTTTGTCAATTTTCCTCTTTCAAAAGTCGATTAAAGTGATTAATAGTAAGAAGATGAGTTATCCCCATGGCAGTTTCCCAAAGAAAAGAGAAAATCCTTGCCATTGCCCCACCTGGTTGGGACCATCACATGCCTTTCAGGAGTTTTGTCTCAAAAGAGAAGAAGATTTTGATGGAGCACTGAGCAGGCTTTGTCTTTACATGGGAAAAAAAAAATTTCTGGGGAAATAAAGTAGGAAGAAAAAAAAAATCTATCCAGCCTGTGTCACTTTGCTGGGTCCTCCTTTTCCTTAACCTAGATTTCCAGATGTTCTTTGGGCAAGGGGGTGAGTGAGGATTCCACAGACAGGCCCTGATTAGGATCCTTTTATCAGGGAAGAAGGGATACAAATTAGATTTAAGAACGTAATCTAACAGCATCGATAACAGGGTGGAACAGAAATACTTAGACTTTCATTTAGAAAGTGGCCTTTCACAATTGGTGGTAAATATTCTATGATGTGTAACATGAGGAAAAACCAACTCGGAGATGAGGATGAGATGAACTTAAACCAGATTGGCTGAGAATGTGGCAAAGGGATTATTCCATGCTGAGCTCAAATGCACTTCCCTTCCTGGAAAGAAGAAAAACAACTAATAAGTACTCCATAGCCTTGTATGCATGCATTTATTCATCCATCAGTCATTAATTGAGGGCCTACTAAATGTTAGGTAGATGGTGTCAGGGGGTTAAGAATAAATGATCTATACATAAAAGAAGGGAAGCAAAAAATATATAAAACAGGGAGGGAGACAAGCCATAAGAGGCTCTTAAATACAGAGAACAAACTGAGGGTTGCTGGAGGAGTTTTGGGGGGGGGATGAGCTAAATGGATGATGGGTATTAAAGAGGGCACTTGGGATGAGCACTGGGTGTTTAACGCGTAAGTGATGAAATCACTAAATTCTATTCCTGAAATCATTATTACACTATATGTTAATTAACTTGGGTATAAATTTTCAAAAATAATAACTAAACAAAAAATAATAATCTATGATGCTGACTCAGGGAACCTCAAATTCTCGTGGCAGAAGTGGGATCGGGAATGGTTACATCCAAAGTGAAAGGGTAGGATATGTGCAAGGTGCCACAGAACCCCAGAAGCCAGGCTTTTCCTCGAGTGGAATGCTATGAGGACTTTATTCCATGGGAGGCTTTTCTTTTTAATAGAATTTAGTATTTTTTTTCATTATTGCATGTGTTACATGTGATGCTTTTGCACGAGATTTTGCAAGTGGCTCTATTTTATAAAATAATGGCAGGGAAAACATGTGGGAAACGTACATCATCGACAGTACTTTTCTGATTTGCAGCTAAACCTGTGTGTGAGAAAAGAAATGTATCAAATCAGCCCCTGGAATGGAGAATGGTGGCCTTTTTCTGCTAAATACCTCGCCCAGGCCCTGCATATTACTCCCTGCCCCCAACACATTTTCATTTTCTTGCAACCAGTAGCCCAAAAGGAAGTGTGACGTTTTCCCTGATGAGGATATTTTGGTTTATTTGATCCTGGGAAGCCTCTGTGGGCTTTAAGGGTTGTGCCAGCTCTCAGGAGTAAAGCGCGTGCGGCTGGTGCCCCTCCTGGTGACCTTCGCGGCCATCTGGGCCGGGGCCTGCTTCTGCCCGCTAGCCCAGCAGGGCAGGGCCTCTGCCGTGAGTTTGCAGATGCTTTGCTCGGACCCCGCTTCTGTGACTCACGCCATCTGTTGGTAATTTGTCGTTATTCTGGAGTAAGGGTTTTTCAAAGGCCTCAATCTCTGGAGTCCCTCCGTGAGATGCACTGTCTGACCCCAGTTTTCTGACACCAGCCTCCCATCTGGGCCAGGCCCCAGCACTGAGTCAAGCTGCCGTGAATGTAATGATAATGTTCTTTGCACATTAGAGAGCTTCACACCAAGTTCCTGCCCCCTCTTGAGCGAGTTACGCTCTTTGTGGGACTTGGTTGAAGTTCAGCCAAGCTGGCAGCCATGGGGTTCCATTTTTACAAGCTCTAGCAGCAGTAGGCTGTCCTTTGTGTCACCATGCCATCTGCTTAGCTTTTTCCCTCTTCCAACTGTAAGCAAAATGAGCCACCTAAACCAAAAATGCACGCCCCCCATGAAAACACATTTGCATCAAGTCAACCTAAATGATACTGTGTTGTCTGTTCTAAACCACATTCCCTTCTCGTACCTCCTTAAGAAATCTTATTTTCTCCAAAAATGTAGACAATAATAATGAATATATATTAACTTTTTTCTACATACCAGGCACTGTGCTATATGTTTTATGCTCTCATGATTTCATGTTATCCTCACAAAAACCCAATGCAGGAGGCACTGTTCCTATTGTATATAAGGAAACTGAAACTCAGAGGAGTAAAATGACTTACCCATGACCATGCCACTGGTGAAACCAGTCTCAAGTCCACTGCCTGATTCCTGAGTGCAAGAGTTTAGCTTTTTGTGTGTCCTTCTCCCGTCTTGATATTAATTGCCCAATGCTTTCAGTTTCAGTGCCTTTGACTAATTAATTCCTCAGGTCTCAAAAATAGCATCACACATCTATTGGTAATTCCCAGTCATTAGTCCACCCCCCAAAAAATATTTATTGAGAACCTATTTTGTGCCATGCACCACGTGGAGACCTGAGTAGCCAGTTAGGAAGAAGTCTCATTTCATGAAGCTTATAGCATTATTTATTTCACAAACTTCTGTAAGCAATAGTGTACTGTCACAGTGCTAGAGACTGGGGCTATAAAGTCAAAAACAGCACCATCCCTTAACTGTGTTATATTCGCGGTTAATCTTTCTAGTATGTCAGGACTCTCAGGAGTCACAGTTCCCGGATTGGGAATCAGAAGAGCTGGAGGCCAGCACCAGTATTCATCGTGTATGTTCTGGCCAAATCTTTGAACTTATCATTCATTTGGTTTCTTCATCTATTGAACATGTGAGGTTACCTCCAGCTCTGGGAAAATCATTTCTACTCTAACTGAACTAAACTTTGGAGAACGTTAGGGTTTAGAACTGTGGGGAAAGAGAAAAGCAGTAAGTCTCAATTCATAAGAAAAGCAGGAAAAACTTCAAGAATTATATTAAGCAGAAAGCTTTTGGCTTCAAATAACAGAAAACAGTGACTTAAAAAATTAGGAACTTTTTTTCTCACATAAAAAGCAGTCAGAGGATAAGTGTTTCTGATGTTATTTCAGTTGTTTAACAATGGACCTAGTTACTTTCTAGGTTTCCAATCTGTCACCCTTAGTATGGTGGCCTTTTATCCTCAAAGTTATCGCCTTGTGATTACAAGATGGTTCCCTTTGTTTGCAGAATTATTTTCTTGTAATGATATCCAATGCAAAAAGAAGCCTTAAGAGAAAAAGCCTTTCTCCCTGCTGTGGCATCTTTGTTGTTTCTGTTGTGTGTTTTTTGCTTTTTGTTTTTCACTCTGGAAAAGGAGCCAGTCTCCAGCTGAATTTTCCTTTTTATCTCACTGGCTAGAACATTGGTAATATGTCAAGCCCTAAACCAATCGTAATCAATCCTTTGGATTTGAAGAGGGGGCTTCTGCTTTTTCTGAAGTCGTGGGATCCCCACTAGCTACAATATCTGGGTTGATTTATAAGGAAGAAAGTGATTTATAAGGGAAAAAAGGGTGTCTGTCATAGAGAGTTGGGCGGAAGCAGACACCATAGCAGTGGTCATTTCGCCCTAGAAAAGCCAGGAACATTTGAAGAAACTGCAACAACTGGGAATACTCAAGAGGTTAATGCTGAGAAGACAGATACTAAAGAAAAGCTTTTCTGTCCAGAAAGATCTTGTTACCGGAGGATATGGTCCATAAAAAACAAAGGTAGGGGACGAAATTGCTACTGAGAGATAGGAACTCCTCATGACCAGCTTGTATTTGGAATGGAGAAGGACCAGCTACAACTTCTCTTCATCTTAAATTTGGACACTGTTGAAGTAATTAACAAGGCAGACTGAGATTCAGTGGAGCAGCCTGAAAGACCCTCAGCCTTCTCAAAGTCTTTATCGAACCGGGTACCAGGATACAAAAAGAACAAAATATAGCCCACTCGCAAGCACAAAAAATTTATATTTTTATACATTTTAAATTTAAATTGTAGAACAATGAATGCTTTGCTAGAGGTATGCACAGAATACAGATGGACCACTGAGAAGGGATTGGCCAATTCTTTGAATGGGACAAATGAGGATTTGGGGAGGTAGACTGGAAATCACATTTAAGCTGTACTCTGAAGGGGGAAAAAAAAGAGGCATTCAGAGTTGAAACATAGGAGAAGGGCAGTCTCGTCCAAGGGAATCTGACAACAGAAGTTAAAGTCCTCTGAATGTTTTTTAGCAGATATTTAATAGTAACACTTTCAGGACCCAAAGAACCAACGACACTTACATCCACTACTTGGAAAACCTGTACTCTTTTTCTTTGTTGAGATACACTGCGGCTGTAGCTTCAGAATGTTGAGGTGGTGGATGTTTGACTGTGTCTGCTTGCTGATGAGCTGAGAAGCCTCCATGACCGGTACAGTGGGCAAGGAGTCCCAAATGAATGGAGGAGATATCATGTGTTCAATTCCCCACCTCTGTCACCACAAGATCTTGTTTCCCTCACATCTTCACACTTCCACGTCCATATTTATGAGCCCATCTTACCCAGTAAACTTCACCTCCTTAACAGTGGGGTGTGTGTCATTACATCTTTGCTTTCCCTGTGCTTTTGCACAAGACTGGACACACTATCAGTGTTCAAAACATGGACATGGAACAAATGGATGATTGAATAATGAAGTGAGAAGTGACCTTTATGTTGGCCATGTGGGCAATTGGAACTTATCAAGTAGTCTCCTGGCTTCACTCTATTAACCATATCTGGCTCAGGATGTTTTACCTGAGTAGAACTTGTAAAATGTGTCAGTAGATGGGAGAGTAAAAGCAGATCTCCCTATAATTAGATAAGTGTAATACATGAGGGTCTAGATAGAACCAGATTACCACCTAAGCCCACTTAAAATGGGCGAAGAGATGAAATGAGCAAGGAGCAAACATTTATTCAAACTGGTCATGAAAAGAATCATGATACAGGGGGTTAAATTATAGACTCCGGCCCGCCCTCATGGATTTGAATCCCAGCTTCATTGCTTCCTGGTTGTATGACTTTGGGCAAATCACTTAATCCCTCTAGGCCTCAGTTTTATCATCTACAAAATAGGAATGAACATAGTAACTACCTCAGAGGGTCGTTGTGAGGAGTAAATGAATATATGTATGTTGTTTCATATCACCATGTGCCTGGCAAATAGTAGACACTATACAAGTGTTAACTACTTGAACTTCAAAGCAACCCTAGGAAATAAAAACTACTTTACAGCTTAGAGAAGTTAAATGAGGATCTGGATCTTCTAGATCAAGTAAGTAGCAAGTGACAGAATCAGATTTAAAATTCAGATCTGACACTTGAACCCCTGTTGTAAGAAATTTGAATGACCACAGATTACTCTGTTAGTGGCAATCTGTTGACCTTAACAAGGCTGTCTAGTAGCTGAGGCTTCCATAGGGATTTTTTTTCTTTAATGAACCTGATATTTCTACATAAAACACATAAACCACAGACACCTCTTTCTGCCTGGGATCATGAAATTATGGAATCACAAATTTGAGCCATCGGTCAATCATGGCTCCTCACCTCTGGACCAACAGCTGGTAGAAATTTCCTAACATTTAAAACTATCTGGGGTAAAGGAGCATTTTTTTAGATTTCCAATCTACTATAAAACTGAATTTTTATAAAATACAGTAAAAAATTGATTACTAGAAAGAGGAAACAGAAAACAAACAACATTGAAACTCCAAATCTTGTATTATGTTCAATGAGCAAATTGCTGCAGAAGTTTCTACATGGTTATTTTCAGTTCCTGTACTTATCTTTCCATGGATCTATACCAACCGCCAGTCACTGGTCCACAGACCACACTCTGGGTATCTGATCGAAAGGACTTTCATGAAGAGTTAGTCACTCCTGAGGCAGAAATTTTACACATTCTTATTTGCTCTTTGCTTATAAGGAAATTACTCCGACTCCTATAGATTTTCCTATTCAAACATTGACCTGATGTTTGCAAGGCGCCCTGAAGAATTTCAGTCCATCGTCAGAGGGCATTAGAAGAATGCTCTAAAGAAAATTAAAAGCAAACAAAAAATCACAGCTTTGGCAGTTGATCTTTTGCTGGGCACAAGATAGATGTTAAAGTCACTTTTAACAAAGGGTTGAGGGAGCTCTTGAAAGACAGGACACACTTCAGAAACACTATTTTAGCACAGAACTAGTCCAAATCCCTAAGGGGAATCCCTGGAACTCATGAATGAGATGGATCCATTTTTGAGTCGTGTGGAGGTTTTTACCCCTTAGCCTATATTGCTGACTCACACCAAACTTTCTTGACAACTTTTCCCTCAAATCCAAACTCAGATTTGGACTGCCACCATCTTCCCACATCTGGGATGAGACATTGAAGGACAGGATGAAAGAAGCCAGGCAAAGAGAGTTTATTCCCATGCAACCTTGCTGTTACATTTCCTATCAAAACTCCACTTGATATTTCGTTTCCTTTTATTTTTATTTAGCAAATATTTCCACTGTGCTTATTGTGTATTGGGTACTATTTGAACTCGCTTAATCCTCATGATGACCCTATGAGAGAGGTTCTATTATTCTCCTCATTTTTAGATGAAGAAACTAAGGTACAGAGCATCTAAGCAATATCCCAAGGTCACGTAGCTGGGTTTTTATCTGTGTCAATATATCTCCTCCTCTGGGGTTAAAAGGAAAGGTAAAGGGAAGGGCTTAGAATGAGCAGGAGTAATAGAAGCCTGAGGAGAACCGAGAAATTCTCAAGATTCCCGGCATGAGAAAACATCCAATCTCAGAAATAACAAAAGGGGACTTGAGTCACAGTAAGGGAAGACAGATTTAAGTGAGTGGTAGGATTGGTACGTAATATGAGAAAAGAGAACCAAAATCACATATACATCATAACAAACACATCAAAGGACATAATAAATATATCTGTAACAACAATAATAAAATTCCGGTACTTTTTTGAATGTCTACTATATAGCAGCTTATATGTGTACCTTTGTTTAATCCTTCACAACCCAAAGAGAAAGACAGTATTATCCCCATTTTTCAGATGAAAAAGTTAAAGATACAAAGGGGTATAATAACTTGCTCAGAGTCCTATAGCTACTAATTGGCAGAGCCAAAATTTCTATCAAGTTCCATCTTGACTCCAAATCACAGGCCATTCTTACTCACCATACAATCAGCTAGTGACCCTGTGCCATTGAGGAACGGGTTAAGAACATCTTAAATCTGTTTGTCAAGTCAATATGTGCCCAAGAAGTGTCAGAATTGTGGCACCTACAGATAAAACTAAACTAGTTATTTGTTGCTTTCAATTGGGAAAACCCAAGAAAGATAAAACTAGCTACCCATTAACTAGATACAGAACACTTCCATTTCATGTAAGTGGTAATGTCATATGCACCTTGCAGGAAGAATATGTGACACAATGGCTGAGAATATGACCTCACTGAAACCCCTGGGGTATCTGTCTCTCTTACACCAGGTTGCATGTGGTCTGTGGAAGATGAAATGTTACTGAGCCTGACTCCTATCTGATGCCCTGGATGGATGACCCACTAGGGTTATTGGGTTCTGCCAACATTATTTCCATCCTAGATCTACATAAAGTTTGTTGCCAGATAGAGTTGGTTCCTGAGACCAGACCAGAGGGTGTTTTTATTACTCCACGGGGCTTGTATCAATTCATGCCCGCCCTTTTACAATAAGCTTTGGTCCAGCTTTTTTTTTTCAGCTCTTGGTAACAATCAGTTGATTGTGTGGGAATGTTTGCAGTTGCATATGTAGATGTTAAGCCTTAATGAGTGCAGAATTGGAATTCTATCTAGGATATTCACAGTTTATCTAAAGCATTTCAAGAAGATAATAAAAGCCAAATAAGTCGAGGATGGGTCATAAAGAGCGATACTCTTGGAACGCGAAGTGAAATTGTGAAAATAGCATTGGTCGGAGTTTAAAAAAAGGAAAAGGAAGCCCCATACATTCTTAGAATTGGCAAGTTACTTCCCCATAATTACATACTTGCTTGGAACCCTAGTCTTAACTCTCTTTGAATGACCTCCCAGTTAAAAATAACCAGATAAAGTATCTTAGATTCCAAAATGCCAGGAATCTTTTGACCAGGTGAAGTCTCATCTTTCCAGATACCTGATGTTTAGTTACCTGAGATGAACATGTACATTTTATTTGGTAAGACAGTGGTAACATGGGAGTTGTTAAAGTATTGCTGTAAGAGAGGCACCTGGGTGGCTCAGTCAGTTAAGCATCCAACTTTGGCTCAGGTCATGATCTCATGGTTCATGAGTTCGAGCCCGGCATAGGGCTCTGTGCTGACTGCTCAGAGCCTAGTATCTGCTTCTCTCTCTCTGCCCCTTCCCCACTCATGCTCGCGCTCTCTCTCTCTCTCTCTCTCTCAAAAATAAATAAACATTAAAACAATTTTTTTAAAGTATTGCTGTAAGATAGCGGAGGAAGGAAACTTTCTGTAACTTGCTTAAGAGGAGAAATTATTCTAAATTGCCAGCTGGCTATGGTTCAGAAGTGTTGCCCTGGACCACTGCCTTACTGTTTCTGAGGGTGCAGTAAGAAAAGAAATCACCTGTAGTGTGGAGAGAAAGCAGGATTAAATAGATGGAGATTTCATGGAGAGAGTTGAGGTTAAAGAGGGATAAAACAGCAACAAGCACTTATAATGTGTGCTTGCCTCTGTGACTAGATGTCCATTCAGTTTGGACCAGAAAGTATACTCCATGCACACAACAGGCATTATCAAGCTTCCATCGCTGTTGGAATATGCACATGTGACAGTCGTGTCTTAGCTCTCCCGTTCTGCTCTCAACACAGACATAGCTAATCAATCACAGCACTCCTTTCTGCCGTACCAGGATTTGGCACCAAAATCCTTCTCACCCGAGTGCTCCAGAGATCCTCTCAAACTGTGACAATTGGCACATAAATTAAAACCTGTTTGTCTTCTCTGGCCACCACTGATAATGCAAAGATGAATAAAACAGCACCTGACCTCAAACAGTTCTCAGACTGTTGCGGGAAGCAGACCTAGCAACGGTGGCTTACAATATTGCACAATGAAATAGCAGAATTATACATTCAGTGGTGTGGGAACACAGAAGGAAGAGTAGCTGTCTATTCTTGAAGGAGTACTTCCTGGAGGAAATGAATATGAATGAGATTAGGAGGAGGAGAGAGTTCACTCCTCAGTCGATGTGGGATAGGCACGGGAGCTCTAAATAGCATGCCTGTGAAGGTGCTTTCTCAGCCTAGGCTCTGAGTCGGGAAATGGCAAGGATGAAAGGAGTGGAGGTGGGAGGCAGGACTCAGGTCAAGAGCTGCCCCTCCTTCATTGCCAGATAAGATCTTAAGGACTTTTTTTTTTTTTTTTTTGGTAGAAAAATTCCCAGTCTGAGGCATATAAGACCCCTTGGGAGCCATGATATTATTACAATGACTTCATGAATTCAGCACACACTGAGTAGCCCTTGATAACACGGTAAATGTCTCACATGTGTGTGTACTTCTATAATGTCACTGCTAAGAACTCATCACGCACTTGGAGCAGAAGGTTAAGCAAAAAGAAGGCTTTCCCCCTCAACAGTTTAACCTGAAGTGCCACAAACAAAACACTATGGGCTTAAAGGTACCAGATGGAGAATTTATTTAATTGTGAAAATTCCCATGCAAGCTGGGAAAAGGTGGGGAGTTTGGATGAGTTCTGGCATCTGAACATCTACTCAGGGGGCTTTTATAATTCATTGCGTATGTTACATAACCAGGTTACTTCTTTTTTTGAAAACTGTATAAATTTAGTTTGGGTTCACAAGCTCATGGCATGTGTTACCACCATAGCCTTTTCCTGACAACCCAGGGTATTTGAACTTAGGTTCCTTCTCTGAGAGGTCATGATATTTAAATAAATACTCAACAAAGGAAATATGCTCAGCCATTGATCTGACCAATAGTTCAACCTTGGAAGAAGGTCTGGAACACTGTTATCACTAAAGTAGCATCATTAAGGATCAGCGACCATTCTCACTTTTAGTTGGGGGTAGCATCGCTCAAAGCCCAGGGAATAAGCAACACTTCTGGATTTATTCTTCAAAACATTGAACATTAGCCAGTCCTCACCTCATTACCCGAGTTAATATTACAACAATCTCTTATATTTGTACAGGACAGTTGGCAAAACACTTTCTCTCAAGTACATTATCTCATTTGGTGCTCGTAATAACCATTCAGTGTAGATGGAAAGGTACTGTTAAACCTATTTTAGTGGTAAGTATTGCCATTATCCTGAATCTGGATTTATTTTTTTAACACATACCCGAAAACAACAACAACAACAACAAAAACACACGACCAAATACCTATACAAACAGAACGAAACAGAAAATTGAATCATTATCTGCAGTGAGAATTTGGGGACAATCAAGCGTTTTAGCCCTTTCCCATCCCATGCCAGTTAAGTCATAGAGAGATTACACAGGGTTTATGAGAAGCCTGTAATACTTTGCAAGGTGAGTTGACACCCCAGCGATGAATCGAGCGAACCTAATAACAAACCGGGTCCCATGGCAACCAGGCGGCATGCAATTTGAGGAATTATCCCAATTTGAAACATTGCTATTAATAGCACATGTTCATAAGTACAAAATGTACCAAAAAGCATGAAGAGTGAAGTCAAATTTGTAAGAAACTGAAGAAAAGGGAAGGAGGTTGAAATGAATAAGGCCAGGGAGGAGAAAGGAAAGAGGTGCTAGTTGCCAGGGAGAGGTGAATTAGTGGACGCGTCATTAGACCAGTCCACCAAAAGAGAGAAATTGCAGGAATTGTTGTCAGTTCTTTTTCTAGACAACATTTTGATAGATGCAGCAGCAAAGTGTACCGAAATGGCATCTATTTATACAAAAGTAGTAAAAAATAAACCCAAAAAACAACAACAAAAACACAGCTTCTATAGAAGATTTTAGGTGTGTAGAGTTTCATGGTGATTTGATTTTTACCAAGGGCTCTGCACTAAATTTACTGCTTCTTTCATTTTATTGATACTATAATGGAATTTGATACACTCTAATTCAGAAACTAAAATGTTTATTCATTTCATATGCCAGTACAAAACCCAATCAAGAATAAATATTGCCCCTCCCAAAGCTACACTCATACAGAATGATAATTGCTTTGAAAAGGAATAAACCAGTTTGAAATGAGGGTGCTATTCTTTGCTATCAGCCAGTGAAGCAGTTTTTGAAATGGGGCTCTTTATCCAGATTTTTCTTATAGAATTGTTTGGGTGTTTCTATCCTGCAAGGAAAAACACTGCGGACTTGGTAACTGTCGTTCCCATCTATTGATCAGTTTGCACGAGTGCTTGAAAACATCATCTGTAATCTTTATAAGGGTGTAGCAATGAATAGTTTCAACAGAGATATTTTATGGGGCAGTCTAGCTTAACAGCTAGAAGCATAGGCTTTGAAGAAATATGGGTCTGTGTTCAGGTCACAAAGAACACAGTTTAGGTCCTGGCTTCTGTTTACTAACTGAGATGATGTAGGTAAGTTATTGAACCCCTGTAAGCTTCTTCTCATTTATTCTTAGAATTTATTGGGAATTCACATGATCCATTTGAGCCATTCAGCATAGAAATGGTCATGTAGTCAGTGTTCATTTAAAAAATCATTTGTAGGGGCGCCTGTGTGCCTCAGTCAGTTAAGCATCCAACTCTCGTTCGGCTCAGGTCATGATCTTACAGTCGTGGAATCGAAGCCCACACTGGGTGTGAAGCCTGCTTAAGAGTCTCTCTCTCCCTCTCTCTTTCTCTGCCCCTCCCCCACTCTCTCTTTCTCAAAATAAATAAACATTTTAAAATAAATAAAAATAAAAAATTATTTGGGGTGCCTGGGTGGCTCAGTCAGCTAAACACCTGACTCTTGGTTTCACCTCAGGTCATGATCTTGTGGTTTGTGGGTTCGAGCCCTACATTGGGCTCCACGCTGGCAGTGTGGAGCCTCCTTGGGATTCTCTCTCTCCCTCTCTGTCTGTCCCTCCCTCGTTCACTCGCTCCATCTCTCTCTCTCTCTCTCTCTCGAAAATAAATAAATAAACTTAAACCAAATAAAAATAAAAAACGATTTGTACATGTTTGTGTGTGACATTCATGAAGCAGTAGCCAACATTTACTGTGCAACTTATACACCATGCACTGTTCTACATGTTTACACGTCAAAGTTCGTAATCCTCCCAACAACTACATGAAAGAATGGCAGAGTTTCGGCCACAGTGAGAGCTAACCCCACTGTTAGAGGGAATAGTATTCACACAAGACCATCCTCACTCCTGACACCGCTTATAAGTTTGGGGGCTCTCAAAACCCTCCTCTGGTTCAAAAACATGCTGAAAGTGTTCGCAAAACTCACTTAATATTGTCATATCCGTGGTTGTGGGTTTTTTTTTTTTTTTAACAAGAAAAGAATACAGATTAAAGTAAATCAAGGGAATAGGCATACGGACCAGCATCCAGATGGATCCAAATGTAGAGTTTCCCGGTGTCCTCTCCCCATGACCGATGGATGGCACCAATTCCTCTCTGTGAGGATGTGTGACATTGCATATGGAGTATGTTTAACCAGATGTTCACCTGAGCCTTTAGTGTCCAGAGTTTTCACTGAGGCTCAATCACATTCTGCTGAGTGTGACCGTTAGTCTCCAGGTTTTGTGGAGGCAAAACTGCTACCATGTGGCCCAAAGCCCCCATCATAAAATCACATTGTTAGACTGTCTGGTGGCCAAAGCTCCTAGGCAAACAAGGACACTCCTGTCAAGCAGAATATTCCAGAAGCATAGAGAACAGCTCCTAATAGCTGAGAGCAAAGGCAAGATCTCTCTTTGAGGAGGTTAATTCTTTTTTTTTATTTTTTTTTATTTTTCATGTTTATTTTTGAGAGGAGAGAGAGAGAGTACACACTCGCACGCAAGCAGGGCAGAGGCAGAGAGAGAGGGAGGACCCACGCTGACAGCAGAGAGCCCCAGGCAGGGCTCAAACTCACAAACTGTGAAGTCATGATCTGAGCTGTAGTCGGACGTTTAACTGAACAACCCAGGCGCCCCATCTTTGAGTAGGTTAATTCTCCACTACTGGTAAGCCCATTTTATAGATGAAATAACTGAAATGCAGAGAGGTTAAGAAACTTGCCTCCGAACTCCTAGCTGGTAAACAAGAGAGCCAGGGTTCAGATCCAGGCTGTCTTCCTCTGGGATCTATAAACATCCTCCTTGCTGTCTACAGATATGTTCATTGACTCTCCTGAAATCAGACTGCTCATCTGTGGTAGGACCTGAATTTGAACTAGGGTGGATCTGATTCAAGAGTTCTTGGTCTTTCTGTGTTCCTCTGGCATTTCCTTGCAAAACCAGGAGAACCCCACGGACCACTGTCTAAAGAGCTCTTGCTTCTTCCACCCCTGAAATAAGTGAAGTTGATAATAACCCTCACAGAGCTCTCCCTCTCGCACATTTAGCCATCTGAGCATCAGTGTCTCTCAAAAGGAAAATGTTCCTTTGTGATCTCCTGTAAGTGACTATTAAGAGTCAATGGAGTTTTTATGAGCCTTGAAAATAGTGTTATCTATGAAGCTGGTAGTTCTGTATTATTTCTTCATGGAAAAAAAAAAAGTGCTACCAGGACTTAGCAATATATGCACGTAAGTGTAAAGCCAAGGAAAGGTATTGATGGTCATGTATGTGCCTTAAGTGTCTTTATGAAAGCAGTGTGAGAGCCACGTGTTTGCACACAGTACATCACAACAGCATGCGTAAGAGCAATGCGTCCTCACTTATTTTGAAGGCACAGTTTTATGTCTTGGGAGGCTGGCTCCAGTACCCTGAAATTTAAGATGTAACTACAGGCACGGGTTACAGCTTGTTCCTTTATAAACCCTATCTTTGTTGCTTGTCAGGCCTGGACGGCTGTGAGGGGGAAAGTGGCAGGAGACCCGCACCACCCCCCCACTCCACCTCATGAAGAACTTTTCTGAGTAACCACTGCAAACAGAGAAGGATCATTGATGAAAACCAAAGGGGTGGGTGGTATCTCCCACCCACAGATCAGCCATGCTGGTTTCCAGGGCCAGCTCATCACCCAGCCAGGAGTCAAGCTGTGTGAGTTTGATCAACTGAACTTGAATCAAGGCAAACAATAGGCATATCTTTCCTCCACTTCCTACAGTCCCCTTCCTCGTTATTCAGAGTATCCCAAATAAGGCAAAAGCAACTATATATATTTTTTATATATGTAAATATATATATTTTAAGTTCCACAGAGATTCTGAGGCACAGCAAATGTCAAGAACATAATTGATCTGAAATTATGCCACCACAGAAAAACTTAAATTTGTGGGGCTCCCAGGTGGCTCAGTCAGTTACATGGCCAACTCTTGATCTCGGCTCAGGTCATGATCTCACAGTCGTGAGTTCCAGCACCACATCGGGCTCTGTGCTGCCTGGGATTCTCTGTCTCTGTCTCTGTCTCTCTCAAAATAAATAAACATTTAAAAAAATAAAATAAAATAATAAACAATAAAACTTGTGCTAGGTTATTAAAAAAGAAAGAAAGAAAAACTTAATTATGAAATGTGTGGAAAGGACAACCTATCATCTCTATTCATTTTCAGCATCTAGGCCAAGCTCGTTCCCTTGAAGGGAAACGAAATGACCAATCCCCACTTTTTTATTTTTGGTTTGTAAGAGGGGCTGTTAGCGTTAATTGCAAGTTAAGCACATAATTACATGGTATGCATATTTTTAAAATTAGGGCTCATTTACCACAACATAATTTAATTATCATTTATGTAAAAGTACATTGCAGGTTTTGAAGTGTCTTTGCACTGTGTGTTAACGGCCACAACTGAGGGACATCATAAAGCCACTTCCAGGGATGGAGATGTCCTTGGACCGGTGTTTCCTCTGTGGGGACAAATGGTGGGTTTGAAGCTCTTTCCTACATCACGCTGACAGAATCATCAGTTACTAAGTACTTATTGACACCAGTGGGATGTGTAGGCTGGGTTTCAAGTTCTTCTCCGTCGTGAGAAGAAACAAGGGATGGGTTACTAAAGCTCACGTGGATGTTGTAGGAGGACACGTGGTGTCCTACCCTTCCAAGTAAGGGAAGACAGAAAACCAGCTGCAGCCTCACAGGCAGGCGTCACAGAGAAGGCAACAGGGGGCATTGTTACAGCCAGGACTGGGCAGAAGCTCCTTTCCTCTGACACTAGGTCTGGAAACCCGACAGCAGCTCTGATAGCCTCCCAAGTTCAATACTCAGCTCTTCTGTGTCTGCTTCTCTACCAGGTTGCACTTCCTTTTCTGTTTTTTTAATATATGTTTTAAGTTTATTTATTCTGAGAGAGAAAGGGCGAGAGAGAGGGAGAGGAAGAGAGAGAATCCCAAGCAGGCTCTGTGCTGATGGCACAGAGCCCAACGTAGGGCTCCATCTCACGATCATGAGATCATGACCTGAACCAAAATCAAGAGTTGGGATGCTTAACTGACTGAGACACCCAAGAACCCAGGACCTTCTCTCCTACTACCAGCTCATGGTTTCTGCTGCTGTGACAGGCTACCTTTCCACTTCAGAGCTTCTGTTTACCCAGACTTTCTAGTATGTAATGGCCTCTGCTTCCTGCCTTCTTGTTGTGTCTTTTGCTTCAGCTCACCCTACTGTTTGCTGATGCTGTCTGTGTGTCTGCCATTTAAAAACTCCAAGAAAAAGACTGGGGTCAGCAGTCATGATCCCTTGTTATGCAGCTCCATTGGGCATGTATTGCAAGGAGGATCACCATAAGGGCCATAGCCTGCCTACAGAAAGCTGTCTTTGGATCAAGCACTGGTGCCTTACCCAACTGGCTTCAACCAGGAAAGTCAAGTCATGGGATATACAGCATGACAAGCCATGCATAAGAAAGCCCTTAGAGAAAGGAAACTGAGCATGGCAGGCACCGTGGGGCTTCTCCAAGAGCACCATGGCCTTTCTAGAAAAAGCACCCCATACCGGCACCCCTGCTAGCTGAACCCCAGACCCGGCCCCCTTTCTGCCCCAGCTCCCATGTGCCCTGTGCACAGAACCTGGGGTTCAGCCTCTCTTTTCCATAAATGGGATCACCTGTGTCTTCTTTCCCCATCAAAGTGGACTCTGGAATAGGAAGCAGCTCTCTATACTCTCACCTGAAATAACTCATGGGTTTTCTGTTTTAAATGTTTTCTTGCAAAATACTGTGGTTTGAGTATGGGCTAACTAGAATGTCAAACATTGGGGAGGTTCTAAATGTCCAAAGCATTCCATGAGTAACTTTATCTTGAAATGTAAGAATTTTTTGACAGAAAATATGTCCACATCTTAATCTCCAGAACCTGTGAATATTACCCATTATGGCAAAAGAATGATTATTAACTTCTGTGCTGTGATTGGTTAAGGATCTGGGAGGGAGGGGCTTATCTTGGATCCCCAGTGTCCTTGTCTGGGGAAGGCAGCAGGAGACCAGGCAGACACGCAGAGCAGACAGAGCTCAGAGCGCGACCACAGAGATGGAGATTGGAGTGAGGCAGCCCCAAGCCAAGGCCTGCGGCAGCTTCCACACACTGCAAGAGGCAGGGAAGGATGCTGTCCTGGAGCCTCTGGAGGGACTGCCTCCCTGCCTGCCTTACTTCCCGATTTCTAGCCTCCAGGACTGTGAAAGAATAAATTCTTCTTGCTTTAAACTACCCAATTTATGGTAATCTTTATAGAAGCCCTAGGAAATTAATACATACATTACCATAAATGTTCCATGGAAGTCTCCAAAATTCTTATCTTGAGAATCAGCCTATCTGATGCTTTTTTTTTTTTTGGGGGGGGCACACTAGAGTGGATTTCGGCCTGAGGCCGGTTCAGGATTGCCCTGTGGCAAGCTCTCCCGAGGAGGCCACACTGCAGGCTCCATGGGAGTGAAACTGTACTGAACATTACGATGCTTCCTACTATTTGCTGAATGGATGAATGAGTTCTCTGGCTTCCTCCTGATCGTTTTTTGTCTGGTTCTATGCACCCAAATGACCCCTCTGGCCCCAGATCACATTGCACTTTAAAGCTGCAGCTTTTCTGCTCTCCCTCCCCACCCCCCGCCCTCCATCCTGGCCCTGTCCCCGGCCTTTTACAGCTCTTTCCACTGTTCTTCCTTCCACCACCTACATACACACTCCGGATGAGAAAGGCAGTCAGCCCTCCCTTTTGTTCCCTTTACACTAAGCAAACTGTTGTTTCTGAAATAAACCCCATCACAGCTTCTTTCCATTTTTATTCTCCATTTCTGCATCTCTAAAACTTAATCAAACTGCTTCCTGACAGAACTTTCTTCTCCTCTTTGGAACTCTCCTGCCACCTTATCCCTTTCCTGTATCATTTATTTCTCTCTTGAAAACCAGCTTTTTATGTGAATACCATCCCTTCTGCCAGACTTAAGACTGTCCTACCATCAAGTTCATCGTTCTCTAAATGTGCACTACGGCACAGCTGACAGTGTGGGAACCCAACAAATACCAGATCACTGAATAGGTAGAAAATGGGGGTAAATGGCGAGTTTCAACAAGAGTAGAGAAATTTTGTGATAAAATCCTTAACGTGCTAGGAAGCTAATAAGGTAAATAAAATTGTTTTGAAACAACATTGAAGGCCCAGTAGAAACGGTAGTAGGCTGGTCTGAATTTGTCTGGGAAAGGTCAGAATGTTTAGATGCATCTATACTTGATTTCTTAGTTTTTTTTTTTTTTTGTTTTTTGTTTTTTGTTTTTTTTTTCTATTGCTCTGTTAACAAGTTGCCAGAAACTTAGGAGCTTAAAACAACATACAATTATCATCTCACAGTTTCTATACGTCAGGAGTCCAAACATGGCTTAGCTGGGTCTTTTGCTATAGGGCCTCTTACAGGATGCAGTGACTGTCAGCCAGGGTCGGGGCCTTATTTGAAGGGTTGAGTGGGGAAGGACCCCCTCCTAAGTTCACATGGCCATTGACAGGATTTAGATCTTCCAGGGCTGTTGGACCGAGGGCTTCAGTTTCTACATGGCTCTTGGCCAGAGGACACCCCCTCAGTTCTTGCCATGTGGGCCTCCCCAATATAACTACTTGCCTTATCAAAGCCAGCAAGGGAAGTTGGCTTCTAGCAAAACAGAAGCCCAGTCATAGAAGTGACATCTCATCAGCTTTGCCATATATTTCAGTTAGAAGCAAGCCAGTGGGCCAGCCTATACTCAAACAAAGGTGTGAATACCAGGAAGCTGGGATCATGGAAAACACATCTTAGAATTGTCTACCACATCTGGTAACTACCATAGGCATTCTTATGTATTTCTAAGTATTTTGAATGAGTCATATTCCAAAAATTTATTTCTTGTTCAGTTGGAATATAGAATTTAATATGATTTTCTTATATAATGTAATTAGATTCCTGGACTTAAACCACTGGGTAAGGGCTATCTTACCCAGAATATACCCAGGTATCAGGCTAACCAAATTAAGCAACATTTATCTTATTTATTATAAAAAATTTTTGTAATAGATTAAATCTACTTTAAGTATATTTATCAACATTTATTATAATAACACCCATTGTCATTCTATGAGAATATGCTTTCCAAATGTCAAGTTGAGACTCTGGGACAAATTCTCTGGTGAACAGATCTTCAACAAAGCCATGTAGGGAAGTTACGAGTTCTGGACTTTTGCCATCAGGAGCTCATTAACTATTTCACACTAAGTATATGAACAGATTATCCCCAAGCAAAATATTTATCCACAAGTTGATGTTTATCAAAGATGCATTTACTGTGCTCGGTTCGGCAGCACATATACAAAGATGCATTTACTGTGTCGTTATTCTATGAAGTCCTCGATATTTGCATTGAAAATCTAAATGTTTCAACAGGGAGAGTAAATCATTTTCAAAATCCTTCATAATGTGTGATTCCAGGAACCATTTCAAATCATTTTTAAATTCTTAAGACTAAACAAAACTTCCACTGCAGCAATACCGAATCCCCTGTGCTAAAAAGTTCCTGGTCCTGGTTTGTTTACGCTAAATCTCCTGGGTTAGTAATGACGCCACCCCCTCTCCTCTCCCTACAGCTCAATGTGGAAGAATCTCCCTGGTAGGCTAGCAGAAGAAATTCTTTTGAATTTTTAGATTCATCAAAGACAGGCCCTTTTCCTTTTTGAAGTCTTCCCTTGCTTCCTAGCCATTGGGGAGTGCTTTGAACTCAGCTCCCACTGCCCCTGTTTCCTCTTCAAAGGCTTCTTCCCTTCCGCGCAGGGAGAAACTGCCTTTTGAAAGTGGTGGGTTCCTGCCTCACATGGGTCCGTTGCAGTGAGCAGCAATAAACAACAACAATAACAAGCAGCAGTAGTAGGCCTTGGTCATTACAGAGAGATCTGGAGAAAATGTGGAAATCAAAGGAAAATTACTTTGCAATGTTACTTGGAAGAGAGGGTGTTAACTTGCCTTATTCTCAGTTGTGTGGCAGCTTCGGTAACTTACATGAAGCAGGGAGCGACACCTAAAGTGGCCCATCCGTAGGTGGAAATTTTGGACCAGGCGGACATCCTGGAGACATTATACATGGGAAAGTCCAAGCTTAAAACAGCTTATTTAAGTGGGAATCTTCCCCAGGCACCTTAACAGTTAGACCGTGTCATGAGGCAAAGTCCTAGCCATCCTGGTGATGTGCCTGTGTGTTTGTTTCATCTGTAAACACAACCTGAAGCTGAAAATTCCTGAGGATTTTTCTTTTTCTTAGATATTGACTTATAGACTCATAGACTAGTTATGGATTGATTTAGTTGAGCTTTTTTTTTTTTTCCCCAAATTAAGTCACTGACTTAGATATGTAGCAATTTTAGCTATAATGAAGTATATTTTTATTTTCTAAGGAAGATGCTAACAGACTTAGGATACCTATAAGGCAATTAAAAGTAGGGCCTTCCCAGTCTAGAAGTCTCTGATTCTGTGATCTCAAGTAAACTATCAGGTACAAGCATTAGCCACTGATCAGGTATAGAATAACAGTGGTCTACAGTTAGCAACATCAATCAGACCACACTTTCTTTTATATATAATAATGGTTTTTTCAGTCATGAGTATATTAATTTTCTGGGGCTGCCATAACAAAATAGCACAGACTGGGTGGCTTGAACAACAAATATTTATTACTCACAGCTCTGGAGGCTAGATGTCCAAGATCAAGGTGTCAGCAAGGTCGTTTTCTCCTGAGGCCTCTCTCCTTGGCTTGCAGATGGCCATCTTCTGACTGTGTCCTCACATGGCCTTTCTCTTTGTGAGCATGCCCTTGGTGTCTCTTCCTCTACTTGTAAAGACACTAGTCCTACTGGATTAGGACCCCACCTTATGATCTCATTTAATCTCAGCTACTTATTTCAAGGTGCTGTCTTCAAATAGTCACGTTCAACATGTGAATTTAGGGGAGAACAATTCAGTACATACCATAAGGTTACCAACAATACCCATGGATGGATTGGAGGTCACAACCCATTTGTGAAAATGTGTGTGTGTGTGTGTGTGTGTGTGTGTGTGTGTGTGTGTGTTTCTGGAGAGAGAGTTCATGCCTTTCATGCGAATTTCAAAGAATGCTAATATAGAGGACACACTTTTATACCAAGTTTTCTAATTTTTCGAGGTGTGATGACATATGCTAATCCTTCATACAGACTATGATTCTATGAACTCCATTGATCCATCCTCTCTACATTTTGAGATACTTTGTTTGACTACAAATCACCATTCTCTCTAAAGATTAGGGAATCATTGGAAGACACAGTTTTTTATCCTGCTAAGATGATTAACATGATAATGTTGTATTTTTCATTACCGTATAGTTTTAGAGCCCCTTGCTTTGGAAATGGTGGTTTATGTGATTAAGAAAGATACAGTTTTATAAATCAAATAAATGCCTGAGATAGGTAAGAAGAATAGCAATTAAAAAGCAATTATGAAAATAGGACATAGTAATAGTTTTGCAGGAAGAAAGAAAGAAAGAAAGAAAGTTAGTTGAGCTTCCCAATTTTAGGCAGTGTTGTTTATACCTCTATAATGTACAGAGGAATGCATTGAAAACAAATGGTGGGGAGATAGGCCCTCTGGTAAAAACTAAAGAAATTAGAATTTTTTAAATGGACAATAGAGGGGAACTGATACTCGAAAAATTACCCCTACCCTTTCTCCATGTCTTCTAGGTGTGTACCTTTATATGGGTCCTCTTATATGCTCTTCTCTGGGGCTACTATTTTTATTGCATATTTGTGCCTTTGGCTTTTTTAAACTAAACCTTAGATTTTCATTGGCCATTAATAAATTTGATTTTAGTATATTTAGACATTTTTCTTGACCAACAATTTCCAAAATGTTTGGTTTTTTTTTTAGTTATGGATCTATTAAATCCAGACAAAATCTTTCATGGATGTCGAGTGAATAAACCTGGAAGCTATAGTTGAAATAGGGTCAGAAAGCGTTCTGCTGAGAAAAACAAAACAAAACAAAACAAAACATTATCAATATGGTATTTCCCTAATCCAAAGAATATTCTCTATGGAATTCCCAGGTCTATCAGTAGTTCTTAGAATATACTGCTTTCTTTGTTTAGCACTGTCTATATATTGAGATATCAGAAGAGAAAAAGAAAATCATGTTCCAAGTTTTTTTGGTTTTTGATAAAGGTATTTTTTAAAAATATTTATTTCCTCTGACTGCAGCCTCTTGTTAACATGTCAGTAGTGGATGGGAAAATGAAGACAATGCTCACTTCCTTTTCCTCATTTTAGGACAATGATGGCAGGAGGGGACTGGAAATCTTAAATCATCTAATTGGCTTTGGAAATATTTTCAACCCTTTGGTCTCATTTGCCCCCATAGCATGCAGCTGGAGTCACAGAACCTAAATATTTAAGACAACCTATGACTTTCTGGCGAACGGCTATTTTAGAAAGAATCATTTTAAAGCCACCATGTCATTTTTGCTGGTCACTGTGTCAGTTCCAAAGACAGCTGGCAGCTCACTGCCTTGATCCAGACCTGATAGCTTTTACAGAGTGTTCCAAGATCCTGGGGTCCCAGCCATTTTGCCCCTTCTCAATAACACTGGAGTGACTAAAATAAAGTTTGAAATGTAACTGTGTACTATTTGGAGAAAATTTGAAGAATATCTTCAGGTAGCATAACTTTGTTAAAGAAAAAAAAAAACCAACACTTTATTCACTGACCTCTGCAAAGAATTGAGGAACTCCTTCAAAAACAAAATTAAACTTCTGAATTAGTACAAATGCATTACTGAGAGTCTTTGGGGTTTTCAGTGGAAACATATAACTGAGTTTCTGCATGCATGTATGGGTTAAACTATTAGAGTTAAGCATTTATATTTTTATAAAAGTTATGCCTGCTTTTTTAGTTTTTGGTTTAGTTTGGTTTGGTTCTCACAACATTTTGGCTCTAACTGGCTCCGCAAAGAACTAAAATTGCGATGTTTTGTGTAATTTGCCCCAGGTCATGCAGAGTTTGTGTCAAAGCCAAGTTGAGATTGTTTCTTTTAAGCCAGGCTTTTTTAATCTGTTGCGTTCACTAGCCAATACATCATCCTATGTTTCTTGGGTTGTCTGGTAGGTTCTCACTACTGTACTAAGGGATGTGGAGACAAACATATAAATCATGGTCCCTCTCCTCACACATATGCACTCTGTCTTGACTCTATGAGCTCAATCTGTCCAACAGGTCAGGATAGCCATTTCATGAGCTCTAAATCTTTTTTTTTTTTTAATGTTTATTTAGTTTTGAGACAGCACAAATGGGGGAGGGGCAACGAGGGGGGACAGAGGATCGGAAGCAGGCTCTGTGCTGACAGCAGAGCCCAATGTGGGGCTTGAACTCATGAGCCACGAAATCATGACCTGAGTCAAAGTCAGATGCTCAACCAACTGAGCCACCCAGGCTCCCCCACGAGCTCTAATTCTTGCTTGCGTCCAATAATGTCTGTGGAAGACAGAGACTTAGTTCCGAATGGACGTACTTTGGTGAGAGGTTGAGTTCCCCTCACCGTTCCTCACATCCTGCCAGGCCTCAAGGTGAAGCATATCCAAATGCAGCTGGTGGTACTTTTTCTTTTGGGATTTTGAAAATTTTAAAAAGGATGGAAAGGAAAAGAAACTAATACCTGTTGAATGCCTGTTTATGCCCAGCTGTGGGCTTATATAATTTGATCCTCATGACAACCCCGTGTAAATATTATTATCCCCATTTAACAGATGAGGAAACTGAGAACCAGAAAAGCCAAATAAGTGTCCTCCAACTTAATCACTCATGTAAGCAATATTTGAATCTAGGTTTCTCCAAAGACAAAGGCCAGACGCTTCCTACTAGACAACCTTTTCTATCCAAATGCTAGAGAGCGCAAGCCCGCACTTCCCTCATCAACGAAATAAAGACAAAAGTCTTCCATGTTGTTTAATCTATCATAAAATGGGAGAGTATTGAACATGCTGAACAAATTCAAAGGAGCTTGTGCTCATTCAGCCTCTTCATGAATTGTGAACAACCAACTTGACATTATGACTCAAATCATCAACGGAATTAATGTCTGCACTGACTCAGCAATGCTGAATTACATGTCGTCCCAGTGCAGATTTCTTCTTAATTGTTGCTAACATTAAAGAGAGTAATATTTTCTGTTCTCACCCACACCCTTTTGCAAAACTCAGAAAACTTTTGCTTAAAGATTTTTCTTCTCTCACATGCTTCTTACCCAGCAGCCTCTGCCAGCTAATGAAGGTATTTCATGGATTTAATTGGCAGAGAAAATCAGAGGGACATGTGAATCGAATGGAGAAAGAAATCAGTAGGACGAATGGCATAGCTGAGGCAAACGGCCACTTTGGAGATTATAAATGAAAGCTTAAATTGAAAACAACTTGAGGAACAATTAAGAAAAGGTCTTAAATTCTAGGCCCAAGAGTTTAGATTGGATAATATTGGCTAGTGGGATCGACTGTGCTGTTGCCTTCTGTCTCCATCAACTACTGGTGTGGGTTTTACCAAGGCCTCTGTTGACCTACATTTGCCAGAACATCAATAGACATTTTTCAGCCTTCTCAGTAGCATTAAATGTTATTGACTGTTCTCTCCTTGTATCTTCCTTCTCTTGGTTCCTTAATACAACATTTTCTGGCTATCCTTTCATCTCTCTGACTACTCCCTCTACTGTGCATTACAGGCTCATTTTCTGCCACCCAGCACAGAACATGGAGTTTTCCAAGGCTTGTTCTTAAGCCCTCTTCTGATCTTAATATATACTTTTCTCCTAAAGTCAGATTATCTACACCCAAGGCTTCATTTACTATGTATCTGAAGATTCTTTCCAAGCTGCAGACCTACATGTACTTGATCATCACAAAGCTTCCTTATGTCTAACATGCTCATAGCCAAAGTCAGGAATGTGCCCCCCCATGCCCCCTCCAAACAAACAAACAAACAAACAAACCCTGGTCTGTTCCCAGTGTTTTCTATCCAGTTTTACCAAACAGAAATCCAAAGGGAAGTCAGAATGATTTTCAATGTCTTATTTGAGCACTTTTTTGGATAATGGTTAGGGAATACTAGAAGAACAATAACATGAAATGATGACTGGTGATGAATTTAGTTTTGAACTCACTGCATGTAAACTACCTAAAGCTTTCAGTACAGTAAGATTTGGATAGTAACCGGGAGGCCAACTAAACAATTTCTGTAGAGTATATGGGCCAAAGTTGTATTGGAGAAAGGGGTAAATGAAGACAGTGAGGGTCTTCTACTCTTAAAGACATCCCTCCCCACCTCACTACATCAAGTCAATATACATAGTTGTACTCAGTGTTTATTAAATAGTTGGAATTTACTTCTATCCTCTGATTGTCTTTAAAAGCCAGTAGACTTCATCCATTCATTCATTCATTCATGGTCATATTTTCCCTGCATGAGCCAGTTAAGGTCATTCTATTCCAAGTTGACTTAAAAACCTTTGGGGTACTGTGGTCACAAGGAAGAATCAAGGAAAGATTGCAGCTGGAATAATAAAATGATGATAACCCAAACACTTTTTGAGCACTTACTCTGTGCCATATACTATGATGAATGCTTTATATACACTGTCTGATTTATTCCTGTACACCATGAGGTAGTTACTATATGTAACCCCATTTTATGCATGTACGAACTGAAGCTTAAATCAGCTGACTGTCTTCCCCAAAGCTTGTAAGTACAAAGCTAAAATTCCACCCAAATCTAACTCGAGAGCCCTTCCCTTAACCAGCGTGCTTCTGATTTCACACCTGCAAAAGCTCCCTATTCATTATCAGTATATTTTGCATCAAGAAAGTCCACGGTTGGCCTCATTCTTCCCTTTGCTCATTAAAATTAGCAAACAAAATAAGCATGGCTTTCTCTTTATCTGCAGAGAAAGGGGAGAAACTTAAAAATGAGAGTCCCAGAGTTTCAAACACAAGCAAAGAGCCTGAGGATGACCTGGGAACCTCACTGTAATCCATGCACAGCTGATGTTCCAGAGGACTGGGGAAGGAAGAAGGAAAGCATTGGTTGCTCTTCAATGTCGGTACCTTGCAACCCCTGCAAAGCTGGATTGGTGTGTGGCGTGTGAATATTGGTGGCCTTGACCTAAGCAGGAAGGTTTCCCCTGAAACGTATCTGTGGTTAAATGTCAGAATCTATGGGGGCGAGGGATATAAAGCTATTACAAAAACACATAGAAATTATAAGACTTACCTTTCCTCCACATAAAAGTGCTTTAAAGGCTTGAGACTGAAGTTTTCCAACACACCTGGAGAAACAGAATCACCTCTAAACTAACCTTAAATTTTTTTGAGTTCATAAAAATGAAAGGTTAAAGGAAACCTCATTAACTTAGAGTTATCATTGCCTCAGGAAAAGAAAAGAAATCTAGTTAAGGACACCTCCAATGAGAGCAATGAGCTAAGCAAACACCTCTCACCTTGGAATGACTTAAGGAACTTCTTGAAGGTCTTTTCCTTCCTTGATGTTAGTGCATTAAATTTAAATTGCCTGGTAATCCTTGGACTCTGGGAAAAGCAAATGGTTAGTTTATGGTCAATTTCTCTCAATGATTATCTTTCAGCAAACGTGTGAGTTATGAGAGAGAGAGAGAGAGAGAAAGTATCTAACCTATTCCACTGTCGAAGAAGAGAATTGGATGGCACATTCAAGGCGCTGCTGCTAAGAGGCTTTGCACAATTGCTGCAGCCCAGCCATGGATGTTGCAGTGAAATAAATAACAGGAGGCAGTCTGAGAATTTGCAAGAGGAAGTGTTTTCATAATATAGCTTAGCGAAAAACATCTCTATATTAAATCTCCTTGCAAATTTGAACTGTACCAGGGGAAGGTAAATGGGTTTATATAATCCAAGTAGCATAGGAAATATTAAATACTTCATGTTAAGACAGGGTGACATCATTGCCCAGATACTTTTTCTCCAGGAAATTGAAGGCTCCATGCACAAGTGAGAGGTAGGAAGAATTATTTACTGTGGGAAAAACTCTAACATACTCACAGGTCTGCCTGATGTTTATGGTGCCACTGGAAAACAAGAACTACCCTATTTTAACTCGTATTTCAAGCTGCAAAATAAAGAGGGAAGCAGAGGTAGGGAAAATAAGGAAATTCTGGGAAGCCATGGCCTTCAACTGAAGGAAACCGCCGCCAGAAATCCCACTAACTTTCTACTTGATCATATATGGATTTTATGAAGTAGAAATTCTGAAGGTTTCCAGAATGAAGGAAGGGATTTTACACAGGATTAGAAAAAGATGGAGTCAGCCAACATACATCAAACAGAACTAAAAATTGAAGACTTGTTTTTTTTAAAAAAGGTTTATAATCTAGCAGGTGGAAGATCTTAGAAAGACATAGAACAATTATACTTTCCCCTAGAGTTCCCCAGAGGGCCAGAGACAGAAAATCATTAGTGGACCCCACACAAAAATCATACAGTTCACACATTTCTGCCTAAATTTTGTCAATTTTTCAGAAATTTTCAACGTGTATTACTATTGCAATCCTTTATCATTTTCTCCCCTTTGCATTTCTCCGCAAACAAATCTGATTAACCTGAAATATACATAAGATTACCAGTGGAGATAAGCAGAAAGTAAACCAGTTGATAGAGGAAAGTCATAAGGAATGTGTTGTTAGGGTACTTATGTCCCAAAGGACTGACTTGAAAACTTGAAACCGAAAACACCAAGATTTCTGGACATGATGGTGGACAAGGAAAATCAGATTAGTACCTTACCTCCGCTCAGGCCAACTGTCTCTGACTTTACTGTCTGTAAGTCACATGGCCGTGCCCTGGCACTACTTATGGTGACCAAGCATTTTTAAATGTCCTCCAGCAAAGCTACTGTGATCCAATATTCAGCTGTACAACTTTCACTTGATAGCACTTCCTTTTCATTTTCTACATCCAGATGTTTTACCTGGTTTTCTTCCTTTTCTCTCACTGACTTAAGTTTCTCCCTCCTCCTCTCTCCATTTTATTTGCATATCTGGAACTTACTCATTTGCCCTTTTTTCTGCTCATCTTCTCAATTTACATTATAAGCTGAGCTCTGTTACTTCATATTTCTGTGTTTTCTTGAAGACATTCGAGTATTTTCCTATACATAGACAATAGTTTCTTTAGTGCATTCTTTAAAATTGTTCTTGGGGCGCCTGGGTGGCTCAGTCGGTTAAGCGTCCGACTTCAGCTCAGGTCACGATCTCGCGGTCCGTGAGTTTGAGCCCTGCGTCGGGCTCTGGGCTGATGGCTCAGAGCCTGGAGCCTGCTTCCGATTCTGTCTCTCCCTCTCTCTCTGCCCCTCCCCCGTTCATGCTCTGTCTCTCTCTGTCTCAAAAATAAATAAAACGTTAAAAAAAATTTTAAAAAAAAAATAAAAAATAAAATTTTTCTTGAATTTACCTTGAATAATAAAGTAATACATACAAATTAAAGAGCATTTGAAAAACATAAAAATGTAGAAACAAGAAAGATGGTCACTCATGGTCCTTTAGACAAAGGAAATCATTGTTGACATTCTCATGTCTTCTTTTTAGGAACAAAAAACAAGACTTTTAAAACTACATATGATAGAGTAAGTAGTCTTTGATGTTCTTTGATGTCTAAATATGATAATATAAATATTTTTCTTAACATCTGTTAATGGCTATGTAATATTCTGTTGAGTGGATATATCTTAGTTTAAAAACTGTTTCTTCCTTATAGATCATTAAGATAATTTTAAATTATTTTGCTGTTGTAAATAGTGTTAGGAAAAATACCCTTGTTTATTAAGCTGAGGAAGGGTATGTTTTTGTCTTGTATGTGGTTGTTTTTTAGGCTGATTATTATTTCTTTAGCATAGACCCAGAAGTTCAATTACAGTATTTGAGAAAGGGTTCAGGACCCTTGATGAGAGGCTCAACTTCCTTCCAAGACAGCAGTTGCCGTGTATTCTTTGTCCAGCATTCAGGAGTATGCATTTTTCACCTCCTTCTTGCAATATTGAGTATTCTTATTTTAAAAGAAAGACTTGCTAAATTAACATGTGAAAATAGTTTTTCACTTGAATCTAACTGCTTATTAGTCAGGGTGCATGTAGTTCCGTGAATTTGTTGATTATTATCCCTTACTCATTTGGTCTCTCACCCCTTGTCTACCTTTCGATTACCTTGTGCCCCACACTGCCAACTTCCTGCACTTTTCTTCATTCCCTTCTGCTAGCTTTTCCTCCCCCCACCGCAAAGTTAGTTTTAAAATTCTTTTTTGTCTCATATCCAGTAACTTGAGGGGCAATGGGACCCAAATTGCGTTTTAAGATCATTTTTATGAGTCGTTCTCAGCAGGCATCTTCAAGGCCCCAAGTTCTTTTTTTGTCCCCCACTGTGAAAAACTGATTGGCAGCTGGTGACAGGCAGGGCACTGGCGCTTGGCACTCACTGGAAGCCCCGCAGGAGGTGCCCAGAGCCGTGGCGGAGGAAGTGTGGCCAAGCCAGCACAAGGTGGGGGACCAGATGTCGCCCGATTATGTTCCATTGAAATCCAAACAAAGCCCCAGATTCAGGATCATTTCCTTGAGACTCCCCAGTTGGAAACTGGCGCCCATCCAGCATCTCACAACAGCTGGTCTCCCCATGCTAGGATTTATGTGTCTTGCAGAAGACTTTACCTGTGTGTTATTGATTGGTTTCTGTAAAGCATTCAAACAAGATCTTGAAGACCCAAAGCATACTGCTCTCTGCTGAACACAAAAAGAGACCGTATATCACTGAAACGCCAGCCGTCTTATTACAGTCTTGGGAACTCTGAGAAGGATGCATTTTCCTTGTTATTTACGCCGCCCATGTTAACCCTGAGGCTGTATACTGACATTTGCAGCTTTGCAGGGACAATGCTCCACTCTTGTTAGGAGACTAAGCCCACCCTATGGAAATAAATTACATTACAAAATAAGCTTTTGGGGACACCAGCAGATGAGAAATCACGCTCATGTTTCTCATCATCCAGTTCATGTTGAGAAGTCAGAGAGTCTTTTCCAAAAGCTCGTTACTTGTTATCGCCCAGGTCATTTGCATTTATGCCTTCCACTTTCCTCTGAAGCGAGGTGAACTGTACGCTTGGCCGTTCCGTTTTCTGAATATCAAGGAGGAAAACAAAACAAACAAACAAAAACCAACCCCCCCCCCCACACACACACAAAGGATATTGTGTTTGGTTGTGCTGAGCAGCAGAGGAAGGTTTTAATTTTAAAACAAAACAAGCACTTCTAAGAAAAACTAAATATTGTGAAAGCACATCAATTCATATCATATTTAGCTAACTATGTGTTCCTGCCCTAAATCCAGGAACTATAGTTTATGCATTGGCTTTGTAACTGGCGGCTCTTGCTGTCTCAATCACCTGATGAGGTCGCCGTGACTGCTCTCCTCGTTCTCCCTTTCTCTCTCCCTCTCTCCCTCTCCCGCTCCCTCTGGCTGCCTGGCGGTCCTCAACCCAGATTCTCAGACCTCACAGTGAGATTTTGGAGCAAACCCTCTCCATTAGAAACAAACAAAATAAATTGTTTCCATTCCCCTAAGGAATGTGCTAAAGCCCTTTTTCCTCTTTAACATGGATGCAATTTAAGTTTGGCAAGAGCTGAACACAATATACCTCACTGGAAGGAGAGAGCTTTGTGAGAGAGACCCTTATAGAAAGACTGGCTCATCCTCCCTGTGAACTTAACATGACAGAAAGGGACCCAGTCGTGCCTTCAGCATCCACAGTGTTTCTGCAGAACACGCACCAATCCCTCCATTGCACAAGAATGTATAAAGCACCTACTATCTGAAGATCCTTTGTGCACGTTCCTTCCTCGCTGTCCCTGCAAGGTGTGAAGTCAGTGCATCTAACGATATGCATTTCATTTGCTTAATCTCTAGCCCTTTCCACACCAGCAGCGACCAGATATCATTCAGTGACATTTCTCTTCATTACTCACTTAGAATCCTTCTTATCTGTAATGCTCCATAGAAGATGAATTAAAAGGAATTAAGGATAAGACTGTGGCCGTTCCCTGCAGGTATTAAATGGAAATCACCTGAGATGATCTGTCCAGAATCGATCAAAGACAGTAATGTGATCAAGGGCCAACTTAGGCAGACCCAGAGAGTGTGCACATGACTCAGAAAAGCAACCCTGGCCTTTGCCTGTCTCTCCTTCCCTTTCCTGTACCTCATCAACTTTTGTAAAAAATCTACTGCTCGTGCATCTGCCGGATTCCAACATCTTTGCTCAAATACTGGAAGCCATCATGTTTCTTCTGGACTGAAACAATCAGACCCAAATCAGTGAGGCCCGGAGGAAAGGTTCTTCCGAGGCCACATTGGAGAAGGATTTATTTGAATTTCCTTAAATGTAAGATGCTAGATATTCCTTATGCACCCTTGCTTTCCCTACTAATCTTTTATTTATTGGTCATATTCACAAATTTAGCAAAACAGTTATTGAATCAATTTACATTTTTGGTGTCTTCCACTTCCCTAACCCCTAAGGTGCCCATCCTTGTAGAGCATAGCACATAGCTTTGTTATTACCCTTAGCTCACTTTAGTCCTAGCCCCAGCATTCTGGAACTGGCTGCTATATCTAGTTCACACACCCATAATGCTCCTCATTTCGTACCATCGAATAGTCTTTCTCCCATCCTTTCTCTCACATCCTCTCTGCTTCTGAGAGTCAGAAGATTCTCAGGTCTTCAAGTGAACTCTGACCTCATCCTGCTTCCTTCCTTAGTGGCTCCCATAAAGCTTTGATTCATGACTATCAGAGCAAGAGGAATACTGAGCCAGGGAGATACATTGGCTGGAGCAATGGGTTGACCTAAACACAAAAGCTGATTAACAGCCCTTGGAGGTCCAAAAGCCACTAGTGAGGAGGACTCTCAGTGAAGAGACACAAATTCCATTCATCACTATTTACACTGGGGCTTTTTCTATTTACCCTAGATATCTGCACAATGGGGACCTGACTCCTAAGGGGTCAACAAAAATAGGTGTGGAGAACAATGCACGAGCTGTGTTTAAACCTACAAAAATGCATCTCTACCCTTGATTAGGCTGCAGAGGCTAATGAAAATGTTAGGTTTCTTTGATTTGGCTGAACTCTGTGAGCTGTGTAGTAATACTGTTGATCTCATACTGACCCGAATCTGGCCCAAATGTGTGTCTTTGATTAATTATATTAAAATGGGGAGGATTGAGTTGATATATATGGTTTGGGAAATAAAGTTGTTTAAAATATTGGTCTGTGGGTGCAAATAACAAAGCATAGGCCATAAGGAAAAATAAAACCAAAGGTCATTTGTTAAGATATAGATCTGGAGCCTGAAGCATATTTCTTCCTCCAGAAACCCCTCCCATATGCACTGTCTCACAAGAGAATACATTGTCTGCTTGACGGGCATGTTTCCTAGAATCCCAAATCCATGATCACCAAAACTAGATGGTCTAGCTTATGCCTGATTCAGCTGAATAAATCTAGCATATGCCTTTTTCAACTGAAGAAATTGTTGAATAGCTACAAATTGATAGCAAGTTATAAAGAGCATTAGGTGCCTACTGCGCCCTGGTTAATAAGAACCCAGTTACACGTCACGGAGGCTTACTGGTCATGCCTGAGACCATTTATACAATTACAGTAGCAGACTTTATAACCCCCAAATGAAGTGGTCATGAGGAATTTTGCCATTTACTGACCAGTTTCTTGCTTCCTAAAAACACGACGTTCGCATAAACGGCAATGGTAGCTCATTCATAGCCTTGCAGTGCAGTTGTGAATTGTCAGGCTCTCATCATGGTAGATATTCCCTCCATGAACTTCACAAATAGAGGTTTGCGCTAGCTGCGCTGCTGATTGTACGGCCAAGACATGGGATGTGCTGGCAAACACAGCTTGAACGAAGACCATCCGTGTTCAGTGGACGCTGTGATGTGCCACACAGGTCCCCTTTGGAACAAAGGACTTACTTCCCCAGCAGCCAGGGATGCTGCCCTCTTCAGCCCGTCCTGTAAATCGTCTCAGGGGACTATCCTGAGGAGAACTGTCTTGCTAAAGGTCAGGTTCCTTCCCTGTTTCAGCCCGCAACCCATAACCAGTCCATGAGAACATAAAGACCAGGCCCACCTACTCCAGTTCCTGGCAGTTCCGAAGGGCATGGCTGGCTGCAGAGCTCTTGATGGGTCAGCCATGCTGAGACCGCATTGTGGGCTGGTTTCTCCCTCTGCTGCACTGCTCATCCTTCTTCTCCCCTGACAGGCGCTGATGCTCAGAAACTCCCTAAGAGACCTACTGCATGCTGGTTTCCATCTCAGAATCTGCTCCCCAGGGAACCTGACCTGCAACACTGTGGCAGCCTGGGCCCCCTAGGTCTCAAGGTGATATAAGTTAGAAATGCAACACTGTCATTTAAAGGGCAAGCACGAGAATGACTGAAATGAAACAGACACTATCAAGGCTGACAAAGATGTGGAACCAGTGGGATTCTATATGCCAATGATGGGAGTGTAAATTGGTACATTCACTCTGGAAAACTCTTTGGAGTTATCTACTACAGCTGAACACCCAGAAGTGTGCCCTGCAGCTCCTCTCCTCAGTATATAGTCAACAAAAATGCAAACACGTGTTCCCCAAAAGAAGAAATCCAGGAATACTCATAGCAGCATGGTTTCGTGATGGACCAAACTGGAAAGAGCCATGGTGTCACCAACAGGAGAATAAATGAATCAGTTGTGTTGTGTTCACACAGTGGAGTACTATACAGCTGTGATCATGGAAGCCCACAACTCTACACTTCAGCATGGATGAGTCTCACAGATGGAATATTGAGCAAAACCAGCCAGGCACCCCCCCCCCGAAAAAAAAAAACACATACTTCATTTCATTCACATAAATCTTAACAATGAAACAAAATTACTTTGGTGTTCAGACTCAGAGTAGTGGTGACCTTGGGGGGATTAGCTGTGACAAGAAGGGGTAGGAGGAGGATATTTTGGGGGACTTATAATGCTCAGTAGCTTGGTGTGGGTGCTGGTTACTGGAGTGAGTTCACTTTGTGAACATTCATCTCCTGGACACTTATTATTTGTGCACTTTTCTGTATATGTGTCACAGTTAAGATGAAAGTTTACACAATAAAGAAAGAAGGAAGGGCAGATAAAAACACTAGGTGCAGAAATGTATAATCAAGGATGTAGACATGAATTCTCAGGACTTGAACAGGATCCCTGCTGTCCACTGCTGCGGACTCTTACAGATGAGGGGCCTGGGATCCAGAAGGGCTCGAGGCCATGTAGCCAGCTAACAGTGAATGGCTTGCTGGCCCTGTTTTCTCTTCACACCCCTTCAGAGAGAAGAGCTTATGCAGACACTACAGTCTCCATTCTTCTGTACTTAGTGCTAGCCATACAATCATTGAGGCAGCCTAATAAGCAAGACATACAATGTGCACGGAAATATGGCTTGAAAACGGACATGGAAGGGACATTGAGCCTAACATACTATGCCCAGAAGAACAGAGATGCTATCCATTTCCTAGAGGCCTCTTTCCACCCAGGAACTACTATTGGGCCATCCACACTCCTATAACCATCAACATAACTTTGTGTAGAAAGTGTGTCCTTATCTGTTTGCAAAACCAAATTAAGAGTCTGCAGAGAAAAAGTTTTGAGCCGTGAGCTAAATTACCACTTTCTCCTTGACTTTCCCCTATAATCTTTGGGAAGAGTGAAAGTTTGACTTGCTCCTTGCCGATATGGATGCCTTTTATTTCTTTGTGTTGTCTGATGGCTGAGGCTAGGACTTCCAACACTATGTTGAATAACAGTGGCGAGAGTGGACATCCCTGTCATGTTCCTGACCTTAGCGGGGAAAGCTCTGTTTTCCCTCAGTGGGGAGAATGGTGGGTCTTTTGTATACAGCTTTTATGACTTTGAGGTATGATCCTTCTATCACTACTTTCTTGAGGGTTTTTACCAAAAAAACGATGTATTTCGTCAAATGCTTTCTCTGCATCTATTGAGAGGATCATGTGGTTCTTGCCCTTTCTTTTATTAATGTGATGTATCACATTGATTGATTTGCAGATATTGAACCAGCCCTGCATCCCATAAATAAATCCCACTTGATCATGGTGGATAATTCTTTTAATGCATTGTTGGACCCAGTTGGCTAGTATCTTGTTGGGAATTTTTGCATCCATGTTCATCAGGGAAACTGTACCCTATAGTCTTTGGGAGAATATTAGAATACTCTACTCTAAGGACTTCTTCTGACACAATTACCTTCTATCATGGAATCACTGTAGTAAAAAAGAGCTAAGTTATGACTACTTTGTATGTGTTTAAAATAATGTTTCTTTTTCATAATTTTTAACATTTCTGTATTATTTTTGAGAGACAGAAAGAGACGGAGCTCAAGCAGGGGAGGGGCGGAGAGAGAGGCAGACACAGAATGTGAAGCAGGCTCCAGGCTCTGAGCTGTCAGCACAGAGCCCGACACGGGGCTTGAACCCACAGAACTGTGAGATCATGACGTGAGCCGAAGTCATACCTTTAAATGACTGAGCCACCCAGGCACCCCAACATGTTTCTTTAAGACTCAAATTTAGTTTAATAGATAATAGAGGCAAGCTTCGATATTAAAAGTGAAATCTGCCCCATTCCTTAAGTATGCTGTGTGTGTGTGTGTATGCTTGTATGTGTATGCATGGGCATGTGCATGTGCGCTTGTATGTGCGTGCACGGGTGTGTGTTTGCATGGGTGTAACTTGTATATGTGTAGATGCACATGCACAGCCTCTATTAATATGACACTGTTTACTAGGTGCATGTCACTGTGTGGAGACTCACAGCTCTCTGCTTTCGATTACACTCAGACTAGTCCAAAACCCCTCTGAACTAACCCTAATCAACTTGGAAGCCACCAGGCTCAGGCATGAAGCTGTCAAATGTGAGTGTTTGCAGATGTCAGTGCAGGATGGCAGGCGTCCAGGAGGACGGATCAAGGCTTAGTCACTGAAACATTCATGCCAGCGCATCCCAGTCCCAGAGCACCATCGCAGCCGTAAGGAAAATGTGTCGTGACAGTAAATCAATAACCTCTTGGAGACGAGTCGTTTCTGAAATATCCCTGATTAATTATGCCAGCACACGCTTGGCAACACTACTTTGCTCCAGCATTAACCTAATGCTTTTTGCATGAAGCAGGATTATAACTGTTTCTCATAAGTCAAATTTGACATTTCAAATCGGGCTTTAAAGGTTTGGGTTATAGATTTTATAATGTCTTCATGTCAAACATAATTGTTCTTATTGCTGCTGGTAGACATTTGCCGATCAATCAGCATAACATTTATCGTAAACAAGGGTAAATGAAAACCACTTGAAATCATTGTATTTGGAGACTCAGTTGAGGAAGTTTCTTTAGGATTACAGAAATCTGCTCATATACTGTGATAGAGGAGTGTGACGAAATTATAAAGGTCACTGGGAACATATTACTGTCTCTCGCTTCAAAAAATTAATAACTCTATATATTTTGTGAATATGCAGCTTTAGTTTGGTGACTTAGTCCCATGTGAATATTGTTTGAGGCAAAGTAGCCCCCTTCTTCTGTAATAGTGAATTATAGTTTTCGTGCTTTCAAGATGAATGTATTATTTAAAATTTACTTATATATTGCATCCAGGAACTTATTTTTTATTCCTCTTAAACTGCTGGGTTTTAAAATAATAAAACTAAGGAGAGAATAGGGTTTACTTAAGAGAAAGTCTTACTATCTGTCTTTGAACAAAAGTTTACTGAGACCCTACTAAGTTTTCTGTGCAGTACAGAGAGCTGAACCTACAATGGTCAGTAAGATCTGTTCCTTCTCCTTAAAGAACTGTTCCCACTGCGTTGAGGTCTCCGTCCTTCATGTTAACTGTAGCATTATGAGCTATGTTAATATACTATATATTCACTCCAGCTTGAAAATGCATTAGCCTAGAAGCTCCCACGTAACTTCTTTTAATAATAGGCCATGAGCAGAACTAGGCAGTGTGGCCTCCCCTAACTGTGGAGGTGCAGAGGAATGATTCTTTAGTAAGCAGAAAATGACCCTGTCTTATGTATATACTACAGAGAAGGTCCCAAACATCCGGGGGTTGCAGTCAGAGAAAAGAGCACGAACAAAGGCATAAACACATAAGGCCTTTTGGGGGAACAGTGACAGCTGCCCGTATAGAATGGTCTGAGGTTAATCTAGAAACATGGGTTAAAACAATGGTATGAGCCTTTGAAGGCAATGCTAAGAAATTTGGACTTTGTTCTGAAGATCATGAGAAGGCTTTAGAGAAGGAAACCAAATGGTCAGAATTGTGTTTTTAGAGGAATACCCTAACATTGGAGGATGCTGACATATATGGATAAGTGGATTTGTTGAGCTCAAAATAAGTTTTAAGAAGCACGCCAATAACATTAAAATCCTAGTTTCTTCTTTTTGAAGTTTCTTTGTTAATTTCAGAGTGCTCCTAACAGTAGGTTTTGTGTTCTATATTTGTTCCCTAAACTTGTCAGTGCATCACAATCCTTGAGAGGGCTTTAGGTTGTATCAGCTATGGAAACCCCTGATTACGTTTTCTCTCCCCTCACCTGCCACCTGTACCATATCCCCCATGGCTCTCCCTTCTGCCATTTTTCAACCCACCTCCTAGAATGCTTTTCAAAACTTCAAAACATTTTTGGGACACCTGGGTGGCTCAGTTGGTTAACCGTCTGACTATGGCTCAGGTCATGATCTCATAGTTTGTGGGCTCGAGCGCCATGTTGGGCTCTGTGCTGACAGCTCAGAGCCTGGAGCCCACTTTGGATTCTGTGTCTCCCTCTCTTTCTCTGCCCTTCCCCAGCTCACACTCGGTCTCTCTTTCTCAGAAATAAATAAACATTAAAAAATTTAAAAAAAAACTTCAAAACATTTTTAAGGACAGTAGAGCAAGGAAAAGACAAAAAAGGTAGCATGAATAGCATCCCAGAAAGAGAGTGTTGTTCCATGTCAGCGGATTGGGGCTATTCTCACCTCTGCCCCTTTACCAAGCTGAGGCCCTCAGTACCCATGGGATTTACCCCCAAGCATGAACAGAAAGTCTGGCCTCATGGTCTTCTTTGTAAACCTGAGCGTACAGCCATTCATCCCGCAGCCCCTGGAATCTTACCAAAGTGAATGGGGGTTGAGAGGAGGCAGGTTCCTTCTCTCAGGCACAGCCATAAAACCCATCCTTCTCCGATACCTGTTCTTCCACTAGCAATTTCCCTATCGTCGGGTCTTCCCAGATACTCCAGAGGCAACGTGGCCCCATGGTTCAAAGGGTGGCGCCGAAGCCAAACTGTCCACGCCACCTTATGGTTGGCAACCTTGAGCAACTTTCTTTACTTGTCTGTGCCTCAGTTTTTGTAAAATGATTGGCAACAATATACGCTTCAAAGGATCATTGTGAGATGTAAATGAGTTTTAGTCCATGTGAAGTACTTAGTGGGATTCCTGGCACACAGTAAATTTTAGACAGTATTATGTGGCAACATGGGAGATCTCAAGTGGGAGAGCTCACAGAATAACTTCAATTATTTCTTGCATGTACCATGCAAGCCCCTCTTACTATAGGATCTCATATAATCCTCATACAACCCTAATGAATTTGGTCTTTTCTGAGGTGAGAGACTTTAAATTTGTATGAGCCTAATTGAAATGCATTCCCAAGAACGATAACCTACGGGGATTGAAAATCTCTGCTCTGTCCTGAGATATATTTGAAGAACCTGGAATCATGAGGGACACATAGAGTGCCGTTAGTATTTGCTGAGTGAACGAACAGACATCAAGCATGGGAAACAGTGTGTCTGTCTCCATAAAAGCACGGGTTTTAGAGTCAGGTAGGTCTGAGGTCTAAGGCTGGCTGCACCATTTACTAGAGGTACATGACCTCTGACAAGTTAATCCTTCTCTTCTTCCATTTCCTCACTTATAAAATGAAGATGAAAATAGCTATTGCTTTAGAGTTGCTGTGGGAACTAAAATATGATACTGGTGGACAGTGTCCAGCATAAAACTGAGCATATGTTAGGAGCTCAGTGAATGGTAGCTATTCTTGTGGCTGTGTATTCAGTATGTATGCACATAAATTAATAATGGGGGAAGCAACATAAAACACAGCAATCACGTTTATGTGTTTACTCGTCAAATACGTATTTGCCAAAATTAAAGACTAGCTTTGTTTTTGTTCTTGTCCCTCTGTTGTCTTCAGCATCACAGTACTTTAGTGCTAAAATGGAAGAGAAAACAAGAGTGGAAGGGGGCCCATAGGCGAGGGGGCTGCAAAGAGGTAGAGGCTGAGGAAACCCTAGAAGGAAGTCAGGGAGAGAATAAAGTCCATTCCACAAGAAGAGGCAAGTCAGGCAGAAGGAAAGAAGGGCAGGGGAGCAAGTTGGTAGAGGAATCTCTCCTCTCTCCAATCCGCCCTCTCCCCTGCCGCCGGCTTGCTCTGTCTCCTGTTAATACCCCAGTATGTTTCTTCTACTTCTGTATTAAACTCCATGGAAGGAGTTGGAGCGTCTGGAGGTATCTCTGCTTCCTACAGGACAGAGTCCATATAAAGTACTCCATGATTTGGTTTATGCCCACCTAACCTGTCCAAACTGACTTCTTCCTTCTCCTTCATGTCCTGCAGTGGTGACAGACATATCAGTGATGTGTGCTGTGCCTTTACACACTTCTTAGCTTTGTGAATGAACTTCCTCCTTGAAGCCCTAGACACACTTAACGACCCAGTTCAAGTGTCTCCGCTGCATAGAGTTTCCCCGTGTCCTGCCTGAGCAGATCGGATCACCCGGCCATTGTACCATCACAGGTCTGCACGCTTGCGTGTGTCTCATCATATTATGATCATTTGACTGCCTGAGGACAGTCACGAGAGGTGTTGTTCTCTGAGAACCACAAACACTAATTGTACAATGTTCATGGAAGAAGTGAATATAGGGCCCTTTAAAGTTGCTTTTACGGCACGGATCAACTCTGGGGTCACATTTACAAAAAGAATTCTTTTTGGTGGCCCACTGGCTGCTGGGTCCACAGTACAACTCCCTAACTATGCCACAGACCCTTAGCCCCTGTGGATGCCTTCCTTGGGAAGATTCAGCAGGAGATATTAACTGGCCTCAAGTCATGTTAAAAATGCTTTTTAAGGGGTGCCTGGGTGGCTCAGTCAGTTGAGCATCTGACTCCTGATTTTGACTCAGGTCGTGGTTCCAGGGTCATGGGATCGAGCCCTGTGTCGGTCAGGTTCCACGCGGAGTATAGAGCCTGCTTAGGATTTTCTCTCTCTCTCCTTCTGCCCCTCTTCCCCACTTGCACACTCTCTCTCTCTTTCTTTCTAAAAGGAAATAATTACAATAAATAAAAAATTAAAATGCTTTATAAATGCAGAGATAATAACTCAGTAAAACAGTGCCACTGTCCCACTGTAATTATTTCTGTGATGCACCGTTTGCTCTTAATTGCAAAGATCTGCATGTCTTGGTTTAACGCGTGGCACTCTTTTGTTTATTTGGCCTAATTATTAAAACCATATCCTAACGGTTGTCAGGGCTAATGTTAGGACTGGGTGAGTCCCACATTCAGTACTGACCTCATGAAGAGTTTTGGAAGTGCCTGGAACATACTGGCACTCGATAAATACTGGTTCCATCTGAGTCTGAGTTTCTGACCCTGGGTCCCATTTCTAACCTGATTTTGAGATGCCTGTGTAGACCAGCCGGAACAGGTACCTGATACCACAGCAGAGAGGGCCATCAAAACCACTCTGGCAGTTTCCAGAAAATTCTGTGCCATTATTGTACAAGCATTGCCACACTAAATGTGGCTCCTGGGCCCTCGAGAGCGGGAGGCTCGGTCTGACATGTGGAGAAGAGGTCAAGACGGGCAGTTCCCTATCATTCCAAACACTGAAATATCTCTACTGTGAAGCAAGTGAGGGAGGATGGCACATTTTGAGCTGACCCATTAGTAAAATCAGCAAAGACCATTTCTGGCGGCAGGATAAAACTCAGCAGGTTTTCCGAGTTAAAAATTTAGGTGTTTTAGAGCCTGCATCGGCTTTGTTTCCATGGTGCCTGGAATGTCATTGCAGATCCTCCCCTCCTCCCCACCCCCACCCTCACCCTCCCACCCCCCCCCCAGCCCCCGCTGATTCTGGATTTACAGTAGCCCCAAGGGAAGACCCACCCAGTTCTGTGCAAGTCCCCACCCAGCTCTGCTTCTCCCTGAATTCATCAAACATTTGACTTATTTGGAGAGCCCAGAAGCTTTGCAAAGTTCGGATCAGTCAGCATTTTGTGATTTTTGCCAGACTTCCCTAATGTCACCTTTTCTTATGTTTTAGATCACATTTTGCGAATACAGTGGGCTTTACTTCAAACTTGGAAATCCCTTCTTGCTTTATGGAAGAATAAGATTTCTCTCTTTTAATAGCACCTTTTATTCTATATAAGTGGGGGGAGGGTGGAAAGCAAGCAAACAAAATATTGAAGTTACAGAGGCGCCTTGGGTGGCTCAGTCGGTTAAGCGTCCGACTCTTGATTTCGACCTAGGTCATGATCTCACAGTTCGTGAGATCGAGCCCCGTGCAGGGCTGTGTGCAGTAACAGCGAGGAGGCTGCTTGGGATTCTCTCTCTCTCTCTCTCTCTCTCTCTCTCTCTCTCAATAAATAGATAAGTAACACATATAAAAAATATTCAAGTTACAATATGGAGTGTACAACTTCCTGTATCCTAGATCAGTTTTCTAGTTGGAGAGTTTTATTTATGATATACCTATAAATTGTTAGGACACCAAAGGGACTCTCCCTTGCCCTGTCCTGCTAGGAAAGTCTGGTCATTTCTCTAGCCCTGCCTGCAGCCTGGATCGCCCCGATAATGCAGGTGCATGATGACACCCGTGCACACACATACAACCATCCTTCAACTTTTTATTTGTGGTCAAAAGTGGTCACAGGGATATAAGAAACTCTAGATATGCTGACAAACATGAAGGCGAGAACCACCGTGAGCTCTACTCTGCATCCAATAAACCAGACACCCTGGAAGCAAGGCCCAGCAATCTCATTTCTAACAAGCTCACCAGGTGATGTGATGTACACATTACTTTGAGAACACTCCCAGAGGTCTGCCTGTGTCCTGCAGATGCACACGGGCAGACATGGGATTGCCAGCTCTCTTATTACCAGCTGAGCAGGGAATGGTCTGGTACCTCACATTCAAAGGCTGATTTTGCCCCCAAGGAGGAAACAGTTTTTATCTGATGTTCACATGGTATGGGAGCAGTACTGTCCTATTAAAAAATATTTTGGAGATGGGCGCTTGGGTGGCTCAGTCGGTTAAGCATCTGACTTTGGCTCAGGTCATGAGCTCATGGTTCATGAGTTTGAGCCCTGCATCGGGCTCTGTGCTGACAGCTCAGAGCCTGGAGCTTGCTTCGGATTCTGTGTCTCCCTCTCTCTCTGCCCCTCCCCCGCTCGTTCTCTGTCTCTGTCTCTGTCTCTCTCTCTCAAAAATAAACATTAAAAATTTTTAATTAAAAAAAAAAATATATATATATATATGCATATTGGAGAGAAGGGGAAAGACCAGAGATATGACAGTTGAACATACTCTTCAGATCTTGTCTATTGTTTTTTGTATTGTATTTTGTATCGTACACTCATATGGCAATTCTAGATTCCAGAGCTCTAAAATAACCCTGAGCCGTTCCCTAATTCATTCATTCTGCTTGCCTGAATTCACGCCATCACACAGCATAGTTTACATCCTTCTATTTATTCCACGATAAAGTTTATTCTAAGACTTCCCTGGAGTTTGTAGGCTACTGATTGCCATCATAGACACTCAAAATGTCTATCCTGGTGGCACGTCCGGATACTTCTTGTGCATTGTAAGCCCATTTCCTTAATCCTGTTAAAACCCTTAGATTCCTCCATCAGTACCTCCACTTCCTACTCATCTTCTCTCCATTCTTCTGGCAAAAGAACATCTGTTCAGAAAGCAAATAAGTTAGCTCCAAAAGGGTACAGCTATGACGTATAGGTCATCTGTTCCGGTGCATCGAGAGTGTAGCTCTGATGATAGATAATTGACATGGTGCAGGGACCTGGTGTTAAGCAATATTGACTCGCATAGTGAAAAGGTAATTTCTTCTCCATTACCTTTCAATCCCTCTGATTTCCTCTAGAGAAGTCTCTGTTTCACGCTAGTGTGTCTTTAATGCCCATCCAATGCCGACTGACTTCCCTACTGAGCACATACAGAACAGGTCTCAGAATAAGAGCCATCAACCAGACCAACCTATCTAGCCAACATGTAATAATATCAATTAATTTCCATTGTACTTGTTTTTGTAATTATCTTCTATGTATGGAAAGTGATATTCTATTCATCAGAGTTTATAAGTCTCTTAAGTTTCCCTTTAAATACATGTAGTTTTTAATGTGAATTCGATAAGAAAATAATTTTTTTATTTAAAAATTTTTTAAATTTATTTTTATTTTTTAATTTTGTTGAAGCCCAAGTTAGTTAGCATATAGTGTAATAATGGTTTCAGGAGTAGAATTTAGTGATTCATCATGTACATGTAACACCCAGTACTCATCCCACAAGTGCCCTCCTTAATGCCCATCACCCATTTTTTTCCTAATTTATTATTTTTAATTTTTTTAATTTAATTTATTTTTTAATTTATCTCCAAGTTAGTTAGCATATAGTGCAATAATGATTTCAGGAGTAGATTCCTTAATGCCCCTTACCCATTTAGCCCATTGCCCCTCCCACAACTCCTCCAGTAACCCTCTGTTTGTTCTCCATATTTAAGAGTCTCTTATGTTTTGTCCCCTTCCTGTTTTTATATTAGTTTTGCTTCCCTTCCCTTATGTTCATCTGTTTTGTCTCTTAAGGTCCTCATACGAGTGAAGTCATATGATTTTTGTCTTTCTCTGACTGACTAATATCACTCAGCATAATACCCTCCAGTTCCATCCACATAGTTGCAAATGGCAAGCTTTCATTCTTTATGATTGCTGAGTCATATTCCATTGTGTGTGTGTGTGTGTGTGTGTGTGTGTGTGTGTATACCACATCTTCTTTATCCATTCATCTGTTGATGGACGTTTGGGCTCTTTCCATACTTTGTCTATTGTTGATAGTGCTGCTATAAACATGGGGGTGCATGTGTCCCTTTGAAACAGCACAACCTGTATCCGTGGATAAATGCGTAGTAGTGCAATTGCTGGGTTGTAGGGTACTTCTATTTTTAGTTTCTTGAGGAACCTCCATACTGTTTTCCAGAGTGGCTGCACCAGCTTGCATTCCCAAAGAAAATATATTTTTTTAAAAAATCAGGTTGCATGTAACAGGGCTGCATTATGATTTTTTACTGTTTTATGCCCTAGGCACTTTGCATTTCTGGGTCCTTTCCAACATTTATTCAGATATATATACAGATATATATACACTTACATATTCAGATATATATACACTTACACATATAAATATATATTGTATGTTTTATATAGTGTACATATGTGTATATATGTATTTATATATTATATATATAACATTTTATGACTGTATTAGCATAAAAATGAATATAATCTTCAACTCTAAAAGTTCATTTTTTTCTTCTGATTGTAAAAGAAATTAAAACACTTCCATGGGCCTTGGACACTGTGTCTACTATGCCTAATGCCTCGGTGAGCCCTCGTATGTGATATAGCAAAGCTTAAAATGCTAGCTCATCATGACTGAAGTTTGTGGTGCACTAGTTTAATGCAACCTTCTCATTTTACCCAAAAAAATATATACATACATATACTGAGCTTCACAAATGTACAAGAACCTGCTTGAAGTCTTACAGTGTGGTAAGACACAATCAGGATCCTCTCTGCAGGCTGACCTTTACCTTGGGGGGCTGGTCAGTTCATGGTGATAATCACCGTTCCATAAAGAGAACCCATCTGAACCCCATTTGAAAAAAACACAAGGGATGCAAAAACCCAAGATAGATTTAGACTTCCCTTTCTGGACACAATTTTCTGATCACAGTCTCATCAAAATTAGCAGCAATGGAAACTTGCGCTTGGGATAGGATAACTACTTACATAATAGAGCAGTGCTTTCCAGGATAGAGTTTATAGATCAGATCAAAGGTTTATTTCTTGTGCTGTCAACTCTTCATCTTACATAGTGCTTTACAAAAGCAAAAAAAAAAAAAAAAAAAGAAAGAAAGGAATAAAGAAAGAAGAAAAAGAAGAAAGAAAGAAAGAAAGAAAGAAAGAAAGAAAAAGAAAGAAAGAAAAAGAAGAAAGAAAGAAAAAGGAAGGAAGGAAGGAAGGGAGGGAGGAAGGAGTCAAATCTCAGCAACTCAGCTGCGGGCAATTGTTCTGTTGACAATGCACTATAGAAAAACAGTCCAATACAATTCTTAAGAGCCACTGCTGGCAACCAGACTTTATCTCTTTTTTTGTTTATCCAGTGTGTGTCTATACCTGAGAAAACTTTAAAAGGTATTTGTTCTTGAGAAATAGAAACAGATCATTCCTGAGAATACTCTTTTTTTTTTTTTCAGTTGTCAAATGATCCTTTATTGAAATATTTTCCTTTGTACTTCTTAAGTAGCTGGGCATTCCACTGTACCACTGTTAGTATCATCTATGATGTCATGAAAATGATGGCCATCAGCACTGCATCCCACACACTGAGAAGTCCCCAGGTTCTCTTTACTGGCTCTAGAGAGCTCTCTGACTATAAAGATCGGTACTGCATCTGTCAGGCAATGTTGGCCATCTCATCAAAGTGATACTTCCACTGTGCTTGATGGGCTTTTGCTTCTGTCTCTGGTTCCTGGGGGCCTTTGACACTGGGGGGAGAGGCAGAAGGTACTACTTAATCTGGGTCTGTCTATTCAGTATGGTCAGTTTCACTGTCATTCTTAGACCCTTCCAGTCACCTGTTGCCTTGGGATGTCATCATCCCATCATTGCCTTTTTGGGTGACAGACCCAGGGTCCAGTCTTGGCAGCTGGGGCAGACGTGGCATCGACTTCCCGGCTCATGCACTTAAGGTCTGTGACTTTGATCCCATTGGGGTGGAGTTTCGGAGACGTGGTGGAGGCAGTAGGTACCAGATCAACCCAGAGTGGGATAACCAAGAAAGTTGCACCTTGACCTCTTCTAGGCCAAAAGACGAAAGAGCTGCCTCCAGCCATCTTTAGCATCACACCACTGAAAATTCCTGACTTTATGCCAGCTGGTTTTATTATTATTATTCAGAATGCTTATATACCACAGGAAAGAATACATTTGGCAAAATATATTCCTTATAGTGAAGACCTCTTTATTTTGGGGCTCAACTAAAAAAGAGTTCTGGCCAGTTGAATTGCAACATAAGTGATCTTCAATCATGCACTCCCACAGGTTTATTGAGTCAAAGATTACGTAACTATATCTTTTAAAAATATAATTCTAATATAGAAAATGGAGCCTAGGATTTGGAGACAGGACTGGTCTTGAACCTTTTCTCCAGCTCTGTGATCTTGGGCAAGAGAATTACCTTTTCTGAGTCTTTGTTACCTCATCTGCAAAATGAAGTTAATAATACCCATTTAAGATGTTGTGTCAAAGATTAAATTATCTCTACAAATATTTATTGAGCACCTCCTATATGTCAAGCTCTTTCCTACAAATATCGTGGTGAACAAAACATAGGATTATCATTCTTGTACAGCAAATGGTCTTGGATGGACTTGAATATTTGAATATTTCCTTCCTAGTTCTTAAGTCATTCAAGCAGAGTACTGCATGGAAGTGGATTAGAACTGGATTTCTTGTACCTGTAGTTCTAAAATAATTATCCCTCTGGCTGCCCCAGATTTTGGGTAACAATTGGGCTGCTAAAGGTTACTTAGAGATTCAGCAAGCCCATTTACAGATTTTTCCCATTTTTTTAGTTTATAAAACCTTACCAACCCGCAGAGCAACGTCTATATTTGCTAAAAATATTTTGTACTACTTTTACTTTTGTTAATATATACTGTTTAACAGTAAATATAATTTGCATTATAGACTTTTAGAGAGGGAGATATATATTCTTTAGTGCCTGAAAATCCTGAATAAGTTGTTACCCTGAGATTTGCCCCTGGTGCAATTGGCACAGGCACAGCTGGCCTCAAAAAGATCTTCTGTTATTGATGATGTCATTGATGGAAAAAGTAGCTCCTTTTTAGCGGTGATGATGCCATTAATGAAGTGATCTAGAAAGATCTTCACTTTTCAAAGAGATTTTCTGACTGGCATCATCAGAGTACAGCCTAACCCTTCCAGGTGTGACATCTGATAATCAGCAAGTAGGCTAGGTAAAATAATGACAACCAGATAAGTAAGAATACTCAGATTAGTTATTTGAACTTATATAATACAGAAATGTGGATGATTTTATACTCAGTTTGGAACAATGGATGAAGAGGTAGAATTTAAACACTTTTTAATATTCACAAGTCAAAAATAATATATTGTCGCCATTCTATAACCCACACAGGCCATCCGAGTCAGCAATATCTTCGGTGTAAATGTTTGATTTGCAGGGATTTTTTTTTTCTGTGTGAGATTTGACAAGACTTGGCCTTGTTATTAGCTATACATTTGAATTTTATACATGAATGCACCATTGTAAAACTAGTTTTGGTGTTTCAAATCAGTGAAACTTCAGGCCAATGTCATCTGAGGTGACTGGATTATAGTGAAAAAAAAAACAATAAAATAGATCTTTAAAATACATACTGTCTCTGTATCAACACACATGTACATTTTGCATGGTTCCCTTCAGTGCTAATTATACTGTTTTAAAACAACAATAGAGAAGCAGAGAGTAAAAAAATATAAAGTTACCCAACTGTGGAATCACCCACCCGACATTCTAGGAATACTATTCTCTAATTACTAATATATTGTCAGTCAGAACAGTTACCTAGAGGAGGACACTTAAAGCAAAGAATTTCTACTATCAGTATTTCTTTTAAAATCCTGTATTTCTGGGGCGCCTGCTCAGTCGGTTAAGCGGCCGACTTCGGCTCAGGTCACGATCTCGCGGTCCGTGAGTTCGAGCCCCGCGTCGGGCTCTGTGCTGACAGCTCAGAGCCTGGAGCCTGTTTCCGATTCTGTGTCTCCCTCTCTCTCTGCCCCTCCCCTGTTCATGCTCTGTCTCTCTCTGTCTCAAAAATAAATAAACGTTAAAAAAAAAAATTAAAATCCTGTATTTCTGTTTTCTCTATAAATATAAACAATATGTTGCTTCAAAGATGTTCACTTTGATATCACCACCATGTCTTTTCCTGCCACCTGGTTCCATTTTGCCATGACACCTATTAAATTTTGAAAATTATAACATTCAATTTCCTGCATTTTCTTTGAATATGCAAACAATACAGCAAGAGAGGAGCAAAGATTCTTTCATGGCCCTTAGGAGGTACTAAACAGAATTCAAACTTACTGGTGGTTCAGTTCTCAGTTCTGCCATCTTCTTACTCGAGAAACTCCCGTTTTGAAAGGCAAATCTATACCCTAACCCAATTTTACCTAAGATCTTTGTCCCTTATACCTGGCTATCAAATTTCAATACCAAGACAAGCTGATTTTCCTTTCTTGTCACCAAATTTCATCCACATCTTGGCCCACTAAACTGAGCATCCGAGTGGCCACTGCATCCAAACAACAAATGGGAAGGTCCTACCAAGCTTCTTTGGAGTCTGACTTCAAACATCATATCTAAATACATGTACTGCTGTTACAAACCAGTACATCCTTTCTGGAAGCTAATTTGGCTTCGTTTCCTAACCTGCTGCTGGTACACACATAATTTGGCATTATGTATCAACAGTCCTAAAATCTTCATAGACTTTAACCATAAGAAAATAATTTAACATTCAGACATTCAGACAAAGAATTCTACAAAAGATATTCATCATGACATTTTTCATAAATGAAAAATTGAAGATCTTATACTACTTAATGTCCAAGAACAGGAATTGGTCAAATAAATTTTAGTATATCCACAAAATGGAGTTTTAAGCAGCTATGGTCAAGGTTGATATTCTAGGAGGATTTCTAAAGTGGCATATCAAAAATTCTCATGCTACAGTCCAAAACAAGATTGTGTGCACAGTACAATGTTAACTATGTATAAATAATATGAACAAGGAGAGGGCAAAAAAGGACATCTACCAAAATACTAAAGTAGTTATTTTTATTCCTTTCTTATGTTCTAATACATCCTTCAATATTATTGAAATTTCCTATAACAATCATAATAAAATAAAATTTTAAAAATTCAAACACAGGAGAAAAATGCCAATGGAGTGATCAATGCACCACTTGCTTTCCCGTCCCTCCTACCTCTTAGGTGAGCCATACCCAGCTGCTGTCTGCTGTGGTGCTTTTGCTAGGAATTTGCACTATCCATTCTCCTACTAGAGACAAAACAACTATTGAGGGGCGATGATAAGAATCTGTGTCACCTGTTCTCTGTTCTTTTTCAGCACACAACAGTTTTGCCCTTTATATTAATCGAGATGAGGACATCACACCATGCGTATCCCAGCAGGAACAGCGGACTCGCCGCCATATGTACCTTCTCTGTTGGCTATATATTATGGTAAGGACAGTGCCTGCTGGGCTTTCGTATTGTATTAGATTTTGCACTGCTAAATTTGGGCACATATTTCATTATGGATATAATCACTAACAGATTCACACTGCGTGCCTCATTTGGTCCAGGACCTGGGCTTTGTCTCATTTCCCCAGATGCTTATATTTTTAGAAAGTATATGCCAAACCTCACACAACAGGAATTTGTTGAACAATCCCATGTAAGCAATGGTTCTTCCAAGGCTACATTTTTCAACTCTTTTTCAAACTAAATGTTTTTCTTGGACAGTGATTTTATTGCTTAAGGGCTTTTTGCTTGGGATTTTTTTTGTTGTTGCTGTTGTTGGTGAGCAAATGCAAATGAGAACAGAAGAAATGGCCTCTTTAGAGGAGTGACCTTAAACTTCAGAGGAAACGAGGGAAAATGGACATTTTCCTGAGTCAGTTTAGAACCTGTCTTGCAATTAGTGATTACACATAGCATGCATTGAAGGGTTTTGTTTTTTCAAATTGGGATAAATAAATCACAAGAAATCTCCACTTGGCCTCTGGGGCACGAATAGGTCCCAGGTGGGTGGTGCCACATTAATCTGATAACAGTACAGTTGCCTGTTAAGTTTACTTCACATTAATTTCAGTTCTTATCATGTTTTAATGTTTCAAAATTATTCCTTTTACGACAGAGAATTTCTCACTTCTCTTTAGAATTCCAAGTCCTCTTTGATATATTAGTGTACACAGAAGAGGTCCCTCCTGCCAGCATTTCTGCCTCTTGGGACTCTCTTCCTGAGTTCTGGGTCACCATCCTCTCCTTTAAGCCTGAAGGACTGAACAAGTTCTCCCAAACACCCCAGAACTGTACTTAATCCCTCCAAAATCCCTGAGCGCTTTGGGAGGCCCAGGCAACCATGGAGCGCTTTGCTCCAGCCAACTCAGAAATACAAAATAAAGGCCAGCACAGTGCTTCACATACTTTGCACGAATGACCACATAACGCCCCAGATCTGACCAGAAGGGGAATTTGTTTCTAGGAAGTCCTACCTGGTGGCTGGATCTAAGGGGACATCCAGACAACAGACCCTGGGACAAACATGCAATAACATTCACTCCATCTGCCATTTCATTGACTAGTCAAAGACTGGGGAATGTTTGTTTGCCTAGTCACTTCCTAGATCTTTTGTTTCCACCCAAAGTGTTAAGTATTGATTTTCTCTGACAGAAAAGGTCCAGATGATCAGGGCTCACAGGTGAAGTGTGACTGAAATTATGTCTTAACACTAAATATATGTACTTTATATGTATTAACTTGATATTTAAATGACTCTTATCTTTCAGAAGAGTCATGTAGGGAAGCATGAATTATTCTAAGGATACGTTCATTTAAAAATCAAAAATCATTAAGAATCAAAAACCCCCTTAGCCTTCCCAAATATAATCTCATTACGGTGTACTCATATATGCTTACCTCTGGGAAGGGAAGATTTTTATTCTGAGATCTCTGAATGTATTTCTGTGAATTCATTTGTATGCAATTAAATTATCTGAATCTGGGAGCACCTGGGTGGCTCAGTCGGTTGAGTGTCCAACTTTGGTTCAGGTCATGATCTCACAGTTTGCGGGTTCCAGCCCAACATGGGGCTCTGTGCTCACAGCTCAGAACCTGGAGCCTACTTCAGGTTCTATGTCTCCCTCTCTCTCTGCCCCTCCCCCACTCATGCTCTGTCTCTCAAAAATGAATAAATGTTAGCAAAGTTTCTTTTTAATTATCTGAATCTTATAGAGCCCCAGAGGTTTCGGGAAATATATACTTCCCAATGGCTTTTCTTCCACTGTGGGTACATTCAGTGCACGTTTCAAAGAGACACATGGGAAATACCACATACCCTTCATTATAGACCCCCAAGATCCCTCATTAAAATGAAGCATTACTCACGCTCTTCATGCCAAGCGACGCTTGCCAGCTCTGTGTACTCCCTACGTAAACCAGTACTTGTTTGGACATGTATTTGCATTAACCAGCAAATTCCCTAAGATATGTTCTGAGAGAGCTTTCAAAGTAGACTTTTTCCTTTGGTCTTCTGCCCTCGGTATTCAGAGCTATGCCAAGTGCTAAACAATGCCCCTAACATCATGTCATAGGATATAAATCCAAGGATTTTCACTGTTATCAAAAAGGTACTGGTTTTTGCTTCCTACCAGACTATCCCACAAGCCGCCGTACCAGTGACACAATAGTAGAAGGTTCAGGATACAAAATCTTTTGATAGCATACCAGGATTGTGACTGTACATTCCAGAACCTCGTGCCAAAATGGAAGAAAGCATTCCTCTTATCATGTGCTAATTATAAAACACATAGATCTCCCCTACAGTCGTCTGCACGGTAGAGCTGAACCTGGACCTCTGCGGCTGCTGGCCAGGCTGTCCGTGCTCTGCTCTGATTCTCGCTTGCTGTCCATTCTCACACGTCTCCCTCCCCCATGTGAACTTGTTCTATTCCTAGATTTGGATAGCCAAAGTAGAGAAAGCAAGGGATATGGGAGCTTTCCCTCAGAGACTGGAGCCCACTGAGCTGCCACCCTGAGTGGCTCCATTTCCCAGCCTCCCTCAGTCCTCCTAAGCTGAGCATCAGAAGTCATCCTGGACTCCTTCCCTGTCTTCTTCTACCCCCACCATACTTCTCTCCACTTACCCAGGTGCCTAGGGCACAAGCATCTCCCTATACACTTATGGTGGGCTGTTAACTCCTTCTCTGCACACCTCCCCTCCATCATCGTCCCCCCACACATTCTCTGCACCCTAGTTGGGGGATTTCCCCTAAAAAATGAGATGACCCATATTAGCTTATGCAGAATACAACACAGAAGTCTTCTTGGTTTCTAATGCAACAGTAATTGTCAGCAAGTGTAATGACTACCATTCTTTTGACTTCGGTACCAAGTGCTTTTCAAATATTATGTTATTTAGTTCCTCAAATAACCTTTTGAGATAGGTATTCTCTGGCCTATTACACAGATAAGGAAACTAATCTTAGTTTAGAGATTATATGAGCTTATAAAGTATATGATTCGCCCAAGGAAAAGCCACTTATTCTTATTGTTGCCAGAGCTGGAGTGTGGCTGCAGTCTGTACAGTTCACCATGCTCTCCACTGCCTTCTTCTGGATGAAGAGTGCGTCTGTGGGTGAACAGATTAAGTGCATGTTATAGTTTTGGTTTTGTCTCGAAGCAATATATCGGAATGTCTAATAGTTAGACATGTCTAATAGTTAAGGCCACTTCCTAGGTTAGAATTCTGAGCCCTTCACTTTATTTCTGAGCTCTCACTTACTCAGATATAAAATAGGGTTAAGGACCTCAAAGGGCAGTTGTGAGGACTGAGTTACATGTAGAAGCCATGGAACAATGCCTGGTACACAGTAAAAAATTTCTATATTTTCTATTGTTAGTAGTAGTAGTGGTGGTGTTAATATTAGTATTTCTATATTTGCTATTCTGAGAACAGTAAATAGTAGCAGAGCACATAGTGTTTTCTTATCAAGGGTTTGAGACTTTTAGTTACAATGCTATAAGCCCTTTCTTTTCCTTTTACTCTTTCTCGCTCACTCATACACTCTTCACTTTAAAAAACCAAAATAGCCCTAACGTATATGAAAATATCTTTTTTTTTGCTTTTTAAGTTTAGAAGGACTATAAGGAAATCTTAACGGGGGACTGAGTAAAACAGAGAGCTTTAAGATCATGGAATATTGACTGTGGTCACCCTCTAGTTAACAAATTCTGTAAGAGAAGACATCCTTACTCCACCTGATGCAGGACTCCTGGTACCAGTCTTTTCCTTGGCTGTGGCCCCACACCACCTCACATCTTTGTCTCCCTGGAGTATTGGTGCTGCTCACTGCTGTGCTTTAAAATCTGAAGGACATAGGAAGAGGAAACTACCCAAAATCTAGGAAATGTATATCCCAACGTTTCAGCAAGGGGTCTTCTTTGGCCTGAGAAGGCTTCTTCCAGCCCCTGTCCATTCCCCCCTCCCATTGTGGTTCTCATTCAGTAGAGTCCACATGAGATCTCAGCGCCCATGCATAACACATGTTAACACTAAATTCAAGGCATAGTCAGGAGCAAGGAGGCATCACAGAAGGAGAGAAAATAAGTCCTAGGAGTTTCTTCTTATGGGTAGACATTTCTTATCACTACGGTGAACTTATTTAAAGCAGAACAAAGATTTCTGTTGTCTCTGGGCTCTACTGGTTTTTGATAAATTTCATATTCCAAATCTCATTACCCCAGATGGGTCCATTGTGCAATTCTCAAAACAGAAAGTAAAACAAAGTAAAATCTTTCTTTTATGATATAATCTTAAGCTGCCCTAAATCAGAGTTCTATCTCCACCAAACTGATATCCCTCAGCTAGGCAACTGCGATTATTTTTTGTTTTCTTATTGAAACTTTTCTTTATTTCCTCAAGTAAGTGCTGGAGACAAATGTTTTTTACTTTTTATTGTTTGTTTGTTTATTTAGAGAGGGAGTGAGGGACAGAGGAAGAAAGAGAGAGCATCTTAAGCAGGCTCCAACTTGGCATAGAATCCAGTGCAGGGCTCAATCCCCTGATCCTGGGATCATGACCTGAGCCAAAATCAAGAGTTGAATGCTCAACTGACAGAGCCCCTCCCAGGTACCACAACAAGCATTGCTTTTTAAAACAGAGGGAAAAAATACTAAAAATAAGAGTGTACTCAAATTGGAGGGGCGTCTGGGTGTCTCAGTTAAGCGTCTGACTTTGGCTCAGGTCATGATCTTGGGGTTTGTGGGTTCAGGCCCCACATCGGGCTCTGTGCTGACACCTCAGAGCCTGGAGCCTGCTTGGGACTCTGTGTCTCCCTCTCTCTCTCTGCCCCTCCCCCACTAGTGTTCTGTCTCTCTCCCTCTCTCTCAAAAATAAACATTAAAAATTTTTTTAAATAAAAAATAAGAGTCTTAAAAATAATTTTTAGCCATGAATGAGTGAAATTTTATGGTTCGTGAGTTTAAGCCCCACCCTAGGCTATGCTCTGACAGTGCAGAGCCTGCTTGGCATTCTCTCTCTCTCTCTCTCTCTGTCCCTCCCCCCCTCATTCTCTCTCTCATTCTCTCTCTCTCTCTCAAAATAAATAAATAAACTTTAAAAGATAATTTCTACAAAAATAGTTAAAAATTTTAAATTTAATTTAAAAAATTTTAAAGTGAAATTTTAGACCCCTACTAAAGTGAAATTTAAAGTTCCCCTACTTAATTGAATGCTTCTTCACCAATTAAGCCAATCTGGCCAACATGTAGTTGTTCTCTAACTAGCAGATGACGTTTTCCTCTGTTCAACTGGAACCTTTCACTCCATCATAACTGCGTATCCTGATGACTTTTACATCTGTCATAATGTGTGGAAGTTTTCCTGATTTCCTGGCAGTAGAGTATGAGGAGTAAGAAAGAGTAAGGTGCTGAAAAAATAAGGCAGCAAGTACTTGGCATTCTGAAGAGAGGTGCCTTTCTTGGATCTTATGCTCTCATTAGCCCAAGCACTCTGTTCCCTTACGCATCACCAAAGCCATCCACATTCTTTGCTGTGCTCATCTTCCCCACCTTCCTTCCTCAACCTGGCTTGGGAGAAGGAGGGTGTCTTTACAGCCTCAAGTTTGGGGTCTAGAGGAGCCACTGGGGAAAGAAGTGCCTCCCCACACTCACCAAAGCCAAGTGTAAGAGGTTCTAAGAGAATCCCTGGTAAATACCAGGTGTGAGACAGGAATCTCACTTGGAAAGCAGACTTGTTAACTTTCCTTTGTCTCCTGCCTGAGCAAGGAAGAGCATTGGAGGGATATGGCAGGGTGGAGGGAGAGACAGCTATAGAGCTGTCTCTGTATAGCATATGACCTCATAGGTCATATCATTGCATGTGGCAAAGATGGGTGAGTTTCTTGTGGATCTGGTTTGACACTGAGAGAGGGCACTGGGCCCACCCAAGAAGGCCAGACCCTGGACAAGGGTTTCCAAGCAGCAAGAAACTGGAATATACTACCATGAATAGAAGCCAGTCTATCCCCCACATACAGAACTTGTGCAGTGGAGAAGCCCTTACAAACATGCATGAGTACCCCATGCAAAAGTGAATATCTGACCATCAGCCTCACAGCATTTATGAGTAGGAAGTTGGTATTACCAGAGGGAAAAGGGAAACCACTTGCACAGCCATGAGCAGTGAGGTCAGCAGATGTTCATCCTCCTCCCACTTCCCCTCCAGATCCCCAGCTAACAAAGAAGCATCCCAGAACCAGGCTATGCCCTCCCATTCTACTTCAGGGTACTGGGGGAGGAGGCAGAGCCCCTTCTGCAAAAATGCAGAGCCCCTTCCCACTTATGGCTCCGGCAATAATCCTGGTGTGTCAGTGCAGGCAAAAGGCCAGTGTGTTGGAGCAAGGTGAGGGAAGAGTTACTGGAGACCCCTGGATTGGAGGGAGGATTATGTAGGCCTCGTAAGCCATGTAAGGACCGTGTCCTTAATTCAGACGGAAATTAAGAGTTACTGGAAGCTTTTGAACAGAAAACTGACATGATCTGAGACGCTTTTTAAAAATGTTTTTATGTTCATTCATTTTTGAAAGACAGAGAGAGACAGAGCACAAGCAGGGGTGGGGCGGAGAGAGAGGGGGACAGAGAATCCGAAGCAGGCTCCAGGCTCTGAGCTGTCAGCACAGAGCCCGATGCAGGGCTGGAACTCACGAACCGCGAGATCATGACCTGAGCCGAAGTTGGATGCTCAACCAACTGAGCCACCCAGATGCCCTGATCTGAGACATTTTTAAAGGATCACTTTGGCTACTATGTTAAGAATGGACTGGGGGCAAGGATGGAGCAGGAGAACGATTACGAGGCTGTAGAAGTAATCCCCTCTAGTAGGCGATGGCATGGCTTGGACCAAGTTAGTAGAAATGGCAGTGGGAGAACTAGAGGATTCTGGATATATTCTGAAGATAGAGCCAGTAGGATTTCCTACTTAATTTAGACCAAATCTAAATTAAATTCTGGGCTCAGCCCTTCAATACTTTTTTAACTTGATGTGATGTGCAGAATAATGGCCCCAGAAATGTCCACATCCTAATCTCCAGAATTTGTGAATATACCACCTCAACGTGAAAAAAAAGGATTTTGCAGATGTGATTACATTAAAGACCTTGAGGTGGGGAGATTATCCAAGTGGGCCCAAATCTGGTTTTCCTGCTGTGTTTAGAGAGGGGCAAGACTGTGGGAAAACAGTCAGATGGATATTATAGGAAAAAGACCCAAATAATCCTACCAGCTTTGAAGATAGAGGAAAGGGACCAGGATCCAAAGAATGTGGGCCACCTCTAGCAGCTAGAAGTCAAGGCAATGGATCCAGAAAGGGACACAGCCCTGCCGGCGTCTTGATTATGGCCTTGTGAGACCTGTGTTAAGACTGCTAACCTACAGAATTGTAAGATAAGCATGTGTTGCTTTAGCTACAAAGTTTGTAGTAATGTGTTATAGCAGCAGTAGAAAACTCACATACCTGGGCAAATCATTTAGTCTCTATGGGCCTCAGTTTCCCCATCTGAAAAAAAAGAGGGTGATGATACGTAGGCAGGATTGCTCTGAGAGTCGGAAAAATGCCTGCCATATAATTGGCCCTTAGTACAGTAGCCATTGTTGCTGTTCTATTTATACACTAAGAATACTCGGGGTAGGTGATGGGCATTGAAGAGGGCATCTTTTGGGATGAGCACTGGGTGTTGTATGGAAACTAATTTGACAATAAATTTCATATAATAAAAAAAAAAAGAATACTTGGACCTAAAATAGCCTAAACCCGGCCCCTTTCTGTATGTTTCTTCCTTCATTAACCTGTGGTGCCCATTCTGGGAGCTGGAAGTCCAGCTCCTTAAAGTCAAACCGTCTTTTGTTCAGTTTCCCTCTTCCCTTGCTTTGGGCAAATCACTTATCCTCTCTTAGCCTCCTTTTACCACCTTTAAAATGGGAGTAATGCCTGCACCACAGAATTGCTATAGGGATCAACAAGCACATGGGGCCCTCGGGAAATGATCACATCTTTCCTTCCTCCCACCACAAAAATCCAGAATGTCTGAGGAGTGTATGGGAAAGTCCTATTTCTTTCTCTCTCTCTTCCCCACCACCCTTTATTGTCATTGTATCCTCTGGTCTTCTTATGGAGTCTGGTCCTGCTTCATGGGTTTTGTGTCCCCTTACAACCTATTAAGAATGCTAAAGGGCTTTCTGAACATTTCTTATGGTTCGTACCATAAGTTGTTTCCCAAGCTCTGCTTTTCCCCTGAGAGTGGAGAATGTCATTGCTTTCCCATTATTCTGGTCTGCTTGTTTTTACAAACACGTTGTTGAGAGGAGTTTTTCTCTCGTCTTCTAAGGAGAAGTCTATCTGGACAATGGAGGCCTTGCCAACTGAGAGTAGGGCTTGCACTCGGCCCCTCGGAGTGCTCACTTGGGTGTTGAGTGAATCAGTTTCTTAAATCTGCATCTGGACAGAAGAGGCTTGTGTGTATAATTCATCTCGGTTCCCAGTATTTATTATTCTGAGTTTCGTCTTCTCCTACCCCCAACAGCTGGTTCTCAGACTTGCTGGGAGCACATAAAGAACTCGAATTCCCCATATGCTGTTAACCATGCCCCCTGCCCAAAAATCATTTTCTATGTGATTATGACCCTACCCATACTTCCCAGCACTGCAGCTATACCAACACAACTGTTTCTTTTCCCTGTAGTTTTCTGGAATCACCAGTTTGATGCCTCTTGTGTCCTCGAAATTACTTCGCAGTTTTACTTTGCATTTCTTCTACCAGCTCTGCCCCCCTCCCTCTACCCCACCTCACATTCCCCAGTCCTCTCTCAGAAAATGGCCCAACCTTGCCTTTCACAGAGACTGAATGCAAGAAAGGCATTTCTTCCCTCAGACTTCCTTACTGTACTCACTCTCTTCTTGCCTCCTGTGACAATAGGGGAAGAATTTCTACAACTTCCAACAGGTGACCATCCCTCTGTGCTCTGGCTCCTCCCCCCTCCAGCTCTTCATCCATCCTCATTTCATTCTCCTGCAACTTCAGTCCCACTGACAGGTCCTTCCTTTTTTTTTTTTTTTTTCTTTTTTTAATGTTTATTTTTGAGAGAGAGACAGAGCACAAGTGGGGACGGGGGCAGAAAGAGAGGGAACCACAGAATCTGAAGCAGGCTCTAGGCTCTGAGCTGTGAGCACAGAGCCCGACGTGGGGCTCAAACTCCCAAACTGTGAGATTGTGACTTAAGCTGAAGTCGGACACTTAACCCACTGAGCCACCCAGGCGCCCCCCGACAGGTCCTTCTAATGAATACTGGAACACTCTCCATCCGTGTCCTATCTTAAACATAAATTACCCTTCTGGGACCACCCCCTTTTACATCTAGCTACTGTACGGACTCCCTATTCACAGCCAAGCTTCTCTGAAGAGTTGTCTACAGTCTCTAGTCCTCTTTACACACTTAACAGCCAGGGCAGGCTAGCCACTAAGAAAATGGATTTGTGACCTGAATTGCCTGAGCTTGGATCCTGCTTCTACCATATGACTTTGGGCAAGACACTCAACCTCTCTGTGCCTTTGTTTCCTCACCTACAGAATGGTGTAATAAGAGTACCTGCCTCATAGGGCTGTTGTGGTGATTAAAGTAGGATTAATCTTTAGTGTCTGTAAAGCCAGAGGAGATTGTGTGCTTTTTATTTATTTTTCATTATTTATCACTTATCACTTATTATTTATTTATCATTATTAACCCACTCCAAAGGGAGTTAAGCTGCATTACTTTAGCAAAGCCTTGGTCGACGTCACCAGTGACTTCTATTTTGCTAAATTATTCGAGTGCTTCATAGACCTCTTCTCCGTTGATATTTCAGCAGTTCTGATACCCAGTTATGTCCCTTCTTGAGTTACTCTCTTCTCAGACTTGGATGATGTAACAGTCTCCCAGTTTTCCTTCCAGTTCTCAAAATGATCCCTCGCAGCATCGTCTGCAGGCTCCTCCCGCCGCTCCACCCAAACCCCAGTGCTGGAGTTCTTTGGAGCTCAGCGGTCGGTCTTCTTCTTTTATTTATTAACTTTCAAATTTTATTGTGATAAGAATACGCAACCTGAGATCTACCTTCTTAACCGAGGTCCTCTTCTTCTTACTCCCTACTGTCCCTAAGTAAACCCATCCACTCCGTGTTTGTGATTTCTTCCATCTAGGATCCCCAGCTCAGAACTCTCTTCTCATACTTACTCATAAGCTCCTCATGCTTGCAATTCCACACCAAGCTCATGCAGTACTCACTTTCCCAACTGCACCCCAAACCTGTGTTCCTTGGGCATTGCCCTCCACCCAAGTTTTTGTGCCAGAAATCTATGAGACACCCACAACCCAGCTTCTGAGGTCTTTTACAGATAGTCATTCAACAAGTTCTGGCTTCTAGGCCTCCAGGAAACTTCTAGAATCTTTGCACTTTGCTCCCTCTCCACTGTCAATACCATGGTCCCAGCTTCCGTCATCTCTCTCCTGAACCACTGCACAGAACTGGCATTCCCTGTCTACCCACAGGATCCTTGGGTGATCCTTTAAAAGCATACATGACGAGGGGCACCGGGGTGACTCAGTCAGTTGAGCGTCCGACTTCGGCTCAGGTCATGATCTCACAGTTCATGGATTTGAGACCCGCATCAGGCTCAGTGCTGACAATTCAGAGCCTGGAGCTTGCTTTGGATTCTGTGTCTTTCTCTCTCTCTCTCTCTCTCTCTCTCTCTCTCTCTCTTCCCCTCTCCCACTTGTGCTCTGTCTCTCTCTCTCTCTCAAAAATAAACATTAAAAAATTTTTTTATAAAAAAAGCACACATGACGAGGCACCTGGGTGGCTCAGTTGGTTAAGCATCTGACCTTTTTTTTTTTTTTAATTATTTTTAAGTTTTTGTAAATTTACATCCAAATTAGTTAGCATATAGTGCAATGATGATTTCAGGAGTAGATTCCTTAATGCCCCTTACCCATTTAGCCCACCCCCCTTCCACAACCCCTCCAGCAACCCTCTGTTCTCCATATTTAAGGGTCTCTTATGGTTTGTTCCCCTCCCTGCTTTAATATAGCTTTTATTTTTGCTTCCCTTCCCTTATGTTATTCTGTTCTGTGTCTTCAAGTCCTCATATGAGTGAAGTCAGATGACATTTGTCTTTCTCTAATTTCACTTAGCATAATATCCTCTAGTTCCATCCAGTAGTTGTAATGGCAAGATTTTATTATTTTTTTAATTGCTGAGTAATACTCCATTGTATATATATACCATATCTTTTTTTATCCATTCATCCATCAGTGGACATTTGGGCTCTTTCCATACTTTGGCTATTGTCAATAGTGCTGCCATAAATATTGGGGTGCATGTGCCCCTTCGAAACAGCATACCTGTATCCCTTGGATAAATATCTAGTAGTGCAATTGCTGGGTCGTAGGGTAGTTCTATTTTCAATTTTTTGAGGAACCTCCATACTGTTTTCCAGAGTGGCTGCACCAGTTTGCATTCCCACCAGCAGTGCAAAAGAGATCCTCTTTCTCTGCATCCTCGCCAAGATCTGTTGTTGCCTGAGTTGTTAATGTTAGCCATTCTGACAGGTGTGAGGTGGCATCTTATTGTGGTTTTAATTTGTATTTCTCTGATGATAAGTGATGTTGAGCATTTTTTCATGTGTTGGTTGGCAATCTGGATGTCTTCTTTGGAGAAGTGTCTATTCATTTCTTTTCCTCATTTTTCACTGGATTATTTGTTTTTGTGTGTTGAGTTTGGTAAGTTTTTTATAGATTTTGGATATTATCCCTTTATCGGATGTGTCATTTGCAAATATCTTCTCCCATTCCGTCGGATGCCTTTTAGTTTTGCTAATTGTTTCCCTCGCTGTGCAGAAGCTTTTTATATTGATGAGGTCCCAGTAGTTCATTTTTGCTTTTGTTTCCCTTTCCTCTGGAGGTGTGTTGAGTAAGAAGTTGCTGCGGCCAAGATCAAAGAGGTTTTTTCCTGCTTTCTCCTTGAGGATTTTGATGGCTTCCTGCCTAACATTTAGGTCTTTCATCCATTTTGAGTTTATTTTTGTGTTTGGTGTAAGAAAGTGGTCCAGGTTCATTTTTCTGCATGCCACTGTCCAGTTTTCCCAGCACCACTTGCAGAAGAGACTGTCTTTATTCCCCTGAATATGCTTTCCTGCTTTGTCAAAGATTAGTTGGCCATACGTTTGTGGGTCCATTTCTAGGTTCTCTATTCTGTTCCATTGATCTGAGTGTCTGTTTCTTGTGCCAGTACCATACTGTCTTGATGATTACAGCTTTGTAATACAGCTTGAAGTTCGGGATTGTGATGCCTCCTGCTTTGGTTTTCTTTTTCAAGATTGCTTTGGTTCTTCGGGGCCTTTTCTGGTTCCATAAGCATCTGACTCTTGATTTTGGCCCAGGTCATGATCTCGTGGTTCATGAGATCACGCCCTGCATCAGGCTCTGCACTGACAGTGTGGAGCCTGCTTGGCATTCTCTCTCTCTCTCTGTCTCTCTCTCTCTCAAAATAAATAAATAAACATTAAAATAAAAACACACATGACCATGTCACTCCCTTGTTCAGAAAGTATGGATGACTTCCCATTGCTTCTAGGAATAAATCCAAAGTTCCTTTTCATGGCTTAGGGGACCTGCATTATGTGACCCCACTGACCTCTCCCACCTCTTCCTCCTCCTCTGCCCTCTTCATTTGCTAGCTCCAGCCACAGTGATAGTCAAGGGCAATCTAAGTTTCTTCTAAGTTAAAACTTTCACCTTCTCCATACCTCCACTCAACCCCCACAAGTCATGTCCCCACAATTATTCATCCTAAATCCTACTCATTTTGTAGGTCTCTGCTCAACTATGTCTTAGGGAAGCCTTCTCTGATTCCCAAGACTTGGTTCAGCTTCTCCATGCTACACACCGCTTTAGCGCCCTGCTCATTTCCATCTAAGGAGTTAAAAAACAGCTGTAGTTATGAGGTTATTTGGTTAATTTTTTTCAAAGTCTGCACCCCAGATCCCCTCCCTTCACTATCTAGAGCAAGAGATAGATCTGTAGTTGAACTGGTCTTAAGGAAAATAAAGAGAGCTTCCCTGTCTACAGTTTTCTCAGGGTTAATACAGACTTCCTTCAGACATCACATCAATCCAAATGTCAGGAAATAGTCTTAAGATAGATTGTTTAATAAGAGAAATTGTGACAGTGTCTGAGTTTTAAATGCAAGCAGATAAAGTAGGGAAAATTTAAATTATATATATATATATACATACACACACACCTACCTTACACTTAGCTCAGTGGTAGCTATATAAAGTGGTTTACAATATTCCTACCACCGATTTATCTAATACTGAATTTCAGCGTGGCTTTTCTCCCACCAGCCTGATTCATGTAAATAGCCAACTGACACTGATAGACTTGTAGAAAAAACCACACAGACTGCACTCCTTGCCAGAGTGACATCCTATATGGGAGGTAACCCAGTTCAGGCAATAAAAACATTTCAAGTAGAGGAAAGATTCATTTATTAGCCAAATTATAGCCTCTTCATTTCCTGGAGGTGAACCTTCTCAGTGTCTAAGAGACTATGGGAGCATTTTGAAGGTTCAGAACATATCCTCTGGTGGCGGCAGGAGGGGATGATGTGAACATCCTCACAGTGACCCTCAGCCCTGCCCAGTGTCACCTTCAGCAGACGATTTCCACAGCCTGCAATAACCAGGAGAAAAAAGAGTTCCCAGGCATGTGTTTCCCACAACACCCAACATTGCTGGTCTCCCCAGAGGCACAAAATAAAAATTGATTGAAAATAAACACTTCAGATGAGGAGATATCTGTACTAGATTTGAGTTTATGCCGCAAGAGTGAAAAGAAATTTACAGCCAGGGGCGCCTGGGTGGCGCAGTCGGTTAAGCGTCCGACTTCAGCCAGGTCACGATCTCGCGGTCCGTGAGTTCGAGCCCCGCGTCAGGCTCCGGGCTGATGGCTCGGAGCCTGGAGCCTGTTTCCGATTCTGTGTCTCCCTCTCTCTCTGCCCCTCCCCCGTTCATGCTCTGTTTCTCTCTGTCCCAAAAATAAAAAAAAAAAAATAAAAAAAAAAAAAAATAAAAAAAAAAATAAAGAAATTTACAGCCAAAATGACCTTTTGTTTGAGATCTAATGGAAATGGCAAGAGAAACTTGGTCTAAAATAACCATGAGAAACTTTGACCTTATACATGTAAGTAGACCCATTTCCCTAGTAATTTTGAAAGAGAAAGAACTAGCTGGCTATTATTATCATATTTAATTCTTCCTTAATCTGAAAGGTCTACATCAATGTTGACTCAGGACAAGGTTCATTAACTCTCTCAAACAAGCGTTTATTGTGTCCCTGGCATGTGTCCAGCATTGTGCTAGGCGCAGAGGGTAAACAATATATTAAGCTTCAGCCCGACCCTCAAGGAACCGACGGTCTATTGAAGGATACAGAAAAATAAAAAAGCAATTACCCTACAGTTGATGAGGGCTGTTTATAATAGTGGAAATACAGGAGGCTCTGAAAGCTTAGAGGAACATTCCCTAACCCAGACTTACAGGGTCATGGGTTAGGCCTCTGAAAGAAGTGACATATAAGCTGGTCCTTGAGGGTGTTAGCCAGATGAAGGTCCAGTAAAAGTGGGATAAAAGTGCCCAAGGCAGAGAAAGGAGATGGTCTGGAAGCAAGAGAGGGAAAATCATCGTCAAAGAAGTCCAGTGCACTTGGAGCAGGCCACATGTTGCCCTCCTCCAATCAGGACGAGCTAAATCCTATCTTTCGTCTTCCCACAATTTCACCTCTGTACGACGTACTTCTTTGACCTGTTTTGCGCATGTTTCTTTGGTTGGTTGGTTGATTGGTTGGTCTGCCCATTCCCATGATACCAGGCTCTCTCTGGCACCCTCCTCCTCGTTCTCCTCGGCAGGCCCTGTTGGTCTTGTCCCACTCATGCTCATACCCTCTTGGCTCACTTTCTCATGCTGTCTCCCGTCCACCCTCCACCTCTTGGCCAGAGTGTTTTAAAATGCAAATCTGATCATGTCAACCCTCCTACTTTAAAACCCTTGTTTGTTTTGTCCTGTTTGGGTTTTTTTTTTTTTTCTTTTTCTTTTTGGTAGCACTTTTATTTTTCCTTATGCCATGACGTATCCTTGGGCTGTGATATTCTCACATGGAAATAGAAAAATAAGACGTGTAAGTTAGCCTTAAAAGCTGAGAAATACGTACCAAAATCTTACATAAATTAAGACAGTGCATAAATTAACAGGTACAAATACACAAATTGTTTTGCCACTATAGTGAGTAGTTTAAACCCTGTGCTTTCCTGCTGAAAAAACATTGGATGAGAAATAAAATGGAGTCCAAAGGCTTGGATTAGCTGTGTTTCCTAGCTCTGCTGGAAGACTGCAAGAAAGAAGTGACAGTTCATTCATAAAGTCTTGCCAGCCTCTAGAGATATCTAGGAATTGCCATTAGTACTCTGTTCAGATCTAATCAAGCCCCAGAGGAGTGAATAGCTCACATGAAATTGTCAGCCAGCCAAAGCCCTCACATCAGGCCAAGTCCCTTCCATAACCACATTACCCTTAGCTTCCCCATGTCACACAGAATGCCCAACCGAATGTGTAAACTTTAAACCCAACGTACATACAGAATTTCAGAAAATGTATTATAAAGAAACAGTTAATGAGGACAGTGCTGAACAGTGCTATTTGCCTTCCTGTCAGACTAGAAGTGTCTTTTTAAAAAGACATACTCCAGGTAGACAAGTCTAACAGAAGATGTATACCTCTGTCAGGGCAAACCTGTACTTGTGGACGGACTCGTACAGAAAACTGTGTATCTGCCAGCAGTTCATTTAAAAGTATTTGCAATGGCAAACACACAGGCCAAACTCACTGGCACTCTACCTGCTAATCCACACCTGCTGGAAGGTTAAAGTTGTAGCCTGACACCATAATTGCACTCAAAGGAGTGGTAACCTTAATTTTCATTGTAGTTGGCTCCAGAGCTGTGACATCTGTGTCCTGAAGTCAGTACCACTGGGCTCCTTGGTAATACCACCAGCCACGCAATGCACATTGGGTTGGCATCTAGGGCCTTACCACTATAAGCTTCACATCTTATGGTTGCATTAGAGGCCTTCTCACGAATGCCATGATTTCATGCCAAAGAAGGATGGCTACAAAGAGCTTCTCAGCCTAAGAACCTCTCATTTTCAGAGAACCTCAGCTAACTTCAAGGAGCTCAGTTCTATTCTCCAGAGAGGACACTAAGCGGCGGTACCTCCTGTTTGACATCCAGAATAGGATGGCACCACTTCTCCTCCATGTCATGTACAATTTCCTTCACTTCTGTGGGGGTGAAGCTCTAACATCTTATTCTCGCAGTCTTTGGAAATATTCTTCCAAGTCTCAACAAGCTGGGTTCAGAAATAAGATAACGGTACCAGGTGTAACCTTCATGAATGGGCATTGACCCAAGTCTGTACACCCAGCAGCGTCTGACCAGAGGCATGCTGGAACAGCACAGTCAGAATAGCAAAACGTATAGCTGGGCTACAGTTATAAACAAGACCCGTGACAGGTGGCCTTGAGGTTCAAGGGAGCTTCACTTAAGAAGGGAGTAGGAATAGCAATAGGAATCACTGCAGAAGGCAGAGTGTCAGATTCCCCATCCCACCCAGTAGGAGTAGAGCCACACGCGATAGCATTCTTTGATGACAGATACCCCTCTTGTTCTGGGTTCATCATCCATATGATCTCCCTCTGCCCCATACCTACCATGACATCCTGTTGTTTGGGGCAATAAATAACAGAAGGCAACCAGGCACACCGATTATCATCCTTAGCAGAGACATCTTTGCTCATGCTGAGGGAAAGACGAGTGACTTCTCCATTCTTCTTGACACTTTCATTTCCTGCCTACACAGATGAAAAAGAACTGCCCGTGGGGCACCTGGGTGGCTCAGTTAGTTAAGCATCCAACTCTTGATTTCGGCTCAGGTCATGATCTCATGGTTTGTGAGATCAAGCCCCACATCAGCAGGCTGTCAGCACAGCGCACAGCCTCCTTGGGATTCTCTCTCTCCCTCTTCTGCCCCTCCCCCAACATGCTCTCTCTCTCTCTCTCTCTCTCTCTCTCTGTCAAAATAAACTTAAAAGAACTGCTCTTGAAGAAGTGACAGCATCTGAAGAGGCTTTGATTACTTAAACTCTTTAGTGGCCTCAAAGGCCCTGTCTGACCTCACCCCTGCCTACCTGCACCACCTCGTCTGCTTCCCTTGCCTGCTCACCCTCTATCCTTCAGTCACACTTGACTTCTTTCCATCCTCAGACATACTGGGCTCTCTCTTGCCTCAAGACATTCACACATGTCCTTCCCTCACTACTCAATCTATTGCCTGGCTTTCCTCCAGCTGGCGAAGTCCTGAGTGTGGGGGCTACGCCTCTTGTGTTCATTGCAGTATCCCCACCTCCTAGCAAAACGTTTGGCTCAAAGCGTGTGTCAAACACAGGGGTGAGTGAATAAGAAGAGGCTGTAAGCAAACATTAAGGTTTGGTGACAACAAGCTGAGTGAGTGGTTATCTCTGGGCTTCTATTTTCTTTGTGACATGACATTATCTAAATGCAAGGAGGAAGGTGAGAAACATGGAAGGGCTTTTTTGGCTTGCTTGTTTTGTTGTTTTAAGAGGGAATGATACAACAAACCCCTACTACCCATCACCTAACTGCAATAATTATCAATATGTTGCCAAACTTGTTTCATCTACACCTATTGTTGGATTTTTGTAGGCATATAATTTACATACCATCCAGTGGTTTTAAGACGATTCATGAAGTTGTTCAACCATCACTATTAATTCCAGAACATTTCTGTCACCCCAAAAAGAATCCCTCTACCCTTTAAGTAGTCGCTCCCCATTCTCCCCTCCTCCAGCCTCTGGAAATAACTACCCTACTTTCTGTCTCTATGGATTTGCCTATCCTGGATACTTCATATAAATGGAACCATACAATATGTGGCCTTTTGTGTCTGGCATCTTTCACTCATCATGATTTTTTTTAAGATTCATCCATGTCGTAGCATTTATTACCACTGCATTTCTTTTTATAGCCAAATAATATTCCACAGACATAGCACAATTTGTTTATCCATTCATGGACAAACATTTGGGTTGATGGACATTTTTGGATTATTTCCAGCTTTTTGGCTAAAGATGGAAGGGTAATGAATAAAGTATCCACATAGTTGGGGGGGTTTTAGCTGTTTATTTTACTCAATAAGTAGTTTAATACTTAGATACAGATCCATAATGGAATTTTTTTTCTTTTTTTCTTTTATTTAAATCCAAGTTAGTTAACATATGGTGTAGTAATGGTTTCAGGAGTAGAATTTAGCGATTCACACATATAACACCCAACGCTCATTCCAACAAGTGTCCTCCTTAATGCCCATCACCCATTTAGCCCATCCCCCCATCCAACACCCCTGCTGCAACCCTCATTTTGTTCTCTGTATTTAAGAGTCTTGTACAGTTCGCCTCCCTCTCTGTTTTTATATTATTTTTCCTTTCCTTCTCTTATGTTCATCTGTTTTGTTTCTTAAATTCCACATACGAATGAAATCATATGATATTTGTCTTTCTGTGACTGACTTATTTTGCTTAGTATAATGCATTCTAGTTCCATTCACATTGCTGCATATGGCAAGATTTCATTCTTTTTGATCTCCAAGTAATATTCCAGTGTGTGTGTGTGTGTGTGTGTGTGTGTGTGGTGAATATATATACATATATATATATACACATATATATATGTATATATATGTGTATATATATATTCACATGTTTATCCATTCATTCAGTTGATTAAAATATCCATGTAGTTAAAGGGAGAAAGAGCGTACAGGAAAGCATATTTCAGGCCATAGGGATACCTGGTTGAATTTGAGGCCATAAAATGATGCTGCACTATCATATACTTTTATGGCACACAAAACCCTCTGAAGTGAGCTCTGCCTCTTCCCCATAGCTGCATTCACCAGTTCTACTAAACTTCTTGCAGTTTCTTGAACTTTATTTCACTCAGCTCTGGTGTTGGCAATGTCTTTCTCTCTGTGGGGACCATTTTCTTCCAGGATTTACCTCCTTTTGCCATCTATCTTTGGAGTCTCAGATCAGACATCAATTCCCCCAAGACATTATCCCTGGCACTCTGGTTGGTGTTAGGTGCCCCTTTCAAGTGTCCCCTGGTATCCCTAATCACTCCATCACAGCACTTACAGCACTACTTTGAAACCTCACCCCTGCACTACCACTGGACTATAAGCTTGAAAGGGGAAAAAAAAAAGTTAGAGAGGGATGGAGGCAAACCATAAGAGACTCTTAAAAACTAAGAATAAACTGAGGGTTGATGTGGGGTGGGAGGGAGGGGAAAGTGGGTGATGGGCACTGAAGAGGGCACCTGTTGGGATGAGCACTGGGTGTTGTATGGAACCAATTTGACAATAAATTTCATATAAAAATAAATAATTTACTGTTAACCCCCCAAAATAAAATAAAATAAATTTTTCAGAAATATTAGCTTATCAATTCTCCCATGTTTTTCTTTGTCCACATTTGCTGTTCCATTCTTGAATGAGGATGTCTAGAACAAAACTGGAAAGTGACAAGAGGCTACTCTCTCAGGTGGACACATGTAGAAAAGAATAGAGTCCTAGCCAGAATTTAAAATATAATCTAGCATTAATGATAGCATCTTAATTGACATTGAAGAGGGTCAAAGTGCTTTTTCAGAAGAAAGAAAACTTAGTAATATGCTTTCCCCATTACCATCAATTTTGTTAACTTAACTTTTTATTCCTGTTTGTTAATTAAAATTTTGGCTGTGCATACTCCTCAAAATCATTAAACTACGGAATATCTGGATTTTTAATAGCATACTGCGTTAATAGGGATATTGCCTGAACTTGACCAAATAAGTCCTTCTTTAAAATAACCACACAGAAAATATAGCTACATTTAAAACACTGTATGCTCCAAGACTTTGAATGAATTTTCTTCCGAGGAAGGCACTGTGTAGAGGAAGAAATATCTGACACATACAAATTAAGTGAAGCTGATCTATTGAAATGTAGCTGGCAACAGTCCAGCTTCTTAGTTTGCTTTTAATAGTTTATTTCTAAGTGCATGCATCTTTAAACTAGTTATATAGCTTATTTTTACAAGAGACAAATAGTGAGAGATGGCCTTAAATTGGCTCTTGCTATGCAATCCAAAGTATATCTTAATGCAAGTTCCCCTGTGCTTATCTAATAATGAGGTTGGACAAGAATAATGCTGCCTTGGATTGCAATGTTCAAGGCATTCATTAAAGTTAATAATCAGTGCTCTTGCATAGAAGCTTTATGCCTAACGTTGATCGGCTCTTTGTTGTGGGGAGTTTGCTTGCATTCAAGTAGCAAGGAGCTCACCACAAAGGCCATCAGGTAGGTTTCCATGGTAGCAGCCCTTCTTTTGTTATTCTCGTTTGTAACATAGACAGTATCCAAATACTCACTGTGTCACTGCTTAATGAAAAGAAATAGAATATTAATAATACCAGGATAGTCAGGAAGCTAGTCTTTGAGTGTGACAATAATGGAGGGAATGCTGTCTCCTCAGGTTTGCTTTACAGCAGCCATCCACCAAGTGTGACTGGTGACCCTTTGATCTCATTACCTTGTGTCCTATTAATGACCTTCAGAGGTCTCATCTTATTACTCTAGGAACAAGTAATGATGGGTAGAATCGTTTCATCAGTGCTGAACCTGATAAAATAGGGGTTTGCAACTGTACACCAATAAGAGTGTTATGTAAACCTGGAAGAAATCAACTTTTTTAAGATACAAGGATAACACTGAAGAATGAAAATAGCTTTGAATTTTTGTTGTGTTTGTGTATATATTCATTTTTCTTTAGTGACTCAACACCTGGATTTCTCGTTGTCTTTGTCTAAAAAAAATACATTCTGGTAAGTGTCACTTCCCTTTGGTTGTGACTCAATTATTTGAGCCCGTAGCAGCACATGGGAGCTTTATTATGCAGCCGTGTCTTGTTCTAACAGAGATCACCAGAGAAGTCACCTGGTGTGCATTCATTCAAATAAAAAGAAGAATTTACTAAGGCTTAGCATCGTTCTTCTATTTGGCTCTGCTAAAACATCATTTTTGCCACTTACTCAGGAGAGTAAAAAGTATAACTCTAATTTAATTTAATTTAATTTTCTCCTTCCCCCAGGCTAGATCTGAAAACATTTATGAACTGGTAGGATTTTAGTGCTTCAGTTTTAGCTACTTTAATTTATGAGATTTCCACAGGGCATTGTATGGCTTTCCTGAGTTGTTGTAGCCTTCATTATAAATGACCCTAAGTAGGTGTAACATGCATGGAAGTATGTAAAAATTCTACCATATATTAAATACATTTTAAAATACTTTAAAAAAAAACTTCAGTGAGATGGAGAACAGGAATAGGAAATTAGAGGGATGCCTGGGTGGCTCAGTCAGTTAAGCGCCCAACTTTGGCTCAGGTAATGATCTCACAGTTCATGAGTTTGAGACCTGCATCAAGCTCTGTGTTGACAGCTTGGAGTCTGGAGCCTGCTTTGGATTCTTTGTCTCTCTCTCTCTCTCTCTCTCTGCCCCTCTCCCATCTCTCTCTCTCTCTCTCTCAGAAATAAGTAAACATTAAACAAAATTTTAAATAGGAAATTAGATATGAATTTGGCCAGTGATGCAGAAATGGAAAGGACCCAGGATTGACATGGAAGAAATTTAAACTGAATCAAAGTTTGAAGGTTTCCAGCTTGAAGCTGTTAAGAAGCATCCATTCACATTTCAGGTGGGGTGGATAAGAGGGGGAATGTGGGCTTTCCCAGTGGACTGACAAAAATGAAATCAGGGCAAAGGATAGATTCAAGGTCAGCAGGCCCAGAAACTACTATTCAAGGTCAGCAGGCCCAAGAAAAAGGAGATACAGTGGGACAGGAAGTGAGCAGGAAGGAGTGGAAGCAGAGCCTCTGGAGCCAGACAGAAGGAAGGGCTAGACTGATAGAATTCTGGCAAAAATCAACATTTTTGCCTCTGTTTAATAGATATAAATTTAATGGATAAACAATTTCAAGACGTGTAATATACCAGAATTGGAATCCAGAAGGTGAAGAGTGTACAGAGTGGAAGAAATATTTAAAGTAGTAATGGCCAAGAATTTCCCAAAATTAATGACAGACACCACACCACAGATCCAGATCCAGGAAGTTCAGAGAATATCAAGCAGGATAAGTACCAAAAGCATCTACAAATACTGTATTCATGCTGCAAAAAACCAAAAATAAAATTTTGAATGAAGCTGGAACAGGGTTGGAGAAGTGGAGGAGGATACCTTTTACTTATAAAATAATGAGGATAGAATTTATAGCATACTTCTCATCAGAAATCACTGCAAGCAAGAAAAGAGTGGTGTAAAATATTTAAAGCACTGAAAAAAAACAAAAACCTCAAAGTCTACACTGAAGAAAATTATTCTTTAAAAGTGAAGGAGGGATGCCTGGCTGGCTGAGTCAGTAGAGCATGTGACTCTTGATCTCAGAGTTGTGAGTTCAAGCCCCACATTGGGCGTAGAGTTTACTTAAAAAAAATAAAAAGTGAAGGAGTAATGAAGATTTTTCTGAGGCAACAAAAAACTGAGAGAATTCATTGCCCACAGACCTGCCCTAGAAGAAATGTTAAAAGATGTTTTTAAGGGGCATCTGAGTGGCTCAGTCAGTCAGCCAAGCATCCAGCTCTTGATTTCAGCTCAGATCATGATTTCACGGTTCATGAGATCAAGCTCCACATCAGACTGTGTGCTGACAGCATGGAATCTGCTTAGAATTCTCTCTCTCCCTCTCTCTCTCTGCCTCTCCCCTTCTCTTGCTCTCGCCCTGTCTCTCTCAAAATAAATAAACTTTTTTTTTTTAAGATGTTCTTAAAGGAGAAGGAAAATCAGGTCAGAAACTTGGATCTACAGAAACTTGTATGGGTGATTATCGTATGTGGATAAGTGAAATGAGTTAACAATAAAGTTATAAGGGATGGAAGGGAGAAATTGAGAATACTTTATTATTAGGTATTTTTACTGTCTATGAATCGATATTTGAAAGTTGATTTACATTTGTTGTAAATGTGTATTGCAGCTCTAGGGAAACGCTAGAAAAAAAATTTGCAAAAAAAGAGGCATAATTGACATTCTAAGAAAGAAGAGAAAATGAAAGCATATAAAATTAATTAAAGCATAGAAAAACAGAAAAGAGGGAGAAGAAAAACAAGAAACAAGTACAAATAATAGAAAAACAAACAAGGCAGTTATTAATCCAACTGTATCAATAGTTATTTTAAAGGCGAATGGTCTAAATATAGGAATTTAAAGACAAAGAGTGTCAGAATAGATAAAATAACAGTACCAAATATGTGTTACCTATAAGGAACCTACTTAAAATGTAAAGGCATAGATTAGCATAAAGGGATAGAGGAATCCATAACATAATAATGCCAGTCAAAATAAAGATGGTGTAGCTGTATTTATTTCAGACAAAACACACTTCAGAACAAACAAAATTATCATGGACAAAGAGAAGCATTACATGATAAAGGGATGAATTTTCCAAGAAGACATAATAATCTTAATGTGTATGCCTCTAACAACTGGTAAAACTAATATAACTGCAAGAAGACATATACAAATCCACTAGTACAGTTAGAACTTCAACATCTCTTTCAGTAATTGATAGATTAAGCAGGCAAAAAAAAAAAAAAAAATTGCAAGGATATAGTTGACCTGAACAATACCATCTATCAGCTCAATCTAATTGACATGTATAGGATACTATATTCAGCAAGATCAGAGTACACATTCTACTGAAGCTCACATACAGATACACAGGACCATAAAACACACCTGAACAAATTTAAAAGAATAGAAATCATACAAAGTATGTTCATGGTCCACAGTGGGGTTAAACTACAAATCAATAACAGAAAGATAGCTAGAAAATCTCAAAATATTTGGAGATTAAGTAACACATTAATAAATAACACATGTGCCAAAGAATAAATGTCAAAAGAAATTTAAGATATTGTGAACTGAAAAAAATATGAAAATGTAAGTTATCAAAATGTGTAGGATTCAGAGAAAGCAGTGCTTAGAGGTTAATTTAGAACAGTGGATGCATATATTAGAAGAGAAATAGATAGGGGCACCTGGGTGGCTTAGTTGGTTAAGCATCTGACTTCGGCTCAGGTCATGATCTCACAGTTCATGATTTCAAGACCCATGTCAGGCTCTGAGCTGAAAGCTCAGAGCCTGGAGCCTGCTTTGGATTCTGTGTCTCCTTTTCTCTCTGCCCCTCCCCAACTCATGTGTTTTTTTCTCTCTCTCTCTCTCTCTTTCTCTCTCTTTCTCTTTCCTTCTCTCTCTCTCTCTCTCTCTCTCTCTCTTTCAAAAATAAATAAACATTTTTAAATGTTTTTAAGAAGAAAGAAAAGAAATAGGTCTAAAACCAATAATCTTAAGTTTCCACTTTAGGAGGCTAGAGAAAAAAGAGCAATTTAAGTTAAAAGCAAACAGAAGAAAGGAAATAATCAAAATCAGAGCAAAAATCAGTGAAATTTAACACAGTAAATAAACAAAACCAAAAGTAATTCTTTGTGAAGATCAGTAAAATTTATTAAGCTTTAGTTAGGCTAATTAAGAACAGAGAAGACACAAATTACTAACAGAAATTGAAGAGGAGTCTCACTGCTAATCCCAATGACATTAAAAAAATAAAGGAAAATTGTAAACAACTCTATGCCCACAAATTTGATAATCTAGATGAAATGAACCATTCTACAAAAACTCACTCAAGGGGAGATAGATCATATGAATATGCCTAAACTAGTAGAGAGATTGAATCAATTATTAATAACCTTCCAAAACAGAAAGCATCAGGCCCAGATGGTTTCACTGGTGAATTCTACCAAACATTTAGAGGAAGAAATGAGACTAAGTATCCACAATCTTTTTCAGAATATAGTAGCAGAAGGAACAACTTCTAACTGATTCTATGAAGCCAGCATTATCCTAATATCAAAATTAGAAACATTGCAAGAAAGGAAACCTACAGACACGTATTTCTCATGAACATAGATACAAAAATCCTCAACAATATTAGCAAATATAATCCAACAATGTATAAAAGGAATTGTTCACAAAGATCAAGTGGAATTTATTCCAGGTATGCAAAGCCAGTCAACATTCCAAAAATCAATTAATATAATCTGCCACATTAATAGGCTAAAGAGGAAAAATAATATGATCATATTAATAGATGCAGAAAAAGAATGTGACAAAGCCCAACACCTATTCATGATTTTTAAAAAAGAAAAACTCAGCAAAGTATCAATTGAGGAGGACTTCCTCAAATTGGTAAAGAACCATCTATTTAAAAACCTATAGATAACATCACACGTAACGGAAAAAAAAAAAAAAAAAAAAAAAAACCACCAAAAAATTGGATGCTTTCTCCTTAAGACTGGGAATAAGGCAAGAATATCTTCTCACCACTTCTTTTCAATAACCAGTGCAATAAGACAAGAAAGGAAAGGAAAGTTATGTAGAGATTAAGAGGAAAGAATAAAACTCTTTGTTCACAGATCACATGATTATCTATGCAGAAAATTCCAAATAATTAACAGAAGGCCTCCTGGAACTAATTAGTCACTGGATACAAGGTTCATATACTAAAATGAATTGATTTCCTATATACTAGCAATGAACAGTTAGTCTTTCAAATTGAAAACAGTATCATTTACAATAGCACCAAAAAATGAAATTCTTAGATATAAGTCGAACAAAATATGTACAAGATCTATATTCAAAAATTAGAGAACCGTGATGAGAGAAATAAATAACAGGTAAGTAAATGGAGAAAGAGTCTATATTCTTGAATTGGAAGACCCAATATTATTAAGATGTCAATTCTTATCAGCTTGATCTATAGATTCAACATAGGTCCAATCAAAATCCCAGCAAGTTATTTTGTGGATCTTGACAAACCAATTCTAAGGCTTATGTGGAAAGACAAAGAACCCAAAATAGCCAACTGAATGTTGAAGAAAAAGAAAACTGGAGAACTGATACTACCTGACATCAACACTTACTATAAAGCTACAGTAATCAACACAATGTGGCCCTAGTGAAAAAAATAGACACAAGGGTTAATATAACTGAATAAAGGGCCCACAAATAGATCCACATAAGTATAGTCAACTGATACTTGACAAAGACACAAAGGCAATTCAATAGATAAAGGATATCTTTTCAACAAACAGTACTGGAACAATTGGAAGTTCATATGAAAACAAAATCTCAATCTGGATACAAACCTTAAACCTTTTATGAAACAAACTCAAAATGCATCATAAATCTAAATGTCAAGCTTAATACTGTAAACTTCCAGAAGAAAACATAAGGAATTTGGGTTTGGTGGAATTTTTAGACACAACACCAAAAGCATAAGGAAAATAATTAAATACAGAAGACTGATTTAGCCTGCCTAAATATGATAGAAATATATTTGGTGGATGAAAGATAAGAAAAAAGGAGGGAAGGAGTTATAAGATGGCTGAACCCATATCTTCCATATTAGTAATCAGAAGATACTGTCTAAAGTTGACAAATCAAGAATATGTGCAATATATGGCTATTGTTAAGAAACACAGATATAAGGGTGCCTGGGTGGATCAGTCAGTTAAGCTTCCAACTCTTGATTTTAGCTCAGCTCATGATCTCATGATTTCGGAGTTCAAGCCCTGTGTTGGGCTCTGTGCTGGCAGTGCAGAGCCTGCTTGGGATTCTCTCTCCTTCCCTCTCTCTTTGTACCTCCCTGACTTGCTCGCGCTCTCTCTCTCTCTCTCTCTCAAAATAAATAAATTTTTTTAAAAAAAGAGATATAGACATAAACGCTAAAAAAAAAACAGCTAACATTGTTGAATAAGGCCTTCACTGGGGATCAGGACAAGGCATAGCAAGGAGACTAAGGGCTCCAGTTGGGTATGGCAGGGACTTCGTTTTTAATATAAACTTTCTAGAGCTTTTGATGGTTTAGTTCTGATAAAATCAAAATGAAGTTGAAAAACAAACAGTACAACTCAACTTGAAAAATAATAATTGATTCTACCACCCCTGCCTTGCAGTAGCAAGGGCATAACACCATGGTGTCATCTAATGTCTATATTTCTGTTAATATTGGGAACCCCGTCACAAGAGTAGGACCACATTTACCTTACCTACTGCTCCATTTATGTGTCTGACACATTCTAGACACTGGTCCATATTTATTGAATGAAAAAAGAAACATTTAACAGTTCTAGAAGCAGCACACAGAGGACAGATGTGACAAATAATGCAGAGTTGGCCTCACTGTGATTTGAGACTGGGCACTGGCACAAAGCAAGAGCTCAAGAAATGTCTGGAAATTTGCTGTTTATTAAAGAAAGCTGGCAATTAGAGAGAGAGGGAGAGAGAGAGATTGTTAGTTCAGGGAGGCAGCAGGTTCAAGGAAGCTGTATTCATGACAGGGATAACCAGAACATTAGAGTCCTAAAAATAAGAATCTATGAGAGGGAGAAGCACAAAATGTGCTAGGGAGTCATTAGAGATCATTTTTGCAAAATATGGAAAATTATGATTTTCTGATGTGGGATTGAGGATGTTCCTCTTCCCCTTGCAGAGCTATAGTGGTTAAGTGCATGGACTTCTCACTATCACAGCCAATTCTGATGATTGCTCAGGCCGTAAGAGTCCCTTGCTGACCACACTCCCCACCTCCTCCTAGTAAGAACACATGTTTCCTACAATGTTCAATGTGTCAACTTGATGTTTGGCATCTGTATACTTTAAGAAGATCCAAATGATTAAAGTTAAGCAAAACCGGTCATGAAGTTTATTAAGGGAAATTCAAATTGAGTTCTCTCCGGGAAACATCACCATAAGACCAGGTAGGATGTAGAAAGCAAGACTCAAAGGAAGCAATCACTTGAAACCAGTTTAGACATGTGCCAGGACATGTGTTGGAAGAAAATATTCTGAAGTAGCTTATTGGCCTGTCTGTGCAGATAAATTACTCTGATATTTGTGATCTAGAATCAGGAAGAAAACACATTCCCTGATTACCTCATTACAGGAATTCATTCTGGGAGGCATGCACAATTTGCGTTTTTCCCCAAGGATGGGTGGAGGGACTTATAACCTTGAAAATATCTTTGTGTGTGAGAAGTACAGAAAAAAATATTATATATTTCTGCATAAGGAGAAGCAGTGGGGAGATTTTGCTGCTTTGTTCTGTTCGCTTGTTTTGTTTTGTTTTTTTAAATCTAACCTAAGTTCACTGTGCTAATAACTTTACGTTATCTGCTGAGTACCTTTCTAAGATAGTAATGTTTATACACCTTTAACAGAGGGAAACTGAGGTTCTCAAAGTGAAATAATATTCAAGGTGACCTATTATGTGGATGAGCTGGAAGTTGATCCAGAGTATAGGAGGCACAGCTACGTAGTCAGGACCAGCTGATAATTGTGGGGCCCAGTGCAAAATAAAAATATGGAGCCCCTTGTTCAACAATGATTACAAATTTTAAGATAGGGAAGCAGAGCATTAAACCAAATGTGGAGCCCTTCTGAGCCCAGGGCCACATGTGACCGCCCAGGGTGCACAGTCGTAACGTTGGCCACTGGCCGCATGTATAGATACCTCCCAAGTAGGTAAATTTGGGCTAGCTCCAATGAGAAAATTGGAAAGACGCCGATAAATGATAAATTATGATTATGCCTTAAAAGATTATCTCGAATACTCTTTTAAACCCACAGTAAATGAACAGTTACATAATTATATCTGTGACTTCTAAAATTACTTCTGTAACTGAGCTAGAGAATATTTCAACACTGCCTCAGATGGGATCCCTCTAGGTGGTAATTGCCTATGAATTGATGCATTAATTCTCTAGCACTACTGCACATATCACCATGGAGAATGTTTTGAGACCTGTTTCCAGAGCCCCGTTCCCATCTAGGCAGATATCCTTTGTCATATTCGCTGGAACCTACAGCCATTTCAGTGGGAACCCTGGCAGCCCTCTGCAACATGACCTCCTCAAGGGCACACCTTTACGTCCTTACTGCTGCTCACCCCACCTGGCACATAGAAGGGATTCGAGAAGTGTTTGCTGAATAAATGAATGAGCACACAAACTCCAGAAAAATCCAGCAGAATTCTAGATTCTCAAAAATGTAGCAAGAACCAGGCTCCTTGCAATACTCAGGAGATGGTCCAAGCAGCCTTCAGAATTGCTCTAAATTGAGATGATTAGGTCTAAAAAAGAGGGCCAGGGGTAAAGCCAGCATTTGAATCAAAACTTACAACTTCCCTTGACAAGTCCTTCAGAAGCATCAGGTTGGAGGTACCATCTGAGACAGACTGAGACCCACTGGGCAGGAAGCTGATGCATCGCACATCCCGGATCTTGCCCCACCATGGAGCACACACTCACTGCCAGCCAAGCAGTGTAGTAAATTCTAGTAGACTAAACGCACATATGAGGCGACTCTTTCTTAAGAGGTAAGTCAGTGCCTCTGCTCAAGGAAGTGTTTATTACTTTCTCCCTGCAGTGGTTTCCCTCCCTTCGGGAGGAGTTGTAAAACCTGACCCCCGAGTTTTATAAGAGACTCAATCTTGTGTTAAAACTTCACCAAAACTGATTTATCTTACATTTTGCAGCATTTCTATATCTCACAGATTTTCTATAACTTTTATAGTCAGTGGGGAATAAAGAAAAAAATTTACACAGAGATTTCATACTTGGATCACTTTTTGGTTCTGAGCACATTAAAAGCTGGCCAGAGCCCTGTTCCCATCCATCCATTGCTTCCTATTCCTCAGAGCACTGGAGGAGGCTGGTGTACAGGCTGAGAGCCAGACTGCTGAAATGTGTATCCTTGCTTCTCCACTTACTGAACCTCTCGGGGCCCTGGTGTCCTCATCTACAAAATGGTAATAATATGACACCTCTCCAAAGAGTTGCTCATATAAAACATTTAATGTAGTGCCTATCATGAAGAGTTCAATGTTGCTAGCCATTAGCTGTTATTGCATGAGTCTGTGTCCTGTGAGTCTTATGAGCAATAGCCCAGCTGTCAAATAGCCTAGCTCCTTATCTAAATGTGACTAATAAAAGCGGTTTTTAAATCCTTTTAAAAATAAACTAATCTTAAGAATTGGAAGGTCATCAGTGGTAAGATAGGTACATGTGTCTCTTCAGGATAAATGAGGGTGACAGAATCAGAAAAGGGGAGGGTGATATGCCTTCTTCACTACAGCTCCTCAAGGGTTCCAGTGACCACCACAAGTCATGACTGATGGGGGTAGGATGAAATTTTTCTATGTGGCATAAGAGCTACTGAGCTTAACAAGGTCAATTTTTCTTTACTTAACTATTTATCATTTATACCTGGCCAAAATCCAAAACAGATTTGAATGAGACACATACCACTTGGAACATGAAAGTTTCTTGCTTTTACTTTGTGGGAGGAAAGTCAGTTTTCTAATTAGTCTCAATTCTCAAATATATTGTGCTACTAGATGTTGTCTAGTTTTTCCTTTTCCCACTTGTCCCCTGCCTGCCAGACATTATACTTCTCTGTCTTCTTTCCCTGTCGCTAGCGCCTTTTTTTTTTTTTTTTCCTTTTGGTCTGCTTTCTAGCTTCATTCTCCTCGAACTACCCCTTAGATCTTGATCTTTTCCAGGGCCCTCTCATGGATGCTTCATGCCTCATACTCTACCTGGGTGATCTCAATTTGTTCTGATAGCTCCAACCACCTTCTTTTGGCCAATGAACCCTCTCTCTGTATTGCCACATCAGTCCTTTCTCTACAGTCCAAACCCATGTAACTGCCTTCAGGAAATCTCCTCTTGGATCTCTTACAGACACTTCAAATTCAACATGTCCAAACTGAACTCATCATCCCCTCAAACGGGCTCCCTTATGGCATTCCCTATCTCAGGAAATGGCAGCACTCTCCACCCAGTTAATCAAGCCAGGAATCTATGATTCATCCTTAGCTCATCTCACTTCCCTCACTGCGTAAATCCAATCAATCACCAAGTTCTCTTAATTCTATTTTCTAAATCATTGTCTTTCACATTTATTTTACTGTGAGTAAAAGAAACATCTTTTGCATCATGACCCAGCCAGCATGCATTAGCCTGTGCGCGCGCACACACACACACACACACAAAAGTGGAACACAAGTTTCACAAAGCAATTTTTATCATCACTTTATGCAAAGTTTTCTGACGTTTCTACTATGTTTTCTTCTTTTGTTGCTTTTTAAAATGCTAGTAACTAATGGGTTACTGGCAAATGTTTAGCAACCATCTCTTCTGGAGGGAAGGGAGGGGGAACCTGATGTGTAGCATTTGAGTCTGTGGTGTAAATATACCCACCATGGATGAATCTAAGCTACCAACCAAAGAGCTTGCAAACATCCCCGAAATCCAAAAACCAGCTCTCCTGACCATCTCCAGCGTGCCACTGCTTACGACCTACAGTTTGATAGACACTGGTCTAAATATTTCTTGAATCTACCTGCTAATTTTCATTCCTAATGCTACCGCTCCAATCTGGGCTACCACCATTTCTGATATCATTGGTTTCCAGGTCAACTGATATGTTTCACACTTAGTCATTACTGTTCAAAGACTTCCTGTTGTCCCCAGGAGAATACAGTCTGTAATTCTTACCAGGGCTTAAAAAGCCACCTACAGTTTGGCATCTGCCTGCCCCCTCATGCCCTCTCTCCCTTGATCTCAACAAAAATGTTTTCTTCGTGAATATCTGGGAACTTTCCCTTGTTTTCAGGTCTTTGGACACGTATTCCATCTTTGTTCAACTCTCACGCATCCTTTCTATCACAGCTTAAATGCTACAAATTCATTCATTCACTCTCCCACTATGTGACAGACATTATGATAAGTGCTGGTGATACAATAAGTAAAAATAGACACAGCCCCTCACCTCAAAGAATACTCTAGGCAGGGAGACATATTCAAATAAAGATATCATTCAAATGTAGTGCTAATAAAAGAAGAGCTTAAAAATAGATTCAGTGCTCTGTATGAGCTAATCTGACCTAATCTAATAGATTGAGGAAAATTCTGCTAAGTGATGACTGATAAATTACATTGATTGAGCTAAGATATAAAGGAGAAGTATGTCTAAGGGATGGGAAACTAACAGCATAGGCAGAAGGAGGAACTTGTAAAAATTTACATGGCACAAAGGAATATGGTAAAATCAAGGAACCAAATGAAAATACGAGCCATGTATGAGAGGGAGTATGAGACAGGTAGAAGCCACTCTATGATGACCACTCTGGACTTCGTTAAAAATTTAGGTCTTTAACCATAAAGCAGTGAGAGGCCATTGATGTATTTGAAGCAGGAATATAATGCATTCAGATTTCTGGCTCAAAAAGATTACTCTGGCACTTGTGAGGATGGATCAGAAGGAGACAAAAGTAGATGTGGAGACGACTAGAAACTATTCCAGTACTCCAAACAGAGATGATCACAACACAAATTAAGATGCTGGTGATGGAGACGGAAAAAAAAATCAACACAGTGGAGAGATGTGTGTGTGAGATAACCTTGACGGGATAAGATAATGGGTTGAATATATGTGATGCAAAAGAGAGAGAAGCAGCAAAGATGACTCCCAGATTTGAGCTGCAAAACTGAATGAGTGGTAGTACCGTGTGCAGATAGAAGGAATGCCAGAGGAAGACCACATTTGAGGGAGAACAGCATGACTTTGGCTTTAGATGTATGGATTTTGAGGTATGCTTAAGGTGTTTTAAGGACCGTTTGATAGACTTCTCTGAAACAGAGGAGAGGTCTGGATTAGGACACAGTTTTGTGAAATATCTACGTATGGGGTTATAGACATGAAGCAGTGGACATAAATGAATTCATTAACTGAGAATGCACACCATGAGAAGAAGACTTCAAAACCAAACTCTAAAGAAATTCAACATTTCCTGGTTGGGTAGTGGAGGGTGAACTTACAAAGAGAACCAAGAAGAGTGACCAAAGAGACAAGAGGAAAACCAGGAGAAATTGATGTCAATGAGCTGCTTTGTTTTGGTAGAGTATCAAGACGAGAAGCCAGACTGTTGTGGGAGGAATGAGTTCAAAGTACAGATATGGAGTCAACGAGTGCAGATTCCCTGGAGAAATTTGCCTTTGAAGAGATCAAGAACAGTATTTACGAATTTGATGGAAACTTTTTGGTTGTGCTGTAACGAAAGACACCTGTGTAGCACAGCACTTAGATAGGAGGCATTAATAGATGTCATTTTTTTTAATTGCACATTAAAGTGAACTAAAATGGAGGTATATTTAATAAATAGATAGTCTCAGAAGTATCCTGATACTAGAACACCGGCATATCTGTATATGCACATGTGCATACACACACACACATGCATCAAATTTTTAGGCTAAAATTAAAATTGGTGTCATTACCTTAAGAATAAGCTATTTGGGGGGCGCCTGGGTGGCTCAGTCGGTTAAGTGGCTGACTTCGGCTCAGGTCATGATCTCGCGGTCCGTGAGTTGGAGCCCCTCGTCGGGCTCTGTGCTGACAGCTCGGAGCCTGGAGCCTGTTTCAGATTCTGTGTCTCCCTCTCTCTGACCCTCCCCTGTTCATGCTCTGTCTCTCCCTGTCTCAAAAATAAATAAATGTTAAAAAAAAAAAAAAAAGAATATTTGGGCACGAAGACAGGAAGGCTTTAGAACAAGATAGAAATTGAAAGTCAACCAAGAACTGGGAACTCTCCACAGATAGATGAGCAAGGCCATGAGTCATTTTTGTGCCGGAAATTGAGCCCTGATCTTATCAAGGAAACAAATGGCGAAAGCACAACTTGTCAGAACAAGTAGGTGCATCATTCACACGGATCCAGTGAAACCCACATAACACAACTTCTGTGTCTGAGGTGCAGTGAAGACAACGTTTGTTAAAAAGAAAAGCCTCACTTCATTTTGGAGACTATAGTAAAATCCTCATTTAGGGAACCAAGTCCATGAAGCAGAAAAGAAGTCAGTTCTGCATCATTCCTTTCCCAGGCTTGCTGTTTTTCCTGCACATTCTTTAGTCCAGTCTCAGCTTCTTTACCTGTAAAATGGGGATCGTACCTCATACAGTGGTTGAATAAGGTGAAGGAGATTACACACCACATCAAAGCACCGCACTTAGAATGGTTTTCCACTCCCCTGCCCTGAGAATTTTACATTTCCACTGTTTTTGTTTTTGTTTTTTTTTTTTGGAACACAACCTCACTCTTTTGTTCACATACTGTCTGTAGCTACTTTTGCACTAAATGGCAGAATTGAGAGTTGTGACAGAGACCATATGGCCTCCAAACTGAGAATATTTACTATCTAGTTCTCTACAGAAAAGCTTTGCTGATGACCAAAGGCATAGAGATGGGGGAGGTGGGAGATTTTTTAAATTATTTTTTTAAAGTTATTGTCAAAGTGCCTGTCATATAGTAAAGGCTTATGTTGTTGTTTTTGGTATTTCTTTATTCAGTTATTAATTCAATAAATAAGTATTGAGTGCATCCTGTGTGCCAGACACTGTTCCAAGGGCCACAGAATCTAGCAATGAACATAACAGATAAAAATATAAAAATGCTTATGCTCATAGGACAGATGATAAACAGATAAGTAAAAATAAATACAGTGAATTAACTGGCTGGGGAGAAAAATAAAGAGATGGAGAATAGAAAGATTGAGGACAAAGGCTGCAACTTTTAGATGCAGTGGCCTGGGAAGACCTAATTGAGAAGGTGTCCTTTAAGTGAAAACCAAAGGACAAAAGGGAACATTGGACATACTGTAGGGGAGATAGGGGTAAGAAGTAATGTGCCAATCACAGGAACACATAAAATGTGCTCAATGTTCTTAAGGAAGGCCAGGGAGTCAGTGTGGCCGGAGTGGAGTGAGCAAGAAGAAGAGGCAAAGTCAGAAAAGTGCCCGGTAGTCAGAAAAGCCTAGGTAGTTCCCTGAAGAACGACCTGGGGTCTCTGGCTTTTAGTCTAAGTGAGAGGGGAAGCAAGAGTTTTGAGCAAAGTAGTGCCACAACCTGATTTGCATGTAATCTAGATCAGTCTGGCTGCTCCAATGAGAATGGCCTACTGAACAGACAATAGCAAGGGTGAAACAAAGACATAGGAAGCTCTTGCAGTAGTTCCAGTGAGAGATGACGATGGCTTGAACCCAGATAGTAGTGGTGGCCATGGTGAGAAGTAGATGTCTTGGGTCTATTTGGAAAATAGAGCCAATGGGATCCAAGGATGGATTGGGTGTGGGTTGTGAGAAAAAGAAAAGTCAGAAATGACTCCACATTTTCTGCCCCAAACTACTGCTGCAATAATGTAGTAATCACTGATGTGAGAAGTGAAAGATGTGGAAGACGCATGTTCGCTATTAGATGGCGGGGAGACACATGCAGGAATTAGGATGCAGGGATGATAAGGACATCATGGAAGTGTTGGGTTGGAGGTGCATCCTCCCATGGAGATGTGTGGTGGGCACCTGAGTATCGAACTCTGGAAATCAGGGGGAGGTCAAGACTAGAGATGTAAATGTAGGAGTCATCTACAGATAGAAGGATATGGTTGTGGTTGTTATATCTCTTCAGTAGTATGAGATGGTTCCATTCAGACCAAAAGTACACTGCAAACAGTGTCTGAGGAGCAGAGGCCTGCATAAGACACATTACCAAAAGCTGCCAGTGAAAGGTTCATGCTACCAGAAGCAAGTAGAAAGCCAGGAACAGGTAGAAAAAATGTAACTAGCATTCATAATTTGAATTGCTCCTAATTTGCCTAATTAAGGAAACAGTTTCGCGGTGAGTCAGATTATAATTTTATAAGTTGATTTGCAAAGTCAATTATAGCTTTATAGTATTACATTTTGGGGATATTGCATATTATCTCAATGGAAATTAATAAGCCACTTGATGAGCACACAACATTCCTTACACCAGTGAAGAAAAGATTAGGAAGAGAAAACTGCCTCTAATTTATGGACAAACAGTATGATGCATAAGAATCCCATAGGGTAGTTCTAAAAATTTAATATCTGCTGATTCTCACAAATCCTTCAACCTTTTTAAGAAACAAAACTCTTGACTTGCTTGGCTTCCTCTCTTGGTAAAAAGCCTTTAGTTTGAACAGTTATTCAAGCTGACCTGGATGCACCTAATGACCATTTCTTCCCACTAAGACCATGTTTCTCCACCTTTCTTTCCTTATTGAACACCCCACCAAGGGACCTTTCTAGGTAATTTTCGTTCCCAATCTCCAACCCATAAAAATGTTGTATTGTGGTAAAATATACACAGCGTATTTATCCTTTTAACCATTTAGAATTGTACAACTCAGTGTCATTAAATACACTCACAATGTCACGTAACCGTCACCACCATCTTTATCCAAAACATGTTCATTTTCTCCGACATAAACTCTGTACTCCTTATACCTTAACTCCCTATTCCCCACTCCCCCCAGCCCTCCCCCCTCTATTATACTTCCTGTCTCTGAATTTGCCTGTTCTAGTATCTCATATAGGTGGAATCATACACTATTTGTCCTTTTGCATCTGGCTTCTTTCACTTAGTATGTTTTCAAGGTCCGTCATGTTGTAGCATGTATCATAGTGTCGTTCTTCTTCATGGCTGAAAAATATTACGTTGTATGGCTAGACCAGTCTTGTGTATCCATCCATCCTAGATGTACACCTGCACCGTTTCCACACCTTTTGGCTATTGTGAATGGTGCTGCTGTAAACATTGGGGTACAAATATCTGTTTATGTTCCTGCTTTCAATTCAGTTCTTTTGGATTTATACCGATGTGGACTAGCTGGGCCCATGAAATGTCAACACCACAGATGTACTGTGTACCTGTTTATGTTCTGTGTGTGTATGTGTCTGTGCTTAACACATAAAAACAGTAAGATTTCTTCACCACCCTGTCAGAACCAATTTTCACCTCTTTGAGGGGGAGTGGTATCACCCTCACTGAGACAGCAAGCTCTAAGATAAATATCCCCAGGGTTCTCGCGTCAGTGCGGTAAATATATAGGTAATAGATACACAAGGTGCTTAACAATGAGTGAAGCCGTGGGTGATAAGGAAGATGACCCCAAAACACATAAGTATCAAAAGTAATACTTATTCCTCCTGCAATAATATTATTTATATTATAATTAGTCTTCAAAATCGACAGCAGTTGATCAAGTGATGAACCCAAGAATGTTTCGGAAAATTGCTTTTTACAGTTGTGTCGAGACCAAACCAGGTGAGTAAAAATTCTAACTAAACTTTTGAAAACAGTGGAGATTAATGATGTTGTATTCCCACTGAACCCAAAATATCTCCGGAACACAAATAGAATGATTACAAGCAAGTATTACGTGCACTAGGGGAAAACAAGGAAAGAAACAAATATAGGAGCCAACGATCCAGGTGGTAGGAAGCCAAGTGCCGGTGAGGTTACAGGATGGCCCTGTCGGTAGAGAAACACGTTTCAAATACCTGACCAGAACCCATCAAATGTCAGGAAAGACAAGGAGAAACCAAAGAACTGCCAGATTGGAAGAGACTAAGATGGGACTAAGAGGAGACACGTGGGACCCTGGACCAGAAAAAGGGCATTCATGGGGAAATGGGAATTCCGAAAAAAGTCTGCAGTCCAGTTAGAAATGTTGTACAAATGCGAATGGCTTCGCCTTAGTTAATTGTGCCATGGTTATACAAGTCGTTAACATTCAGGGAAGCTGAGGTGAAGGGCTTACTGGAACTCTCTGTACCATATTTGCAACTCCTCTGTGAGTCTAAAATTATTTTAGAATAAAAAGTATAAGAAAACAAACAAACAACAGCAAACTTCCTGGTAACTCCTGAGTGTCAGAAGCGAAGTTGTGACACACATTGCCGAAGAGTGGTGTGAGTGGAGGGTCCATATTCACAATAACAGGAGTTTGAAATCTGACATGAGAGGAACTCCTGTCTTTGTCTCCTTTCCAATTCTATTGCAGGGTGTGCTGGGTGCATCACGTAACTGGGATGTGGGTGTATCCTTTCCTGGAACACATTGGCCCAGGAGCCAGAATCATCTTCTTTGGGTCTACAACCATCTTAATGAACTTTTTGTACCTGCTGGGAGAAGTTCTGAACAGCTATATCTGGGATACACAGAGGAGTAAGTATTGTTTAGGGGAGCATAAAGCAGGAGAACTGCTGTCTAAAAGAGTGTGTGCCGACACTGAAGGAAAATTCCATTGTAGCCAAGGATCACTTATGAAGAGTTTCATTTTTATAACTACACAGTGTTAATTTAAGAGCCGCTGGCAGTTACCTGAAAGGTTTATTACTCACTTTGTCTTATTAGCTAGTAAAACATCCAAATCTCAGAGAAAAGAAGCATGTCTATAAAATTTTATAGGGAGAAATGTAGCGTTAACAACAACAACAAAAATTTAGGAACTTCACTCTGATCAGAAAATACTGCTTTAGCTAAAGGGACCTCCCCCAATTAAATAGATAAAATATTAAATGTAACCAAATAGTCTCATTAAAAGCCACCCAGACCTCCACTTCTTACACCATCCCTTGTGTGGGTGCAGTAGCTTCAGAGAGGTCTCCCCCACTGTTCTGCTAGAACCCCAAGCAGCTCAGACTACCTGTGGCCACTGTGATTCACCAGTGACTGTCATATTCAAGGGCTGGAGGTGACAAAGAGGTACAGGCAGTAAAGGTAATAATACTTCATTGCTGTAGAAACTCTCTTAACCTATGACTTGATTTATCTTTTGTTTCTGTTTACGGCAGCGCCTCTATCTTGGCAAGGCACGTAATCTTACCCAAGCTGTACAAACCCCTGTCCAAAGTGTATGTAAGATAACATAACAAATGGGAAGGTGGAAAAAGCAACAGCACCGTATGTAGTGGTTTGAGTCCTGCATGAAAGTGTTTCCAAAGGCAAAATGGTTTAGGAATTTTGCAGAGTTCTGGGCATCTCCGCTAACAGAATCACAACATTCTAGACATCCCTCGCAAATGATCTCTGTTCCACAAACACTGAGCACCCTACGTTGTGCCAGACACTGTGCCAGGAACCGGATCTTATTAGACAAATAAAACACAGTCGTTGCATGGTTACCAAATTGGACTTTTTTGTGTGTGGACCTTCTAAGATTGTGTGTCAAGGCATTGGCCAATGGTAAGTGGCCAGGAGGAATTTAAGGATTTCTTTTCTCGGCAGCTGGCTTAATTTTAATAAGTGGTCTATTAGAAAAAGTGTCAAAATGTTTCATTCAGTTCAGGCCACAGCTTGGGAAACCAGAAATTAATCTTTTAATAATTCCTTCTCTGTTTAATGGGAATAGTAATCTTTATTAGTTAACTTATGAAAGTTTTTAGCTAACTTGCAGAAATATTTTGAGAACAAAATGTAAACATTTCTCAGCTTCTTGGGAGAAAGGCCATATTTAAATGTAGGCTAATATGCTTTCTATATGTTATTCAGGAAGTATTTATGACTCTTTCCCCTTGATTTAGCTTGATTCCAATGGTCATTTGGCCATTGTTCTGCTACTCCTAAGAGAAGATGGCCTGAAGACCAGGAAAGAGAAAAATCCGGTATGGATTCATAGAATACTGCTCTTTAGCAGCTCTAAGTGAGAAGTTAAAAATGAATAGTGAAACTCAGGGTTTTTTTAATGATCTGTTCAATTTAATTTGGGCCATTCTCTTAAGTAAGGTTGACTCATATTCCATAACTCATTTTAGGTATGGAGATTAATTTTATCTACATGGGACCATCTAGTTAATTCCACAAAGGCAGATGTTTCATGTCAAGTGGACACATTTTTCTCATCTATGAGAAGGATTGCAAACTGATGGCCTCCCCCCAAATTTACTTGCCAAAAGTTTTGTTAGACCTACGTGGTGGGATTTTTCTTTTTGAACCAACATTTAAAAATTGGGAGATTATACATACAGGCCAGATTCACCAGCTTATCAGATACTTTTTTAAGATCTGGCAACACCAGGCCCACCAAGCCCACTTATGGCAACAATGGATCAGTTGCCCCCTAGAGCTGGCTCCTTAAGTGTTCCTAGTTTTCACCTGGCCACTTTGCTCCACTACATTAGCTGCCTGTTTCCATACATGGTTAAATTCGAAAGTGCTGATTAAAAGCAGTATGTGCCGTATGTGTGTGTGTGTTTGCGTGTGTTGCAATGAACTGAATACAGTCAGGGAGAGTGTTAGAATCCTGAGTACATTTACTACGTCCAAAACAAAATTCCCCAAGAAGCAGGGATATCACACGGAGCCCCCTTCCTTGTATCCATAATGATTTTTAATGGCTTCACTTCCTCCACTTGGTTATGCAATGTTGACTTCAACTTCGAGACAAAATCACATTATTAGAGAATCATTGAACAGAAAAGGATATTAGAAACCCAGAAAAGCTGGCTTTTTTACTAAGAAGCAGCTGAGCCTGGAAATTCTAGGTGACCCACCAATATAGGTGGTGGCAGAGCCAACACCTTCTGCATAATGTCCGGTCCAGTGTTACTTTTACTGAGCCATCAGATTGTCACCATTGGAAATCCAGACCCATGAGAGGCTAGAAACCTCACTAAGACCCATGGACCTACTTCATAAAATAACAAAATAGACCAACTTGATAAGAACAATGAACAAAAAGCCCTTAAATAGGCTAAATTTATATGTAAGCATTTGCTGTTTTTAAAGAAAAGTAACTCTAAGTGGAGTTGTGACTCTTGTAATGGTTTGCTAGGGCTGCTTAAACCCAGCAAAAGCTGGATGACTTAAACAATAGAAATGCAATGTCTCACAGCTCTGGAGGCCAGAAGACCAAAATGAAGGTATTGGCAGGAAAGGTTCCTTCTGAGAACCATGAGGGAGGGATCTCTTCCAGGCCTCTCTCCTTAGCTTGTAGATGACCATCTTCATGTTCACATGACAGTTGTCCCTGTGTGTGAGGCTGTCTCCAAATTTACCCTTTCTATAAAGACAATGGCCATATTTGATTAGGGTCCACCCCAATAACTTCATTTTTACTTGGTAAAGACCTTATCTCCAAATACAATCACATTCTGAGGTACTGGGGGTTAGGTGTGTGGAGACACAATTCCACCCACAACACTCTGCCTTCTGACCCCAAAATTCATGTCCTTCATTCATACAAAATACATTCCAAACAGCCCCAAAAGTCTTTCCAGCATCAACTCTTAGGTCTAAAATCTCATCTTAAATATCATCTAAATCAGGTCTGGTTAAGACTTGGGGTATAATTCATCTTGAAGCACAATTGCTTTTCAGTTGTGAACCTGTGAAGCCAGACAGAAAGTTATCTGCTTCCCAAACATAATAGTGAGACAGGCATAGAATATACACACCCTTTCCAAAAAGGAGGAATCACAGCGGGCAAGGGCGTCACAGATCCCAACCAAGTGTGAAATGTAACAGGGCAAATTCTATTAGATTTAAAGGCTTGAGAATGATCGTCTTTGGCTGAATACTCCATCCTCGGGCCACTTCCCCTTGCCCCTGGGTGGAAGCCTTACCCTCTGGAGAAGACTAGCCCCTGAACCACCTTAGAAGTCATTCTTCTTTCATTTCATGCTGCCTCTGTCCCTTTTAGTTCAGGCTGGCAGGGTTCCTGCTGGCACAAAATTCTCAAAAACCTTTTTGGCTTCCCATGCAATCCACAGAGGTCCACATCATCAGACAAGAAGGTCCCCCACAAATCTCTCCTGGCTGCTGCTGAAATGGTTAATTGGATCCACGAATGGCATGCCCTCATCTCTTTAGCAAATGGTCGTCCTGCCACCCCCCTTGTCCTTCTCTCTGAGGTTAGGCTCTGAGGTTAGGACTTCAACATGAATTTGGGGGCACAGTGGTGGGAGGACACAATTCAACCTGTAACAGCTGAGATATTTCTGTACTTAAGCTAAGAATTTATTCCAATTCCAGTGTGTCTAACTGGGGTGACCAATCTTATTAAAGTAAAACTTAATACGACCAGAAATGAGTGTCCAAAAGTGAAAGGTTGGGGTGAGGAGAGAGACGAGCAAAAGAGAAAGGAGGTTGGAGCCAGATCTTTATGACAGAAACCCTCTTTCTTTTTTCCTCCCGCAGCTGCCCATCCAGCTCATGGCCCACCCAGGCCCACCCAGGCCTGCAGTGTCCCAGCACTGCCCTCTGGTTGAGCCCTTCTCCCAGCCTAGGGGAATCACATGTGACTAACTCTCTCAGGGTCAATCAGCTCTTCCTCCAGGTTCCCAAAAGCACGTCCTGCCTTAGCTTTGTGACAGGTTTCTTTTTGCTATTTGTGTGGAAATTATACCTCTGGTTCTTCCAAATATTATTTACAGCTGTCTAATTTTTTCCCTCTACCTCAAAGCTGCCAAACTAAAGTAGGTGGGGAGCCATTTTTCCTGTCTGGGTCAATGAACACCCCCTGTTCTCCACCCCCGCTTTTGAAGATTCCACTGTCGCTGCCAAGTCAACCCATCTGCAGGAGAACACTTAGGAGGAAACAGACTTTAAGGAAAAGCAAGCAGTTATTAGTTCCTGAGAGCTTCTCCACAGGAGAGGGAACATGGGACAAAGTTGGGACCCAAGTCATGTGTGCTGCTTGAAAGGAATCCCTGTTGTGTTTTTCTGCCTTTGCCTTGGTTACCAACAACTAAGGCATCTCCTGGCCTTCTCCCCCTTAACCCTATTCCTCCTCCCTTCAGATGTCCTTACTCCTCAATCTGAAGTTTTCCTTAATATGATTTCTGAGAAGCACTTTGGAAGACGTGTTACAGATCTGTGCCAGTTCCTTAGTCATGAAAACCAAACCTGAAAGACTGTCTAAGGACACCTGTTCAGAGCATGTTACCGACATTCCCACCACCACCGCCCTGGCCCCACAAAACAAATACCGGGAGCTGGGTGCTGAGGGAAAGGGGAATCCTCCCTAATATGAGCCCTGTGAGAGTAACCCCCTGGGATGAGGCTTTACATTTTTTTATATTGTGAAGTTCCTTATTTTATTCTGCTTTCCCACTAGCATAGCCTTCTGAGGCCTTCCTCGTATTCATTGTTTATCAACTGATTCCATAATGATTAAATGAGCTCCTACTGTCAGTCAGGCACTGTGTTAGGTGCTAGGGATATTATCAGAAACAAAACAGTTAAGGGCTCTGCCTTCAGAGAGCTTACGACTTGTAAAAGAATACCAATAAAAGCTGCAAAGCAATATGTGGAGTTCTTTTGTTTCGAGCAAAAAGTCTGAGAATTTGGTTTCAGATGAATAATATTTAGCAAGAAGCAAAAGAAAGAAGCGGGGAGCATTTACCAGTTTAGCTTGAATGCATGACAATGACTTCAACATTTTCATCTCCAGGAAAACGAAACATCATTAACTAACTATTCACTACAGACCACAGGCAGAGGTCTTACTGGTCCAGTACATATGAGTCTCTCAGGAGGTAAAACATAGTTCTCCCAGAAGTGGGGTGAATAGAGGGAGAACTTGAGTTTAAGTACACAAAGGTATGGAAATAAACAGTTCTTGTGCCTAACTGCCTAGCAAGCTCTCGGTGAGTTAAAACAAACATTTTTTTCTTCACTTTTGAAAATCCAGAGTCCTTGCCTTGAGAAGAAACAGGACCAAAATCGAAATAAGTAAGGTCTGTTTGAGACTCATCAGCTGCACACCTTCCAATGTTAGAAGCTGGTTACAAAGCGGTCTGCTGGGGGTTTCTGTACAGGCTCAATGAGTCAAGAATTGACTTGCTTCCCTCACTCCCAGATGCCATAAGACCTGGGTGTGTCCTGATGTCAAGGTAAAGGGTGGGGACAGAGGTCACTAAAGAAGTTTCAGGAGAAAGTTGGAAAGGATTTTCCTTCTTAGCTAGGAGAAAGGGAGTGGGTACAACAGAGTGGATGGGGAGACATGTGCGGAGAGGAGAGGGGTTTTTTGAGCAGCCTTGGCGAAGCTGCTCACAGTTTAATCTGATGTTAAAATAAAGTACTTTGCCTGAATTTCTAGGTATGGAAGAAGAGAAAGAGAAGCCTAAATTGGAATGAGAGCTAAGTCTAAATGAAAGAGCTGGATTGAGCCACCATTGAGGACTCTTACCCCCTGGGCATTGGCAATACAGGAGAGAAAGCGGCAAAGAAAGCAGTGGATGGAATTCACCTTGGCCTCCCTGCCCCGGGGGGGGGGGGGGGGCACCTTTATAGAGACGCTTATATAAGAATAGGATACAGTTATTTCCAAAATAACTTGCCCTCATTATGTTTTAAAGAAGACTTTCCAAAGTCATTACTGATAATAACATCTTTTTTTTTCCTCTTCTAGTTTTTAAAACTAAAATTGGTCATTGGATTTTAATTTTTGCAATTGTGATTCCATTTAATTGAGGAAGAATACAACTCGGTTGTGTTTCTTGTTGAGAAATACGTGAAAATCAAAGGGATAGATGTAAAGCAAGGCATTTGCGTATTGAGTCCTGCAGGTGGCTGGATAAGGACCCTAGACCACAGGGCAAGTCTGGAGGAAATATGCTGGATGGTCTGTATTGCAATAATGTCACCATTGCTTCAAACAGGCAATGTTAGTAATAATCACATGAAGTTAGTCAAAGCCTAAGTGTATCTGGATCTCATGACTTAATCTTGTGAAACTTTTCATATATGCAAACAAACTTTAATAAAGACCAAGTAACCCCAATCTGATGCATGGTGTATTGAACATTGGTGTCTCCTCTCTTATTTTGTTTCTATTACCTCCTGAAAATGGGTTTACTGAACATAGGTCTTAATAATTTTCTGATTTTAAAAATGTGTATCTTTTAAAAAAATTTTTTTTTAATATTTATTTATTTTTGAAGGGGGCGGGCAGAGAGAGGGAGACACAGAATCCAAAGCAGGCTCCAGGCTCTGAGCTGTCAGCACAGAGCCTGACGTGGGGCTCAAACTCACGAACCATGAGATCCACAACCCGAGCTGAAGCCAGACACTTAGCCAGCTGAGACACCAGGGTACCCCCAAAATGTGTATCTTTTTGATAAACCTAAAAAGAATAATTTTTTAAATTTAATTTACAAAGTCTTTGACCATAATTATTTTAAAATAATACTAATGCAGAACATGGAGTAGAGAACACATAAAAATAAATCTTAGAGAAATGTAAGGAAAAACTAATCAAAATAAAAGCAGAAATTAAGTAAGACAGCAGGAAAATAACAGTGGAATTGATACATAAGTAAATTGATTAATAGAGTATTTCATCTATACAAATATCATTAAAATATGCACACTAGAGAGAGAAACACAAATACTTGGCAATATAAACAGTATGAAACAGATTAATTATAAAAATAAACTTTATAGCTCTATGGCAACAAATTCTTAGAACCCAATGAAATGTGCAATTTTCAAGTAAATGGATTCAATAAGAACTGGAAAGCTGTAATAGACTGATATTCATGGGAGACTTTTTTTTAAATGTTCAAATAACTATCTCCAAAAAAGGAGTTGGGTCCAGAGTGTTTTATGAGCAAGTCCTTGAAAACTTTCAAGTAACAACCCTCATGTTATTTAAACTGTTCCAAGATTACAGAATGATGAAACACTTCCCAAATTATTTATCAAAGTTAATATAATCGTCAAAATAAAGCCAATGTAGCAAAATAAAAATTTTCATTCGCTTTAACTAAGGTATCCGCAACATAAATCCAGTCCTATATAAATAATTTTTCAAAACTGAATAAGATTTACTCTCAAAATTTAAGGATGGCTTAATACTAAGATTTTTATTCAAAAACATTCTCAATAAAATCATCCCCCCTCATCTGCAAGGGCTACCTTCCAGGACCCCCAGTGGGTGCCCAAAGCTATACATAGTACCAAACTGTATATATACTATGTTTTTTCCTCCACATATATGCCTATGATAAAGTTTAAATTTATAAATTAGGCACAAGAGATTAACAGCAATAATAATAAAATAAAACAATTATAACAATATACTGACATACAAGTTACGTGAAATCTTCTTACTGTACTCACCCCTTCTCCTGATGGATGTGAGAGCATGAGGTGAGGTGAATAACACATGACTGTGGGTAACTGAAATATGGAAAGTACAACGATGAATAGTGAAAACTCAGATAAGTGGGGGACCACTCTAATGCACAAAAGAAAAAAAAAATTACATGATTCTCTCCATAGTTGCCCCAAACCATTTGGGAAATTTTAAGTTATTTCTGATAATAACATTAATAATATAAAAACATGCCATATCATGAGATATTCCCTTTTAAGGTCAGAAATAAGATAATGAGAGTTGTGGCCAATATGGTGGAGAAGTAGGGGGAATCCATACTTCCCGTGTCTCTCAAACAAAGACGTGTAGAAGCCCAAGGACTTTGAACACCAGAGCCTGGGAGGAAAAGAGACTTGAATCCACTAGGAAGAAAATGGAGAAGCTGGAAAAAAGATAGGTGGGTAACTGCCAACTGGGGGACATAAAAAAAGGCCCTGTGGGCATGGAGGGGAGGGACCCCCTTCTGCGGAGAGACAAAGGGAAGAGAAAGAGCGGGTAGGGAAGTGCAGGACCGTAGCTGGACAGGAGAAAGACCTCGGATTGAGACTGAGAGGCATCTGATCTCTAACTGCGGGGCTTTCTCTGGACTGGGGCGGGCTCCCTATTCGCACACCTGGAGAGGAGGGGCGCCAGCCCTGGGCACCGTGGTAGGTCAGGGCTCAGTCCGCATGCTGGAGAAAGTGGTGCCCTCCCTGGAGGGCTGCGCGATAGCACAGAACCTGCCTGCGTCCACCACCCCGGGCGCAGTGGCTGGGCCGAGGGCTCAGTCTGCAGGAGGAAAAGGTGGCCGTTTCCCTGGAGTGCCGTGGGAAAAGACAAAGCCTGCCTGCGTCCGCCCCCCGGGGGCTCCCGGGGAGGGCAGCGGCTCAGTCCACAGTAGGAGAAGGCGGTCCTCCCCGACGTGCGGGGGACACAGACAAAACCAGCCGAGACCACATATCACCACACTGAGAGGCGCTTCCCCAGCGCCAGAATGCGCAGAGCGGGACTTTGAATCCTAGCCAAGCGCAGGGTCAGGGGAGTTGGCGGAGCAAGAAAGAACCGCCTCGTCTGGGCCCGCCGAGTGAGGACGACTCAAACTGAGTCCACCGGGGGGACTCCGTGGAGAAGAGACTGAGGGATCACCGTCCCCCCGCCCCAACCAAGGCGGGGCCTCAGGGATCACTCCCCCGCCCATAGCGGAGGTGGGTCCACATTACGCCAAACCTCGCCCCCTTGCGCTGGGTAACTGCGTAGCCACCAGATCGGAACAGACCCTGCAGACAGCTACTCCTGACAAGTGATGCAGCGTTGCCTGGATTAACTCTAGGTCAACTCTGGATATATAAATATATTCTACTCCCCCTTTCTCCTCCTTATCTCTTCTCTCTCTCCCCTAGGCTGGTTACTCTGGTTATTGGTCTCTCTAAACAGATATATTTAATCCATTGTCTTGATAACATGTTCTCCACCTCCTTCTTTACACTCCTTTCTCTCTGGAATAATCAAGCCAAATAATTTCTCTGTCTGGGTAACTTTAGCTTCGTTTCATTTTCCCCACCTCCTTCTTTAATTTCCCTTCTCTCTCTCCGGATTAAGCCTTTTAGTCTCTCTGCCTAAATCAATGTTTATTTTTTCTACCCCCCTCCATGCATTTCTCTCCTTGTATGTGCTCATTCATCAGCACCGCCTCCACTCTCTTTACTTGTAGTTGGTGTTTTTGGGTTTTTCGTTTCTAGTCTTTAGTTTTTTGTTTGTGTTTATTTGTTTGTGTTATTGGTGTGTTTGCGTGTTTTTGTCTCCTGTTTGTCTATCTGTTTTCCTTTACAGGGCTACTCCAAGGAACAAATCAAAGCACACCTGGTGGAGGGTCAAAAATATCACTATGAGTAGGGTAATAAAAGAACCAAAGTCACAACAACAGAGAGCAAGTAACAATCTCTGAAAAAACACCTCCTGAAGGGCCAGGCTCTGGACGGTGTATGACCCTCTTTCAATAGAGCCGTGCTCACAGGTGCGGAGCACACAAACTTTTAAAATGCATAAGGGACAGAAAACTAGACAAAATGACAAAACAGAAGAATTCTCCTCAAAAGAAATTCCAGGAAGTAGCGACAGCTAACGAATTGATCAAAACCAATTTCAGCAACATAACAGAACAAGAATTTAGAATAATAGTCATAAAATTAATCGCTGGGCTTGAAAAAAGCATAGAGGACAGCAAAGAATCTATTGCTACAGAGATCAAGGGACTAAAAAATAGTCATGATGAATTTTAAAATGCTATAAATGAGGTGCAAAATAAATGGAGGTGGCCACTGCACAGATTGAAGAGACAGAGGAGAGAAAAGGTGAATTAGAAGACATTATGGGAAAAAAGGAAGCTGAGAAAAAGATTTTAAAAATCCAGGAGTGCGAGGGGAGATTTAGAGAAGTAAGTGATGGAATCAAACAGAACAATATCTGTATCATAGGAATTCCAGAAGAAGAAGAGAGAGAGAAAGGGGCTGAAGGTGTACTTGAACAAATCATAGCTGAGAACTTCTCTGATCTGGGGAAGGAAATAGGCATTGAAATCCAAGAGGCACAGAGAACTCCCTTCAGACATAACTTGAATCGATCTTCTGCATGACATATCATAGTGAAACTGGCAAAATGCAAGGATAAAGAGAGAATTCTGAAAGCAGCTAGAAATAAATGGGCCTTAACATACAAAGGTAGACACATAAGGGTAGTAGCAGACCTATCTACTGAAACTTGGCAGGCCAGAAAGGAATGGCAGGAAATCTTCAATGTGATGAACAGAAAAAAATTATGCAGCCGAGAATCCTTTACCCAGCAAGTCTGTCATTCAGATAGAAGGAGAGATAAAGGTTTTCCAAAACAAGCAAAAACTGAAGGAATTCATCACCACTAAACCAGCCCTACAAGAGATCCTAAGGGGGAATCTGTGAGTGAAATGTTGCTGGGATCACAAAGTACCAAAGACACCAGTACAAGCATGAAACCTACAGGTAACACAATGACTCTAAACCCGTATCTTTCAATAATAACACTGAATGTAAATGGACTAAAGGCTCCAACCAAAAGACATAGGGTATCAGAATGGATAAAAAAAAAACCAAGACCCATCTATTTGCTGTCTACAAGAGACTCATTTTAGACCTGAGGACACCTTCAGATTGAAAGTGAGGGGATGGAGAACTATCTATCATGCTACTGGAAGTCAAAAGAAAGCTGGAGTAGCCATACTTATATCAGACAAACTAGACTTTAAATTAAAGGCTGTAACAAGAGATGAAGAAGGGCATTATATGATAATTACAGGGTCTTTCCATCAGGAAGAGCTAACAATTATAAATGTCTATGCACCGAATTCAAAAGCACCCAAATATATAAAACAAGTAATCACAAACATAAGCAACCTTATTGATAAGAATGTGGTAATTGCAGGAGACTTTAACACTCCACTTACAACAAGGGACAGAATATCTAGACAGAGAATCAATAAAGAAACAAGGGCCCTGAATGATATATTGGATCAGATGGACTTGACAGATATATTTAGAACTCTGTATCCCAAAGCAACAGAATATACCTCGTTCTCGAGTGCACATGGAACATTCTCCAAGATAGATCACATACTGGGTCACAAAACAGCCCTTAATAAGTATAAAACAATTGAGATCATACCATGCACACTTTCAGATCATAATGCTATGAAACTTGATATCAACCACAGGAAAAAGTCTGGAAAACCTCCAAAAGCATGGAGGTTAAAGAACATCCTACTAAAGAATGAATGGGTCAACCAGGCAATTAGAGAAGAAATTTAAAAATATATGGAAACAAATGAAAATTAAAATACAACAATCCAAATGCTTTGGGATGCAGTGAAGACAGTCCTGAGAGGAAAATACATTGCAATCCAGGCCTATCTCAAGAAACAAGAAAAATCCCGAATACAAAATCTAACAGCACACCTAAAGGAAACAGAAGCAGAACAGCAAAGACACCCCAAACCCAGCAGAAGAAGAGAAATAATAAAGATCAGAGAAGAAATAAACAATATGGAATCTAAAAAAACAGTAGAGCAAATCAATGAAACCAAGAGTTGGTTTTTTGAAAAAATAAACAAAATTGATAAACCTCTAGCCAGGCTTCTCCAAAAGAAAAGGGAGATGACCCAAATAGAAAAAATCATGAATGAAAATGGAATTATTACAACCAATCCCTCATAAATACAAGCAATTATCATGGAATACTATGAAAAACTATATGCCAACAAATTGGACAACCTGGAAGAAATGGACAAATTCCTAAACACCCACACACTCCCAAAACTCAAACAGGAAGAAATAGAAAATTTGAACAGACCCACAACCAGTGAAGAAACTGAATCGGTTATCAAAAATCTCCCAACAAATAAGAGTCCAGGACCAGATTGCTTCCCTGGGGAATTCTACCAGACATTTAAAGCAGAGATAACACCTATCCTTCTCAAACTGTTCCAAAAAATAGAAAGGGAAGGAAAACTTCCAGACTCATTCTATGAAGCCAGCATTACTTTGATTCCTAAACCAGACAGCGACCCAGCAAAAAAAGAGAACTACAAGCCAATATCCCTGATGACTATGGATGCAAAAATTCTCAACAAGATACTAGCAAATCGAATTGAACAGCATATAAAAAGAATTATTCACCATGATCAACTGGGATTCATTCTGGGCTGCAGGGCTAGTTCAATATTCACAAATCAATCAATGTGATACATCACATTAATAAAAGAAAAGATAAGAACCATATGATCCTGTCAATCGATGCAGAAAAAGGATTTGACAAAATTCAGCATCCTTTCTTAATAAAAGCCCTCAAGAAAGTCAGGATAGAAGGAACATACTTCAACATCATAAAAGCCATTCATGAAAAGCCCACAGCTAATATCATCCTCAATGGGGAAAAACTGAGAGCTTTCCCCCTGAGATCAGGAGGACAACAGGGGTGTCACTCTCACCGCTGTTGTTTAACATAGTGTTGGAAGTGCTAGCATCAGCAATCAGACAACAAAATGAAGTCAAAGGCATTGAAATTGGCAAAGATGAAGTCAAGCTTTCACTTTTTGCAGATGACATGATACTATACATGGAAAACCCAATAGACTCCACCAAAAGTCTGCTAGAACTGATACATGAATTCAGCAGTCGTATGATACAAAATTAATGTACAGAAATCAGTTGCATTCTTATACACTAATAATGAAGCAACAGAAAGACAAATAAAGAAACTGATCCCATTCACAATTGCACCAAGAATCATAAAATACCTAGGAATAAACCCAACCAAAGATGTAAAAGATATGTATGCTGAAAACTATAGAAACCTTATGAAGGAAATTGAAGAAGATACAAGGAAGTGGAAAAACATTCCGTGCTCATGGATTGCAAGAATAAATATTGTTAAAATGTCAATACTACCCAAAGCTATCTACACATTCAATGCAATCCCCATCAAAATTGCACCAGCATTCTTCTCGAAGCTAGAACAAGCAATCCTCAAATTTGTATGGAACCACAAAAGACCCCGAATAGCCAAAGTAATACTGAAGAAGAAAACCAAAGTGGGAAGCATCATAATCCTAGACTTTAGCCTCTACTACAAAGCTGTAATCATCAAGACAGCATGGTATTGGCACAAAAACAGACACATAGACCAATGGAATAGAATAGAGACTCCAGAATTGGACCCACAAATGTATGGCCAACTAATCTTTGACAAAGCAGAAAAGAATATCCAATGGAAAAAAAACAGTCTCTTTAACAAATGGTGCTGGGAGAACTGGACAGCAACATGCAGAAGAATGAAACTAGACCACTTTCTTACACCATTCACAAAAATAAACTCAAAATTGACGAAGGACCTGAATGTGAGACAGGAAACCATCAAAACCCTAGAGGAGAAAGCAGGAAAAAACCTCTCTGACCTCAGCCGCAGCAATTTCTTACTTGACACATCTCCAAAGGCAAGGGAATTAAAAGCAAAAATGAACTATTGGGACCTCATGAAGATAAAAAGCTTCTGCACTGCAAAAGAAACAACAAAACTAAAAGGCAACCGATAGAATGGGGAACGATATTTGTAAATGACATAACGGATAAAGGGCTAGTATCCAAAATCTATAAAGAACTCACCAAACTCCACACCCGAAGAACAAATAATCCAGTGAAGAAATGGGCAGAAGACATGAGTAGACACTTCTCTAAAGAAGACATCCAGGGGGCGCCTGGGTGGCTCAGTCGGTTAAGCGTCCGACTTCAGCTCAGGTCACAATCTCACACTCCGTGAGTTCGAGCCCCGCGTCGGGCTCTGGGCCGATGGCTCAGAGCCTGGAGCCTGCTTCCGATTCTGTCTCCCTCTCTCTCTGCCCCTCCCCCATTCATGCTCTGTCTCTCTCTGTCTCAAAAATAAATAAACATTAAAAAAAAAATTAAAAAAAGAAGACATCCAGATGGCCAACAGGCACATTAAAAAGATGCTCAACATCACTCCTCATCAGGGAAATACAAATCAAAACCACACTGAGATACACCTCACGCTGATCAGAGTGGCTAAAATGAACAAATCAGGAGACTATAGATGCTGGAGAGGATGTGGAGAAACGGGAACCCTCTTGCACTGCTGGTGGGAATGCAAACTGCTGCAACCACTCTGGAAAACAGTGTGGAGGTTCCTCAAAAAATTAAAAATGGATCTACCCTATGACCCAGCAATAGCAGTGCTAGGAATTTACCCAAGGGATACAGGAGTGCTGATGCATAGGGGCACTTGTACCCCAATGTTTACAGCAACACTTTCAACAATAGCTAAATTTTTTTATGGAAAGAGCCTAAATGTCCATCAACTGATGAATGGGTAAAGAAGATGTGGTTTGTATATACAATGGAATACTACTTGGCAATGAGAAAGAATGAAATCTGGCCATTTGTAGCAACATGGATGGAACTGGAGAGTATTATGCTAAGTGAAATAAGTCAGGCAGAGAAAGACAGATACCATGTTTTCACTCATATGTGGATCCTGAGAAACTCAACAGAAGACCAGGGGGGAGAGGAAGGCGAAAAAAAAAAAGTTACAGAGAGGGAAGGAGGCAAACCATAAGAGACTCTTAAATACTGAGAACAAACTGAGGTTTGATGGGTGGTAGGGGAGAGGGGAAGGTGGGTGATGGGCATTGAGGAGGGCACCTGTTGGGATGAGCACTGGGTGTTGTATGGAAACCAACTTGACAATAAATTACATTTAAAAAAAAGAAAGAAGATAATGACATCCATGACACTGTCACTATTACTCTTCTGAGGTCTTGGAGAATGTTACGTCTGGCATCAAATAAGTTCTATTTTGACCTGGAGTGAAAAAGATCTATGTTAAAGTTTTATGTAACTATAGAATTGATATTATTAATGGAAAAGAAAATTGAATGTTTTAAGAAAAAGCAGAAAATGGGGAAAGCCACCATTTTTTTAAGTGTTTATTTTGTTTTTGAGAGATTGAGACAGAGCATGAGTGAGGGAGGGGCGGAGAGAGAGGGAGACACAGAATCCGAAACAGGCTCCAGGCTCTGAGCTGTCAGCAACGAGCCCAAGGCAGGGCCCAACGAACTGTGAGATCATGACCTGAGCCGAAGTTGAATACTTAACCAACTGAGCCACCCAGGTGCCCTGAAAGCCACGTTTAAAAGGAAACTATTTCTCCAGATGACTCTCAGGAGAGTAAACCTGAAGGAGTGGAATATTTTTTAGGACTCTTTGGGACAATTCCTCTGGTGACCATGTGACTATCCCTCTGGCCTAGCAGATAACACTTTCACTTTAGTCACCAAAATGACACCCAAAGAAGTTGATGCCTGTGGTCTTCAGATATAAAGCTAATTTGACTTAAGTACCTTGCCACCGTCTTGGATTTATGCATCACTGCTATGTTTGAAATACAATTATGTGATCGTATTTGGGGTTGGGTTTGGTTTACTTGTGATGGATCATTTCTGCTTTAGGAACCCCAGCCCCTGAACCCTGGCCAAGCTTCTACAGGATGCCCAGGTCTGTGTCTGCAGATGCAAGGAACACGCTGAGACATGCCTACCCCCGGTAATGTACCCCCTGACCCATCACAGAAACTCCGTTTACCCTGGAGCAGAATCCATCGCGATGAGTCTACTGCCCGCCATGTAATCACAGAGTGATGAGAAAGAAGTTAGAGATTTCTCCCTTTGGCTTGCAACCTCCCACTTTCTCCCACCCGTTCTCAGGAGGATGCTTGTGCTTTACTCTCTTCTCTGTGTATGTCGGTGAAGACTGATCTACCATCCACCATATCAGGGGGGAATGTGCTTTGAGCTTCAATTTTGGAAGAAATTGAAAATTTCTTTAAGAAAATTAATAATTTCTTTAAGAAAATTAATAATTAACTAATGCAAATTAACAGAGGAACATTTTAAAAAGACAAATTGTACCAAAGAAGCAGAACAATGGAAAGCTTTTCAACTTATTTTACTTAATATACCCCTCAAAATAAAGCCAAAAGAGCACCAAATTTCACTTATGGTAGATAAAATACTGGCACCATAAATCTAATACTATAAGAAAATTACAATTTTTCATGACCAAATAATGTATACTTTTCTCTTGAGAGACTTCTTAAAAAGACAAAATGGAAAGATATACTAAATTGTGAAAAAGAAAATTCTATTCTTAAAGATGCCATTCCTTCCTCCAAATAATTTATAAGTACTATATAACTCCATTCTAAAATTGCTAACTTTTTTTTAACTTAACTGAAAAATAAATCAGTAAAAGTAACAGAAAAATCTTGAGAACACATAATTAAAGCATACTTGTGTCACTAAAACATATTATAGGGAAGCCTGGGTGGCTCAGTTGGTTAAGGGTCCAACCAAAGCTTGATCTCAGCTCACGATCTCATGGTTCATATGTTTGAGCCCCACAAGGGATTCTGCGCTGTCAGTGCAGAGCCTGCTTGGGATTCTGTCTCTGCCTCTCCCTCTCTCTCTCAAAATAAATAAACAAAATTTAAAAAAAAACTTTAAAAAACATATTATAAAATATTATAATTAAATAATAATTAAAATAATGTGGTATGGCTCAACAATGGAAAGAAAGATCAGCAAAATATATATATACATATATATATTTAGCAATTAATAAAATGACATTTCAAATCAGTAAGAGCATAGTAAATGATTGAATGAAAATGAATACTAGTTGGTAAAAACGAAAAAGCTGCATTTCTTCCTTAAAATTCACACACATAAAACACACACACATACAATTTCAGATAGATTAAAGGATGAAATATAAGAAAAAGGTATGAGAGGGGCGCCTGGGTGGCTCAGTTGTTTAAGTGTCTGACTTCAGCTCAGGTCATAATCTTGCGGTCTGAAGTTTGAGCCCCACGTCGGGCTCTGTGCTGACAGCTCAGATCCTGGAGCCTGCTTCAGATTCTGTGTCTCCCTCTGTCTCTGCCTGTCCCCGACTCGCATTCTGTCTATCTCTCAAAAAATAGGGGCGCCTGGGTGGCTCAGTCGGTTGAGCATCCGACTTCAGCTCAGGTCATGATCTCACACTCCATGAATTCAAGCCCCGCGTCGGGCTCTGTGCTGACAGCTCGGAGCCTGGAGCCTGCTTCAGATTCTGTGTCTCCCTCTATCTCTGCCCCTCCCCTGCTCATGCTCTGTCTCTCTCTGTCTCAAAGATAAATAAAAACATTAAAAAAAATTTTTTTAAATAAACGTTAAAAAAATTACAAAGAAAAAAAAAGTATGAGAAATGAAAGAAAATACAGATGAATATCTGAGATCCTACATTAGAGACACAGAGAAAAAAGTACCTACATATTATATATAAATATATATTAGGAAATTTAATATTATATACAGTTGACCCTGAACAACCCAGGTTTGAACTGCATAGGTCCACTTAGATATGGGTTTTCTTCAGTAAATACAATACCGTACTACAAATATATTTTCTCTTCCTTATGATTTCCTTAGAACATTTTCTCTTCTCTAGCTTACTTTAAGACTACAGTATATAATACATGCAACATATAAAATATGTTACTTGACTGTTTATGTTTTCGGTAAGGCTTCCAGTCAACAGTAGGCTATTAACAGTGAAGTTTTAGGGGAGTCAAAAGTTATACATGGATTTTCTATGGTGTGAGAGGTCAGCACCCCTAACCCGACATTGTTTAAGAGTCAATTCTATAATATATGTGAGGAAATGAAATATAAATATATACTAGGGAATTGAATATTATATATAATGTATATGAGAAAATGAAATGTAATATATATTAGGGAATTGAATCTGGTCTGGCAGCTGATATCCTGTGAAGTTATTGAGAGAAAACTATCTAAGGTGTGTTCAAGACAATGATAGCATCATTTCTTTAAATAAGAAACCTGGAGGAGAACCAGGCTGGGGTGGGGTTTGATAATGAACTTGACTTTGGATTTTTACAATGTAGATCAGGGGCTATTTCAATGAAATTGTAGGGACAGAATCTAGATTCCAGAGAATTGAGGAATTATTGGCATTAGTGGATGGTAAAGCAGTAGCGAGAGCAGTCACAGATGACTACCTGAAAAACAAAACTTACACAGTAGCACACAGGCTCCATGGGGAATGTGAACCCAATGTGGATATTGTTGGTTTGTGACTCTTCTGTGTTAGCCTTAGGAGGGAACACCTCTCCCACTGTCACAGGAAACAAACTGAAAGAGACAAATGTCCTCGGAAGTGCGTTTGCTGGACAAAAGACAAAGTTTACAGACTTCTTATTGATGGTTTCAGTGGCTGCAATTTTCCCCTCCAAGAATTGCCTGAAGAGAGAAAGAAAGAACAGAGGATGGGGTTCGAGCTTGTAATTTACCTTGAGAAGAGCGGCAAAGACTGTGAAAACATGGAAGGTTTTCTAGTCCACACTGACGGCCCAAGAGAGGGTTGAAGATCACAAATTTACCTTGATGATAACAAGGCCCATTGTGGGATTTCCTCCAAGAAAACTCAAGAGGCCAGGCAGAGTAAAGAAGCTCAAAGTATAGGTGCCACAGGGGCACTGGATGCCTCAGTTGGGTGAGCGTCTGACTCCATATTTTGGCTCCAGTCATGATCTCACGTTTCGTGAGTCCATGCCCTGCATCAGGCTTGCTGCTGTCAGCACAGAGCCTGCTTCAGATCTTCTGTCCCCCTCTCTCTGCCTCTCCCCTGCTCACACTCTCTCTCTCAAAAATAAAAAAATAATAATAAAAATAAAAATAAAGAAGTATAAGTGCCACAAAAGGACAAGCATGTGAGAGTCAGGGTATTGGCAAGAGTGGTTGGAAAGATGAATCATGGGGTCTAGAAGGAACTGAAGAGGAAAGAAGTAGGACAGACAATGGGACACAATAAAAGTGTCCAGAAATTGGCAATCTCCGTAAAGTTGGAGAAAAGATCTATCAAGGAAATGAAGGCAATAGACAGACAGGAAGTCATGATCAGAAACTAACTCTTGGTGCGCGCCTGGGTGGCTTAGTTGGAAAGCCATCTGACTTCTGCTCAGGTCATGATCTCACTGTTCATAAGTTCAAGTCCCACATCAGGTGAGCTTGAGCCCTGCTTCAGGTGAGCCTTGTTTTTCTCTCTCTTTCTCTCTCCCTCTCTCTCTGCCCATCAGTCTCTTGCATCCTCTCTCTGAAAATAAATAAAAAACAAACAAACTGTTGGAGTTTAACATTTTAGAGGTACGTGAAATTATACTATTTCTTGCTTTTTTCATTAATATAATGTGGTAGTAAGGGCCCCAAAGGATGTCCACATCCTAATCACCAGAGCCTTTGAATATGTTACCTTTCACAGCAAAAGGGACTTTAAGGTGTGATTAAGTTAAGGGTTTTGAGATGTGAGGGTTACCTTGGATTATCCAGTGTACCCAATATACTTACAAGGGCCCTTATAAGAGGGAAGCAGGAAGTCCCACTGAGAGAAAGAAATGTGACCATGGTTTAAGCAGTTGGAGTGAAGAAGGGCAAAGATTGTAGAAGCTCAAACAGGCAAGGAAATGGATTCTTCTCCTGGAGTCTCAAAGAGAATTCCACCCTACTGATACCCTGACATTAGGACTTCTGACCTCCACAGCTGTTTGGTAATAAATGTGCCACTAAATATGTGGTGATTTTTTTTTAACAACAGCAATAGGAAACAAATACATATATTATCATTAAGCACTTTTACATATTTATATGGGCTATTTTGCATTATGCTAACACACACACACACACACACACACACACACACACACACACAGGAATAGCCACAAAGTAATATCCAAAACTCCTTTTTGTGACTCTCCAATAATTGAGTGACCAACACTTATCTCACTAAGCCAAACCACTTACCCTATGCTGACAAGCCAGTCAAAGTCATTCACACTCATCTGATTTATTGATATAGAAGAGCTGAAGATGACTGAAGAAGTCCCCATGGAAACCCTCAAAGACATTTGGACACTTTCATGCCGACTCATCAGCTGGGCAATGAAATTTTTGAGACAGATGACCTTAATTTCAAGTACGATTCAAAGTATTTGGAACTAAAAACAAATGCCTACACTTGCCACAGGGAGATTTGCCAGGAGGAGAGGTGGGCATCTTATGGCCAAGCTTTACTGAAAAAACAAACAAAAAAACCACAAATATATATATATATATATATATATATATATATATATATATATTTTTTTTTTTTTCAGTTTATTTATTTACTATGAAAGAGTGAGAGCACAAGCAGAGGAGGACAGAGAAACAGGGACAGAGAGAATCCCAAGCCGGCTCTGCACTGTCAGTGCACAGCCTGACACGGGGCTAGAACCTACGAACTGTGAGATCATGACCTGAGCTGAAACCGGCAGTTGACACTTAACCAATTGAGCCACCCAGGTGCCCTGAAGAAATACATTTTTAAAGCCTCAGCCAAATCAATCCTTGCAGTAAAATTTTCTCAAGGGATGGGGCGCCTGGGTGGCTCAGTCGGTTGGGTAGCCAACTACAGCTCAGGTCATGATCTCATGGTCTGTGAGTTTGAGCCCCGCATCAGGCTCTGTGCTGACAGCTCAGAGCCTGGAGCCTACTTTGGATTCTGTGTGTCCCTCTCTCTCTGCCCCTTCCCTTCTTGCTCTCTGTCTCTCTCTCTCTCAAAAATAATAAACACTAAAAAAAAATTGTTTTAATAAAAAAAAATTTTCTCAAGGGATATTTGCAAGCTGTAAAATCAAACACAATAAAAGCTTTTTTTTTTAATGCTATCTCTGGTTTTACATACATGCACAAGCATATTGATCCATCTGGTAGAGTAGTCTCAACATAGATACGTGCCAAGAAAAATTCATTTATTTTCAAGCAAGTCTAAATGTTCTGGGTCCTCAAACCTACATCCTGCGTAGGCCAGACCTCTTACTTCTACATCGGATTCAGGTTTAATATTTAATCCCATGATTTTTGAAATCCAAACTGTCAAAACTCCCTCTACCTCTCTGTCTTCCTTGCGCCTGGAGAAGAGGGGGGAATGATCTATGCTTACACAGCAAATGACATCAAAGCTGGCAAGTCCCTCCTCTGCCTCCCAGCCCAACACCAAGGGGCTGGAATCAAGTATTTGAGTGGGGATGAAATTGTCAGCTCATCAGGCAGCTCCACGGGGCCCACCCTTATGCAGTTTCCCTGTCCTCTTCTCCCCTATTACCAAGGCAACACCTAATCCACCCAAAAGTCTCTGCTTCTGGCAAGGCCCAGCTACCTTTCATGGCAAGCACTCATCAACCCTTGCCAAGCCAAGGGTGGGAACACAGGCTGCCCTGGGGCAGGCTCTCTCACTGCTCCATCAGCAACACCAAATGCTCTGTCAGCTCAGTGGCACACAACCCTACCCCCACCCCCACACAGTTCTTACTGAGGGTGGAGGAAACTTGGGAAACGCTGATTTCAACACAAGAGGGTGGAACAAATAGAAACTTCCCTGCTCCCTGCTTCCCAGGCTCTCCAACAAGGAAAGGGAGGGAGAAGGTATTGTTACTACTTCAACAACCTTCCTTCAAAGGTTTAATATCCTTGCCCCCTCTGTGTCCTTTATTCTATAAAGGAAGGAATGAGGGTTAAGAAACTGGTTCTGCTGGATGTCTTCTGTTAGCAAATCTCACAGTGTGGGACTGGCATCCGGAAGACATTCCTCTGAACTTAAAAGGTGAGACACTTGGCAAGATTTATCCTGAAACATGGATTCTAGTTGGCAGTTTCAGGGAAGCACAAATGTCCCTCATCATCCCTTTACACTGTTTCTATATATATAAATGTTGTATTCCAGTCATCATTAATTTTGGAATTTTTTATATTACAAAGTGTTTTTCCAAAAACAGATCCCCAATGATGTGCCTCTGAGAAATGAGTTTTCCATTTAACCTGGCTCAGTTTGAAACTATAATCTTGGCACTAGTTAAGTTATAATTCAGGAGGTCAGTATATTGATTTCAACAGCCCAGTTGAAACTTGGGGCTAAACTCTGAGAACTAAGCATAGAAGAGATAAGGGGAGAAAGCCACAGAATAAATAGAATTTGCATTTGTAATAAATAAATAGAAATCTTCAACATTTATTCTGTAGTCAGAGCAGAATAAGCAAAACTGAAAGAAAGGGTACTGTGTCTAGGGAGTTTCTGCCTCCTGTCATGAAGAAGAGATAGGGTCTGGAATTATCTCCCTCCACAACTGTAAACTAGAAATGATTGGTAAAATAAAAACACTCGTTTTCAGACTTTGGTCAACAGAAATGCTTAGGACTATGATCCCTGAAGAAAGAGAAATAAACTCTGTGTGCCCTATGATCACCCTGGCTTTCTGCCTAGAGGCAATTTCCAGATCATCACACTGGGAGGGAAGGCCCAAACAAAGCCCAGTGGCCTCACTGACTTAAGGAGCCCAAAGTTCAGGGAGACTGAGGTGACCAGAGTTTGTGGAGTAGAGCACTGGACACACACAAGGGAGTTAAGAAGCGAAGGAGCTCCAAAAGTCGGCACGGAGTCCCCTCAGTCTTTGGCTGAATATCAATCTTCACATGAATAAGGTGAAGCTTTACAGTTTGGGATAAAGAACAATTACTGAACGGCTATAATCTGAATAAATCCAAGAGCTCACATAAAACCGGGAATAATTCATATTCCCACTGGCCAAAGTGAAGAGGCCTCATTGAATAGACAGGGCATTCAGAAGGGTCAAGGGATAGTCACAGTTTTTGAGTAAAGGCTACTCAAGACCCACTCTTCAAAAGCTTTCTGAAAAGCTTCAAAATGATTAAACTGATCCTCAGGAGCTTAAGTGGTCACCAGAATAAACCACAACCCTCTGTAAGGAAGAGAAAAAAAAAATCTTGCACAAACACTCTATAGAGGAAGGAAGAATATACTAGGAGGCCAACATTACCCTGATATCCAGTACTGACTGCCTTTAGACTCAAGCAAGCAGGGGCCTTGCTCTGGCATTTTATGCCCCAGGGAGCCCCATACTTCAGAGTGCCCTCCCCAAGATATTCTAATTCCCCCTCTGGTGACTGGGATCGGTTGAAACTAGCAATACCATCTGGGTAGGGTGCCTTGATCTTAGACTAGTACCTCTCCATCATGGTCCCATAATACCCCTTCTCTGACCCTCTACCCTTCACCTAGTATCAACCATATGCCCCAATTTTCTCAGGGATTCATACCTATGGGTATTCAACCCAGGAACCCATTGTAAGGTTCTAGTTCCAGGACAGATGCCTGGCAAGCAGATTGCTGGCACAATACAGTTTTTGTGGGATCATGATAGATTGGGCCTCCAGAATGGTACTGACATGCTGATTTTGAGCCTCTCTCACTTATGACAGACATGTAGCAAGTTTAGGTTTCTGGGCTACTAAGAGTTCACTGCCAACTCTTGGGTTCAAGCTGCATATTGGGGCCTCTACCTCGACTCCTACCCATCTCCATTCTGACTGCAGTGCTGCCCATAATCACAGCACCTGAAGGCAGCAGGTGTCTGTCACCTGTAATGGTGAGAATGCTCTACCCTATGCACTTCCCACAGCCATGTTGATCACCCAATCCCCTCTGTTGGCTCTGCAGACACGTCAGCAGTCCTCGGAAGTGGTTGTACGTGTCTCCTCTGGGAGCTTTTGAGATCCTTGCTCTGCAATACCCGTTGCCCTCCAGATTGATGTTCTCTCTCGCCTCTAATTGGTGTGGTCATCCTACCACAAGATGGCTGTAGGTCACCAGATGATCGGTGGACATTTCATGTACGAATGGGACTGCCCTTCTTGCTCTACCTGTCGTTTTCTTCACATTATGCCCCCTGCCAGTGGCAGTGTGTGGAAAGCAGAAGTGTGGTCAACGTTGAGAAAGATCACGTTCTAGAAATGCACCTATTAGAGTCTAAAGACTTCTACATTTATGCTATAAAGTTCCAAACAGTAAGTTTAATATGACCAGAGAATGAAATATCATTCACATTTCCCTGCACAATTTGGGTAAGACCTGCATTTGCGGTCATCATCAACAAAGTATAGTAATAACTTTGACCGTGTCTCTTTGGAAGCTAGTATTCATGGGTGGTAGATGGACAATGTGGCATCATGAGTAATGATGTAATCAACATTAAGTAAGTGTCAGGACAGAATTTCAGAGGTAAGATGATCTATGTTGTTCCCATAGAAACAGGTTCCGGCTTTATGAGTGATAATAGCATTGCTACATTTTCTCTAGAAGGGAGATAGGAAATAAGCCAGAAGCAATACCTTTGATGATAAAGAACTGAAAGAAATGGGTTTTGGTCCTAAATAGGAAGAGGTGGATACTGCAAAGAAACTTCCTGAGCACTGATTAAACAATAAAAAAAATGCTTAAGTACCTCTTTTTATTTCTTCGTTATACCTCACAGAGTCCCATGGACTTTATGGTACATTGGTAATCAAATTGTTTATATAGACAAAGGCCTGGCCAAAAATATTGTCTGCAGCCCCACACACCCTAGCGACATTGCAGCTGATGTCAAAAGCAAACACAACAAACAGAATAGAAATCTGCAGACCAGTATCCCTCGAGATCATAAACGCAAAATATCCTAGCAAAACATCAGTAAGTTGAATCCAGCAACATGTAAAAAGCATAATACACAACAAATAAGTGGAGTTTATCCCAGTTACACAAACTTCGTTTAATATTATAGAAAGTGACATCCGGAAGGCGGTGCCACAAAGCTTGGGGTTGAAAGGAATAACAAAACATGCTATTAATCATCATCCTCTTCCAAAGCAGCTGGATGAAATTTCTTGTACCAATGACAGTCATGAAAAAGATGCAAGTTCCCAAAGTGAGTCTGACATCACACAAAAATCATCTTTTACATCAGCTGACACTGGGAATTCAAGATCTACTTTTCCAAGTTACACAGGCACTCAGACTTCTCCTGGGGGTATGGAACTTGATCCAAAGGCCACTGAAAAAGTCCAGGCAATGTTGACAGCCATTGACGAGCTCTTGTACGAGCAGAAGTTGAGTGTGCATACTAAGAGTCAAAGGAAGAGTGTCAACAATGGACACGTAGCTTTCCTCACCTCAGGATTCTGGGTAGGCAGATAGTCACTCCAAGGGAAGGGTATGGACTGTATCCTAGATCCCCTTCTGTTGTTTCAGTTTCACATGAGACGACACTTTCTCAAGAAAGAGATTTTACTATATTTGGTATTAGGGGAAAGAAGTTACATTTTGCATCTTCTTATGCTCATAAAGCATCTTCCATTGCCAAATCCCCTAGTGTGTATTCTATGGAAAAAGAAGACTGTATAATCTCCTCTGACGGAATAATAGAGGAACACCTAGCATTCGGCCACACTACCATGGAAGAGGGGTTCCAAGGAAAGAAATTACAAGCATCTCCAGAGAAACAGAAATTAGGGTACCCTCCCATTGCTTCATTTTACTGCATGAAAGAGGACGTCCTTGCTTATGTGTTTGACTACGTGTGGAGCAAGGTTCTGAGCTGTATGGAGCAGTTGACACATAGCCATTGGGAGGGATTTGCTTCTGGGGCCACAGAAGGAGAGAGAGAGAGAAGATGGTAGAAAACTTATTTGAAGAAATAATAGCCAAACTTCTCGGGACCAAGACGTTCAGGTCCAGAAATCACAGAGAACCTCAAACATGATGAACTTAAGGAAGTCCACACAATAATTAAAAGGCAAAAATGAAAGCAGTAAATATGATATCATATACATAAAACATGAAGGAGTAGAAATCTAGTGCTGTTAGAATATGTTCAAACTTGGGGCGCCTGGATGGCTCAGTCGGTTGAGCGTCCGACTTCGGCTCAGGTCACGATCTCGCAGTTCCTGAGTTCAAGCCCTGCATCGGGCTCTGTGCTGACAGCTCAGAGCCTGGAGCCTGCTTCAGATTCTGTGTCTCCTTCTCTCTCTGCCCCTTCCCCACTCATACTCTGTCTCTCAAAAATGAATAAACGTTAAAAAAAAATTAAAAAAAAAAGAATGTGTTCAAACTTAGGCAACCATCAACTTAATATAGACTACTGTATATACGGGGATGTTATAGATGAACCTTACGGTAACCACACTGACAACCTATGACAGATTCACACACAAAAGAGAAAGGAATCCAAAAATAACAATAATGGAAGTCATCAAATCACAAGGGAAGACAGAAAAAAAAGAAGGAACAGGGAAGGATGCAAACAAACATAACCAGAAAACAATTAACAAAATGGCCATAAGTACATACCTATCAATAGTTACTTTAAGTAAATGAACTAAATGAGCCAATCAAAAGAAATTTGGTGACTAGGGGTTACTGGTGGCTCAGTCGGTTAAGTGTCCAACTTCAGCTCAGGTTGTGGTCTCACAGTTCGTGAGTTTGAGCCCGGCATCAGGCTCAATGTTGTCAGCACAGAGTCTGCTTCAGATCCTCTGTCCCCCTCTGTCTCTGCCCCTCCTCTACTGGTGCTCTCTCTCAAAAATAAATACATAAATAAAAGGAAAAAAATTATAGAAATCAAACACAATTTTAGCAGGATAGAAGAGAAAAACTACACAATAATCTAAATCAATGCAGGAAAAATACCTGACAAACCTAAATATCTACTCATGAAAGCCTTTGATACCTGGCAGAGGGGCCTTTCCGATCCTGGTAGTGGGCTGGTTCATGATGGCGCACTTACTATGCAGCATTCCTGAACAGGCGGGTGACAGTGGCTGAGGGAAGATTGGAGACATCGTAAAGGGCCCACCAGTGGTCAGTGGCAGTGCTACAACGCAAATGTTGTCCTGTCTGTCTCTAGACAACATCACTTTCCCCACACCACAGTGTCTCCTATAAAGAATAGTTAACTTCACTGAAGGAAACTTACATTTAGTACTGGTAGAGAAAAATAAGACAAAAATTAATCACAATCTTTGCTAACAACAAAATTATATTTGTTTTGTATATTGAGTGTATTTTTAATTCCTGAGTATATTTTCAAGACATGGATTCAACGTGCACACATTGCTATTCTTTTTTTTTTTTTTTTTTCTATAACGGAATCAGAAGCAATAGAGTTCTGTGGGACAGCAGATTAAACAATTTTGAAGACCTTCTTTAAGAAAGAGAATTAGCGGGGGGCGCCTGGGTGGTTCAGTCAGTTAAGTGCCCGACTTCGGCTCAGGTCATGATCTCACGGTCCGTGAGTTCAAGCCCACGTCGGGCTCTGTGCTGATAGCTCAGAGCCTGGAGCTTGTTTCAGATTCTGTGCCTCCCTCTCTCTCTGACCCTCCCCCGTTCATGCTCTGTCTCTCTCTGTCTCAAAAATAAATAAATGTTAAAAAAAAATTAGAAAAGAAAAAAAAGAAAGAAAGAAATTAGGGGCACCTGGGTGGCTCAGCCAGTTGAGTGTCTGGCTCTTGCTTTCAGCTTAGGTCATGATCTCATGGTTCATGAGATGGAGTCCCTCATCAGGCCCCATGCTCACAGCACAGAACCCGCTTGGGATTCTCTCTCTCCCTCTCTCTGCCCCTCCTCCACTTGCACTCTCTCTAAAAATGAGTAAATAAATTTTAAAAAAAAAAGAGAGAATTAATATACATGAAAAATTAGATACAAACATGAACATTTAATCCCAAAAAATCACTAATTTTACAAAGCTGACAAATACCACAAATAGAAAATCCAGAAAAGTAACAAATACGACTATTCATTAACTGCCCACCTCAGCTCTATGCTACTTTGGCCTTTTTTAGCTCGTACTGTTTGTCTTTGTGACATGGTCTTCAATGGAGAAAATAGAAAGATAATTTACTTTTTCCTCTAGCATCATCAAATGAGCTTATTATTAATGAAGATGAATAAAACATGTAACTTCACACACAGATGAACTGTGGTCTGTATGGCCTGTGCCCTATGAACACAGAGATCCTTATAAATTCTATTTCCCCAATTCCCATTAAAAAGGAAAACAAATGGTGTGTCTATATTTTTATGCACTGCATTATTGATCATATTGATTATATTCCTGTAAGAGAGCATTCCAAACCAAAAGCAAGGCATGGTGGCCTCTACTTGAGCAACATCCAAATTATGTGATATTTCTCTCATCTTCTTCTACCCCCTTCCCCCATGACTTGGTTCAATGTGGGGAGGGGGCTGCAAGGTCCCCTGCTGTGGAATCTAACTCAGTTCTTCTCCAGCTTAGAGGCTCCTCACCTGCTCGTGACAGGGACCAGGGATGCCCAACTACATCCTCTCCCAAACAGTTCCTGTCACATGTTTGGACAGAGGATTTTTGCATAGTGTTATGCCCAGAATTCATGATCCCCAAAGACCACTAGGGAGCTGAGTCCGATGCAAAAGCAAAAGAGCCTTTATTCGAGCTAGCTCGAGCTCAATCCCCTACCTGAACCGACGCAGCGGTGAGATAACAGGGAGAGAGAGCGAGTTTCAAAAGCACAAAGATTTTATTGGGGCCTAGGGGCAGTTGGTGAGGTAATGGCTGTGGCCTCAGCCGATTGGCTGGGGAAGGGTCGTGGCCTTGGCTGATTGGCTGGGGAAGGGTCAGAGTCCTGTTACGCAGGTCGCTGGGCGTGTTTTGATCAGGAAGTTTGAACGGGTGAGCGGGAGGTTACTCAAGGAGAGGAGGCACGGTCTGAGGTTTCTGCGATTTTCCCGGAAAAGGGGTCATGTGGGGGACATAGTCACTCAAGGTGGAGGACACAGAACAAGATGGAGTCGGCCAGCGTAGGCCCGCCCTTTCACATAGAATATCAAATTCTTGTCCTCAGCTCCCTGTGCCCCTCCATCCTTGTTATCTGGGCTTGGGCAGAGTCCCAGAGAACACAGGAAGATAATCAATAAATAGAAGCTGGAAACACTTGGAATGTCATCCATGAAGTGTCACCATCCAGTGGGACCAAATCTTAGTCAGGCTTCTCTTCAAGTAGATGACTCCAAATGCACTTTAAAGTTTTAGAGTTGTTTAATTTTTTGCAGGTCATGTTCCCTGAATTAATTTCTTGCTATACAATCTAATTCTTTTTTTTTTTTTTTAAATGTTTTATTTATTCTTGAGGGAGAGAGAGATAGAGCATGAGTGGGGACGGGGCACAGAGAGAGGGAGACACAGAATCCGAAGCAGGCTCCAGGCTCTGAGCTGTCAGCACAGAGCCTGACGCGGGGCTCGAACCCACGAACCTTGAGATCATGACCTGAGCCGAAGTCGGATGCTCAACCGACTGAGCCACCCAGGCGCCCCTATACAATCTAATTCTTAACGAAAGAGTTATTTGGGACTCACAGTGTTCTATTATTGTAACATCAGTTAAGACTATGACCAGGAGAAAACAGCATTTCTCCGCAGGAAGGCCTGAGCGTCAGGCTCTCTCCAAGCTAGCTGTATAGGGATGTAGATGTGAGCCCTGTAAACTGGGGAGAGCTGTTCACGTCCCTAAAAGTAGTTGTTTTTTAATCTGCAATATACTCTTTCAAGTAGTAAAGGGGAAAATTATCAAATCCATATTCCAGGTACCTCTCCTCTTGCCTTCTCACCCAGGACTAGAATCTGCTTTACTTACTGTGTGCTTTCTCTTGCTTTATTTAGGCATGAAATTCTAATGGCTTAAAAGTAACATGGGATATATACATACTCTTTTGTATGTATCAAAAGTTACATTTAAAAAGACAATACAGAGGCACCCGGGTAGCTCAGTCAGAGGACTCTTGATTTTCACTCAGGTCATGATCCCAGGGTCATGGGATTGAACACCACGTCGGGCTCATGCTAAGCATGGAGACTGCTTGAGATTCTTTCTCTCTCCCTCTCTCTCTGCCCCTCCCCCACCCCTCATTCTCTCTCTCTCTCTCTCAAATAAAAACATTAAACTTAAATAAATTTTTTTAAATTAAAAAAATAAAAAGATAATACAGGAAAAATAACTGGGGGATGGCCCTGGCATGGATTCGTGTATTAAAAGTGGCTGTGCACTATTCACTTCTCTCCGTGGGCCCCCTCTCCTCATGCCCCACCCCTATTCTCCACAGGAACCCCTTTCCTCCCTTTCATAGATTTCTGGCCATTTTCTAGCAAATCGGTTTCTTAACTCATTATTTTTGCCCATGTATCAGCCTTCAGCCCCTTCTCTTTATTTCTGTCTCCTTCCCCACCCCCCTCAACAATCTTCATTCTGTCTCCTTTGAAACAGTAGGTTTCATAACCTCAATGGGGAGTGGTGAACACTCCCCACCACTGAGAGGCTTGATCCCTTTTATGCAGAGAAATGACAGGCGAGGAGGCTTGAGACAAGGGTGTAGGCATGGGGACAGAGTGGAGCTGGGATTCTGCCAGGCCCCCTGCTGACCTCGAACACTGTTCTTTTGTGCCCGCCCTCATAGGGGGAATAGAAATGGAAAGTACCAGTCCCAGGATACTGGAGGTATTACTGTTAAATTGTTTGATGATTGTTAGGAGATTAACATATTGATTGTTGCCACAGACCCCCAAACTCTGGATCTCCCCAAGATCCTTCAGCATTCCCTCATTCCTGTCACTGTCCCAGCCATGGCCCTTCATGTGGTGAAAAGGAACAATCATGATAGAAAGCAGAAACAAGAAAAGGCAGAATCGAACAGAATAACAATGTTCATGGCCTCTGTGACAACTTCCCAAGTTAACCTTCCTAAAGCTGAAAGAAAACTATTCTGTCTGAAGCAAAAAGGGAATGAATAGCAGGCTCAAATAGCATAGAGCTTAAGATGTCAAGCTGCATAATCAGACAGGCACGGCATGGACCCCCAGCTCTGCCTTTCATTGGCTGAGAGACCTCATCATTAACCCCTCTAAGCCTCAGTGTTCTCTTCTGGAAAGTGGAGATGATAACTTCCCTTTCCTCGTGGACACAAGGCATGCACAGATGTGCCACAGATATGCAATGAGACAGCTATAAAGCGCTTGACCTGGCCCAGAATAAGAATAAGAGGTAGAAACTGGTACTACTCTTTCAATACAATGTGGTAACCCAAAGGGCAAATTAGAACTAGAAGATATTTGCCACGCTTCAAGAACTTACAATCTAATCAAGAAACAAAATTCAAAGAAAAGATAAATAACAATACAATTCAGGAAAAATCAGTGTGATTATAGACCGTAGCCATTGTAGGAGACCAGAAATTTGCAAACCTTGAGGAAGGGTGTCAAAATGCTACAAAAGGCACAGAGCTTTCATTTAACTTTAAGTAATCAGTAATTTGGGGGCCCTAAGTGGCTCAGTTGGTTAAACGTCTGACCTCAGCTCAGGTCATGATCTCACAGTTTGTGGGTTTGAGCCCCAAGTTGGGTTCTGCACTGACAGTGTGGATCTTGCTTGGGATTCTCTCTCTCCCTCTCTCTCTCTCTCCTTCTGCCCCTCCTTTCTCCCATCTCTCTCTCTCTCTCTCTCAAAAATAAACATTAGAAAGAAAAGAAATCAGTAATTTTTAATATAAAAGCAATTCCTATACTATCTTCATCATCCTCAAAGTCCAGAGACGGTGGGAAATTACACAAGATTTTGGAGGACACAGTCTGTGACTACACATATTGAAGTCGGCCTGAGTCTTAGTCCTTTGCCCTAATGGCCACGGCTGTCCTATCCAAAGGGAACACTGGAATAAGCTCTCAATAAGATCATTGTGGAGAGGGCCATGAAGTTGCCTCTGCCTCGTGATCTTAGGCATCTTTCAGGGACAGTCAACCACTGGTCACAACAGCTCCTATTACCTATATTTTTTAGGTGGTCTTCAGTCTAATCATCCACAGGTAAAGGCCACCTTTCCGATACTCCCATATAACCATGTCCTCCACTCATTTTGTCCACAAGGACTAATCAAGACCCAAGGATGAAAACAATCTTTTTCCATCAAACAAATATTTAATTGTTAATAATTTAGCATACTAACATATTAAAAATCTGATTAAGAAAAAAAAAGAGCAGCAGAAGAGCACCTATGACCTAGGTCATAGGTGTCAGTTTCCTTGAGCAATTATAAGAGGCCCTTATGTGGCTTTCAGCAAGCAAGACCATGTGGCTCTGGAAAAATGAGGCTCTCCATACTCAGGGCATCTGGCAGAGATCTAGTGTAGATAGACACTGGGGTTGCTCTGTATTCTCTGCTTCTATCATAGCCAATCTCTGTACCTCAGAAGTAAGTCAAAGTAGAGGAATAAGAATCCTCAGCTGATGGAAGGAAAAGAAGGAACTCATCAGTACATGGTTTAGACAAGCCTAGTACAGATCAGAATTCGTGCAGGGACACTCTGGCATTGTCAGGTTAAACATATAGACAATGGCCAGAAGTGGCATGGTGATGGCCACTCAACATGCCTGTCTCCTGAATCACACTGGCTGCCCCCTTGCCTGGTGTACCAAGATTCCTCCCATCTTTCTTCAGTGATGGATCTGCTTTTTGTTCTACCATATCTCATGGTTCTTAGTTTTTGGTTTGTTCTCATTCTGTACTTGGTATATTTCCTAGTAGCATCCTAAGGAATGCTAAATGGAAATTTTCTGAGATCTTGTTTGTCTGAAAGCAGAAAATTTATTTTATCTTCACAGGTCAGTGAATAGTTTGAGCCAGCATAGAATTCTGGGTCGGAAAGTATTTTCCTTCAGAATCCTGTTATCTTCTGGCTTTATATCATTTAGCCTCAGTTTTGCTTTGAGAAGTCAAAAATCATTCTGACTCCTGATATTTTGAATGTGTCTGATACATATCAGAGATTCTCTGTTTGTAGAATCTTCTTTTCATCCCCAACATTACTAAATTCCATGATGATATGCATTGGAATGTATCATTTTCATTTATATTGTTGGACAGAGATTCTTTTCAAACCCCTTTTAATTAAGAGACCTGTGTCTTTCAGGCCTAGGAAATATCTTGAATTATTTATTGTTAATTTCTTTCCTTCACTTTTCTCTGTTCTTTTTGTCTGAAGATCCTGTTATTCAGATACTAGGTAACCCGAACCAGTCTTCTTAATTCTTCAGTCTTCCCTCTAATCCTTTATGTCTTGCTTTTTGGCTCTGCTTTTTTAGAAATTTCCTTATTTTCTTTTCTAATCCTTCATTTGAGTTTTTCAACTGCTAATGTGTTTTTAATTTCCAAAACCTCTTTTTATGTTTCCTAAATATTCCCATTTTATAACATCCTGTTCTTATTTTCTGGATGCAATCTCTTCACTTCTTTCTTGATGCCATTGATAACATTTTTAATATATCCTTCTTTTCTGTATAATTTTTGCTTACCACAGTTGGTTTTGCTGCTTGCTTATATGGGTGACTCTATTTTAGAGACTATTCTCAGAAGTGAGAGAGTTCTTGGTTCTCCATTCATGTTTCAAAGAGGGAGACTAAAAACTCAATTGGGATCTTTAAGCAAGTGGGAGGGACTGTCCATCAAACATTTCACATTGTTTATCTGGACAGTTTGATGCTGTCCAATTTCACTATCTGTGGGTATTTATTTATTTATCAAATACCCTGAGAAGGCACTTTCAAATTCATGCCTAAAGATCTAGAGAGTCCACGGTCTAATTGCCAGTGCTCTGGGAGTCAAATAGGGAAGGGGAATGGTGGAAAGAGGTGTCAGCATTCCAGGTTTAGTGTGTGTGTGTGTGTGTGTGTGTGTGTGTGTGTGTGTGTGTGTTATACATAAATACACTGTTTTAGTCAGCTCAGGCTGCTATAACCAATACAATAGAATGGGTGGCTTAACCCACAAACATTTATTTATCATATTCTGGAAGCTGGGAAGTCTAAGATTAAGGTGCCGACAGATCAGTATCTGGTCAGAGCCCTCTTCTTGGCTCACAGAAGGCCACCTTCTCATTGCATCATCATATAGTAGGGGGCAGAGAGAGGAAGCTGTCATGTCTCTTCCTGTCAGGGCACTATCCCATTCAGGAGGGCCCCACCCATGATAGATTAGATGGGTAGACAGATAGACAGACATATTCCACACACACATATACCTATATAATCACCTGACTTGAAACTTGAGTTTAAGAAATGGTGAAGTGCTTGGTCAAGAACAAGAGAAACTAAAACTATATTGAATTTTTTGTCTCTGAGGGGATTCAAATATACAACTTACGACAATCAAAGAAATTTAGGTTTAAAGCCTTAAAAAAAACTTTCATTAAAAATATGGTTATATTATATTTTAAACTAGGTCTGAAGAGAGAAAATACAGTCTGTATTCCAAAATGTTATCAATGAGGATGATATAAAAGATACATACTTCCTACTCTATAATCAGATATTATACCTTCTTTTTTAGGTCCACATAGGATACTGATAGAAATGGCTATATATTAACCCACAAAGAAAATTTCAATAAATCTCTAAAATAAATAGGCTATGGGGCAAAAGATAGTATCCACTTAATTGTCCAACTGAGTAGGAAGAATTCACAGATAAGATCAGATTTTCAATGTAAAAATCTAAGCAGGTAGAGATATACCTGGTAGAGATGTAAGCAGAGAGCTTTCTGGACAAATGAGGTGAATGAACCAATATTTTGGGGGGTTTGCATGTTTTTGTTTCATTTTGTTTTATGAACATTTTTTATTTAAATTTTAGTTTGTTAATATACAGTGAAATATTGGTTTCAGGAGTAGAATTCATCACTTATATACAACACCTAGTGCTCATCACAACAAGTGCCCTCCTTAATACCCATCACCCATCTAGCGCATCTCCCACCCACCTCCCTCCATCAACCCTCAGTTTGTTCTCTATGTTGAGTCTTTCGAGGTGCCTGGATTGCTCAGTCAGTTAAGCTTCTGACTTTGATTTCAGCTCAGGTCATGATCTCACGGTTCGTGAGTTCTAGCCCCCCTTCGGGCTCTGTGCTGACAACACAGAAACTGCTTAGGATTTTATCTCTCCCTCTCTCTCTGCCCCTTCCCTGCTTTCTCTCTCTCTCTCTCAAAATAAACATTAAATTTTTTTTTAAAGAGTCTCTTGTGCTTTGTTCCCCTCTCTTGTATTTTTCCCTCCTTCCCATATGTTCATCTGTTTTGTTTCCTAAATTCTACATATGAGTTAAATCATATGGTATTTGTCTTTCTCTGATTGACTATTTCACTTGGCATAATACATTCTAGCTCCATCTACATCATTGAAAATGGCAAGATTTCGGGGCGCCTGGGTGGCTTAGTCGGTTAAGCTGCCGACTTTGGCTCTGGTCATGATCTCGCAGTCCGTGGGTTCGAGCCCCGTGTCAGGCTCTGTGCTGACAGCACAGAGCCTGGAGCCTGTTTCAGATTCTGTGTCTCCCTCTCTCTGACCCTCCCCTGTTCATGCTCTGTCTCTCCCTGTCTCAAAAATAAATAAAACGTTAAAAATTAAAAAAAAAAAAAGAAAGAAAGAAAGAAAGAAAGAAAGAAAGAAAGAAAGAAAGAAAGAAAGAAAGAAAATGGCAAGATTTCATTCTTTTTGATGGCCAAGTAATATTCCATTACATATATATATACCACAACTTATTTATCCATTTATCAGTCAGTGGACATTTGGGCTTTCTCCAGAGTTTGGCTATTGTTGATAATGCTGCTATAAACATTGGGGTCCATGTACTCCTTCGAATCAGTGTTTTTGTATCCTTTGGGTAAATACCTAATGGTATAATTGCTGGATCATAGGGTAGTTCTATTTTTAGTTTTTTGAGGAACCTCCATACTGTTCTCCAGAGTGGCTGCACCAGTTTGCATTCTCACCAGCAGTGCAAGAGAGTTCACCTTTCTCCACATTCTTGCCAACACCTGTTGTTTCTTGTGTTGTTAATTTTAGCCATTCTGACAGGTTTGAGCTGATATCTCATCATGGTTTTTATTTGTATTTCCCTGATGATGAGTCATGTTGAGCATCTTTTCATACATCTGTTAGCCATCTGGATGTCTTCTTTGGAAAACTGTCTATTCGTGTCTCCTGCCCATTTCTTAACTGAGTTCTTTGTTTTTTGGGTGTTGATTTTGATAAATTCTTTATAGATTTTGGATACTAACCCTTTATCTTCTCCCATTCTGTAGGCTGCATTTTAGTTTTGTTGATCATTTCCTTTGGTGTGCAGAAGCCTTTTATCTAATACATGAATTCATCAAAGTGGCAGGATATAAAACCAATGTGCAGAAATTTGTTGTGTTTCTATACACCAATAACAAAGCAGCAGAAAAAGAAATCAAGGAATCAATCCCATTGCACCAAAAACAATAAAATATCTAGGAATAACCTAAGAAAAGAGATAAAGAAACCTAAGAAAACCTAAGATCTCTAAGAAAAGAGATCTGTACTCTGAAAACTACAGAAGACTTCTGGAAGATATTGAAGAGGACACAAAGAAATGGAAAAGCATTCCATGTTCATGAACTGGAAGAATAAACATCGTTTAAATGTCTATACTACCCAAAGCAATGTATACGTTTAATACAATCCCTAATAAAATAACCCCAGCATTCTTCACAGAACTAGAACAAACAATCTTAAAATTTGTGTGGAACCACAAAATACCCCAAATAGCCAAAACAATCCTGAAAAAGAAAAAAAAAATTGGAGGCATCACAATTATGGATTTCAAGCTATATTACAAAGCTGTAATCATCAAGACACTATGGTACTGGCACAAAAACAGACACATAGATCAATGGAACAGAATAGAGAACCAATGGACTGACAACTATGTAGTCAAGTAATCTTTGACAAAGCAGGAAAGAATATCCAGTGGAAAAAATACAATCTCTTCAACAAATCGTGTTGAGAAAACTGGATGGTGACAAGCAGAAGAATGAAACTGGACGAGTTTCTTACACCATACACAAAAATAAATTCAAAATAGATGAAAACCTAAATATGAGACAGGAAACCATCAAAATCCTAGAGGAGAACACAGGCAGCAACCTCTTTGACCTCAGCTGGAGCAACTTCTTACTAGACACGTCACCAAAGGCAAGGGAAACAAAAGCAAACATGAACTATAGGGACTTCATCAAGGTGAACCAATGTTTCTAGAGGACAAGTGCACAGAGAACAAAGGAGAGGGAGAAGGCAGGAAAGGAGGACAGGGAGGTCTTTCCATGGTTTCTACTTGTAAGAGTTTGGATTTCATCTGGTGGGGGATGGAGGTGGATTTTGAGCAGGAGAGTGATAAGCAAATTTGCATTTTAGAAAAATTGCTCTAGTTTCTATGCAGAGGCAGAAAGCAGGAGACCTCTGCTTTGATAAGAGGCATTCAGTAATGTGAGGCATGGAAATAAGAATAAGCAAATGAGGAATTATTTACAACAATGCTATCCAATAGAACTTTCTGCAATGATGGCAATGTTCTATGTCTGCACTGTCCAGCATGGGGGCCACCAGCCACATGTGACTATTGAACACTTGAACTGTGTCTAGGGCAACTAAGGAACTGAATTTCTAATTTTCTTTAATTTCAATTAATGTAGATAGCTGCAGGAGTTTATCGGGCATTGGAGTTTTAGAAGGTAGAACTGTGTGTGTGTGTGTGCATTTTTAAGTTTCTAAAAATACCTTTATTGAGGTATAATTGGCAAAAAAAAATAAATTACACATGTTTAAAGTGCACATTTTGATGTTTTGATATATGCATATACCATAAACTATGACACAGTTAAGAGAGTGAGCATATCCATCACTCTGAAAGTTATATATAAAATTAATACACCTGAAACACCGATGCTGGATAAACATTAAAGGACAGGAAATTTTGTTAGCTGTTTCTTTGTTTGGTTAGTATAAGCACAGACCAAAAAAGGACCTGATGCCTTTTTTTTGGCTTTGTTTCTTTCAGGGTTTTTTTTCAAATTTCAAAACTATATAAAGTATCTTACAGCTAAGGCAAACGTTCTGGAACAGGATGTAGGTAAGAAATAGGTTCAGACATATGATTTGGGCACAGAAAAGCACAAGGTAGTTTCTGCACCAGGGTTCTTCAGTTGCCTCAGGGAGGAGCCATCAATCATTACCAGAATATTTTTTGCATGAAATTTGGGCTACTTTCTTCTCCTTTTTTTTTTTTTAATATAATTTATTGTCCAGTTAGCTAACATACAGTGTATACAGTGTACTCTTGGTTTCGGGGGTAGATTCCTGTGATTCATCGCTTACATATAACATCCAGTGCTCATCCCAACAAATGCTCTCTTCAATGCCAATCACTCAGTTTCCCCTCTCCCACCCAGGCACCATCAACCCTCAGTTTGTTCTCTGCGTTTATGAGTTTCTTATGGGTTTCTTATGCCTACAGTTAGAGAATTCTATTGTACCCAGAAAACTCACTCTGAGATTTAAGATTTTCTGGATATACTGTTTTCGTGTGTGTGTGTGTGTGTGTGTGTGTGTGTGTGTGTGTGTGTGTGTTTCATCTTATAAGTTTTACCACTTAAACATTTGCAGAACATAGGATTTCTGTCAGGAACATATATGTGCTGATAAGGGGTGTTATTTCCAACATTTCCAGGAAACAGAAAGAAAACAATTGGAAAGAAAGTGAACAGGAAGCATTTTCATGTTTTCAAATGAGAAATGTTTAAATTTAATTAATTAATCAAAACATGTTAATCTTAAGATGTGTTCCTCTTTTGGTCTTGGCTTGGAGGCTCCCAGAGCATGCTAGGATAGGCTCCCCAGGTGCTGCCTCTCACGGCATCTGCCCTGGGACTGCTGTGCTACTGGCAATCTCTCCCGCTCCTGAAGTATATTTTTTTTAATTTATTTTATTTTTTTAATATGAAATTTATTGTCAAATTGGTTTCCATACAACACCCAGTGCTCATCCCAAAAGGTGCCCTCCTCAATACCCATCACCCACCTTCCCCTCCCTCCCACCCCCCATCAACCCTCAGTTTGTTCTCAGTTTTTAAGAGTCTCTTATGCTTTGGCTCTCTCCCACTCTAACCTCTTTTTTTTTTTTTTCCTTCCCCTCCCCCATGGGTTTCTGTTAAGTTTCTCAGGATCCACATAAGAGTGAAAACATATGGTATCTGTCTTTCTCTGTATGGCTTATTTCACTTAGCATCACACTCTCCAGTTCCATCCACGTTGCTACAAAAGGCCGTATTTCATTCTTTCTCATTGCCACGTAGTATTCCATTGTGTATATAAACCACAATTTCTTTATCTACTCGTCACTTGATGGACATTTAGGCTCTTTCCATAATTTGGCTATTGTTGAGAGTGCTGCTGTAAACATTGGGGTACAAGTGCCTCTATGCATCAGTACTCCTGTTTCCCTTGGGTGAATTCCTAGCAGTGCTATTGCTGGGTCATAGGGTAGATCTATTTTTACTTTTTTGAGGAACCTCCACACTGTTTTCCAGAGTGGTTGCAGCAGTTCGCATTCCCACCAGCAGTGCAAGAGGGTTCCCGTTTCTCCACATCCTCTCCAGCATCTATAGTCTCCTGATTTGTTCATTTTAGCCACTCTGACTGGCGTGAGGTGACATCTGAGTGTGGTTTTGATTTGTATTTCCCTGATGAGGAGCGATGTTGAGCATCTTTTCATGTGCCTGTTGGCCATCTGGATGTCTTCTTTAGAGAAGTGTCTATTCATGTTTTCTGCCCATTTCTTCACTGGATTATTTGTTTTTCGGGTGTGGAGTTTGGTGAGTTCTTTATAGATTCTGGATACTAAACCTTTGTCTGATATATCATTTGCAAATATCTTTCCCCATTCTGTGGGTTGCCTTTTAGTTTTGTTGATTGTTTCCTTTGCTGTGCAAAAGCTATTTATCTTCATGAAGTCCCAATAGTTCATTTTTGCTTTTAATTCCCTTGCCTTTGGAGATGTGTCGAGTAAGAGATTGCTACGGCTGAGGTCAGAGAGGTCTTTTCCTGCTTTCTCCTCTAGGGTTTTGATGGTTTCCTGTCTCACATTCAGGTCCTTTATCCATTTTGAGTTTATTTTTGTGAATGGTGTGAGAAAGTGGTCTAGTTTCATCCTTCTTCATGTTGCTGTCCAGTTCTCCCAACACCATTTGTTAAAGAGACTGTCTTTTTTCCATTGGATATTCTCTCCTGCTTTGTCAAAGATTAGTTGGCCATACTTTTGTGGGTCTAGTTCTGGGGTTTCTATTCTATTCCATTGGTCTATGTGTCCTGAAGTATATTTAAAGCAAATTATTATAACTCTTTAAAAACGAGCCACAGTGACTTACGAATTCTCGTTGGAGGCTGATATGGGCTTCTTCATTGAATGGTAAAGATGAGACAATGCTTTTTATTAAAAAATAAATTTGTAATTGGGGCGCCTGGGTGGCTCAGTCAGTTAAGTGTCTGGCTCTTGATTTCAGTCCAGGTTATGATCTCACAGTACATGGGATCAAGTCTGTGTCAGGCTCTGTGCTGACAATGCAGAGACTGCTTGGGTTTTCTCTCTCTCTCTCTCTCTCTCTCTCTCGCTCTCTCTCTCTCTGCCCCTCCCCTTCTCTTTCTCTCTCTCTAAATAAACACTTTTAAAAATTAATTTTAGTCAATCAAGCATCTGACCTCGGTCATGATCTCATGGTCCATGAGTTCGAGCCAGGCATGGAGCTCTGTGCTGACAGCTCGGAGCCTGGAGCCTGCGTCAGATTCTGTGTCTCCCTCTCTCTCTGCCCCTCCCCACCCCCACTCATGCTCTGTCTCTGTCTCTTTCTGTCTCAAAAATAAACATTAAAATTTTTTTTTAATAATAAATAAATGGTGATAAATCCAGTCATTCAACTTAACACTGGCCTTCCATTTTCCTTCATCTCATAAACCCCTTCCAGCTTCAGATAGAGCAATGGTGCTTCATATGTGTATGCATGCATCCAGTTATTTCATTCAGTAAATATTCATTGGAATCTTCCTATGTGTCAGACACTTTTGTAAGGACTAGATCTGCAACAGTGAACAACAACAAAAAAATCCAACTGTTATCCTAGCTCACAGAGGTAAGACAGAAAATTAGAAATGACAGCAGTAAATATACAGTAGGCAATATAAGGATAAGAACCATAGAGAAAATAAAACAGAATAAGGCAATAAGAATTGACAGAGCAATGAGAGTTGCTACTTTATATAATTTTGTCCAGAAAGTCACTGACAAATTGAGAATTGATCAGATTCCTGCAGCTAATCGGGGAGTGAGCCATATAGTTATCTGAGGAAAAGGCTGTGAGACAAGATTGCCCTTGGTATGTCTGCGGCTGGCTGGGGTAGAGCAAGCCAGAGGTCAGGGAGCATGAAGAGGGTCAGACAATGTAAAGCATAAGAAATACTATTACAAGGACTTTAACTGAGAGCAGAAGTTGACAGGTTTCAAGCAGAGCTGTGATGTTATCTGAAAATGTTTCTAATTGACCATTTTGATGGCTAATGTTGTAAGGATAGACTTGACATGGTGTGGTAGGTAGAAAAGCATCCATGTCCTAATCCCTGGATCCTCTGAATATGCTTGTCATGTGGCAAAGGGGAATTAAGTTTGCAAATAGAATTAAGATTGATCACTAATCAGATGGAGAGAGAGAAGGATATTATCCTGAATTCTCTGGGTGGGCCCAATATAACCACAAAGGTCCTTATAAGTGAAAAAGTGGGGCAGGAGAGTCAGAGTCAGAGTAATGCAGTGTGAAAGATTTGACCATCACTGCTGTCTTTGAAGATGGAAGGGGGCCAGGAGTCAAGAAATGTGGGCAACCTCTAGAAGCTGGAAAAGACAAGGAAATAGATTCTCCCCAGAGAATGCAGCTAATACATTTTAAGACTTCTTATCTCCAGAAATCTAAGATAATAAACTTGCTTTGTTTGAAGCCACTAAGCCTGTGCTAATTTGTTATAGCAGCAATAGGAACTAACACAGATAGAGTGCAAAGGTGGAAGCAGAGCTCAGTCAGGTTAAGCATCCGACTTCAGCTCAGGTCATGATCTCGCAGTTCATGGGTTCAAGCCCCGTGTCGGGCTCTGTGCTGACAGCTCAGAGCCTGGAGCCTGCTTTGGATTCTGTGTCTCCCCCTCTCTCTGCCCTTCTCCCGCTCACACTGTGTCTCTCTCTGTCTCTCAAAGATAAATAAACATTAAAAAATTTTTTAAAAATAAAGAGAAATACAGTTTCTATCATCAAAGAGCACATAGTCTAAAAGAGAGAGTCATATATACAGGTAATTATGGGACAGAGTAAAAACTGCAACACATATGTACATGTAATGTTCATCCTATCACAAAGGGAGAAGTTACCAGTCCCCTTCCTCTCTTTGGGAATTAGGAAAATGCTCCATAAAGGATACAGATGAATGGTGAGGAAGAAAAAAAGACTGGGCATGCCAGATCATAGGATCAGCACATGCAAAGGCACAGCGATATGTAATAGGGTGGCATGGTCCAGAACCATAGTTTGGAGAGTCACCAGTTTGGTAGAGTGGAAGAAGATGAACTGTGATGATCATGAAGTGTTTTCCATACTAAGAACTGTAGACAGTGGGAATCATTGCAGGAGGCTAATCAGGGATTTAGTCTCTTTCGCAAAGGTCATTTCAGGGGCAGTGTGGAGCATATATTGGATAAGGATGAAACTGCAGACCATGATTGGAAACATAAGGCTTAAGAGAAGAGAGAAAGATACCAAAGTAGTAGATTCAATAGAACTTGATGACTGATTGGATATGGGTCTTGGAAGAGAGGGAATAGTCTCGCATTACTCTAGGATTTGGGTTTGGCTGATTCATCAGTGAGAATTAGGTTTGGCTATGAGTAACAAGGAGAAAACATAGCAAAGGCTAGAGAAGATTGATGCTTAATTTCTTGTGTGTAAATCCGGAAGTTGCCAATGTAGGATGAACGGCTCTGCTCCACGAAGCCCTCAGAGAGCCAGGCTCCTTCCCGCATATAATTCGGTGTTCCCAACGTGTGGCTCTCAGTCATGTGGTCCAAGATGGCCACTCAAGCTCCTGTCATCACATTCAGTGTTCCCAATGTGTGGCTCTCAGTCATGTGGTCCAAGATGGCTACTCAAGTGCCTGTCATCACATTCACATTCCAGGCATCAGGATGGAGGAAGGCACAAAGAAAATAAGGGCAAAAGAAAGATGCTAGCAATATTTTAAAGGTTTTCAAAAGCCACCATATGACTCATCTATTTGCATTCCTTTGGCTAAAATATAGCCACAGGGAGATTGGAGAAGTAACCTTTATTCTGAGTGGTCATTAATCCAGCTACAACCATTAAATTGCATTACTATGGAAGGATAGGAGAACAGATACTGAGAGACAACATCATCTCTGCCCCAGCTGATTGTTGGAGGATGTTATTATTGAACCAGATAGAGAGTAAAGAAGGAAAAGGTAAAGACAAAGAGAAAGAACTTGATGTGTGTCATGCTGAGTTTTAGGGGTTTAGAGACTGTAAAAATGGAGCTGTCCAATGGTTGTTAGAAAAACAGATCTAAAGATCAGGATCAAGAAATATCCTCACAGTAAATATTTGGAAATCATTGTAAGAGAAGAGTAAAGGCGAGTTCATTCAAATGGAATCTAGAGAATACCAAAAGAAAACAGTTAAAAAGATTCTTAGCAATGCCAACATTTATAGGAAACACAGAAAAAAAAAAGGATACAGCAAAGACACACAGAGAGAGAACCACAGGAAAGTGGCATCCTGGAAGACAAAGAAGGAACGAGTTTTGGAAATGTGTAAATAGCAGTGTTGAACCTTAGAAAGGATAAGGAAGACCAGTTAGAGAAGGAAACATACAAATTAGTCATTAAGAGATCATTGTGAAGTTGGCAAGATGATTTCAGGGTGTGATGAAGGTAGAAACCAGACTGAAGAGAGTTGAGAAGTAAGTAGATTTTTTTAATAAGTGGAATGAGAATATGTACCTTTTAAAGGTGAAAATTTTTAGCAAAAGAGAAGCACAGGGTGACAGAAGAAACTTCTACACAGAGAGACTTGGATATATGTAGAAGATGAGTTCATTTACCCTAAATTTCCTTTTGAATCAAGTGATGGAGACCATGCTCACAGGGGGAAGGAGAGGCAACCTGGAATTCTGCAGCAGCTGCTCTCCCACTGCGACAGCAAACCAGACTCCATGTTCACCCACAAGCACTGAACACTGGGATGGATACCCAAAGAGCTCATTTTGGCCTCTAGTTTTATTTTATATTTATTCTCTCTAATCAGATCTCTCTCTACACCACCAACTCCTGCTCCCTCACTGACCTCCCCTACTGCAAAAACCTTAACTTTTTGTTTGTTTGTTTGTTTGTTTGTTTGTTTGTTTGTTTAATAGCATCTTGCTTTTTAATTTCTAGAACTGGAAGGATGTGAATATGAACCAGCCATATTTTTACATGTTTTTACTACATGTAGAAAGCCTGTAAGAAGTAGGAGAAAATTAAACCAATCCAGAGAAAGAGAAGAGAAAAGAGAGTGGGAAGGGGAAGACAAGAGGAATGTGATGGTTACTGAACCCCTGGTTCTGGGCCTGACAGCCCTCCAGCCAATCAGACTCCTGGCCTACACAGTTCCTCTTCCCCTCCATGAGGTACCCCATGAATGTCCGATAATTTCCCTTTTTGGTTAGACTAAGTTCAGGAGTGATTACGCTGAATACACATGAAGACTTATGTAATCCCCCCACACCTGGAAGTATACTCAGATGGGAAGAAATAGAATAATCATGTAGGTCTGGGCAGCCAAGCAACCAGAACAAATATGCATGGCTTCATTGTGGTCAAAAACTCCAGACAAATGAGCACACAATACCCAGCAACTGTTTTGGAGAAATGATGGCAAATCCCTCTGAAGGTCAAAGTTCAGCTGTTTGGGAACTTAGAGAACTTTGGAATAGAGAAGTACAGGAAGATACAGAAGTATACAAAGATACAGAAGTTAGGAAGAAATATGAGCATGAAGAAAATAAGGCAGATACAGAGTTCTACTGGAATTAGGAAAACTAAAAGTAAGGGCACCTGAGTGGCTCAGTCAGTTAAGCTCCCAACTCTTGGTCTTTTTTTTTTTTTTTTCCGATTATTTTTTTATTCAAGTATAATTAACACACAATGTTATATTAGTTTCAGGTGTACAATATAATGATTCAATAATTCTACACATTTTTCAGTGCTCATCATGATAAGAATCCTTTTAATCCCCTTTATCTATTTCACCCAACCCCCTAGCCACCTCCCCTCTGGTAACCATGATTTTGTTCTCTATTTAGAACGATACTTTTCTGTTTGTCTCTTTTTTCTCTTTTTCATTTGTTTTTCCCAACTCTTGGTCTTGGCTCAGGTCATAGTCTCACAGTTCAAGAGATGGAGCCCCAAGTCGGGATGTGGGCTGACAGGGTGGAGTCTGCTTGGGATTCTCTCTCTCCCTCTTTCTCTGCCCCTCCACTGCTCATGCTCTCTCTCTCTCAAAATAAATAAACTTAAAAAAAGAAAGAAAACTAAAAATGAATTGCTTGAGAATAACTGAATGAATTAATTACTTTACCAAATGGAGTAATGCACTGAGGCTCAGGGATTGCTTTGGGTAAATACAGATTGTCAAGATGACCCAAGGACACTAATTTTAATACCAAACAGCTTGTTAATAAAAAAAGGATAAGAACCATGTGATCCTCTCAATAGCTGCTGAAAAAGTATTTGACAAAATACAGCATCCTTTCTTGATTAAAAACTCTCAAAAAAGCAGGGATACAACGATCATACCTCAAGATCATAAAGGCCATATACAAAAGACCCACTGCTAATATCATCCTCCATGGGGAAAAACTGAGAGCTTTTCCCCCTAAGGTCAGAAACATGACAAGGATATCCACTCTCATCACTGTTATTCAACATCATGGGTTGGAAGTCCTCACATCGGCAATCAGACAACACAAAGAAATAAAGGCATCCGAATCAGCAAGGAGGAAGCCAAACTTTCACTCTTCGCAGATGATATGATACTCTATGTGGAAAACCCAAAAGCCTCCACCAAAAAACTGCTAGAACTGATACATGAATTCAGCTGAGTCGTAGGATATAAAATCAATGTACAGAAATAGGTTGCATTTCTATGCACCAATAATGAAGCAGCAAAAAGAGAAATCAAGGAATCAATCCCATTTACAATTGCACCAAAAACCATAAAATACCTAGGAATAAACTTAACCAAAGAGGTGAAAAACCTATACACTGAAACCCATAGAAAGCTTATGAAAAGAATTGAAGAAAACATTAAAAAATCGAAAAACATTCCATGCTCATGGATTGGAAGAACAAATATTGTTAAAATGTCAGTACTTCCCAGAGCAATCTACATATTCAATGCAATAACTATCAAAATAACACCAGCATTCTTCACAGAGCTAGAACAAACAATCCTAAAATTTTTATGGAACCAGAAAAGACCCTGAATAGCCAAAGCAATCCTAAAAAAGAAAACCAAACCTGAAGGCCTCAAAATTACAAACTTCAAGCTGTATTACAAGCTGTAATCATCAAGACAGTATGGTAATGGCACAAAAACAGACACATAGATCAATGGAACAGAATAGAGAATCCAGAAATGGACCCACAAACGTATGGCCAACTAATCTTTGACAAAGCCGGAAAGAATATGCAATGGTGTAAAGACAGTCTCTTCAGCAAGTGGTGCTAGGAAAACTGAACAGCGACATGCAGAAGAATGAACCTGGATCACTTTCTTACACCAGACACAAAAATAAACTCAAAATGGATGAAAGACCTCAACGTAAGACAGGCAGCCATCAAAATCCTAGTGGAAAAGGCAGGCAAAAACCTCTTTGAGCTCAGCCACAGCAACTTCTTACTTGACATGTCTCTGGAAGCAAGGGAAACAAAAGCAAAAATGAACTATTGGGACCTCATCAAGATAAAAACTTCTGCAGAGCAGAGGAAACAATCAGCAAAACTAAAAGGCAACCAAAAGAATGGGAGAAGATATTTGCAAATGATACATCAGTTAGTATCCAAAATCTATAAAGAACTTATCAAACTCAACACCCAAAAAACAAATAGTCCAGTGAAGAAATGGGCCGAAGACATGAATAGACACTTTTCTAAAGAAGACATCCAGATGGCTAACAGACACATGAAAAAATGCTCAACATCACTTGTCATCAGGGAAATTCAAAACAAAACCACGATGAGATACCACCTCACACCTGTCAGAATGGCTAAAATTAATAACTCGGGCAACGACAGATGTTGGCGAGGATGCAGAGAAAGAGAAACCCATTTGCATGGCTGGTGGGAATGGAAACTGGTGCAGCCACTCTGGGAAACAGGATGGAGACTCCTCAATAAATTACAAATAGAACTACCCTAGGACCCAGCAATTGCTAGGTATTTATCCAAAGGACACAGGAGAGCTGATTTGGAGGGGCACATGCACCCCAATGTTTATAGCAGCACTATTGACAATTGCCAAAGTACGGAAAGAGCGCAAATGTCCATGGGGGCTGATGAACAGATAAAGAAGTGGTATATATATATATATATATATATATATATACACACACACACACACACACACACACAATGGAGTATTACTCGGCAATCAAAAAGAATTAAATCTTGCCATTTGCAACAATGTGGATGGAACTAGAGTGTATTGTACTAAGCTAAATAAGTCAGTCAGAGAAAGACAAATATCATATGATTCCACTCATATGTGGAATTTAAGATACAAAACAGATGAACATACGGTAAGATATACAAAAATAATATAAAAAACAGAGAGGGAGACAACCTATAAGAGACTCTTAAATACAGAGAACAAACTGAGGGTTGCTGGTGGGATGTTTGGTGGGGGAAAGGCTAGATGGGTGATGGGCAATAAGGAGGACACTTGTTGGGATGAGCACCAGGTGTTATGTGTAAGTGATGAGTCACTAAATTCTATCCCTGAAATTATTATTACACTATATGTTAACTTAGATTTAAAAAGAAAAAAAAGTTCGTGGTGTGAGGAGAAAAAAGAAAATACCAAACTGTTTGGCATTAGTAATTGCCATCCCATCAAATACTAAAAGTTAATTTCACTTAAGCAAGTATTTACTGAACACCTATTAGGGACACAGATAGAAGAATTCAAAATAAACTGAGGCACAGCTCTAACCTCAAAAGTTCAAATGTTATGGGGAAGACAAGACAACATCCATGAAATAAAAAGACGCCAATATGTAATATTTTACCTCGAGATTTCAGTAACATAGGAGGAATTGAAGGCTTTGCCTCTCCCCTTATGACACTAGAGGATTCCACTTCCTAAATTGGACCAGCCTAGAAAGGAAAATGTAGAACCTTGAGAATTACCAACACTTTTTGCCCACTGAAAACTCAAAATATTAAACCAGAAACATATGGAAGAAAACTAAGCTTGGCCAACTGGTAAGCAGTGGAGGGCTTGAAATATATCTGTATCCCCCCCACTAGGTACACTCATGTGAAGCTGAACATAAAGAGAATGTCTGAGGATGTTGAATTATATCTTACCCACAGTATGGACTTGAGGTCATAAAAATGACAGCAAACAAGGAGAAAACAAGGAGAAAAAATATAAAAATATTAAAACTTGTGCTGTCCAAAAAAATTAAGAAGAGAGAGAGATGTTTGCTTTAAATTTCACAAATACTTCCATAAGCGTTATTGTTATTATAATCCTCAGAATCTAAAGATGAGAGTAAAATTGGGATCACGTAAATAATCCATTAACAAAGCAAACTCAACCACAAGTAAAAAGTGCTGAGTGAAAGTCTGAATGAACAAAGGTTACATTAAATGATCCTAGGGCTATTTTTATTATTCACATGTCTCTAGGGAAGAAGGAAACTGTTTAATCATACAATTGCTCAGATTTTACTGCAATGCAAGTTTCAATTCTCTGTATCTCCATAAAATTGCAATTTTTAAAAATATATGCCTTTACAGGAAAAAAAAAAAAAACAAAAAAACAGTCCTAATACAATCCAGCAGTATTTTCCAGGCCAACGCTTACTTTCACACTCATGGAGTGAAAATGTTTAACTGACTTGAAACACATAAAAACATGCTTATTATTTTATGCACCCATACTCATTTTGGATTCTTCATATTACTCTCCCCAGGCGTTCCGATGAGTTCTGAGAAAAACTCTGCTGGGATTATATTTCGTCCACACTATTAAAAGAAGGAAGATTTGGCAGTCTTGTAATTTGGTGGTGGTTTTTAACTCAAATTCCAGATTAAAGAGGTTTAAATTACTGCAATCACAGTTCTTTAGAACAGATCAGTGAATCTCCAGAGACTTACCTTTCTTAGAAATTATACAAATGAAAAATGAAAGAAATGACATCTTCTTTAGTCCTTTTGCAGATCCATCCTCTAGATGTTATAGACACCCTTCATCTTAATTCTAACCCATTTAAAATATCTGAGGAGAGTGCAGCCACTCTGGAAAGCAGTGTGGAGGTTCCTCAGAAAATTAAAAATAGACCTACCCTATGACCCAGCAATAGCACTGCTAGGAATTTACCCAAGGGATACAGGAGTACTGATGCATAGGGGCACTTGTACCCCAATGTTTATAGCAGCACTCTCAACAATAGCCAAATTATGGAAAGAGCCTAAATGTCCATCAACTGATGAATGGATAAAGAAATTGTGGTTTATATACACAATGGAGTACTACATGGCAATGAGAAAGAACGAAATATGGCCCTTTGTAGAAACGTGGATGGAACTGGAGAGTGTGATGCTAAGTGAAATAAGCCACACAGAGGAAGACAGATACCATATGTTTTCACTCTTATGTGGATCCTGAGAAACTTAACAGAAACCCATGGAGGAGGGGAAGGGAAAAAAAAAAAAAAAAAAGAGGTTAGAGTGGGAGAGAGCCAAAGCATAAGAGACTCTTAAAAATTGAGAACAAACTGAGGGTTGATGGGGGGTGGGAGGGAGGGGAGGGTGGGTGATGGGTATTGAGGAGGGCACCTTTTAGGATGAGCACTGGGTGTTGTATGGAAACCGATTTGACAATAAATTTCATATATTGAAAAAAAAATAAAAAATAAAATAAAATAAAATAAAATAAAATAAAATAAAATAAAATATCTGAGACAAAGGTAAAAGGATCCTATAACAACTTTGGGTAAGCTTTCCATTAACTACTATTTTCATGGACCATGGCACTTCCTGAGGTTAATGGTTAACTCCACCTGATGGCCTGCAAGGTAGGTGGTGAATTCAGCTCAATGAGTCTCAAGGGATCTTGAGACCATTTAAATCCATATCTCTGCCTTTAGAAAGAACTACTGGGGAGGGGCACCTGGTTGGCTCAGTTGTTTGAGCATCCGACTCTTGATTTTGGCTCAGATCAAGATCTCATGGTTCGTGAGACAGAGCCACGCATAGTGCTCTGCACTGGCAGTGCGAAGCCTGCTTGGGATTCTCTCTCCCTCTCTCTCTGCCCTTCCCCTGCTCATGCCTGCTCTCTCTCTCTCTCTAAATAAATAAACTTAAAAACAATAAATAACTCCTGGGGAAATATATACGAGATGGCATCAAATTTTTGAAGACTTTCAAGAAAGTGGATTCCAGAACACAAGAACAGTAACTCCAAAAAAATCTTCAGTGTCTAGCAACCCTCATCATCAATTTTCATTGTCACTGTCAAGATATTTTAATATTAAAATATCTTATTAATCTGGAGCCTGGAAAATAGATGCATGACACAACTAATCTCTGAATGTTAACTCATCTGCCAATGGTGTGTGCACGTAACTCACATCTGCACTTTAAGAAAGAAGAGTTCAGAGCCCTCCTCATTTCTAAAGATTCTAAGCCAGAATGACTTCCATTCTCTTTAGAATAAAATATTGATTCCAGGAGGATGAAGCAAACACCTGTCCCATTTCTATTTACCAGAAGTAGTCAGGATATGAGTTTTTCAAATTTTATTGTTCTCTTTGATTCTTCTGTGTGAAATTTGTTTTTACATGGGAAACATGAATGTGAACATGTGCTTTAAGGACTTAAAAGGAAACACACTCTTTAAATGCTAAGTGTGTCTATAATTACTTAGCATCTGCTTAAATAAAGGTAAGAATTGCTCCAAAGAAAGACTGTTACTTATTTTTGTTGATCATAAGATCCTGGAGAAGAAGGTGGGATTTTGCTAGGGAAGAAAATAATGCCCAAAGAGTATAACAAGGAGAAACTAGGTAAAAATTATGATTGTTACGAGTTGAAAATGTCCGAGGCCAAAGACTATTTTCTTTTTCTTTTTCTTTCTTTCTTTCTCTTTCTTTCTTTCTCTTTCTTTCTTTCTTTCTTTCTTTCTTTCTTTCTTTCTTTCTTTCTTTCTTTCTTTCTTTTTTTATCACATCAAATCTCAATTCATATTACAGACTACATCATGCTGTGGAGTTTGTTGCTCTGTCAAATAGCAACCAAGAACTCGGGTAGCATTATGTTCTTAACCATAATGTGGCTTGAAGAACAAATTGAGGAGACAGAACATAAGATGGTTACAGATTTGCAAGTCAGGACACAAAGAATAGATCTGTGAGTATTCCAAAACCAATGTTTATGGAAAGAAGTGCCCAACCATTTCCAAGGAAAGAATAAAACAGAGTAAAGAAGTAGAAGGAGAACTTGGAAACATTATAAGAAGAGGTAGAGAGAAGAGTAGAAATAAAAGCAAAGGGAAAAGATGAAAGTATCAGCTTGCATACAATAATGATCATGACTATGAGAGAAGCTGAATGCTTATCCACATGTATATACATGCATGGATTCAAAAGACTTGTATTTTGCACCCAGATTTAGACCTCAATGGTGACATGACCATAGCACACGCATTGGTTTGCTAGGGCTGCCAAAATAACGTACCACAGATCCAGTGGTGTAACCAACAAACATTGATTTTCTCACAGTTCTGGAGGCTAGAAGTCAGAGATCAAAATGTGGGCAGGATTGGAAGCCTTGTTGATGACCATTCTTTTTTTCTCTGTCCTCACATGGTCTTCCTTGTTTTCCTGTCTATATCCTGACTTCCTCTACTTATAAAGACACCAGTCATACTGGGCTAGGATCCACCTAATGACCTCTCTTTAACTTACTTACCTTGTTAAAGGCTGTGTCTCTAAATACAGTCACATTGTGAGGTACTGGGGGTTAGTACTTCAACATATGAAGAGAGGGCACATACTCGGCCCATAACAGCACATTATGTAATCTTTTCAAGGTTCCTTTGATTAAAAAGAGGACGATAATGAGAAGTAACTCATAACATTATTATAATGACTAAATGAAATAATACATTTTTTGAAGTAATACATTTTAAAAGTTAAATGCCAACAATAGGAAAATAGCTAATTACACAATATCCATACAACTGAATATTAAGCAAAAAAAAAAATAGGAAAAGGTTATAATCACATAAAATAATACCTATTATATTAAGTATCCTTTAAAAAGAATCTTTTTTGAGAGGTATGTGAATATACATAAATATATTTAGTTTTGTTTTTGGGGGGGTTTCTGGTATTTGTTTGTTTATATATTTATTTATTTATTTATTTATTTATTTATTTATTTATTAGAGAGACAGAGAGAAAGCATGCCCAGAGGGGCAGCAGGAAAAGGATAGAGAGGCTCTTAAGCAGGCTCTGCACCCAGCCCAGAGCCTGACCCTGGGCTCCTTCTCACCACCATGAGAACATGACCTGAGCTGAAATCAAGAGTTAGATGCTTAACTGACTGAGCCACCCAGGTGCCCCAAGTTTTTAACAAAAATATTTATTGGAGGAAAACAGATTGAAATGTTAATTATAGCTAAATTTGGGTGGTGAAATTTTCAGATACCATCTTCATTCTTCCTATATTAATTTTTATTTTGTAAGTTATCTACAATGTGCATGCATTTGTTTTATTTTATTTTGCATCAGGACAATACTCAAATTAAATATTGAAAGTCAAGTGTACTGTCAGCCTCCAACCCTCCCCATCCCCAAGCCCTGCTACATGAATGGCTACTTTCAGCTCCTTTCCCTGTATCTTCTGATACTTACCTCCATGTTTCTAACACAGGTTTTAACCTTTTTTTTCTTTTTTGTTAAGCTTATTTATCGATTTTGAGAGAGAGGGTGTCCCTAACCATTGTTTCTTGATATTCCCACTTTTTCTATTGACTTCCTACCATGGTAATGAGGCATTAGGCCTCTCACACTTACAATTCCTCACCTATAGGCATTTTCCCTCTCCTAACATCCTCATATAGTTGTATTAAACTGTTATTAAATACGTATTCTGAGTTTACATTTTATAACAAATGAAATCTCTTTCTTAGTTCTAAAAAGTGACATTTGTCATCGATTGTCATCTCTTCTCCCAAAAGTCAGTCTTTTATATGGAAAGGAAAAAGGTTATATTTTAGTTAAAGCCATTCTTAAAAATAAAATAACATAATGGGGCACCTGGGTGGCTCAGTCAGTTAAGCACTGGACTCTTAATTTTGGCTCAGGTCATGACTTCACGATTTGTGAGATTGAGCCCCATGTCAGGCTCTGTGCTGACAGTGGGGAGCCTCTCAAAATAAATAAATAAACAGAAAGAAGAGAGAAAGAAAGAAAGAAAGAAAGAAAGAAAGAAAGAAAGAAAGAAAGAAAGAAAGAAAGAAAGAAGAAACAAAGACAATAATGTGAGAATTATTTATCATATAATTTACATGACAGAAGTAAATATATACATATGATAGCTTTAATATATACATCTATGCTTAAATTTTGGCTTTGTCATTTACTAGCTGCGGTGGTTTGGGAAAAGATACTTAACCCCTCCTAGGCTGATGTAGGTGTGGAGGTCAGCGGGAATGTCCACGCTGACTGGAGGAAGAAAGGAAGGGAGAGGACATTCCAGGCGGCAGGGATGGCAGCAAAATAGCAAGAGCAGGAAAGCACATGATTGGTGGTGAGGGTCAGACAGGGGTTGCTGCCGCATAAAGTACCGAGTAGGGCAGAGTATTTGCTATGGCTGCTGTAACACATTACCACAAACATGGTGGCTTAAAACAACGTAAATCTGCAAACTGAATATAGCAATTCATTAAAACTCCAAACCGAAATGCACTTGGAAAATTCTAGCACCCTAGATTTGGAAAGTTATGACCTAGTAGGAGAGAAAATCCAGTCTCTTGCTTCTCTTGCTGTTGGTTTTCAATTCTCTCGGGAGCTTCTCCGGTATAATCTGAAATTGAAGCCCACATTCAGAAGGCAGAGAGAGACCAAAATAAAGAGGCAGGCCACTCCAGGTTGGTAAGCAGTAGTTTTACTAAGCAAAGGGAACTTACAGATGGAGCTTGTCTTGGGTGATAGCAAGACGAATGGATCCCTGTACCCACCTTCCAAATGTTAATAGTTTGCAGAGACAGAGAAAGGCCTTTGCTGGGTTTAGGCAAGTATCCTGTGCAGGTGTGCTCGATACCACATCATTATCTCAAGGTCATGTCCTTGGAGCAGCCTCTGGGAGCATAAAAGGCAGGCTGAACCCACATCCCAAGGACAGGGGAGGGAATGAGGAGCCATGGATCACCTGGGTCTAGCTTATGGGTCAACCAGCAGTCACATCTTTTTGATGACCTTCCCCAACACTTGCCCCTCTGTTTATTTATTAATCCATCTAACAAATATTGAGTGAGTGCCTACTACATATCAGGTAATGTTGCAAGCAATCAAGATATAGCTACGAACAAGACACAAACCCTTTATTCTAGTAAGACTTAAAAACTATGTGGGCAAGAGGCACCTGGATGGCTCAGTCAGTTAGGCATCTGACTCTTGATTTCTGCTCAGGCCATGATCACGCTGTTTGTGAGTTCAAGCCCTGCCTTGGGCTCTGCCCTGACAGTGCAGAGCCTTCATAGGATTCTCTCTTTCTCAAAAATAAATAAACTTTTTTTTAATGTGGGCAAGAAAGACAATTAAAGAAAAATAAGGAAAATAAATAAATAAACTCCCAGTAATGGTAACTGCAATGAATAACAATAATAAGGGAGAACTGAGGATAGGGAGATAGGAGGAGGGAAGGGAAGGAAGGTAGGGAAGGAGTAAAGGAGGAAGGGCAGAAAAGTGAGAGAAGCTCTTTTACCCAGAGTGGCCTGAGAAGACCTCTTCAAAAAGATGCTTGAATGTAGTGAAGGAGCGAGCCTGGCAAAGATCCAGAGAAGAGCTTTGCAAGCAGAAGGAACAGGAATGCAAGGACCTGAAGACCAGTATAGCCAGAGAAAAGTGACGAGAGAATGGTGGGAGACATAGGCAGGGACTAGACCCTGTCTGAGCACGTAGACCATACTGAGGCATTGTCATGTCTTTCTCTTTGTCTATTTGTTTGTTGCTGTTTTCAAAATGATGACAAATTGTTGGAGTATTCTGAGGGGCATGACAGGACCTCTTTTCAGCAGCCAGCACTTTTGTGTTTGTACATTTCTTAGCACTTCCCCCAGAATGGGTTCTCTGTAAATTCTGTACATTGTTTGAAGTGATTCTAGACACTTCCATCCCAGCTTCCCACCTGATGCAGGTAAGGACTTCCTTCAGAAGTGGCCATTAGACTTTCCAATGAGAACACAGAAAGTTGTAGGGGGTGGGGAATGTTCACAATGACAGTGGGGCTAGAATGGCAGTGAGGGAGCCCATCTTAGCCTGGTCACCCATGACCATGGGGTGACTGCTAGAGAGTAATGTTCACATCTGTTCATATTAGTGGCATTTCCTCCATGAGGAAGGAAGGCCAGGATTAAGGCCAGGATTGCCTAACCGCAAAGTCTGAACCCTCGTCTTCTACCATGCTGCCCCCAAATAGGTCAAATGACCAGAAAATAAGATTTAATTGTCATTGTAGATTGTTCCTACCAGTTTATTTTATGTAAAATTCCACATGGGTCAAATTTCATAATAGAAGTCAAGAGAACCTCTGTGTCCTAGGGCAGCAGCCTTGGAATTTTTACCATAACTTGTTTTATTAGATACTTTTTGAAATAAGTAGACCTTAATTGAAAATTAGAAGAATTTTGTCGTACATAATTTTTAAATAAATAATTTCATTTAATGAATTTTTTAGGACCTGAAATTGCTCTTCTCCAAATAAATCTTATTTAAACAAAGACTATAGCTAAAGTGCAGAGAACAGAGCATTACCTGAGTGTTATTTATTATTATTGGTAATTTTTTGTTGCTATTTTTCTCCTAACAGACTGACTCAAGACTGCCTCATTTTCACCTCTCTGCCCTTGGTTTTGTGAATTGTATGTCTTTCAACTCTACTTCTAAGAGTACACTCACTCTTCTTCTGTCTCTCTGTCTCTCTGTCTCTCCTTCTGTCTCTCTGTCTATCTCTCTCTCTCTCTCTCTCACACACACACACACACACACACACACTCACACTCACACTCACATATACATTCATGTCTTCTATAGAGAAATTAACTTGAAGATTTCAGGGACAGAATAAAATGCATTTTGCCCAAACCAACATAACAGAGATGGGGAAACTACCGGACTGGATTTGGTGTCTCACTAACTCCCTTATGTACATCAAATGCTGGAATAATATTGCCCAGATAAAAATCTGGCCTGGGTGGCTATGGCTGTGACCCTGATTAAACTAGTCTTCATATACTATGAGCACTGGATGATAGGCCTAGAATATTAAACACAGAAGGGACTTTGAAGATATCCTCATTCAATTTACATAATAAATAGATGAAGAAACCAAGGTCTTGTTCAAGGGTTGTCAGACAATTAGGCATCAAAATGAGACTAGAACTCACATCCTCTTACCTTTAGAGAAAGTGCCCTTCTTCAACCTATCATGCTTTATTCTGAATTCATGATCAACAGAAACTATGCATTCTTCTAAAACCTAAGTAAGGAAGAACACATCTATATGAAAATCTTGTCCTCTGATACCAATACACTATGATTTCCCTGGATGGAGCCCATCGCTCTTTTCCCATCTTCCCAACCCAGTGACTGTAACTTCTTTCTTCCAAAATGCCATGATGCTTGTGAACACTCTCTAGTAGGGACTTCAGAATTCAGAACAAATCCTTGTTGAACACGAAAGGAGATTGAGGGAACATTGCCTCTTCCAGTGTAGAAATTTTATGGTATTTCTCCCAAGTGTATAATATGTGTGTGGTTGTATTTTATGAAACTTTTATGAGAGTACTTCATTTTGGTTCTTTTCCTTTTATGGTGGGCCTGCTCCTATTATTTTTCTGTAACTGAGCTTTTATTTTTAAATATTAAATTGCGATTATGAAAAGAGGTCCTTTATTCCCAGAGCTGCACTCATGTATATGTAACTTTTTCTGACTTATGTGGCAGCAACTCCCACATCAGAGCTTCAGCCCTGGGTCCATAATTTGCAAGCATCAAATGGAGCCTCATATTGCAATGCAAATTATAGTGCCCAGGGATTGGCAGTATAATCGCCCAGTTACAAAGAAGGTAAAGAGGAAAAGAAATTACCATAATGGGCCACAAAATATACGCAAGAGAATGCTCAGAGGCCTATATGGCAGGTTTCACCATGCTTCTAAAGCTGGGCTTGCTTTCCTCTGAAAACGGGCTCTCCTTTGCAGAAAAAGATGTTGGCTCCATCTTGGAGGAACTTGATCTTCAGTTGCTTTTATGATAGTGATGGATTGGGCTGATTTACTCACATCCTCTCATCTGAACTGCGAAATGGCCAATGAGGATTTGGGATAGCTTTAGAAGCTGAACTTCAGTGGATGGGAATGTTGAAAACATGGAAATTGAGAGAGAACAGCATCCTAGGAGGAGGAAAAGAAGTGAGCAAAGGTGTCAGGACAGAAAGACCTGTCTGAGGAGAAGCACAGTCCAGTTAGGCTAAAGTGTTGGGTCAGACATTTCTGGGACATAGAGATTTGAACTTAAGCATGCATTACCCAATAGAGCTTAGAGTCTGGACCCCTAGACCCTGGTGAATGAGTTTGTCTGAGGGGAAAGCTTCCTCTGATACACTAAACATCTATCACTGAGCCAGGATTCCAGAAAACCATCTCAATGGGGGATGAAAGAAACCCGGAACTCTTCCATTTTGATTCTTAGGATCTCTCCAATTGGCAGCAAATCACAATTTCTTCTAGGATGATACATAATACAATACTGAACATAAGCAGTTCTTCCTCAAATCACTTGGAAATGGGCAAGGAATAGCCCAATGTTTCTTATTCAAGAAATATTTATTAATTAAGTTATTTAAAAAAAATTTTTAATTCAATAGTTATCAAGTGCCTACTCAATATGGAGATAGAAAAAAAAAAAGACACTGTCCCTCCACACAGTCCCTTCTTGGACTGTTGGAGATGACAATCAGACAATTTTGGTAAACTATTGTCAAGGAAATGCTAGAGAAATGTATATGGGATCATGGGAGCCAGAGGAAGGGTACTGATCCCTCCTAGGTGGATGTAGGTGTAGAGATCAGTGGGAATGTCCAAGCTGAGTCAGATGGACAAATAGGATTTGACCAAGCAAATGGGGGCTGGAGGGAGAAAGGAAGATGGTGAGAAGGGCATTCCAAGCAGCAGGGATGGCAGAAAAATAGCAGAAGCACGAAAAAGCATGACTGGTGGTGAGAGTCAGACAGACAGGGATTGCTGGAGCACAAAGTACTGAGTAGGGCATAGTAATTCCCATGGCTTCTGTAACATATTACCACAAACATGGTGGCTTAAAACAACATAAACCTATTTTCTTTACAGTCCTGGAGGTCAGAAATCCACACTCAGTCTTACTGAGCTAAAGTCAAGGTGTCAGCCGTGTTGGCTCCTTCCAGAGGCTCCGAGGGAAGAATCTGTTTCCTTGCCTTTGTCTTCTACTGTGGGTCTGCATCTCTTGCCTTGTGGCTCCTTCCTTCATCTTCAAAGCAAATGTCTCCAATTTCTCCTTTTGTCATCATATCACCTTTTCCTGTGACTCTGACTTCCCTCCCATTTCCTTTTTCCTCACTGACCTGCTTGCCTCCCTCTTGAAAGGACCACTGTAATTACCTGAGACTCACACAGGTAATTTTAGGATAATTTCCCCATCTCGAGATCCTTAATTTAATCACATCTGCCAAGTCCCTTTGTATAAGGTAATATTCAAAGGTACTAAGGATTGGGACGTGGACATATTTGGCAGGGGGGGGGGTGCAGGGACTACGATTCACTCTATCACATAAGGAATGGCAGGAAATGAGTTTAGGAAGCAAAAGGGGATCCAGTAAAAGAGGGCACTATAAGCCACATAAGGAGCTTGGATAGAATCCTGTGGTCACTGGGGAACAATTATAGGGTCATAAGCAGGAGAGAAGACAGCACAGTAGAAGCTAGACTGAGGGAGACATGTTGGAAACAGAAAGACCACTTGGGAGGGTACTGTGAAAACTCATGAGAAATGCTGTTTATGCCCAAAGGTGAAATAGTGGCCCCCACCCACACAGGTCCCTCAGAAAAAGCAGAGGGACATCATATCTGAATCTTTATAAATTCTTATTAAGGGAGTTCTCTCACTTACTTTAGTTGGTACAACACACTGGTACTTGATGATATGATTAATTATCTGAACTGGTTTTATTGACAATTACACAGGGATAACATGTTAAACTAGGACTGTCCCGGGCCAACTGGGCATATAGCTGCCCTCTGTTTGGAGAAGGCACATTGGCCTGAAATGACTTGAATCAATGCTAGTCTGGGTTCTTAGAGAAGTCTTCTAACTCAGTTGAAAAAAATTTTAAAGGCAAAGTCAATTAATAGAGAGGCAGTAATTTTTCCTGGGATTATGACTCACAATTCCAAGTGTTAGATGGTGTTACAAAAAAGCAGCTGAAAGGTTACTTTAAAACAAATGTATTAAGTGATTACATAGAGAGGATTACAATACACAGTTGAAAAAACCAGCTGTTTCATGAGTTCTTGTGATATTTAGGAAATGTTTTCAGAGACAGAATCACATCTGGATTCTAAAAATGCCATGTCTCCAACACCACAGAACTGACCATGATTTGCTCTAGAAAACCATATTAATTACACAAGTGGCTCCAGCACCACAAAAAGCTTGATGTTAAAATTATGCATGAAGAGTTTAAATAAAACTTTAATGAAATATGTGTGAGGATATTAATTTCTAAAGTAATATCTGGTATTTTATGTGTTATTTTTTAATTTTTTTTAATGTTTATTTATTTTTGACAGAGAGAGAGACAGAGCATGAGCAGGGTAGGGGCAGAGAGAGAGGGAGACACAGAATCCGAAGCAGGCTCCAGGCTCTGAGCTGTCAGCACAGAGCTCGACATGGGGCTCGAACTCACAGACCGCGAGATCATGACCTGAGCCGAAGTCGGACGCTCAACCGACTGAGCCACCCAGGTGCCCCTTATGTGTTATTTTAAATATGCATGTGTAACTAATAATTAAAATATAGATAGACATTTGACTACATATCAATTAAATTAGCCACCCTCAAGAAAAATGGTTGAGTTTTGGCAGGGGATGATCTTCTAATTGAAAAAACCAGGGGGCTCTATTCTAAATGCTTATTCCTTCTATTCTAATACACGCAGTATTTTGAGAGTAAATCCTAGACGACTTGATAGATAGGATGTTGAATGAAACAAAAGGATAATTCAGTTGGATTGGTGGTGGTGTTACCAACTGAACTAGTCAATGGCAGAGACATAAGTTTGTAGGGGGTAGATTGGGCAAGGGGATATTAAAGGTCCATCGTTAACCATGTTGAATTTGCGATGTCCCTGGAGGCCTGCAGAAGATTTTGGGATATGGGACTGGTTAAGGAAATAGGGAAGTTTATTTGCATTGGAACTGCAGAAGAAAGACAGCAGCAGAAAACTAGAATAAAAGGGAAGAAGCATACAGATAGAGCATGATGATATAGGAGAGGTCATATGACTATAGGGTTTTATGTTTGGGGAAGGGGAGGTCAACAAAGATACCTAAAATGTATGGCACAGTACCATCAAGTAGCTTCGGGATTTCTAACAGCACCAATCTAAAGGAATTCATGGAAGACATGAGCTAAGACTCCACTAATGTCAAAACCTGATACGGCCAGCACAGGGTACCTGGTAGGCTGGGGCAGAATGAGGCCAAAAGACAGCAGGGGCCCTATCTGTAGGTGTAGGGGATAAGGTGTGCTCAGGCATCTGTGACTTCTCAGTTCTCAAAACAGGTGTGACAAAAGAAATGGGTAGCACACTCACATGCACACACACACACACACACACACACACACATTTGACAACAAGTTTGATTATTGTTATAGACAGAATGTTTGCCCCCCCCCCACCACCAAATTCATATGTTGAAACCCAGGCCCCCAATATGACTGTATCAGGAGGCACAACCTTTCAGAAGTGATTAGGTTTAGATGAGATCATGAGCCCCCATGACGGGATTAGTGCCCTTAGAGGAAGAGACACCGGAGGCTCCTCTCATTACCATGTAAGGATACACTGAACAGGCAAAAGTGGACATTTACAAGCCAGGAAGAGGGCCCTCCCCAAGAAACAAATCTGTCAGCACTTTGATCTTGGACTTTCCAACTTCCAGAACTGTGAGAAATAAATGTTGTTTACACCACCCAACCTTTAGTGTTTTGTCGTGGCAGCACAAGATAAGACAACTGTCCTTCAGAGGAATTGTTTTATGAGAGGGATTTCCACTGGCATTCTCAGTGTGTTGAAGCATCCCAGTTGCTAAAGAATGGGGCCAGAAGCTTGTGGTTGTCAGGAGCAAATATAGGTCCACGCCCATCCTCACACCTCTCCACTTCACCATCTGTGAGGCTCAGTGTGATTGATCATTGGGGTGCCCCGCTCCCAGCTCCTCCCCTCCTACCCAGAGTTGGGGGAGATCTTGCCCTTGCTGGCTGGTCAGAATCATACAAGCACCAAGACCTGGTTATGGAACTGATTCTCCCTGAGCACTGTCCTGAGGTTACTGGCCCTCCAGACAGGCACAAGCATCTTCTCTTTCCACAAACATCTGTCCTGTTGGGCCTCCAAGTGGGAGGGTGGGCACTTGGTGGCTGCCTGGCTTGGAAAGTACCCATTATGAGCAGTGGGTCATCTTGCATTCCATTAAGCATGTGATTACAGCCAGATGCTGTGGTGATGGGCAGACAACAACTCCCTATAATAACCGTAATTATGATCCTAGTGTTTCTTTAGCTCAACATACTCTGAACTTCTTAAGTCAGAAGAAATTTGGAAGAATTGCTTATTAGAGGCTGCAATCAAATGAAGACTTTTTTTTTTTTTTTTTTTTTTTTGAGAAGGGGGGAAATTCCTCCCTGACACCTTGGCTTCTGACCAGGCTGCAGACATCCTGTGGTGTGGTTCTGGAGTCCAAAATGGACTCGGCTCTGGCTCCACACTCCTGCTCTTGTTTCTCTTCCCTGCGCTTTGCTCTGCCCCACTCCCCACTCCCACCCCCTGGTTCCTTCTCAGCTGCTTCTCCTGGCAGGGAGAGAAAAAACAAACACCTGCTTGCCCGTCATCTCACATTCCCCCTGCTGTGGGGGCTTGCTGAGAGGGGCACCTCCCCTGCCCACTTGGGTGAAGTTCTTGGAATACCCAGGGAGAGGGGGTCATTCGAAGCTAAAATTGGCTGCTTGCTGTGATGACTAACAGCCACCTGGGCCTGCCATTCTCATGGATCCATCTATTTGTGGAATATGGAGCTGTTTAGGGTGTATTTGTGTACATGCGAAGTCTTTACTTATAGGAGCACATTTAAAAGAGCTGGAAACCCAGTCTGGGAAATGAAAAAATATGTTATATTCATTTTCTAGAGCTGCCATAACAAAAAAAAAAAAAAAAACCACACACCGGATGGCTTAAACAAAAGAAATACTCACCTCACAGTTATGGAGGTTAGAAGTCTGAGATCAAGGTGGGGGGTTGGTGGGGCTGGTTCCTGCCCAGGGCTAAGAGGGAAGAATCTGTTCTAGGCCTCTGTCCTTGGATCGTAGACAACTGCCTTCTCCTGTGTATCCTCACATTATCTTCCCTCTGCGTATGTCTTTCTCTTCACATGGCCTTCTTTTTATAATGATATCTGCCATATTGGAGTAGGGGCCCGCTCTGCTCCACTATGACCTCACCTTCAACTTAACCAATTACATCTACAACAACCCTATGTCCAAATAAGGTCAGATTCTGAGGTACTGCAGATTAAGTCTTCAACAAATGAATTTAAGGGGAGACATAGTTCAACCCGTAGTAGGTGTTGTGAGCTTACCACATGCCAAGCCTTGTGATGAATTCTGGGGACACACTCTTGAACACGAAAGGCAGTTTCTACCCTCCCAGAGCTTGGTCGAGATTACAAAGAGTAAGAAGGAAAACTACGCAATCAGTAAACGATGCTGCAATAGGGCCCCAGGAGGGACTGTGGGAGAACACAGAGGAGCGCTAAACCCAGCCACGGGACCCAGGGACGCTGCGCCACGGAAGCAAGGTAGAGGCGGAAGCCTGAAGGACAACAGGAGCCGGCCAGGGAAAAGGTGGAGTGGAGCCTGTGGATATTCCAGGTGGAGAGGACAAAAAGAGGAAAGTCCCAGAGGGGAGAAAGACCGTGGCCAGCAGGGAGAACTAAGAGAATTTCCTCGGGGTTCGAGGATGGCGTGTGAGGGTACATCCTGAGTGTTATGCAGAGGAGGAAAGTGAGTGAAGGCAGAGATGACGCTGGCAGGGGAATGATGCAGGGCCTTGCAAGGCTGCTGAGGAGTCTGGACAGAAACCTGAGGGTACTTGGGAGCCGCTGAAGAATGCCATAGAGGAAAGGACACAATCACACTCTAAGATTTAGAAAAACCCCGTTGGCTGCAGTCTGAAAAGGAGAGGTACAGGGAGGAAGACCACTTACAGGGACATCTCTGTGGTCCAGATGAGAGGTGACCATGAGAGTGGCAAGAGATGGAGGCCCTGGGTCATGATGCTTGCTCATCCTTCACATCCCAGCCAGGCTTTACAGACCTCGCAGGCCCCTGCCTCCTCCCAGGGGTCACTTCCCATGTTCGTGTGAATGCTAAATGTCCATCTTCTCAAACAACGTACACGATTACATGGTATTTACCACGTGCCAGGAACTGAATTAGACATATCAACCCATTTATGTATCAACAAATAACTGTGGGGGCACCTGGGTGGCTCAGTCGGTTGAGTGTCTGACTTCAGCTCAGGTCATGATCTCATGGTCCGTGGGTTCGAGCCCCACGTCAGGCTCTGTGCTGACAGCGCGGAGCCTGGAGCCTGTTTCAGATTCTGTCTCTTTCTCTCTGCCCCGATCCTGCTTGTGCTCTCTCTGTCTCTAAAATAAATAAACGTTAAAAAGATTTTTTTTAATAAAAAAAATAATAACTGTGAAGCAAGTGTCATTATTATCCCTGTTGTACATAGGGAGACAAGAAGGTCTTGCCCAAGGTCCCCAAGCTAATAGCTAATGGGTGGGAGAGCCATCGTGTAACCCCTGGCTTCAGAGTCCACGCTCTTACTCATGACTTTCTAATCTCTCTTACAAGCAGGCTTCCATGTTATCATCACACTCAGTAAAGTGCCTGGCATATAATAGTCCCTCAGTAAATTTGTGTTAAATGAGATATATGCACCCCTATGAGACAAATACACCCCTACATTTATTGCAGCATTATTTACAATAGCCAGGATATGGAAGCAACATAAGTGTCCATCAATAAATGAATGGATAAAGAAGATGTGGTAGACGAATATCATGGAATATTACTCAGCCAAAAAAAAAAAAAAAAAAAGAATAAAATCTTCCCTTTCACAACAACATGGATGGACCTAGAGGGTATTATGATAAGTGAAATAAATCAGACATTAAAAAAAAAAAACCACCACTGTATGATTTCACTTATATGAGGAATCTGAAAACAGAATAACAGAACAAACAAAACAGACTCACTAATACAGAGAACAAAGCAGTGGTTGCCAGAGGGCAGCTGGGCAAAATAAGTGAAGGGAATAAGGAGGTACAAACTCCCAATTATAAAAATAACTCCGTCACGGGGATGAAAAGTACAGTATAGAAGATAGTCAATATTGCAATAATTTTGTGTGGTGACAGATCTGACGATACTTGTGGTGGTGAGCACTGTATAATGAGTAATACTGTCTAATCGCTATATTGTGCACCTAAATGTACCATTGCAACTATACTTCGATTTAGTAGAAAGTTCTTGTTGAACGAATGTTGGCGATGATCAGGTGTATATGGTGAAAATGGCAGGTGGTGGAGGTGAGGGGTGGGAAGTGAAGCCCTTCATTGAGTTAAGGATCCCAAAGGGGAAGCTGTGACCAGGCACTGCAGAGAGAATGAACTAAGAAAATCTCCACCAGAGACCTCCACGTGGTGGGGCAATTGGAGCGGCCCGATGGGACACATCTGTTCCCAATCCTCCAGCATCTGGAGCCTCAGCTACCCCTCGGTAGCTCCATGCCACCCGCTGCCCAGGTAAGAATAATAGCAATCTGAAGCTTTTCAGGCCTTACCCCATAACAGCTATTAGCTTTGGACTCTAGGCATTTTTATGAGATCTTAGTTCCAGGCCTTGAGGTTTGGCAAAAAGAGCATATTATTCACACACAAAACAACTGCATTAAAATAGCATTAAGAGTCTGGCTTCCATTGACAAAACCTAGGAAATTCAGAAATGGTGCAAAGCCTGTCCTGAATTCACCCCCACCACCAGGCCTGGGGTTGCTCTTGTTGCCAAACCATTAAGGGCAGAGAGAATGGTCCCCAGTGAGCATAAGGAGACATGCTGGGGAAATGCAAGGCAGCCCAGGTGAGCAGGGGAAGAGGGAGGAGGAGGACTTGGAGGAAGGGCCATTACAGCAGAGGCCAAGGTCCCTGGGCCAGGCCCATGTCAGGGAGCCTGTATGGTGATGCGGCCACAGACCCTGGCCCCAGAGGCTACTCCTCTGATCCCAGGGTCAGACAAAACTTGTAAGGAGCAGCCTCTGGCTTTTCTAGTCTCGAGACCTCCTTTCTACACACTGCTGCTGCTGAGACATACCCCCCTTTGCCCCATGGAGCAGAAAGCCTCATTGAAATTTCTATCCCTCTATTCATCTTGGACTCAGAGACAGCTAACAGGCAGATACTTTGCTCCTCACTTAATTTCTGGTTTTTTAAGGAATTGAGGAGAAAGGAGCTCGGTCATGGGTGAATAAGCATTAGGAGATCACTGTTAAGAAAATTTGGGAATTTAAATAATTTTGATTTGGGGTTGCATTGACAGGGAGAGAGATGAGGAAAAGAAATTTTCTCCTCTTGGCCAAAAAAGATCTTTCCTCATTTCAGATGAGGTAGAACCATTTATTCTACCCCTCCGCCCCCCCGCCTTACAGAGATATAATTGACAAATGAAATTGTAAGATTATTAGAGTGCAGGGCGTGATGATTTGACGTACATATATATTGTGAAACGGTCTCCTCCAATGAATGGATTAACACAGCCATCACCTCACATATTTACCTTTTTTTTCTCCTTTTTTTTTTTGTGTGAGAATGTTTTAGTTCTACTCCCAGCAAATTTCAATTACATAATACAGTGTTATCAATTATAGTCATGGTGTTATATATTAGATCCGCACCCCTTATTTATCTTCTATCTAACAGTTTATAGAACTGGTTCTTCAGGTGTGGTTTGGGAAGAAATTTCTGTAAAGTAATCCTAGAATTTCTAGGGCATTTTCAGTAAGAACTTCCCCCAAGCTTTGAAAAATAGTTAAGTGCAATCCAAGAACTCAAAAATGGACCCAGTTTGTTGTAAATATGGTGAACATAATATAACATCATGGCTTTACTTATCATTCTGATCCAGAATGATGTTAAATTAGTTGACCGAGTTCACACATACAAGTGGTGCAGCTGGAATTGGAACTTTACCTGTTCCGTTTCAGAGGCTGCCCTCCTAACCACCTCTTGAATTCTGCACCCACCACCACCATATTTGTTTAAGCCAGGCTTAGCCATGATCCCACCCCAGACCTGAACCGTCTGTTAAGTCAACTGGGAGGTATCCAGAGCCACAGAGCTCATGATTTTTCTAGAAGTCCTTATCTTAGTTCCAAAAACCCAATTCCCTTATTATGAGGGACAGAAAAAGTCATTGTGTTCATTTCTAAATTGTTCACAATGACTCTAAAAACCATGTCTTTTTGAAAACACATTCAAGGTTGATTCCATTTACCTCTCTTCTTAAATGTGAAAATTGAGAGGGTTCTATTCTCCCAGGTCAACAGGTGAGCTGGTGACAAAATTCAGTCTTTAGAAAGTGACCTGGAAATCACTTTTCTAATGTGCTATAAAATGTTAACAATTCTGGGTAACCTGACTGAAAATGCTTTGAAACAGCTGGCGGTTGAGAGAAAGTCCTTTCTGTGCCCCTCCTAAACTGTCATTTACCAAAGCAAGAACAACTCTGGCTCTGTCACGGAGTGCTACTATTTAGATGTCACAGCCATGGTTCTGTGACACTCCATCAGAGGGCACTAGTGATACCTCCCTCTTTTTTGTTTGAAAGAGACACATGAGAAATCAGTCAAATAAAACGACTGAGGGTGGAGGGGTGGAGAGGCAGTGTAAACAGGGGCTATAACAAGTTCAGAAGAACACTCAGGACACGGTGACATCAGCAGAACCAGTGACAGACAGCACATGGCAGATTTCTTGCAGAGCTCTAGATAATTCTAGTCTGGCTGCAATCTTTATTTAGCAGTCTTGATGAGCACGTTAAATGTGACTTAACTCTAAGTTTGAATGAAAAGCACAAGTATTCAACATGTTTCTTGGCAACACCGTTTGAAAAAATCATGCATTTGTCTCTAGTTTTGTACTAGAGTTTCTTGGTGGGGACTCTCTTGAATTAAAGCATCCTCTTTACAGGTAGAATTTTAAGTCTTGTTCTTATTCTCCCCATCCCATGGGCCTCCACTCTGAGCACACGCGCGTGCACACACACACACACACACACACACACACACACGTGAGTGCATAGACCCTTCAATCCCAGGTGAGGGTTTTTCTCAGCCTGGGTGTGTGCTGCTGGCCTGAAATCACTGTATTCCCAGCAGACTGAAGCAGTGAAGCCCCATGGGGACAAAGACAGGAGGTGTGAACCCATCTATCTCCCTCTCCCAGTGAATGTTTTCCTTTGATCATGCCCATTGATTCTTTTCCTTGTCTGTTCTCTCCTTGAGCTGTGAGGTCTCAGTGAGGAGAAAATGGTAGAATGAGAGATGCTTGGGTTGCAGAAATAGGGGTGCTGAGAAATAAAAATGATTTATAGGGGTTCACTAGCCTCTGCTCTTTCTCTTTCTCTCCCTCTTATAGTTCAAAATCCCACAAGTGTGAACACAGTGAAATATGTACCCTTGTCTTATCATTTAATTAGATACAACACCTCAGTTTGAGTCTGGTTGAGTTAGAAAACCTAAGGTTCAGAAATTCGGTTGAGGATGTGGGGGAAAAGCCTGCTGTATAAAGTCACCAGATTCATCCTCCTGGCACTAGAGAAGGAGGACGTCACCTCATGACCAGCTTCTCCTGAAGATTACTAAACCCACACAAACATTTCAGTTCCATGGAAACAGCAGGAATGTGGGTTGGTCTCTGAGCCTGGGAGAGAGAACTGAGCATCCCCCGTTGGTCTGGCCCCACAACCGACTTCCTGTGTTGTCACTTCATACCACAGTCACCACACCACGGGTTCTGCCTTGGGAAACACCGGAGAGAGTGTGTGTATCTTGTAAAAGTTCTTTACTTGACTACAGTGGGTTAGCTGTGTTGCTGCCCAGAGACAGGGGACAGGACGAGATGACTAACCCTGAGATCCTCTGATTGTGTCACACCAGCTGAGTGGCTTCACTCAGGGTCTCTCCTGGGTGGGAGGCTGGCAGAGAAGACCTCCAAAGTCCTTCAACCCTGTGATTCACAGGACTCAGAGTCCTGCATGATATTCCACTGTCAAGGACCATGGAATTGCACGTTTTTATTACTGGAAAGGATGAGACCACTGACGAATGCACTCATGGGGTGTTTTAAATTTTAGGCAGTAGACCAACATGACTTTGTTGTTTCTCTCAGGCAACAAGCTACCTTTCTCAAGATGACAGCAGACCCAGTTAACAGAAGACCCAGATGGCCTCTTCCATCAGAGTAAGAAAACTTCTGGAAAAAAAAAGAGCACAAAGCTTTCCTTTCAAATACCTGAAAATCCGATTGCAAAGTTCTCTTGCCTGTCCCCTCCCCACCGCTGCACACCTGGCTGAATAAAGTAACTCTTCTAGGGAAGGGTATAAGCCAATGCCATTTGACACAACAGATGCCATCCGGAAGTGGGAAGGGAGGCGGAGGGCCAGGCTGCTGAGAAGGGGGGCGCTCTGGATCCAGCACCTTCTGGGGGGCACTCTGGATCCGGCATGAGAGGAGCCGGGGAGGCTGGCAAGCAGAAAGGGAGCTCCAAAGGGACAGGATGGAAGCCATGGATGCAGGAATGTCTACAGGATAATAGAATTACTTTTTCCTGTCTCCAAAAGCAAAGTGATATGAATCTACCAGGAAACGCAGATTTACAACACGGTAGGGACAACTGTTCAGAAGAATTTTTCTCATTTGTCGTAGTTTAGTTTGTTGTTCTGACCCTCAAGACATAAAGCTCACTTCGCAGCTAGCATGTGTATGGTCACTGAGTCCACAGTGTGTGTCCAGCCACTCCTCCGTGCCTCTTCCAGGAGCCGGCCTAGGGCCTGGAACAACACCAGCATTGTTCCTGCCGCCATGGAACTCACACTCTCCACTCACACTCTGCTCACGCTCTGCTCACACTCTGGCAGATGGGCAGCTATCAAGTCAATCAACAGAGGTCAGTCCTCAGAGTGATACATGTCTCAAGAAAAATCAATCATTCGTGTGATGAAGTGATGGGTACGGGGTAGTATTTGATAGGGCAGTTAGTAAAGGCCCCTCCACAGTTATGACATTTGTGCAGAGACATGAGTGAAAAGCAGCCGACCTTGAAGAGTAAGATGTGCATTCCAGGCAGAGGGAACAGAAAGCGCAAAGGCCATGAGGAAAGGAGGTTGGTGTGTGCCAGGAACAGAAGGAAGGCCAGGGCGGCCAGTGGAGGAGAGTGATAGGGAAGGAGAAGGAGAGGAGAGGAGATAGGAGATGTGGCAGGGGCCAGATCACAGTAATTCATAGCAAGGAATGTGGCTTTACTGTTATATGTAATAGGAAAGCAAGGGGGGTGGGATTTAGGTAGAATAGGCTTATAATTAAACATGTAAACATAGTGTACAAATTAGGTCTTAGCAGGCAATCCCAGAAGCTGTCCGTGTACCTGGGACATGCGTGAATGGTTGCCTAACTGGGGATCACATGTGTACCTGCGATCTCTAGGATGGGCAGATCCACACAGGATTTTTTTGGATCTTGTAGGAGACTCCTGTCCTTACAGAGAGGAACTTTCACAACTATACACATTGAACCATGAGTATTCAAATAACATATGTATACTCTGTTTCCTAAACATGCGTGTGGTCCTGAATGATATCCAACTTTAAAATACAATGAATTCCATGTATTGCATACAGTGTTGTCAGTGGCTCTTCTAATCCTTGTCTGGTGAGCATGCCGCGAACACAGCCTGAAAGGGAGACAAGGAAACCTTAGGTCTCACTCCAGACCAGCCCCCATTGTCAGGAGGCCCCCAGGACCCTTGGGAAGAACCAATCTGCCTGCTCTCATCACTGTGACAGAATCACGGGTTATCAGTCATCATTTCAGGACCAGGATTTTTGTCTCCAGACTGTACCTCGCTCATCTCTGACAACATGTTGAAAGTAAAGCGTGCCTCCCTGTCCTCCTGCTGACTTTTAAAACTCACGAAGTTTGCAGTTTGGTTAGGAGCAAAAGTTGCTGAAGATTTTAGGAAGGAGATATTCCTTCACACAGCGGCATGCAGATGGCAAGATCTAAAGGGGCAGAAAAAATATTAAACATAGATCATCATGGAACATACAGAATGAGATTTAACCTTTTTGGATCAAGAGGATTATAAAATTCAGACAGCACAGCAAACGCCAACCAGAGCCCAACTGGCCAGGACTGTGCCATAGCTGTTCGTATTATTCAATTTTGATGGGTCCTGGGCCCCAGGAGACACACCACCTCATGCTCTATTGATTAACAGATGCTGGTTAAAAGGTTACTATGCAGAAAAGTTGGTCCCTTGTTCTTGTCTGCCTTGTTCCATCAAGTCAGGGTTGAGGAGAGAGGGCCAGGTAGTTTGCTCTGTCACCTTATCCTGATACCTGATCTCAGGATAGCATTCGATCTGGTATTTGCTATTTGGCTATCTGTCATGAGTCCTGCATCTTAAAGGACTTTAAAGAGAAATACACACACACACACACACACACACACACACACACACACACACACACATACACACACTCACCTAAAAATGTTAAGCTAGAAGAATCTTACTTTCTGTTTTAAATCTTTCAATTTACAGTTAAGGAAATACATCCAGGGTGAATAGTTAATTTTCCGAGGTAGCAACAGAACCAGAATAGGAAGTCACGTTTTCTTCTGCCAAATTCCCCCAAAGCTACCCAAACTGGCTGTGTTATACAGTCCCCCAAGTGTCCAGGCTTGGCGATAGCTGTCCTAATGCTCAGCCACTTGGCATTAAAGCAGGATAGGGATGCCCCCTTAGCGGTCAGAGTAGAACACAAACTCCAAATACAATATTGCCTTTGCCATATTCATCTCATTCCTTCAAATTATGATGATTCCTAATCTATCTTAAGTTAAATTACACAAAACCCTCATCTACACGAAACAGCTCAAGATCAGGAAGTCAGCAAAAGGGCATCTCTAAGGCAAAAATAGCGCCCCTTGTGGCCTACAGTAAAGATGTTGGTGAGTCCCCATGGGCCATTGTTGGTGAATTGGACTCCAGTTTAATAACTTTAACAAGCTTGTCTGAAGGTTTTTCAAGCTCCCAGAAGACTGGGAACAGCAAGCAGATAAAGAGAAAAGAAGCTTCGATGGGCCAGGAGCCACAGGCCAGACCCTGGTAGTTCTAAGGTGCCCCGGAGAGCAAAGCCTGAAACACCACCAAGAAAGCAGACACACTATTCAGAAGGATGATCTCTGGGCTCTCTCCCAAACCTCCTGGGGCCCTGGTACAAATTGTGCCAACGGCTCAGTGCAGCCATTAATGCTTTTAAAGTTATCCCTGATTGAAACATCAAGAAAGGTTTTATTTTGTTCATCATGCTTTGAGGAAACAGCAAAGTGTGACCCATCTTAGCAAGACTGGCAAGGCTCTTATTTAATGTGGCAAGAACTGTTAAGACCATATTGTTTAAAGGGTGTGAACACACAAAGCTCCTCAGCTGTGTAAAATCCCCAGAGGTTTCATGTGGCTGGGTGCTCCTGATGCTTGATTCTCTTCTCCTTAGCCTCCCCTGAATATCCAGCCCCAGCTGGCCAAGGAGATTGTGTGCTGACTCCTCTATTTTTACAGTAAGGAATGTCGATAACTTGAGAAAACAGCTTCAATTACACTTCACTGAAATTTACAAACGACCTGGACCGTGAGCATGTTCGAGGCAATGCTCATCACAGCTCTGGCTCTATCTGTGGCATTCAGCAAAACCCTGATGGGCAGGCTGATCCTTGCACGGTTTCCATTTAAACCACATACCTTCTGTACACACCATTCTCAACCCCTTCACCCTGAAGAGTGCTTTGTTTGGCACTGAGATTTTTTTTTTTTCTTTCCCCAATGTCCGGGACCATACGGTTGGGCTAAAGCATTGTCACAGCTGTTTTGTTAAAGTATGCATCGCTCTCAGGCTCCCTTTACCCACTCCTCCTCACAAATGAATATGTTTTTTATGGTTTCTCCTCATAAAATGTAACTTGGACACCAAAAGAATATTATTTTTAAAATAAAGCCTCTTTAAAAGAAAACACTTTCTCCTGAGGAAATCGTTGCTCTCCACCAAAGTTACAAAACAGCAAAAAGTGGCTCAATGTAACCCTGGGGAGACTGAGGTACTTTTGTTTGTTTGTTTGTTTGTTTGTTTGTTTGTTTGTTTGTTTGAAGCTATTTACAAGCAGGGCTGTTGTTCAAACCCTGGTGTCTGGGTCACAAAATCTAAGTGTGTAGGAAAAGCTTCTGTGCCCAAGAGGAGTCTGGCCTGCAACAAGAACGCATCAGCAATTGTTCTAAGGTGGAAGACAGCCTCCAGGGAAGAATGGTGTTGAAGAGCTCTCTTCACTATGGCTGTCTCCAAACAAAACCAGTTGCCCAAGATGGCAATCTGTAAGATATCAGAATAAAATAGAAAAAATATGGCACGAACTAATTTGGATTTCCGCATTCAACTCTTTACTTATCTAGCCAAATGTAAACTGGTCTTTTTCCCATCAGAGTGAACAATCTAGTAAAAGAAAAATGTAAAACAAGCAGGAAAAAAAAAAGCCTTCAACAGAATTGGCCTTTCGTTAGGGACTAGTGTCTTCTTTCCCCCTGCCTCTCGCCGAGATGGACACACAAGCAGCCACAACCTAACTGAAACCCTTCCACCAATCCTGCCACCAGCCGAAAGTTTAGCTAAAATGCTCATCCCAGTCAACTGGAATTCTGAACAAGTAATGCATGGTTTGGTGCTGTTTACTGGAAATGGGTGAATTATTCCATGATCTAAGTGTTGACCCCTTTAGTTTGCTTTTCCAGCAGCTGTGTTCTTGAGAAAATTGAAAAAAAAAAAAAAAATACCAGTACAGGAACTGAAGGCGACTGGGAAACACTGTGAGGCACAAAAGTCAAGGGAAAAGTGTTTTTGAACAGTATTGTGTCACTGCAGCAATCTCAGAACCTGCTCTCTCGGTGGAGATTATTATGACTAACGGAAGCCAATCATGCGTGAGTGAGTGAGTGAGCGAGTGATCACCGCAAGGAAGTGTACAATGAAAGACAATTTCAAGTAAGTCATGATGTTATGCTTCCGAAATTAAACTTCCAGTTAAACATGGTGGAGGAAGGAGGGATTTCATTTTACCTCCTCTCTTAAAACTCACTGAAACAGAGAAATGACCAGGCTTCAAACAAAACTACAGAAGCCCCTGGCAAACAGCTCTAAAGCCCAGACTGAGGTGGCAAAGGAGGCTGAGGGCCATACCCTAGGGCTCAGGCAAAATGCCAATTTGCCAAGTGACAGACCTGAAAGACAAATCCAGCATCCTCGACAGGGCTTCGGGTAAGCTTGTGTGGGCAGTGCCCTGCGAAAGGATGCCTGGCCCAGGGGGTGACTGGAGGGAGCTGGAATCAAGTTCTCACTCTATTCCACAAACAGAGATCAACTCTTTTCCAAAATCACACAAAGACAACATCTGCTCACCAAGTACTGGCCAATGGGGTTACTCTCATCCAAAGTGATGCCTTCTTGGAATTCACACAGGGCCCCGGGTGGGCTAGTGACAGCCCTGTGTCCAGTTAGAGACTGAAGATCCAGGAGTCCGACAGTCCATGGATAAAGGGGAGAATGTCTGAGAAGAACCTGATTCCATCTCCTAGAATGACATTCCAGCCCTGGGGGCGGGGGGGGGGGGGGGGAGAAGGGGGTCTCCCTCTAACTGCTAATTCCTTTCCTTGGAAATATATCTTATTTATTTTCAGGCTCCAAGAAGGAGGGTGGCTCTCAGCCAAGTCCCTGAAATAAAAAATAACCAGTTTGTAGATGCTTCTCTCTCTCTAGGCCAGTAAGCATAAAAAGGACACAGGGAAAGCAGGTGAAGAGCATACATCACAAGAATGCTCTCCTAAGGAAACAAATTCCAACTACTAGCAAGATTTCTAAAGATAAAAACAAAAAAGGAAGCTCTCTCTTTGCCCCTCCCATGCTCATGTTCTGTCTCTCTCTGTCTCTCAATAATAAATAGACGTTAAAAAAAATTTTTTTTTTTAAAAGGGGTGCCTTGGTGGCTCAGTCAGTTAAGCATCCGACTTCAGCTCGGGTCATGATCTCGCAGTTTGTGGGTTCGAGCCCCACGTCAGGTTCTGTGCTGACAGCTCAGAGCCTGACGCCTACTTCAGATTCCATCTCTCCCACTCTCTCTACCCCTCCCCGCTCATGCTCTGTCTCTCTCTGTCTCTCAATAATAAATAGACATTTTTAAAAAATTTAAAAAAACAAAAACAAAAAAGGAAGCAAGTGTGATGGTTAATTTTATGTGCCAATGTGACTGGGCTAAGAGATGCCCAGATGGCTGGTAAAACATTATTTCTGGGTGTGTCCGTGAGAGTGTTTCCGGGAAAGATTAGCATTTGAATACGTAGACAGGAAGATCCACCCTTACCAGTGTGGGTGGGCATCACCCAGTCTGCTGGGGGCCTGTATAGAACAAAAAGGAGGAGGAAGGAAAAATTTGCTGGTTTTGCTTGAGCTGGGTCATCTATCTTCTCCTGCCCTCAGACATCAGGTCTCCTGGTTCTCGGGCCTTCAGACTGACCAGGACTACGTCTCTGGCCCCCTGATCCTTGGGGCTTTCGCTCTCAGACTGAATCACCCACTGGCTTTGCTGGCTCCCAACCCTACAGATGGCAGAAAGTGGGACTTCTTGGCCACCATGGGTCCGTTGGTTCCTGTAATAAATCTCATATAGATCTAGATATCTAGATATAGGTACAATCTCTTATTGATCTGTTTCTCTGGAGAACCCCAACCAATACAGAAAGAAAGAAAAGATTTCAAAAATCATTAGAAAATCATTACCAAAAGTGAACTAAGTAAATAAGCGCATGTCAAATTTTGACCAACGTTCTTACTTGGACATCCAAAGATGTTCATCAATATTCACTCTCATCAAAATGTAGATCCTCCCACATCCATGCTGCCTTTGGATGTTTTCAATCTTCTGAATTGTGGTCATCAGTCGGATGGGGGAAAAAAATGGCTTCTCAATTTTAATTAGCACTTCTCTGATGATTTGTGAAGTCAGGCATGTTTACATATATTCACTGGTCATTTATATTTGGCTGCCCCTCGAAGTATACTCCTGTGCTGGGAAGAATCCTCAGAAGAAATGTGAATGACATTCTCAATTAGGAAAAAACAGACTCAGTGTTTTTGAGGTCAGACTTTGCTGGAATTTTAGCTGTAGAGTCAGCTTGGTCCTTAGGGACAGACTTACTTTTGAGAAAATCTAGAGGGCCAAATTATGTTATGAGGTTTTCTAAATTTGGGGTCAGCCAAAGGCACAGAAAAGAGAAGAAACAGAATCAAAGAAGTCAGAGAAATCTTACTCAGGGTCAGACAAGACAGTCTGCTAAGCTCAGTGATTGGGATAAAGGGATAAAACCAAAAAAAAAAAACCCTTCATCTACCAAAGTATCCTTGCTAGTGCCTGAAACTTTGAAAGTTACGATTTGGGGGTTGTGCTTTGAATCTCTGAAAGTCCACGATCAACCACAAGGTTTTTAAGTACCTACTATGCACTGAACACTGTCCTAGGCTTTGAGAAAATCAAAAGGCACCATAATTCAGCATGGGTTCTGGATCAAACAAAGGTGAGAACATAGCAGGACTTTTGCTCAGAGTCATGACACCAAGGCTTTTCTTTTCAGAAGCAACTTTATTCTTGCCGGCACCACTCAGTTGGGTTCATACCTGAAGAACTGAGCCCCGAATGCCACGTGGCTTAGTTTCTTATGTATTTTTTACTTCTTTGTCTCCCATATATGGTAACACACCAACATGCAGTTTGATTAAGTGGTTTCATGTTACAAGGTTGTGAGGGATGTTGTCAGGTATGCGTATGGCCAGGTTGCCTTCACGTGTTTTTGTTTTTGTTTTTCTTTTCTTTTCTTAGGGAGAGGACACAACCACAAGAGAAAATCCTGGCTCAACTAATGACACAGTGAAAAATGATGGTAAAAATGCCCCATTCAAAAAAAATTGTTTTGAAGAAAGAAAAAGAAACCTTTCCTTACCAACTACTTAGTTGCTTGGAATCGTTTGTACAAAGGCAGGATAAACGATCTCTTCTTTTTATTTGCTAGCTTGTAAAAAATAAAAATAACTACTCAGCCCACAGGAAGCTAGGATAAGTAGAAGAAACAAGGTATTTAAACAGTTTTTGCTTTGGACAAAGTCGATGCTCTGCACATATTAATCCAAGGTACCACACTCAAGACTATTTAAGGAAAGGAACCCTTTGCCATCTCCACAAACTCTGAAATAGCCCCAAGTGTGAGGATTTGCATCAGCTCTTGCTGTTATGCAAATCAGAGAGCGGCTGGTAGGGTGGCCCTGTTTATTTTCGTAAATGTGTGGGTAGGGGAGGGAAAGTGGCTGTTTAAAATTCATTTAAAACTTTTAGTTTCAAATTATCGAACTCTGAAAGAAGGGACTTAGATTTCCCCGGAACAAAATAAAACAAAGTTTACTTCTGAAATATGTCAGGCATAAATACACTTAAACAAAACTCTTTAAAGCCACATTTTTGACTGTTTGAATAAGAGAGTTGAGAATTTTCCTACCAAATGGATAATGTAAGTTCAATTCATCTGCAGACTCAGAACTTATAGGCTCCCATATCAAACCTGCTAGCTCTTTGCCACCACTGTAAAAAGTCATGATTCCCTGACCTCTTCTGGGCCTGACCACTGCTTCTGGAGTTCATATCTGATGCTCTAGGCAACTGTGACTTCCAGAATGGAGTCTTACCTAGGGTTTGTCTCCCACATCTATGACATTCCTCATCCCATCTAGGGTCTAATACCTAGTACTCAATCTTCTTCCAGGGCCCAGGTCACTGCCGAAGGCTCCCATTGGCTGAATTATTAACTGTTAATGCAGATGTACCTCTGAGCCTCTAAATTGCTTCCTCAATGTGTTAGGATCACATAATCGAATCATATTAACTGTCAAGGACTAGTCGTTATGAATGTTAGTATGGAAAAATAAACATACAAGAAGAGCTGAGAAATCAATTAAAAAGCACAACTGTAGGGGCATGTGGGTGGCTCAGTCAGATGAGCATCTGACTTCAGCTCAGGTCATGATCTCAGGGTTCATGAGTTCGAGCCCCACCTCGGGCTTGCTGCTATCAGCCTGTCAACCTGTCAGTACAGAGCCCACTTCGGATCCTCTGTCTCCCTCCCTCTGCCCCTAGAGAGAGAGGGAGAGAGAGAGAGGAGAGAGAGAGAGAGCGAGAGTCCTGCTTGCACTCTCGCAAAAACAGTAAAACATTAAAAAAAAAAAAGAAGCATGACTGGGGGAAACTACCTCTACCAGACTATATGGTGCTCTACAGCCTGTCTATCTAAAACGGTCTGGAACTGGCACAGGATTAGGCAAACAGACCAGTGGGGTAGAATAAAAAGTCCCCAATGAGACCTAAGTACATACGGAAGCTTAGTGTGTGATGAAGGAGGCATCTCAAATTGCTGGAGCAAAGAGAGAGAAAACTGGGCACTTAGTGAAAAGAGATAAAAATCTGTATCTCACATCATACATAAGAAAAAACTTGAAAAGGATCAGGAATCCAAATGTAAGCATTTAAATTATATAAATACTAGAGGGCGCCTGGATGACTCAGTCGGTTAAGCATCTGACTCTTGATTTCAGCTCAGGTCATGATCTCATTGTTCATGAGCTGGAGCCCCACACTGGGCTCTGCACCAACAGCACAGAGCCTGTCTGGGCTCTCTCTCTCTCCCTCTCTCTCTCTCTGTCTCTCCTCTGCTCACACTCTCAATCTCTCTCAAAATAAATAACTAAAACATTAATAAATGAATAAATAAATGATATAAATATGAGGAAAAAACATGGGTGAATTCCTCTTTGATCTTGGTACAAGGAAAGTCTTTCTAACCACAACTTACAATCCAGACAAAATGAAAGAATAGATCAATACATGTGACTACATAAAAATATAAAAACATTTGCATGGCAAAAGCACCATATATACAAAGTCAAAAGACAACCGACACACTGAGAAAAATGTGTGTAACTTATACCATAGACACAGTGCTATACCCTCAATATTTAAAGAATTCTCAGAAAGGAGGGAAATAACCAAAATCAACAGAAGAATGGGAAAAAGACAGGAACAGAAAATTCACTTAAACACATATAGATGGCATTTAAACATGTGAAAAGATATTCAAATAGCTCATAATTAAAGAAACACAAGTTAGAACTACACCATTTCTCACCTATCAGATAAGCAACAATTTTAAAGTATGACAACACATCCTGTTGGCAAGGCTGGGGAAAACAGGCACCGTCATGCATGGCTGGTGGGAATACAAATTGGCACAGCCCTTTGAAAGGGGAACTTGGCAATGACTAACAAAGCAATCCATGGACTTACTTTTCAACTGAGCAATCCCACTTCTAGGAATCTACCCTGAAGATACATCCCCAAAAATACAAAAATACATATGCACAGATTATTCACTGCAGCATTCTGCAGAAAGAGCTTATGTACCCATCCTCTGGACAACAGTTGTATAAACGATAGTACACTCAGGCCATGGAGTATTATGCAGCTATAAAAAGAATGAAAAGGTTCCTATGAACTGGTGTGGTATGCTTACTAGGATATATTGTTAAGTGAAAAAAAAGCAAAATATAAGAGTATCAGTAGGATGCTTCCCTTTGTGGACAAGGAAATAAGAAATTATGCAGGTGTCTTCTCAATAGTGCAGAGAAGAACTAGTGAGATAGAAACAAGGAGTAGGTGGAATGAGTTGGAAAGGATGGGGGAATGAGAACAGGATAGAATGGATGGTAAGGACAGGGGAGTGGCTTTTCTTAGTAAGTCTTTTTATATAGTTTGGACTTTTGGCGACCAGAGTAGTGATTCACTTACTCAGGATATGTAGATAAATAAAATCAGCAAGGATGGGAAAGAGAATCCAATATGGAGTGTGTATCAGTCAGGGTCAAATCAGGAAGTAGAAATCATGCAGTGATTTGAACAGGGAAGTTTAATATAAACTCCAACTGTAAAGGTGTAAAGAGAACTCTGAAGAATGCTCTAAGGCGGAGACAGCCTGAGGAATGAACAAACTTGGAAGGGGCCTCTCCCCAAGGGTGAATGAGATTCAGATCTCACTGGAGAGGGTGTGGTAGATGGAGACATTCAGTGAATGCTAAAAATTAGTGGGTTGCCTGGGCCAGAGCAGCTCCACAGTCACCAAGCAAGCAGGAAATACCCTTCTGGGGTGCAGGCAGGCCGAAGCTGGCAGGAAGGAATTGCAGCCAGGGCCGACAAGCCAAAAGCACTCCCCTGGGGTAGATGTGGCCAGGACAACAGACAGGCACACAGAAGGTGTTGGGCTACTGGAAGCCTACTCACCAGAAGAACAGCATGAGGCCCAGGGTGATGTCCATGTTGGGAGCGCCACAGTGAGGTGGTCACTGGACTGGGGCCAAGGCTGTGAGCTCACCCAGTGACTATGTGGTCTGGACAAGTAGCTGGGGCAGAGCAGCACTGGATTTTTCCACATGCTGCTGGCAGCCACGTGGTAGGAGTGAGGAGATAACAAAACAGCAGCACAGTAGAGCCGGGAGGAGAAGCACCTTTCACCTATAATGTCCCTCCAGTGCCCTTACCTGGGAAATCATAACATCATGCTCTCTGTGAAGGAGAAATGCTTAATTTCCAGCTCCATCATTGCAGCGTAGGTAACAAAGGGTGAATTTAGGTAAGGGACAATATATTAATAACTGGCAAAGAACACAAACAATAAACCTGACTTCACAGTAACAAATTCCAAGCAATGAGTGCACCTGGTGCCCAGATCTGGGTCTCTGAATACCATTCTCCAACAAAAGGAACCAAGGCTTGGTCATGCCATGGCAGAGCAGAGAATGTACAAGATGAGCCTAGAACATCTTGGGGTGCCAGAAAGTAAGTGTTTTAAAACAAATGATGGGAAACATGTCAAAAGGATCGCAGCCAAACTTGAAGGGGCTCTTTTGGCCAAATAGGGGACAATATGAACAAACAAAATAACCAATGATGTGAATACACCCCACAGAATACAGTAGATATCCATGAGTCCATGCCTATATAAATAAATAATTGGGTAAACAGGGAAGAAGAGAAAGCTATTCTTTACAATGAAAGTCTAAATAATACATGTATAAGTAATGATGGAAAAAGAATGCCACCGTTTTAAAATACTATAGTAATGACAGTTTTCGGCAGGAATTATCGATGAGTGGTAAAAATTCATGGCGAAAGTATTATTATTAGAAAGTATTATTTATTAGAAACAGGATATTTACATAGTTGCAAAGTAGTCCCCTAGAAAATACTTACTAATTAAAGAGGAAAATAGTTACTTCATAGTAGGGAAATCTAGCAGATACCACCTTAACCAAATGATCACAGTTAATACCACCAGTCATGTGACAAATCATGTGCCTCTTGGTCTGACCCACAGAGAAGAACACAATATAACTTCCATCGTATTCTTACCAAAAATGCACAACCCCAATTTACTTATGAAGAAACATCGGACAAACCCAAATGAGGGACATTCTGCAAAAATAACTGACTAGTACTTTATTTTAAAGTGTTGAGGTTATGAAAGATGAAAAAAGACTAAGGAATTGTTCTAGATTGAAGGGATGAATCAAACAAAGTGGCCAGGATGCCAAATGGGAAGAGATGTTCCTCTCAGGGTCGTATGAGTACAGGGCTGGCCGCGAAGGAGACCGAGGAGACAGGACAACTGAATACAGCATGTCACCCTGGGTTAGATCCTGGACATTTATGGAGAAACTGGTGAAATTCACGTAAGGTCTATGGATTATGTAATAGAATTGTATCAATGTTAATGTCCTGATTTGGGTCATTGTGCTGTGGTTATGTAAGTTTTCACATTTGAGGACTCTGGATATACAGGAAATTTTTTGTACTGTTTGTGCAACACTTTTAAGCTTAAAATTAATTTAAAATAAAAAGTTTAAACGTTTTTAATTAAAAAATATTAAAGGGGTGCCTGGGTGGCTCAGTCGGTTAAGAGTCCGACTTCAGCTCAGGTCATGATCTCGCGGTTCGTGAGTTCAAGTCCCACGTCGGGCTCTGTGCTGATAGCTCGGAGCCTGGAGCCTGCTTTGGATTCTGTGTCTCCCTCTCTCTCTTCCCCTCCCCCACTCACATTCTGCCTCTCTGTCTCTCAAAACTAAATAAAACATTTTAAAAAATATATTAAAGACAGAGGTACCTGGGTAGCTCAGTAGGTTGAGCAACCAACACTTGATTTCGGCTGAGGTCATGATCCCAGGGTCATGGGATTGAACCTTGCACTGGGCTCCTCACAGAGCACGGAATCTCTCTCTCTCTCTCTCCCTCTCTCTCTTTTTTTTTCCTGCCCCTCACCCCCACTCACATTCTCTCTCTCTTCCTAAAAATAAAGAAGAAAGAAAGAAAGAAAGAAAGAAAGAAAGAAAGAAAGAAAGAAAGAAAGAAAGAAAGAAAGAAAAAGAGAGAGAGAGGGAGGGAGGAAGAAAGGAAGGAGGGAAGGAAGGAAGGAAGGAAGGAAGGAAGGAAGGAAGGAAGGAAAGAAGAAAAACTTAAAGGAACCAACAAGGAAGGGTGCAGGCTGCTGGTGAAGAGAGCCTAGCATAATGTCACATATGGGAGCACTTAATAAATCAGGAAATGATAATGTGCGGTAAAAGCATGGGCTTTGGAACCATCCACATGTGAGCTCAGTTCTGACCTTGTTACTTATTAGTTGTGTGATGTCCTAATCTTCCTAAATCTCAGTTTACTCATATGTAAAGTAGGCTGCCATAATAATACCTACTCTATATGATTGCTTTTGATTATCTACATTCCTATCTCTATTATGATTATATTCAATAAACAATATTTGTAGAGAACTTACCTTATAGAATTCTCAGTAGTTGTTAGTGAGGTTATGATCAGCCCCACCAACAACTAGATTATTCCTTGTGAGCAACTAAATGCTGCACCTAAAGGTCCCCTTTAAGACGACTCAGATACCCCATAGACAGTGTCTATAAGGTTTTGATGTACCTCACTGTAAGTAAATCCAATACACGAAATGTTAAACTTATAAAATGGATACATAATAAGTGACTATTTTTATGAAGACATGATTCACAGGGCCTTTTTTTTTTTGGAGCAAATAGCATTTGGTTTACTTTTAATTTTGTAGAAGCAGGTCTATGACATAAAGCAGTTATTTGTACACTGCCTTAAGCAAACTGAGAAAGGGCCACTGCTGAATGGCTTACGGGTGGGGAGAATCTGGCTCACTAATAAGCCTTAAAGGTTGACTCTTTCAAAGGGGTAAAGAGAAGCCAAACTCCCCAGCTTGTCTTTTCTAAGCAGATTCTGAACTACTTAAATGTGATGACATAAATCAAATATTTGAGGTTAAGGATTGCTTGTAGATTCATGCTTTCTCCTTGAATCCATTTTTGAGGTAACTCCAGCATAAATACTGGAGAAGCACAGAAGAAGGTTGAAAATGGCTAAACGTACTCTATTCAGGGCTATTTCAGTGCTAAGTCAAACACTGAAACGTCTGGTGTTTCTAGTAATACATTTATTTTATGAAAAGGATATAAGATCAAGACGCTTCTGTGGCAACTGCTCCATAAGTAAATAAGGGGTGCAAATCATCATGAGGTATGCCAATCTGCTGTCTTCCAAGTATTTCCAATAATCCTTTAAGTCTAGGAACAAAAGTTAAATTCCTGAATAAATTCTCTTATCTTTAAAATCTGCTCCAAAGTTTCAGAAACCCTAGCTTTTGAATATTAACCAAAAGGAGTTTCCATCCAGTCATCTGGAAACTTTTGCTCAAATTCATGCTAACTTTAACCAAGTTGTTGTAATCGTTCACTGACCCCTTGTTAATTCCTAAGCACTGTGGCCGGGGCCACACTGGTTGCTCTAAAGCGTCTTCATCTCTGAGTCTCATCCAACAGTGCTCCCTTCACTACCTTATGTTGCTAAGATCTAGTATATTTAGAACAAGTGTCATCGAAACCCTTATGCTGGTGTCTCCACCCCCATCCAGTCCCCACCCTGTCCTTCAGCCTTTGTACAAATACTCTCTCCTTCAAGATTCTCCCCTTCACTTGGATGCTCAATCTCATACCCTGATAAGTAAATGTACCATTTACTTTTCTGGTCTTCTTTCAAAATAACATAGGCCTCCCTTATGCTTTCCCTGAATATTTTCTGTACAATTAGCTCTACACTTACTGTTTCCCTGCCTGAATCACTGGCTTATTGTTTAAACCTGCTATCTATCCTCACATCTCCACAGAAATAGCTAGGTTATTAACATCTGTCTTCTCTGTCTCCGTCACTTCTGCCTTTGGTGAACACATCAGGCTCAATACTAACTCGAAAACTTTACTCCTCTTGTGGCCCCACCCGAAGTCTTTCCTCTTCTTCATTTATCTCACTCCTACCCATCTTTAAAATTTTTTTCAAGTTTAATTTTGAGAAAGACAGAGAGAGCGAGCAAGGGAGGGGCAGACAGAGAGGAAGGGAGAGAGGGAGAGAGAGAACCCAAAGCAGGCTCCGTGCTGTCAGCACAGAGTCCGATGCGGGGCTCAAACTCACGAACCACGAGATCATGTCCTGAGCTGAAACCAAGAGTCAGATGCTTAACCGACTGAGCCACCCAAGCACCCCTACTCCTACCCATCTTTAAAGGTCCAGCTTGAGCCCCTTTGCATCTGTGAAGTCTCACCAGAATCTCTCTTCTCTGAATTCTTGTAATACTGTCAATAGAACCCATTGCATCCCAGAGGTGCACCTGAATTGTGCTTCGGGGAGCTACACAGTCCGCACCACATGCAGTCTTGCCTAGCTGTTCTTTCTTGGCCAAGGTGTGAGTATGTATGCTTCATCATGCCCCTTGGACTCTGTCTCCCAGGAATGCAAATCTGGAATGGAGTGACTGAAGGAGAAAATGGATGGAACTAAACCAGCCAGGCTCTAGAGTCCTGGTAAGCCTGTGTCCTAGTGCACCCCCTGGATCCTGGGAGGTACAAGATTTGGATGGACTTGGCTCTTCACATTTCCTTCGTTTCTGTGAGCTGCACATTTTTCCCCCTTAAGCTGGCCAGAGTAAATATTTCTCCCTTACATCCAAATAAATTCTCCTGTTGCCTTTTATTACTGTTTAATTTGAGGAGAAAGGGGCTAAGTAAGTCTTGTGAACCAATGAGAGAGAAAGTTTCTTAAGGACAGAAACACTGTCTTATGACTCTATGTATCTTACATAAATATTTAACAACTCAACTGCATGGCAATAATATATGAAAATCCTCATCTATAAACAAAGAAACAGGAATACCCCCTGAGATCATCCGCATGACTCCATGTTGCAGTTGAAGATCATGCATTCACTCCATAAGCACACTCTGAGTACCAACTATTAACCAAGCACTAAGTTAGGGACAGGAGTCGTGTGCAAGATGAAAAAGACAAAAGACAGGGCACCTTCCCCGGCTCTTCCACTTTGCAGTTTAACTTGTGTCTTATACAATGATACTACCTATTATTAATTTGTACTTCTGAAGCATTTTCAAATACAACACATCATTTGTTATTCCGATTAGATCCGTGGGAAAGCTACTGTTTGGTCATGTGACCAAGATCAAAACCAGGGCTACAATGAGAAGACAAGTCCCTTGTTTTACAGTGATATTCCTTCCCTCTCCCCCACAATGAGAAACATTTCCTTCAGGACACAATTAAATGCTGGTACGATATTTTATTTAATTCCCACATTACATCCAACTCATAGGTTATTCCTTTGTTGTACAAGATAAAGGTAGTTTCTGAGTTTTTGCTAGAGGAAAACAACAAAAGTACTAGCTGACTAGCAAATATTTCTGTAGTGGACACCAGTGCATTGCATCAGGCTATCCTGTGATAACACCAGTCAAGACACACACAGTTCCTGTACAGTTCATGTACATGTTCAGTACATGTACAGTTCATGTACTTCTTCTTCATGTACAGTTACTGCGAATGTAGGCCGACTGGGGCACTGCTAGGATGGTTTGCGAGGGAGAGGAGTAAGAGCATTAAGAGATTCTACACTCAGTACATTCCCAAACTGGCAGGTGAGAGAGATCTGAAAGACTACAAAATGTAGAATGAGGTCAAGCACTGATTTAAAAGTCTATGTATTTCTTTGATCATAATACCTAGCACTTGTTCAGAGAATTTGCTCATGTTAATTACTCCTCATAGCCTCATTCTATAATAGCAACAGCTGCATATTGTCTTCATTGGTGAAGATGCATTAAAAGGGAGTGAAAAAATTGTTCATATCTGTAAAGGAAGTGGAGGCAGAACTGGTTTCTAAATCTTAGACCATTATTAAAAGCTCCAGCTATGAGAAAAGATAAACCCAGGTTCAAATTCAAGCTCTGTCATTTAACAGCTATGTGACCCTAGGTAAGCCACTTACTTCCCATGTCTCAGGTTCTTCGTCTGTTAAAAAAGAGTATGTGGGGGCGCCTGGGTGGCTCAGTCAGTTGAGCATCTGACTTCAGCTCAGGTCATGACCTCGTGGTTTGAGGGTTTGAGCCCCACATTGGGCTCTGTGCTGACAGCTCAGAGCCTGGACCCTGCTTCAGATTCTGTGTGCCCCTCTCTCTCTGCCCCTTCCTCGCTCATACTCTGTCTCTCTCTCTCTCTCTCAAAAACAAATAAACATTAATTTTTTTTTTAAATATGTGATTGATTGCAAAAATGGGCCCAACTGTGCAGCACTGCCTATACCCATGCCTTTTGCCATGATGTTTTCCAGTGCTTCCCCCCCTCCAAGGGATGGGGTGCAGAATTCCACGTCCTTACATTCAGCTACATGACTTGCTTTGACCAATGAGATATTAACAGACTGCAGACAGAAGGTTGAAATGGATTTATGCAATCAGGCTTGTTCAGAGCTTGCAGCTCTGTAATCACCACCAGAACATGCCCAGCCCAGCCCACTGGAGGATAAGAGACAAATGGAGGAGCTGCATTGCCCCATTCATCTGAGCCAGGGCCAGGCGGGATCAGTCTTCAGTCAGCCAAACGCTATGGGTCACGAGCCAGTGCACCAAGATTGGCAGATCTGTTTAGCCAATCGCTCTAGATGTATAAACAATAAACAGTTATTTTTGTATGCCACTGAGCTTTCGTGGGTTTTTGTGATGGAGCATTGCTGTGATAGTAGGTACGTGATATATGATGGCAAAACCTATCACATACGTATTAATTTGAGAAAACACATGTAAATCACTTAGCACAATATCTGGTGATAATAATAACAACAGTAGTGAAAACGTGTGCTATTATTTTGAAGAAACAATACAGAATATGCAAAGGTATTGGCAGTTCATCTGTGGATCCTTCACAGGACGTGTCTCATTGAAATTTTTTTACAAAATCATGCAATTTTACTTCCAGTTTTTGTAAAGAACAAAGCTAATGGTCCAATTATATTTTTTAATCTTATAAGTACCCTAGGATCTATTCTCACAAGAAAAACAGTTCTTTTCCTTTGAGAAGATTCACTTTGTTAAAAAAAATTTTTTAAATACAAAACAAACACATACACACAGGGTAGAAAAAGACATGCAAATTCACTACCTACTGAAAAATGCCAAAGGCTGGCCTCATGAATAAACCCAAGTTTTAGTATTTTGTTCCAGTGAAGGGATGAGCTGGGAACAACAATCACCATCCTTCTGGTTCTTTTCCTACTTGGAATTTAAACCAGAGTTTAAATTCTGCTTCTGCCCCTGACTAGCTCTGTGATCTTGAGCACATTAAACCTTATGAACCTCTATTAATTCACTCCTTACGTGGGAAAAAGAACAGTAACGTCCGAAGTTTGCTGCGAGGATCACGTAACAGGTGCAAAGCCTTTACAGCTGTGCCCGGCATGCAAGAAAGACTCAATGAATATTAGCCATTACTGGTTAGTCTAACAAACGAGCAGGTGTTCTGTCAGCTTCATTTCTAACTAGGCTAGACCATACAGAACACTATCTAAGGAAGGTGAGCTTCCAGGCCTTGATTCAAAACAGCCCTTTGGTATTGAACTACACATATCCAACCTCAGTGTAAATCAAAAACTGAATCTCAGATGTTCCATTCCAATGTGAGGAAAAGTCACTTATGAGAGAGAGGACACGGGGTTCGGACAAATGCCAAGAGTGGTGTTTCTCAGCTGCTTCCAAGCCATCTTCCCCAGCTTCTTATGAGACTCCAAAGCGCCTTCTAACTTCACAGTGTAGTTTTGTCCATTAGCACAGACACACATCAATGCTCTTCACTTAACTAATGAATAGCATAAATAGAGAAGTGACTCGCCCTCCCTTAGACACCAAAATTCCTCCCTTTTTTTCTATTTCTCTTATTAATCTGGTAAAATTAATCATCAGAGCCACAGTGATGCTGCCTTCATCAGGAAGGGAGAATGGGAGAGAACCCTCTCCTTCATGGAGCTACTTTCTCCATACTTTCTCTTACCTTCTCTTTACCCATATTTTCCTGGTGTCAAAGAGATGGCTACTTCATCCCCTCTGGGCTTTTATGAATGCCTCTCTATTGTGGCCTCCAGAATGGGCTGAAACAGGTCAGGACATTACTTACATTAGCCCCAATGCCACAGTCAGTCAGCCTCACCTCTCTTTCTCATCTTGGACCCTGCTCAGCTATGCTATCCAACCAAGCAGGATGAAGAATGAGCACCAGATGAAAATATGGGCCGAATAATATGCCAGTCCTATAAAATTCATGAAATTTACTGGGCCACCTTATAAAAGTTAACAATACAAACTTTCTCCCATTATCAATTCAATCTGTTGCTCCCACAGAGAAATTTCAGTCCAAAATGCTGCCCTACCCTATTTCCTTTTACTGACTCAGTTCCAGACAGAAGAGGTGGTATTTGGGCCTTCGGGTGGAATCTGGGATTCTTCATCAGCAGCTGCACCCTGGGCCGTCTGCCAGTATAATCGGAGTAGAGCCTTACTTAGCACCTCCAAAGTTTGATTATTTCAACCCTGAGACTCTCATTTCCCTCTTTTTAAGAAATACCTAAGGGTCAACAGAACACATGAGAATATCACAGCACCAGCCTTAATCCCACAGAATTCAGAAGCACAAACAAATTCCCAGTAATAATCTAAACATCAGTTTCCATCTGAGGGCAGTTCCCAAGCAGTAGATTGCATTTCCCAGAGCCCAACACGTTATACGCCAGATGCTTGTTGCTCGTGCCAGCTAGAGACCATTGTAAAGATTTGGTGTTAACCAGGTCTGCAAGGGAGCAAAAGAAGAAAAAGACCTCTTCCTTTTGATTTCAGGATGCCAGTGAATTCGTAGCAAGTCCTAGAATTCAGGTCTTGGGAAGTCAGGTTCACAGGGAAAGAGAAATCCTGTATCAAGACATGAATTGTGCCACCGTGTGCTCATTGCCGTGTTTTGCCCGCACAATGGAGCCTGTATACACAAACGGCAAAATAAAAAGATGAAGGATGTTCTACGCACCCATTGAGCCCTGCTGTTGCCAAGAGTAATCAGCAGTGAAACGATAAAGCCATCAGTATTTGAATTTAAATGTTAAAATAATAATAAATCTTATGGTCTCCCTAAGGTTAGTTTATAATAAAAATAACTTCTTGATCCTGGAAAACTTATCTGGTTTCTTTCTTCCTTTCATTCCCCACTTAATGACTGAAGTTACTATTTCCATGGTGGTCTCCAAACCACACTCGGTTTCTCTGCAGATTGGCATGTCACTTCCAACAATTTCACCAGCTGCTTTTTCCTCTCAAGGGGATATGATTAAAATATTAATCCAGTTTCTGGACTAATCTAGCAAGAAAGTTCTATAAATCAATCTCCACACAGCATTTCAGTTGCTCTGAAATATGCAACGTGTCCTCTCTTTTATTTGTTATGCCTCCACAAGAAAGTTAGGTCCTAGCAAAGCACATACAAAATTTCTACCTCTGCCCCTCTACTGCTTCCTGATTTCTCAAACCTGAAAATGGGAAATCGCAAAGCCCACGTCCAAAACGTAAGTTTCCAAATGAGAAGAGATGAGCTGGAGGAAAACATAGGGGCTCAAAGTCATGCTTCCCTTGGCTGCCAGGCTATCTGGCAGTGACGGCCCTGGCCCTGGCAAAAGGGCCTGTAGACTGAGGTCTGTACGGTTCAGGAAGCCCAGACAGCGTTCTCTTGGTAGCGCTAATTCGCCCGTTTGTCCTGCTGACTGGAAACCATCCAGAACCGCAAAGCCATCACGAAACCACCTCTGGGCCTAGCATTGGGCTAAATCCTCGCTCTGGAGGAGTTTATGATCTAATTACTATAATTAGAGACCAATTGAGATTAAACTATGTGACACTAAGTAGGAGTTTGAAGAAAACGATCGTTGTGGGCTGGAGGAGTTGGAAAAGGTTTCATGGAGAATGCAGGACTTTGAAGGGAAGAGTAAAATAATGCTTGAGGCTTATGAAGTAGATAAGATGTGCTTAGGATAAAAGAACACAGCGCAGTGTAGTGGGCTTACCTAAGAAGATCCTTCAAAGCAGCGAGCCGCGTTCCCCTTGGCTTCCTGCCAGCATAGCTTCTCACTAAGAAGATGGGATTTCTCTCAGGTCAAGAAGAAATTTAATCTTTCCTGAAATTGTTTAGCATTTGAATCAGGATGGTGACATTGACCATATAAAAACCCAGCTGACATCCTTAACTTATTTAGCCCTCCAATATAGAAATGTCATTGAGAGAAATGACTTTCTATCAATGCCAGTACAGGCTAGATTAAAAGCTAAAAAAAAAAAAACAAAAAAATAAAAGCTGAAAGCACTTTCATGTGGAGTCAGGCTTACTGGTGGAGTGATAGGGCTTTTTCCAAAGGGTATGCAAAGCCGAGAAAGATCATCGGCAATACTTTCTGGGATTAGGATTACAACAAGCAGTAGAATTCCAATTGTTCCATTAATCTAAAAAAAACATACTGTGGGTTCCGGTCCAAGTAGTTAATAAAAATAGCGATACTCTGTTTTATTATTTTCCCTTAATTATTAACTTGGCATTCATCTGCGTATTTTAATTGAACTACGTCCATTAAATGACAAAAGTGTCTCTGGAGGAACAAATGGGTTTATCCAGCTCTCCCCAAGATGAACAACAGAACAGGTGGACAGGGGTGCAAGCATTTTTCAACATGGCAAACCTGATTTTACCAAAAGAAAAACTGTCAAGGTCCATTTTCTCCCTCATGTTTAACTAAATTGCTGATCGAAGCAACTAGCATGGTGGGTTAATTCTGAAATCTTAACTGTAATTATTATGTAAAACTGAAATGTACCTTTATTTCAGTTTCTCTTTTGGGGGAAGATTTTTTTTTTTTTTTTAATGGAAGAACAACAATCTTATATCATTCCAAGTATCATTTGCAGATCGGGTTTTCCATAAAGTGCAGAGAGGTCTTGCTTAAACCGTTCTTACTTATTTATTTGTTTGTTTGTTTAGAGTGCACGTGCGCATGAGCAGGAAAGGGGCAGAGAGACAGGGAGAATCTCAAGCAGGCTTTATGCTGTCAGCACAGAGCCTGACACGGGGCTTGATCTCATGAACCGTGAGATCATGACCTGAGATGAAACCAAGAGCCCAACGCTTAACCAACTGAGACACCCAGGCACCCCTAAACCGATGTTTCTGAATTGTTTGTCTATACTTCAGCCTAGGAACCGAAAGCAAAGGGGGCTGTGGTAGGAACAAGAGTGGGTGCTGGAAGGTCAGAGGAAGTGCATAACCCAGTCCACTGTGCTCCTTTTAGAGACGCTAGCGTAAGCCTGGAATCTACCACTCACTCCTCCAGTTCTCAATTGTTTATGATCCATCAGAAGTTCCCAGTTAGGCGGACAGGACGTAGTCGCAAAGAAGCTGCTTCTGAGCCACCACCATCTGGGAGTGTGTTTGTTATGCTGACCACAAGCCTAGGACACTTCCAGGGCGGCCACTCCAGTGCTTTCCGGCAAACATACATGATGAATGGTGTGCATGTGCAGACACACACCCATGGGCGTTCCCAGGATCATGCACAATTCCCTGAATGCTGGCTTTAACCACACCCCTTGTCCAAAACAAGAAAGCATGGCAGAATATTCGATGAGAGAGTTAAGACGGAAAGGCTTGATTCTGCACTAAGGTGTGCTTTGAACAAAAAGAAATAATTCATAGACGTCAGCAAATTATTAAGAAAAAAACGAATTAAAACATTTTCAGAGTTGCAACATCATGTTGACAACTGTTGCCTTTGACACTAAGCTGCCTGGGACACCCAGCATCGGTGTCACACGAGTCAACTGCAACTGATCAGTCTCAAGGGCTGCTCTGACTGGTGGCCACCAAGTATGGCAGGTGCCATCATGCTGTCCTTTCTCGGTAGAGAGGGGACCAACATCTAGGACATACGGTATGATGACTAGGAGCACACACTCTGGGGACAGCCTGTCTGAAATCAAGTCCTGGCTTCACATTTTCTGCTCTTCGCTGAGATTATTCACAAATATTTCAATTCTCCTCCTCCTGAGGTAGCTGGTAGATTACATCTCCTGCCACCTTGACATTAGGCATAGCTATGTGCCTTACGTCAGCAGAAATGACGTGTCACTTCTGGGCAAAAGCCAGTCAGACTCCTTACTCAAGAGTGGTCCCAGGTCCCGCAGTGTAGGAATCACCTGGGGGCTTGCTAGAAATGCCAGCCCAGACCTCCTGAATAATAATGTGCATTTAACGAGTTCCTTGGGTCATTCATATGCGCATCAAGTTGGCGAAGCCCTGACTGAAGACATAGAGCATTATTCACTATCTTCTCCTCTCCCACTGCAGTGACTGAGGGCGTTCAACGACATTCCAGATGGTACAGTATAACCTAGACCCCTGGCCTGACTGGAGACAGACAAGTGAAGCATAAAAGAAGTGAAACTTTGTTCTAAGGCACTAAAACCCTGAGGGGTATTACCTTGGCATAACCTAGCCCATTCCAACTGACATCATCACTTAGTACTCTGTGACCCTGGGCAAGTTACACAATATCCCTGTGCCTCAGTTTCCTTGATGTAAAGCAGAGATGATAACCGTACTGACTCAGAGGGTTGTTACAAGGATTAATAAGGGAACAGATGAATAGAACCTGGCAAGTTCTAAGTGAATATTATCTTCTATTATTGACACACTCCGTCCCCCTAGCTCAAATCTGGTCTAGTGATGTAATTTGTCTCCTTACCTCAGTGACCATAGTGTCAAGACGTTTGTCGCCGGCAATGCCCCACCCCAAAACACACACACTCCGGGAACAGGTATGAAATCACACATCAAAAAGAAAGGAAAAATTACCCCCTTCTCAGAGGAAAGTGGATCTTACTCATGATAACTCGGCCCAAGCATGCCTTCCCTGTGTCTTCACATGATTGTCATCTTCTATTCTAACACTGCATATCCTGCCCCTCACCCTCCCACCTACTTTCCAAACCCCACCAGCCTCTCTGGGCTCAGCCTCTCCTCCTTCTCCACGGTCTCCTCCAAATCCTGCTTTCCTATGCAACATAGAATTTACACATAGTATTTGTCTGTTACATGAAAGGCTTTGTCCTGAGCTCAATGGTGAGTAAAAAACCAAAATTCCTATTAAGTGTTTATTTTTTGTCTTTTCTTCAAACTCAATGTATGTAATTCTAGTACCAAAGGGTTACCAAGCCTGTTACAGAGAAAACCGGGGAAGGCACAGTGATGGGAACGGTATGAAGATAGTTTCTATTTGAGCCCCACGTCGGGCTCTGGGCTGATGGCTCAGAGCCTGGAGCCTGCTTCCGATTCTGTTGTCTCCTTCTCTCTCTGCCCCTCCCCCCTTCATGCTCTGTCTCTCTCTGTCTCAAAAATAAATAAACGTTAAAGAAAAAATTTAAAAAAATAAATAAATAAAGGGTCCGGGGTGCCTGGGTGGCTCAGTTGGTTAAGCATCCGACTCTTGGCTTCAGCTCAGGTCATGACCTCACGGTTTGTGAGATCAAGCCCTGAATCAGGCTCTGTGCTGACAGTGCAGAATCTGCTTGAGTGTCTCTCTCTCTCTCTCTCTCTCTCTCTCTCTCTCTTTCTGCCTTCTCGTCCCACTTGAGCTCTCTTTCTCTCAAAAATAAATACTTAAAAGGGTCCAATAGATTTCTGCCATTAGAGTAACTCCTTACAGATAAGTATTTGGTAATATTTTTAATATCACAATCATAAATAAAATATATATTCTTACCCCACAAAATTGATAAATTGTCTTTTCTCCTTGCCATTCTCTTAAAGTATATGTAAGGAAACAAAATATTCTAAGTCAAGGGCGCCTGGGTGGCTCAGTCAGTTAAGTGTTAGACTTCTGCTTAGTTCATGATCTCATGGTTCATGAGTTCCAGTCCCACGTCAGACTCCACACTGACAGTGTGGAACCTGCCTGGGATTCTCTCTCTCCCTCTCTGCCCCTGCTCCATTTGCACTTTCTCTAACTAAAAATAAATAAACTAAACACACACACACACACACACACACACACACACACACAATATCCTAAGTCAAGTAAGTATTTTAGGATCTTGGATTTCTCTTTCATATTTATAAACTGACTTTTTCAAAAAATCATGGTACTAACTTTCTTACAGCATACACAAAAACACCTCAAAATGGATGAAAAACCTAAATGCAAGACAAGAAGCCATCAAAATCCTCAAGGAGAAAGCAGGCAAAAACTTCTTTGACCTTGGCCACAGCAACTTCTTACTCAACACATCTCCAGAGGAAAGGGAAACAAAAGCAAAAATGAACTATTGGGACCTCATCAAAATAAAAAGCTTCTGCACAGTGAAGGAAACAATCAGCAAAACTAAAAGGCAACCCACAGAATGGGAGAAGATATTTCCAAATGACATATCAGATAAAGGGTTAGTATCCAAAATCTATAAAGAACTTATCAAACTCAACATCCAAAAAAACAAATAGTCCAGTGAAGAACTGAACAAAAGACATGAACAGACACTTCTCCAAAGAAGACATCCAGATGGCCAACCGACACATGGAAAAATGCTCCACATCACTCATCACCAGGGAAATACAAATCAAAACCACAATGAGATACTACCTCACACCTGTCAGAATGGCTAACATTAACAACTAAGACAACAACAGATCTTGGCAAGGATGCAGAGAAAGAGGATCTCTTTCGCACTGCTGGAGGGAATGCAAACTGGTGCAGCCACTCTGGAAAACAGTATGGAGGTTCCTCAAAAAATTGAAAATAGAACTGCCCTATGACCCGGCAATTGCACTACTAGGCATTTACCCACGGGATACAGGAATGCTGTTTCGAAGGGGCACACGCACCCCAATGTTTATAGCAGCACTATTAACAATACCCAAAGTATGGAAAGAACCCAAATGTGCACTGATGGATAAGTGGATAAAGAAGATGTGGTATATATATGCAATGGAGTATTACTTGGCAATCAAAAAGAATGAAATCTTGCCACTTGCAAGATTGATGGAACTAGAGGGTATTATGTTAAGCGAAATTAGTCAGAGAAAGACAAGTATCATATGACTTCACTCATATGAGGACTTTAAGACACAGAACAGATGAACATAAGGGAAGGGAAGCAAAAATAATATAAAAACAGGGAGGGAGACAAACTATAAGAGACTCTTAAATACAGAGAACAAACTGAGGGTTGCTGGAGGGATTGTGGGAGGGTGGATGGGCTAAATGGGTAAGGGGCATTAAGGAATCTACTCCTGAAATCATTGTTGCACTACATGCTAACTTGGATGTAAATTAAAAAATAAATAAATAATTTTTAAAAAATGGTACTAAAGCAATTAACCACCACTACACAATGAGCCACATTATTCAGTTCCAAAGTCAGAGAACTGTAACAAGCACCTTAGAGAATGAACCTCAACGTTTTATATCCTCTAGACCAGGGGTACCAAACATTTTCCTAAAGAGCCAGACATATTTAAATGCTTTAGGCTTTGGGAGCCATAGGCGTCTATCACCACCACTCAGCTCTGTAATGTAGCACAGAGGCAGCTTCAAACAACACGAAAACAAAAGGGCATGACTGTGTTCTAATAAAACTTAATTTGTGGACACTAAAATTTGAATTTCATACGATGTTCACAGGTCACTACATTCTTCTTTTGATTTCCCCCCCAACCATTTCAAAACATAAAACCATTTTTAACTTGTTAGTGGTACCAAAAGAGGCAGCAGGCTGGGCTTGACCCACGGGCCATATTTTGCTGACTCCTGTTCTAGACTCATAAGTTCATGCTTCTTCAACCACACAACAAATCTCCCTAATAATCATCAACAAGTGGTGTTTAGCTCAATATTCACTTAAAAATAAGGTGTGAAACAATCCCAGGAGCCTGTTTTTATTAGCTCAACCTGAAAAAACATAAGATCCAAAAGATGTCAAACTTTCACCAGAACTTAATGCCACCCGTCACCCCTTTCTTCACCACACACAATTAACAATTTACGGAATAAGAAAATAGTTGGCAGTTGTCTTCCTAGAAGTCAGTGTAGTCTCACTCCTTTGCCAAAAGGCAGAGAAACCAGTTCTTGATGCCTCTTTTCCCCAAGGCTATTCAAGGCCAGTTGATGCAGAATGACTGAGGACAAGCTTTGGCTTCCACGTGGATTTTTAAGCAGGAACTTTACTACTTTAAAATTTTTTTAATGATTTTTTTAAGAGCCTTGGTTTTTGCTATTTTTACCGACACCCATTTTAAAAGCAGCAGTGCTTAAAACATTTTAAGTCTAGATGTCTCTATGGAAACCCAAGAGAATTCTGCTTAAGGCCAATGACTACCTACCTAGATTATACATCCTATTGGATCACTACAGGTAATCCTTGAAACCAGAAACATCTCAGACCTGTTTTTCCAGAAATCTCTCTTATCAGATATAATTAAATTGATCTAAGTATTAGTTTTACTGAGATCAGGAGAGAAAGAAGTTATTTATTTGAGGCTTCCTTTTAATTTTTAGTAAGACATCCTCATTTAAAATATTCCTGGGGTGCTTAGTTGGCTCCGTCAGAGCATGTGACTCTTGATCTTGGAGTCATGAGTTCAAGCCCCACGTTGGGTATAAATAAATAAATAAATAAATAAAGCTTTAAAAAATAATAAAACATTCTTATTACAAAAAGAATTTTGTGAATTTCAGCAGACATAATAAAAAAGAAAGATTGCAATCATATAACCTAACAGTTGCTTTGCAATTGAGATCACTGATTTCATCTCCTTCTTTCCACTAATGTCAAATGCATTTTCTTTTACAAATTTAAGTTTCTCAGGGCACCTGGGTGGCTCAGTCGGTTAAGTGCCCAACTTCTCTCAGGTCATGATCTCGCAGTTCATGGGTTCGAGCTCCGTGTCAGGCTCTGTGCTGGCAGGTCAGAGCTTGGAGCCTGCTTTGGATTCTGTATCTCCCTTTCTCTGCCCCTCACCCACTCACGCTCTGTCTCTCTCTCTCCCTCTCTCAAAAATAAACATAAAAAAAAAATTTTAAGTTTCTCTCCTTGGACTGCTTATTCATTGCAAGGGAGGAAAAAAAAATATTATATAGTGTAGAAATCAGGTAATCAAAACTATCCAGGTGACCAAAATTAACATCACCAGTGAGGACTTCATGGCCTTTGGGTGTCTTCAGATGTGATATTCTGAGAATATAACATCACCTAAAACACATAACCTGAATCCAATCATGAGAAAACACCATTATTAAAAAAAGAGAAAGGGCGCCTAGGTGGGTCAGTCGGTTAAGCGTCCGATTTCAGCTCAGGTCATGATCTCACAGTCTGTGGGTTCGAGCCCCGCATCAAGTTCTGTGCTGGAGCTTGGAGCCTGCTAAGGATTCTGTATATCCTTCTCTCTCTGTCCCTCCCCAGCTTGTGCTCCCTCTCTGTCTCTCAAAAGTAAATAAATAAACATTAAAAAAAATTTTTTTTTAAAGAGAAAAGTTGATAGGGGCAGGGCAGAATGATTTTTAAAATGTCAGTGTCATAAAAGGCCAAGAGAAGCCATGGAAGTGTTCTAGATTCAAATAAGCTGAAGATACATGGCAATTAAATAAGATATCTGACCCTAGAATCTTCCAATATGGCAGGAGAGATGGGGAAAATTCTCTAAAGGACACTATAGGGTCAACTGACAATATTAGAATACAAACAGTATATTAGATAAAAGTATTATATTAATGTTAAAAAATAGAACTATCCTATGACCCAGCAATTGCACTACTAGGTACTTATCCAAGGGATACAGGTATGCTGTTCTGAAGAGGCACATGCACCCCAATGTTTATAGCAGTGCTATCGACAATAGTCAAAGTATGGAAAGGGCCCAAATGTCTATCAACAGATGAATGGATAAATAAGATGTGGTATATACACATACACACATACATACAATGGAGTATTACTCAGCAATCAGAAAGAGTGAAATCTTGCCATTTGCAACAACATGGATGGAACTAGAAGGCATTATGCTAAGCGAAATTAGAGAAAGACAAGTATCGTATAACGTCACTCATATGTGGAATTTAAGATACAAAACAGATGAACATAAGGGAAGAGAAGCAAAAATAATATAAAAACAGGGAGGAGGACAAAACATAAGAGACTTTTAAGTATAGAGAACAAACTGAGGGTTACTGGAGGGGTTGTGGGTGGGGGGTTGGGCTAAATGGTTAAGGGACATAAGGAAGACACTGGTTGGGATGAGCACTGAGTGTTAGACATAAGGGATTAATCACTGGAATCTACTCCTGAAAGCATTACTGCACTATATGCTAACTAACTTGGATGTAAATTAAAAAAAAAAAAAAGTATTGTATTAATGTTAAATATGCTGAAGCCAATAACTATACTATGATTATATAAGAGAATATCCTATGCTTAGGAAATACAGAAACATTTCAGGGCAAAGGGTCATGATGTGTGATGTAACTTTCTACCAAATGGCTCAGAAGAACAATTATATACATTCATACATACATATAGATAGATAAATAGATTAGGAAAGAGCGAGAATAAACACAGCCAATGATAAAGCTAAAGGTATAAATTGTTAAATTATTAGTTGGTAAGTTTGAGATTATTTGCAAATAGAAAACTTAAAGAAAAATTAACAGTTCTTGCCTACGCCTAAGTTGGCATTCTTGGCTATCTGTTTTCCCTCCATAATATTCCAAATGCAACACAGGAAGAGATGCTTTTGCCAAGTAACAAGAAAGTGGAAAGATATTTTAACATAATTTTTTATCAGTGATTGAAGCTTGCCAAAGCATTACACACCATCCGTTCTCCGCCGAGTCCATTGCAAAGACCAGCAAACACTGGCTACTCTAGCAACTTAGATGCAATCATTTCCTACTAATTCCTCCAAACAGGGCCTTGATTCTAAAACCTTCTCATATCCTACGACTTCCAGAATCATCCCATGCACAGAACAAGTCTCTCAGCTAGTCTTTTAGACAGGCACTAATGTCAATCAATTGGATTCAATCTTTTGAACTGGACCATCCCAATATTTTAAGCCATGTCTAAGTAGCTGGAGATGTGGAACTCAGGAGGCAGCATTACGTCATCATATATCCACAACTCTCCACCAATTTGAAACTGCCATCAGAATCCCATAGTCTCAATGTCCATGACCTCACAATGTTCCTATATCAGCACTGGAGGTGCTGACCTCCAACCCGCAATGTGCCATCTAAAATGATTGCTTCCCCAAAAGCAGTAGAGGGAACTATGCCTAAGACCAAAAATATAGGAAAGACTTTTCTATAAGGCCATCACTGGAGACAGAATCAAAAAGGTTATAACCAAAATTAAAATTTCCAGCCATGCTTAGGAATTAGGAAATAACCATTCTCCAAAACATAGTAGAGACAAAATACACATATATTGGTGAGTCTTTTCTATCCTTCCTGGTCCCATTTTATTACTTTCTTGGAATTTTTAGTATTGACTATCTGTAAGTTAAGATACCCATATACTAGTTTTAGATTTGACTTTTTATCCTAGATATTTCCCTTATTATTCATTTTTCTCCAAATTTCAATCAATAAAGTTATTTAACAAATATTTACCAAGAACCTACTTGATAGCCAGACTTACTGGTACTTACTGGTACCAGAGGAAAGATTCCAGGTTTTTTGTCTACAAATAATCCCTGAGAAAACGATGATATGAAGACAGTAAGTGCAATCAAGTTTGCTCGCAGAAAAGCCTAAGAAGCCAGAAATGAACCATGACCAACTGCAAAAAGGAATAAACTAGTCAAAGCACTAAAGTTTAATGAGAAGATAATTTTTAAAGTAGGTGGAATTGAAGAGAAGTTACACGTAACATTATTATAAATTTAAAAATCATGCATATTCTTCTCCATCAAATTTCTCAAATGCAGTTAAAAACACACACGTACAAAACCAAACAATTGTAAATCTTCGGAAGCATGTAACTGTGATTAGCTGCTACTCTCAGCAATATAAAAATACTTTCACCACAATTACATTCCAGCCTGTAATGTAATTCAAAACAAACAAGTCAGACATCGCTCAAATGGCAGAACCAACAAATACAGATGCTTTGCATCAAGGAAATGAATCCACTGAAGAAATGCAACAGGAGCCTGGAGCTGGGCTTCTGGTGGAACGGTGAGGCCCCCTTCTGGGCAGACGCAGAGCACCCCAGTGTGGTTCTACAGAGCTGTTTTTCCATGGGTGCCAACCCTTAGTGCGGTCAGAAAGTATTGAGTGTCTGGGACTTCCGGCTGGGGAGACCCTTCTCCAGGGTTTTGTGCCCATTTTTCAATTTTAGGTTTTAAATTCTAAGTCTGGACTTTTATAAAAAGAAATAACAATTTGATTTCAGAGTAAATAAAGCCATTCTATTTAATCATGCAACCAGCAGTCCCAACACCAAATGGCACACCCATCCCCTGTTCTCTTCTTGTTGCCATGACCCTTAAGACCCTCTAACGTACTATATAATCTATCAGGCGTATTATCTGTCTCCCCCTGCTAGAATATCAGCTCCATGAGGGCAGGATTCATCGTTTTGCTCACTGATTTGATGAACAAATGGAGCTTGGCATAGTGTAGCTGCTTGCTAATAAAGAAGGAATTGTCTCATTTCTGCTTTTATCTTTTAAGAAAATATTCATCTTCATCTTCAAAGAAGGCGTAAGTAAGGTTTTATTATAGCAATATGCTATAATTTAAAAATGACACGTACTTGTTTTTAAAACTATGCATTTTCTCGAACTGCTTTATAAAAGCAAAAAGAAATCAGTTCTGAGGCACACACAATCATAATCTATATGTATACAACTCATAGACAAATTCCAAGAAAGTCATGGGCCCTTATCGCTTCTTGGCCTTTTGGCTAAGATCAAGTGTAGAGAGTCACGGGCCCTCAACACCCTGGGAGGACACAGTGGCTGCAAAGAATGAAGGACCCGATTCTGAAAAGCCAGGCCGAAAGCAGGTGTCCACAGTGTGGCACACTCCAGTCCGGACACATGCCAGGTAACTGGGTCTGGATACACATTCACTGAAACTCAGGACTTTCCTGGCCCAGGCACAATGATTTTGGCAGGAAGAGCATGCACTGCTTACTAATTTCTAAAATTTCAATCTTTATTTTTATCCCCTTCTTACAATGTTCTTTAAGCTTATGGAAAAGCTAACCATTGTCTACAACTGTCAGACTTTTAAAAAGTGCTAATTTGTTCCCTGAACACAGCAAATAATAGGAGATAATTTTCCCAGGGGTTGAGGGCACATATGAGCGTATGATTCAATGATGTCAACAACTTTCAGTCCAAGAATGTCGTCAAGGGGCATCAGCCTTCCCTCAGAACAAGTTCAAGGTTTCTGACATTCCTTTTTCCGAACTTTTGATTTTGGTGCTGTGAAAAGAATAGCAAAAAAAAAAAAAAAAAAGAGAGAGAGAGAAAATGAAGAGGAGGGCCCATGTCAGACTCTCTTCACACAGCTTTGTCTTAAGTGAGGTTACATCATGTACAGCAAAGGGAAAACTGACCATTTGGATTTTCCTGTTTGTAGAAGGTCTTCAACATTTCCACTGCTTCCTCGGCCCGATATCCAGGAATGCACTGTTGAAATGAGAAGATTGAGGATGAATATTGCCCAATGAAACTGTGGCCTGTATCCCATATAAACAGCAATTGGCAGACAGCAGTGATCCAGGTAAGGAAGTACATTTCCAAGAGAATCGAGTACAGACTCAAACCGCGCTCCAGTCAACTATTATTTCTCAATCAACTACTATTGAAGTTACTAGCTATGTGATCTTGTGTACTGTGCCTCAGCTGCCTCATGCGTACAGTGTAGGTAATTACAGAACTTACCTCAGAAGGGTTTCATGAAGAGTAAATAAGATTACATAAAATAACACCTGTTAAATACCTGACACATCATAAGTGTTTGTTAAGCATCTGCTATGTTTTTCGACCCTTATTCACTGTTGGCCCATCAAGCGTTTGATGCTATAGAGCTACAGTTGGTAGTCCGCAGCTAAAAATGATCAACTAAGTATGATTTTTATATTTTTAAAGGGTTGTAAAAAATTTAAAAAAGAAGAAGAAGGAGGAGGAGGAGGAGGAGGAGGAGGAGATGTGACACAGACGTGAGTGGCTCACAAAGGCTAACATATTTACTATTAGGCTCTTTACAGAAAAAAAAGTGTTGATCTTTACTGTAGTGGATGTTTTCAAAAGGATTTAATTGGATCTATCTTTGGTATCTAACTAGAAAGAAAAGATCGATTAAGTGAAAGAATAAGAAATTACGATAATGGTAAGGAGTGAAATTATGTATAAAACACTACATGAGGATGAAACTTGAACTTGCCTTAAAGACAGCAATTATTTAAAGAGGCTGAACACAGCATTTCAGGGAAAGAGTAATAATGAGCTTGGGTTGTGTGAGGAATCCAACTAATGGGGGGTAGGGGGCCTATAGGTAAAGAAATTCAAGAGAGAAAATGAGGTCAAAATATACAGGGCTTTGAAGGTGTGTTACACGAGTTTGAACTCGATATGCTGCATCCTTCTAAGATGCACGAAATGAAAAAATGAACAGAGACTCCATGGAGGCGTACCCAGAAGCAGCCACTGGAGGGGAAGCAGCTAGTGAGTGCCAGCACAAGGGCCTGGCGAGCATGGTCTGCTGCTCAGAATGAACCTCCTTTTCCCTTCTGCCTTCAGTCAGCTCTTACCTGGACCTATGAAGCCTGAATAAACCTTCCCCATCAGAAGAAAACCTTTACGAGTTTAATGTTTTTAGATTGCACATATAAGAAGGATCGTCAGGGGCACCTGGGCTAAGCGTCCAACTCTTGACTTTGTCTCAGATCATGATCTCATGGTTTGTGAATTCAAGCCCCTCGTTGGGCTCTGTGCAGACAATATAGAGCTTGCGTGGGATTCCCTCTCTCCCTCTCTCTCTGCCCCTCCTACTTGTACACACACACACCCTCTCTCTCTCAAAATAAATAAATAAACTTAAAAAAGATCATATAGTATTTGTCTTTCTCTGTTTGATTTCTTTCACTTGGCATAATGCCCTCAAGGTCCATTCATGTTGTCCTAAATGGCAGGATTTCCTTCTTTTTTACAGCTGAATAATATTCTATTGCATATGTATTAAAATATATATATATATATATATTATATATTTATTATATATTATATGTGTGTGTGTGTATACACACACACACACACACACACACACACACACACACACACACATATATATACAGAGCGAGAGAGAGAGAACATTCTAATTATAGAAGCAAAGAATAGAATGGTAGTTGCCAGGGGTGGAGGGGTGGGGGTTGTGGGGAATGAAGAGACAGTGCAAAGGGTACAAACTTTCAACTATAAGGTAAGTTCCATAAGGTGAGGATCTAAGGAACAGCACAGTGACTATAGTTAACAACACTGTATTGTGTACTTAAAAGCTGTGAAGAGAATAGAGCTTAAACGTTCTGACCATAACAACAAAATGGTAATTATGTGAGGTGAATGGTGTGTTAACTAACTTTATTGTGGTAAACATTTCACAATCTATACGTCTAACAAATCATCTCACTGTACACCTTAAACTTTACACAATGTTATATGTCAATTACATCTCAGTAAAGCTGGGGGGGGGTGGAAATATCCCAATAACCTTCCTTTGACCCTGCCCCTCAAGCAAGCTACTACCCTGCTACTACCCTGCTGCTCCCACAGACTCCTGGCCGTCGCTTGTGTGGCTCTCATTTCCTCTTCAATCTCATCCATGCTGGCTTGTGCTCCCAGATCTCCCAAGGGCCCCTACTGACCAAAACACTGGTTTCCTTTCCATTGTCCTCAACTCTCTGCAATGGAAGAGACTACTGAGCATTCTCGCTTCTTTTTAGAGCTCTCTCCTCCTTTGGCTTCTCTGTTCTCACAACCTTCCCAGACCATTCTAACCATGGTGGGTCAGTCCCATTCTCCTCACGCTACACTGTTTGTGCTCCTCAGAGCTCCCACCTCTCCTTATGTTCTCATGAGCACCAAACAAGCACAAAGCACTCTCCCCTCCTGTGAGGTCAAAGCAGTGGTCCTCCACCTTGGCTGCTCAGTGGAATCGACTGGGAACTCTCTTAAGAAAATACTAATATTCCACCTCCTCCACCCTCTCACCTTATACAGTTGGTCTGGGGCAGGGACCTCCCACAGGCACACTTAAAAAGCTCTACAATATGCAGTCTGGGATGAGACTCACTGAGTTACAGATGGAGAAGGAAATTGCATCACTCTAAGATACCAACACAATATTTTCAACTATTCATTATAGCAATAAATTGTGACTTTAATAAAAAGCACACATTCTTATTAAAATAAACTTTTAAAAATGGAGCAGGTACGTATTATAAACAATCACTATCTTCTCTGAAAAGAATAGTTCTGTAGGTCTCCTCTATGAGCTTAATTCAGCTTATAATATAGCATTAAAGGATCTATGATTCTGCAATACAAAAATAGTATCCCACCTCCCACACCCGCCCCCCTACCTGAACCAACCAAATAAAGGAAGAAAACACAGGATCCAGAAGCCTAGGGTGTCAATGCTTCTTTAGAATTTCAAACACTTAAAAACAAAAACAACATAATTTGGCATCAGACCTGGAGATACGGCTTCAAATAATGGTCACTCCTTTCACTGGGACCAGTTAGTCCAAGTACACACACTATGATCTTATTCTTTGGTTCAGAGAGATCAACTCTGTGCAGAGACGTGTAAGAGAGGACTGTTTGGGCACTCAGCGTCACTGACGTGTTGGAGAGAAATTTTCTACCTATGTCTGATATCCAAGGGCTCATCCTTGTTCTGCCCAGGAGCTTTGAGAAATTCTTTAGATCTTTTTCATAAATGAAGTACAGGGTCAGCAATTTACTTGCAAAGAGTTATGTAAATAAAATCTGAGCTACTAACAGAAGTGATTGGGAAAAATCAAATCACTTTGCACATTATTTTTTATTTTATTTATTTATTAGAGAGAGAGAGAGGATGCAAGTGAGCGAGGGCAGAGAGAGAGAGAGAGAGAGAGAGAGAGAGAGAGAGAAGCTGTGCTCATGCTCACCCGAAGTGGGGCCTGTGCTCCCCCAAAGCAGGGCACGAACTCCCCCGAAGTGGGACTCGAGCTCACCCCATGCGGGGCTTGAACTCACGGGCCATGAGGTCATGACCTGAGCCGAAACTGAGCCACCCAGGCACCCTGAAGATTTTTTTAACGGTCAAGCTGATAGTATTATTTATTCTCTGCTGTTCGATTATAATTTCTTTTCCGATGTGATGTTAAAAGTTATCTATTCTCAAATATACAGAAGTCGTTAGGAAAGCTAATGTTCACCTGGAAAAACTCAAAATAGAATGTTTTCCAAAACTTGTTCTCAGTGGGATTCAGCCAAATTTAGCCCTTCATAGGTACTTGGTATTCTCCTAAGAATATCTGAGGTCTTGTAAGAATATCTGAGGTCTTTGAAGTTAACTGCCCACCATGTCAAGCCTTTGTTAAATACTTTTCATTTTAAAACATAATACTTCAGGATTAACTTTGGAGAAAAAAAAAAAACATCACACCGGTTTATGAAAAACGGTATGTATCTACAGGCCAAACTCTGAAATACAAATTCCCACTGCTCATAGCCTTAAACATAAAAACTTGGGGAGAGGTGGCAAGATTAAAGGGAAAGTAGAATTTTTAAGGGAAAACAAAAACAATGTGGATCCTAGGGCCTGGGGGAAATTTCAGTACTGAAAAGGCAGGGGGAACAAATAATGAAAACATAGGTATTAATTGCTACACACCAAAAATAGTACATAGTGATAAAGCAAAATGATTGGCTAAGTGCAAAAATATTGTGTGTGCACTTGTAAGTAGCACGTACTGTTACTGACAGAGTCCAAGCTTCTCCTAAACTTGGTACAGCACAGAGCTGGGGACACGCAGAGTGAAAATGCCAACAGTGACCACATCTCCAAACATCCCTGAAGGTGTTGGTAAAGACTGTCAGGAGAGATACCCTGGAAGGTTGGGGACTTTCCTTCTGGAAAGGTTCTGTTAATTAAGAGAGCCAAGCACTTACCTGGAAATGATTACCTGTCATCTTATACTGAGGCATAAATGAACTTGACTAGTGGTCCCAGAGTCTGCCTGGTCCTAGCATGGCTCTTTGGTATACTGACCACACTTGAACAATTCCCAAGCCCATACAGAAATCAAAGGAATGAGAAAGAAAGAGGAAACATTAGCAGGTCATATTACCTGAAATGGTCTCCCAGTATTTGGTAAATCAGCAGAGGCAATATTTAGAACGGAGCCACAACCACCAAATCGTTCGTTCTGACACCCATATACCACCAGCGGAATTTATGGGAAAGAATTAAGGTCCCGAAGCAAATGTGCAGTTCAAGTACGTACAGTGACAAGACCAGGGTAGGTTTATACCAGCCAGCCGGGAGAGAAGAAGTTCAGGCTACTTTTAAAAAGTCAAGCGTAGGCTTAGTCTTAAAAATCAGACAATCCAGTTACACAAAAGAAGGAGGTCTAAAGGATTTAGAAACTAACATCTCACAACTGCAAATCATAAAAACCGAATACATGGTTACTAAATATTCACAGTTTGGTATTCTCTCTAGTCTTTCTTAACCTACTTTCTGTGAATCATTAGGGAACTGGAGCCAGAAAGGAAGTAGGAATTTAATCCAGGGATTTGCACCTTTTAAAAATAGGATTGTTGGTGGCACCTGGGTGGCTCAGTCAGTTGAGCATCCGACTTCGGCTCAGGTCATGATCTCACAGTCCGTGAGTTCCGGCCCCACATCAGGCTCTGTGCTGACAGGTCGGAGCCTGGAGCCTGCTTCGGATTCTGTGTCTCCCTCTCTCTCTGCCCCTCCCCCACTCATGCTCTGCTCTCTCTGTCTCTCAAAAATTAATAAATGTTAAACATTTTTTAAAATAATAATAAAAATAAATAAATACATAAAAATGGGATTGTTCCCTATTCTTTCCCCAAATAAAATACAACATGTGCCCCAATATAAAACAGACTAAGGCTGAGCCGCGCCATAAGGCAGGTTGGGGAGAGGGGCTAAGTAAGGGGACTCTAGTAAGTGGGGGCTAAGTAAGTAAGGGGACTCTAACTCCCCTTTTACAAAGTAAAGACTGTACATACATGTTATCATACTCAAAACCCTCTGTTATTTTTAAAGTGATGAATTTTTTCACACATACATAGCAAAATAAGTACATAAAAATGTGCATGTATGAAATTAAGTTTTTGAACTAGCAAATAATTTTTTAAAGATCTTAGAGACAAACTTGCTACACTCAGTATTTGTGTTGCTTACTATGAAAGACACAATTCAAAGAGTTGTAACTTTTTCATTCCCCATTTATTTATAATTATATTATCATAAGTGATGTGTTTTTTTTTACCTGGTATTTACTCTGACTTAATACTTTTCATACATTGTAACAGGTACTCATGGCAAAAATAAACAAAAACATATAAACAGAAAGAAAAAATTTAAATCACCTATAATCTATTATCCAAAGGTGCATATTCTTCAGATCTTTCTCTGCACACAGTTCTATAATCTACTTTAATTTGTGATTTATCCTCCCACAGCAGTTTGTTAGCTCTTAGTTCATTTGGTTAACAGTTTTACGTCTATTGACATAAAATGAAGTAATTTTGTTATTTAAAAATCTTTCCTAAATATTTTTTGGCCAAGGGGCACAATATTTTATAACTTGTTTCATAAGTCTGCTTTCACATATTAGAAAGCAGGTTATGTGTCCAGCCATTTTCAAGTTTATAGGAAGGGCCCAAGACATGAACTCACAAAGTCAAAGGATACTCATCAGGCGGAGAGCAGCTGCACACATAATACACGGCTCCACAGTGACATACAGCACGGTGTGTTCAAATACTTCAGAAGGACTCTTGCCACTTTGGTGGCACCAGTCCAGGGCCTGATCGATGGCCACCATTTCTGCATGTCGAGTAGCCTGGAAAAAGAGAGGTGCTTGCATCAACACGTAACTGTGTTTTACAAACACTCAAAAATAAGTACCCAAAATGGGCCTAATGTTTCTGCCAATGTTTTAATGAGTAAGGGTTTCAGGGACACTCTTAGCAGTTGACAATGTATTCCCCGGTTCAAGTACCATAGCTTCACCAATGCAAGACAGCGAATCTGAGATGCCATGTGATTTATGCTATATTTTTATTTAAGTACCTAAGAACTTCAGGGGACGCTCTTTCAATTAAATGCCACGGAGAATAGAAGTCTCAAAACAAAACAAAACAAAAAAAGAGTCCAGGGTTTGTGAATACTCTAGGGGAAGCCTGAAGTCTTCACAAGCACGTGCTCCAATTTCAGATATTTTAAAGGCCATCCCTCACCTAACTCTAAGCGAATCCATATTTAGTTTACTGGAATGTCATCACTTCTATTTTCTTTGGGATGAGATTTAATATTCTGGGAGACTTTAGAGAAAACCAGAGATTTGGTATGAGTCTTGGATACCTCATGGGTGGTAGGAGAATGCAGGGGAAATCACACAGCATTTGGAAATACCCATACTTAACTCTGAATCCTGACTGTGGCCTCACTCATTATGTGGCCTTGGGCAAGTTACATAACTTCTCTAAGCCTTGGGTCCACCATGTGTAAAACAATGTATGCTGGCATGTAAACCTCATAAAACACTGAATTACATGAAGCAGATGTTGCACGCTATATATGTACTCTGCTATGCAGTAATTATTAATAACATTCAAGATGATCACACTTGTCAATAAATTTACGCTGATTGCTAAGAACAAGTCATTGTGCTAAATCCTATGTGAGGTTAAAGAGTCTGTCCTCAACAAGTATAAAATCTGGTGAGGCAAACAGTTGCTAACCTGTGACACAGAGTAGGGTGTGGAAAATGGTGGCACAGTGGCCCAAGGTGCCGTGGAAGCTGGACGCAGGTGGAAGCTATGCTGGTACAGAATTATGAACTCAGAGCTGTAAGGTACTTTAGAGAACTGGTTCCCAAACCTGCCTGCATACCAGACCTAACTGGGGAGCTTAAAAAGTTTCCCCAACTCCAGTGCTTTTTCAAAAATCAAATTCAGGGGTGCCTGGGTGGCTCAGTCGGTTGAGCGCCCGACTTCAGCTCAGGTCATGATCTCACGGTTTGTGAGTTCGAGCCCCGTGTCGGGCTCTGTGCTGACAGCTCAGAGCCTGGAACCTGCTTCGGATTCTGTGTCTCCCTCTCTCTCTGCCCCTCCCCCACTCATGCTCTGTCTCTCTCTCTCTCTCTCTGTCAAAAATAAATAAACATTAAAAAAAAAAATTTTTTTAACTCAAATTCAGAATTACTGAATCAAGTCTCCCCAGAATTCTCTGTAAGTAGCCATTAAACTGAATCACTGCAATCAACCTCTCTGTTAGTATGCGGAGCCAGAAGCTAAGTCAGGACAAGTAGAAAACACACCGCTGGAAGAGGTGATGGCAGTGAAAGGCGTGGTGGTAGTATCAGAGCCAAAAGTAGGACTCGGGTCTCCTCATTGGGGGTCAAGAGTTTTTCTATGCTGCTTTATAGGGTAATCTTCTATAGGACACCGAATACCAAGATAAATGCAGGCTAATTTCAAGATACAGAAGAAACCCAGGTCATCGGAGGGATAGATGGATGATGTTAGGGCATTCAAAGTTCTCATGTAAAGATACCATACTGAAGCACAAAATGTAATTAGGGAGATAGGACAATCATTTAAAATACAGAATTCTACTCCCAGACAAGTATCTGTATATTCACTAATTGCTACATTATGCTTATTACTTCTCTTACAAATGTTTTGATAGCCACATAATAATTGCTTTGATGAATCTGGGTTCCTAGTTTGCATGTGCTCTTTTTTGTTTTATTTTTATGGATATGATGGATAAACTTTAAATTTCCCACAGCACCATTACCAACATCAGCTTGTTCTCTAACTCCCAAGATCAAATAATAAGATCAAAGTCTGTGTGAGTGATGTTATGGTTATAACCTGTCCATGAGTCCAGCTAGTACTTCTTGTCGTCATAAAATTATGACAGGGGCGCCTGGGTGGCTCAGTCGGTTAAGCGTCCAACTTCAGCTCAGGTCATGATCTCACAGTCCATGAGTCCGAGCCCCGCATCAGGCTCTGTGCTGACAGCTCAGAGCCTGGAGCCTGCTTCAGATTCTGTGTCTCCCTCTCTCTCTGCCCCTCCCCTGCTCAGGCTCTGTCTCTCTCTGTCTCAAAAATAAATAAAAACATTTAAAATTTTTTTGTTTTAATCATAAAATTATGACACACTGTTGTGATATCAAGAAGTATTGCCTCAATTCATGAACTCCTCAACCTAAGCACAATAATATAAAGGCACACAAGTTATTAAAGTGTACATGTAGGTTTAGAGACATCAGGTGGTAGACTTTATCCCATGAATTCTCTAATACACAGTTTCCTTTATACAGTCCTTTTATACCTCCAAAGATATAAACTGAAGGTGATTGTTTAATTTACCAGGAGGAATACATTATTTCAAGGTACTAAAAAATGTGATACGAGTTAAATTGATATGTTTTGTAAAGTGGAATTTCCATATATTAGATTTGCTTAAGATGGAGATTAGAGTCATTTCTTTAGTATTGAAGCTCCAATGTAATAAAAGCCCCTCTTGAGTTTCACTCAAGTGTTTACTTGAGTGAACTCCATGACATAGAAAATTAACTGCAAAGATTCTACTGCTCCATTAAGTTTTTCTGAATTTTCCAAATTTTAAAAAACCAACATGTATTACTTTCATAATCAGGAAAAAAAGGCATTCAAAAAAAGAAATGTTAAGAGAAACTACCCTTCCGTTGATACCTACAAGTCTCTACACAGACCCATCTTCTCACCAACTGTGATGAAGTTCAGGGCACTCCTACCTTTACCTGGATGTTTGCAATTATACTATTCAATTGACATACGTTTTTGGTTTGATTAACTTCATTTCGTCCCTTCCCCACAACTTCATTGTTGTAGACCATGAGACAGCCAACGGGAACTTCAGTATTTTCTAGGGCTTCTTTGGCCTAAAAGACAAAGTGGAAAATTTAAGATGTAATGCTCAATGCTTGAAAAGACTACAGGAAAGAAATAGATGCAACGTGAACACACACATATAAGCACTGAACAAAGAAATACCACAGAGTTCTCCCTCTCCTCAAATTCAGTTCAGTACTTAGTGCCTTTGTTCTCCATTCTTTCCATATTAAAGGAGACTCAAGAACAAACTCCCTTTACAGGTTCTGAGCCCCCTGGTTTTTTCTTCTCATTGGAAGCAGAAGTGAGCAAAAGACTATTATTGACTCTTGTTCTTAAACTGGCAGGGTCTCTGCAATTTTTCAGAGATCATATGTGTCTGTGTGTGTGTCTGTGTGTACATACATATATATTTGCCAAGGGAAAGAATAACATGTATAAATAATAACATCCATTTCTTGTTGAAATTCTACTTGCTTAATTTTTTTGTTTCTCTAAATAGTATAGAAAATATCCTCTTGAGTTCTAATAGCATAAAAGTAACCAGACTGGATGCCTCTCTGTGCTCACAATTTCTGTTTCAACACAAGAAAAGCCTAAGAGTGCTTTGTGTTAAAATGGCACAACCACTTTGGAGAACACTTTGGAAATTTCTTTAAAAAGTAAACATGCATAGAGCCTATGAACAAATTCCACACCTAAGTATTTATTTAAGAGAAGGGAATATATGTCCAAAAAAAAAAAAAAAAAAAAACAAAACGTTGTAAAAGAATGCTCAGGAGGAGCCAAGATGGCAGAACAGCATGGAAGCTTTCTGTGTGTCTTGCATCCATGAAATACAACCAGATCGACACTGAACCATCCTACACACCTAGAAAACTGATTGGAGGATCAACACAACAATCTGCACATCCTGAACCACAGAATTCAGCAGGTACGCGGCGTGGAGAGCTGAACTTGGGGAGCAAGAAAACCTGAAAGGTAGGGAACTGCTTTTGTGGGCGGAGAGAGGACAGAGACGGGGAGGCGGGGAGAATATGGGAAAATCACCCTTCCCCAAAAGCAGCGGGAGAGAAAGTGGAAAACTGGAAACAGCCACAGGGACTAAACTAAAAAGGGAGAAAGGAGAAAGGAGAGGGTTTAAATTCCATTAAGACTGTAACAAGGGGAGCACAAAGGCTGCAACTCTGCAGCTCCATACCTGGCGGTGCTCTGGTGGGAAGGGCGAATCCCCAGGAACAAGTGGGGTCCGGGAGGTTCTCAGGGCACACAGGGAAAAGCAGTTCCACTGCTGGAAGGACATTTGGTGGAGACTGTTGAAGCCACCTGGTCCCAGAAGACCCCAGAAGGTGGCCACATTCACTGGTGCTGGGGCAAGGTTGTTAAGGGTGAAGCCTGGTGCCAGATGTGTGTTGTGGTTTTCCATAATCCCTGAGATGCTGCTGCTACACAGTCTCGCGAACATCTTCTGGGATGGGCTGGCACCTGGCCACAGTCTCGGGGCACTGGCAACAACAGGGTCCAGTGGGCGTACCTGTGTACAGCCGATATTCGGCCATTGCTCATTCGGCCATTGCTCGGTGAGACCCTCCTGCAGAGGGGCGGAACGGGTCAAAGCCTCAATCCCTCAGAAGTAGGGGGCCAGGGAAAATGGCCGCATCTGAGACAAGGCTTGGGAGAGAGATGCCACCTGGGGCCTGGTCACGGAGAGTGAAGAACTGGGGAGTGGACGAGAGCTGAAGACGGAGGACGGGTGCGCGAATGCTGATCTGGGAGAACAGACTGGGTAGCTGGTGGCGCCATTTTCACTGCTCCCGCGCATGCACATATGCACCTACCAGCCTCGCAACAATCCACCCCAGTAGGCTAGCAGCGCCATCTAGTGGAGAGCGGAGCTGTTACACTAAGCCCCACTCAACTGGGCCAACATCACTCTTCAAGAACACAAGCCTCACTGCCTACTTAATTTATGGACTATAAAGAGCTACATTGGCTTCTAGGGGCAAACGAAGCAATTTTAGTCCTACTTCAATCTGTGAGCAGGTTCATCTATTCAATTTTCTTTCTTTTTTTTTTCCTTTTTCTCTTTTACAATTCTTTTCTTTTTCTTGAATACAGAAAGAGAAAAAATTCATTTCTATTTTCAATTTTTATTAAAAATATCTTTCTTTAATTTTGGTTACTATACTTTTTACTTTTGTGTAAATTTTTTCAAATTCTACTTTACTTCCATCATTTTATTTTAGTCTACTTCAGTGTACTCACCTTTTCAAATTCCCAAACAATTTCCTTTTTTTACTTTCTTTTTCTTTTTTCCTCTTTTTCATTTCTTTCCTTTTCTTGAATGCAGAAAGAGAAAAACTTCATTTTTACTTTCAATTTCTATTAAAAATATTTTTATTTAATTTTTATTACTATATTTTTTGCTATTAGGTAAGTTTTTTCAAATTCTATTTTACTTCCATCACTTTATTTTGGTCTACTACAGTGTATTCACTTTTTCAAATTTTCAAACGATTTTTTTTCTTTTCTTTTTTTTCTCTTTTTTCTCTTTTTCATTTCTTTTCTTTTTTCTTAAATACAGAAAATGAAAAAATTCATATTTATTTTTAATTTTTATTAAAAATATTTTTCGTTAATTTTTTCTACTACATTCTTTACTTTTGTGTATATTTTTTCAAATTCTACTTTACCCCCATCATCTCATTTTAGTCTACTTCAGTGTATTTATTTTTTTCAAATTCTCAAACAATTTCCTTCCCCCTCTTTTTTTCTCTAATCTGTCAAACCACTTCCAAACCCCAACCAAAACACACCTAGGATCTAGCATCATCTATTCGATTTTTGCGTGTGTGTGTTTTTAATTTTTAATTTCAATATTTAATTTTAATTTATTTCCATTTTTCTACCTCATTAATTCCTTTTCTCCCTTCAAAATGACAAAACAAAGGAATTCACCCCCCAAAAAAGAGCACGAAGAAACGACAGCCAGGGATTTAACCAACACAGATACAAGCAAGATGTCTGAACCAGAATCTAGAATCACGATAATAAGAATACTAGCTGGAGTCGAAAATACATTAGAATCCCTTTCTGCAGAGATAAAAGAAGTAAAAAATAGCCAGAATGAAATTAAAAATGCTATAACTGAGCTGCAATCACGGATGGATGCAGCAGCAGCAAGGATGGACGAGGCAGAACAGAGAATCAGCGATATAGAGGACAAACTTATAGAGAATAAGGAAGCAGAAAAACAGAGGGAGATTAAGGCAAAAGAGCACGATTTAAGAATTAGAGAAATCAGTGACTCGTTAAAAAGGAACAACGTAAGAATCATAGGGGTCCCAGAAGAGGAAGAGAGAGAAACAGGGATAGAGGGGTTATGTGAGCAAATGATAGCGGAAAACTTTCCTAACCTGGGGAAAGACACAGATATCAAAATCCAGGAAGCACAGAGGACCCACATTAGGTTCAACAAAAACCGACCATCAACAAGGCATATCATACTCAAATTCACAAAATACTCAGGCAAGGAGAGAATTATGAAAGCAGCAAGGGAAAAAAAGTCCCTAACCTACAAGGGAAGACAGATCAGGTTTGCAGCAGACCTATCCACAGAAACTTGGCAGGCCAGAAGGGAGTGGTGGGATATATTCAGTGTGTTGAATCAGAAAAATATGCAGCCATGAATTCTTTATCCAACAAGGCTGTCATTCAAAATAGAAGGAAAGATGAAAGGTTTCCCAGACAAACAAAAATTAAAGGAGTTTGTGACCACTAAACCAGCCCTGCAAGAAATTTTACGGGGGACTTTCTGAGGGGAGAAGAGATTAAAATATATATATATATATATATATATATATATATATATATGTATATATATATATATATATACATATATATATATATATATATATACATATATATATATATATACACGAAAAGCAACAAAAGATTAGAAAGGACCGGAGAACATCACCAGAAATTCCAATTTCACAAGCATCATAATGGCAATAAATTCATATCTTTCAGTACTCACTCTAAACATCAATGGGCTCAATGCTCCAATCAAAAGACATAGGGTAACAGAATGGATAAGACAACAAGATCCATTTATACACTGTTTACAAGAGACCCACTTTACCTAAAGACACCTTCAGATTGAAAATAAGGGGATGGAGAACCATCTATCATGCCAATCGTCAACAAAAGAAAACCAGAGTAGCCATACTTTTATCAGACAATCTAGACTTTAAAAATAAAGACTGTATCAAGGGATGCAGAAGGGCATTATATCATAATCAAGGGATCCATAGACCAAGAAGACCTAACAATTGTAAACATTTATGCACCAAATGTGGGAGAACCCAAATATACAAATCAATTAATGACAAACATAAAGAAACTCATCAACAGTAATACTATAATAGTAGGAGACTTCAACACCCCACTCACAGCAATGGACAGATCATCTAATCAAAAAATCAACAAGGAAACAATGGCTTTGAATGACACACTGGACCAGATGGACTTAACAGATATATTCACAACATTTCATGCTAAAGCAGCAGAATATACATTCTTCTCCAGTGCACATGGAACGTTCTCCAGAAAAGATCATATCATGGGACACAAATCAGCCCTAAGTTAAGTACAAAAAGATCGAGATCATACCGTGCATATTTTCAGACCACAACGCTATGAAACTCGAGATCAACCACAAGAAAAAATTTGGAAAGGTAACAAATACTTGGAGACTGAAGAACATTCTACTAAAGAATGAATGGGCTAACCAAGCAGTTAAAGAGGAAATTAAAATGTATAATGAAGTCAATGAAAATGATAACACCACAACCCAAAACCTCTGGGACGTAGCAAAGGCGGTCATAAGAGGAAAGTATATAGCAAACCAGGTTTTCCTAAAGAAGGAAGAAAGGTCTCAGATACACAACCTAACCTTACACCTTAAAGAGCTGGAAAAAGAACAGCAAATAAAACCCAAAACAGCAGAAGACAGGAAATAATAAAGATTAGAACAGAAATTAATGCTATCGAAACCAAAAAAAAAAAACAAAAAAACAGTAGAACAGATCAATGAAACCAGAAGCTGGTTCTTTGAAAGAATTAACAAAATTGATAAACCACTAGCCAGTTTGATCAAAAAGAAAAAGGAAAGGACCCAAATAAATAAAATCAAGAATGAAAGAGGAGAGATCACAACCAACACAACAGAAATAAAAACAATAAGAGAATATTAAGAGCCATTATATACCGATAAAATGGTAATCTGGAAGAAATGGACAAATCCCTAGAAACATATACACTACCAAAGCTGAAACAGGTAGATATAGAAAATTTGAACAGACCCATAACCAGTAAGGAAATCAAATGAGTAATCTGCCAAAAAACAAGAGTCCAGGGCCAGATGGCTTTCCAGGGGAATTCTACCAAACATGTAAGGAAGAGTTTGCACCTATTCTCTTGAAACTGTTCCAAAAAACAGAAGTGGAAGGAAAACTTCCAAACTCTTTCTATGAAGCCAGCATTACCTTGATTCCAAAACCAGACAGAGACCCCACTAAAAAGGAGAACTACAGACCAATTTCCCTGATGAACATGGATGCAAATATCCTCAACAAGATATTAGTCAACCGGATCCAACAATACATTAAAAAAATTATTCACCATGACCAAGTGGGATTTATACCTGGGATGCAGTGCTGGTTTAATATCTGCAAAACAATTAACGCGATTCATCACATCAATAAAAGAAAGGACAAGAACCATATGATCCTCTCAATAGATGCAGAGAAAGCATTTGACAAAATACAGCATCCTTTTTTGATAAAAAACCCCAAGAAAGTAGGGATAGAAGGATCATACCTCAAGATCATAAAAGCCATATGTGAATAACCCAACACTAATATCATCCTCAATGGGGAAAAACTGAGAGCTTTCCCCCTAAGGTTAGGAACAAGACAGGGATGTCCACTCTCGCCACTGTTATTCAACATAGTATTGGAAGTCTTAGCCTCTGCAATCAGACTACTCAAAGAAATAAAAGGCATCCAAATCGGCCAGAAGGAGGTCAAACCTTCACTCTTCGCAGATGACACAATACTCTATATGGAAAACCCAAAAGATTCCACAAAAAAACTGCTAGAACTGATCCATGAATTCACCAAAGTTGCAGGATATAAAATCAACACACAGAAATCGGTTTCATTCCTATACACCAACAATGAAGCGACAGAAAGAGAAATCAAGGAATCGATCCCATTTACAGTTGCACAAAAAACCATAAAATACCTAGGAATAAACCTAACCAAAGAGGTAGAAAATCTATACACTGAAAACTACAGAAAGTTTATGAAAGAAATTGAAGAAGATACAAAAAAAATGGAAAAACATTTCATGCTCGTGGATTGGAAGAACAAATATTGTTAAAATGTTGATACTACCCAAAGCAATCTACATATTCAACGCAATCCCTATCAAAGTAACACCAGCATTCTTCACAGAGCTAGAACAAATAATCCTAAATTTGTATGGAACCAGAAAAGACCCTAATAGCCAAAGCAATCTTGAAAAAGAAAACCAAAGCAGGAGACATCACAATCCCGGACCCCAAGCTGTATTATAAAGCTGTAATCATCAAGACAGTATGGTACTGGCACAAGAACAGACACTCTGATCAATGGAACAGAATAGAGAACCCGGAAATGGACCCACGAATATATGGCCAACTAATCTTTGACAAAGCAGGAAAGAATATCCAATGGAATAAAGACAGTCTCTTCAGCAAGTGGTGCTGGGAAAACTGGACAGCCACATGCAGAAGAATGAACCTAGACCACTTTCTTACACCAGACACAAAAATAAACTCAAAATGGATGAAAGACCTCAATGTAAGACAGAAAGCCATCAAAATCCTCGAGAAGAAAGCAGGCAAAAACCTCTTTCATCTTGGCTGCAGCAACTTCTTACTCAACACGTCTCCGGAGGCAAGGGAAACAAAAGCAAAAATGAACTACTGGGACCTCATCAAAATAAAAAGCTTCTGCACAGCGAAGGAAACAATCAGCAAAACTAAAAGGCAACCGACAGAATGGGAGAAGATATTTGCAAATGACATATCAGATCAAGGGTTAGTATCCAAAATCTATAAAGAACTTAACAAATCCAACACCCAAAAAAACAAATAATCCGTGAAGAAATGGGCAGAAGACATGAACAGACATATCTCCAAGGAAGACATACAGATGGCCAACTGACACATGAAAAAATGCCCCACATCACTCATCATCAGGAAAATACAAATCAAAACCACCATGAGATACCACCGCACATCTGTCAGAATGGCTAACTTTAACAACTCAGGCAACAACAAGTGTTGGTGAGGATGTGGAGAAAGAGGATCTCTTTTGCACTGTTGGTGGCAATGCAAGCTGGTGCAGCCACTCTGGAAAACAGTATGGAGGTTCCCCAAAAAACTAAAAATAGAACTACCCTATGACCCAGCAATTTCACTACTAGGCATTTATCCAAGGGATACAGGTGTGCTGTTTCGAAGGGGCACATGCACCCCCATGTTTATAGCAGCACTATCAACAATAGCCAAAGTATGGAAAGAGCCCAAATGTCCATCGATGGATGAATGATGAATGGATAAAGAAAATGTGATATATATATATATATATATATAATGGAGTATTACTTGGCCATCAAAAATAATGAAATCTTGCCATTTGCAACTACGTGGATGGAACTGCAGGGTATTATGCTAAGTGAATTTAGTCAGTCAGAGAAAGACAAAAATCATATGACTTCACTCGTATGAGGACTTTAAGAGACAAAACAGATGAACATAAGGGAAGGGAAACAAAAATAATATAAAAACAGGGAGGGGGACAAAACAGAACAGACTCATAAATATGGAGAACAAACTGAGGGTTGCTGGAGGGGTTGTGGGAGGGGAGATGGGCTAAATGGGTAAGGGGCATCAAGGAATCTAGTCTTGAAATCATTGTTTCACTATATGCTAACTAATTTGGATGCAAATTTTAAAAAATAAAAAATTAAAAAAAAGAATGTTCATAATAGCTTGATTCATAATACCCAAATCTCGAAACAGCACAGGTGTCCTTTAACAAAAGAATGGATAAACAAACTGTGCCGTAATAACACTATGGAATACTATTGAGCAATGAAAACAAAATGCTAGGGATACACACAACAACATGGGTGAATCTCAGATTTGCTGAGTAAAAGAAGCATACATGCTGTCTGATTCCCTTCGGGTTTAGTACTAGAACAGACAAAACTAAACACCAGTGAGAGCAATTTCTGCACAGGAGGGCATGTGTAGACTGATTGGAAAGGGACACAAGGAACTTTCCCAGGGTGTTCAAAACTATCTTGAAAAGGGTGTGGGTTACATAGATGTTTGCATCAGTCAAAACAGAATAGACCATGCATTTAAGGCCTGTGCATTTTATTGTACATAAGGTACACCTCAATTGAAAAACATAAATTAGAAAAATAAGCTTAAGAATATTTCCACCACCACCACGCTGGAAATGGCAAACCAATGGTTATATTCGCAAAGTCTGCCCCATCACAGGCTTTTTTTTTTTTTTTTTTTCCTGTCACTGATTGAACCAGTTGGGGCCCAAGGCAGTTAAAGAGTACTTTTTTGGACAGAGAACAGAAGCAAGCAAGTCATATCTGAGTACTCCCTGATCCTGCCGCTGATAGAGAACAGAGGAAGAACACAACCCTTGAACCTAGAATACAAGCATTTCCATGTACTGCAGTCAAGAAAATCCAAGTATGGCTGTTTCTAAAAAGGCATGGCATTTATTTTGGCAGGTCTGAAGACACCTTGGAAGACTAGATTACCAATTAAGTGTAGGTATTCACACACAGCATAAAGGATATGTGGTGCAAAGTTGAAGACATTGCTTTAAGACAGCAATGTTCTATCTCCTGCACTACCCCCCTATTCCGGGCTCTGCTTAATTTAGAGTAGCAATAACTTCCCATCATAATGCCAATATGGGTTCCTTAGACACTTCAACCATGCTCAACTGACCCTTACCTTTTCATTGGGTCAATAAAGGTGAAAGGAGAGGCCCACGGGGGTAGGAAACTGTCCCTCTCCTTCCTCCTTCAGGGTGGTGGGATAGAGCCAGGGCCTGCATAGATGTAAGGGCACAGTGTTTGAAGCAGGAAGACTGCATTCTTCAGAACTGTGTCATGAACCACCCACGGGCTGGTTCTGTCTAGTTCTGTAACAATGGTTAAAGCATGCCCAGTTTATGCAAAGTTTTAAAGTCTGAAGAGTTCCAAGGTTTGGTGAATATATACAAATAAATATACAAATGCACCATTGGCTACCAGGGAAAGGAAAGCCAGGGGAGGACTGACAGCTAGGGAAGATGGAGATCCTGAGTACCCATGCAGTTAAGGCAATCAGCACACAAAGAATGTTATTTAAAGTAAGATTGGGGGTAGGGGGCACCTCCGAGGCTCAGTTGGTTGAGCATCTGATTCTTGATTTTGGCTCAGGTCATGATCTCACGGTTCTCAGGGGTTCCCAGGATGGAGCCCCACATCTGGGCTCTGTGCTGACAATACAGAGTCTGTTTGGGATTCTCTCTCTTCCCCCTCTCTCCCCTCCCCCACTCACGCTCCCTCTCTCTCTCAAACTAAATAATTAAACATTAAAAAAATAAATAAACATTTTTTTAAAAAGAAAAAATAAATAAGATTACAAGGCTCCTCGCTGGCTCAGTCAGAAGAACATGAGACTCTTGATCTCAGGGTCATGAGTTCAAGCCCGATGTCGAGTGCAGAGATTACTTAAAATAAAAACTAAAAAAAAAAAAAAAAGGATTAAGAGTACACATAACCTCAGGTACACATGAGAGAGAAATCATTTAATCATCTAACAAACATTTGTTGAAGACCTTGATAGGGAAATTATTTTGGATTATTCAGGTGGCTGTAAATGCAATCACAAGTGTCCTTACAAGAATTAGGCAGAAAGATTTACACTGTTGGCTTTGAAGATGGACGGACGGACGAAGGGGCCATGAACCAAGCAAGGAATGTTGCTCCAAAAGCTGGAAAAGGTAAGAAACATATTCTTCTCTAGAGCCTCCAGAGGGCACAGAGCCCTGCTGACACATTGTGGTTTTAGCCCGATGAGATGAATTTAAAACCAACACCTGGTGTCCAGAACTCTAAGAGAATAAACTTGTGGTGTTTTAAGTTACCAAGTTTGCAGTACTTTGTTACAGAAGCCACAGGAAACTAATACACTCTGTTAAGAAGAAAAGACAGGCTAAAACTGGAAGAAAATATTTGCAAACCACATATCCAACAAAGGTCTATTATCAAGACTATATAAAGAACTCTCAAAGTTCAATGGTAAAAAAAAAGAAAAAAGAAAAAAGCAATTCAAACAAAATCCCACTAGAGAATGGGCAAAAATCATCAACAGACACTTCACCAAAGAGGGCATACAGATTGCAAATAAGCACATGAAAAGATACTCCTATCATTAGCCATTAGGAAGATGTAAATTATAACCACAATGAGTTATCACTACCCACCTATCAGGCTGGCTAAAATAAAAAGTAAAAACACCAAATGCTGGCAAGTCTGAGGAGGAACAGGATCACTTATAGACTGCTGGTAGGACTGTAAAATGGTACAGCCACTCTGGAAACTAGTTTGGCAGTTTCTTAAAAAGCAAAACCTGCAGCTAACATATGACCCCGCAGTGGCACTCTTAGGCATTCTCCCAAGTAACTGGAAACTTATGTTCATACAGCACATATAGTCATATAGAGACACAAATGTTCACAGGAGTTTTATTCGTAATAGGCAAAAACTGAAAATGACCCAAATGTCCTTCAAAGGATGAACAGTGAAGCAAACGTGTGATATATCCATCCCATGGAATACTACACAGCAATATAAGGATTAAACTACTGATTCACTCAACCCTTGGATGGACCTCAAGGAAATCATGCTGAATGAAAACAACCAAATCCCAGAAGGTTACATAGTCACATATATAAATTCCTGAATGCAAAATCACGGTACAAAGAACAGATTGTGCCTGCCAGGGTTTAAGGGCTTGAGAGGGAATGGTGGTTATAAAGGGTAGCATGAGGGAGCCTAGTGGTGACTGAGCAGTTCTGGTGGCAGGGCAACAAAACGAAACTTGATATAATGTGCACAGAACTACACGTGTACACACAGAGCTGATGAAATCAGAATATGCTCTGCAGATTGCATCAATGTCGTTTTCCTTGTTTCGATATTGCACTCAAGGTATGTAAGATGTTATCACTCAGGAAAGCTGGGTGAAGGGTACATGAGCCTCCCTCCTATACTTTTTGCAACTGCCTGTGAATCTATACTTATTTCAAAAGGAGAAGTTAAAAAAGTAATAATAAAGGTGGAGTAAACTAGAAATAGCTTGTGATGGAGATTAAGAAGAAACGCCTAGTAAGACAGGAGGAAAACCAGGAGTGTCTGGTGTTAAGGAAGATTCCAGAAAAAAACGCACCAAGGACAAAGGTAGGTGACACAGAGGCAATTTTGGTGGAATGATGGAAATGGAAACCAGTGGCTTGAAGAGTGATCTATCTGTGGGTTAAATTTCTAGCTTCTAACTATTATAACAGACTGTTACATCTACATAACAAGTGTTCTGATTCTGAGCTTGCAAATGCTAAGAGCTTACAACTTGTTGAAACACTTACTTTGAACCAGAACTATTTTAAGCACTTTATAAGTATTAACACATTTAGTTCACAACTCAAGAGACAGATTCAGTGAGCCTCTCCATCTTATAGATGAGTAAACAGAGACATGGGCTAATTAGGGAATTTGCTCATGTGAGAGCCTGGGACCAGGATCCAGGCGGTCTCTTCCATGCATTCATTTCTGCAACAAATATTTATGGAACACCTACCAGGTGTCAGGTTTCTGGCCATTAAGCTTCAAATTTCTACTCTAGTCACCACCAATCAGTTACTTTATCACTTTTGGGGTTCCAAATAGGTCTAGTTCAAGGGATAGAAGGAGAAGGAACCCTTAAGAGAGTGAGACATAGAAAGTTTAAGGATAAAAAAACTGCAAGAGAATAAATGATGGAGGGGGCCGTGTGACCAAGATTTTCTGTAAAACTATCTTCTGAATTCTATGTGTGGCCGTGTAGCTATTTCAAGCGTGTAGAAGAGAGTTCGAGACCAAGTGGAGAAGAAGCAGTGGCAGAATACAGAGAGAACCTATGTTTCCCAACGGGGTTCCAAGTCCTGTTCACCTGGAAGGATGCCCGACCGCCGCAGGAGTAGCTGCACAGAGCTGTCCTTCCCTCCACTCAGGCCTCCAGGTGACTGGGCCTGTGCCTTTCATTCTTTCCTTCAGCGTTTCTTTTTCCTGTTCCAGCAAACTTACCTCCTTTACTCCATGTCCTACCTCTCAATGTTATCTTCCTATTTGCTCACAGTAATGTGTATTTTGTGAAAAGTCTCCAATTACTGTGCAAATGAGAGAGAAAAACATGAGTGGTGGGAGTATTTAAAAGGGGAAATCACGTTATTGATGAGGAATAGCCCAGCCCACCATAATGAGGGCGAGTAAGTGAGCAGTTGAGAAGGGTGGGTTAAGGAGAAGGTGGTGAGAATAACCCAAAAACCCCACAGAAATGAGTTTAGATGAAATGTTTTTCGATAAAATACATATTTGCTTTGCTGTCAAGTTCAAAACAGACTTAATTCACATAATCTTCAATCCATCCCATCTCCTACTTTCGAACTCTCCCATCAACTCTTCTGTCAAGCCCAATCATTTCTTTACAAATTTGCTTTGTTACTTTTTACCTTGTCCTTTTAACATGCAAACGTTTTTAATATTTATGTAATTAAAACACATCAATTTTTCTCTTCTGTTTTCTCCCTTTGGTGGTATAAAGAACCATCTTCATTCCAAGTCTTCCAGATTTTCTCCTAACAAACACCAACATTTATTTACCAGTGGCTCCTTTCTGGTTTTAGTCTTCTTATGCTATCTCTTCAATTAGACTTTTACATTTTAAGTTACAAAGCACAGTAATAAGCTAACCAATCTTTGACAAAGCAGGAAAGAATATCCAATGGAATAAAGACAGTCTCTTCAGCGAGTGGTGCTGGGAAAACTGGACAGCTACATGCAGAAGAATGAACCTGAACCACTTTCTCACACCAGACACAAAAATAAACTCAAAATGGATGAAAGACCTCAACATAAGACAGGAAGCTATCAAAATCTTCGAGAAGAAAGCAGGTAAAGACCTCTTTGATCTTGGCCGCAGTAACTTCTTACTCAACACGTCTCCGGAGGCAAGGGAAACAAAAGCAAAAATGAACTACTGGGACCTCATCAAAATAAATAGCTTCTGCACAGCGAAGGAAACAATCAGCAAAACTAAAAGGCAACCGACAGAATGGGAGAAGATATTTGCAAACGACATATCAGATAAAGGGTTAGTATCCAAGATCTATAAAGAACTCAACACCCAAAAAACAAATAATCCAGTGAAGAAATGGGCAAAAGACATGAATAGACACTTCTCCAAAGAAGACATCCAGATGGCCAACTGACACATGAAAAAATGCTCAACATCACTCATCATCAGGGAAATACAAACCAAAACCACCATGAGATACCACCCCACACCTGTCCGAATGGCTAACATTAACAACTCAGGCAACAGATGTTGGCGAGGATGTGGAGAAAGAGGATCTCTTTTGCACTGTTGGTGGGAAGGCAACCTGGGGCAGCCCTCTGGAAAACAGTATGGAGGTTCCCCAAAAAACTAAAAGTAGAACTACCCTACGACCCAGCAATTGCACAACTAGGCATTTATCCAAGGGATACAGGTGTGCTGTTTCAAAGGGACACATGCACCCCCATGTTTATAGCAGCACTATCAACAATAGCCAAAGTATGGAAAGAGCCCGAATGTCCATCGATGGATGAATAGATAAAGATGTGGTATATATATACAATGGAGTATTATTTGGCAACCAAAAAGAATGAAATCTTGCCATTTGCAACTACGTGGATGGAACTGGAGGGTATTATGCTAAGCGAAATTAGTCAGTCAGAGAAAGACAAATATACAACTTCACTCATATGAGGTCTTCAAGACACAGAACAGATGAACATAAGGGAAGGGAAACAAAAATGATATAAAAACAGGGAAGGGGACAAAACATAAGAGACTTAAATATGGAGAACAAACAGAGGGTTACTGGAGGGGTTGTGGGAGGGGGGGTTGGGCTAAATGGGTAAGGGGCATTAAGAAATCTACTCCTGAAATCATTGTTGCACTATATGCTAACTAATTTGGATGTAAATTAAAAAAATAAAATTTTTAAAAAGTAAATAAAAAATAAATAAACAAAAGCATAGTATTGAATTTCTTTAAAATGACCCAAATCTGTGGGACGCCTGGGTGGCTCAGTTAGTCTGGAGCCTGCTTGGGATCTTCTCTCTCTCTCCCTCTGCCCCTGACCCCCACTTTTGCTCTCTGTCTAAAAAAAACCACACACACAACAAAAAAAAAAAAGCAAAACAAAAAAACATATCTTTACCATGTTAACTAATTATTTGTGTGTGTTCTCCTTTAGTCTTTGTTTATTTGATGAAAAAAAAAGCTTTTATTTATTGAGGATAATATGTCAGGGCTTTACAAACATGATCTCTTTTAATCTACACAACTCTGTGAGCTAGATACTATATAACCATTTTATAGAAGAGGCCTCTGTGGCTGAAAAGATAAGAACCTGTCAAAGTTAGTTGGCTGTCAGTAGCCACTCTGGGGTTTGAACATATGCCTATCCAAACTTTAAACATACCCATATAATATAAAATAATTTGTATTTCTGTTTGCCTAATATTGAATATCACATGTAGCTGTGATAGTTAATGTCATGTTTGTACCTAGTATTCATAATCGTTTCAATAACAGCACATTATTCAACACAGTCATATACCACAATTTAACCATTTCCCTTCATTGGAAGTTTTAAATGCTTCCTAGTCTTCCCTATTACATAGAACCCTGAAATGACAAGGATTGCTTTTATGCTTCCAAACTATTTCCTTAAGATAAATGCCACACAACTGTATTACAAGGTCAAATGATATGAACATTTATTTTTTGAGGCTGCTAATTACATTATGCCAGCTTGCCTTCCAAAAATGTTGTAATGATTAGACTGGTAGGGTTGTATTGATTTTTGTACAAACTCACTAATTTTAGATGACATTTTTAAAAAAATGCATTTTTAAGCTCTCTCAAAACCATTTTCCCTTCTTTTATAACCCAGGCTTATGTTGGTATATTAAAATCACAAACTAGGATAGAAATTTCCTAGTGCAAACACTTTATTTTAAACATGAAGAGAGTAAGACCAAGATCGTCAGAGCCAGACATTCTAGCTATCTGTATTGGCCATATAAATATGTCTACTCTGTACAAAAGTTATGAAAATGCTAGTATCCTACCTACTACATGAATACGGCATATTGCACTTTCAAATTCCTCAGAGCTTAACAGATTTGGCCCTAGATACGTTTCTGGTTTCATCTTAAAACGCTTCTCATAAGTACGTAGTGTACTTTGAATCACCTTATCTTCGAAGTGATTTAAGATTTGAAGTTTCCGTAGTGGGGAGGGGATGATTGGACAAAGAACAAGATTTATGACAAGCACTTCTTCCCCTTTGTTTAAGGCCTGCAAGAACATGTACCGGCCCAAACCACAAGGGCCTCCTTGACCCTGTGTAGGAATAGGTAAACTAGGCAATCCCATCCCCAAGTGCTTATAATCCAATTAAGAGACAAAAATGTCAAGGCCAGAGAGATCTTGGAAACTATTTGGATCCATCTCCTTCTATAGAGTAGGAAGGGAAACCCCAGGGGGAGGCACCAAAAGGTAGTAAAAGGACTTAAGTGTTTAGGCCAGAAGTCTAGAGAATAGTGCAGAGGTATGTGAATGAAATGTCCCAATATATTATGAACAAATGACACTTAAAGGTTAAAGGAAAATAAAGACCCAAAAAATGAAAGGACGAAAAAAAAAAAAAAAAAAAAAAACCAACACAGCTCGGATACAGGAGTGGGAATGCTCAATGACTTATTAAAGTCTGCTGTTTCTGAAAACCTCCATTCAGTCCTCTATGGTAGCATCTCGGAAAATCTCCAGACATAAATAGTTTGAAGAGAGCTCATGAAGCAAATGAAAGTAGACAAAAGGGCCCGCAAATTCTGACTTCCTAGCATTCAGGCATCGTCTGCCCTCCAGAGCTCTCACCTACGGAAGGGTGAGAGCTTACTTTAAGATATTTTAGCTTCCTGTGTATATATTATCATCATCCCCCATAAGAAGCTGCCTAAGATATTATTGAAATGATTTGGGGAAGAGTGAAACTTTGATATTGTGAGAAGTAAAGGAGATGGTTCATTTTCAGAAATACTAAATGAAAGCTGGGCTGTCCAGTTAACCTAATAGGTCTACAACCTACTGGAAATATGTGCAACCCTCACCCCCACCCCCAACCCCCTACAATGGAGTCCCAAACCCTTAGACACTTCACTTCCTGGTTCTTCTTCCGCTCTCTGTCTGGTGGACTTATTTTCACAGATTTTGCAATGAACATGTGCCATAGAATAAAGGGAGGAGGGAATGAAAGTCTCTGCCTCACTGCAGGGAATAGGTTTGTCCCAATCAGACTACCTTTTGCCTTAGATGGGCATAGGCAACCTCCAGGAAAGGCTGTAACCTCTGTAGTACTCAGCCAATGAGAAATCAGGGGAGGGACCTGTGTGCTAGGAGATAAATTGCCTGCTGTGACTGTCACCAATGTACCTGTTCATCAGACACCCACGCTTGGTTGATTAAAGCCTTGCTTCACTGTGCTCCGAGTCTTGGCCTCTTTCCTTTGATCAGGTCAGTGGGCTTATTTCTCATAGATGTCAAGCGAAAACTCTTTGTCTCCAACTTAGAGTAATTAGTAACATAAAAGAAGTTCAGGACAAACATCCATATTACAAGTTACAAATTAATTTTTAAATGTGTATGTGAACAATAATCAAAGTATCAGAATGCTATGTATCTTGTAAGTTTAATGGAGGAAATAAATTATGAAATGTGTTCAAAGAATAGGTCCTAAAATCAAGTCAGTGGATCAGGACCAGCAGTACCACATCAGCCAATTTGTGGATGTGGATGTGACATGGAAATGCTCTACCAGCAAGGGCATCATCTAGGCCAAGAGGACCATGTGCCCATCCAGATGAACCTGGCTGAGGTTGACCAGGTGACAAGTAGGTTCAACAACCAGTTTAAAACCTACACTATCTGTGGACCAGTTAACAGGATGGGGGAGTCAGATGACTCCATCCTCCTACTAGCCAAGGCCAACAGCATCGTTTCAGAGAACTTCTGACTGGAGAGGCTCACAGATGGAACATTTGTCATAAATAGCAACCCCGCAAAAAAAAAAAAAAAAAAAAAATTCAATGAAATTGAAGTACCAGGAAAACTGTACATAGGAAGGTTAAATACTGTTCTGTGAAACTTTTATTTCAGTTATAGTTATGTGTGAGTTTATTGCGTTGTAATATAAAGTAGACTTTTTTTATTGTGAGTCACTTCCAAAAAAGTATGAGAAACAAGTTTAAAAGAACATTATGTAAGTAACAGAAACAAATGGAGAGATGCTGTAATACATCATGGCTTAGAGAAAAATATTTGGTTGTAATAGAGAATGAATGCAGGGGTAATAGTATGAGTAGAGAACAAAGAATGTACCAAAATCAGCTGCAGTACTAAATTTCCAATGCCAAGCATAGTGTACTCAATAAACATGTATGGAGTGAATTAATTAATAATTATGGAACTAATTAACTATTGGAGACCAGAAGCCACTAAGGATAGAAATATGAAAAAAAAAAAAAAGAATGTAATCAAAAGCATGTATAAAAAAAGATTTCTTTTACAGCAGCCTTAGAGAAATGTAAAACTCAAGGGCATTTTACACATGTATATGTGTGCACGTGCATATATTTATATACATATACGTATATAAGCCAACACACACTTTTATCCCTATTAAAGAGCTCACTGGTCCTCGTAAGTATGGGTAAAGCTTAGATTATACACAAATCTGATTAGAGCTCTTCTTAATCAGCAGTCCTGAACGGAGCGAGAGAGGGAAATGAAAAAAAAAAAAACAACAGGGCAGTAGCATGGAAGGATGAATGAATGAATGGTAGATATGACTGTACAGGGACTTGTTTTTACCCTGCTCTCTATCAGACACATCCTCAGCGTCCTTTCTCCTACTAGACAGGTTCAAGAGGTCATAAATACACAATAATGTAACTTTCCGGATTTGCGAGTGTGTCTTCGGGGAAAGAAGGGGACGCAGCACGTACATACCAGCAGCAGCTGAATGGGGGTGTTTGGTTCATACTTGATACCAGTGAAAAAAGAAATGATTTTTGTATTTCCTCTCCTCCTTCCCCCACAGCACTGTGCGAATGGACTAAAGAAAACTTCAGGGGAGTAAAGCCAGCAGTTCACCCAGAAATGTGACCGCCATCGAGATTATGGTGACGAGAAAGCACACGCAGGACGTTTGCTTAAATGCCCGGGTCGGGAAGAGGGACCAAAGAAAAGTTCCCACCCACGGCACGCACCGCCTGGGCTCCTCACCATTTGCATCGCTTCCTCCATCCACTTTTCGGTTTCCCCCGCCGTCACCGAGCACCCGGCGCCGCCAGTAGCCGGCGTGGAGGCCGCCTTTGCCTCCATCCTGCACCCGGGCCGTGGTGCTCAGCGCCCGAGGCTGAAGCAACAGCAGCGGAGCGCCGGCAACGGAACGCGGCGGACGCGAGCCGCGGTTTCCAGGGAAGTCGAACGGCGATGCACTCGGGAGCGAATTCTAGACGGACCCGGGGGGCCCGGACCAGTGAGCGGCGACGGCGGCGCGGCGACAGCAGCAGAAAGCGCAGCTGCTCGCCCGTAGTCCACGCCCCCTCCCCGCCCCGGTGACAGTCTCTGCGGAAAGTCGCGTTTGTGATTTCTGGAGAGCACCGAGCGGGACTACGGAGGTGCTGCCTGGTCGTTGGGGCCAAGTGACGAGGAAACGCTTTCCTGGCGAACAGCCCCTCCCCACCCCCGCCGCCCTTAGACAGCCCGCACCTTCAGGGTCTGAAGATGCTGAGCTCTATGTGGAATTTTCTAAAACGTCACAAAAAGAAATGCATCTTCCTGGGCACAGTGCTCGGAGGTGGGTGACAGCGTCCTCGGAAAGGGACATTGGGAGAAGGGGGCGGAAGAGAGGTGACTGTCTTGGAAAATAGAGGCCGGGCGACCATAGTCCCGGATATGTGGAGGGGCTTTCGCTCGCCGGTCGGACGGGGCGCTGGGTGACGAACCCCTAAGGGTCTTCCCGTCTCTGCGGTTGTGGGATTTGTATCTTTTGTCCTGAAGCTGCCCCTTACTCTGTTTCTCTCCTCCCCTTTCTTCTCGCGGACCTTGGGAGAACCCACCACAATTAAGTTTCTGTTTCAAGATAATCATTCTCTTACCGACACATATTTCAAATTGTTTTCCTGGGAGATTCTTCGTTTCTCTTTGGCACTCTCCGTATTTTATTTGGCTTTCATCCTTCGCAGAAGTTTCATAATGTTCTAGGAGAGTTACCTAAAACCTGCCCTTCCAGCGTTGTTTAAAGTTAGGGGCGCCTGGGCGGCTTAGTGAGTGAGCCTGGAGCCTGCTTGGGGTTCTCCCTCTCTCTCTCCGTCTATCCCCCCTCCTCCTCCCTTCCTCTGCCCCTCTCCCCAGCTCGCTTGCGCGGGCTCTCTCTCTGTCTCAATAAAAAAAAAAAAAAAAAAAAAAAAAATTAATTTGAATTTTTGAAAACTGCACAGTTATTCTAAATGACTGGGAGGTATATACTAGACAAACACAAATCAGTGTTTTAGTTCTGTTTCTGCTTCTTTAGAATACAAATTATGCAGTAGGAAATGTTTGAGAGATGTTGTGCCGTCTTCCTGGGGATCTTCAAAGTTGGGATCAGTGCCCATCCAGCTGGTGTAACTGAGTTGCACAGGCTGAGAGGCGATTTGGAAACAGGGAAGATAATCCTGAGAGCCTTTTGCCCCATAGGACAGTCATGCCATAATATGCAGGGACTTGAAGGAGAGAATAAAAAGCCATGTGAGATATAGGAGAAGGAAGCATAGGAATGTTAAGAGGGAATTTTTAGAATTTGACTTTTTGAGCAATTATCACTAACTACATGCTTCGGTTACAGAAGTACTTAAAAACAAGAACAGCAGTTTTCCAAACAATTTGATTGCCTCTCTCTTACTATTAGATTATATTCTATTGCCCCCAAGCAATGTGAAATTAACAATACTTTTAACATCAATAACTCAGATCCGTTGATTCTTGAAAGCTTGAAATCAGCTTGTTGATGGTGAGGAGAGTCTTTTCCTGATCTCTGAGGTGTATCACAAATCACTAAGTTTTTAGGTAATCTTTTACAGCATTCTTTGAGAAATCCTTTACCAATAAGGTATAATTTTCCAGTATCTTCAGCCATTAACATCCAATGTACAGAGCTCCCTCAACTTACAATGGGGTTATGACCCAATAAACTCATCGTAAGTCAAAAGTACATTTAATACAACTAACCTACCAAACATCATAGCTTAGCCTAGTCTATCTGAAGAACACTTAACTTTAGGTGACAGTTGGGCAAAAGCCTGTTTTATAATGAAGTGTCAATACCTCATGTAACTTACTGAATACTGTACTGAAAGTGAAAAACAGAATGGTTGAATGAATACTGAATGATCGTAAGAGTTGTTTACTCTCAGTGGTGGAATGGCTGACTGGGAGTGGGGCTCACTGCCACCCAGCATCACCAGAGAATATTGTACCACATATTTGCTAGCCCAGGAAAAGATCAAAATTCAAAGTATGGATTCTACTGAATGTGTATTACTTTCGTATCATCACGAAGTTGAAATTTTCATAATTCAGGGACTGTATATTTCTCTTATGCCAAGACTACTAAATCTATCTTATTTGTAGAAGTTAAAGACATATGTATGATGGAAGAACTATAAATAAAATATTTTTTGGCACTACTGAAGGAAGGAAAATAATCTCTCTTTAGCAATCTCAGAATAGCGTACCCCTTCAGATTTATGGAATAACCTAATGGTAGATTAGATGTAATGGAACAAGGAGCAAAAGAGTATACTTAAGAGATAGTTATAAATTTTTTGAAAAATCTATTGAGAGCTTTATAATTACAGATTAAGAGGAATGAGAAGGGGTGGGGGAAGTCCACAGGGATAGAAAGAGAAAATAATCCTAGTGTTTTGTATCTTCAAGGGAAAGGTTCTACAACATGTTACATTTCAGTTAACATAAGACATAGTTATCAAGTGCCTGTAGTGTTGAAGGTGATATGATTAGAAATACAAGAGTTACAGATTTTTAATAGTAATAGCTACCATTTGTTGGGTGCCCAGTGGGCACTGTGCTAAGCTCTTCTAGTCAGTGGGCATGACGAGTAGTTATTTTTTTTAAGCTTCTTTGTTTCGAGAGGGAGAGAAAGAGAGAGTAAGCTTGAATGGGAGAAGGGCAGAGAGAGGGAGGGAGGGAGAGAGAGAGAGAGAGAGAGAGGGAGAGAGAGAATCCCAAGCAGGATCCACGTTGTCAGCATGGAGCCCAACTCCAGATGAGATCATGACCTGAGCAGAAATCAAGAGTCAGACACTTAACTGACTAAGCTACCCAGGCACCCCAAAACTGAATTTATGATGTGGGAAGACTAGAAGATACTTTGCTTTACCAGGAGTGTTCTGAAAGGAAACCTCAAAACATTTATATTTAGTTTTGAGGTATTTCATGAATGTTTTCGTTATTCATAAATAAAACCATAGCACAGAAGAAATTTTTAAAGCACCTTATAAACCCAGTCTTTCATTTTATGGATGAAAAAATCTAGACAGAGAGAGGAAGAGTCTTGCTCAAAATTACCTGCCTAGTTGGTGCCACAACCATCAATACCTACTGTCTTCAGGTCAGATTCAGGCAGCCAATCGAGTATATAGATGATCCTGAGCCCCATATTTTAGCTAATGAATTCTCTGTCTTCGTTTTTATTTTCCTAGGGAAAAAAAAATCAGAATATGTTAATTTTAGGAATGAGACCCTGGCTAAATTTCACCATTTATGGGAACTGACTTCAATGCTAACTCAAAATAATAATAATAATAGGATAACAAATATCCTAATTCTATGTATTTGTTTGCTGGTGTTGCCATAACTAAGTACGACAAACTGAGTGGCTTAAGCAACAGAAATGTATTGTCTCGTAGTTCTGGAGGCCAGAAACCCAAGATCAATGTGTTGGCAGGATTTGTTTCTTCTGAGAGTCATAAGAGAAGGATCTTTTGCAGACCCTTCTCCTTGGTTTGTAGATGGTCATCTCCTCTGTGTCTTTACATCATCTTCCTTCAACACATGTCTGTGTCCAAGTTTCCTCTTTTCAGAATACCAGTCAAGTTCAATTAGAGCCCACCCTAATGACCTTCTTTTAACTTGATTACCTCTATAAAGACCTTATCTCCAAATAAGGTCATATTCTGAAGTAAGGGGACTTCAACATATGAATTGGGAAGGATAGGTGTGATACAGTTCAATCCACAACAATTCATGTTCTTTTAGCTTTCGTTAGAATATACTACACTTATCAAACAAACATGGTAAGTAGTTCCTGAAAAATTTTTATCAGATACTGTTGAGAATCTAATGAAAGCAGTGTACCTTTTCTCCCAGAAAAACACATATGCTAGTCATTTACTGTTATTCCAGAAAATTCTTAGCTACACAGAGGGCATCATTGCAGTGTTTCATTTTACATCATTACTATTATTTGGGAAATAATAGTAATTTTACACATAACTTTAAGCAATCAGTTGTGCAAAGAAAATACAATTCATTGAGAATTAGTTGTTACGTAAGAATTGCCTGTCAAAGAGTTAGTGAAGCATAAGCCAGTTTCTTCATTCTGTTGGTATTATGGCACTATCATCAGTTTATTGAGAAAGGATTACAAGAAAAGTAGTTATGAAGCCACTTATATGACATTTATTTGCTCTTTAAACATAATTACAATACATTTATTTGCATACAAACATAACAGTCATACTTTATTTCTCATTATTTGTAGGACATACTTTTAATGAACTATTATTTTTTAGAATATATATGTTATCAGTTTATCTATAATGCTTATATTAGTGAAAATATTTCAGGCTATGTGCTTGCTTTGCAGTTCTTAAAGGGCTGCCTTATCCCCACTTGTGACAAATAGACCAAATCCAATGATTTAGGTCTTGCAAAGTTCTTAGGTTCTTTTTGGCAGATATTGGGGGCCACAGACTGTTGGAGATAGGTGAGGATTAGTTACTCCCTTACAAATTTGTTGCCAGGTTATAATGAAACAAGTTCTAACACACATAAAAGCAATCTATTAGCCAGGATAAATAAAACAGTATCCTAACTACGTTTTATGAGCTTATTGAAGTTCGTGTCCTCTTTTGGTACTGCAACAGAACCGCGCATGAAAGATTAGCCTGAAGCAAATGCAGCAGTATTCCAGTGGTAGGATTCTGTTGGCCATTTGGTTAGCAACTTTGACATTTGGTTAACTCCTTTCACTAAGAAGAATCCACTTAACTAGCAGTTGAGGTTTCAAGGCTAAACCATTCCTAGGGAAGAAGGACTTGGCTAGATTCCTTATATTCTTGCTCAAGTGAGTTTTACTAAAATAGTTTTAGCTAACCCAGTATCTTAAACACCACTGATTTAATCTATGAAAATCCATTTGATATTCATTATGCTAGATAAAAGTTAGGTGAAGTACTTAAACCTTGGAGTGTGGCTTTTGGTCAAATGCTAACTAACCACTCTGAAGTGTTCACATTCACAGTTAGGACAATTGACTGCCCCTGGGGCATAGAATAAAATGTGCACATTTGTATCATACTGTCTGTGTTGAAATGTGCTCAGCAAAATTATAGGCCTCATGATCCCACCTATATTTTTATGCTGTAGTGTTGTAATTTAGGAATTTCTGTATCTTCCATCTCTCTTTTCCACTGAAGTTACTATTTCTAGATGTCTGCCTGACAACCTACCTTTCTTGAATTCTTTAAAATTTTTATCTATAAATAAATACATAAATATTTTATCTTAAGTTTAAAAAAAATATGTTGACTGAAGAAAATATGGAAAATACCAAGAAGCAAATAGAAGAAAGAGATCAGCTGCTATCCCACTATTCAATAATGATCATTGTTTATTATATGTTAAAACCCATCTGTTTTTCTATGTATCTACTTATGTTAAAAAGGGAAACATCCAGGATCTTATTTTATAAATCTAGCAATATAATATGAATATTTCCTTGGATTATTAACTATTTTAGCAATGTGGTTTTTAATGGCTACCTAAGATTTCATAAGACTATTGTATGTATAGACTATAATCTATTTAAACAACCCCCTGTTGCTGGACACTTAAAATATCTCCAGTTCACTATTAAAGGCACTGCTAGACTTTGTACATTTAATTTGTTTCTGTTTCTTCAGGCCTGGTCCTTATTGGCCATCCGTCCATCATTGGCTGTTAAATGCCAGTCTCCTTTTCCTTCTATTTAGGTCACAATTCTTACACAAGTTTTTTAACTTAGGTTTTTAAACGTTACGATTTTTAGCTTTTCATTGCTATAAGCCTTATAGCAATGAAGCAGGTTTAAAATACTATTTGGAATTTTTAACAGTCTAATTAGATTAATATACTTGCTTGTTTTAAAAAAAAATAATTTTAGGAGTATATATCCTGGGAAAATATGGACAGAAGAAAATCAGAGAAATACAAGAAAGAGAGGCTGCAGAATACATTGCTCAAGCACGACGACAGTATCATTTTGAAAGTAACCAGAGGACTTGCAATATGACCGGTAAGGCAAAGAGAAACATTTCTACATGTGTAAAGTTCCTTGATGATTTATACCAATTTGCATACCTCTAGGACCAAAGTTAGAGGAAAAGGCAAAAGAAGAACGATAAGTCTAGCAAATATTTATATGATTTAACTGCAATACATCATTTAACGTGGATTTTAAAAATCAATATAAATGAATACAATATACAGTAAAGGTTCATTGATTTCACTTATTTTTTCATCAAATACTTGAGGTACCCAGTACTGGGAAAACAAAAGGTGAACAATAAAAAACAAAAAAAAATCCCTGACCTTTAGAATTTATATGCTAGTGAGAGTAACAAACGATAATAAAACAAATAAATAACTTCAGGTAGTGATAGCTCCTATAAGGAGAATAAAGCTGTGTGAGAGGTGGGGATTTAAGAAATGGCAATCAGGAGAGTCAGGCCTCCTTGAGAACTACATGATACAGTGGGGGGAGCAATATGCTATGGTGGCAAATGAGTTTGGCACATTCAAGAAATAGCCAAAGGGCTAAGTAGCTAGAGCGGAATGAGCAGTGGGAAGTAAGTCTACAAGGATAGGCCTGATTTCATGGGGCCTCCTATGCTGTAGTAAAGAGTCCTAAGTGTGTCAAATGCACAGTAGGCAACTACAGACCCGTGAGTGTAGCACAGTAGTATATACTACTCAACATGAATTAATGGTAATAATTTAACCCGGAAGCCTACTGGGAGAATGCTGTAACACAGTCAACTGCCCACATTTGAAGAGAACAAGTGTTCTAACTGGCATAACCCTTCAAGAACTAGTTCTCAAATCCATGTCAAACCTCTTTCTTTTTTTTTTTTTTTTTTTTTTTTAATGTTTTGAGAGAGAGAGAGACAGAGCAAGAGCAGGGGATGGGCAGAGAGAGAGAGGGAAACATGGAATCTGAGGCAGGCTCCAGGCTCTGAGTTGTCAGCACAGAGCCCGATGCAGGGCTCAAACCCACAAACCGCGAGATCATGACCTGAACCGAAGTCAGACGCTCAACCAACTGAGCCACCCAGGTGCCCCCCTCTTTCTTTTTTATTGGTTAAAACTTTTTCTCTAACACTTCTTTCAAGAACAGCTAATTTAGAAAGAATTTATAAAGGTAGATTCTCTTTGTTTAGTTTTGAAAGTAAAATTTTTTTCCTGCGTTTAAAGGACTTTGTTTTTAGTATAATGCTAATACTTCATTCTATAAAGCAAACAGTAATCATAAACACTGTGTGTGATGACAACTCGGATAAAGCACAATGAGTCCGGTTGCCAGTTTTTCCTTGTAATGTCTGTGTCTTTGGGCAACTCTAAATCTCCGTTCTCTTTTCTGTAAAATAATCATCATAAAACCCACTTCATAAATGTTTTGTAGAATGTGATGAAATAATGCATGTAAAGTGCTTGGTGCTTAATAAATACTCTGTAAATAAAATAACTTTTTAAAAATTACATAATTCTTTAAATTGAATAAGGTAGTCTGGAGTCTCAAAATATGTTTCAATTTGACATGGACCCTTGTGTCTGTTTGGGTCCTCTGGGAAACAGATGTGCTAAGATGGGATTAGCTATCAAGAGATAAATTAGGGGAAACAGCTGTGAAGGATAAAGGAATGAGAGCAGAAGGAGGCAAGGAAAGCCTTTAGACCATAGTGCAGGTCTTTCATGTGAATGGAAGGGAGAAGGAAGATTGGGTAAAAAAGTCTCAAGTCTACAGCACAGTTTCAAGAAAGTTTTAGCAGGCCAGTGGGAAGTCCTTAAGCCCAAGTTCCCTGGTAGACAAGACCTACAGGAATGGATCTGTGTTAGTATCTCCATGGAGCACTCTCATTGTCTGGGAGTGGTGCGGATCTGGTAATGGACCCAAGAGGGGTAGCAACAGGGGCTGCCAGCCCACCACGCTCCTCCTAGCAGATTTGGATTTGGTGGCACATTTCTATGATCATCACAACCCTCAGATGAATAAATAGCTGCTTAGGTAATTAAAAATAAAATAGGATAGGAGCCAAATATAGGTCCACTGAAAAACTTTCCAAATTAGCTTTCTGGTATGCATTGATAATGGGGTTGCAAATCATATGATTAAGTTTTTATCCTTCTGAATAATATGTAATGGGTATACTAGAAAAATTTAGTACTTTCAGGTAAATATAGCTGGGTTTTTTTTACCCAAAAAGTTGGCCCCAACTTGACAGATAGCATCTAATGAAATGCTTCTCTGTGTTCTGCCCAGGGGCTTTATCTTCATGATTTTACTAAAGATTTAGGAGAGATGCTTATGAAATTTATACATGACACAGTGCTAGGCTGGGATAAATGAATTGTTCTGCATTAAAAGTCTGTTTTACAGATACAGAATTGTCTAAGTTTGCTTGCAAGCAAGATACATGAATAAAGGTTGGGAATTCTAGTTGAACATAAGCTTGTTATAAACAGTTTGATATGACTTCTAGAAATACTAAATTAATCTTAGACTACAGTAATAAAATTGTGGTTCAGATCAAAGGTAGTTACAGTACACATGCTCTGGAGTAGTTGGAGTACAGGTCCATTTCTGACTCTCACATGTTAAGAATATACAAACTGGAATGTGCCAGAAGAGGCCAAATAAGGATAATAATAAGAGCTAACACTTACCAAGCATTCTCATGTGCAAAGAAGCACTGTTCTAAATCCTTTATATGTCTCAATCAGTCCTTACAACAATTCTATAAGGTAGATCCAATGTTATCCTGAGTTTACAGAGAAAACTGAAGCACTGAGAGGTTAAATAACTTCCTCAGGGTCACACAGATTCATAACTGGTGAAGGGTTGTTTTGTGATTTGTGGTTGGACTGAGGGGTGTTTATCATGGAGACCGGATGGCTAAAGAAAAACATGAATGCTGTATTCAACTAGATACAGAAATGTATTTGTTCACTGTTAAAAAAAAAAAAAAAAATGCCTGGAAGAGAAGAATTGAATAGGCTTAAAGGGAAAGTAAAAGGCTCTTATCAGGAGAATTGGTGAAGAGACTCTTCTTAAATCATGTTGTTTTACCACATAATCTTTAAACTAGTTCCCTATTAACTCTGTTTTCTGAATGTAGGACTCTAGCCTTGATTTTTCTTGGTAAGGTAGCATCTCGCATTTGAGCTAGGTATATATCAACTACACTAAGAGATAAGCCACCTTTTATGTTGGCTCTGAGCTGCGACTTTAGTTAATGGTCTAAATGACTTAGGCGATTCAATCATACAACTTGAGGAAATATGCTAAAGCTACATAGAGTAGCACTGGAATAAATGTCTAGAGTAGACTAACAGCTAAATTTTCTATAGAAAAAAATAATAATGCATTTTATAATTAACATGTCTTACCTAGTCAAGAAATAAAAATTATACACTGAAGTTTTCCCTTTTAGAATGTGGTATTTGTGATCTCTTGATATTTTTTCATTTTGTTATCATTACTTATTTAGTGTTAGAAACTAATTTTTAATTTGTATATGTGCATTTCTCCAGTATTTCTTACACCATACATAGAGCCATAAATAAACTCTTATAAATTACATGAAGTCTTTTTTCCATGGAGTACTGTCTCTTCACGCAACTCCTTGGGAGTTACAGGCAATAACCATTGGTAAAACCAAAACTACAACTTAGCAGCTCTTAATTCCCGGCCTGACACACTTTTGTCTTGGCTACAATAAGTGCTTATTTGCAATATTTAATAAATAAACTTTTCTAGAATTACAAATAAAATATGAAACAAAAATATAGCTAAAGATAAAAATGTTTTTGATCATTTTATTATATCAGAAATAAATTCATTGTAAAAAACATTTGGAGAGTACAGAAAAGAAGAGGAAAAAGAGACGATTGTTAATAATCCATAGCCCAAAGATCACCACTGTTAACATCTCAGAATAATTCTTCCCATTCTTTCTTGTATGTGTACTTGTTTACATTGCTATGATCATGATATAGATATATATATATTATATATATATACATATATAATATATATAATCCTGTTCACTTAACATAAGCAGATAAATGATTTATTAGTATATAATCAGTTTTTATTATTCAAAATAATAACAATTTGAAAACTCTAGCCTTGACATTCCCTCCCAACCCCTGCTAGTCCTATCGTATAGCCTAAAACAATGTGCATTTCTCATGAAGGCAGTCCTATCACCTGGAACCTGTTTTATCTCCTGTTTGCATTACAGTGCTGTCCATGCTTCCAACCCTGAGAGAGGCCTTAATGCAGCAACTCAATTCCGAGAGCCTCACGGCTCTGCTAAAAAACAGGTAAGTGCAAGTTAACATCATTTTTTGTTTATATGGGGGCACTTAAATCTGTAGAATACACTAAAATATTTTTAAAACATCTTTGTTTCCTTATTTTTCTAATTAAAGCTCATAATATATAGACTTGTTTAGAAAAATATTCAGTAACTGTCATTGAATTCATCCTATTTTGTCCTCTACTTTGATGCACAAAGTATTTAGGTCAACAATATTTGCATGTATTTTGGTTTCCATTTAAATAGATCTTATATTACTTTGACATTATTCAGAAATTTAATTACTGAGTGCTTATGGAACGTGTTCCTGAACTAGATGTTGTGAAGCTGCTTGAAGAGTTGGTGGTATAATAGGTAAAGCATGTGGACATACATTTTGAACAAGGCATATGAATTTACATTTTATATTATTAACAAAATAAAGTGCAAATATAACATAAGCATACAATAATGACAATTGACCTCACCATGACAGTTTACTGAGCACAAAGCACTTATTTGGAGAGAGAGAGATAGAGAGCAAGTGGGGGAGGGCCAGAGAGAGAGAGAGAGAGAATCCCAAGCAGGCTCTGTGCTGTCAGTGCAGAGCCCTACAGGGGCTTGAACTCATGAGCCATGAGATCAGGACCTGAGACGAGATCAGGAGTCGGATGCTTAACTGACTGAGCCACCCAGGTGCCCCAGAGAAATAGGTTTTAATTGCCTTAAGTTTTGGTTTTATTGGGGAAGTAAGACAAATGAAATAAGCAAATAGCACTTTTTATAAAAGCAACATAGTAACAGACACAATAAATATAGTAGCATTCTTCCTTCTTGGTTACCGTTTGCTGCAAGACCCTGAATTCCCTATGTTTTAGAGGATTCTGGATAATTAAGATAAGATTTCTTTCCCTTTAAGACTTTGCCACCCAAAGAAGGAGTATATGATATAAATTCAAGACATATTGTATTTAGTCTATGGTAAAAAGTAAAAGCAAAATGTGGGAAACCAGAGAATAAAGGGGTTTATTTTTCTGGATAGCCCTGGACAGCTTTCAAGATGAGGTGTCATTCCTCTCTTCTTACTCAGTATAGAGAGAATTTCTTCAGTTCCTAAGGGTTTGTGATAGTTCTCCTTACTCGCTGTTTCCTCTTTTAAGTATCTCAGTGTATTTTTTCTTGGCCTTTCTTTTGATTTGAATTACTGTTTGCAATTTTGGGGGGAAAATGTCCATTTGAAAAATATTTGGATAAACAGGGGTTGAGCCCTTACAAAGTGTGTTTAAATAAGGCCTCCAATCTTATGACTGCTTTTGTATTGGTTTTCAGACAACTTTGGTCTTATAGAAGCCTGTCAGGCAAGTTAAGTTTCTATTTGAACTAATTATGATAATAATTAACCAGAAATAAGTGATTTGATAATCTTATTCTGTCAGTTTTATAAATCGCAAGTAAACATCCATCAGTGTTTTCAACACTTGGCATTATTATTGAAGATTGATAATGGCCATGACGTTTCATCAGGAAAGAATCTTGGGGGTTTTTTTGTTTTTTTTTGTTTTTTTGTTTTTTTTTTAAGACAGAAAGAGCAGGGGAGGAGCAGAAAAAGAGGTCTCTCTCTCAAATCTTAACCAGCACAGGCTTGACCTTAGGACTGTAAGATCATGACCTGAGTTGAAACCAAGAGTCAGACCCTTAACGAGCCACCCAGGTGCCCCAGGATTGGTTTAATTCTTTTTTTTTAAGTTTATTTTTATTTATTTATTTTGAGAGAGAGAGAGAAAAGCAGAGAGAGAGAGAGACAGAACCCCAAGGAGGCTCCACACTATCAGCACAGAGCCTGGACGAGGGGCTCAAACTCATGAATCTTGAGATCATGACCTGAGCCAACATCAAGAGTTGGATGCTTAGCCCACTGAGCACCCCTGGTTTAATTCTTAAACAGATGTTTTAGTGACATTAAAGAGTCTCATATTTAATTTAGGGATGATTTTTATCAAACAACTCATTTGAAAGGAATCATTGCATAAAAAGTACTTTATTCTACATAGATTTGGAATTGGAATCTTTAAAAAAGATAATGTGAAAAAAATTTTTGTTTCATTTTTTGAAAATGCATACATTGTGAAATGGTTACCGCTGTAGAGGCACCTGGGTGACTCAGTCAGTTAAGCATCTGACTTCGGCTCAGGTCACAATCTCACAGTTTGTGGGTTCGAGCCTCATGACAGACTCTGTCCTGACCGCTCAGAGCCTGGAGCCTGCTTCAGATTCTGTGTCTCCCTCTCTCTCTGCCCCTCCCCCACTTGCACTCTGTCTCTCCCTCTCAGAAATAAATAAACATTAAAAAAAAATTTTTTTTAAAGAAAGAAAAGAAAGGGCAGCCAAGGGAGCCTAACCTGTAGTCTTATGGAGATGGTTAATAGAACATGGCATCTGGAGGGACGAAATAGATCGGGTAGCCAACAAGGGTAATGCTTTATACATGATCAAAAGAGAGCAAGAAAAGATAAGCAGGGGGCTGAGATCTCCCCTTCCCCACAACTGTAATCCCATGCCCAGTTTCCAGAGTTGAGCCTCTTTTCAGACCCAAGACTCACTGACTGAAAAGATGGTTGGGTTCCCAGGGAAAAGATCCCTGCAATATTTCAGCAAGTGTGTGAAGTAATGAGTCCCCCGATATTTTTCTAAAGGGACCTGTGTGCATTTACTCAGAGGGATGTACATTGGAGAAAGAGAAATACCCAGATATGTCTCCCACTTGTGCATGCGCACTCTCTCTCTCTCAAAAATAAATAAGTAAACATTAAAAAAAAATGGTTACCACAGTCAAGCTAATTAACATATCCATCACCTCACCTAGTTACCATTTTCTTTTTTGTAGTGAGAACTCTAAAGATATACTCTTAGCAATTTCAAGCATACAATGAAATATTATTAACTGTACTCCCCATGCTCTCCAGTAGCTCTCCAGAACTTACTCATCTTATAACTCTAAGTTTAAATCTACTTTTGACATCTAGTGATGGTGATGTCAACATGAAGAAATGTCCTGGGTGACTATAACTCTTCCCCATCTCACCTCAGTCCCCCCAGATAAATATAGTTTGAAGACACATACCTAATTTGCCCCGCCACTAAGTACTTCCTATGTTGAAACTTTTGGAACTGCCGTTTTCTTATGTTGTTTTATTTAGATTTCTTTTTTTTTTTTTTAATTTTTTTTTTTTTAACGTTTATTTATTTTTGAGACAGAGAGAGACAGAGCATGAACAGGGAAGGGGCAGAGAGAGGGGGAGACACAGAACCGGAAGCAGGCTCCAGGCTCCGAGCCAATCAGCGCAGAGCCCGACGTAGGGCTCGAACTCACGGACGGTGAGATCGTGACCCGAGCTGAAGTCGGAGGCTTAACCGACTGAGCCACCCAGGCGCCCCTATTTAGATTTCTATAAAAAGCACTTTGAAATTTTTTTGAAGTGACATTCAAAAGAAAAAGTGGTTTATTTGCATTAAAATACCTGACCTTTGAATTTTGTTTAATTTCCAATTTACTCAGAATATATTCCACCACAAGTCTTGAACATTAGTTTCAGGTTGCAGCGGTACCTTGTAGGATTTACACCATATGTCTTTTCTCTCTTTTTTTTTTTTTTTTAAACTCATTTATCTTTGCTGTTCTTTTTTTAAATTTTTTTTTTAACGTTTATTTATTTTTGAGACAGAGAGAGACAGAGCATGAATGGGGGAGGGTCAGAGAGAGGGAGACACAGAATCTGAAACTGGCTCCAGGCTCTGAGCTGTCAGCACAGAGCCTGACGCGGGGCTTGAACTCACAGACCACGAGATCATGACCCTGAGCCAAAGTCGGCTGCTTACCCGACTGAGCCACCCCGGCGCCCCTACACCATATGTCTTGAACCTGTGTCGTCTAGGGAGGAGATAACTAAAGCTCTAAGGTCAGTTCAGTGGCAAAGAAAGATAAGAAGCTAGTAATATCCCACAATTGTATTGGTAGCTCAACTTATTGAAATGTAAATTTATGTCTGAAATAGTAATAAAGAATATGGGTTTGTAGTTTGTATGTCTTTGTGGGTTTTTTTTAAATTTTATTTTCCTCGGAATTTATTTTTATTGTATTTTACAAAAGTGTCAGTCTGTGATAGATTGGAAACAGGAAAGAAAAATAAAACTGGTCCTTCCATATAGGTGGTTTGAGAAGCACTGAACTCCATCTACGTGATAGCTCCACACAGTGGAACACTATGCCAAGGTTAAAAACAGAGAAGAAGAAAATAAAAGAGAGATGGCTATTATTTGTGTACTTCAGTGGAATGATTTCCAGGATTTGATGGGATTTGATGGTATATAGATATATATTTTTTAACAGTAAAGACAAAGGTATATACTATGTTATTTATCTAAGGGGGCAGATAGGAATCTTTATGCATATTTGCTTATATAAAGCAAAACAACAGTGGGGCACCTGGGTGGCTCAGTCAGTTAAGCATCTAGCTCATGGTTTCGGCTCAGGCCATGATCTCACGGTTCATGGGTTTGAGCCCCATGTTGGGCTCTCTGCTGACAGTATGGAGCCTGCTTGGGATTCTCTCTCTCTCCTTCTCTTTTCTTCCCCAGCCCCACTTGTGCACATGCTCACGTGCTCTCTCTCAAAATAAATAAACTTAAAGCAAAACAATGGTAAGTTAAATTTTTTTAACAGTTGCCTGTGAAGGGGGAGAATAAAGAGGAATAGGAACAGACTTCTTTGAAGGTACATTGCTGTGTGAATTTGACTTTGGAACCATGCAGATATTTTACATATTTATAAAACTGTATTTAGTGTTTGCAAAGCAATGTCAAAAAAGAGATCGTAAAATAAATCAAATTCACCTAAATATGTAGTTGGTGTTCTAACCGCAAAGGGAAATTATGCCAGGTGAACAAACCCTTAAAACTCTTCAGTGTTGCTATTGGTACTCTGAGACTCTTGTGCATAGAGTGAGGGATGAAGCAAATTGGTAATTACATTGGTGTCACTGATTGCTAGTGTGGGGAAAAAAAATACAAATGTAAGATCAAGGAGATGAAGTTAAAAATCCTGTCGTCCTAATTTTGAATTGGATGTATCATTATGGTGGCTCAGTCAGTTAAGCATCCAGCATCCACCTCTTGATTTCGGCTTAGGTCATGATCTTGCAGTTCGTGAGTTCAAGTCCCACGTCAGGCTCTGCATGAGTGCAGAGCCTGCTTGGATTCTTTGTCTCTCTCCTCCTTTCTCTGTTGCCCTACAGCACTTGCTCTCTCTCTCAAAATAAATAAATAAACATTTAAAAAAAAGTATCAGTACAAATTCATGACATTTTATCTCTTTGAATATATGTACATGCAAATAAATACATATTTACTAGCTTACTCTACCAGAAAGGCTTAGAAACAGTGATGTCTCCAGTAGCAATGAATATCCTTTTCTTTTTTTTTTTTAATTTTTTAAATTTATTTTTGAGAGAGAGGGGGCAGACAGAGAATCCCATGCAGGTTCTGCACTGTCAGCACGGAACCTGAAGCAGGGCTCGAGCTCACCCGAAGCGGGACTCAAGCTCATCTGAAGTGGGGCTCGAGCTCACCCGATGTCGGGCTTGAACTCATGAACCCTGAGATCATGACCTGAGCTGAAACTGGATGCTTAACCAACTGAGCCACCCAGGTGCCCCAGCAATGAATATCCTTAATCGAAGATTCCAGTCACAGACTACCATTCTCTGCTGTAAGGAACCAGGACTCTTGGAGAAATGGGTGATGTCAGGTCCATAGCAAGAATTGAACAAGATGAACCCAGAACAGCTTTTCTTGTCAGTAAGCAAGGAAGCTATCAAAGACTAATAGGGTGATGTTAGAAGGATTCAGGAACCAACTTGGATAGTATCCCCAATGGTCAAAGATGGGCAATTTGAACATTAATAAGAATAATAGCTACAGTGGGCTGAAACATCAAATATATATTTAATATATTTAAAGTAACGATACTTTAAAACAAAAAGTTCTTCATTATTTACCTTTGAAGAATTACTGATGTGCTTCGTTATTTGTAAAATGGTAAATAAAGGAAAGAAATAAACGTTATTCTTGATTTTCCTGTATAACTTCACAATACATATATGCATATGCTCAGAAGGAAGATAAAGACTGAAAGGATATATACCAACATACTAGTGAAATGGTTGTTATCTTTGGTTACTGGAATTACAATTGTTCTTTTATTATATTTCATGGGGTTTGTTTCCTGTAGTTATCCTGTAATAAAATATAATTAAATATAAAGCTATGAAGTTTTAAGTTTTCCTTTAGATTACCTGATTACTGTTTTCATATTTTCTGATTTACTTCTTTAGGCCTTCAAACAAGTTAGAAATATGGGAGGATCTAAAGATAATAAGTAAGTCTACCTACTCTATGTGACAGCACATTATTAATATATTTACAAAGGAAATATTTATACTCTATTACATGGATGACTCTTGTTTACCCTACAGAGTTGTTGCCCATATTAAATAATTCTCCCAAAGCGAGTTGATCAATATTTGGTCATAGAAAGTATTCAGTAAATGTTTGTGGTGGTGGTAATATTACTGTTGATATTGTTATGGTACGTAAACCTGTCCTAGACTGCATATGCCTACATTAGGTACTGGTGGATGCACTATTACGGTTTGTTTGATATGAAATTTATTGTCAGACTGGTTTCCATACAACACCCAGTGCTCATCCTAACAGATGCCCTCCTCAATGCCCACCACCCACTTTCCCCTCTCCCCCAGCCCCCACCAACCCTCAGTTCTCAGTTTTTAAGAGTCTCTTATGGTTTGGCTCCCTCCCTCTCTAACTTTTTTTCCCCCCTTCCCTTCCCCCCATGGTCTTCTGTTAAGTTTCTTAGGATCCATATAAGAGTGAAAACATATGTTTTAAGGGAAGTTTTTACTCTCATCCAGATAGTAACTTTACTTTGACATTGTATGCAAAATTTCATTAGTGATGAAACTTTGAAACAAAGAGCTGCCCTGGGGCCTCTACTTACATATGTGTATATATATATGTACATATACATATATATATATACACACACACACATCTCAGAACTTTATGCCACCAGTTATTCTTACATTTTCCCATCTATTCATCTAATCCTTCTCGACTGAATCATGCTTAAGCTTTACCTATTTAAAAATAAATTAGACCTTTATTCAGCCACCCCTTATATACTACCAAAGACTTCTACATTCCCTTTTCTTCACTCCCACTCATTTTTCCTCCACTCATTGTTTGACACACTACAGCCCGGCGCCCACTTCTGTGTCTCCATCCAAACAGATCTCACAAGCATCAGCGGTAACTTCTGTGTTACTAAATCCACTGGACACTTTCCTCCTTCTAGACCTCTTGGCAACAGCCAATAAACTTATTCTTTCCTCTGTTTCCAACACTCTGTCCTAGGCTGCTGTGAAGCCTAGTCTCTGGGTATCCCCCATCTATACCTTTTTCCAGCCCTTAAATGGGCTCATCCTCCTTTACCTGCATTGCAGTCTGGAGTTCTTCCATACACAGCCCTCTTCTCTTACTCTCAGCTAGCTCCCGGGACCACTCAGAGCTTTGAGGCTGCAACTCTTAGTGTTTCCCAGTCCTTCCTTGTTCTCCTTTCTAAGCTAACAATATATATATAACCTTTCACTTAATATATTGGTTATTGTTTCAATTAAGGGATCATATCTAATTTACATTAAGCAACCAAGTTGTAAGGAAATTAGGAATATTTTGAATTGATATATTTTTGTCCTTAAAACATTTACAAATCTATTTTTAAAGTCATGTTGTGAGAAAATAACCATAGAGTTAGTTTGTCATTTTACACATTTGTTTGTTTTCATAATAGTACCAAATGGTTTTCTTTTCTCTGTGAAGGTTTCACAAGAAGTATCGTAGCAGTATACAGTACTTGTATGCTGGTTGTTCTTTTGCGAGTCCAGTTAAACATAATTGGTGGATATATTTACCTGGATAATGCAACAGTTGGCAAAAATGGCACTGTAAGTTTAATAGACCTTCATAGATACTGCCCTTTTTCCCAAGAGGTTCAAAATTTAACTGAATATTACTTATCTTGATAATTTGTATAAAATATATTTTTTCTTTTTTAAACAGTTTATTTATTTATTTTGGAGGGAGAGGGGCAGAGAGAGAGGGAAAGATGGAATCCCAAGCAGGCCCCACACTCAGCCCAGTGGACCCTAAAGCAGGGCTGTATCTCACGACAGCGAGAGTATGACCTGAGCGAACATCAAGAGTCAGACACTTGACTGACTGAACCACCCAGGCTCCCCTCTAAAATACATATCTTATATTTCATGTGATCGTAAACTTTTATATTATTTATTTACTAGTAATATTGGGTGATTTAACCTTATTTCTGTTTTGTACAGACAGTTCTTGCTCCCCCAGATGTCCAACAGCAGTATTTATCAAGTATTCAACACCTCCTTGGAGATGGTAAGATTCTTATTTGTGACCTGGAAACTAATTTTAATTTGTTCATTTGTGTTTTTGAGGAATTCAAAAAGTGAACAAGCCTTTTGTTTTTCTTTTAATAGGCCTGACAGAATTGATCACTGTCATTAAACAAGCTGTGCAGAAGATTTTAGGAAGGTAAGGCATTTTGCTGTGGCTTCTCTAACTTCCTGATTCTGGTGAATAAAAGACAAATTAGAATTGTTCTAGTGAAGCTGGTGATTTGACAAATGGTGGTTTGTGAAATTCTTTGTAACCTAATACAGACACAGCCCTGGGATACTGCGTTGTGAATCCATTTTCTTTGTTAGTGTCAATCTTTTGATACTAAGGGGAAAGGTTTAATGTTTCATTGTTTATTGATTGACTTCCAAACAAACCAGAAACATTTGGGTCAGAGATAAAAGACCTACTTTCAAATCTGCCTCTGAGCCTGTTGTCTTCCATTTATATCAGCAGTATCTATAATTACAGTGGGCTGAAACATCAAATACATATTAAAATATATTCAAAGTGATGATACTTTAAAGATTCTTATGAAATCTGCCACAAGATTTGATGTGGCTCTGAGATAATGACACTGAACTGATGGCTGATTTTGTAATATACGGTAGTGATTTCAGTCAGCGCTTTCAGGTTTGACTAGATCTCAGAGAGCAACCTGTTAAGAAAAGAGTGTATAGCTTCAGTTTATCCTATTTCCCTTTTCTCTGTTTCTAGTGTTTCTCTTAAACATTCTTTGTCCCTCTTGGACTTGGAGCAAAAACTAAAAGAAATCCGAGATCTCGTGGAGCAGCATAAATCTTCTTCTTGGGTTAATAAAGACGGATCCAAATCTTTGTTATGCCATTATATGATGCCAGATGAAGAAACTCCATTAGCAGTTCAGGTGATTAATTCATAACCATGTAACTAAACCAGTTACTCTGAATTTTTAAAAATTTTGTACTATCCCTTGAAATTTAGAATTCTGAGGCTCTTGAAATGTAATTGATTTAAAACCATGTATTTCAGGGGCACCTGGGTGGCTCAGTCAGTTAAGTGTTTACCTCTTAGTTTAGGCTCCGGTCATGATCTCACAGTTGTGTGGGTTTGAGCCCCGCATGGGGCTCTGTGCTGACAGCACAGAGCCTAGTTGGGATTCTCTCTCCTCTCTCTGCCCTTCCCCTACTAGCACTATCTGTCTCTCTCAAAATAAACAAATAAACAAAAGATAAATAAGTAAAGCCCTGTATCTCATTTACTTCAACCTTCATTAATTTAGAAAACAAACAGCAATTATGACTAATTTCTACTTAGAAACATAATTTTAGATTAGATATTCAGCAGATTTTTATTGAGTATTAGTTATGTGATAGACACCATGATGGATGATTCATATATAAAATGAACAAGACACATATGTTCATTATATTTGGGGAATACAGGAGACAAATTCAGTTCATGTGGCTAAACCGTATTTATAAGAGATGCAGTAACGGAGGATATAGCTGATAGCTGGGGCAAGATCATGAAGAGCTTTGTATGCCAAGATGAAGAGTCCAAACTTCAGTTTATAGACAAAGATCCATTTTAATCAGGCCACTACCACAATTACACAATCTGCTTTTTAAAATGAAGCAGTGATGGCAGTATCAAAATAGACGGAAGGGAGTTCTCGTCATCCAACTGAGAAACAAAGAAGGCCTACTCTGACAGTTACCATTTATGGTGTTGCTGCACACTGGTGTGTCCTGGGAAGTTGTGATTTAAATTACTCATAGACGAAGAGTAAGAAAGAGGTGCCTGGGTGGCTCAGTCGCTTGAGCATCTGACTCTTGATTTTCCTCCCAGGTCATGATATGCGCTGGGCATGCAGCTTGCTTGGGCTTCTCTCTCTGCTTCTCCCTCTGCCCCTCCCCAGCTTGTGTGCAAAATAAACAAACAAGAAAAATGTCAAAGATTGCAGGTTATAATATCTCGTTTTTTAATAATTATTGGGTTTTTTTTCATATGTAATTGGGTTATACCCATTCTTTACAGTTAAGAGAAGGATATCTTATTTGACAAACCAGAGAGGCTCCTAAGCCATGCCTTAACCTAGAGACTCCATTAGAACAAATATTGCCATGGTTTTCCTTGCCTGCTGTTTTTCCCTCCCCTAGATACCCCAAAGGTAGAACTGTTCGGGTGCTAAGAGACCCTACCTTCATGAGTAGGCCAAATAAAGGTTGCTGCCATTTGAGGGAACCCTGTGACCTACAGGATAGAGGCTAAACTGAACAAACAGAATGGATAGAACAGAATTAATGAAAGAAATAGGAGAAAACTTACTTACAAATTAGAATCTCAAGGACATGCAATGAGAGTATTAAAAAAACTTTCTGGAATGATAAAACAGTTTCCAAATTTTAAAATTCAACAGTGGAGCTAAAAAAAAAAAAAAAAAAAAAAGATTCAAAAGAATAGTTGAAGAAAGGAATGACAGACCAGATCTTACCTGCACTGAATTAAACCCTGAAACTTTAGATCAAAAGGGCACACAGAGCTCCAGACTAGACTAGACTTGATGAAAAAAGACACACATTTTAATAAAATGTTTTACCAATAAAAGAAAAAAAAAAATGCCAGGCCTCTGCAACCTGAAAAGACAATCGTTTTCATTGTAAATATATTCTAGAAATGTGTTCAAGAGGGGCCAGATAAACAAGGATCTTATAAAGTGTAATTTTACTTTGACTCATTTTTTTAGTACAGTTGACACACAATGTTAACATTAGTTTCACATGTACAGCATAGAGATTCCACAAATTTATACGTTATGCTGTGTTCACCAGAAGTGTAACTACCTTCTGTCCCCATATATCCCTATGGGAGCATCATTGACTATATTCTTTATGCTGTGCTTTTTATTCCCGTGACCTACTTATTCCGTAACTGGAAGCCTATATCTCACACTGACCTTCACCCATCTTGCCCAACCCCTCACCACCCTCCCCTCAGGCAACCATCAGTTTGTTCCCTATATGGTCTCAGTTTATGTCAGTTTTTTCTCTATAAAGGTCTGATTGTGCTTTTTATTCATTTTTTTATATTCCACATGTGAGGGAAATTATATGGTATTTGTCTTTCTTAGTCTGACTTATCTGACCTAACATAATACCCTCTAGGTCCATCTGTGTTGTCTCAGGTGTCACAGTCTCATCCTTTTATGGCTGTGTAATATTCCATTGTGTGTATGTATAGAAATATTGTATGAGCAAATAATTCTATTGGGTATTTACCCAAAGAAAATAAAAACACTAATTTGAAAAGATAATATGCACCCCTATGTTCATTGCAACATTATTTACGAAAACTAAGATACTAACTCATGTTTTAAATAGTACTTACCTGTACACATGAACTTTTACAGTTGTTTTTTTTTTCTTAGTTTAACATTTCTTCATTGTTGATAGAACATAGACTTGTAGATTTTCTGAACTCTTGAGGTTTATTTATGTGATTACTGTCATCATACCTGTATTAATATTTGAAACCCTAAAGTATGGCATTTTAATTTCACAGGCCTGTGGGCTTTCTCCTAGAGATGTCACCACTATTAAACTACTCAATGAAACCAGAGACATGTTGGAAAGGTATGTATACTACTTGTAACAGAAAACATGTGTTTCTATTTGAATGTACTTATGACCGTTTTTTTAGTTTTTCCTGAACAACATATGCAACATGGTATCTTGTGAAAATTACATTTTGAATCTATTCTCCTGCATTTAGGTAGGATTTCCTAATTCTTTTATTAAGGTAATGAGAAAAATGGATTTGTTTCAAGATGCCCATGCCTTCCTCACCCAATTCTTAGGCTAGAGAATCTGAAATACTAGTTGAGGGACTGGAAGATAGTTAGCATTTATATTTTGAAAAAAAGCTTTCAGAGGTGATTCTGGTAGACCCAGTATGTAAGGAAATGTTTAACAACTAGCATTTAAAAACAAAACAGAACAGAAACTGAAATTGTAGCTGCAGCCGTTCTGACTACCAACTTGAAATCACTTGATACTGACTTGAGGAGTTGGGGAGTTGGGGAGAAATGCACTTGTGAGCTGCAGGTAGCCAGCTCCAGCTAATCCTCATGGTACCACATGTGTACATGTGCTGATCTATGTACACTTCCCCCCCCCCCCCCCGCCACACACGCACACTTTGAGTGATAAAAATCTCACATCTTCCCTAAATTGAGTATTACTATTTTAAGTCACCCAGAACACAGCTAGGGTGTTAACAATGGAGAAAGCACCAGACTATGCATTAGGAGACTGGAAGACCTAGATTGAAGATGGACTTTCCTGTTTGTTAGCTATTCAGCCTCGGTGGAGCCACTTAACTCTTCGAGGTGGTTTTATCACTGGAGAATCTGGAAATTTCTTTTATCCTAAGGATAATTTAAGACCACTTTCTCCAGTTCTGTTTCCTGAGGAAATTATATCCTCTGCTTCTAAGATATTTTCATAATGTGATGAAAATCAACAAATTTAAAGGTTAACTCAGACTTTCTACGATCGCCTTCTCCACATTTTTTCTTTTTTCTTTCTTCTTTTTTTCACATTTTTTCTTACTCAGGTTTTCACCACCTCACTCCACGAAGTTTTAGAAAAGGTCATCAGTGATCTTTTGCCAAAACTGATCAACCTGTGATGTTCACCTTTTTTAACTTTTCTCTGATGATTAACACTGTTGATTAAGCCTTTCTTGAAATTCTTTTCTCGTGTGGCTTCCATAAGTGTCATTTCCTGATTTCTCTCCCTGTATTCAGATTATTTCTTCTAGTTTCCTCTATGTCCGTCTTTCTTGTAAACATTCATTTTCCAAGGTATTTGTTCTTATTTCATCCTCAGCTGCCCTAAGCAATTTCATACACGGCTTTAACTACTGTCTGTATGCTGATAATTCCCAGATGGATAGCCCCTAGCCCACCACTCCCATGAGCTGGTCTGGTTTAAGATTTCTGCATTTCAAAGATCAAACTAATCTGTTGAAGTAGGCATTTTCTAACTTTAATAGCATATGTATATTATTCTTTATATCAAAGAGGTTTTGTGAGATACTAACGTAGCATAACAAAAAGAGCTTGAACTTTAAAAACAGAAAGGCCTGGGCTCAAATTCTAGCTCCCCACTTACTAATTATATATACCTTTGGACAAATTTCTTCATCCCTAAGTATCCAGTTTCTCACCTGTACATGATGCCAAAATTTTCTGAGATGTCATGATAGAATATGTGAAGCAAACCAGTATCTGTGACTATAAGATGATTCTTCTTCAGGAGTTCCTTGAAGAGAAGTAATACTGTTACTGAAATTCTTGAAAACACATTGTACAAAGTGCTGAATAATAAAAGAAAATCTGGCAAAATGGATGCAAATTCTCGTTTTGTTGTGCTAAATAATAAACTTCCTTTTTATGCTTAATTTTTAAAGATTAACCCCTTGATATATTCTTAACAGCGTTTTAGGCTATAAAAAGTAGGTTGTGACTAGAAAGGCTGTCAAAGATAACAACATACTTATTGAATTTATTTCCTTTTCCACTGAGAATCTAAAACGCAATCTATCCTTCTTTTTTTGTGTAGTCCAGATTTTAGTACAGTTTTGAATACATGTTTAAACCGAGGTTTTAGCAGACTGCTAGACAACATGGCTGAGTTCTTTCGACCTACTGAACAGGAACTGCAACGTAGCAACTCCATGAGTAGGTAAGATGACATAAAATGTTGTGAGTAATGAAGGCTCTAACAAAGGAGTGCTTTGGATGTGTTTTTGTTCCAGGTAATAAAAAAATCATAGAGGATAAATTTGATTGATCATTTTCAACAAATTAAACTCCTTTAAACTAATGACTCCTTCATTAGTAGAAACTCCTTCTGAATTCAGTATTGAAAACCTCATTTCTTCCCAAAATTTTGCCACCATATAGAAATACTTAGGTTGTCAAGCTGTCTTTCTGCAGGCCAAATCCCAATTCTTAAGATTGTTGGGTTTTTTTTTTTAACTCTTTAGAATATAAAACTGAAAACATATTTAAGTACTACAAGCCATAATTGGCCTACGTAATTCAGTAGTTTGGCCATTATGATAAGCAGGCATTCTTGTTATAGATTCCTATTTCATGAATTATCTCCTACTTTTACAACAACATAATGTATTCATTTTTAGCTCTTCTTGTAAGATTGGGAGTATTTAGTGTAATTGTTAGTAATTTTAATCATAATTATTTCTAAGTCATGCATTCATTCTGCTAAAATGTATCATATGGTTTTATTATATCCTTATCTCAGCATGAGTACCTTGGCTCTCCTATTAGAATTTATACTCTTTAATAACCTGCTTTGAAGTTTTTTTATATTAAACTCAGAAAATAATAGCTACTAAATCAATGTTAACTGACTATAAATTGGTCCATTAAAATTAAGATAAACAGTAAGTGATATGAAGTATGTATGTGCAATATCCAATTCAATTCTTAAATACATAGGGCAAGAAATTATTCATTTCTTTGGAACTCTTCTTTATTGTATAAAAAGAATAATTTCCAATTAGCATTGAAGATTTGGAATGCTTACAGCCATAAAATGTATTTTCTGAGACAACTTAAATATCACCCTAAAATCTTTTTTAGGAACTCTTTTAAGTGATACAAAAATAAATTTCAACCCCTATATACTTCCCTAAATCAAGGTGCTCTGATTAATAAAACTTCACTATAATCTCTACCTAGCAAGGTATTAGTTATTTCCTGAGTAGTGATAAAGAATTATAACAGTTGTTTTACACAAGTACTTGATTTCATACACTGAAGAGTTATAAAAAATGTGTTATAACCACAAAGCCATTGTAGTCTTCTTGTTTGAACTCCCTGTAGTACTCACTACTGTACTTTCCTGTACAACCTACATTTTTCACCTAGAACGGGAATCGTATTCCTCAGTTATATTTTAAGCCTCCTCACAAAGTCAGAAACTATTTTATGCCCTTTCATATTTTGTTACATACTCTAAGTATTCAGTAGATATTTCCTAGCTTAAGTTTTTTTCTTTTCTATATCGATAACCTACTTTATACTCCATGACTTAATACTAGAAATATTTTCATTATGCCTACTGTTATTCCTGTTGTTTAACATGTTGTGAAAGTTCTAGCCATTACAATAAGCCAAGAAAAAATATTTCCAATTATCGGTAAAGAGACAAAATATCATTAATTATGCGTACTCCAATTAATGCTGCAGAACCCTCAGTTGATTCAAGAGAATCAACTGAAAAGTGATGCTAACTAATAAAAACAAATTATATATGGGTGTATGTATTATATATGTGTATACAGTAAAACCCTGGATTGCAAGTAACTTGTTCTGAGAATGTTCCGCAAGATGAGCAAACATTTCTAATAAATTTTAACTTGATAAACGAGAGATGGTACGTGACACTGAATGTCACATGATCACAGCTGAGCCAATGGTTCTTGAAATTCATTTTGATATGTGAGTGCTTTGGATTACAAGCATGTTTCCGGAACAAATTATGCTTGCAAACTAAGGTTTTACTGTATTCTTGCATATACTACATATAGTATATGCACATAATATATTCAAGAAATGATTAGAAAAGTAAGCGATAAGTATACTTTCCCTATAAAATATATAAGGTGCAATTATTAGAATAATCTGTTATTCATAATAGATAAACCATTGAGACAGGATGTAAAATCCAGAAACAGTCTCAAAAATATACAGGAGGATATTAGTACATGATGAAAGTGAGGAAGAGGTGTGTTATTTAGCAAATGATAGTAAGACAGATTAGTCATTTTACAACGACTGATGTAAATTAATAATAATAATAATAAAGTTAGACTCTTTGGTACCACACAGATAGCCAAAAAAAATTCAAGAGGCTTAAACAATAAAAACATAAATGAATATGGAGCACCTGGGTGGTTCAGTTGGTTAAGTGTCTTACTTCAGCTCAGATCATGATCTCACGGTTCATGAATTCGAGCCCCACATTGGGCTCTGTGCTGACAGCTGGGGCCTGGTGTCTGCTTCAGATTCTTTGTCTCCCTCTCTATCTGTCCCTCCCCTGGTTTCTCTCTCTCAAAAATAAATAAACATAAAAAACATAAATGAACAGATGAATATTTGTCAGAACTCAAGATGGAGAAAGCTCTTCTAAGAATGAAAGTAAAGAACTTTACAAAAGAAAATGATAGGTGTGGCTGTAAAACTTTAAACTTACAGATCAAACAGGTTTTATTAGTTTTATACTGCTATTGAATGCAAATGATATGTTGGTGGAAATGTTTGCAAACTGTGTATATTATACAAAGAGGTTAATAGCATTATGGACATATCAGTTAAGGAAAGAAACACACAAAGAAGAAATGGCCATAGACATGAACTCAGAAGAGAGGAGACAGAGATGCCAGTTTGTCCATTCATCTGGCATCTATTTGTTGAACAACTACTATGTATCAAGCACTGAACTAGGTCTCTGTCCTCATGGATCTTACAGTCTAGTAGGAGAAATAGACAAACAGGTGTACAAACTATGATAAGTATTAGAAGGAAAAGAACATTGAACATGTAATAAAAGTATTTGAACAAACATGGAATGCCATGCAGTTCCCCTGAGGAAATTATTTGAACTGAGAATTAAAAGATGAGCATTAAATATGGCCTTGGACTAGAGTGAGGCAGTTGACATTTAGGGCAGAAGCCACAGGGCAAAGACTTTGAAAAGTGGAGGACCGAGGTACACTTGAGGACCTGGAAGAAGCTGGTGTGGTAGCTGAACAGATGGAACTAGGAGAAGGGTGATGTGAGACCAAGTTGGAGAATTCAGCACATACAGATTATGGTTGTCAGCTTGAGGATGCTGGGAAGCCACTAGAGAAGTGGCAGGAGAGTGATATGATGGGACTTACATTATAGAATCACTTAGATTGCTTTATGGAGAAGGAAACTTTACCAAGTGCTGGGATAAAATACAGTTAGTAAAATAGCCACTGTACCTAACCTCACAGACCTTGTACGGTAGTGGTGTCTTCAGTTTCTAATGAAGAAAAAGTAATATACAAAGAGAGACATCAAACATGTAAACAAAAACATGACATTCTGAAAAATGCTACCAAGAAGGAGAATAATGCCTAATTTTCTCAGGAATACATAAATCTCTGCACTCCTGTTTTCTTTTTATCCATTGCCTCAAATCTCAGCATAGAACACTGGTTAGATTAGCATATGGTTACACAGCATAGCTTCAGCATTTTCATGATGTTTGAAAGGAAATTTCTGGGGTAGCCTGAGGTGTGAAGTATTATGTTTAACATAATAAACCTGAGTATAACTCACATAAAAATTATTTCATATTTGTTTCCAAAGTGTTTCATCATTTAACAGTCATTGTATCACACATAATCACACCAACATTTATTCATTTATTCACCCAACTTATTGTAAGTGATTGTTGAGCACTTACAAGTAAGGTCACTGCTATAGTCCAGACAAAAGAAAATGCTTAGCCTTGACTAGGTTTGACAATGGGGAGAAGTAGACACACTTAAGAAATTTTAGGATGGGGTGCCTGAGTGGCTCAGTCGGCTAAGCATCCGACTTCAGCTCAGGTCATGATCTCACGGCTCGTGAGTTTGAGCCCCGCGTCGGGCTCTGTGCTGACAGCTCAGAGCCTGGAGGCTGCTTCAGATTCTGTGTCTCCCTCTCTCTCTGCCCCTTTCCCACTCACACTCTGTCTCTTTCTCTCAAAAATAAATAAACATTGAAAAAAAAATTTTTTTAAGAAATTTTAGGATACTCTGGGGTGCCTGGGTGGCTCAGTTGGTTAAGCATCTGACTTGGTTTTGGCTCAGGTCATGATCTCACAGTTGTGAGATTGAACCCCGTGTCAGGCTCTGCACTGACAGTGAGCAGCCTGCTTGGGATTCTCTGTATCCTTCTCTCTGCCCCTCCCCCACTTGTGTTTGTTTTCTCTCTCCCTCTCTCTCTCTCTTTCAAAAATAAACATTAAAAATTTTTTAATAAGTGAATAAATAAATTGTCACAGCTAGAGGATGAATTACTTTTTATAATCATTAAAAAGTAGATTAAAACTTTGGTGAAGAACTTTTAATAAGATGGAAAATGTTCATAACTTTAATAGAAATACAAAACAATATTGCTGGGAAGTTAGAGTCTTGTGTTTAAAAAAACAAACAAAAGGGGACCCCGTGTGGCTCAGTCAGTTGAGTGACTCTAGATTTCAGCTCAGGTCATGATCTCATAGTTCCCAGGATCGAGTCCCACGTCCGGGCTCTGCACTGACAGCACGGAGTCTGCTTGGGATTCTCTCTCTCCCTCTCTTTGTCCCTCCCATACTAAGGCACATGTTCAGTCTCGCTCTGTCTCAAAAATAAATAAGCTTTTTTTAAAAAGCACAGATATGTATAAAAATTACTGGAAGAAGTTAACCATGATGTCAGTTGCAGTTGTTATTTCTAAGGGGTAGAATTATGCATGGTTTTTATTTTCTTCTTAATACATTTTGTGAATACTCTTCAGTTACTATATTGCGTTATAATTAAAATGTTAAGATCCTGTAAGATAATTTCAGAAAATAATTATTACTATGATGATTTTTCAGTCTTTCCAGTGTCAGCCTGCCATTAGCTAAGATAATTCCAATAGTAAATGGACAGATCCATTCAGTTTGCAGTGAAACACCTAGTCATTTTGTTCAGGTAAGAAGAAAGCTTGGAGGTATTATTTAAAAACATTGTATTTTTGGTTGTGGTTATATTGGTCTGACATAAAATTACATTTCTCTCCTGTGGTATTTGTTCAAAGAAACCAAAACTTAAATCACATGTAGAGTGTGGCAGAATGCCCCATGAGAACAAAAATACAGCAAATTTATGAGGTTGGGAATACCTTTCCCCATATTCTAGTCCAACACCAGTTAGACTACATTTTACATACATTCTGGTTGGCATGAAACTATGTTAGTAATAAGATTGAGTTATGAGACTGTGATCTAGTTCCTCAAATTTTGAGGAAAACTAAAAAATTGTCTTGGAGAAGTAAAGCATTTTAGTATTAATCAATATGACTATTAAGAATGCACCAATAATCTGCTCATGAAAAGTTCCGTAGACAGTACTACCTAAAACTCAATCCTTCCTTAGAAAACCATTTTGGAATGCATTAAGTAAGGCAAATATTATTGAAATAAGAACTCTGGACCCACACAGTTTTTCTGGGTCACCTGCAACCAAGTTGCAATACTTTTAGAAGACTAAGACTTGTATTAGAATTAGAAACTTGTTTGCAATACACCTCAATTCCAAACTACTGCAGAAATGTACAGGGAGGAGACTGCAGGCTAAGCGTAAAGCTGGCATCTTCTTGGTACCATGTGTCTCAGAGGAGTTAGATTATCTTCTGTGTACTTTCTGCTTGGCAACATGAAAAGAACTAAGACTACAGATTGTTTCTTTCTCTATATGGTGTCGTTACTGTGTCCTTTACGTGCTTATTTTGCCTCACTGTTCTCTTCAGTTGTCTTTGTCATCTCTGTCACCCATGACAGGCATTCATATTGCAGAAGGAAGAGGGAGTAAGGCTAATCTCATTTCGCTTAACTTAAGCTCAGATTTTATTAAAAACTTAGTTTAAAATTTTTAATTTCATATTAAATTAATTTTCACATGCATATCACTGTGAGAAAAAAGTTTGTGACTTTTGGCACTTAAACCTTAACTTCACCTTTCTCCAGTTTCGTAAGAGTCTGGCTTCATCTGTAGGCTATTCGTCTTGGCAGGCCAGTGGGAAATACAACCAGGCAAAATACACCACCTGCAGCTTGAAGGCTTAAGTAATTTATGTACCACAGTAATTAAAATCTGTGTAATTGATAATGAAAGCAAAAGAGTTCAATCTAATAAAAATACCATTGATATTAATGTTCAAAGATTTTTAGTGTGACTGAATGTAGGTTATATACTACACTATTGATTGACGAGTTCTTTTAAGCATAATCTCTACGTTAACTCATATTTAACTATAAAATGCCAAGTTGTCTTTAGAGACTTTAACCATGAATTTGTTGAGGTCAAGACTGGTCTAAAGTTCACTTGAGTTTTCTGATACTTAAGAAACAGAGAACACAAAGCATAGATTCATTTTTCATTTACTGTTTCTCTGATGCCCAGAGAGGCACTTAAATGTTTCTGTGTCATAGATCTTTTCACAATCTGGTGAAGCCTATGGACCCCTTCTCAGAATAATGTGTGTAAATGCATATCATAAAATACATAGGTTTTAAAGAAAACCAATTAATTACATACAGTTTTCAAAATACTTTTTAAAATCAACTTTATGAAGTAGCAGTATTGCCTCTTTGTTCATGCATTAAATAACAAGATGTAATGGCAGCTCGTGTATCTTCCACAATTATCATATGATGTGACAATGTCTTATTTCCACTGAAGACAAATGCATAGCATGTTCCTGCTGTCACAGCTGTCAGTTTCATAATTGAAAGAAGTGCTAGATTTTAAAGGTTAATGAAAATAAAAATGTAATTCTTGTTTTTACATTCACAAATCCGTTAAGAACCCTTGTTCTGAAGTATGTGTATGTAGTTTATGTTTGTGTATGCAGAACCCATGACATGCTACATACATTCTAGGTTAGATCTTCTAAAAAGTAACATACCTTACAACCATGTTATGTCAGCTTCCAGCCAGGGTACCTTTACACTTGTATCGTTAGTACTGTAATCATTTATGGAACAAATACTTATCCAGCACATGGCATACACAAGTCCGTTTGAAGACTGTTCTGGGTCTTCTTCTCGGAGTCACACTGAATACTTACCACACCCACCATTCCTCATACAAGAACCTAAGCAAGAAGTATCTCCTAGAATTTCTTATGCGAAAAAATATTCCTTGCATTAAGTGATTTTCTTTTTGGCCTTACTGCCACAAAACTTAAAGCTAAATTTATTGCTTGATTGCAGAAATGGATTTAAATTATCCACACTTGTTACAAACTGTCATGTTTTATTGTCATCTTTGCTAGGATCTGTTGATGATGGAGCAAGTGAAAGACTTCGCTGCTAATGTGTATGAAGCTTTTAGCACTCCTCAACAACTGGAGAAATGATTTCTTTTCCTTCAAGAAAAACTGCAATGGAATTCATTTACTTTTAAAAATACACTGAATGAATCAACTATATATAGGGTAATGATTTGTTACCGAAATGCCTAATAAAAATATATTCTTAATCAAAGTCTTCATTTCGTAATAAAATAGATTTATTTGGCATCTTCATCTATTTTTTTAAAGTCATCAACAGACTAGTTTTTGTGAGCATATCTGAGTATACACAGTGCAGACATCAGAATTGTTAATACTTTGTTACACCATGGATATTAGTTCCAAACTGACAAAAAACTAATGTAGATACTTTTTTTATATATATATATAATATGAAATGTAGTATACATTGACATTTATACAGAGGAAAAATCTGTTTGAGAAATAGCTGTGAAGTTTAGAAAATGTACTATTTAATCATAAAGTTCACTGGACTATAATATACATGAATGAATCAGACTTTTCTCCTGTTACTCTTCAAAGGAATAAGTTATTTACGTTAGATAAACCTGATGAAGGACATTTCTTTTTACGGAAACCAGTGAATTTAACAACCATGATCAGTAATTTTTCGTTACCATTGTTAACAATCCTTAGAAAATTACGTATTTGATTTAGAGGCTGAAATTGTGCTGTTGTTGTTACTCAGCGGCTATTTTTAGCTATAGTTTCAGCATTTGTATGTAAATAATTTTAACTTACTTTGTATTGATTTTGAGCACAGTAAATATCTTATTGCAATAAAATATTTTAGTAAAATATGGTTTTGTTGAGTTAATACTTTACAGCCATTAATTTATTTGTCCTATAGCATTTTTGCTGTTACTTTGGGAGAATATGCTAGTTTTCAAGTTTTATTTTAACTAGTAATATAATTGATGCTTTAGTTTTTCTGTTTAGAAAAAATGAATAGCATTCCCTTCTGAAGAGAAACAATTCATCGTCTCTAGTAAATCTATATTCTGTATTTATAATTAAGGGTAATTAGGCAGAAATAAATGAATTGTTGCATGTCATTAGTGTATTAGATATATTTTCGGTAACATAAGAATATTGTCAGTGACATCGCTTTATGTTCCTCCAACAGAGGAACAATGTTTAAAAAAATGTAATGTCTACAATGTTTAAAAAAAGAAAGAAACAGATGTAAAAGTGTTCCAGATAGCAAATATTTCTCTTCCAAATTTGACAGAAAATAGTGATGTTATTTTCTAATAGGGTGGAGGAAAAACTGCATTTTGGAAAATTAGTGAATGTGTATGTAATAGGGCCTGCATCTCTTGCAGCAGTATTAACCCAGGATTTCATCCAAGGAATATTTGAGACTGAACAGGTGTGGCCTTGTTAAAAAAAAAAAAAAAAAAAAAAAAAAGGATCGTATTCTGATCAGCTGACAATTTTCACCTGGAGTCACCTGCGTCTGTGGCCCCGTGGCAGTTGAAGAGATGATCAGGTAAAACCCACATGCATTTGAAGCTAACTGGCCTTAGATATTACAAATGTGTCTTCAGCTAGTACAATAGGACCCCTCTTGTCTGGGACCTAATAGTTTGGTTAATCCAAAGGTCACTTAAATAAAGCAGAGTATCTATCACACACAAAAAAACTTATTCTTAGATATTTTAACTTAAAATATAAATATTCTTTAGTTGCCACTTATTTAATTTAGGGACCAGGTCTTTTCTACCTTTTTCATATGGGTCTGCTTTGAGGCACCCTCTAACTCCTTCTTGTGCAGATCACATGCACTACATTCCATTATATAATTGTGAGCCACCGATACAGAATCCTTGTAGGTTTTTGCTAGATTTTCCTCCAATCTTTTAGAACTGTTTTGCCCACAATTAGCCAATATCTTTAAATTTTAAAACAGCAACACACTTTTTTTTTTTTTAAGATTTTATTTTTAAGTAGTCTCTACCCCCAACATGGGAATCACGCTCACAACCCTGAGATCAGAAGTCTCATGCTCCACCAACTGAGCCAGCCAGGCGCCCCTAAAAAAACAACACTTTTATCGAGTCTTTTCAAAGTTCAGCTTAGTTTTCACAGAAACTACAGCTCTTCGCACTCACGTCATCAGTTTATATACTCATGATAACAAGTTCAACTGGCATAATCAGTTTGGTAACTATTAATTTCTTAGAGCCGATGTAACAAATTATTGCTAATTGGGTGACTTAACAGAAATTTCTCTTCTCACCATTCTTGATTTTGGACGTCCAAAATCAAGGTATCAGCAGGGCCATGCTCCCTCTGAAGGCTCTAGGGAAGACTGTTCAATCCTTTCTTGACTCTCCCAGCCTCTGGTGGCCCAGGTGTCCCTTAGCTTGTAGCAGCAAACTTAGTCTCTGCCTCTGTCTTCACATGGCCTTCTCTGTGTGTCTGTGCTCTTTCTCTCATAAGAATACTCTCACTTAGGACCCACCCACGTACAGTATGACCTTGTTTCAATACTTAACTTTCGTTACATCTGCAAAGACGCCATTTCCAAGTAAGATCACCTTCTGAGCTTCTAGGCAGACGTGAATTGTGGAAGAATACTCTTCAGCCCCTATAGTAACAAACTCTACGCAACTTGGTAAACGCAGATTGCAGCAAGTGGAAATCAAAGCGAAGGGTGCACCAGATAGACGCCTACTAACTGAAAGCCTGCAGCCTGCCCTAGGCACCTCCTTTTCTGAGGAGATGAAGACCATCAGTTTATCCCGTGAATTGGTTACATGGAGATTACTTAAAACTGCTTCTATTTTTTCTCCTTCAAACTTGTATAAATGTGTCTGTTACTGTGTATATATAAAAATTTTACATGAGCACTTATTTTATTTGCTTGGAAGATTTTATCTAACCAGATCTTTCACTTGCAAAATTGAACAGAAGATAAAACATCGGTCTCGTCTTCTGTTGTCCTGATTCATATTTATTTGAATAGCCTGAACTTTTACAGTAATTGTGTTGCTTGTATATGACACCGATGAGAAAATGAGATAGAATCTTACTAAAATGATATCCATATTTAAAATATCAACATCTAGAGGCACCTGGGCAGCTCAGTTGGTGAAGCATCTGACTTCAGCTCAGGTCATGATCTCACCGTTCATGAGTTCGAGCCCCACGAACTGGTGGGGTTCGGTGCTGACGGTGTGGAACCTGGAGCCTGCTTTGAATTCCCCTCTCTCTGCCCCTCCCCTGCTCACAAACACTCTGTCTCTCTGTCTCTCAAAAATAAACATTAAAAAATTTTGTTTTAATATCAATATCTAGACTATTCAGTCTACTAACGTAGTTTGGTTTGCCTTCAATATTTCTCCAGTCATTAAAGGAAAATCAGAGGTTACCGAAATTCAATTCAGGGCATTTTGTACCTATTTAATAATGCTGGGAAAAGGATTATTTGATTGGAGGATAAAAACTATTGGCTTAAAATAGTTAATGAGAGATCTGATTTTTAATTATCCTTACTATAATTCTTGCCCTCATACTACAGATAATTCCAAGAATTTGCTGGAAGAGTTTTAAATCCTTGTTATGAAACCCCATTGTAGTACATTTTACACATAAGCAAGATATGCCTTAAATAAATTTAAATTTGGGGTCATATTTTTTCTTAGAGTTGGGTTAAAAGCATTTTATCAGCACCTTAGAATGCTGAACTGTATTTTGTCATGTAGCTCCTTCATAGCTACTGAGTCACCAAACCCTATAATTTGCTTAAATATTTGTTTTTCCCCTTTCGTATCAATTTGTAAAGGTAAAGATGGACAGGATAGGAATTTAAGTGGTTGACAGGCTTCAGTCTCAGAATTACTTTCTTCAAACAAACAAATGACCCCACTTTTATGATAAGATTCTTGTAACACTGTTTCCTTGGCTTTGGTTGGGTTTTACTCCTGTTTTGGTTTTTCTTAGTCTAGTGTTTGGGATCATATAAATCTGTCCAAGTTGGATCTTGAATAAAATATTAATTGGGATTTAGAACTATTAACATATTTATGTAAATAGCATGGTTTTGAAAATTTGGTAGTTTTAGGAACTTCAACAATGAGTAATTTTTTAAAAGGTTTTCAACTTTAGCATGATTTTAGGGAATAAATATGAATAGTATTCTTTTTCATTCTCTACCTGAAGCATTTTTTGGAAACAGATGTCTGCATTTGATTAATGTGACCAAATGAAACCTACAGTACTACAAATAAAGATCTGGCCATATTAAACTTCTTTTGTTGAGGAGAACGACTTTCTCTAATCAGTGTTTCTTTAAATTTACATCAAAATCTGTATTGCTGCTTCATTATTTTGCTTCATTCTTAGGGAAGATTTGAGTAGAATTCCTAATTATCAACTAGGTTTTCAACTTCAATTTGCTTGAAGACAAATGTAGGAAACCTATTCATTAATTAAAAAAAAAAAAAGCGGGGGGGGGGGGGGGGCGCCTGGGTGGCTCAGTTGGTTAAGCATCTGGCTTCAGCTCAGGTCATGATCCCACAGTCCATGGGTTTGAGCCCCGCATCGGGCTCTGTGCTGACAGCTCAAGAGCCTTGAGCCTGCTTCAGATTCTGTGTCTCCCTCTCTCCACCCCTCCCCGACTCATGCTCTGTCTCTATCTCTCTCAAAAATAAATAAACATTAAAAAAAATTTTATTTTTTTTAAATTTTTTTAATGTTTATTTACCTTTGAGAGAGACAGAGACAGAATGCAAGTGGGTTAGGGGCAGAGAGAGAGGGAGACAGATCTGAAGCAGGATCCAGGCTCCAAGCTGTCAGCACAGAGCCCAACGCGGGGCTCAAACTCGAGCTGTGAGATCATGACCTGAGCTGAAGTCAGCCGCTCAACCGACTGAGCCACTTAAGCACCCAAAACATATATATTAATTTAAATTGGAGCTCATATGAGCTCACCTACAAAAATTGGCCCATAGGTCCAATCCCACACCCCCTCAAAAAACCTGAAAGAATATGTACTAAAATCGTAATAATGGTGATCTAAACAATGACTTTAATTTTTTTTTAATGTTGATTTATTTTTGAGACAGAGACAGAGTGGGGAGGGGCAGAAAGAGAGAGGGAGACACAGAATCCAAAACAGGCTCCAGGCTCTGAACTGTCAGCACAGAGCCCGACGCGGGGCTTGAAGTGCAAGATTATGACCTGAGCTGAGGTCGGCAGCTTAACCGTCTGAGCCACCCAGGCACCCCTAGTATGTTTTAAAATACCTACAGTAAACCTATATCAGTTTTATTACCAAGAGGGAAAAAAAACTTTATTTTTTTTAATTTTTTTATTTTAACGTTTTATTTATTTTTGAGACAGGGAGAGACAGAGCATGAACAGGGGAGGGTCAGAGAGAGAGGGAGACACAGAATCTGAAACAGGCTCCAGGCTCTGAGCTGTCAGCACAGAGCCCGACGCGGGGCTCGAACTCACGGACTGCGAGATCATGACCTGAGCCGAAGTTGGCCGCTTAACCGACTGAGCCACCCAGGCACCCCGAAAAAAGAAAACTTTTTTATGAAAAGACAATTACTATGAGCACTGGAAGTATGTATTAGGCCAAATTTATTATATCTCTGCCACCTGTATTAGTCTGCTAGGGCCACCATAACAAAATACTACAGACTGGGTGGCTTAAAGCACAGTAATTTATTTTCTTACAATCCTGAAAGCTGAGAGCCCAGTGTGTCTGCAGGTTGGGTTTGTCTCAAGGCCTCTCTCCTTGGCTGGCCGATGGTGCTTCTCCCTGTGTCCTCACATGGCCTTTCCTCTGTGTGCTTGCATCAGTGGCATCTCTTTCTCTTCTCATAAAGACGCCAGTCGTATAGATTAGGCTCTTACTCTTACGACTTTATTTAACCTTAGTTACCTCTTCAAAGGCTCTGTCTTCAAATACAGTCACATTGAGGGCTAGGGCTTCAACATAGGAATTTGAGACACACTTCAGGAGACATAATTCAGTCCTTACCACCACCAGTTCCTAGCTACCATAAAACAAAAATTTCCACCTCTTAATCACACATGGAAATAAATTCAATGTGAAGAGACTTCAATGGCAAAGTACACTGGAGAGGTAAAACAATTATATGGGTAATTTAGGAACAAACATAAGCAGTAAGAGGGGAAAGGGCCTGAATTGCCTAAATTCTTTCCTTGACCAATTTTACATTTGCTTTCTCCATGTGCTACAATTATAGAAACCTGATATTTTCTAGTCTTTGATGTACCCGCAGCATGAACTACTCTTCTGAAAATTAGATCACATTAGTTAGTGCTAGAGCCCAGCCCCATTTACAGGGCATCTGATCAAAGGTTAGACGTGGCAGTTCTACCAGTATGCCATTTGGCTTCAAAGACGTCCAGTTAAGTGGCTGTCCGTGTCCCAGTAGTTTAATCTGAAATTAAAAACATACACAGAAATGTCTTCACATGTATCTCTTTGACTCACCCACTTTATTGCGAAAGAGTGGCTGGTATTTCTTTAAAACACTGTAGACAAGAAACTCAGCTTTTGCTTTTATTTAGTGGTTCACAAGTTATTTTAACCTTTGGTCCAAATGAGTGCATACATGCGTCTTACTCCTACCTTCCTGTCAAGTAAAAGTGTCCAAGAGTTGGAAGAGAAGAACTGTAAAGGCTGAATAGTGTTAGAGTAGGGAAAACACTGAAGAGAGGACCAGGGAAAATGACTCTGGACCAATGTGCCCAATGTAAGACTTGCATAGTTCTTGCATAGAATGTCCCTTATCTAGGAAGCTACCCTTTCTCCCCAGGTTTTCCAGTAACTGATCAACAATACATAAGTCTGATCAATTACTACTGTAATTATTTTATATCCTTACTCTTATACTAAATGGGTTTAAATAGGTTTTCTACATGTCTATGGTTATTTTGAACGAGAAAACTTTGCCTATCATGTGGAACAACACAAAAACAAAACCCATGAACTTTTAAGATTATAGTATTAATGGGGCCAGACAAAATACAGATAAAAATAAAAAGATGATGTCATACCCAGGCCACTAAGCTGTAATTAAACATCAAATGTGAACTCCCATCTTCCTTTCTGCCAGATCAACCACAGTGTTAGAAATGAAATGTGGACAGGGTGCCTGGGTGGCTCAGTCAGTTAAGCGGCCAACTTCAGCTCAGGTCATGATCTCGCGGTCCGTGAGTTCGAGCCCCGCGTCGGGCTCTGTGCTGACAGCTCAGAGCCTGGAGCCTGTTTCGGATTCTGTGTCTCCCTCTCTCTGACCCTCCCCTGTTCATGCTCTGTCTCTCTCTGTCTCAAAAATAAAATAAACGTTAAAAAAAAAAAGAAATGAAATGTGGAAAGATGATACAAGGAGAAGCATACGGACAATCTACGTCCAAGGAAATTGTTTCTTAAGAACAAGCTATAAAATACGTCAAAATGAACTCAATGCCAGATCTGTTGCCTACAACTGTTAGATTAACTTCCTCCAGATTTTTTTAATGACCTTAAAATAGTACGACTACAACATCTTACTTTTATTCTGATGTATTCTGGGATGGGATGTCTGGGAAAGAACCTGAGTTTGCTTTACTCATTTATTTATTTATAAATTCCAGAATCATTTTGGATGCTTCCAGAACTTGAACAACATAAAATAACCGTAAAAAAGAATATCTATTTTACATTGATACGCATGGAGATAGCTGTATTTTAAGTTTAGTTTTCTGGGAAATGAAAGAAAATTTTCAAAGGTTTGGCCAAACATTGCCACTGATGAAGTTCATTTTAAAATTACAGGTATCCCCTACAGTCAGTGTTATGCCATTTCACTTTTATAAAAGGCCTAGAGTAGTACCTATTTTGTAACTGAAAGAAATCTAAAGAGGACTTTCACTTTTACAAAAAAAAAAAAGTGAAAAGTAAAAATAGCATTTAGTGTTTGTTTTGCAGAGAGCCGTTTTAGAGGCAGTGCACACCCCAACAGCAGCGAGTGGTAACTCCAAGTTCCTTCCTATACTCAGCATTTCAGCATCAAGCCGCCATAGCTTTGAACTGAGTCTGTGAGCATCTGTGCTTTGTCTCCATTCAATTTGTGCATCCGTTAGCAAGATGTGTTCTAAGGGATCAGAAGAGCTCTTCTAAGAGAGGTTATTGTGGGGGTCTAGGACTGTTCAAACAAATTTCCACATAAATTAATGGCAATTGCTTCTTTGCTTTACACCATTTCAGCTTATGAAAGATTTCATAGGAATGCTCTGCTTTCGGATGTAGTGGGAGAAAACCCATACTCTCATGAGGTATAAATGGAACATACATAGGCTCTCCTTGAAGTTAAAAGTTTCATTCTGTTTTTCCCTAGGATATGCTAGTTAGCAATTTAAAGACTTAATAAAGATAAAATCTCCTTACCTCTGTTGCCCCCAGGGTAGCGATGGGTTGGCCAAGAAACAGATGTCTTGATGTGGGCCATTTAAGATATATGGCGTAGACCAACTTTTGTTTAGGTTTGGATGTGTACCTGGTTAAAAGGAGGAAAAGAGCATAGTGGTATTCCTCATGTGTTAGGTTTGGGATTATTTTTACAGAGATACTTTCATGCAGTAAATATTTACCCATGTCTTCGTTAATAGAAGGAAAAAATAGCTCCATGGTAGAGTAAAAAGCACCCAAAGAGGGTTCCCAATTCCAGTGTGTCTTTGGGGGGCTGGAGAGGGGGTTCCTCACCCCCAACAAGCAATTCTCCAACACCAGCTGGGTGTCCTACAATTCAACTTAATTCTGACACTATCTACGTGGAGATGGTGTCAGATTCCACAGGTCAAGGATTCAGTCCTACAAGACTGCTTGCCTGCACCACTCAACTTCAGACACCAATCACAAGTCCAAGGTATCACCTGGTCTTCTAACCCACCAGCTATAGATGGGAGGTTCCAACAACCTTTTCCCTGGGTTCAATTAATTTTCTACAGCAGCTCACAAAACTCACACAAACATTTTACTTACTGGCATACCAGTCTATTATAACAGGATAAAACTCAGGAACAGCCGAAGGGAAGAGACGCATAGGGCAAGGTATGGGGAAAGGGCATGGAGCTTCCATGAACTTTCCAGGCACACCCCTCTCCCAACAACGCTGAAGCTCTCCAAACCCCATGCTTTTGGGTTTTATGGAGGCTTCATTACATGGTTATGATTGATTAAATCACTAGTCATTGGTGACTGATTCAACCTTCAGCCTCTCTCCTCCTGGAGGGAGGGACTGAAAGTCTCCAGGCAACCAGCCTCACCCTTGGTGAAGTGGAAAAGTCACCTCATTAACATAACAAAAAACATCTGTATAGTTCTCATCACTCAGGAGATTCCAAGAGTTTAAGGAGTTCTGTGCCAGAAATGGAGACAATACCAAATATATACTTGTTATCATAAATCATAATATCATAGCACCTCCCTCCCCCACTTCCCCTATACCAAAAAGAACAGAGACTTCTCTTTTTTTTTTTTTTAACGTTTATTTATTTTTGAGACAGAGAGAGACAGAGCATGAACGGGGGAGGGGCAGAGAGAGAAGGAGACACAGAATCGGAAGCAGACTCCAGGCTCTGAGCCATCAGCCCAGAGCCAGACGCGGGGCTCAAACTCACGGACCGCGAGATCGTGACCTGAGCTGAAGTCGGATGCTTAATCGACTGAGCCACCCAGGCGCCCCAGAGACTTTTCTAATATTACTCTTCATCAGACTGTTCCCATGGAGTTGGAAATAGGAGGGAATTATGAGCAAAGAAGGTAAGACGCAGGAGTAAATGGCTTTCCACCTGCTGATTCAAATCTTCATACTCCCTCATCAAAAAGTCTGTATGTGTCAATGCTGGGCCAAGTACTGACGCTGGTGTTAGGGATACAACAGAAAGCAAAACACTTAATTCTTATTCTTATGGAACTTAGACTAGAGTGACGAAGACTCCATTCAACAATCACACAAATAATGTCAAAGTGTGAGTTTTGATAAGCACAATGAAAGAACAGTAAATTGAAAGGTTATAACAAAGGGACCTCTTAGATTAGACCATCAGCGGGGTGCCTGTGTGGCTCGGTCAGTAATGCCTCCAACTCTTGACTTCAGCTCTGTAAGAAATAAGCCCACTGACCGAATCAAAGGACGGGCACAGAGACTCTGAGCACAGTGAAGCGAGGCTCTAATCAACATTCTTGCAAGAGCGGGTGTCTGATGGACAGGCACACCCGGAGCAGTTAGAGCAGGCAATTTATCTCCTAGAGTGAAGCCCCTCCCCTGATTCCTCATTTGGCTGAGTACTACAGAGGTTACAGCCTTACCCGGAAGTCAGCTATGCCCACGTAAGGCAAAAACTAGTCTTTTTGTACAAACGTACATTCCTTGAGGTGACGCAGAGACTTCAGTTCTTTGGCACATGCCCATTACAAAACCCGTGAAGACTAAGCCCGCGAAATGGCAAGGGGAAGAAGAATCAGGAAGTGAAGTGAAGTTTGGGACTCCATTGGGGGGGTACATATTTCCAATAGGTTGTAAACCTATTGGTAACTCTATAGCACAGCTTTTATTTGGTATTTCTCAAAACAAATCATTTCATTTACTTCTCATAGGCTCAGGCCATGACCTCACAGTGGTTTTGTAGGTTTGAGCCTTACATTGGGCTCCGTCCGTGCTAACAGCGCAGAGCCTGCTTGGAATTCTCTCCCTCTCTCTCTCTGCGCCCTCCCTCACTCGCACTCTATCTTTCTCTCTCAAAATAAATATTTTAAAAAAATGTTTTAAATTAAAAAAAGATTAGACCATGAGCAGAAGCCTAAGAAAATGACATTTCATCTGAGACTTAGAGGATGAATGAGAAAAAAGGAGAAAAGGTAAGAGTAAGCTCTACACAAAACAGAACTCACTCATTCTTAGTTTTTCAACGTTTATTGAAATCTTAAAATGCTAATCACTGTTTTAGAGCTGGAGACGCAGCATTGAACACAGTCCCTGTCCTTATGGAGCTTATGTGGTAGTGGAAAAAATTAGAATAAGCACGTGATGATTAAGTCCTATGGGGAAAACTGAAGCCAGGTGAGGACAGAGCATGCAAGGTTGGCAAGGAGGGATGTGGTTGTTATTTTAAATCTAATAGTCCACCTTTGAGGAGGTGGCATTGAGGAGACCTGAAGAATGTGAGGAAGAGCATGTTGAGTATCCAGAGGAAGAGAGAACAGCAAGCAGGAGTATGCTTGGCCTGCTGACATGGCAACAAGAAGGGCAGGAGAGAAAGTGAGGGAAAGCATGATGGCGGATAAGATCAGAGACAGCAAGGAGCCAGTTTTTATAGGACCTTAGAAGCCTCTACAAGATCTGGCTCGTTCTCTGAGACCGGAAGCCATTGGAGGAATTTGAGCGTAGTAGTGACATAACCTGGCTTTATTATTTCAAAGGTTTTGTGGCAGAAAGATGAAAGGGGCAAGGATGGATGTAAACAGATCAGTCAAAGAAGCTTATAATCCAGGGGAGACACAATAGAGACTAAAAGAATGAGACATGGTCAGATTCTAGATATACTTCAAAGAGAAAAATGATACTTGCTGACGGATTGGCCGTGAAATATAAAAGGAGAGTTGAAGACTCCCAAGATTTTTGGCCTCACAACCACCTAAAAGGATGAAGCTGTCATTAATTGAGTTTGTGTAGACTGCTTGGAGCTAGTTTAGAGCAAAATTTTAAAATTAGGACCTCAGTTTTAGACATAACAGGTTTAAGGTATTTATACTTCCAAGTGGAGATGTTGACCAGGAAAGCGAATGTAAGTCTGGAGCTCAAGAAAAGGTCGGCACTGAAGAGGTCATCGGTATGGCATCTAAGGCTGTGAAAATGGATGTGACTGCCTGGGGAATAAAGATAAAGAGGAGGAACAGAAGCCCAAGGACTAAGCCCCAGGCACTTCAGGGTATAATGGTTGGGAACTGGGGGTGGAATCAGCAAAAGACACTAGGAAGGAGCAGCCAACAAGCAGAGATGGCGTCAACAGAGTCACATGCTGCCATAAACTCAGAAAACGGACCACGAAGTCACTCTGGATTTGGTGAAGGACGGGTTATGGAGGGCTTGGATAACAGCGATTTTCTGAAGTGTGGGGGCGGAAGCCTGACCAGAGTGGGTGCAGGAGAAAACTGGAGCAAGATATTGAAGATAGCCAGTTTAAAAAAAAAACTTTTAACATGTTTTACTATCAAAGAAATGAGAGAAACAGGGAGGTGGCTGGAAATCTAAGGGTCAAAAGAGTACTTTTTTAGGATGAAAGAAATAACACGTTTGAATGCTGGCAGGAAGGGTCTAATAAAGAGGGAAAGTTGAAGATAAGGAGCAAAGGAGAGAACTGCTAGAAAAATATCCCCGAGTGGATAATTTGGGATGGGACCCAGGACACAAGGGTTGACCTTAAAGCCAAAAGAAAAATAATCTGGTATTGTGTGTGTATGTGTGTCTGTGTATTTCTAGTCACATTTTAGCTATCCATGGGCAGGCATGGAATGAGCAGAGCTAAATTTAACCAGAGTTGAGTTTTTAATCAAAGTCAAGTGAGTATGACAGAGAAACAGTGTATGTCATGGAGTGACAAGCCACAGAATCTGACCTGGATAAGGAAAAGGGCTGAGGAACAGAAAAAAAGTGAGGGGGTCACAGATTGGTATCATCAGTGGATTACAGATCCTTTCAGAAGCCGAAGTGCTATGTGGAGTGAGCTGAAATTTAAAAGGTGGTTGGGAGTGGCTCAGTCGGTTGAGCGTTGGACTTCGGCTCAGGTCATGATCTCACAGTCTGTGAGTTCGAGCCCCGTGTCGGGCTCTGTGCTGACAGCTCAGAGCCTGGAGCCTGCTTCGGATTCTATGTCTCCCTCTCTCTCTGCCCCTCCCCCACTCATGCTCTGTCTCAAAAATAAATAAAAACATTAAAAAAAATTTGTTTTAAAAAGGTGTTTGGGAGACAGCATAATGCTTCAAACTGAGATCATGGAATAAGTGCAATTATTGGTAATACAGGATCTAAGGCATGACCCCGAAAGGAGGTAGCAAAGGTAGAACACACAAGATGCTCAGAAGAGAGAGTACAAAAACTCAGGGGGTGGCAAATTTTTAAAAATGTGAATATAGGTATTCAAATCACTAAGAGTGATGTTAAGAGTAGTTCTGGGGACAGTGATCACGAGCTAGGGCTGAAATCCTGAAGGATTCTAAGGACCTGGGAGTCTACAGATGACTGGGGCAAGGACAGCAGCGTGCCTCGTAGGCTGAAGAACTCCTGCTGTGAGGGGGGAGCAGGGCCACATGGGGTTTGGGGTTGGTGCGGTCAGCAGGAGCCAGACAAGGGGGCTTCACGGACCTTATTAAATATTTTGGCTGTTATTTTTATTTATTGAGATAAAATTTCATGGAATAATAGTTGATGATTGTGAAATCCATGACCAGACCCCCTTGTCAAATATATGCCCAGATGCAAATCCCAAAACCAGATTTAAACTAGTCTCTGTAAAATGAAGGACTGGTACTGGGTTCCAACTATGGCTTCTCCCGCACATTCTAAAATTCTACAATGAGTTGCTTCTATCTAGATTGCTTTACTTTATTTTCTTCGATGAGTTGACAATTAGTTTTAAGTCATAAGTAAAGTCAAAGAAGATTTAGTCTAATTTTTGGTTTATACTTGATCAGGTTGTATTCACCTGGTGACAACAACGGGTGAATTTTTAGAGCTTCCCTATACTACTCTTATTTATATGCGTTAAGACCCAACATCAGGAACCATCATATTTGCAGAATGTGATTCAGATACTCATTGGCATGTGGTACCTTCCAACGTGCAGACATAAGCAAAGCTTTTAAAGAAGATTCTAGTTAAGAGAAAAATAAGCAAGTTAAAATAATTAAATTTTTTTTTTTCAGTTTGTTTATTTGAGAGAGACAGAGGCAGCATGAGTGCGGAAGGGACAGAGAGAGGACAGAGAGAAAAATCCCAAGCAGGCTCCCCGTGGACAGCACAGAGCCTGATGCGGGCTCGAACTCATGAAACCGCGAGATCATGACCTGTGCCAAAACCAAGAGTCAGACGCTGAACTGACTGAGCCACCCAGGTGCCTCTAAAATAATTAATTATAAAGAAACTTCAGGTTTAGGGGCACCTGGGTGGCTCGGTCGGTTAGTCATCTGACTTCAGCCCAGGTCATGATCTCACACTTCGTGAGTTGGAGGCCCACATCGGGTAGCGGGCTATCAACACAGTGCCTGCTTCGGATCCTCTGTCTCCCTCTCTCTTTGCCCCTCCCCTGCTCGTGCTCTCTCTTCCTCAAAAATAAGTAAACATTTTTTTAAAAACTTAAAAAAAAACTTCAGGTTTAGATTTATTAGAATAATATGAACATATTATCAGTTTTTTATCAATTAAAATAATGCTGTTATTTGGGCTGATTTTAAATTTTTTTGGCACCTCTTCCTTGCTAATTTCATACGATGGAACATCTGCAGAAATAAGAATTAAATGACTAAATCAAAGTCTTCCTTTCGGATTAACCACTCAGCATCTTTCATTTTTCTGAATGGCTTATGATTTTTATAAGAGCTGACTATTTTTCACTAAAATTTGCCCACTCTTAGGAAGTTTCTAGATAGGATTTAAGCTTGACTGGATAAACAATAAGTGTTCAAACACATGCTGATTTCTTCTAGAGTAAATAACTTGGAAAGTGCTTTGTATAACAGGCATGCATCCAATTTCCTTTTAATCCTACTTTTCTCTTTGTATCTCAGAAATTTTAAATGCTTTCCCCCATCAAATAGTACTTGGTAACAAGAATAACTTACCACACGTCTGGGGTGACGTCACTCTGGGACCTCCAAGGGTAGGTTTCATAAATAGCTTCTCCATTGACTTTTAGCCAGGTCCCCATTTGCCTCAGTCGCTCCTCAAAAATTACAGGAATTGTGCCATCATATGTGGGCCCAATATTCATCAAAAGATTTCCTCCACATGAAACTGTCTCTACAAGTTCCTAAAAAATTAAGAATAAAGTTCTTAGGGAGATGAAACGATTCCATTGCCAATGTGTTAATAATATGTTGTATTTGTGTGCTTACACACTCATATGTAACCACTGTCCAGAAGAACAAACACAGCAAATAGAATAATGTCCTGTGTTTACAGGCCCCTGAGCTCTACAAATTATACAAAGCAATCCTCACACATCCACACAATTGAGAATATTACCTTAATAGTCACCTAACATTTTACTGTACCTTCACTAGTTCTTCGATTGTAAGATAGTCACTGAGTCTGGCATCTCTCCTGTAACCCCAGGAAAACTTGTCTATTGTCATGCAATTTTCCCATTTATGAGGCAGAAGATGTCCTGGGTGGTAACGATCACTGCAGGTGTAATAGCCGCCATGCTTACAGATGGTACCGAATCCCCAACGGTCATTGGTGACGACTGTGTCCCGAACGGGGCTGAAATATAATTTTTTTTAATAAAAAATAAAACAGTTTACATGAAAGGAAATGTCCCTGAAAAGAAGTCTAACTGAAATCCACTCCTGAAAAATCATCATAGCATACTAGCATAATGCAAAGCCCATAGTTTTGAAGTCAGACCTGGGTTGGTTGCAATCCTGGCTCGGTCACTTTCTAAGCTCCCCGCCCCAGAGTCAGTGACCTAACTCCTCTGAATAATCTCCTCATCTGTTATTAGATCAGAAATAATTTATGTAGGGGTGCTGGGGTGGCTCAGTCAGTCAAGTGTCCGACTTTGGCTCAGATCATGGTCTGGCAGTTTGTGGGTTTGAGGCCCACATCAGCTCAGAGTCTGGAGCCTGCTTCAGATCCTGTGTCTCCCTCTCTCTCTACCCCTCCCCCACTCACGCTCTCTGTCTCTCAAAAGTGAATAAACGTTAAAAAAAAAATTTTAAAGAGAGAATTTATGTAAAACACCTAGTCCTATCCCAGTACCCAGCACATACAGCACTTAAAAGAGTACCACACTGTTATCTGAAGCTCCTTCTCCCATGTATTATGAATGATAGCCAGAATTGAGTTTACACTCAAAAAAAAATAAGAAAGGGGGGGGACTTCCGGGTGGCTCAGTTGGTTGAGCATCCGACTTTGGCTCAAGTCACCATCTCACGGCTCGTGGGAACGAGCCCTGCGTCGGGCTCTGTGCTGACAGCTCAGAGCCTGGAGCCTGCTTCAGATACTATCTCCCTCTCTCTGTTCCTCCCCAGTTCACACTCTCTCTCTCTCTCAAAAATAAACATTAAAAAAAATTTTTTAAAAACATTCTTCTCACCTATAACTGAATATAGCCTTTCTATTACAATTGTGCCTGATGTTGAAAATCTCTGGGAAGTTAACTTGCCATCACTGTGGCATGAAATAATATCCACCATGATATTATCATGATTTACAAATTGAAGTGGATGGTTCCCAGTCTTTCCCCTTGGACATACCTGGGCAGACTGCTGCCTTAAGTATCAAGAGCTCTCCAGAGTATCTGTATGCACACCCCTTGTGTGTCCAGGGAACACAAGTACAACACTCCCTGATTTCATACCACAACACCGAGTATTTTCTAGTTACAAATATAAATTTGGTCACAAGGTTCAAGCCTAACAGGAGCTCAGCCAGAACCCCCTGTTCTAATGGGGCAGTCTGGAACATGCTAAAAAGCAACAGGTGGTGCTGATGCGGGAAAAGAGGAGGCAGATAAGGGTGACAGTGACTGAGCAGCAAAGATATCAAAGGAGAAGATGAAAAGAAGCAATTAGAGGAATTGACAAGCACATAATCACAAACAGTGATGAACTGTTGTCTCAGAAGGGCAAAGGGGGGGGACCCACAAATTAACATCTTCAAAGTTCTTGATTCTGTGATTTTATCTTTTTTTTTCAGTGATTTCAAATTTTTAGTGGTTTTTAGTGATTTCAAAATCAGATTTGAGTTGTATTTGGCTCCTGATTTGTAAGTCTTGATTACTGACTGATTACTTTGAGTAAAAATTGATATATCTAGGGGCACCTGGATAGCTCAGTCAGTTAAGTATCTGACTTCGGCTTAGGTCATGATCTCATGGTTTGTGAGTTTGAGCCCCACATTGGGCTCTCTGCTGTCAGCACAGAGCCCACTTCAGATCCTCTGTCCCCCTCTCTCTGCCTCTCTCTTTCTCTCAAAAATAAACATTAAAAAGACCTGGGGCGCCTGGGTGGTTCAGTCAGTTAAGCATCCGACTTCAGCTCAGGTCACGATCTCGCGGTCCGTGAGTTCGAGCCCCGCGTCGGGCTCTGGGCTGATGGCTCACAGCCTGGAGCCTGCTTCTGATTCTGCGTCTCCCTCTCTCTCTGCCCCTCCCCCGTTCATGCTCTGTCTCTCTCTGTCTCAAAAATAAATAAAACGTCAAAAAAAATTAAAAAAAAAAAAAACCTGATATATCTAATAAGCATTATTTACAATGATTTCCCCCTGCCTCACACCATAGATAAGCCCAAAAGGGAATATTTCACAAAGCAAGGGAACACATTTATGAGGGACATTTTGGGTCACCATGGCGATCTAATAGCACATACACCTTTGGTTATACAGCCAGGCTAAGAAGACCGTGCTGTTCCAGTAGTCATCAGGGGCATCTCCATCACCATCCGACCACAGGACCTCCGGCTGATACTTGTTCACTAGCTCGTAGAGTTCTGGCAGCGTCTTAGAAACTGGAAATTGTTGCTGATGGAATGACCTGGACTTATCCTCAAGGAAGAGTGGATGAAACCATTCAAAGAGGGAATAGTACAGTCCAAAGCGAAGGTCAGTCCTGTTCCTAATAGCTGCCTCAAGCTCCTTGACAAGGTCCCTCTTGGGCCCCACATCCACCGCATTCCAGTTCCATGAATGCTTTGAGCCCCACAAGGTAAAGCCTGCACAATTATAGTAAGAGTCTTTGTAAGAATGTGAATCTGCTTTAGGACATTTCCACCTATACAAATACCAAAAGAGTGCATGTGACATACAAAAACTTCTACAACAACTGCTTTGTGGAACTTTTTTTCATGGCACATATTCTGCTTTTATATGAGAAACAAATGAGAATCTAAACCAGGTGGAACCAAGGTTTTTTTAAGTAACGTTCTGGGTACCCCTGAAGTCTCCATAATCTCATCTAGCTCCTATATTTTTCCTCTTAGAATATAAGCTTCTTGGGGTGGCTCAGTCGGGTAAGAGTCCATCTCTTGATTTCAGCTCGGGTCATGATCTCACAATTCGTAAGACTGAGCCCCACATCAGGATTCACATCTGGATTCCCTCTCTCCCTCTCTCTCTCTCTCTCTCACTCTCTCTACCTCTCCCCAACTCATGCTTGCTCTCTCTGTCTCAAAATAAATTAATTTTAAAAAAGCTTCTAAAACTGTTCACTCTTGTCAAAGGTGTTTGTGGTAAGCTTCAAAGCAGCAATATTTAAAGTCCTATTCAAAATGTTTCAAATCGACAGGCTCTAACACCAGACAGTACTGAAACCACATGGATCTTCATCACCACCTAAGCTCACATAAAGATCTTCCTGCCTAAGCAACCTCAGTGGGACTTTTTCCAAAAAGCAATGAAAACATCTGAAAATGGGAGTCCTAGAAAGTTTACAAATGTCGGCTTCAGTATCTGTCCTCACAGTATGATTAAAAGTATTTTGTTTTGCCCTGTGTAGCAGACAGACAGGGCTTTGCTGCCACATCAGAACAGGTATATTTTGGAACTTCCCATACAAGGTGCTATGTCTCTGCCAATGTGACTGGCTTCAAATGTGCGACAGGAATGTCTTGTTCAATGAGAAAGGATGCGTTAGATCAAGCAGAAGGGCTTACAGCTTTTCCTCAATACATTGCTGAAGATTACTTGATGGCCAAAGCCATAGCTGACCGAGGTTGGAAGTTTGCAAAGTCCACTCAGGTTGCAATGCAAAACTCTGGCTCTTACTCAATTTCCCAGTTTCAATCCAGAATGATCAGATGGACCAAACTGCAAACTAACGTGCTTCCTGCTACAGTAATTCGTGAGCCAATTTCGGAGTGTTTTGTTGCCAGTTTAATTATTGGATGGGCAGCCCACCATGTATTCAGATGGGATATTATGGTGTTTTCAAGTGTCAGTGCCTGGCATGGTTTACATCTGACTACATTCAACTCAGGGCTGTCCAGGGTGGCACACAGTGTTTTTCAAAACTCGATTATGCAGTAGCCTGGTTCATCTGTGAATCCATGACAATATACATTTTTTTTTTTTTTTTGTCGGCATTATGGGACCCTACTATAAGATGGAGAACTGATTGCTACAGATTGCACCGTAGAGGCACAGCAGAGGAGTTTCTAGATGTGTAACTATAGCTTTGTGACTGTACATAAAGGAAAAAAGAGAAGTATTATAAATTATGTTTATATAAATGCTTTGAAAGATCTAAAAAAGACGCTATTTTTGTTTTGTTTTTAAAACAAAATGTTTTAAAATAAAATGCACACTATGTAATTCTTTGTGCCATACGGCCTAGAGGGTTCCTAGACATCAGGAAATCAACAACATGTTCACAAGCAAATACACTTTCTAAATACCCACCTCCGTAGGAGAAACATCTATAGGAGAAAATCATTAAGCCACCTGAATGTGGCCAAAGGGAAAAGTATTCTAAGATAATTACAGATTTTTGGTTTTGGTTCTTCCCTCTTATTTCCCTCCCCACCCCTGTGGAAAATACTGAGGCATAATTTCTTATGCCAAGGCAAAAATGGTCATAGCAAAGGCAATCATCAAATGAATTAACATGTGGTTGCGACAGTAACAATTTGTTGACGCTTCCTTGATCTTTTGGATACTGGAATGGTAATGGGTGGAAACTATCCTATTAATGTAAGACCACTGTGACGGATAATTTTATGTGTCAACTTGACTGGACCACAGGGTCATGACCTGAGACAAAATCAAGAGTTGTACACTTAGCAGACTGAGCCACACAGGTACCCTGAGATTAACATCTAAATAGGTAGACTGATTTAAAAAATTAATTAAAAAAAAAAAAATAGGGGCGCCCTCATGGCTCAGTCATTTGAGTGTCTAACTTCAGCTCAGGTCATGATTTCATGGTTCATGGGTTCAAATCCTACGTCCAGCTCTGTGCTGACAGCTCAGAGCCTGGAGCCTGCTTTGGATTCTGTGTCTCCCTCTCTCTCTGCCCCTGCCCTGATTGCATTCTCTCTCTCTCTCTCTCTCTCTCTCAAAATAAAATAAAATATTAATAAAAAATGTAAATAGATAGACTGAGTAAAGCAGATTGCTCTCCCCAGTGTGGGTGGGCCTCAGCCAATCCATTAAAGACCTAAACAGAATAAGAGGCTAGGTAAGAATTCCCTCTCAGCCTGTCTGAGCTCACACCTTCTCCTGCCTTTGGACTCAGACTACAACTATACCACCGGCTCTCCTGGGTCCAGACTTTTCAGCCTCCGTAACTAGAGGAGCCAGTTTCTTCTAACAAATCTCTTTTTATATATCAGACTTCCAATTGGTTCTGTTTCTCTGAAGAACCTTGACTCATACACCGTGTTTCCTTTCAGGTGTTCTTCCACCATCTCTGTCATTTATGGGCACCATTACAGTTCCATAATCCTTTTCCCTCCAGGTGACCTGTGTCGCTTTTGTCACCAACAAATTGCCCACCATTTGGCTATCTAGGGGTTGGCCAAAAGTGCAGCAAGGTGTTGGTAATGACACAAGACTACAGCAGTACAATCCCCATGGTGGTGGAGCCTTCCCAGAATGCATTACAGAGGTGCGGTGAAAGGGAAGAAGGCAAATTTAATCAAAAACTTTGTGCTGCGACGCACATCTCACTTCAAATAGCTTCAAAAGACATCTTGGAAATACTTTTAAATAGGCACATAACAAAATACTATCATTTTCCTTTCTTTGTGTGGTTTTTATGTGTGTGTGTGGGGGGGGGGATGATCTTTCTATAAACCCAATGCCTCTCAACTGGATGAAATATATGGTCCCTTAAATTACAGGCAAATGTCAGTAGCCACTTGACTACTGCTCCTAAAACTGATTTGATGTGTTTTAGTTTCTTCTTCCAAAAGAACTACTTACTCTACATTTCATAACTATCGCCAGTGTTTGTAAATGTTACACTTCTTTACCTTCATGATGTTTGGAAGTTAAGACAGTGTATTTGGCACCAGAAGCCTGAAAAACATCTGCCCAGTAGCTCGCATTAAAAAACCGTGCTGTAAATAGTGGTCCAAAATCCTCATATTTGAAATCAGGACGGTAATTATCTTCCATAAACTTCACATACATCGGTATCTTTTTCTCTTGCCAATACCACCTAAAGGAAGGAGGAGAGAACACATAAATAGCATACGCATAAACCCAGCTCCCTTTACGGATTCCCCCTTACTCGAGTGTTACCCAGATTCTTTCTCCCTTCCCCATCAGTTTGACTTTGCCTTAAAGAAAGCTTATGAAAACTTTCTGCATTTTTCACCTGCCCCTCTGTGAAATCCCCTCGGCTCATAAATTAGAACATTCTAGACAACCCGGCCACCTATTTGCTCTTAATTCTTCATTATTTATTTATTTATTTATTTATTTATAGACAGGAAGCAGGATTTATTGGTGGGCATGAATGGGAAAGGGCAGTGCTGAGGTTCTCATGAGTGCAGAGCCTGCCATTTGTCCAAGGGGCCACGATTAGGGATGTATTTGACCCCACAGCCATCTGGGATGAGCCGCTTTTCAGCCACCATGTCTTCAAATTTGTCCGCATTAAACTTAGTAAGAAACGCTGGTTAGATGCCACGAAGTAGGTGGCAATGCCTTAACCGTATGCGTGTTGTCAGGCCCGAGGGCCTCTTCCATCCTTGTCAAGGGGAGTGCTAACCTTCTCTCCTTTCATACAACACTTAATTCTTCATTTTTAAATCACAAGGTGTAGTCTGTACCTGTAGATAGTTAGTCCTTTGCAACACAAGTGCCAGCCTTCAAGAGGAAGACCACATGCCTAAAACATGAATCTTTTGTATTCACCAGCAAAGAACAAGTGGGGGAGTTGGCAACGGTAAAATTAAGAAGATGCTATTATTTTAATATATTGACTCAGCCTTTAAGGATTCCTTGTATGCATTCATTCTGAGCAAGGCCTTCCTGCCTTTGGACAAGGTTGTGTGAAGCAATGCCTGGCTGCCATCCGGTGACATGAAGGGACAAGTCAACAGGCTGAGGACCACAGAAATAGGTTTGTTCTTTGATTGTATCAATGAGACAACTGCCTCTAAGTTTCTCATTATTTGGTGTAATGAGCCCCTATTATTACATCATATATTTGGGGTTTCTGTACCTTGAAGTGAAAGCTTCCTAACTGATCCATGATGAATTTTTGCTTTTTTTTTTAATTTTTGCCTTTTAAATTGAACTATAAACGACAAACTGGGACAGTCAGAAAGTTGAACATAGATAAGAGATTTCTACTTTCTCCCAGCACTGTTTAATTTGAGCCTGCATTCTCTACTATAGTCTCGAGTTACTTTTCAAATTTCATACTAATAGAGGTGAAAAGAGGCACTTACTGTAAAGAGTCCATCATTTATATCTGGATTTGAATTGCCATTAAGGACAGTCAGATATATTCATCTCTACCATTGACTGTCCCGAGTCAAATTGGAGGGCAGAGCAGAGGTTTAGAGGGAACACAAAGGGAAACCATAGGTAATTAAAGAATCTTCTACAGGCTTAATGTACTTCCAGACCATCCGAAATATATTCTAGTTAGGTTTCTTTTTTTTGTTTTTAATGTTTATTCATTTTTGAGACAGAGCACAAGCGGGGGAGGGACAGGGAGAGAGGGAGACACAGAACCTGAAACCTGAGCCGTCAGCACAGAGCCTGACACAGGGCTCGAACTCACACACCATGAGATCATGACCTGAGCTGAAGTTGGTCCTTTAACCGACTGAGCCATCCAGGTGCCCCACATTCTGGTTAGTTTTATATGAGCAGTATCTTTATTCTTCTAAGTCAAAACAAACAATTCTGTGTGTGTTTGTAGAAAATGAAAAGTTAACCACTGCAAAGAGCAATATGACTCAAAACTAGGTATTTTTGGTAGAGCATCAAACCCTCTTCCAGCACCAGATATATATTTACCAAACACTCCTGGGTGAACAAAATGATAAAGTATAAATTATTACATCTTAATATGAGAGGAAGAAAATCGGTTAGTTTATACTAATCTGAAACATTTCAGAAATAAACTCAAAATGTCTTACAGCACAAAACTTACAAAGATATATAATATCCTGAAGTAAATGTATCTGGTAATACACAATATGGGGAAAAGGAGTCCCTTGTGTTACCAGCAGATTTCAAAAGAGTATATGAATAGCACTCTGTAGCTTACAATGTTCTTTTACATCAATCGGCCTAACTTAATAAGAAAGGTTACTGCTTGGGGCTCCTGGTGGCTCAGTCGGTTAAGCCTCTGGCTCTTGATTTCAGCTCAGGTTATGATCTCAGGGTTCATGAGATCAAGCCCCAAGCTGGACTCCGCACTTGCAGGGGGGAGGCTGCTTGGGATTCTGTCTCTCTTTCTCTCTCTGTCTCTCTCTGCTCTCCGTCTCTCTCTAAGTACACGGAGTAGCACTTAATGCATACTTGTTGAAGTCCTTCAATGAACCGGGGTTCTAATTATTGAGCATTATGAAAAAGCAGCAAAGGAAAAGACTAATAAATAAATAAATAATAGAAGAAAGAAATAAACTGGGGCGCCTGGGTGGCTTGGTCGGTTAAGCGTCCGACTTCGGCTCAGGTCATGATCTCACAGTCCGTGGGTTCGAGCCCCGCGTCGGGCTCTGTGCTGACCACTCAGAGCCTGGAGCCTGTTTCAGATTCTGTGTCTCCCTCTCTCTCTGACCCTCCCCCGTTCATGCTCTGTCTCTCTCTGTCTCAAAAATAAATAAACGTTAAAAAAAAAAAAAAAAGAAAGAAAAAAAAAATAGAAAGAAAAAAACTTAAAAAGTCAAGCTCTTTGTTGAAAGTGGTACAATGTTAATATAATATATAGTTTATACTCTACTGTACTACATACTGTATATATTAAATTTGATGCATACTAGGTATACAGTATAAAATAGAGGTAAATACTCATTTATTCTCTTATGGAATACATTATATATGTGTGCAGCACTTTATGTGTATGTATTTGACAACACTTCTATCTTGAAGAACTTAACACCGAAGTACTTACTCAGGAAAGGTATGTGAAACAGTTCAAAGTTGTAAGAGACGACATGCACATTTTTACATAGATCTCAAGGTAAAATCTAAAGAGCAATTTTTTTTGTGCAGCACTTTTTACAGAATAGTCTATTAATAATAAGGGAGTTTTTTTAGGGTAACATTCTGGAACTTTTTTTTTTAATTCCTAGAGCCACACAGGGTAACATTTTAACATTAAAGGGCCAGTGCCTGTCCGAATGAACGTAACTTTCACATACGCACAATGTGTGTTTTAACCGTGCTGTAGGGCAGAACCGTGTTGGGACCTCGAGTGGGTCTCCACCGACACCACTTTAGGCCCAAGACCCACACAACTGCACGAGGATCTGCCGCTTGAGCGGCTCGGCGGTTAGAACGTGATCATTAGGGCTGGGGCCCTGCGACCGCCGAGAAGCCGAGCGGCCGGCGCTGCCCGACGACTCCCGCGGCGGCACGGAGGAAAAGTCCACGTTAGTCCAAGTAGACACAGCGAATTACACAGTCAACACCCGGAAGTGCCGCTGCAACGGCGGCGGGCGAAGGGGACCCGGGACCAGGCAAGCAGGCAGGGGCCGCGGGCTGGGCGGCGGCTGCAGGCCGGGGGCCGAAGGCGGAGTCGGGGCCGACGGAGGGGGGCGCGCTCACCAGAACCACTCGCTCCCGAAACTGGGCACGGAGAACACCCCCCAGTGGACGAAGATGCCGAACTTGGCCTGGTCGAACCAGGCGGGCAGCGGCCGGGCGTCCAGGGACTTCCAGGTGGGGTCGAAGCGCGGCGCGCGGTAGGCGGCGCGGGGTGCGGGCGGCAACAGCAACAGCAGGAGCAGCGGGAGCGCCAGCCCGAGCGCGGGGAGCGCGGGAGGCGCCGGGGGGCGCATGTCCGCGCGCCGCCCTCCGCCCCGTCGGCCGCTCTGCGTGCTCGTTCTTCCGCGGCTCCCGCTAAGTAAGCGCGGCCTCTGTCACCTGACCTCGCTGTCTGGAAGAAGGCGCCCTCCCCACTAGGCGTGGGAGTGGCTGCGGTCCCGGGCGGTCCGCACACCCCAGGAGGGCTGCATCGCTCCAGTGCGAAACTCACGTGGCCAGAAGTAGCCCTCAGCCGGCCCCGAGGCTGCTTAGCTAAGGCTCCTTGGGGGGCAAAGGAGTCAAGCTCAGGGACCTGTGGGATCGCCTATTTGCTGGAAAAGCTCAACCCCCACGGACTTTCCGTGACCGTCCCTGTGGAACCCTGCACGCGGAGGCCGAGGCAGGAGCCTCGACAGGGTCATCCAGTGCCTTCCAGGTCCAACCACCAGAAACAGTCCGGATCATTCTCAGCCTCTGATCCACCCCCCAAACTTCTGAGTGTGTTACGGCTGTGGCTGTCAACCTGGCGCCTGTGTCATGTGAAATCCCAACAGTTTCCAGTTCAGTTAGGGGCCCCAGAATTTGCATTTCTAACCCAGTCCTAGATGTTACTGATGTTGCTGGCCCGGATCACCAAATTTTGGGAACCACTGCATCCGAGAACAAGGCTCCAGTGGCATGAACGTTTAAGAAATCTGCAGGCTTGGGAAAAGCAGCCCAAAACTTGGAATGATTAATCAAGGGACAACATCACAAGGGATAACATCTTCCTTCCGTAAATGATTTTAGAATAAAACCAGAATCCTTTCTCCTCCTACCCCTCTTAACCATGAATGGGCCAGTTCAAAGGTCATCTCCTCCCAGCTTTCTGTCACCACCTCCCCTCCCAAATGTTTTACTACTTCCTGTGTGTTAACGTCTTACTCCAACCACTACTATAGGATTCCGTTGATCATTTTGTAATTAGGAGGACACAGATATTCCCCATTAGGCCGTGAGCTTCCAGAGGATGGGTGTGGCAACCATTTCTGTAGTCCTTGAATTTAAAGCAAAGCCTGGGGGCACCTGGGGCGATCAGTGGATTAAGCCTCCAACTTCAGCTCAGGTCACAATCTCATGTGTTAGAGCCCCACATCCGGCTCTGTGCTGACAGCTCAGAGCCTGGAGCCTGCTTCAGATTCTGTCTCCCTCTCTCTGCCCCTCCCCCCAAAAATAAATAAACATTAAAATAAATAAATAAATAAATAAATAAATAAATAAATAAATAAATAAATAAAATAAAGCAACGCCTGGCATGGAGCAGCCTTAACGCATACTTCTTGAGGTCCTTCAATGAACTGGGGTTCTAATTATTGAGCATTATGAAAAAACAGAGAAGGAAATGATACTAACCTATCTCTGCAAAGACACGGGAGCAGCACCCCAGGGAAAAGGGCAGTGAGCCTCTTGGTGCCGTGTTAATGGCTCCCCAGGATCACAGCTTCCCCATGAGGGCCCCCAGTCTTCCCAGGGTGAAGGGCTCCTGGAAGAGAGGGTTCAGGGAACCTGCTGCATATGCACTACCAGTTACAATAACCTCAGTTAGTGATAAAGTAGGGTGATAATTTCTATTATTCTAGGGGCAGAGGGCAGACTTCCTCAAGATGGGCCACTGTGGCCCGAAGATTATTCTGAGTTGAAGGCAATAGAGACCCTAGGGGACTCGAGAGAAACTTTTGCCCCTCCCTAAACTACATAATTGGGGATCTTTCTCAGAATAAGGGTTATTAGCTGAGATAAACGTTATCTGAGTGACCCATCTGTCTGGCAGGTCAGACTTCTAATTACCAAACAGATGCTTCTTACTGCCCTGTGAAGAAGTGCGCTTCTTTCCTCTAAAGTCCCAGACCACTGCCCCCTTCTCCTTGGTACAGAATGACATATATGCTTAATTTCGCCTGACTCTGGAATTTCCGTGTCTGTGTGGATTCTCCATACAAACACTATTAAACTCAGTTTTCTGCTATTAACCTGTCTGTCAATCTGCTCCTTGGTCCAGTTAGACGCACCTTGAGGGGACAGGAATTCTTGCTCCCTGACCTCTGGCATAGTCAGTAGGACACTTTAACTCGCTGGGCATAGCTCACCCTGATACTGCTGCAGCTGAGGGACCCTGGGGCATCTGACATAGAGCCAGCAGAAGGTAAGATTTCTTACCGTGTCAGCCTCCCAGAACCTCTATCTATGGAGGGCAATGGAGCAAGATGGTCAGAGTCCTTTTTCGAAGTCTAGATTAGCAGGAGAAAATATTTGTGGAACCAGTCTCTTGGGTCTGGCGACTCTTTGGTTAAATTTGCTAGAATACTGTTTGGTTACTGGTCCACTTCCTCCCAGAGATGGTCTTTGTTTTCCTTTGTTGTGTCTTTTATCTTGCTTGTCATCTGTTGCTAAGGGACATCTTGGAAGTTAAAGCTGCAAAATTAGTGGGCATAGATTGAACACTTAAAAGCTGTTAGAGCACTCGCCACCTCAAGAAGACTCCCGTGGTAGGATATATTGGCCACAGAATGACACTAGATCTATATTGACACTAGATCACCCGCCAACTTCAAGAAAACTTCCATCCAATGAGGTCCATGATAAAGCAACATATAATCCCAACCATGTGGCATATCCCTCCTAGGTATTAGTTTGGATCCAAGGTATTAGTTTGGATCCAAGGCTTAGCTAAAGCTGTTAGACTTTTCCATTAGTCTTGTTCTATGTCCTGAGAGCTTGGCTTTGTGACCAGCAAGAATATTCTCTTTGGTCTCTGCTATCTGGAGAGTGTACTTACCCACAGGTACTTACCAGGGTGTACCTTCATGGCTAGTTGAATAGACTGGGGATCCAAGAATATCTCTCTCTCTCTCTCTCTCTCTCTCTCTCTCTCTCTCTGGCTGTGCCAGCTCTTAGGGGTGTTTATCATAAGAGATTCTAGCTCATAGGAACTTTTGTCGCCTCAACCTTTGTTGCTTGGTAGTGCTAGAAAGTCTCATTCTACAAGCATCTGTATGGTTGTTGTAGACTCTGGGTCTAAAGTTCTCTCTTGTCCAGCAAGAGAGTGGGCACAGAATTAAAATGCAAGAGATGGCTAATGTCTGGGAAAAGACAAGAGCCCTGTATAAGGGTCCTTGCTCCATATTTATTAAGATCAGAAGGCTTACAAACGTGATGGGCATGTACAAAGAGACAATGAATCTGTGAACATTAACTCGTGGGCATGAGGGAAAGGGGGTTTTGAAGATATATGGTGTTAGGGGTTTGGGTCAATATAAACCAAAATCCTGGCACCGGGCAGATGGATGTTAACAGCAGACATGAGGCTCCACTTCTGTGCATCTTAGCCAGCCTGAGGGATAAGACAGATAAAGCCTGTAACTGCAGGGGTGCCCGGGTGGCTCAGTCGGTTGAGCGTCCGACTTCGGCTCAGGTCATGATCTCACAGTCCGTGAGTTCAAGCCCCACGTCGGGCTCTGGGCTGACAGCTCAGAGCCTGGAGCCTGCTTCGGATTCTGTGTCTCCCTCTCTCTCTGCCCCTCCCCAACTCATGCTCTGTCTCTCTCTGTCTCAGAAATAAATAAACATTAAAAAAAAAAAAAAAAGCCTGTAACTGCAGGGTCACCAAGGCATCTTTCTTTTGCTAATTAGCTCCACTCTGGGCAGCTTCACCCTGCAGTGACCTATAGCCCTATTTACCTGTTTTACCTAATTTGGCCCTTCGTTCCTGTGAAAGCAGCTTTCTTCTATAGCACTAAATTGGAGGGCGTTTTCTACCTGAATACCTAATCTTGCTTACCTCATATACCTTTGTATTGGGGCCTTTACCCCCGCTTCTATCCTGGGGGCCTTTGCCCCCCCATCCACTCTATCCTTATTTGCCTAATCTTGTTCACCCAAGTTTGGGTGTGAGCATCCTATGACTTTGTGATTCTTTATGCCTTGTTAACCCATCAGTGCAGGCTCAAGGAATTCCTAAACTTATTCCCCACATACGGTGTCACAGATTAATGGGTCTGAGGCTGGAGGCATCTCACATTTTCGTGGGAGACCAAAGACACCATTTTCAGTAGATCATCCTCACTGCCTATGCAGTGAAGGCCTTTGCTTTCTTAAAATAAACTTTTGGATCATGAGGCCCTCTTTGGACACCTCTTGCATATCTTGTTTAGCCATTAAGAGCCTCATTGGTTTGAGTTGCTATTAATAGATGCTATTTGCCAATGGCTGGCTGATGGATCATTTAAATTGGCACTCTCTCTCTCTCTCTCTCTATATATATATATGATTTTTTATACATATCACCTGCCTATTTTAACTTCCTTTTCCTATAAAATTTACAAAGATTACTCTTGCCTAATCTCTAGATTCTAAGTATATAAGTTGCTCACATAAATGTTGAAAGCCAGAAAATAACTTTAACAAAAGCATCCAAGACTGGCAATAAGGCTTGCTTTGCTCTTACCTTCCAGGATTCTATAATCAGGCTCTGCCTGCTTTAGACATTCCTACACGATGTCAGTTACCAGTGTATCCTAGACCCCCCGACCCCACCACCATGAAAAAAATCTGTGTCTCCTGGACTGCAGCAGATCTTTTAAATTATAAAGCCATCTTACCTCTACTTTCAAAAGATCACACCAAATTAGAGACTAATTAGAGAGATTATTTTACTATATTCACAACCTTCCCTTCACTGAGGAAATAGACGACCAAAATTTCTCCAAGGTCCTCCTAAACATGGTCTGCAATATTCAGGGGCTATTAGAAGCCAAGGTTAAATTGTGTGCCCAGAAAAAAAGGCTTTTGTTAAAAATGCTTTATACAGATTTTACAGAGGCATAAATATTTTGGTTCCCATTGTAGTTAAAATTCTCCCTGATATAAAGAAGCAAATTCAGTTAAAAAAAGATGGGCCAATCCCTTGATAGTCAGGCTGTAATCCAGGTCTTTGGGGAATTAGGAACAGCTGTCTTTATTTTACAACTCTATAAAACCAGAAATACAACTCTAGAAACAAGTTAAAGCCCACCTATCTTTACCAATCTCAAACCTTGCCTATTCTTCTCAAAACGTTTGTGGATATTATAAAAGATGAGGATATTGGAACAAAATTGTTCTGTACTTTAAGTCGTTTTTTGTTTTTTGTTGTTGTTGTTGTTTTAATTTTTTTTAATGTTTATTTATTTATTTTTTTGAGACAGAGAGAGACAGAGCATGAATGGGGGAGGGTCAGAGAGAGGGAGACACAGAATCAGAAACAGGCTCCAGGCTCTGAGCTGTCAGCACAGAGCCCGACGCGGGGCTCAAACTCACAGACTGTGAGATCATGACCTGAGCTGAAGTCGGCTGCTTAACCGACTGAGCCACCCAGGCGCCCCAAAATTGTTCTGTACTTTAAAAAACAAAAAAAGTAAATTTTAAATAACAATTACCTAGAAACTCAAGAAAAAAGTTTTTACATTCTTTCTCTGTCCCTTGAAATGATAATTCGTTATCATGTCTTTGAAATGTAAATACAGCCCACAATCTCTTGAGACTGAAGAAAAAAAAACAGAGAAAAGTATCTTAAAATTGGGCCTGCAATGTCTTCTCCACAAATATTAGTAGAAACAAAATTAAGATCTTGTATACATCTTGTCTGTGTATTGTGTGTGTGTGTGTGTGTCCACGTATGCTGTAAACATACGTAAAAAACGTGAGATATTTTTTCTACCTCTGGATGGTATTGCTAAAATTAATTTGTAAAACAGCTTTATTTAGTTGGTTTGAAGGCACACACTTGTAAGGATTGAGCATTCTAAAACTCAGAAAGATAGAAACTAACCCAAATGTCTTTCGAGTTCACATGATCCGTGAAAATATTCAATATTAAAGCTAATTTAAGGTTGTTGGTTTAATTAAAATAGACATATCTTTAGAGTTATCAGCATTAAATATAAAAGTTTTATTCTGCTCTTGTTTATTAAAAGTCACATAAGTTCAGGGCACCTGGGTGACTCAGTGGGTTAAGGGTCCAACTCTTGGTTTCTGCCTAGGTCATGATCTCATGGTTTGTGAGATCAGCCCCGAGTCAGGCACCTCGCTGACAGCATGTAGCCTACTTAGCATTCCCTCTCTCCTTCTCTCTCTCTGTCCCTCCCTGACGTGCATGCATGCACACACACTCTCTCTCAACATAAACTTTTTTTTTTTAAAGTCACATAAGTTCATAGTATCTCTGTTGCAAAATTTGTCCAAAAAACAAAACAAAACAAAACAATATAATGGTTGACTTTGTCTAATGCCTCATGAAGTTTCATAGGTGGTCTAAACATAGTTGCAAGTAAATTAAAAATGTAAAAAAGATAAAATAATGAATATATGTTTATCTATTTTTGTCTTATAAAGAAACTAAAGACAAATTTGAGTCTGTTAGTAAATGTGTTTTATGCTTTATTGAAAGATTGTACTGGGGCACGTGAGCCTTGTGTCGGGCCCTGCATTGATAGTCTGGAGCCTGCTTGGGATTCCCTCTCTCCCTCTCTCTTTCCCCCTCCCCAGCTCACATGCACACGTGCTCTTTCTCTCTCTCTCTCTAAATAATCAACATTAAAAAAAAGATGGTTCTATAAAAACGTTTCTAAAAATTATGAAATGTATTAATAAATTTGTCAATCTAAAGAATTCTGCTCACAGTTCACAGTTGCTTATTACATAGTTTTCACTAGCTATTAAGGTTGCTAAGCATTAAGAATTCTAATAAATGTAATTATGACTACTAGAAATAATAAGGGAAACAACTCTATGCAAGAAAAGTAAGATACATGTTTTTGGTAAGAAAAAGTATGAGGAATAAAAATATATATTTGTTGAGGGGGAAAAAATAGTTTTGTCCTAAAGTAAGGCTGGTTATTTTAAAGAGGGAAAATTTAGGACAAAATCTAAATGTATTTAAAAAAATTTTTGTAGGTTTATGGAGAAAGAATCTTTGGAAAGAAATGTGTGCTCAGTACTGGCTAAGATTAGGATAATTCAAGGGAACCTGGGTGACTAGTCGGTTAAGCATCTCTTTTTTTTTTTTAATCTTTATTTATTTTTGAGAGACAGGGCATGAGCGGGCGAGGGGCAGATAGAGAGGGAGACACAGAATCTGAAGCAGGCTCCAGGCTCTGAGCTGTCAACAGAGCCCAATGTGGGGCTAGAACCCATGAACGACAAATTCATGACCTGAGTTAAAGTCTGACGCTTAAAGGACTGTACCACCCAGGCACCCCAAGCATCTGACTCTTGATTTATACTCAGGATTCTGTCTGCCCTCCCCCACAACCACCTCCCTACTCCAAAATAAGTAAATAAACTTAAAAAAAAGATTAGGATAATTTAAGTGAGTAAATGAGTTTTAACATCAAAAGTACACTGGTACAAAGTTTTGTTTTCTCTTTGTTATATGTACAGAGTTTTCTTGAACCACTGGTCTGCTCTTCATAAAAAATTGTAAACAAAAGTTTTTCTTTACCATTTAAGGATTTTTTTTTAGGCAGACAGTGATTCTACATTTGCCAAAATAATTCCTATATTTATTAGCTCTTTGATTACTTAGTTTTTTTCTTTAAATCCTTTCATATATATAATATTTTATTTATTTATTTAATGTTTTATTTATTTTTGAGAGATAGAAACAGAGTGTGAGCAGGGGAGGGGCAGAAAGAGAGGGAGACACAGAATCTGAGGCAGGCTCCAGCCTCCGAGCTGTCAGCACAGAGCCCGACGCAGGACTTGAACTCATGGAGCTGTGAGACCATGACCTGAGCCGAAGCTGGATGCTCAACCGACTGAGCCACCCAGGTGCTCCTGCTCTTTGATTACTTAAGAATATTAGCCTTAATATTAAAGGAACTAAATTTTGCTCACAACTATGTGACCTTTGCCTTTGAAATCTTTCCTTGTCACTTTGGTTAAATAGATAATTAAATATTGTTTCATAATGATCCGTAATCCCATTTAATCAAATGTTCAAACCTTTTGATATTTTTTTATATATATGTCCCAAAATCAAATTCTAACATGGAGTCTGTTAACCACAATCTAGCTGAAACTTTCCAGCGAGCCCCTGGAACATTCCAAAAAAAAATTTTTATGAGAAATTAAACTAATGAGACTTATTTGGTATGTTAAATTACATGGGAAATATTGTCAAATACGTGATATTAAACTCTCTTTTATAATATTCATATAGATATGTTATTAAAATAAGTTTCAAAAAATTATATGAAACATCTAGAAATCTGATGTCCTGCTTGTGTTATTATCTTGAAGTGCTGTATGTCACAAAAATAACCAAATTTCCTTGTCAACTGCATCGTAATGAACTCTAATGAGATCTTTAACCATGGCCATTTTTAAGTCTTCTATCATTTACAGTTATACTTTCACTAAGATGCCTTTGTAAGTTTCCTGCAAATGTGCTTCATCTTCAGTGAGACTCGTGAAAAAGCAAAACAAAACCTTTGCATACAGGTTTCTGATAATCTTAGATCATAAAACTGAACTAGGTAAAAATTTCCAGAACTAGTAGAAAAACCGGATTCAATCAGAACAAGAATTAATAACATGGGGCGGGGGAGGGGCAAATAAATTGAGGCAGATAATCTTACTTTTTATGACTTCTTATTTGAAACATTGCTGACATTTTTTAAAGTGTTTTTGTTTTTTCCAGATTTAAGAAAAAATTTCATCTTAAGCTAACTGATTTACAGCAATTAGATAAAATATACCTTTGTGGACAAATGGAAACATTTATCTTTTCTCTCTACCTGAACCCTCCAGAATTCAGAAACTCTCAGTGAGTATTCTTATATTTTTGTGGCAATCTATTTATTTACATAAGTCCAGTTAAGAATTTGTTCTCTTTATGACAGGACACAATTGGAAACACTGGTTATATTACCAGGGCTTTGACTGGAATGTTCTATTTGAGAAAGACATGCATAGACTCAGATCTGACCAGACAACTTTAGGTAGCTAATGTTGACTTTATGGAGCCAATAAAGCCTCTTGGAAATATCAGCCTGATACTTTGCTTACAGAGTTCCCAGCAGCCTTACCAAGTGAGTAGAGATCACTTCCAGGCAGGAGCAGGAATCCCATGTTTGGCGGACCTTAAGTAGAGAGGAATTCAGGGGCGCCTGGGTGGCTGGCTCAGTCAGTTAAGTGTCTGACTTCGGCTCAGGTCTTGATCTTGCAGTTCATGGATTTGAGCCCCGCATCGGGCTCTGTGCTGACAACTCAGAGCCTGGAGCCTGCTTCAGATTCTGTGTCTCCTTCTGTCTCTGCCCCTCCTCCACTTGCGCTCTGTCTCTGTCTCTGTCTCTCTCTCTCTCAAAAATAAATAAGAACATTAAAAACCAATTTTTTTTTTTAAAGAAGAGAGGAATTCATCCCCATTCAAAGATCTTACGACAAGATCTGATAGCAAGTGTTTGGCTTGGCTTCTAGTTTCAAGAGTCTATTAAAAGTTCAATCTAGAGATCTAATGAAAAGTTCCAGCAAAGCAGGCTTTTATTATTTTTTTTTTTATTTGAGAGAGAGAGAGAGAGAGAGAGTATGCAAGCAGGGGAGACAGAGAGAGAGAGAATCTTAAGCAGGCATCACATTCAACATGGAGCCCAACCCCACAACCCCCAGGATCATGACTTGAGCCAAGAGTCAGGCACTCAACCGACTGAGCCACCCAGATGCTCCAGGCAAAGCAGGTTTTAAACAGTCTGTATGGTCAACCATTATTCTTGCTGCATGTATGTAAGGAATCAGGCCAAGTTCTTTCTTAAAACTAAAATTATTTTGCAAACAAATTATTGATAATTTGACTATTTTGGTGAAAAATGATAAAAATGATTATAGAGAAAAAAGTGTTTCAAAAACACATCCTTGTAGATATTCCATTTTAATACTACTCAGTATAAACTAGACTAGAAATCCTAGATTTCTTCTAGTGTCCTCCAGTGGCTGGCTACAACTCTCCAAACTAGCGTTCGGCTTTTTTTCCCACCTTTCTGACTTGGAATCATTTGAAAACTAAAACTGCCCTTTTCCCAAAAGCCCTACAAACTAAATATAAATGACATGATGTAAACTTCCGAGAAATTGCCATAACGGCTCATGAATAGACAATCTTCATGCCTGTTGCTCAAAGAACATTAGAGACATTTGATCTACAAACCAGCTCTGTCGGATTGCCAGCACCTGCCCTCACTCTATCTGAAGATCCTTGAATCTGACACTTACAAGCTTCCTCCACTGGTTCCCCTAACAACTCAGAAACTGGCTTAACAGTTGATCCAGCCATTAGCCGGTGTTTTTCTTTTGTTTCCATAGAAATGCCTCTTACTTAACATGTGATTATTGAACCATAGGCCTAACTTTGAGAATACACCTGAAATGAGTTTGACCAAACTAACCTACTGCCAGGACTAGCAGACTAGTCCAATGCGATGAAACAACCTACCGGCTCAAATTTTAATGTGTGAAACTTTAGGGAAGTTACAGTTCAGAAACCGTAGAGGCCGCAGCCAGGTGGCCCCAAGATGAATCACTGTGGCATGAAGATTATTCTGAGCTGAAGGCAACTGAGATCCTGCAGGCTCAAGATGCACTTTTGCCCCTCCCTTAACTGCCTAGAAAAATCTAAATTGAGGGGCTGCTGTGCTCCGCTGAGCCTATGTCTCTGAGCTGTCTGCTGCAATGAGCTTCCTCAAAAGTTTACCGCATCCCTGGGGTGCCAGGGGGGGCTCAGTCAGTCTGTTGAGCATCTGACTTCGGCTCAGGTCATGATCTCACCGTTGGTGAGTTGGAGCCCCGCGCTGGGCTCTGTGCAGACAGCTCAGAGCCTGAAACCTGCTTCAGATTCTGTCTCTCCCTCACTCTCTCTGCCCCTCCCCTGCTCATGCTCTGTCTCTCTCCCCCTCAAAAATAAATAACATTAAAAACATTTTTTTTTTTTTTCAGTTTACTGAAGCCCCGGTCAGCAGAGGGGCTCCAGCAGCAATAGTCAGATTCCTCAGGCTGGGGAAGGGCCTCTGCATTAGCACCCCTGACAACTTAGGTGGCTCTGATTAGGATTCTCACTGGAATACTCCACCGTTAGTGTGCATGTGGTATCCAGGGACCTAAAAGTCTATCCACCATGAGCATTTGTATGTTACAGTGAATGCCAAATTGGGAGAAGAATCAAAAGAATCTGTTGCTGATGAAGAAGAAGACAGTGATGAGGACACTGAACCTATCGCTGAATTTAGATTTGTGCCTCATGATAAACCGGGTTGGAGGCAGCGTTCACTGCAATGTGTGAATGCCAGGCTTCGTGTCCAGATCCTGAGGATGAAGATTCAGGTGATTATGAGGAAGAATATAATGTAGAAGCACATGAGCAAGGGCAGGGGACATCCCTACATTTTATATCTATGAAGGAGGATTATCCCAGGAGCACCCGGTGGCTCAGTCAGTTGGGCATCCGACTTCGGCTCAGGTCATGATCTCACAGTTTGTGAGTTTGAGCCCCAAGTTGGGCTCTGTGCTGACAGTTCAGAGCCTGGAGCCTGCTTCAGATTCTGTGTCTCTCCCTCTCTCTGCTCCTGCTCATGCTCTGTCTCTCTCTATCTCTCAATAATAAATAAATATGTGTTAAAAAAAAAAAAAAGATTATCCCATATAACAGCAGAAGGCCAAGCTACATTGGAGAGATTAGAAGGAAGTCTTTCTCAGTCTGTGCAGCCCATATAACATGGCTGGAGCATGGACAGAAGATTCAATAAGAGATTATAAAGATGGGATGGAGGTAGATACTACACCAACAGTTGTTGGCCTGTTTGGAGATGCAAATACTCATCACTGAAAATGATTTATGCTGCTTTGGAATTGTCATAAATATAGAAGAAAACTTGGTGCCTCTTCCACTGTGGAGTGGATGTTGATGAAAGTCTTTTTCCTTCTCTAAAACTTACCTGAACCCGTCCTTTTTTTTTTTTGAAACAGACCATACTGAGACAACAAGTTGTCACCAGCAGAAGAAACTATGACCTTTATTTTAAAAGGTGCATTAGTTTAACCAAGAGGGTATTTGTAGATTTCCATTTGCCACCCTCCCCCCCCAAACTTTCTGTATATGGGGACCCTCTGTTCAGGCCTGCAGTTCCTGCCTTCACTATATGCATCTTCTGTAAGCTTGCAGGTGGATGTGATGACAGCACGCAGGGTGCTTGAAGGTACAGGAACACTGGAGGAAAAGGGGAGGGGCTGAGTCTAAATTCTACCCCTTGAGGGGCTAAAAATACCTAAGACACCCTTTAAAATGAAAGAGATCTCCGAGAAATCCTGGCATTTGCTCATTCTCCACAGGGGCAAGTGTCTTTTTTACTAACTTGGGACCAAGATTAATTCACTCACATATCTTTAGGGAGCCTGTTGGGAAACATCCTAGCTACACATATAACTACTAACACAAGTACTTCTGACTAGTTTTACTCCTTCCACCATGTTTCACCAATCTGTTCCTTTATAACCTCTTGGGTTATATCCTTGAATTTCTAATGTCTTGGGTCAGTTTCTGTAACAGAACAAGTGAAATCAAGATGAAGTCCTCAAAGTACTTCAGATGATAACTGTTTTTTATCTTTGTAATCATTTAACAAAAAAAAATTTAGGTTTTCTCCCCCCCCCAAAAAAAAATCTAAATTGGGGATCTTGTTCAGAATAAGAGTTATTACCAGAGATACATGTTATCTGAGTGACCCATCTGTGTGGCAAGGCAAACATCTAATTTCCAAACCTTTGTTCTTCTTATTGGCCTGTGAATTGCCCTCTGCGCTTTTGAATCCCTAGGTCCCTCTCCCATTCCTTTGCTTAGGGTGGCATGTACCTCATTTTACCTTTCTGTCTTTGAATCTCTCGTGTGTAGGTTCCTGTACATACAAAATTAAGTTAGATTTTCTCCAGTTAATATGTCTCCTGTCAATTTCACTCTTAAACCAGCCAGAAGAAACTTCAAAGGGTGAAGGAAAAATTTTTCTTGTCAACTGTGTTGGCAAGGGAGCTCTCTTGCTCAACTACAGACCACAACAGTTAAAACCAGAAATAGACAAGACCACTTAACTCATGCTCTAACTGAAACCCATTGTGTTTATTTCTCACCACACTTTCTTGAGGCATTGAAGACGTTTTCCAACCACCACACCAGAAAAGCCCTGATAGCAATGGAATGCCTAGAAGACTATATCCATAATAATGGACTGAACACATACTGAGCCTCACCCATGATCACTGAACTCTCTGCCTGACCTCTTGCCTGTCCCCCCACCCCAACCTCTTCTTATAATACTCTAGGTGTCCCTCTTGCCCATAGAGAGGTCAGTTGTTAAGGCTTGAGCCTGTCACAGCTGACGACACCCAAAATAAATTTCTTCCTTTCTCTTTTCCAAACCCTTGTCTCTTGAGTTAGTGGCTGCTCTTGTGATGAGTGTATCCAAGTTTTCTGGGCAGCAGTGTTGGCAAACCCAGCAGGGAGCTATGCTTTCGATTTGCCCAGCCTTCTGGGGAGTCCCCAGTGGAGCAGTTGGCTCCAGTAGCATGCTGGGCTTCTCGAGCTTTCCTGAGTTAGAAGCTGTGATAGCAAAGGGACAGTAGACATAGCTACGGTGACAATGCAGCCATGGGGCTGTTTTCTCACTAAACATCGTTTGCCCATACTAACCCCACATTTTGAAAGTGTCCGTCTTCCAAACAAATTTCTTTTATCATGTCATAAACTATTTACATTTCCATGTATTTCAGTTAAAGAATGCTAATGAGATCTTCTGATCCGCAGAAATGTCACTTGGGTCATAGATTGTTTCATTTGAAGGCAAAGACTTTTTTTTTTTTTTTTTTTTTTTTTTTTTTTTTTTAGTTAATGAGTACAACCTTATCATAAAAGTACAATTTCTGGAGGCACCTGGGTGGCTCAGTTGGTTAAGCGTCTGACTCTTGATTTTGGCTCAGGTCATGATCTTCGGGTCTGTGGGTTCAAGCTCTGCATCGGGCTCTGGGCTGACATCTCAGAGCCTGCTTGGCTTTCTCTCTCTCTGTCTCTGTCTCTGTCTCTCTCTCTGTGTGTCTCTCTCAAAATAAATAAACTAAAAAAAAATTTTTTAAGTACAAATTCTGTAGGAAATACTGAAAATGGATGAAAGGCCTTTCTTAGTGCCCTTGGAGGACATGTAAGAATCCTAGGATAGCAGGTGGGTAAACTTTGATACAGGATTTGGAATAAATAGGAAATAGATTTATTTGGAAATGAAAAGGGAGAAGAGATTCTACTCAAACTATACTTGTTAAATGACTGAAGAGCGAAATCTCTGAAATATTTGGGAACACGATCACTCAAGGAGAGAACTGCATGGAGTAGATTGCATTTTACATTTTATAAGATAATGCTTTACAAAGCTACAGTCTTTTGCACTTAAAGCTACTGCTAATTGAGCAATAGAATACACCTGCACTAAGGCTTGTTAAAAGGAAACAGATCCCAAATGGAGTGATTTATGTTAAACTCCACTGAGACTTAATATCTAACTTAACTTCAGTTTCTGCTTCTCCAGGGAGTGGAGTTAAACCAGTCAGTCTGGAATTTTTTGTTCAGCCAGCGAAGTCATCTTCCTCCCGCTTCTCCCCCTAGGGAAGGTGACCTCGCCTGAAACCATCCTTTCTTTTCTTTTGCTAATAACTTCCTTGTCCCACCCTCTTTTCTGCAGAACTACTGTATACAACTCCTCAGACTTTTCTAGGTGGGACGTTGCTGAATTCAGGAATCATTGAATAAAGCCAATGCGATCTTCAAATGTACTCAGATGAATTTTTATTATTTAACAGGCTTAAACTATGTATTTAAAGGTTTCAATAGAGGATCCAGATAACTGAGAAACAACAGATTCTTCAGGGGCACATGGCTTGTTTGTAAGTACCTTGGGTCTCGATGGGGAACCGTGTCAAGGAGTCCTGATCACATCCTGTTTGCCTGAGGTCACCTTGATGTGCCAAAGTAGAAGGACAAAGTCTTTGTCCCTGTAGCAACAGATGTGTGTCACTGTGGAGTCACGACAGCCAGCCCCCATATGTTGGGCAGCGGCAGGGACACAGGGGCTTACGATGGTCACTGCTCCTGATTTCCCAGGTGGGAGAAGGCAGGAGGCCAGCCCCGGACAACTTCTTTGTTGCTGCCAGAGGAAGTAGTCATGCTCTCGGTATCCTCCGGGGTAGCATTAGTTGCTGAGGGCGAGGCTGATGTCTGAGTCTCGAGGGACGATCTGGATCTCCATGTGGGAGCTGGGTGACTGCCACCAGCCAGACTCAGCAGTTCCCAGAAGTCTTTTTGCACTAAAACTGCGGTAGGTGACTGATGTCAGCCTCCTATGACCATCTCAAGTGACCTCAAGGAGAAACCAAAACCAAGAACCAGAAAACCAGTTAAGTGGAGGCATACAGGCAATATTTTTGAACAGATAGGATAGAAACAATTCATTAAGATGACCTAGGGGTTTTCAGGTGTCTGAGTGAAAATCAGTAACCTTAATATTTATAACCAAACAAATTATATTTTGTCATGTCATTTGGAGAACTGTTTGCAAGCTTGTATACCCCTTCCGCTTTCACATACAATTCCCTGTAAGCAAACGAACTTCAGTGCTGTTCTTCAGGACAATCTGAAAGACAGTCTCCGGGGCTACCCAGCTATCGTCCTCAGGAGGACAATGAATAAAGCATTTACTAACCTACTTTGAGGTTGGCTTTTTTTTTTTTTTTTTCTTTTCACTGACACTTCCAGAGTGGACAGTGGAAGAAGTGAAACTTTTGCCTCACAGCTAACATCAACACAGTCTTTCTTGGGAAATGCAGAAGAAAAGCTTTCGGAACAAACAACCCACTTCATTCTTTATATGGTAAATAAACCAGCTTCTTGCTAGAGAGAGCTTAAGACATCAGTGAAATAAAATCCTGCCTTTTTCTGGCCTGGGGGGCAGGGAGTGGAACGAGGAGGAGGAGGGACGAAGGGAGGAAGCCGAGGAGTTCAGAGGAAGAAGAAGGAAGCAGCAAAGGCCAGAGTCCTGCCCAGATTCTTCAGGCAGGCAGGACTGCAGACCTTCACCACAGGTCTGTGTGATCCTGGGTGAGGCATTCAACCTCTCTGTGCCTCACTCCTATTAGATGTGAATGACAGGGGATCCTGACTGGCTCAGTCTGAAGAGCACGTGATTCTTGATTTTGGGGACGTAAGTTTGAGCCCCACGTTGGGTGTAGAGATTACTAATATATATATTATATTAATTAATAATTATATCAATAATCATATTAATAATTAATTAATATATTATATTATTAGTATAATATATTCTAGTATATATATTATATATATTAGTATATATATAATATATATACTAATATATGTAATTTATATATATATATATATATATATATATATATATAGTAATAGCACATCTTCCTCACAGGGTTGTGGTGAGAATTAAATCATACAAAGCATGTGTTCAGCCTCATGTACTTATAGACTAGTATCATTATATGTGTTAAATAAATAAGGTGAGGAACTTAGGACTCCAGAGGGAGTGTCTTAGGCTGATAGGCAAATTTAACTAGGTGGAGCCATGTGGTTAGGCAGACAGAGAGGCTGCTTTTTAGCTTTCCTGGGTGACCCTGATATTTGAATGATACAGACAGGACCCAGAAGTAGCTGAGAACTTCACAGGAAGTCTGGCCTGAGTGGTTCCCTGTGGCTGGTTCTCTATGCCAAGGATGTGGGGGTTATAGCCATAGCTCAGAGGACTCTAGCTTCCCAGTGAAAACAGATGTGGGTCCAACAGAGACCTGATCATGAATTCTAGCAGCTTCAGTCTTCATCTGGGAACATCCTCAGGATCAGAAGAAGCAGAGGTACCATGATCCTCACCAGTCAGCACCTGAAGGACAACGCCTAAGCCTCCCTGCCCCCAACCCCCTTCCACATTACGAAGAAGCAGGGGAGAGGAAAGCCTCAGAGATTCTGGACACTTTAACCCAAAGTAAAGCCTAAATATTTGCTAAAGAGACTGTTTAATTTACAGGCTTTATCTACATTTTGTCCCAAATTGAACAACTAATTTTGCCCCACCACGAACTGGTGTGTGTATGGGGGAGAGGAAAAATGTATTGGGTTGCAAAGGCAAGCAGGTCAAATATAAACAAAACAAAGAAACTGATGCGGGGAGCATAAGGCAAGCTGATACCCTGCAAACAAGCAGGTGGGATTTGTCCCCAGGTGGGATTTGTGGTATTCCTCAGGCACTCCTGGCTGCCCAAGAACAAAGGAAAGGACAGGAAACAAATGGTTAAACTGCTAGTGTCTCCATCAGTTTGCAAATATCTCATCAAGAGCCTAATCCCATGAACTCGCTACTATCTTAACCATAATGCTTTAGTAGAGGGAAAAACAATAGCTGGGCCTCCAGCAATGTGTAAATCCTCTTCAGCAAATGGAAATCCCTTTGAGAACCTTCCTCTTGACTTGACCTCCCCCAATCCCACAGTATATAAGCAGTCATTCTGCAGGACCCCAGGGCAGGTCTTCCTGCCCACAGTCCTGTCCCCGTGCTTTAATAAAATCACCTTTTTGCATCAAAGACATCCTCAAGAATTCTTTCTTGGCTGTCGGCTCTGAACCCCCATCGACACCCCAACACCCCATCCAAACTACCTTTTCTCTGCACAACAGTGGGTAGCACCCAGTGATTTAGACCATGATACACAGTCAAACATCAGAATGTGCAACACATTTGCCTCCTATTTCTCTCCTTCCCAATGTCTTCATTAAAAAGTGAATGGTCTAATTAGTGCCTGTGCATGGAGGCCCAATTCTGGGAGAAGAGGTCTGTGCCACACATGAAGTCTCCTTTCCAGTGGTCCTCATGGCTGAGGCAGCTGATGTCCCCAGGGCTCTGCCAGTCAGAACAGGGGTGGAGTTTCCACAGCCCTGGTTAGCAGTGGGAGGGAACGGCCAAGGCCTCAGAGAAAGAGGAAGCAAAAAACAGAAAAGGGACATTTTTTTTTTAAAGAGAGCTTGGAAAAGAAAAAGAACTAAGAGAAGTCTGAAAGGGGGCTGGGCAAAGGAGAGAAAGAGAGAAGAAAGAGAAGAGAAGAGAAGAGAAGAGGAGAGGAGAGAAGAGAAGAGAAGGAAAGAGAGAAGGAAAGGAAAAGGAGAAAAGAAAAGAAGGAGTAGCTATTATGGAGAATACTTGGAGACTCCTCAAATAATTAAAAATACAAATGCCATATATGATTCCACTATTGGGTATTTACCCAAAGAAAACAAAAACACGAATTTAAAAAGATCTATGCACCCTTATGTTTACTGCAGTGTTATTTACAACAGCCAAGATAAGGAAGCAACCTAAGTTGGATAGAGGAGTGGATGAGGAAAATGTGGTGTGTTTGTATTTGTATATGTAACAGAATATTACTCAGCCATAAAAAAGAATGAGATTGTGCCATTTGAGACAACATGGGCAGACCTAATGGGTATTATGCTAAGTGAAATAAGTCAGACTGAGAAAGACAAACACCATGTGATTCCACTTAGATGGGAATCTAAAAAAGGCATCAACAAAAGCAGAATCGGACCTCTAAATACAGAGAACAAACTGCTGGTTTGCCAAAGGGGAAAGGGATGGGGGACGGGCAAACTGGATGAAGAGGAGAGGGAGCTAGAGGCTTCCAGTTATGGAATGAGTAAGTCGCAGGAATAAAAAGCACAGCATAAGGAATATAGTCAGCAATATTGTAATAGAGATGTAACAGGACAGATGGTAGCTGCACTTGTGGTGAAGACAGCATGATGTATAAACTTGTCAAATCGCTACGTTGTACACCTGAAACTAATGTGACTGTGTGTCAACTATACTCAGATAAAGAAAACGAAGGTGAGAAAATAATAATAATAAAAAGAACACAATACCATGAAGCTAATAAAAAGAAAATAGGTAGCAAGAGAAACAGAGTGCCTGTTTCTGATCTGGAATCAAAAACAACCCACGATGTTGAGAAAAGCAGACAGTGTGCAGGAACCATGAGTGAAGAGGAGGAAGGGAGGAGGAGAGAGGTGAGCGATGAAGAGGAAACCTGAAGAACCACTGCAAGGTAGGGGACCAGCACCGGGCTGGGGGCAGGAGGCTGCGGTCCCTCGGGGCACACCAGGGTGGGAAAAGATGAGTGTGGCAGGAAACCTGCCTGAGGAACCCGGGACCAGCCCAGCGGCAGGGGACCGGCTGGTGAGGAAGGGGAGCCCAGCGCTCTCCACCGCAGGTTCTGAAGGTGGAGCGCATTCTTTCGGAGGAAAGGGCTGGGATGGAGAGATCACCTGCTGCTGGGTGGCCTTTCACATTGAGCAGCCTGCCCTTGCGCTAAACCACTCAATGGTGCGCAGAGGTTGTGATGCCACCGCACTGGTATTTCAGTTATTTCTTTTTACTGAACCCGGAAGACTCGGGTACATAGAGCGGCAGGCTGGGAGCGCCAGGCCTGATGCCTTCATGGCATCCTTCCTCCTCCATAGATACACAGACAGATGATAGATAGATATATACATAGATACACAGATACACACATGTATATAATACGTAATATATACATATTTGTATGTATGTTATATATATAATAGATTTGTTGGTAAAAAGCAAATATATTTGATATAGTTTATATAAAAGCCATGTGTAAAGCATATATAAATGGCATGTATATGAAATATATATAAAATATAGGTCATATATATTTATATATGTAAACATTTTCTTTAAAGTTTAAGGTGTTTTTTTTCCCCCTCTCTCAAATTTTAGGAGAAATTAAAACACTTCTGTGGGCATCTACAAGGGTTGTGGGCCCTGGGCACTGTGCCTCCTGCACTGATAGAGAAGTCAGCCCTGGGAACTTAGGGAAACAGGATAGTAAGCTCTAAAAATATACAAAGAGATTAGATGAAATATTTATATTGATGTGAGCCGGGTAAGTGCATTAGAAAAGCAACAGTTGAATGTGGTGATCATGAAAATGCCGTGATTGCAGAGAGGTAGGTTTTTAAGGTGTTGGTACGTACCATTTAGGGCTCACTCTATGCTGGCCTCTCTTCTAAGCCCCATTCTACAAGAGGCACAAAGAGCCTAAATAACTTGCCCAAAGAGACTATGGCCCATGTTTTCAACCGTCGTGCTAAACTCAGAGCTGCCCTGACGGTCATTACTCCTTTACTTCATTAGGTCAAAATACCTTTATTCAGCCCCTGCTCTGTACCAGGCACTGAGCTGGGCCCAGCAGTGGCAATGGCAAGGAAACCCATATGGTTTACTTTCTAGTGGAAAGTAAAGACATTGAACAAATGGCCACCCGAACAAAAGAAAACAGGCAAACAAACAAAAATGACCACCCAAATATAATATGATAGATATTGTAGACCCTCTGATCTAGTCTGGGGGCAGAGAAAGCTTCTTTGGGGAATTAAAATTCAAACTGAGGTCTCAAGGATGAGTAAGTTAATTTAGTTAGCCAGACAGTGGGAACAAAGGTGTTCTAGGCAGAGGCCATCAGCATAAGTCAGGTGCCCAGGATATAAAGCCAGACCTCAGAAAGCTTCCAAGAACTGTGTTTCCCTCAAAAGCCAGAGTCTCAAGTGAGGAGATAAAGTAGCCACAGAGATAAGCAGTGATTAAGGACTGCTGTGAGAGAGATGTGTAGAGTATTTGAGTAAAGGGAGGGAAATTACCAGGGGGAGAGAGTCTTCTGAGGACAATCTATAGATAAGACCTGTAAGGAAGATTAGAAAAGCCTCAAGCAATTTTCATAAGAGGGAGGAAGAGGGTCTTATCCCTTTTAGAACACTGAGGGCTATTTACTAGAGTAGCTGAAGACATTTCAAGATATGAAGAGTTAGTCTTGCAGGCAAAATCTAAGAAGAAATTCCTATGACGTTCTCATAAGATAACCAGGGCCTTGGGGTGCCTGGTTGGCTCGGTTGGTAAAGTGGGCAACTCTTGATCTCAGGTCTGTGAGTTTGAGCCCCACATTGGTGTAGAGATGTAGAAATAGAAAAAAAAAAAAAGAAAGAAAGAAAAAAAAGAAAAGAAAAAAGAAAAAAAATAGGAATAGAAAAAAAAAATCGAAAAAAAAAAAAAGACCAGAGCCCCATGTGAGGCTACAATAGATGAGACCTAGAGAACTATCAAGGATTGTATCATGACACCGTGGTCAAAATAGATAAAGTGCGGTGGTAAGGTGATGGCTGGCTCACCTGAAGAGATGCCATACCCTGCAAACAGGCACCATGCAGAGACCCCTTTCTCATATTATTGTCTGTACACCCTCTTATCAAGGAAATAAAGACGGCAACATGTGTAATGTACATGACTGCAATCCCTTAAAGTCTCTAGATAGAGACTACAACCCACTTCCCTTTACAATACATTATCTTCATCCATGGATATTGATACCTTGAGAACTTATCAGAAAGAACTTCATTCTGCAAAGATCAGTACAGTCCATATTGTTATCTGACCACAAAACTGCTTAAATGTTCATTCTAAACAGGAAAGATCTCTCAAACATCTATATAAGATTTATTCTCTATATTTTGCTTTCCCAATTTTCACAGAAAATTTAAATGGTGCAGTCTATTCATCAACAGGTAAAATGGGATTATAAAAATGAAACATTCATTTTAGTATTTCAGAAACTACTTTGCAACCTTCTTGCTTAACTTTGAAGGCAAGATCCATATCTGAATCCTTCTGTATCAGCTACTGGGCAACATAACAAATAAAGAACTCTCAGGACTGCCTTACTTTTGTAAAGTGATGAAACATGATCTTACATGGATGGATTCATCCTCAGAATAACGGGATTTTTTCATTTACTCTTTTTGTTTTCTTACGTACAGTGCTGGATCTTATCTTGATTTCAATTTTTGATACCTTGTTCATTGTGTTTTGTTTATTTTCAGTAATTCTGCCTCAAATACCTACTTATCTTCTCGGCAGAAGGCTTAATATCCTAATATATCTCCCTTTCCACATGAGCTGTTGTAGGTGCTCATGATATTTAAAAAAAAAAAAAAAAAAAAAAAGTAAGTAAGTCCCTGGACGGCTGGGTGGCTCAGTGGGTTGAGCATCCTACTCTTGATTTTGGCTCAGGTCATGATCCCAGGGTCATGGGATTGAGCCCCAAGTCAGGCTCCAAGCTGAGCTCCTGCTTAAGATTCTCCTTCTCTCCTGCCCCTCTTCCCCTGCTCATGCTCTTGCTCTCTCTCTCTCTCTCTCTCTCTCTCTCTCTAAGAAAAAAAAAAAGTCTGTTTAAAAAACAGGAAGTCCCAACTTCCACATCCCCAGTGGGGAGAGCCCTGGTGTTGGACCATCCACAACTGCCCAGCTTCTTGCTGCTCCTCAACCTGGTTGTGAATTCTGTTGCAAACTGCCCTGCAGAATTGAACAAACAATCCTGGTTCTGTGCTGTGGTACATTTAGGGCTGGCCTCCTGGGTTCTTCACAGGTTTTCCTTCCCACTCGTGGTCATTTCCCTGGTTGCCCAGGATGACTGTGTATGGGCTCTCATGATGGTGAGCTAGAAAACTGAACTCACCTGGATGGCCCTCTCTAGCCTAGCCAGGAGGCTGGTGTGTGTTTCTCGGAGTGGTAGCTCTTTGTAGCTCCTTCAGTTCACCAACTGTTGTCGACAAAATCATACCACCAGCACCACTCCCTGAGGATGCCCACTCCTAATTCTCAAAACCTCTAATGAATATGTAATACGTCATGTGGCAAAGGGGAATTTAGATTGCAGGTGGAGTTAAGGTTGCTAAAAGACTGACCTTAAAATAAGGAGATTAGTTTGGATTAGTTGGCTGAGCCAAATGTAATCACAAAGGTCCTTAAAAGGGGAAGAGGATTGCAGAAGAGTCAGATCGAGCAGGATGGCATCATGAAGAAGAGTTGACTGACCATTGCTAGCTTTCAAGATGGAAGAGAATCAGGAGCCAAAGAATGCTTGCAGTCTCTAGAAGCTGAAAAGGTAAGGAATTGGATTCGTTCCCAGAGCTTCCAGAAGGAACACAGATCTACCAATACTTAGATTTTACGTCAGTGAAACCCATTTTGGACTTCTGACCTCCAGAAATATAAGATAATATATTTGTTTTGTTTTCAATGTGTATTTGTTTTTGAGAGAGAGAGACAGAGCATGAGCAGGGGAGGAGCAGAGAGAGAGGGTGATACAGAATCTGAAGCAGGATCCAGGCTCTGAGCTGTCAGCACAGAGCCTGATGCGGGACTTGAACCCACAAACCATGAAATCATGACCTGCACGGAAGTTAGACACAACCAACTGAGCCACCCAGGTGCCCGCATTTGTTTTGTTTTCAGCTACTAAGTTTGTGGTATGAGAATGAGAAACTAATGTACACATATGACCTCCCTAAATCCCCAGGGTACTGGGTTTTCAAGGTGGTTGCTCTCCATGATCATTTCTCTTGGCTTGCACCCCAGATAGCGTAGGGGTCCATATCTGGTTTTCAAGAGGAGACATCTCCATGGTTAGCAATTTGGGCACACTTGAGTGGCCATCTCTCTGAGTGCCTCGGTGAGTCTTTTCAGTTTACACACATGGTCATCTTCAGAATTTCAGAGCACTGGGTCATGATTGGTTCTGGAGTCTAAGCCTTCGTGGACTCAAAACATCTATTCCCCTTTCCCTTCCAAGGAGTAAGCATCAATGCCAGGAGTAAGTACACTTTTCCTTGTAAATCCTCAAAATGCAAAGGATCTAATTGACGCTCTCTGACCACTAATATTAGAGCTTCTCACTAATTTCCTAAAGTAAGATTATTCTTTGTGGTTCCAGGGGACCTTACAGTTCATTCCAGGAAATGGAATGTGTTAGTAGCACCCCATTTCTTTACCTCTCAAGGGCCCATCTCTACCTTTCTAGAAGTAGGAATGGAGCTAACTAAAAACAAGCAAACAAACAAAAATCACACAGATACAAAAGAGTCCATACAGTATGTCCATTTACATAAAATTCCAGAAAATGCCAAGTAATCCATAATGACAAAAAAAGCAGGTCAGTAGTTGCCTGGGGTTTTGGGCAGAGGGAGAGTTGGACTGCAAAGGAGCAGGAGAAATCTTTTGGGGGTGATAGAAATTGTCAGCGTTGTGATTGTGGTAATTTCACTAGTGTGTCCATCTGTCAAAACTCATCAAATCGTACATTTAAATTGACATAATGTATATAAATTAAACTTCAGTTTAAGCAACCAGGGGTTGATTTCTACAAATGGAGGAGGAGTATTGCCCAAAGGAAAATCAAGGGACTGGTTTTTTGTTTGTTTGTTTGTTTGTTTTTAATTGTCCCATAAGAGAGAAAATAGTTGAGGAGGACTTTTTGTTCTGCCCTCAAAAATGTATGGTGTTGCCACTGTGTTTTCTGCATTAAGTTTAAAGTTTTGCTTTTATTCCTATTACCATCTTTGATAGGAATTATATCCTGCTACAATATTTAGACTGGAAAAATCATTCCTAAGATACTTATTGATTTCTATATCAAATCAGGAGCCAACTTCATACTTAAGAGTGAAATTCTAGGGACGTTCCCATTAGAATAAAGAAAAGCTATCAAATTGATTACGACCATATTTGCTGGAAATTCGAGCTAAAGAAATAACATATCAAGCCTAAATAAGAGTTTATTATTAGCAAGGAGGAGAAAGTATCCTCCCCATGATCCCCACCCCCACCCCTTTCCTCTTTTCCTCACTTTATCCCTCCCTTGTTTTTGTGGATGATATTATTATGGACCGAAAAAAAAAAAAAACAAACCCAAGACAGAATAAACTGAAAACTCCTAGAGCTAAAAAGAGTTCAATAAGATAACAGGTCACAAAGATGTAAAAATCAATAGCTTTTCTGTATACACAACTGGCTTGAAAAAAAAATCCATTAACAATAGCAAAAAAAAATGTAAAATAGAAATGAAAAAGTAAACAATGAACTGGGAAAATATGTTTTCTACAAATATGAAAAAAAAAAAAAAACCCTGTACTCTCCTAATCCATAAAGTGCTCCCACAAATCAATAAGGCTAAAATCCCCACAGATAAACAGAGAAAGGCATGAGCAACGATCTCACAAACAAAATACAAATGGCCAATAAAGAGATCACATAGGTATTCCAAATCACAAGACTTTTAAAATGCTAATTATAATAACAGAAACCTAGCATTTCCTTTGTTGTCAATTTGGAAAATGTTTTTAAAATTTTTATGGCCAATGCTGATAAAGTATGAGAGCTCTCAAATACTGCAAGCAAGTGTATAAATTGATGCAATCTTGTGAACCATAATGAAAATTGGATACAATATTTCTGGAAAGCAATTTCTTTTCATTTTGTCTCTGAATTGTTTTACATTATAGTCCTTAATTTTTATGAAGTCAAACCTCTTGATTTTTTTCCTTTGCGATTTCTTCCATTACTTTCATTTCTAGAAAGTACTTTTCCTTTTTTTTTATTTTTCTAGAAAGTGCTTTTCTGTCCCATTTTTTTTCTAACTTTTCATGGTTTGTGTTTTTGGCATTTAATTCTTTAATCCATCTTTATTTAATGTCTCTTTGTGAATGTGTCAAAGGAAGTTTTACAAAAGAGTCTCCAAATGCTTTGGAAAAATTTCAAGCACAGTTTATTGATTAATTCCCATTGATTTGTGATGGTGCCTTTATGAGGTATATTTGGGACTGATTAGGATTCCATATTCTGTCTCATGAGCTTAGCCATCTCATTGGTGCCAACAGGTCATATGATGTGTGGTTATAGCATGGGCTCTGGAACCAGACCATGTAAGACCACTGGGGCTTGGGACATTTTACTTAATCTCTCTGTGCCTTTGTTCCTCAGCCTTAAAATAGCGCTGCAAAGTCCTTGTCTTGTAGGGTTTTTGTGAGGCTTGAAGGTGTGATACATATAAAGTTCTTAGAATGATATCTGATACATTTTATGTGTTAAATAAATTTTAACAGCTGTTAATCTGCTAGCACCACATTGTTTTAATTATTATAGCTTTGCTTATTTTTTAAATATTGAATAAAACCAGTTTCCTATTTCTTTAAAAAAAAAAAAAAAAAGCAAGTTTTACCACTTTTTTCCAAGCCAAAACTCTCAGAGTGACCTCCGTTCACGGCTTTCCCATTTCCAACCCATCCATGCGTGCACACACACAAAATAAACAAATAAATCCAAAATGGTGTAATTCAGATTATCTCACTCTCATGCTTAAAATCTTATATATTTTGTTCCACGTGGAGTAGCAGAGGCCCTAGATCCCCCCCCTTCTTCTCTGCGTCACCTTACCACCCGCAACTCACACTTGTTCAGTACTTCCCAGCCTCCCTGGCTGCCTTTCCATGGCTCATTCTTCCTGCAGCGTTTTCCCATCTGCTGGTCCCTCTTTCTGGAATCGTGGCTTCTGTGCCTTGGTACCTATGATGCCTCATCTTTTAGACCTGTGTACAGGTCCCATCTTCAGAAAGGCCTCCCATGGCCAACCTAGCTAAAGCACCCTCTCTTCCAGCTGTTTCCTGTTAGAGCACCCTTGAAAGGATTATACCCGTGAGAATTGACCATGTTTCTCTACTTACTCCTCGCCTCCCCCCCCCCCCCCCCCCCCCCGCCACCATGTCCCTCTGCACTCCCCGTTTCTCTTGAACCCCTGCTGTCTCCATCGCCCCCCCTTCACTCCAGCAGACTCAGCCTGAAGAACAAATCCTGTGGTGGGATGCTATTCTGAGAGAGAATGGAGCAGAAAATAGTTCAAGAGGTGTTATTGTCTTTGTTTTTCTTCAGGGTCATCTCATCAAGGAATTATTTGCAACTCCCCCCCCCCCTTCTGAAAGTTCAATTTGTTCGGGAGTTATTTGCTTAAAAACAAACAAACTTGAAATCACCAAGTCCAAAAGACTCCTATACTGACATTTGTGTTTTGTTTGTTGGGTCCCCCCGCCCCCGACCATCACCACCTGGTGCAGCTGCAGATGAATCAATTTGTCTCCCTTCCAGAAGCATAGACCTTTGTTTTGTGGGAGCCACATAATAGCACTTTAACATTTATTTTTGCATGTGATTACAAGGCCTCCAAGCTAGAGAAGTTTCCAAGCATAAAAAAATCTTTAAGCAGGTCTCTGTTTGCTGGAAATTTTGGCCATTCAAGGAAACTTGGCCAGATTATCCCTGAAACCAGGGATGCAATGCCCTCCCCCCCCACCCCCGCCCCCAGATCCCACAATTCAGACCTATGGCTCCTCCCTGCCTCTGACCAGAGTCACATAGCCCTTAGTGACTGTTAAAGAAGCCTCTAAAATTGTCTCAGGAAATAACATATAAAGTTGTTTCCCAAAAAGTCTGTGGGATGCTGTTCTGCCTGAGATAACAAACATAATGTGCCGTGTTTGCAAGAAAATAGCAATAATAGTCACAGGATGTAGAAACTTTCCCTTTCTGTTCTAGAGATGACATCGCTAATGTCATCTGCCCGGAACATCCTACAGTTCCAGTCCCCTAAAGCAGAACCACCACCTCACTACAATCACACTGAAACCAGAGAGTCACCGGAAGGGACAAGATGATCAAGAAAGGAAATATCGTAGCTGGCCATTGATTACGCCTAATCAATCAGCACGATCCAAGAGCATGAAACCCTTATCCTGACTTTTCACCCTCCAAAAACTCCTGCTTGTAAGCTGTCAGGGCATCCGGGACTTGAGGATTAGCTCCCCTTCTTCTAGATGGCACCACACCAATAAATAGCCTATCTTCCTCCACTGTTAAAGCCCAATGTCAGTTTCTATTGGCTTGCCGTGCATCAGGTGGGTGAACTCTCCTTTGGTTTGGTTAAATCCCCAAAGGGAAGGAAAGGGAGGGCGATGTGGTGGAATTTTTTTTTCCTTTTCTTTTTTCCTGATGTGTAATTTAATCACAGTAAAATTTCCTGTTTTTGGCATATTATTCTATGACTTTTGACAAATACAGTTGCACAATCACCATTACAGTCAAGACATAGAACAATTTTGTTAGCCAAAAAAATTTCCCCTCTTCATATGCCCAGCATGCTGTCTCTTCTGTCCCTATAGTTTTGCCTTTTCCAGAACACTACTGAAGTGGAAGAATACTGCATGAAGTCATTTGCGTCTGGCTTCTTTTACTTATTGTGATGCTTTTGAGATTCCTGCATCCCGTACCTATCAGTACTTCATACCTTTATATTGCTGAGTAGTATTCCATTGTGTGGATGTACTTTTTGGGGGTTGTTTTAAGTTTTTGGAGATTATGAATAAAGCTGTTATAAACACTTGCTTTCAGATTTTCACATGAATGTGAGTTTTCATTTCCCTTGGGTAAATACTTACGCATGGGAGTGTTGAGTCACAGAGTTAAGCGTGCATTTCACCTCATAAGAAACTGCCAAACTAGTTTCCAAAGGGGCTGTGCCACGTTGCATTCCCACCAACAAACTGATTTTAGTGTTTTGAGGGTTGAATTGAAGAGGATCCAATCCCCAGAGGTGTTGGACACCTCCACCTCCAACTGGGAATGGGGTTGAGACTTTTGATATCTTAGTGACGGGTACCTTAGCACCCTTCTAACAGTCTCTGGAGAGTCAGGACATGGAAGGGGCGACTTCTGTGTTGACTGAGTGTCATGGGAGCATGCCGATGTCTGGAAGTCTAGGTGAAGGACCCTGTAGCTGACCTTGGGAACCACGGGACAGTCCCTTCCTATCTTCTTAAAGCTGTAAATACTTCTTGTTTGTTTCAAGGAGAAGGAAGGAATTCTGGAAAATGTCTTTTGGGCCACCTTGTGGATAGGGCTGGGCTGGGTATGATTTGTAGAAATAAAGAAATCTAGTGCATATCCTATCTGTCTTAGAGCATCGTATTGAGTTCCAAGTACCTGTTTATGCTTAGTCATTACACTCAGCACTTCATGTGCTCCTTAAAGCACTTCAACTCCTTAAAACAACTCAACATATCAAGCATATGTATCACTTAGGTATCAAATCAAGGTATCAAAATGGAAGCGAAAGATGACTCTGATCATGTTGCAACACTGCTTAAATCCCTTGATGACCCTCTGTGTTCCATATCCTCTTTCCCCACTCTCCTCCTGGGCCCCTGTGGTGGTATTCTCTATGCCAGCCGTGCTTTCCCTGCCTCTTTCTCTTTTTCATCCCCACGCGGTTTTTAAGGACCTCCTTCTTATGCTCTCCCACCTGAAGTCTTTCCTGACCCATGAAAGAGGATCAACAATTGCCTCCTTTGTCTTGCCATTGTTGTTTGTATACCCTGTGTCCATGGCTGTTGGTCTGAGATTGGAGAGATTCCTTTACCTCTATGCCTGGCACAGAGCCTACACACAGTAGGACAGAGTAGCTGTTTAATGTAGAGTGAGAAAGGAAGAAAAGGAGAGAGGAAGAAGAGAGGGGAGGGGAAAAAAGAGAAAGATGTTTACTTTCGCAGCCTTATACCCCACAGAGAAATGGTGAACCCGCTGTGAACCCGCTTTGGCCTCTCCCATAAAACAATTTAATCCTCAGTTTTAAAACAAACTCAAACAAAAAATTATTGTAGAACCATCAAATCTCAGACCAGAAGAAACCCTAGAGGTCATCATAAAGAGTTTCCATTTCCTCTTTTTCCTGTGTAGTGCAACCTCAAACGCAGGCCTATGTTCACATGGTCCTTTATCTTCATTTTTGTTTTGTTTTGTTTGTTTTGTTACCAAGCTCTTTTCATTACCTGGATTCCTTGCTTTTCTGTTATTTCATTTTGACTGTGTATCATCCATTCCGATCTATGACACCGCTTTTCAGATATTATTACTTTGATTTCCCTTCCTTCACTCATGGCGATTTTATCTCATGTATTAAGGAAATAATATTGTCCATGAAAGATACTCATGTCTGATGCCATGTATTCTGGAATGGTATTTCCTAAGAAAACTTTTATATTGCTGTGTGCATGCTTTCTATAGAAAATCTCATAAATGGAAATTTCTGTATATGGGGGGGGGCAGGGGAAGACAGCACAATAAATTTATGTTATAAAAGTAATCCAAGTTACAAGGGGATTGGTATTGTCTTCAAGAAATGTCTTCAGGGAGTTTGATTTTAACCTGAGCAGTACAGGTGTCAGGCACCACTCATATCTAAACACTACCACACTATGAAGTATCAATGATTTACTAAATATCCTTCAGCTCCCTAGCATGTTTAATTTGGCAAATGCCAGCACCTTGCACTATGTATTAAAATCTTTGAATAAAAAGACCTCCTTCCATAAGTGAAACTATAATACACAAAGAACCCTTGAAGTCAGTTGTGATGTTAGGAGAGGCCCCCGTGGCCTGGTGAGGGAGGAGGAAGACAGTGGCCTTGAAGGGCATGCATTCCATCCACATGCTCCTGCTGAAAGCTTAGAGTGTCCTAGGCTCTAACAGGCATATCCAAGTAATTGATACATTTTCATTATGTCTTTTATATTCTTACATAAATCATCATTTTATTTAATTTTTTTAGTATTTATTTATTTATTTAGAGAGGGCAAGTGGGGGAGGGGCAGGGAAAGCGGAAGAGAGAGAGAATCTCAGGCAGGCTCCATGCTGTCAGCACCGAGCCCGACGTGGGGCTCAAACTCACCAACGGTGAGATCATGACCTGAGCCAAAATCAAGAGTTGGACACTGAACCAAATGAGCCATCCAGATGCTTCATAAACCACTATTTTAAAGACAATGGGCAAACAATGAGATTATGTTTTTGGTGGGTTAAATCCCATTACAACACTGCGTAATTAAAAGTAGTTCCTTTCACATCTTCAGTTTTTGTCTCTAACCTCTCAGAAATGATGTTTAATGAAAAAAGCCAAACAAACAAACTGATTAATACCATTTAGAAACATTTTGCTTTGAAAAATGGAACCATCTGCCTCTTTTTATCAGTCTGTGAAATAGGTTTAATTGCTGGGCAAAATATTGTCCTAGATGCCAAGAGGACATTGCTAAGAAAACGGAAATCTTATAGCAGGAGTCAGACAGGATAAACAAAACCAGAAATAAACAAGCCCCAAATAAATATGATGTCTAACTATTTTAGTATTGCATAAACATAAGGGTATTTGAAGTGAGCTCTAATCCACTTCTTGTCCACCTTTCTAGACTCAAAAGTTAGCTACTCCTCCAACCATCTATTACAGTGTCCTGAGGAGTGTCTTTCTCAAGCGTCTGTGCCTCAGACATCCTGGGTGCCTCTGCATCTCAGAAACCACTTCCTCTGAGAAGCCTTCCCTGATCCTTCACCTCGGACCGATTAGGTGCCTGCTCCTTTGGGTTTCCATAGCACCTTCCACATACTTCTCAGCTTTGTCACTTGCCATGAATTGCCTGGTAATTGTTAATGTCTGTCTCCCCAGACAGACTTCATTTATTGATTCATTCATTGAACACACAGCATTCTGAGACAACAAGGGCCGGTCTCAGTACCTGCTGCCCTCAGGTAGCTCACAGGGAGTAGGGGACAGAGGTTAGTGCCCCAACAACTACAACCCTGTGTGAAAAGTGACATAACAGAGACACACATGGGACATTCTGACACTAGGAGGGGGCCTGGCCTGACTTGGAGGTGAGGGAGGTGTCAGGAAAGCGTCATGGAAGGGGGATACTTGACGACGTGAGGCTTGAAGGATGAGTGATGGTTGGTCAGTTAAGGAAGGCAGGAATCACACTCCAGGCAGAGGAAATGGGGTGTGAAGGCGCTGTGAGGAGAGGAACAGGGAGCCACAAAGAGATCTGCACACCGCAGGGCAGGGTGTGTATAATAGTGAGGAAAGAGTAGGGCAAGTGAGAGAAGTCCTGATCTGCCATGACGAGGAACAGACACTTCAATGTGTATCATGGACACTCATTTAGAAGAGATCTTAATGGGGACACCTGGGTGGCTCAGTCGGTTAGGCATCTGGCTTCGGCTCAGGTCATGATCTCACGGTTCATGAGTTCAAGCCCCACGTTGGGCTCTGTGCTGACAACTCAGAGCCTGGAGCCTGCTTTGGATTCTGTGTCTCTTTTTCTCTCTGCCCCTCCCCCGCTCATGCTCTGTGTCTCTCTGTCTCTCAATAATAAATAAACTTTTTTTTTTTTTTTTAAAGGGATGTTAATGGAGGAACAGCACAATCTTGTGAGCATTTTGGAAAGATCACTCTAGGAATCAGAGAGGGGCAGAGTGAGAGGAAGGGAGCCTAGAGGCAGAGGCCTTTCCTTTAGGAGAAAACAGAAGATGAGTCTCAATCTAAAGAAGTGGCAGTAGAAGAAGAGCAGGGAGGAAACAGATTCTGGAGATATTTATTTATTTATTTATCTATTTATTTATTTATCTATTTATTTATTATTTTATTTGTTTATTTTTTAATGTTTGTTTATTTTTGAGAGAGAGAGAGAGAGAGAGTGACAGAGCACAAGCACGGGAGGGGCAGAGAGACAGGGAGACACAGAATCTGTAGCAGGCTCCAGGCTCTGAGCTGTCAGCACAGAGCCTGATGTTGGGCTTGAACCCACGAACTGTGAGATCAAGACCTGAGCCAAAATGAGATGCTTAACTGACTGAGCCACCCAGGCACCCCTGGAGATATTTATTTTAGATATTTGTGGAAGGAGGAGGAGGGGGGAGGGGAAGAGTTCAGCTCTGGGAATGTTGACTGCCATGCATCAAGGAAGCATCAAGACTGGGCTCTGATGACCGGGAGAGAGGGCTGGGCTGGAGACAGAGGTGTGGGAGTCTGTGCAATTCAGAGCTGAGGGTGGGATTTCCTAGGAAAACATGTCAAGTGTGAAGAAAAAGGATGGACGCTGGGGAACATTGGGTAAGAATAAATGGAAAAAGAGACCCCGAGAAGAAGGGAACAAGGAGGCAGAGGTTGGACAAACACCCGGTGAGATGAATGTCCCAGAAACCAGGGAGGCAGAATCCAAAAAGGGAACAAGCGGTCAAGAGTGTCAAAAGCTGGGGCAGGGGCCAGATTAAGTCAGACCTGAGAGGTTCCCACTGCAGTGGACACCTACGTGCTCAAAAGTGATTTTAGCCCAAGTGGCTCCACTCCTCCAGCAGTGGGGACAGAAGCGACACACCCAGAGAATAATGGAATGCATGGGGAACAACAGGGGATTAGCAAGTAGATGTTACTTTCCCTAGAAGCTGGGCTGTGAGGGGGAAATGACTGGAGGAACATAGGGTTGAGGGGCTTCTTGAAGGCATGGAGTGCTTGGCATGCTGCCTGGCCCACACAGACACCCAAATACGTATTTATGGAAAAATAGCTGAAATGGTAAATTGCTGGATAACTGAATAATACACCAGGGAAGGCTTCTGTGTTCTGAAGTATTTAATCACTCCTTTATTTATCTTCACAAGAGATGATGCAGAGGAGAAAGCAGAGAAAGGAGAGAAAGCAGGAGTCCTGGAAGGATAGCTGGAGCTCTCATGCTGTAACCCATGGGGAGTAAAGTGGGGGGATCCCCACCTGCAGAGAACAGGGATGTGTGCCCCAAAGATCAGGCAGCTCGCGGCGGCGGCGGGGGGGTGGGGGGCAGCTAACTGCTGAGAAAGTGGATGTAAAGAGTCAGACAGCATCACTGGGTGATACAACCCATGGGGTAGCAGATGATGATGATGAGAATCACCACTGTAACCTAATGATGATCATTCGGGGAAAGGGAGAAACCCATCGAGCTACCCCACTGACTAAAACAATACAAGTCAATGCTCAGAAGCAGGGACATCTTTTTTCTGTCCTACACTCCCGAGGTATCAGAAAGTAAAGTCACATTTGGAGGCGTGTAAATTTGAAGAGGTGGAAAAGTAGAAAATATTTAGAGCAGGACCAGGTGAGCGTGGCTGACTGGGTGGAAATGTACCTGTATTTGGATGGTTTTCACAGCAAAGCTGGAATAATCATACCCTCTGCACAGGGTTGCTGTGAAAATTCTAGGTGAAAGACATTTTAAATTGTTAAGGGTGAGGTATTGCTATTATTACGACCTAGTTGCCACAAAGGCCTTTCTGGGTAGTAAGGGACCTCCCTAGCTTGCACCCCTCATTTCTGTCCCTCCTTTCTCTTACCTCCTCTGCTGGGTTGGTTTTCTTACTAAAGGATAAAATATGTGCAAAGTGTCTGACATCCACCTGAAACATGGTGCCTCAATGAATGTTCATTCATTGCTAACCCCTTCCCCCTCCCCCCCCCCCCCCCTTTCTCTTCCTGCTGCCTATCTTTGGCCCGTGACTGAACCCAGGGACATTCCTCTCTTGCCATGAGTTTTCAGGAATGATTCTTCAGGTGACTCTTGAGCCTGATTTACAGCCTTTCTCTTCTGGGAAAGCCACAACTTGGGGGCCTAATGTGAACCTGATAAAGCTTATCCTGCGAAATACCCCGCCGAATCAGCGAAATCTCCACTTGCCCAGTTTGCACAATCCGACAAGGCATGGTATATCAACAAAGATATTTGCAGTCCACGGCGGCCAGGAAACCTGTCTTTCCGTTAGAAAGTGTAGACTCAGTGATCAAATCTGTGTTATTTATTCAGTTCTCGGAAGACTGGCCTTTTAAACATGACCTTTGAGTTTACCCAGTCGACAGAAACCCAGGAGTGTGGCCAACGGTCGAGGGTAGAGAAGGGCTTTGAGGGCTAGAAGGTCCTGGATCTGCCACGAAGCCACCGGCAGGTCTGGTGTCCTTTGCGCCGCGGTCTCGTGTCTGTCAACTGGGTATGGCCATTTCTGTTCCATCCCACGGCGACCCCAGAGCGTGTATCTGGCATCCCCGCCTCTCCCCCGCCCCCATCCCAAAGAAATGGAAATGCATTGTTAACCTTGACCTTACATCACAGCTCCTGAAGCCCAGACGCCACTTCTCTGAGGTCGGCTTGCTGGGTGACCAGCCGCTCGGCCGGAGCGGACCCCGCTGCTGCCCTCGCGCAAAGGGCAGTGCCTGGGCCTGGGGGAGGAGCAGCCGGGAGGTTCGCGGTCACCGAGGGCGGCCCCGCTCCGAGCCCTGCGGCTTTCGCCCGCCGGAGCGAGAGCCGGCTGTAGGCGGCTCCTTCCTGTGCAAACTTTTCTGTCCTCTTCCTCCTCCCGCCCTCCCCACCGGCTTCTCGGCGCCCAGCGTCCAGCCTCCCCGCCCTCGGCGCTGCTTCGGGGTCGCCGCTCCCGGCAGCGCAGGCGGCCCCACCCCGCGCTCCGGGCCGGCCGCCGCCGGGAGCCCATGGCCGAGGCGGGCAGACGCGCCGCGGAGCCCCCGGGCGAGCCCGCCGAGCAGGCAGCGGCCGCAGCCCCCGAGCCCCAGGCGGCCGCCCCGCCGCCGGCGCCCGCTCAGCGCTGGCTGCCCGGGGACCCGAGCCCCCGCGGCCGCTCCCAGAGTGACCTATCGTCGTGCTCCAGCAGGGGCCGCCCGCTCCGGGTCCACATCTCCGGCTCAGGTAAGGCGGCTCCGGGCGCTGGGGGGGCCGGGGGAGGGCCGGTCGCGGCAGGTGGCGGCGGGACGCGGCCGGCCCGGGACGCGGGCGGGAGGGGAGGGGCTGCGGTGAGCGCAGGGGAGGGCGCAACGGAGCTCCCCGCGCGGTCCTCCTGCTCTGCTGCCGGCGGCTGGCTCCTTCGCCCGGAGATGCTCCAGCAGGGCTGCGGTCGGTGCGCCGGGTGGGCGCGCGTCTCTGCGAGCGGGGGTGCAGCCCTCTGGGTCAGCGAGCGCGGCCGTGCGGGAAAGAAAGAGACTTTGATCCCGCGGAAGGGTGCGGTCCCCTCACGTTGGGGGCCAGGGCCAATGCAGGTCTTGGAAACCCTCCTAACTGCTCGTGCTTTTGAAATAAAGGGTTCTTTGGGGGGGGGGGGGTGCTGGTTAGAGGACTCAGGGCCTGAGTTTTTCCTCCCTGTAAAAACCGTGCAGGTGGTACTGAGAGTTTGGCCAGGCTGTTTGCGCCCCTGGTTCTCACTGTTATTTGACAGAGAGGCTCGATCCAGCACCTCCGCGTCTGCAGCCGATTCGCTTGGCCCTTGCTTGCCTAGCGCCCTGGTCCCTCCTCGGCGCGGTCGGTGCACCGCGACCGGTAGAACCAGGAACTCGGCCGAGGGCGGGTGGTTGCGCCGGGTAACGTGGGGCAAACCACTTACCTTTGTCTCTCGTATCTCGGTACTTAAAGTGGGAATGAGTGTGGAGCTACCGCACGGAGGATTAAATAATTCATCATTTTTAAATGCTCTTGAACAAAGCATCAGCTTAGGAACCGTAGAACTGTTTTTAAAAGTCCACGGATTTGTTAACTGCCCAGGGATTGCTTTCCGATTTGCATCCAAGGAGGATGCGTGGAAGCTGGGAAGCTGGAAACGAAAGCGAACATCAAAACTACCCACAGCAGTCCAAGGCCAGTGCGGCGCTCTGAGGTCAGGCCTCTGAGCTGTGACTCAACCTCACAGCTACCTGAGGCCAAGTGTCTTGTTCAAAAAAGGCACATTTCCATACCTCTGACTACATTCCAGCTAGCTAGCTCTGTTTTCCTTTAGAACCCGCCGTCTTCCTGTGCTTGTAATATCGTTTCGCCACACAACGTGTATACTTAGTATCAGAGGTATTGTTGATCTGACTTTGCAGATCATGCTGGATAAAGCCACTCAGAATTGTTAAATACAGGTAGTGAGATGTGGGTCATGGTATTTGAGAAAAGAATATTCTGCCAAATTCATATGGTGAAAGCACTGAGTTGAATGTGATTTACCTCCTGCTTTTTAGGTCTTGGCCAAACCGAACTTGACCGGTGGATAATCTTGATTGGATTTTACAAAGATTAGCCTTTCAAATGACTCTAAAGAACCAACTAAGAATTAGTCAATTTGGTGACTAGATAACATTTTTTTTTTCATCTTCACAGCTAGAAATTAAGGCAGGTGTGCAAAAGAAGGGCAGTAAAGAACTTTTATTTTTTCTTATATAATTTTTTTAATGTTAACTTACTTATTTTGAGAGAGAGAGGGAGGGAGAGCACACACAAGCAAGGAAAGGGCAGAGAGGAGAGACAGAATCCCAAGCAGGCTCCCTGCCATCATCAGCACAGAGCCTGATGCAGGGCTCGAACTCACCAACTATGAGATCGTGACCTGAGCCGAGATCAAAAGTCAGACACTTAACCGACTGTGCCCCACAGGGCAGTAAAGAACTCTCAAATGTGAGTGTGCAAACTATACATTATGTGAACTATGGACTTCCATTTGTAACATTATTTTACTTCCAAGAACTCTGTATCTTCGGTGTGCTCTTAGAGGACTTTGGGAAGGGGCAACTTTCAGCGGACTTGTCCCCTGCACCATGGGATACTGTAGAAGAGTGAATGTCTTCTAAGTTACTGTATCCTGTTTTCAGAACTGAGTCTTGCATTTATTTAAGAGCAGGCTAAGTGTCACCAGGAGCTCCCTGCATTTCTTAGAGTCAGAGAGGTAACGAATGAGCTGGCCCCTCACTGACACACAGAGTGTTTCCCTAGAATCCTGCAGCCTCTGCATGGATGCCAGAGAGTCAGCAAGATGTGACCGGCCTGGGATAGCAGAGTTGTCTTAGGGGCACAAGGGGAAGGTTACACCACCTTGTGGAAACATTGCTTGGCCTGGTGTAGGGCAGCCCAGTTTCCAGGCCTTCCTCAGGAGCTCTGCACACATGTGGGCAGTATCAGGAGCTAGATCGCATGTGGTCTTGCCAGAACTGGCCCAGACGGGCAGCATGGGTCTCACCTCAGAAGCTCGGACCCTACCCCAGACCAGCTTATTTCCAATCTGCATTTCACGGATTCTCAGGTTGTTTTTAGACACGTAGCATTTGAGACGCACTATTTTCTGACACTGGTTTTCAAAGTTGGTTACACATTAGAGTCACTTGGGGAGTTAACACAACAACAACGACAACAACAGTTTATGGCTAGGTCCCTCCCCCCAGGGATTCTGGTTTAATTGGCATCAGGTACGGCCCGAGTACTGGGTGATTCTCTGGTGCAGCAGACTTTGAGAACCGTGTGTCCACATAGCTTGCTGCCATGTCTGTTGTGATGCTGTGGCCAGGGTTGGCCTGGGCAAGTGTAAGGTTGAAGGGTTTGGTTCAGTACCTTCTCACGTCCTAGTAGAACTCCCTTCTGCTGCGGCCACCTCCCAAATGGCACCTCTCACTCCCATTCTTGATTCTAGCTGGTTGTCACTAAGTCCTTCCTAAGGGTTAATTTCTAATAATGGGTTAATTCACCTGGAGAGAGTGTTGAGTGGGGAGGGGACATCGTGTTTTGCAAGGATGTATGGATGTGAGGGAGCAGAAGAGGGGAAGGAGGAGAAGACTGTGAGGTGTCATGGGGTATCAAAGAACCTCACTCCAAAAAAACATCCACTCCCAGGCTACCCCATCTGTCACCCCGTCCCTCATTTCCTCTCCATGTTTCTTCCCTTGAAAGAATAACTGAAAACTTGAAACTTGGCTTCTAAAATTTTGCCAGCTATGGGGATAAGAGTCAGTCCAGTATGAAGCATATATATATATATTTTTTTTAAATTCTTTCTTTTTATAAAGTTTATTTATTTATTTTGAGAGAGAGTGAGAGAGCACAAGCCAGGGTCGGGGGTGGGGGCAGAGAGAGAGAGGGAGAGAGAGAGAATCCTAGGCAGGCTCCATGCTCTCAGCACAGAGCCCAATGCAGGGCTCAAACCCGCAAACTGTGAGATCATGACCTGAGATGAAATCAAGAGTCAGACATTTAACTAACTGACCACCCAGGTGCCCATGAAGCATATTTTTTTAAAGACCTCTGTGCAAGACTGTGTTGATGCTGCTGGAATATCACAAGAGATTCCACTTCTTCTGTTTGTTTTGTTTTTGTTTTTGTTTTATTTATTTTTGAGGGAGGGACAGAGAGCAAGCAGGGGAGGGGCAGAGAGAGGGAGACACAGAATCTGAAGCAGACTCCAGGCTCTGAGCTGTCAGCACAGAGCCCAACACGGGGCTCAAACTCAAGAACCACGAGATCATGACCTGAGCAGAAGTCAGACGCCTAACCCACTGAGCCACCCAGGCGCCCCTCCTGTCTGTGTTTCATTACTAGATTTTTGTTAAGAAAAGCATCTCAGACTTCAAGGGCTTTTAACTTGTGATTTGAGCAGGGTTTTTTTTTTTCACATGATCAAAATGCATTGGTTTCACAAAAGCTATAGTTTTATATTTTAAAATCCATATAAAATGCGAAGAAAGCCAAATATATTCAAATAACAAAGAACATTTTAAAAATATACTTTAAATAACATTAGAATTGACACGAAAGCCCTTTTATTGGGCTTATAAAAACAGACTTTTGCTTTAGAAAAATGCAGATTGATTTTGCTTTATGGTTTTTGAACTCACAGTTCTGGAATTCAGCAAAAGTTCTGGATATTGAAAATCTAACATTTCTTTGTAAATGTAGTAGTATTTTATCCATTAAAAAAAAATCCCAAAGTAAGCTTTTCATGATATATGGACTGGTGTTCCCTTAATTTTCAGACCGATCTTTTTCTGCATGAGTGACTATAACATTTCAGAGTGTTCTGATGTGCTCTTCTGATAAGCCCAATGTTTAGTGAATAAAGAGCCTTAGGATACAACATAGGGCATATTCCTTCTGTAATCTTTCAGCAAGTACTATGTTCCAGGTACTGTACTGCACCTGTTGGACCAAGAGGCTGTGTTCAAGTGATGACTCTCAGTCTTACATGTTGGGCTGCACAGAGCAGAGAACCCTGTGAGGCATCTCAGAAAAGGGAAGTATGGGTGAATGGACCACTTAATAAAACTTGCACAGAAACAGCCTCAGCTGTTTTGGTACCTTGATTCATCTCTCCAGCATTCCTTGTCCTGGTGTAATCAGGTGTATAGGTAAGGGAAATGCAGGATCTTTTTCTGGAGTCTTCAATCTCTGGTGTGTTCAGTGAAGAGGGAGGAAGAAATCTAGCAAACCTGGATGTTCTTTCAGCCCATACCCACAGCTGCCTGGCCACAAGGGCGAGGTGCTGCTGCCCAGGACAGGCTCTGCAGCCGATGGTCACCCGTCCCATTGGGGGAAGTCCTTGCTTGTCTACACTTGGCCTGTGCTCTCAGAGCGCCTCTCACGGACCCCCGAGGATAAAACTATTTGGGCCACTGCTTGCGTGTTCAGCTGTTGTTCTGGCAGGCTAATGCTCTGCCAGGGGCTCCTGGGCCCCATTCACAGCTGGGCTGAAGCTGCCCCAGGCCAGGAACAATGGATGCCGGCTCACTTTCCATTTGTGTTGCTCAGAGTGATTTTTTACCAGACAAAGACCATCTGGCTCTAAGTCTACTATCTGTCTCTGCCTACTCACAGAAGAGCAAAGCTGTCCTGCTGGGAAAGGCGGGGCAGTCTGGGCAGTGCAGATGGGTGCTGGGCACAGCAGACAGCGGGGGGTGCTCAAATCCAGCCCGTGCCCTGCCCTGATCAAGCCGTGCACCCCGGTGTACATGCACAGACACCCCTCCCTTAGGAGGGAACATTTCTCTTTGCACAAAGGCCCTGGGCTTCCCATCCAGCTAGGAGCCACCCTTGGTCAGGCCTCATCCCAGCACGGGTGCCTTTTCCTGTGAGTCACAGAGGCGCCACCGAAGCTGATGGTGGTCCCATACCCGAGGCCGGCACGCTTTTAAATTCGACTTCACTTATACTCTGGTTTCTCTTCAGATCGTATAAATCTTTCGCCTTTTAAATTCGACTTCACCTGTTACCCTGCAGCAGAGGCCGAAACACTTTAAAAATCATCTTCACCTCTTAGGTAAGGACTTACCTGTTAAGTCAGGCTGCACCTGACTTGGGGCTGAGACCAGAAACTTGTCAGGAACTGAGGCAACGCCTGGAACAATTTCCTCTTGCTCTTGCTAGCACGGTCTCCCCTGGCATTGTGGTTCTCTTTGCCCCTCTGCCGGCCAGCTTTCTCACTCTCATCCGGGCAGATTCCTCACCCTCACAGGTGCTTCCCCATCCATCTACTTACAAACACCACATCAGAGCTTCTACCTGCCTTATAACAACTTTACTTTTGCTTCCTTTTCACTCTTGCCCCTATGTTTATCTGGAAACATTTCTTCATATTTCTTAGCTTGCATTTCCTGGAAGAGATCTACTGTTTGCAGCCACCTTTTCACAGTAGGCCATAGATCGTAGGTCACAGAGAAGCCTATGGATTGTCCATCCTTCATCTGATACCCACCCAAGCGCAAGCCAGTTGTGGCCTGGAGGTGGGGGTCACACGATGTCAATATAGCCACTTAGAAGGAACTGAGCCTGGAAAGTTTCCATTCATTTACTCATTCATTCATTCCTTCATCCAATATTTATCGGATGTGCGGAGCTAAATAGATATGAGTTTGCAGTTGTAGGGGTAACACTGAAAGCGGAGACCATTCAGACAGGATGTGGCAGACCAGGTACAGTAGCATGTCTGGTCCTCTAAGCCATTGTTATTTGCCATGATTATGCAAAAAAAAAAAAAAAAAATGATGATGATGATAGCCATTGTTCTTGTTTCGAAAGGTAGCATGAACAGCTAATTATACCCAAACCGGACAAGTTCTAGTTGGTCTCAGTCATTCACTAGTCACATTGAAGCCAATGGCAAAGCTGTGGCTTTATTTTGAGCTCCAGCTACTGCAGGGGTTACACTAGGCGAGGGTTCATATCTTGATTTTTTCTTTTATTCATTCAATTAGCAAACAGTAAATGGGCTAAACGCAGGCTGTGAATTCCTAAGGAATTCACAGTCTAGTGGGCGAAGGACAGGCAAATAAACCAACAACTGCAGTGCAATAAAATATGAGGTATGACTTGTGCCCTGTCCCAGGCCTGGGGGAGCACCCAGGAGGCTTAGCTATATGAAATGGCTTAGGGCAGGGCAATCACGAAAGACTTCCTGGAGGAGGAAGATGTGTTATCTCCATGTAAGAGGAGGAACTAGAAGATGGAGTTGGGTGAGGGGGCAGAGCAGGGTTTGGAGAGAGGAACAGTAAAATCAAAAGCACCAGGCCTGAAACAACTCAGTGTCATCAGGAAACACTCAACAGTTGGGTTGGCTGTCAGGAGGGCTCCTGTGGGAGAGGGTAGAGAGGAAGACTGGGTGTTAGGCCAAGGCCAGAGAGTGAATCTCCTGGGAGATACACAATTTGGGTGACATTTGTGAGGCATTTGCAAGCTTGACAGAGGTGTGTTCTGAGTGTATTGTGACATGGATATTGAGGGACACTGGTTGAAGAGCCCGGACAACTGAGATTTGAGACACAGAATCATGGTTATTATCTGCGTGACCTTGGTCAACTTACTTTCTTTTCCTCTGCTTGACTTCTTTTTATCTGACCTGGAGGCGACTAGTAACGGTAACACCTAGCTCGTGGGATTTCGTAAGGCAGAAACATGTGAAAACTTGAACTTGAACTTGAAAGGGCCAATAAAATGGTGACACCATTTGCATACTTCTATTATGTGACTTACTGTGGTGTATGACAATTATGGATAGGTTTATCTCCTTCCTCATACTGTATAGTCATTGAAAATGAAAATTATATTTTCTTTTTTTTAATTTATTTTATTATTATTTTTTTAAGTTCATTATTTTTTTTTTTAATGTTTATTTTGAGAGAGACAGAGTGTGAGCAGGGGGAGGGTCAGAGAGAGAGGGAGACACAGAATCCGAAGCAGGCTCCAGGCTCTGAGCCATCAGCACAGAGCCTGACGGGGGCTTCAAACCCATAAATTGCGAGATCATGACTGAGCCAAAGTCAGATGCCCAACTGACTGAGCCACCCAGGCACCCCAAAATAATGTTTTCTTTATTTTTGCATGCTCAGTGCCTAATTCAGGGCCAGCTATATATATGCCAGGTGCTTACTAGATACTTATAGAATTAATGTATGAATTACTTAAAAGTCAGTTCTTTTGACATCAAGACTCTACATCGAAAATTAGGCAATCAGCCAATTAATCAATAAAATGGCCCATTGGATAGAAGCTATGATTTCCAAATGTTTTAAAATTAAAAAATGAACTAACCGGAGTGTTTTTGAAGAGCCGCTCATGAGAAAATCAAATCGTCCTTGGGGGTATCATGGAAGCTTCACCTTGTGACATCTATAGGAGAAATTTGTGAAAGGGAAGTTGTGCATGTGAGTCCAGCCTCAGCCTGGTGATGATGCAATCCAAGCAACAGGGATTCTGCAGCCTTGTTGGAAGGTGGTGCTGGGTGTTAGATGCGAGAGTGTAGGCCAGTGGGCCAAGAGGGATGTGAAACCTCATGCTGATCTGGCCCTGCATTATTTACACGAACTATCACATTTCATCTTTATGGCAGCCCCGTGACATCGCTATGTATCAGCCCCACTTTTTGGACAAGGAGGCTGGTGTGGGTCGAACAACCCATCCAAGTCCCGCGGGTAGCAGGGAGTAGTAGAACCAATACTCAAATCTTTCTGACCTCAAAGCTCAGACTCTTTTCTACCACATGCTTCCTGGGCGCGTATCCATCGCCTCTCATAGAAAACCATTCACATGGACCCCCACCAACAGGGAGGAAATTGTGTCATGTTTCACTCTACAAATACTATCTTGAGAGAGATCGTCGTAACAAACATCTCTTTCTCTCAGTCTTTCATTTTAAGGCCCCAACCAATTATCTATTTTAAAGTCTCTCCAACACTTCAAATTTCTCATATCGATAGCGAATTTGGATGAACTGGGACGAGATTCTGGGAGTTTGTATTTTCAGGCAAGCACACATCAGTGATCATTACTTAAGTGCATTGTTTTAAACCAAAAGTACTCAATCTTGGAGTCAGGTGTATAACACATGCACACGAACCATATTTTGTCTCAAAGTACAAGTTTAGTTTCAGTGACTATGAAGCTCGGGGAAAAAAACACCGAAGAAGTTTTAGTGTTTTAAAAATACCATAACCAGGTGACTCATTATCTTTGATCATGCTAGCTGAAATTTGCACAGAGAAATAGGTTGCACCAGCTTGCCTTAGAAAGGGTTCTGAGACCTAGCTCACTTTGTGACCTATTGGCTAAAACTTGACATTTATATGCCTTACTTTGCAGTTTCTTGGTGCCTCTGTGAAGGCTTGAGAAAAAACAGCTACTGCTTATCCTTTGTAACAAGAAGAAAACTGTGACTTAAAGTACGTTATCTATATCCAGAGCTCAGGACTATGACCAGGGCAGGAATATCACAGATACGATGCTTCAATTTTGGATTAACAACTCACATGTTTTAAGTTTGTGGCAATTTATGGCCATGATTCACATCATCAATATTGGTCTGTAATCTTGTTTTTTTTTTTTTTCAATTTTTTTTAATGTTTATTTGTTTTTGGGACAAAGAGAAACAGAGCATGAGTTGGGGAGGGGCAGAGAGAGAGGGAGACACAGAATCTGAAACAGGCTCCAGGCTCTGAGCTGTCAGCACAGAACCCAGTGCAGGGCTCGAACCCATGAACCACGAGATCATGACCTGAGCTGAAGTAGGATGCTTAACTGACTGAGCCACCCAGGCGCGCCATGTCCATAATCTTGTTTTGTCTTCATGTATGTTTTAACCTACTTGAATGTTGTCATATCCTCTTTTGAGGTATAAGTTCTATTAAATAATAATTAAACAGGCTAATAAACATTGATAGCAAACATATAGTAAGCCCATCTTCTCCAATCTACTGGGCATTACAAATCTCCGATTCCTGTTCCAGGTGCCTGGATGACAGTGATAGAAACGTGTGATTATGATGAAGAATCTGATTTATAGTTTAAAAATGTAATAGAACTTATGTCTTCAAACCAATGTTATGTTTTAGAGCTGTCATACTAGAAGGGTATGTGCTTATTCCAATTATGATGTTACTGTATAAAACATTAACAAAAGTTTTGTAAGATGTTGGATCCCTCATTTTAGCTACTTGCCCTGATGATGGCACAATTGTAGTTCTTTTTAAAAATCATATTTGTCTTTCAGAGACATAGACTTATGTCACTGGGGCAGATTTGAAAAGGCATTCTGGAAATGGCTGGGATGGTGACCACATTGCGGGAATATATTTGTCGTCTCCCAGCATGATTACTTTGGAGGGAACAGCAATCATTTTGACGTTTAAGTCATTCATATTACTTGATAGTAATGCATCATGCCCCCCAAATGTATAACTGTGCAAACAAATGTACACTAACTAAGCAGGCCAGCTTTGACTGTTAGTCTAGTGACTCTGGGATTATGAAAGAAAAGAAGGCAACTGTGGTGTTTGTGGGGGGTGCTAAGTAAGATGGAGGAGAGGATTACTAATTAATAGCAAGGATTTGGTCAAATGAACACATTTCCATAGACAGTAATGGAGATCGCCTTGTCTGAGAAATCTGAGAGATTGCTATTATTATTATTATTATTATTATTATAATTTAAAGTAAGTTCTACACTCAACATGGGGCTTGAACACATAACCCTGAGACTAAGAGTCACACACTCCACCAACTGAGTCAGACAGGTGCCCCTTAAAATTATTTTTTTTTAAATAAGGATGTAAGAGCACTCCGAAACCAGGAAGCAGAGTTGGGTCTCATGAGGCCTAGAACCAGGAACTGAGAAGTTAACCTGTGGCCAAGAAGGGAGTTCTCTCCACTGCTCCTGCACTTTTTCTTTCCAGGGATCCATCTATCTGTCTGTCTGTCTATCTATCTCCTCCCATACATCTGTGCTTCCGTCCATCCTCCCCTACCAGATTTCTCTGTTGTTATGAGTACATTTACCACGGAGTTCCCAAATTTACACATCTTTAGTTCAAGACAGCAGAGAGACTCCTCAGTGTCCTTGGATCCCGATTCCAGACGCCCAGCCTGGGCCAGGTAGCCATTCCTGTAATTAGTTATATCCATTGTGCAGGACAAGTGAGGCTGCTCACGTGCACTGTCATAGGTGTGGGGAAGATAGTTCTTAGATAAGAGTTGGACAGGTGCCTGGGTGGCTCAGTCTGTTAACCTTCTGTCTCTTGATTTCGGCTCAGGTCATGATCCCAGGGTCATGGGATCGAGCCCTACATCCAGCTCTGTGCTGAGTGTAGAGCCTGCTTGAGATTCTCTCTCTTTCTCTCTCCCTCTGCCCCTCCCCTCTTCTTTCCCTCAAATAAAAAAATAAATTTAAAAAAAGTAAATAAAAAAACAGATCAAGGGGGATGGGCAAACACATCAAAGGTTACATTACCTCAGTGTACCAGAAGACCAGCGAGATGAGGCATTCCTGAGCTTTGGGGAAGCTAAAGTGTCACTGAGAAAAGCCAAATAAATGCCTGTTAAGATGAGAAAGAAGAGAAGGAATGGAATAAGAAAATGACATAGAATAAGGAAACATAGGGGCACCTGAGTGGCTTAGTCAGTTGAGCGTCTGACTTCGGCTCAGGTCATGATCTCGTGGTTTGTGAGTTCAAGCCCCACATGGGGCTCTGAGCTGCCATCGCAGAGCCTGCTTTGGATCCTCTGTCCCCATTTTTTCTCTCTGCTCCTCCCCTGCTCACACACTCTCTTTCAAAAATAAATAAAAATAAAAAGAATAAGGAAACTATAATGAAGTGGGCTTTCAGTAGTACAGTGGGATGTCTTAGACTTGTGGGGAAGGCAGGAAGGAGGAGGGATTTTCCTGAGAAACAGCAAGGGTGATGGAAGTTATTGGCTGGGGCACGGGGTGGGTGCATGTTGGGGGGTGGGCCACAGGGAGCAAGAAGAATGAAGAATATGGCAAGAAGGCCTGGTCATGAAGACAGTCTTCTCTCTCACTTGATCGGTGGGAAACCTGATGTGTCATCTACACCAGCTGCAGGGTATACATTACTATGGGCCATGTGAGTCCCTTTTATTTCCATTCAGCCCTCCATGAATGTTTTACCAGACCTCCTCCTTCCTCTAGGAACGTTAACAATGGGTCTCACACAGAAGATCAGGCTCCCATGCCTCTTCTCAAATAGAACCCTGTGGTAATGAGTTTGATTGAAATCCTGGCTCTCTGGGGATTATATTCTCCCAGATGGTGACCCTGGCCTCTGGAGCCTATTTGGGTTGTGGGATGGCATTCCTCAGACCTGATCTGATTAAACACTTCTCAGCTTGGGTTTAGAGTTGGCATGAGGTCACATGCAATTGTCCAGATCCAGATTGGTAGTTTTGCACTGGATGACAAATTCCCTGAGGACTAGGATCGGAAAGAAGTCCATGGCCTCCGATGGCAACGTGTTTATCTCAGGCCCAGGAACACACTTGGAGGGACCCGCATCTGATAAACAGCCGCTACAGGAGAAAGAGGTGTTTTGAACTTTCTAGCGTGGAAAAATCTACCTTGGCCATCAAAATCTGCATGCAACTGTCCCTGTCCTACCTTTGACAGCCTGGCTATATCACTGCTCCCTTCTTTTCCTGCACACACACCTACTTTAACTGTTGCTCTTTGAGCCCTCTTCCCCCAAGGCTCCCCTTGGTGATCATTTTTGCAGGCCCTTACCTGTGTTAAAGTATTACCGAGGACTGGGGGTGGAGGTGTCTCGATATGATTCAACGGTCCCCGTGCCCCATGAAGGAAGCCCTTAATCCTAGGCTGTGGTTTTCAGCCACTATCACCTTGTTGCTCTGTTAATAGTCAACAGACAGCAAAGGCACACCAAGAGAGATGGAAAATTGAAGTCCTAGTCAGCCACACCAGAAAGCACCAAGTTCACCATTTGCTTCTAGATGGGTGTTGGGTGATGTTTCAATGCATCAAATGGCTGACTCAAATCAGCTGTAATGGTTTGTTGACCAGAGCTCTCATCTAAGTTCACATTCAATCTGGATAACAGTCATGTTACCTCAGGTAGCGTTTCTCAAATGTTACCGTGCTTCTGAATCACCTGGGGATCTTGCTGAAGCTCAGTAGGTTTGGGGTAGAGAGAGAGCTTCTGCATTTTCTAACAGGCATCTTAGTTTTGCTGATGTTGCCGGTCTGTGAACCACGCTTGGAGAAGCACGCCTCTTTGGATAGTTTTAATTGGGCTTGTCAACTGCTTTAAGGATGCATTTCTCTTAACACTGATGGACCTCAAAATTCCATCCATGGAAACTTCCATCTTGCGTGAAAGTCTCCCCTTGCTTTCCTATTTGGCAAGCCTTACTGTATATTATTTATAGTAGTTGGAAGCTCTTCAAGGTTTAGAGAGAGGGAGTGTTTAGGACTTACACTTATGTAGGATATTTTGCTTCAAGAATGCCCATGTGAGGGTGTTGTATGGAAACCAATTTGACAGTAAATTTCATATATTAAAAAATAAAAAAATAAATAAAAATAAATTAAAAAAAAAAAAAAAAAAAGAATGCCCATGTGAATTGACTCTTGAGACTTTATCTGCAAAACCCTCTAATGTCTAGTGTCCAGAGGGTTGGTAGGTAGTAGGAGTGAGACATAGAAGTAGAATTTTGGGGAGAGTGGGGGGGATATAATTGACATAACATTGTGTTAGTTTCGGCTGTACGACATATGTGTGTATATTGCAAAATGATCACCACAATAAGTTTAGTTAACATCCACTACCACACATAGTTACAATTTGTTTTCTTGTGATGAGAACTTTTAAAATCTACTCTCTCAGCAACTTTCAAATATACAATACAGCATTGTTAACTGTTGTCACCAGGCTGTCAGACATTATATTCTCAGGACTTATTTATTGTATAACTGGAAATTTGTACCTTTGACTACCTTCACCTAGAATTAGAAAAAAAAAATTTTTTTAAGTTTATTTATTTTTGAGAGAGAGAGACAGAGCACGAGTCGGGGAGGGGCAGAGAGAGAGGGAGACACAGATTCCGAAGCAGGCTCCAGGCTCTGAGCGGTCAGCCCAGAGCCCGACACAGGGCTCAAAGTCACAAGCCGTGAAATCATGACCTGAGCCAAAGTCAGACGCTTAACTGACTGAGCCACCCAGGAGCCCTACCTAGAATTCTTTTTAAAAAAAGATTAAAACACTTTCTTCACTGGAAACTCAAAACTGAAATCTATTTCTTGAGATAGCATTGCCTAAAACATGAAAAGACAAGAGTAAAAAAGGAATACACACTTTTGAAAAGTTTTATGCCCGTGGAGAATTTTCAAGTCTTCATTCCTCCGTGTCTGCAATGCCTTTTGTAGAAGAGGGAGAAGCTGAAGGAGAGGGGAGTTGAGGTTACTGATGCCCAGACCAGGCTGTGACATCTCAGGAGGCTCGGCCATGATGGACTGGGCGTGCACGTCCCTCGAGGGGATGCCTGAGCATCAGAATGTTGGTGCTGCCCCTGATAGTCATGGGAATGTTGGAAAATAGGTAGATTTGAGGATGCACTAAGAAGATACGTAGTTTTGTCAGCTGTGGTTGGTGTTAGCATACCCATGAAGGGACGCCTGGATGGCTCCGCTGGTTGAGCATCCAACTTTTGGTTTTGGTTCGGGTCATGATCTGAGAGTTCATGGGTTCAAGCCTGGCAACAGGCTCCACACTCATGGCTCGGGATCTGCTTTTGGGATTCTCTCTGTCTCTCTCTGCCCCTCCCCTGCTCGTGCGCTGTCTCTCTCTCAAAATGAATAAGTAAACTTAAAAAAAAAACAAAACGAATAGCCATGGGAAACACCCTGTAGACGTGAGAGATACAGCAATAGGAGAGGCTACTGTTCGAAATGGTCAACTTTGATTTATTGGTTGTGTCAGTCATGTGACACTTTATTATTCCCTTGGCGATTACAAGAATATTCCTACACAACTGCTTCATTCCACAAACTATTATTAAAGCAACCACTGTGCAGGAAACTTGAACTTTTCATATGAGTATGTATGGTGTCCCTTTCTTCGAGCACAGCATTTGAGTATTAGACTTTTGTCAACTCCATAATGCCTCACCCATAGCAGTTACTTATAAAAAGCACTTGTTGGACGTGACAGATTACACTTGGGACTATTTGTAGTCCCTTAGAAATGGTGAGAAGCCACAGATGAAAAAAAATAAGAAGAATAGGAGAGGGAGGGTGTGGTGAGGGAGGTTAGCAACACTTAGCTCACCTAAGAGAATCTAAAGAATAAACACGGAAAAGACATCATTGGATTGCAGCTGAAGAAAGGTGGTAGAATTCACAGCCAAAACACTTTCAGCGTGGTTCTGGGAATGGAAACCCAGAGAGACACCGGGAGAGCTGAAGGTGAAGTGGGAGTTTCAAGACCAGGACCACGAATGGCAATGAAGGGCGGGGAGCAGAGGAAGTCACCATCAATAGTAAGAGTCTTCTGGTGAAGCAAATACTTTCCGTACAGCATCTTTCAGTAATCTTCCACTAGCCTGGTATTCTGTGCTTGGTCGTGCGTGTTCATAGATGATACCAAGCATGTAGGAGATAGTGCTCTATTGGGATTAAAAGCAAATCGAAGATCGGTTTTGGGAGGCTGTCATGATCTGTGATAGACACCTGTCACTTGCCGGGTATTTCAGGTAAGGAGTGAGCAGTGCTGTTTCGTACAAAAGCCTAGGTGTAGTTATCCCAGCCTCGACGTGTGTCTGTGGGGCTGAAATCCATGCCCAGGTGTTGATTCATCATCCATGTTCCACTGGTATTTGGAGATACTCTGCTTTGTGCTGGTGAGAAACCAACGTTCAGCCCAGGGAGCTCACATGACAGTGGAGAATGTCAAAGATAAACAAGGCCGGACAGTAGTTAAAATGGAAAGGTCAGATTTTAATCAGTAACATACTACTGCAGTGGGGAAGAGTCCACCATAAACTTCATTGTGTACAGAGGTGACTGGTAGCTTAAAGGGAGGAAGGATGAGGGAGAAAGGGAGTGGGGCGAGCAGGGGTTCAGTAGAGTCAGGGAAGTGACAAATGACAAGAAGTGGGAAGTGGGGGGTGGTACACGGGAAACCCATCCGGGTTTGTTAACGGGTGCTCGTCGAGGTCAGACGCCTATCTTCCCGCAGAGGCTGGGAAACAGGGGCCCTGTCTTCGGGTGTTAGTTGGAACAAATAATAAATTCTTTTGGCAGCCGTGAGTCTTCTCAGGCAGGCATTTTAAGGGGGGATCCCAGGTCCTCCTAGGGATGTGATCTTGAGCTGTTAGAAACTATGTTAGTGTTGTTCAAATACAGGCCAAGGTTGAGGCCTAGTCAAGAAGGGGGATCAGAGGAGCATGGCTAGGGAGGGAATCTTTGTCAGGTGAGAGATACAATAAAAATAAATGAAGAATATTAGATGGTGATAATAAAGTTGGGGAGGAAGATAGGGAGTATTGGGTTAGAGGGAACATTTGAGTAAAGCGCTGAGGAAAGTGGTGGTGAGAGTTTTGGGGGATAGTTGAGGGAAAGCCCTCTAAGCAGGGAGAAGAGCGAGAGCAGAGGCCCAGGCAGGGCAGAGGCCCAGGCAGGGATGTTTCCTGTGTCTCAGCAAGTGAAGAGAGGCCCAAAGGGTGGAGTGAGCAGGGGAACAGCAGTAGGCTGTGCACTCGGGCGACAGGAGTCCACTGGCCTGTGTGGACTGTCTTGACGGTGTAGACTTTTTCTGGGAGGTGGGAAATCAGTGGAGGACTTTGGGCAGAGGGCTGTCACGTTGGACGAAAATGTGGAAGGCGAAGCTGGGGAGAGAACCGTTTCATTCACACAGTTACCAAGGTACGAGTGAGTGCACACGTATGACAGGGCGATGGTGTCTGCCTCTTCCTCCCACGTTCGTTAGTGAAAGGACAGTAATCAGCAGATTAGTGGAGACTCTTGAGGTAATGCTATGCGGTGTGGCTCAGCTGATCAATAACCCTCAGAATGTCATCTAACCTGCAAAGATTCGCCTTGACACTGAACAGTAAAGCACAACAATTCTCCACTCTTCCAGCCTCAGCAAACTCAGTTTAGATTTTTCCCCATCGTTAAAAGAATACATTTGTAATATAAAAAGTTCAACCGAGGGGCGCCTGGCTGGCTCAGTCAGAGAAGCATGGGCCTCTTGATCTTGGCGTCGTGAGTTCAAGTGCCACGTTGGGTGTAGAGATTACTTAAATAAATAAATAAATAAATAAATAAATAAATAAACAAATAAAATTTTTAAAAAAGTTCAACCAATATATATATAAGATGAAGGTGTAGTTCCTGTCACATTCCCCTAACCTCCCTTGTCTTCCGCTTGTGTTCTTTCAGGCCACTTCTGTGGAAACACATGCACGTAACACTGGAGTAATTTTTTTTTTCCCTTCACAAATTTGGGATTATGCTGTGCATGCTCTTTGCAACCTACACTTTTTTTAAGGTGCCAATTTTATTTTTTTATTTACTATATTTTTTTAAAGAAATGTTGATTCGTTTTGGGGAGGGAGAGCGTGAGCTGGGGAGGGGCAGAGAGAAATGGGGACAGAGGATCCTAAGTGGATCACTGCTGTCAGTGAGCCCGACGTGGGGCTCAAACTCACAGACCACGAGATCATGACCTGAGCTGAAGTCAGATGCTCAACCGACTGAGCCACTCACACGCCCAAGGTGTCACTTTAAAATATGGTTTTATTTAAGACATAGCAATGACAATGATGTGTTTATAGAGTGCAATATTATTGCCTTTCCCTGTGTATATTTTCCATATTCAACTATCAAGAATGCCCAGTTTATTTACTAGAGCGGCTCAGCTTTAAAATTGCTGTGCAATTGCAAACTACATTTTCTACTCAAAAATTTCTTAAACATTCTTTCATGTCAGTATGCATGATTCTCATGTATTCATTTTAAAGTTTGGAGAAAACTTTGCAGTCTACACGTGTCATATTTTGTATAAGTACTTCCCTTCTGATAAACATTCCTTTTTTTTTTTTTTTTGCAGCTTTAAAAAAGATTGCCTTTATTCAGAATCATAAGGTTTTCATTAAAAAAATTTTTTTAATGTTTATTTTTTGAGCAAGACAGAACGTGAGTGGGGGAGGGGCAGAGAGAGAGAGGGAGACACAGAAATCTGAAGCAGGCTCCAGGCTCTGAGCTGTCAGCACAGAGCCAGTCTTGCGGCTTGATTCCACAGACCGTGAGATCATGACTTGAGCCAAAGTCGGACACTTAACAGACTGAGCCACCCAGTGGCGCCCCTCATTTTTAATCTTACCTTTATAAAAAGTTTAAAAAAGTATTTCTCTTTGTGCAGTAAAGTACATTTACTTATTATTTAAACACTTAAAGCAGATTTCTCACAGTTTCCAGGAGGGATTTTAGCATGATCCAAACTCAAATATCCATTTTTTGTATCTTTCAATGTCTGCAGCAAACATTCTGTTTTCCCCTAAAGCTTTTTTTTTTTTAAGTTTATTTACTCGTTGTGTGTGTGTGTGTGTGAGAGAGAGAGAGAGAGAGAGAGAGAGCACATGTGCCTCTCCAGCAGGGGGAGGGGCAGAGAGAGTGAGAGAGACAACCCAAGCAGGCTCTGTGCTGTCAGCACGGAGCCAGATGGGAGGGACTCCATCCCACGAACCCCAAGATCATGACCTGAGGCAAAATCAAGAGTCAGACACTTAACTGACTGAGCCATCCAGGTGCCCCCCCCCCCAAGTTTTGATATTACAACCAATGTTCAGGGAACTTTGGACATATATGCCTTTCTGCATATGTGTGAGTATTTCCATGAGAAGATTCCCAAGTCAAAGGTTATTGGTCCCCCCTCCCAGTTTTACTGAGATATGCCAGTTTTTAAGATCTAATAGGTACTGCTGTATTCTCCTCCAAAAGTTTGTATGAATTTATTCTCCCAGCAGGGTGTGAGTGCCCATTTCCCCACACCCAGGCCAGGATTGGAAATTACGAACAGTTTTTGACTTCTGCTAGTTTAAGAGGTGTAAATTATGTCTTTAATTGTACGTTTCCCTGATCACTATTGAATTTAGAGAGCATTTTATATTACTAGCCATTTGTCGTTTTTCCTCTGGGGTCTTCTTGCACACATCTTCTGCCTGTTTTTCTGTTGCACTGCTTTCTCGGCTCTCGGTGTATCGAGGGTAATGATCCTTTGTCTGTTGTGGGTTTTTTTATGTTTATTTATTTTGAGAGAGAGAGCGAGAGAGAGAGAGCACCTGCGTGCTCAGCAAGTGGGGGAGGGGCAGAGAGAGAGGGGCAGAGAATCCCAAGCAAGCTCTGTATGCCATGTGGGGCTTGAACTCACGAAATGTAAGACCATGACCCGAGCCAAAGTCGAACACTTAGCCTACTGAGCCACCCAGGCGCCCCGATCCTTTTTCTGTTGTATCCGTTGGAAGTGTTTTCTGCTTTTTATTAGCTTTCACTTTGTTCTTAGGACCTTCTGTTGCCCAAGAGCAAGCCAGTTTTGATGTGTGAAGGTACATGTTTATACACGTACAGAGGATTTACAAACATGCCACGTATGTCTCTATTCGCTTTGAAATGCCCCTCAATAAAAGCCATGCCGGCTTCTGTGATTCTTATCTTCCCTTTCGAGTGTGGGAGGCTTCCTGCTTTGCTTTTGCTTTTGCCTGCTCTGTGCTGGTTTTGCGGAACTTCATTTAACCAAGGGGGGGCGGATTCAAAAGAGAATGCATTTACATTCAGGTCAGATTACTGTGAACATTTGTGCAAATCGGAGCTATTTTCTCGGGGACGTCAAAATGTGGGACACCACTCTGCCCGAAGCAAGTTTCTATTGTTGTTTCTTTGCAGATTGGAAGGTGTTAGTTGGAGCCAAAAGCCTTATCGCTTTTGCAGCAGCCCTGCTGCTATATTCCCCTGCGTCCAACCCCCATCCTTCATTAGTTCTGGAGCAACTCATACAGCCATCTGCAAAGACTTGTGTGGAACGAAGGATGGGGGTCTTTCTTGTGTGTTCTGTCCTCCACCATGATGATCCCCAACAGAGATGTTCTTACGTGTGCTTTATCCGTTTATTTTCTGCTTTTCCTCTCGCTTCAGTTCGCATTCCTAAATTTCTGGTCAGAGAGAGGCCAATAAAATGGAAAACCACCTCACTGTGTGTCAGAATTTGCTTGATCAGACAGTGACCCTAGCCAACTGTTTGAGTAATTGTTTTCCTAACTAATGACGTGAGTTGCCTTGTTGTTTTGGTGAAATGTTGACACTATCACCTTTTCCCACCTCTCACTTGCATTTGTAGATAAAATCTAATTATCATCTCAAGATGGGTTCTTGTCCTGCAGTATAATCGCAAGCACTAAAGATTTTGGGGCAGCTTGATATTTATTGGTTTGTTTGCGTGTTTGTTGATTTTCATTTTGTATTTAAACTGATGTTTAAAAGCTATTATTTCAGGGGTGCCTGGGTGGCTTAGTTGGTTAAGGATCCGACTCTTGATTTGGGCTCAGATTACAATCTCACAGTTCGTGGGTTCAAGCCCTGTATCAGGCTCCACACTGACAACGTGGATTCTCTCTCTCTCTCTCTCTCTCTCTCTCTCTGTCCCTCCCTCGATCACTCTGTCTCAAAAATAAATAAACTTAAAAAAATGAAAGCTTTTATTTCACAATTTTAAGAAAAGGAAGAGCAGAAGGAGGAAAGGAAGGAAGGTTGGAAGGAGAGAAGGAAGGAGGGAGGGAAGGAAGGAAGAGGAAACCAAAGCTTTTAAATTTTTTTTATTAAATTTTTATTTTATTTTTATTTATTTATTTTAACCTTAGAGAGAGTGTGTGAGAGACCACAAGCAGCAGAGTGGGGCAGAATGAGAGAGGGAAAGAGAGGGGGACAGAGGGGGGGGGAGGGAGGTGAAGAGAGAGAGAGAGACAGAGAGAGAGAGAGGGAGAGAATCTCAAGCAGGTTCCACACTCAGTGCAAAGCCCAATGCAGGGCTAAACTCAGGGCCCAGTCCCACAACCTTGGGATCAAGACCTGAGCTGAAATCCAGAGTTGGACGCTCAACCAACGAGCCACCCAGGTGCCCCAAGCTTTTTACTTTTAATAATTAATCTGTTTGTCATATCACATTGAAATTAGTAGTAGAAGAGACAGTGCAACTTCATGATGTTTAAGGAATTAATGAAGGAACATATTTCAGGGACCTCAGGCAGGTTTCTGTTCTCTAGTCAATCACCAAATTCTCCAGCTTTTATTAGAATTTTTCAACACAGAATTTTATGACATGAGGTGCTATACAGTCTAACACTTGCTTATTCTGGACTTTAGTCCTTAAATGTATTCATTTTAAGACGTTACAGGTGGACTTCTGGGCACCTCCAATGCTCCCAGGTGCTGAGAGTTCATGGAAATGATGCCCAGGGATACGGATGTGCTGCTTGCCTGTCTTCATTCCTTCTAGAAACCACATTTGTCTTTGAAGTAAAAATGAGGCCAGAAAGAAAGGACCTGATCAGCCCCAGCCTCCCTTAAAGGGGGCGTCAGAGGAACTGACTGAACATTCTCCACAGAATTCACCAATAAGAGATTCATTTGGTTTGGCCAACTTATCCTTTTAAAGAATAAACCTTACCTGATGGATAGAGGCCATTTAATGGTCACTCACACTCATGTCATGTAAATTACTGTCATCATCATCACCATCATCACCATCATCACCATCATCACCACTGTGGTATCATAGAGAAGCTCACTGTTAACATTTTTGATCTTCATAACTGCGTGCATCCACTTTGACTCTCATTTACCCGTTTTCAAGGATGAGGGAAGTGAGAGGGAGTTTATGGCCTTGGGTCATACAGCCGGTGAAGGCCCAGCAGAACTCCAATCCAGGTCTTGGTTCCAAGTTTAGGGCTGCTGCTGCCACATCAAGCAGTCAGATTAATTCCACTCTCACATCTGTGGGGACAAGCGCTTTGGTTGGGGATTAGGGGAGGAGGAAAGAGAAGGTTTTGGAAGAGTCAGAGGCAGTCTGAGCAGTGGCACGTGTGGCCTGATCGTGAGACAGCTCCCTGCTGTCACGGCACAGGGTCCTCGTGTCCCACGAACTGACCCCGCCACGCGTCCTGGCCGAGCTCCTCCAGGCTCTGGTGGTTCTGCCTTTGCCAACTTCTCCCTCCAGATGCTCTCAATTCAGGCCAATTGCCCGCACCTCCACTCCCACCTCTCCCCCTCTCCTTCCCTCCATCCTCGTTAGCATGCTGCGACCTTGGAGACACAGACCTGTAGTTTCTTTTGCCCAGATGCTGAAAGAAACATAAAGGTGACATCTCGTGAGTGGAAACTAAGTCATGTTCTTAAACTGGTCAGATTTAGGCTCATGATCCGTGAAATAAGCTAGAACCATCTTCCACCCTTGAGTGCCATTTGCACATTGCTGCCAGAACCACCCTTCCCCAGTGCGGTGTTCATTTTCCTCACGCTTCCCTCAGAAACACACTGGGAGGATGGGTAGGATCCCTCATGTCCAGTCCAGCCTCACCTACTTCAGGAGCCCCACCAGCGTGAGCCCTTTATCCCGGGAACCTGCCTTGGGTCCCTCCACTGTGCTTCCTCGGTACCTCCTGTCCCGTGTTTTCATCTTTGCCCCGGATCTGGAAGGTACAAATGGAAAGGACGAAGAGAAACATTGTACAATCAAAACGAATGGGCTTTATTTGGATTCTGGTTCAAACAAACTCTACAAAAAAGTGATACTGGATATTTGATGTTAAGGAATTAATGTTAATTGTTTGTAGGTGTGAAGGATAATGTGGAAATGTGTTTTAAAAAAAAATAATGGCCTCCCTCTGCCTACATTTAACAATATTATGGGGAGAAAAAAGTTACCCACCCTTTTTTCTCCAGAATGTTCAAATCACTCTTACCTAGCTTCTTTTCTTTACCATATAAATGATCTTCTATCGGCATTAGAACTCTTAAATTTCTAAGTTCATATGTCGTAATAGTGCTAGGTCTTAAAAAAATAAGTCACGAGTGTCGCATCTATTATAAAGACCAAATTAAATGCTTCCATGTTCATTTTCACTCGATGGGCCACATAGTAGAGAGACCAGGAAGTTCACTATTTTCCTTATTCTTAGCATCTTCAAAATTTTTCTTAGTAATATTCCAGGCAGAGGAAGGAAAAGAGGACATATAAATGAATTCTGTAGGGCAAGGTAGATTTTTTTACGATGGGCAGAGGTAGAAGTCCTCTTACAAAGTCTAGGTAATGCTTTGTTTACAAACTGGTGTTTGAGTAGACAGGTATGTTTGGATTTTTAGACTTTTGAAGAGAATTTCAGGCCCTTGTTGCAAACTGTGTACCAATGGTGGTGATCGGGTAGGTTGGCGATGCATAAACTCTCTGATGATTGAGCGGCTGGCATGCATGGGTTTGGCTTACTTCTCCCTCCCTCAGTCCCGGGGAGGAGGGGAGATCTGTACAAAGGCCAGGGAAAGAAAAGTTTGCGCGGGACTGTTGGTGAGAGTTGCTTTCTGCCTCTCCCGGCCCATCTTTGGCTTCTCTCACGAATGCGGTGGGTGGAGGCTTGCTGGGCCACATGAGGGATGACTTAGTCCTGAATGGTCTGTGAAAATTTGCTGGAATGGGGTCAAGGCTTTCCCCCACTGTAACATATAGATGACTGTTCCAGTCGAGGAAGTGTCCTTGTCCTCTACTTCTTTGGGGTGGCCTTAGATCTAGGCTGAAACATTATCATTGCAGGCATCTGCTTTTTATTTGCACCTGGTCAAGTGGGTCTGCTCCAACCACATCTCTAGGGTCATTGTGAATTCACAGCCAGAGTTCTCTGGATCTAATATGAGACCAGCCTGTTTCGAAATTGTCACTGATCCTACTGAGGAAGTGTCAGGGGAAGGGAAGAAAGGAAGAGGCAGAAGACTTATGGGTTATTTATTAGTTTGTGATACTATGTGTATCAATGGTAACTCTATCCTGACATCTCTCCCTCCCACCCCCACACTTCACTCTTCCTGGGTCTGAAGTAGGAAGAGACAATGGAGGAAGGAACTGAATATAATTCATTCATGAGCATGTAAGACAGGCCTTTCCCTCCCTCTCTTTGCCATGTAACAATTGTTGCCAGTTATTTTCCCATAGCAAAAACAAAAAATTGAGATCAGGGATTATGAGGATTGTTATCAAAACACTGTCAAGATGTAGAGTTCTTGTGTATGGAAGTTGTTTTAAGAAAATAAATAACTTGATATTTAAAAAATCTTTTTAGTATATATTGCATAGTATTATTTATTACAATTCAATTCTTAGGGCACCTGACTGGCTCAGTAGGTTAAGTGTCCGGCTCTTGATTTTGGCTCAGGTTATACTCTCATGGTTCATGGGACTGAGCCCCGAGTCGAGCTCCATGCTGACAACGTGGAGCCTGCTTGGGACTCTCTCCCTCCCTCCCTCTCTCTCCCCTTTCTGCCCCTCTCCCACATGCTCTTTCTCTCTCTCAAAATAAATAAATAGACATTTAAAAAATAAAAATTAAAATACAATTCTTGGTTAAAAAAGTTAAATTCAATCGCATGATTAAATGACTGTACTCATGGGGGCGCCTGGGTGGCGCAGTCGGTTAAGCGTCCGACTTCAGCCAGGTCACGATCTCGCGGTCCGTGAGTTCGAGCCCCGCGGTCAGGCTCTGGGCTGGTGGCTCAGAGCCTGGAGCCTGCTTCCGATTCTGTGTCTCCCTCTCTCTCTGTCCCTCCCCCGTTCATGCTCTGTCTCTCTCTGTCCCACAAATAAATAAACGTTGAAAAAAAAAATTTAAAAAAATAAAAATAAAAAAAATGACTGTACTCATGGAGAGAGATTCTGGGGAAAAGTATGTTGCAGGATTTCTATCTTTATAAAAAGAGCTCTGCACTTCCAGTTGATCTAATCAATCGATTGATTCGTTGGGCACTGGAGCAAGTGTTCAATTCTGCGTCTTAAACTGGGTTTATTCATCTGTGAACCACGTGACTAGTAGCCAATTAAAAATGACCAGAAATCCAATTCAGATTTGGGCAACTGTCTTGAGCTGACTTACTTAGATTCTACCGTTTATTCAATTATTCATTTGATTAACCCTGACTGAGAATCTACTATGTGAAAGGGGCTATAGGGGAAAATGAATAGGACATCTTTAGTCCGCGTAGTTAGGACCTCTGACTGATTCATTTCCATTACCTTTCCACATAGTGTAATATGGAGTCTCATGGGAGGGAGACCTGCCCTACACTGCAGCTGTGTCCAGAGAGGTCACCCAGAGGAGGTAACGGATACCAGAGCCATGTCAGGAAGGATTGAGTGGGCATTCAGCAGGTGAGGGAGAAGAGATTTTCCGGGCCAGGGGATCAGTGTGGGTACACGAATGAGAGGGAGTATAGGGACCGTGGGAAGATGGTTGAAATATAAAGTGCAGGATGTGTGTGTGTGTGTGTGTGTGTGTGTGTGTGTGTGCGCGTGTGTGTGAGAGAGAGAGAGATCAGAAGTGAGACGTGGGAGGCGAGTGATGTCAAGAGTTGACAGGAGTTCCAGGCTGAGGACCAATCGGGACCCTGGGGAACTTTAAGTGACGATCTGGCCAGACTCCTGATCCTGGCTGCCAGACTGGGTTAATCAGTCTTGGACCCAATTCAGCTTAGCGGGTGGCTAGCGTGGCCCAGGCCCAGCACACCTCAGGCACAGGCAAGGACTGGAGGAGGTGCAGCAGGACCGACCTCCTTCTGACCTTGGCATGATGTGCGTGCTGCGGCTGAGCCGTTCTGCCTCTCTCGGGAAGTTTTGGTTCCCCTTAGGGCTGCTGTGTCTTGTCAGTAATTGGGGGGGCCTGTTCCAGTACCGTCCAAGCAACGCGTTCATAGAGGTCCTACAAATTCTCTGAGCCTGGTGGGTCTGAAGCCCCCCAGGTCCTCCAACACTACAACCCGCTAGTTCTCGGGTACCCGGGATTCTACAAAGGCTGTACTTCTTCGAGCTGATTACTTCACAGTGGGGCCTCTTCCAAAAAGACTGGGTGACCTCACATCAGACATACACCAGGAAGGAGGGAAGGAGTTGCCCTTAAAATAATGACTAACCGAAAGATTTTCCTTCTATGATTTACGTATTACTGCTTTTGTTATGTATGGAGATAAAAATGAATGTGGAAATTTTTTAAGTTTAATCTCAACCTGAAATACTATTAATATGTAGCATGTTGTTAAAAAAATACTAGTTACGGGGCGCCCGGGTGGCTGTCGGTTGAGTGACTGACTTCGGCTCAGGTCACGATCTTGTGGTTCATGAGTTTGAGCCCTGCGTCAGGCTCTGTGCTGACAGCTCAGAGCCTGGAGCCTGATTCAGATTCTGTGTCTCCCTCTCTCTGCCCCTTCCCTGTTCACACACACACACACACACACACACACACACTCTCTCTCTCTCTCTCTCTCTCAAAAATAAATAAACATTAAAAAAAATTTTTTAAATACTAGTTACTATTTAAAAAGAGTTTCATAACTGTTCTGAGATTAATTCTGTTATTCTGAGAAAGTGACATCCAAATAAAGTGTTGAGTTGCTGACAATCCTCTCATGGTTTTTGTGGAGCTTCTGGTCAAAAGACAAATTTATGCACACAAAACAAGGTCACGTGGTGAGAATTCGGTGGGGTGGATGGAAGGACACAGAGCTGCTGTTTTCAGAGTGTTCGGTCACACCTCAGCTGAGCACCTGAGGCCAGTTCCAAACTATCTTCCCTGGCCAGTCATTCAGTCCACATCACTCATACTCCTCATGCTCCTGTGTTGTGTTCCCTCCCCTTCAGAATTCAATTTTTCACCCACTAAAACTAGCTTGCTGTGTTGTGTTTACATTCCCCTCCACACAGACACAGGCCAGAAAATAAAATATGCTTCATGAGATCAGGCACCTGTCATCTTCCTTTTAACTCTGTCTTTTACTAGAATATTAGATAGTTACTCCATTAATATTTGTTGAAGGAGGGGTGCCTGGGTCACATTCTGTAGCTCCCTCTCTCTCTGCCCCTCCCCGTGTGCCATGTCTCTCTGTCTCTCAAAAATGAGTAAGTGTTTAAATAATATTTGTTGAAGGAATAACTGAATGGGAGAGATTGTTGGAGAAGAACTTTCAGGAAGAAATTTTGTGGTTGGCACCCATCAGTCCCCATGGTTTAGGTCTCAGCCCTTTGGAGAAAGGATCTGTAAGGCTAAAATGGGCTGAATTTGAGGGGCGCCTGGGTGGCTCAGTCGGTTAAGCGTCTGACTTCGGCTCAGGTCATGATCTCACGGTCCGTGAGTTCGAGCCCCGCATCGGGCTCTGTGCTGACAGCTCAGAGCCTGGAGCCTGTTTCAGATTCTGTGTCTCCCTCTCTCTGACCCTCCCCCGTTCATGCTCTGTCTCTCTCTGTCTCAAAACAATAAATAAACGTTAAAAAAAATTTTTTTAAATAAAATGGGCTGAATTTGAGGCACTTGGGTGGCTCAGTCAGTTAAACATCCGACTCTTGATTTCGGCTCAGGTCATCATGTCACAGGTTCATGGGATCAAGCCCCCACACTGGGCTCTGCGCTGACAGTATGGAGCCTGCTTGGGATTCCCTCCCTCTCTCTCTGCCTCTCTGCTCATGCTCTCTCTCTCTCCCAAAATAAATAAACTTTAAAAAAGACCAATTTTCTAAAACAAATTAAAAAAAATAATAAAATGGGCTGGGTTTATAAGCACCAAGGTGGGCCCAGAGTGCAGGATAGATACAGAGTGCTGGTGTGGTCAGGACTGTGGGTACCCTGGCACAGCCTTAGTGGCGAGATGGCCTCATCAAGTGACCTGAAAGGCAGGATATCTGAGGGGAGTGGAAGATTGGGAACAGAGACGCCCAGAGTCCTGGGGCAGCTTTGTTGGGGACCAGGAGGCCTGCATCAGGAGTGGGGCAGTGAGGCAGAGAGAGCTGCCTTATTACCACTCGTGGGATCTTACCCTTAACCACTGCCTCATCAAGTCTGAGGAAATTCAGGTTGTTTTGGATGTTAACCTCCATCTAAGACTGTAATTGAACTTCTGGAGCATATTGTCTGATCGTGGTCTCTCAGTTATGCCCTGTGCTCCAAACGTGCCCTCTCTTTACTCCCCTTGTCTTTTTTTTTTTTTTTTTTACATTTATTTATTTATTTTTGAGAGACAGAGAGAGACAGAGCACAAGCAAGGGATGGGCAGAGAGAGAAGGAGACACAGAATCCGAAGCAGGCTCCAGGCTCCAGGCTCCAAGCTGTCAGCACAGAGCCCGACGTGGGGCTCAAACTCACAAACCGCAAGATCACGACCTGAGCCAAAGTCGGCCGCCCAACCGACTGAGCTACCCAGGCGCCCCTCCCCTTGTCTTGACATATGTGATTCCCTGTGCTTTGAGGGCCTCCTGTCTCTTCTTTCTCTGATGTAGAGCTTCCAACCATCCTTCAAAATCCTGATCAGACATTGCTGCCTCACTGAAAACTAAATTAGCTCCTCTGGCTGGAGTTACTTGCTGTCCATTGTGGTCTCACAGTCTGTCCCGGTGCCTCTGGAATAATCTGTTTAGTTGACTGTCTCTCCAATGGGACTCTGAGTTTTCAAGGATAAAAATCTCGTGTTAAAAAGTGCCTATTCCTTCTTCATGTCACAATATCTGGTAATGAAAGATAAAAGCCAAATTGGGGTGCCTGGGTGGCTCAGTCTGTTAACCATCAGATGTCAGCTCAGGTCATGATCTTGTGGTGTACAAGTTCGATCTCCGGGTTAGGATCTGCGCTGACAGCTCTCAAAGCCTGGAGCCTCCTTCGGATTCTGTGTCTCCCTCTTTCTCTCTGCCCTTCCCCCACTCATGTTCTTTCTCTTTCTCTCTCAAAAAAAAAAAAAAATTAAAAAAAATAAAAGCAAAATTAAGGAATATGTCCAAAGAATTAAAAACAGGTCACCCCCCCCGCCAAAAGATCAACCTCATTTTTTTTAGAAGGTAGTGAGTAGCTGGATAAGCAAAATATGATATATGCATGCCATGGAGTATTATTCATCTGTTCAAAGGAATAAAATACTGATACTTTCTACAACATGGCTGAACCTTGAAAACATTATGCTAAGTGAAATAAGTCAGATACAAAAAGACAAATACTGTATGATTCCACTTAAATGAGATAATAGGCAAATACATAAGCAGAACGTAGATTAGAGTTTGCCAAGGGCTAGGAGGAAAGAGAGGAAATGAGTTATTTAACAAGTACAGTGTTTCTGTTTGAGTTGATGAAAAGCTCTGGAAATAGTGGCGTATGCACTTATGCTACTGAATTGCACATATAAAAATGGTTGAAATAGTAAGTCTTATGTATATTTTACCACAATTAAAACAAAGGCAGCGAGTAGAGAAGAAATAAAAAGAATTAACAGTAAAAGGTCCCAATGACACAAATGCAGAGCAAATTCAAATGTAGACAAGTTAAATAGGATACGACTCACTACAGCTTTTAGCAAAAGATGAGAAACTGTGTTCTTTCTCTTTTTTTTATTACTTTTTTGATGCTTATTCATTTTTGAGAGACAGGGAGAGACAGAGCGCAAGCAGGGGAGGGGCAGAGAGAGAATGAGACACGGAATCTGAAGCTCCAGATTCCGAGCTGTCAGCACAGAGCCCCACACAGGGCTCAAACTCACGAACCGTGAGATTACGACCTGAGCCGAAGTTGGATGCTTAACCGACCGAGCCACCCAGGCGCCCCATGGGTTCTTTCTCTTGACACTATTTTCAGGAAAGTCAGTAGGATTCTATCAAAGTCAGCATCGTATGCTCCTGTTGTTTTGCAACATATATCATTGGCAGCAAGTGCTTTTTCCCAACCTTGACTTAAACTTCTAGCTATAAAGTTTAATTACAAGAAGCTGAGATAACTCAAACTTGGAGTGTTGAAATGCCTTAGAAAATTAATTTCCTTGGCTAATTTTAGTTTTTAATCTATGTTTCAACATTATATAGATCCAAATAATAGCTCCAGAATGAAAATTAAATAAACAGTTATAACATGATCGGTGGTTTTATATATTTTTATTCTCCTGGGACTGGAACCCACTGTTATATCACATAAATCTGTTGCTTGGATTTTGTGTTTCTAACTCTCACGCACATTTATGGGAACTCATTAGAGGGGGAAGCCTGTGTTTAAAATGTCCCTCCGTGAAAGAGTTAGAGAATAAGAGGTAAGTTGTGCGGAACACGCAGAAGCGCATTGGAGCTGGTGACGAGGCCCGTGGCTGTGTGTTGTTGGGTCGTGCAGAGGCGGAATGCTGGGACAAGGTGCCTGATAAATGCCGCAGACGGCAGTTCTCAGAAGGGCTGCTGATCAGAAGTAGAGTTTTGGCAGGACCTAAATGGCAAAGTCACAGACAGTAATAAGCCCTAAAAATAACAAATGCCACCCCAGCACAATGGAAGCCCTTATATGTGGGAAGAATAATGGGAAATGTATCGATTGGTATATTTGTCCAGATGCATGAATACTGATCGCAAGCAGAGACGCTCACCTTTTCTCCAAAGGGGAGTGATGTAAAGCATCAATCACCATTAGCAGAGTCGTCTAGGGAGAATGACAACTCAGGTCGATACCTGCGTATGAAGAGTTTTCTGGTGGCAGGTGGCTGGACCGGGGCTAAAATTAGCCTCATGCATTCATTCTTTCATTCTACTCATATTTAATAAGCAACTACTGTATGCCAGGCATTATTCTAGGTACTTGGAATATATCAGTGAACCAAATCAAGACCAAATTCTCTGCCCTCATGTAGCTTATGTTCTAGCAGGGAAAAACAGAAAATAGGGAATAAACATCATGCATATGTACGTTATATATGTCAGAAAGTGGTTAAGTGTTACAGCAAAAGAAAAAGTAGAGCAGGAAAAGGAAACTTAGGAGTGCTGATGGAAGTGTGCGTGGGGGCGGGTAGCTATGTTAGGGGGGTCAGGGTAAGCTTTATGGCCACAGTGATGCATGGACAAAGGCTTGGGCAGGGACTTAGCAGATAATTGGGAGACCAGCATTCTGGGCAAGGGTGGTTTGAAGGCCTCACAGCTGGAGCAAGCCGTGCTGCTTCAAGTCTACTGTGGTGGTTGCAGAGTGAGTGGAGGTGGGGGTGAGGGGTGGGAGCCAGAGAGAATGACAGGAGAGGAGGGCTCATGGGCTTTCACTTTAGGTGGAAAGGGGAGTCCGGGCAGGGTTCTGGGCAGCAGAGTGAGCTGACTTGATTAAGAGTTTAAAAAGGATCCTCTCTGCTGCTGTGTTGATGGAAGACTGGAGAGGCACAGGGTGAGGTAGGACTTGTGTGCAGGTTACTCCTACGCTCCAGGGGAGACAGGGTGGTAGCTTGGAACGGGCTGGTGACAGTACAGTAAGTGTGCTGAGTAGGAGTCCTGATCTGGATACATTTTCAAGGTGACATTGGCGTGAATTCCGAAGGAGGTGACCTGGCACGAGAGGAGTCCAGGACGGTTCCGAGGCATTTGCCTGAAGCGCTGGCAGGATGGAGTTTCCCATAGGTTGGAAGGGAGAGGGCTGTGCATGTGTCGAGTTTGGGGTGAAGACTGGGAGTTCGCTCTGGACACAAGTGTGAGATGTCCATGGGGCGGATGTTGAGTAGACCATGGATGTATCCATTTCCTATACCTGCTGGGACAAGTGACTACCAATTTAGTCACCTAAAATGACACAGATTTATTATCTTACGATTTGGGAGGAGGTCAGAAGTCCTAAAATCAACGTGTTGGCAAGGCTGTGTTCCTTCTGGAGGGTCTAGGGGAATCTGTTTCATTGCCTTTTCCAGCTTTCAGAGGCCACCTGAGTTCTTGACTCTGCCCCTCCCCCATCTTCAAAGTGCACCACTCCAACCTCTGCTTCCTCCTTACCTTCCTTACTCTGATTATATTGGGCCTACCTGGCTCTCCAGGGTAATCTTCCCATCTCTGGATCCTTCGGTCAATCACATCTGTGAAGTTATTTGAGTCTGGAGTTCTGGTAAGAGCTCTAGACTGAAGTAAGTCTCTGGCATTTAAAGCTCTTGTCGTGGCTCCCTGCTTGGGATGTAACTTAAGGCGGAAGTGGACACTGGATCCAGGGGTTGAAAACTTATCCTATCCTTTTATTCCCTTTCTCTTTCTTTCCCCCTAGTCCTCTCTCCCACCCTGCCCCATCCCCACTTTCTGGGATGGGTTCATTTTCTCCTCCTGTGGGATCATGCATGGTTGCCAATAACTCCGTGCTGAAGTCATCTTGGTGAGAAACCTGGAGAAAAGTCAGAACTTCTCTCTTGTGGGGGCCACACATAAAATCCCAAGAGCTCTGCTAAAGCCTGATTAAGTCACAAGGATGGTATGTGCATGGGAACTGTTGGTCCCAAGAGAACCAAATGGAATGGGAAGAGGGGCAGTCTCCTTAGTAAATGCGGAGGGAGTTATTTCTAGAAAGAAGAATGGAATGGCTACACTAAAGATACTGCAGACTTCTATTTATAAGCTTTTTTTTTTTAGGGTGCCAGCGTGGTTCAGTCCATTGAGTGTCTGACTCTTGATTTCTGCTCAGGTCATGATCCCTGGGTCGTGGGATCAAGCCTTACATCGGGCTCCACACTGAGCATGGAGACTGCTTGGCATTCTCTCTCTCTGTCTCTCTCTCTCTCCCTCCCCCCACCTCTGCCCCTTTCCCCTGCGTGAGTTCTCTCTCTAAAATACAAAAAAAAAAAAGAATTGTTATAAGTATATTTTTTAGAAAAATTTAAACATAACCAGAAGCAGATAGACTTGTCTAATGATCCCTCACGTACCCATCCATCACCTGCGCTTCAACAGCTACTGATCCTTAGTCCAATTTTTTTGTGTGCCTATTTCTTTCGCCTCCCCCAATATTTTAAATTCCAGACATCACATAAGTTTTCCTGTAAATATTTCAGTATGTAACACTAAGAAACAAGTCTTTTAAAAAAACAAAACTACAATACCATTATTGCACTAAAAAAAAATTAACATTAATATCACTAACCATTCAGTGTTCACATTTCCCCAATTGTCTCCTAAACAAAGGCTTGAGTCAGAATCTAAATAAGGCTGATCAATCCATTTGGTTTAGAATTTCCTTTTGAAATCTATCTGTGGATTATTTGTCTAAAGCTATTAGCAAATAAACACTCCTCTCTATGTTCCTCCTGGTCTGTGCATTGTCCTCATTATTGTGTCTCTACCAAATCAAGTGCCTTTGTCTCATCACTGTAACACTTTCACTTATTTCCTTCACTGCCTCTATGCACCCAAGTGGCTTTCATGCAGAAGGCATTCCAGAGTCATTTTGAAAGCAGCAGGTGTGGTTTACATGAATCTGGCTTTTGCAAATTAATTTGAGTTGAGATTTAAGGTGGGCTCTGGGTCGAAAGGAGTGGAGAGAAGGAAGGGGGCTCAAAACATGAACAAAAAAGCACTAAGTGTCAAACCTTACCTTTAGAAAGTTGTCCACTGTCCCCAGTGCCCTCTCAATACCATCTAGAGAACTTGCTATAGTCTGCTGGGCATCTTTTCATATAATTGTGATCAGATATAAAATTTTGCTCTTTTTTCATTCACTACGATATCATAAATGCCCCTTTTCTGTTATTACATATTTTCCTTTACCTCAATTTCTTTTTTTAATGTTTATTTATTTAATTTGAGAGGGGGAGGCAGAGAAAAAGAGACAGACAATCCCAAGCAGGCTCCACACCGTCAGTGCAGAGCATGATGGGGGGCTCGAACCCATAAACTGTGAGATCATGAACTGAGCCAAAATCAAGAGTCGGACGCTTAAGTGACTGAGCCACCCAGGTGCCTCTATCTCAATTTCTTAAACATCCATTATATCCAAGAATTTTTTCTGGGGAGGAAGATGAGTCTACTGGGTGGTAAAAAGGAACACTTGAGTCAGGGGAACTGTGTCTCAGGCCTGGCTTTGCCATTAAACTAGAAATATGACCAACGGTCTATTCCCTAACTTCTCTAAGTTTTCTCCTCTATGAATTAAATATTTATTTCACAGGATTGTTACAGAGATGAAATGAAATAATGAACTTACAGGGCCTCTGTAAACTCTAAATAAATGGTCAGAAACAATGTGTTCATATCGAGGTTTAAACGCAGTGAGTGAGGTTGTAGAAACCGTTATTCTCCCTGATGACCACAGGCTGGACCTTGAAAGCAGAGACTAAAGGTTAGGGAGACAGGAGTGCTTGTTCAGACCGTGCCCCAGTCATTAGCTCAGAGTAGGGGCTCAGCACATGGCTCCTGAGCTTCACTTTCTGGAAGAAGTGCTCTTTTCCACGTCCCCTCCCTCCCCATATATAAGCAGTGGGGACTTGCTAAAGCATACCTGATGGGTTAAATACAGAATGCAGTAAATACTGGAAGAATTGTTTCTCTGATTTCTTTATAAATGGAACCGAGGACCTAGAATGTTTCTGATGTCTTCATGAAGACTTGTCATGTCACTTCTTTGCATGTCATTTTATTTTTATATTTTAGATTGGATGTGTTTAGAGCCTAGTGTGTTTCTTGCACATTGTAGGAAACCAGGAAATACATGGTGACCTGAATTAAGGTATAAACAGAAGACAACTACGTATGCAATAAAGTAATTATTTACATTTCTCTTATCGTCGATCGGTGATTACAGCATTTCTACAGTATAACAGATCAATACGTAGATTTTGGATTTCATTAATCAGAGCTGTAGATGTGGCCTAAAAACACCTCTGATCCATTCAGTTTTGTTAACCTCTTTCCTCTATTTTTCCTCTATTTTTATTCACAGATACATTTCTCCCTAGAGATTGTTTCTTCTGAGCTAGTCTCTTAATCTTCCCAACCCATATTTGGTGTGGACTTCTAGGGCTCACTTGTGTCCATGAGAACAATGGCACTTTTGTGCCTCCCTTGCAGTTGGCCAAGGCTGTGCGATTAATTCCAGCCAGTGGGCTGTGGGGGAAAGATGTGTGTCACTTAAGGGCTGATGCAGTGAGAAGCTTGTATGTAACTTTCCAGGCTTTTTTTCCTTACCTCATCAGCTGGGAGGCCCCATGTTCAGGATATTGTAGCCACATGATGATTAAGTCTCCGTTGGCCTCAACCTTGAGTTACCACATGAGGACAATTTTGTTGGGTATTCACCTGGCCCCACCGTGGACTTTGTGATTGAGAAATATATTTTGGTGGTGTCACACCAATGAGGTCTGGGAATTTTTTGCTATTGTGGCACACTCTAGTCTCTCCTGACTACAGCACATTCCATCTCTAAAATGGCCTCAACCTTTTCTTTAATTATTAAATCTTTCCTGTATGGGGATAGTAAATTCTTAAAAATTTGATGTGTCTAAACTAGATTTTAAACTAAAGCCTGTAACAAGAGATGAAGAAGGGCATTATATCATAATTATGGGGTCTATCCATCAAGAAGAGGTAACAATTATAAATGTTTTTGCACCCAAATATATAACACAATTAATCACAAACATAACAATCTTATTGATAAGAATGCGGTAATTGCAGGTGACTTTAATACTCTACTTACAGCAATGGGCAGATCATCTAGGCAGAAAATCAATAAAGAAACAATGGCCCTGAATGATACACTGGATCAGATGAACTTAACAGATATATTCAGAACTTTTCATCCAAAAGCAGCAGAATACACATTCTTCTCGAGTGCACAGGAACATTCTCCAAGACAGATCACATACTGAGTCACAAAACAGCCCTCAATAAATATAAAAGAACTGAGATCATATCATGCACATTTTCAGATCACAATGCTATGAAATTTGGAATCAACCACAGGAAAGTTTGCAAAACCTCCAAATGCATGGAGGTCAAAGAACATCCTAAAGAATGAATGGGTCAACCAGGCAACTAAAGAAGAAGTTAAAAAATATATGGAAGCAAATGAAAATGAAAACACAACAGTCCAAACCCTTTGGGATGCAGCAAAGGCAGTACTAAGAGGAAAATACATTGCATTCCAGGCCTAGCTCAAGAAACAAGAAAAATCCCAAATACAAAATCTAACAGCACACGTAAAGGAACTAGAAGCAGAAGAGCAAAGAAACCCCGAGGCCAGCAGAAGAAGAGAAATAATTAATATCAGAGCAGAAATAAACAATTTGGAATCCAAAAAAACAGTAGAACAGAACAGTAAAATGAAACTAAGAGCTGGTTTTCTGAAAAAAATAAACAAAATTGATAAAGCCTAGCCAGACTTCTCAAAAAGAAAAGAGAAAGGACCCAAATAGATAAAATCACAAATGAAATTGGACTTACTACAACCAACCCCTCAGAAATACAAATATGTATCAGAGAATACTATGAAAAATTATATGCCAACGAACTGGACAACCGGGAAGAAACGGACAAATTCCTAGACACTCACACACTACCAAAACTCAAACAGGAAGAAATAGAAAATTTGAACAGACCCATAAATAATGAAGAAATTGAATCAGTTATCAAAAATCTCCTAACAAATAAGAGTCCTGGGCCATATAGCTTCCCAGGAGAATTCTACCAGACATTTAAGGTAGAGTTAATACCTATCCTTCTCAAGCTGTTCCAAAAATTAGAAACAGAAGGAAAGCTTCTGGACTCATTCTATGAAGCCAGCATTAACTTGATTCCCAAACCAGACAGAGACCCCACAAAAAAGGAGAATTACAGGCCAATATCCCTGATGAACATGGATGCGAAAATTCTCAACAAGATACTAGCAAATAGAATTCAACACCATATAAAAAGAATTATTCACCATGATCAAGTGGGATTCATTCCTGGGCTGCAGGGCTGGTTCAATATTCACAAATCAATCAATGTGATACATCACATTAATAAAAGAAAGTATAAGAATCATATCCTGTCAATAGATGCAGAAAAATCATTTGGCAAAATGCAGCATCCTTTCTTAATAATAACCCTCAAGAAAGTCAGGATAGAAGGAAGATACCTAAACATCATAAAAACATGAAAAGCCCACAGCTAATATCATCCTCAATGAGGAAAAACTGAGAGCTTTCCCCCTGAGATCAGGAACATGTCAGGGATGTCCACTCTCACTACTGTTGTTTAACATAGGGTTGGAAGTTCTGGCATCAGCAATCAGACAACAAAATGAAATAAGAGGCATCAAAATTGGCAAAGAAATCAAACTTTCACTTTTCACAGATGACATGATACTCTACATAGAAAACTCGAAAGACTCCACCAAAAGACTCCTAGAACTGATACATGAATTCAGCAAAGTCGCAGGATACAAAATCAATGTACAGAAATCAGTTCCATTTCTATACACCAGTAATGAAGCAACAGAAAGAGAAGTCAAGAAATATATCCCATTTGCAGTTGCACCAAGAACCATAAAATACCTAGGAATAAATCTAACCAAAGATGTGAAAGATCTGTATGCTGAAAACTATAGAAAAGTTATTATGAAGAAAATTGAAGAAGACACAAAGAAATGGAAAAACATTCCATTCTCATGGATTGGAAGAATAAATATTGTTAAAATGTCATTACTACCCAAAGAGATCTACACATTCAATGCAATCCCAATCAAAATTGCACCAGTATTCTTCTCGAAGCTAGAACAAATAATCCTTAAATTTTTATAGAACCACAGAAGACCCCAAATAGCCAAAGTAATATTGAGGAAGAAAACCAAAGTAGGGGGCATCACAATCCCAGACTTTAGCCTCTACTACAAAGCTGTAATCATCAAGACAGTATGGTATTGGCACAAAAACAGACACATAGATCAATGAAATAGAATAGAGAACCCAGATTGGACCCACAAATGTATGGCCAACTAATCTTTGACAAAGCAAGAAAGAGTGTTCAATGGAAAAAAGACAGTCTCTTTAGCAAATGGTGCTGGGAGAACTGGACAGCAACATGCAGAAGAATGAAACTAGACTAGGCGACTTTCTTATATCATACAAAAAATAAACTTAAAATGGATGAAAAACCTAAGTGTGAGACAGAAAACCATCAAAACCCTAGAGGAGAAAGCAGACAGAAAACCATCAAAACCCTAGAGGAGAAAGACAACCTCTTTGACCTCTGCCTCAGCAATTTCTTGCTCAACATGTCTCCAAAGGCAAGGGAATTAAAAGCAAAAATGAACCATTGGGACCTCATCAAGATAAAAAGCTTCTGCACTGCAAAAGGAAACAATGAACAAAACTAAAAGGCAATCGATGGAATGGGAAAAGATATTTGCAAATGATAAAGGGTTAGTACCCCAAACCTATAAAGAACTTACCAAACTCAACACCTGAAAAACAAATAATCCAGTGAAGAAATGGGCAGAAGACATGAATAGACACTTTTCCAGAGAAGACATCCAGATGGCCAACAGACACATGAAAAGAGGCTCAACGTCACTCCTCATCAGGGAAATACAAATCAAAACCACACTGAGATATCACCTCACGCGGGTCAGAGTGGCTAAAATGAACAAGTCAGGAAACAACAGATGCTGGTGCGGATGTAGATAAACGGGAACTCTCTTGCACTGTTGGTGGAAATGAAAACTGGTGCTGCCACTCTGGAAAACAGTGTGGAGGTTCTTCAAAAAATTAAAAATAGAACTACTCTACGACCCAGCAATAGCACTACTAGGAATTTATCCTAAGGACACAGGAGTGCTGATTCAAAGGGGCACATGTACTCCAATGTTTGTAGCAGCACCTTCAACAATGCCAAATTATGGAAAGAGTCTAAATGTCCATCCACTGATGAATGAATAAAGAAGATTTGGTTTATATATACAATGGAATACTACTTCACAATGAGAAAGAATGAAATCCTGCCATTTGCAGCAACGTGGACGGAACTGGAAGGTATGCTAAGTGAAATAAGTTGTCAGAGAAAGACAGAAATGTGGAACTTAACAGAAGACCATGGGGGAAGGAAAGGGGAAAAAAGTAGTTACAAACAGAGAAGGAGGGAGACAAACCATAGGAGACTCTTAAATACAGAGACCAAACTGAGGATTGATGGGGGAGTGGAGGAGAGGGAAAAATGGATGACGGGCGTTGAGAAAGGCACTTGGTGGGATGAGCACTGGGTATTGTATGTGAGCAATGAATCATGGGAATCTACCCTCAAAATCAAGAGTACTCTGTACACACTGTATGTTAGCCAATTTGACAATAAATTATATTCTAAAAATTTGATGTATCTACATTTGTGTTAGACTATATAGTGTTTTCCAAACTGCAGTGTGCATACTACTAGTGGTATGTGAGATAATTTTATGTGGGACATAGATAGACTTGTTTGTATTTTAGATATTTATTTACATTTATAATTTGTCTCTACATGTGGCAAGTGATTCTCATTTTCCATTCATAGTGGCTACAGAAATATTTCCTCTAAGGTAGCTTTGGTGAAAATGAAGTGAGTTAAAGAGAAATAGGAAATAGGTAAAAGTATAGTTGGCAGGCAGATAGGGCAAAAATCAAAAGAGGCGTTATTCAAATGGCTGAAGGGTTGGGGGACACCGATGTGGTAAATTATTTGATGGAATGTCTATTAAAGAAGATCTCCACCAGACAGAGAGACTTTTATTTTTTACTCCCAGTGCTTAGCATTAAATTTAGGAAATGATCTTGAAGGAGTTTTTTTTATCCAGGATCTTAAATAATAAAAGCCCCGACCCAACCCTTTGAGGTCAGTTGGAATGTTTTTCTCATTCTTCTCTGTTCTTTAAGAGGTTTGCATTAAGTGTATTAGGCTCACATCAGATTTGACCAAAGATTAGCATTTGTGGTATCATGACATTTAAGAATTTAAAATGTTGTGGGCAGGGGCGCCTGGCTGGCTGGTCAGTAGAGCATGTGACTCTTGATCTTGGGGTTGTGGGTTTGCACCCCCCATTGGGTGTAGAGATTACTTAAAAATAAAGGCTTAAAAACATAGAGATAAAAAATAAAATCTCGTGGGCATAGTTGACATTTTTAAAATGGAGATTTGTCGAGCTTATTGTCAGAAGGATATTGCCATTTGTCTAAATTCACAAGTGGAGCCCCATTGGTTCTTCCTTTTTGCCGTCCCCTGGGTCCTATCCACAAATGGCTTTGTATTCATGCTCATACTGTGTAGTGTGGTACTTTGCCTTCTCTCACTATGCCGCACATTAAACTGTGAGATGAGAAGTCACATGTGTATCAGCGACATGGACAGTGAACACTGTTCTTGTGTGGTAGCTTCCCATAGTGCATTTCAAATGGAACCAAAATGTTCTATCAATAGCTTTCTACTGATTGGCATTTCTATGCTTTTTCAGTGTAGCTACCAGAGCTGTTTCTGAGGAGGTGACTGGCATCTCACTCTCCCCACTTGTCTCTCCTTCTCCCCCCTTTGCTCTTCCTCCCAAAGACCCACGCATTGTTATGGGGATTAACCCCTTTAGCAGCAGCTTTAGAGACAACTACAGTGGAAAAAAGTCCACCAAATGGAGGTGAGAGAGAGGTACGTCTTCAATCAGTGGAGATGTTGGTACATCCATCCAGTTGTTCTGGTAGGGGGACGTCTGTGCTGAATGGGTGTCATTGCAACTACTGCCAGCAGCTGACAGTCAGCTTTATTGCTATGCTGGTGCCTTTCTGAGTCTTCTCTACCACAAAGTCCTCCCTCGTACTCCACCTCTTACTCTGAAATGCAGGTTGAGGAAGATGGCCCTGATTTTCTTAACCTAAGTGATGAATAGCTCTGAAAATGGTGATTGCTATTTATCCTAGTGATCCTGAGACCTGAAGAGGCAAACTATGTTCATATTATTTTCATAAAATTTGAAAAAAATGAGGAAGTTAAATTAAATTAATTAAAACAATGTTAGCCATATTAAACTGTTGCAAAAATTGCAACACTTGTACATAGAGTCCATATACCCCTCACCTGGCCTCCCTAAATGATAACCTCTTACAAAACCGTAGTACAACTAATGGAACTAGGAAATGACACTGATAAAATACTACTAACTAATCTACAGATCTTGTTCAAATTTAGCCAGTTATTGCACGAATGATCTTCCATAATTTTTGCCTGCAACGATTAGTGTGGTGCTTGCTTCATGGTGATTTTCTATTTCTAGCATTCCTTCTACGTTTATTCATTGGAATTCCACTGTGAGGAAGAGCTGTTTCTTCTGAGTTCTTTATTATTCATTGAACTATTTATTTGCATCACTATGGACCATGGACATTTATTCTATGTGGACCATGGACATTTATTCCATTACTATCTTTACTTACTTTGTTGCCCAGATTGTTGTCTATTTGGCTATTGAGAGCTCATTCACATTGGTTCCTGTATCCTTTTGACTTGCCCCATTGGTTTTTTTTAAAGTTTATTTATTTATTTATTTTGAGAGAGAGAGAGAGAGAGAGAGAGAGAGAGAGAGACTGTGTACATGTGGGGAGGGGCAGAGGGAGAGAGAGAGAATCCCAAGCAGGCTCCGTGCTCAGCTTGGATACAAGCTGGGCCAGAAGCGGGGCTCCATCTCATGATCCTGAGATCATGACCTGAGTGGATGTCAAGAGTGGGATCCTTAACTGGCTGAGCCACCCAGGTGCCCCATCCCATCCTTTTTTAAAACCGTTTCCTTATTTTCTGGCCCTGAACAATGTTCCAGGCCCATCTTGTGTTTCCTGTCCCTGTTCTGGAATCAGCCATTTCTCCTAGGAGTGTTCATTTCAGTATCGTTTTAATGTTCTGTTCATAATATTCTCTTCATGTTCTTTGAAAATTAATATTTATCTTGAGGGACATATTTAAGAGATAGATGATTTCTTTGTACTTGATTGATTATAAAACATTGGTCCATCAACATGTCACAATTAAGGTCTTCACCAAAAGATCTTCTATGCTCTTTCTTGGTTCTCTGTTTCTTTTTGGACCTAACTGCAGAGTCAATACCTTTTAATCTTTTCCTTGCTTAATGCTAAAAAATTCTTTTCTCCCTTACAGATTTTCTCTGATACTGCTCTTCTGCTATTTAGCTCCTCACTAGCCTAAATTCCTTACTCCTCTCATATCTTATCCTGACACCTCAGCTTTTTGCTGAACTCCTGGTATAGTATTTCTTTCCCTGAACCTTGTGCCAACTTTCTAGTCAATTCAGTCAATATATCCAGCTCAACACTGAAGTGGACTAGATACTTTCTTGGCTGAAACTAGAGGGTCTAAATGCTTCCATCAAATGCATCCCAAGTATGTATATATTTTTCTAACTAGAAAGAGAGGGAGAGAGATAGAGAGAGAGAGAGAGAATTTGTGTGTGTGTGTGTGTGTGTGTGTGTGTGTGTGTGTGTGTGTGTTGAGGCTCAAAAACTAACAAACAATAGTTTATTTTCCTTTGAAATTCACAAATTTTACTACTACAAATATTTTTTGTATTATCCTATTTCAAAAACCTAATTGCTTTAATTTATCAAGTATGGAAGTTTGACCTCCATCATATCTAAGCCAGAATAAATGAAATGTTTTTAACTTTCTAATCTGAAATAATTTCACCCTTGCAGAACTGTTGTGAAGTTAGTACAAGGTGTTCTCATATATCCTTCACTTGGGTGTATACATAATTTCTTTATACATTATATTTCATTATATTTTACATCACTGATCTTCCCACTCAGAATTAGTATGACTCTATGGCCAGCATTTATTGGTGACCACCTTAACATCAATTTGCTTTGACTCCCACTAATGACCCTGAGATTTTCCTGTGGGGAAACCATCTCTACGAGGCATCATCAACTGTGTGGCTTAGAGGGAATGACCCATTGTTTGCTCTAGTTCTGGGCGCCAACTGCTTTGGATGGTCATTTTGGCTGTGGAGCTCAGTTGAAGGGTGTGTGCATGATCCAATTCAGGTCAGTAAGAAATGTAGACTTTCACTGGGGCTTATGGGAGAGAAGTTTCTTCTCTATTCCATGGAAGCCCTTGGATGGTATACTATAATCCTGTGTTCATATTTGTAAGCATAGGGCCAGTTTGTCCAAGTTTAAAAATGACATGCTTCGGAGGAAAGAGCCTAGAGAATTTTGGAGCCTTGAGGATGGATGCAGCTAAGCATGAGGCTGGCCCTACTTCCAGACTTCAGTTTTGTGAATCGATGAAGTCCTCCTCCGTCCATTTTTGTTTGTTTGTTTTTGCTAAGTAGTGTTGATTTGAGTTTTCTATAGCTTGATAGATTTATTTGTTAAAAAAATTTTTTAGTGTTTATTTTTATTTCTGAGAGAGGGAGAGAGACAGAGGATGGGTGGGGAAGGGGCAGAGAGAGAGGGAGACACAGAAACCCACGCGGGCTCCAGGATCTGAGCTGTCAGCACAGAGCCTGATGCAGGGCTCGAACTCACAAGCTATGAGATCATGACCTGAGCCAAAGTCGGCGCTTAACCAACTGAGCCACCCAGCTGCCCCTGTGGCTTGACAGATTTCTATTAATGCAGACTCTTTTCCGTGCATCGAATCATGTCATTTTAGTGACTCATTAGAGTTAATTATATGTCCATTTTTCCTCAAATAGATTATGATGTCCTTGGAACTGTGCATTAAACTCCTACTTGCCTTTCTGATCTTTGTATAGGATATAGTATATCCATTCAGCTATGCTGAGGACATACTCTATGTCAGGCTCAGACCTGGGTCTGGTTTTCAATAACTGTGGAATTGTGAATTTTATTTAACATACTGCTTATATTCATTATATTCATTTTCTGTTGCTGCATAACAGATTACCATGAACTTAGCAGGTAAAACAAGTCACATCTTCCATGAGTCAGAAGCCTGGGCACAACTCAACCAGGTTCTCTGCTCATGGTCTCATCGGGCGGCAGTGGAGGTGCCAGGAAGGAGACTTTCTTGCTCCAGTCTGCTAAAACGGAGTCTTATGTAGTGTGGCAAATCCACTTTGCCATTTTCCACTGGCTAAAAACCATCCACAGGTCCCGTTTGCACTCAGTGGTAGGGACTGCACAATGGTATGGACATCAGGGGGTGGCAAATTATGTGGGTCACCTTAGGGTCTGTCCTCTGTATTACCTTAAATGTTCATTTGTAAAGTGTCCTCTTTAACTCCATGAGTGGATTTTATACCTCTATGCTAGCACCTATAGAATTCAGTTAAATTTTTAAAATTACAGCTGCATTTTCTTTTTCATCTCTGGAGAGAGGTTGCATTGACTTGAAATTTCTTTTTATGATTACCTGCATTTTTTTTTAGGTTGAATCCTTTGACAAATAATCATAAAATTATTCTTGAGGGCATGCTTAAAATTTCCAAATATTTTAATGATGTTTAAAAAGCAGCAGCCCCAATGGTTGCATTGGAAATTTGACATAAATATTTTCCAAACAAACCAGGACCTCTACAATAGCAATACTGAAAAGAACCCCCCAAATGATGCACACTCTCTCTCTGATAGTATTTCAGCTCTAAATCTAACAGCTGGCCTCTGCCATTTTTTATTTTTTACTAATAGAAAGATGCTAAAAAAAATAACTTTTCCAAATGTAAAAATTAGTACTTTTAATGGGGGCCTGTGGAATCTGACCAGATTCTATTCTCATCTTGGAGAATAGCTAGATGTGACTGTCACATTAGATTTATCAATATTTACTTGGCTAGTTAATTACAACAAAATATCCACTTGGAAATAACTAAGAGCTATAATTAGGCAAATAAACAAATAATCATCAACAACTCCAAAAGCATTTCCAACCAATAAATTAAATTATTCTCTTGTGCATATTTTCATACTTTTTGTTTGGCTTTATATCTGCCAATTATTTCCCCCATTCTGTTTATATAGTCTATGAATGTCACGATTCCTAGCCACAGTTCAAAGCAGTATCTTAACTTTCTCCTTTAATTAATTATTTAAAAAAAAATTTTTTTTTAACGTTTATTTATTATTGAGACAGAGAGAGACAGAGCATGAACGGGGGAGGGTCAGAGAGAGAGGGAGACACAGAATCTGAAACAGGCTCCAGGCTCTGAGCTGTCAGCACAGAGCCCGACGCGGGGCTTGAACTCACGGACCGCGAGATCACGACCTGAGCCGAAGTCTAACCGACTGAGCCACCCAGGCGCCCCAATTAATTAATTTTTTAAGAGAGAGAGAGAGAGAGAGTGCACATGAGGAGGGGAGAGGGGCAGAGGGAGAGACACTCCCAAGCTTAGCATGGAGCCTGACACAGGGCTGGATCCCACAACCCTGGGATCATGACCTGAGCCAAAATCAAGAGTCAGATAGATGTTCAACTGACAGAGCCACCCAGGTGCCCCTTAACTTTCTCTTTTACAAGGTATTTAAAAAGACTTTAAAAATATTTTTAAAAAATATTTATTCCTGCCTTTACCTGTGTTCAAAAAATTGTTTTATATAGTTTGTGTGACATTTTATAGGCACCAGATCTTAATTTCCTCAACACAGTGGGAAAAGTTATAGTGCTGAATAATTTACATATAAACAGTCTGTCCTTTATATTCTTTGTTTTTATGTTTTTTTTAATTTTGGTCCTCTATATTCTTTGTAATAAACTACTTTCCAAACACCAGTAAAAGGAAAAAAATGGCATTCAGAGAGATGGACTTGCAGAAAAATCTCTCCTTAGTTGCTGTTTGCAGTTTGGACACTAGATGGCGCAGTGGTTATACTGATCAGCAAACTGTGCTGTGAGACAGGAGACTTGCTGTTGCCACTTAATAGCTTCTATTGAAAAGACAGATGTACCTATAAACATGGTGTTTGAATTTTTCTCTCCCGTAAAGTACTGTAGTCCCTGAGAAGCAATATTAGATGAATTACTTTTTGTTTCTAACTACTTAATGCTTATTTATCTTCCAATCTATTAAAACCATTATCGGACTGTTTTGTTAAATAAAAATCCAGTCCCTCTTAGGGTAAATTGTTTTCAGAATACAATTGATTCTTAAGTACACCCAGTCTTCCTAAGTGGACGTTTGTTTTTACTTTAAAAAAAAAAAAAAAACAAGAAAACCAGTCTGTGTCCAGGCTGTGAACAATTGTTTAAAAAAAAAAAAAATTAGCTACTTTTTAGGCATTGCTGTTTTCAGCTAATAGGGCATAATCACATTTTTGGAATGAGATATGTCAGAGAAAGCCAATGCCCTTGGCTAAATTGATCTGTTTTGAATTGATGTCCAACAGAGCTAACGGAGAGGTTATAATCTTTGCATCTATACTTTTTTGTTTATGTTGGCCGGTAATTTGGAGGATCGCCAAATTTAAATTATTGTGTATGTGAGAGGATTTGAGGTCTAAGACCGATTCTCTTAGGCACCTTTAAGCCCCACAACACCCAGAGCATGACTAGTGAGTCAGGCTGCTGTGTGACACTTCACTCTCGCAACCTGGCCTTGGTAGGTTTCTTTCGTCCTGTATTTTCTGGATTATATATTTTACAAGTCACAGGTCATTTCTATTCCTGTGAATGATTTTGTTGAATTTCATTCATTCAAGAAGGAACTGGGCTTAAAAGTACAAGAAAACAAAACCTGTAACAGACTTTACATTCATTAATTTTTAGAAATACAGTTCATTACTACCTAAACGGCTTCAAGTGAAGGTTTCTTTCTTTTTTTTATTTTATTTAATTTATTTATTTATTTTAAATTTACATCCAAATTAGTTAGCATATAGTGCAACAATGATTTCAGGAGTAGATTCCTTAGTGTCCCTTACCCATTTAGCCCATCTCCCCTCCCACAACCCCTCCAGTAACCCTCAGTTTGTTCTCCATATTTAAGAGCCTCTTATGTTTTGTTCCCCTCCCTGTTTTCATATTATTTTTGCTTCCCTTCCCTTGTGTTCATCTGTTCTGTGTCTTAAAGTCCTCATATGAGTGAAGTCATGTATTTGTCTTTCTCTGACTAATTTTGCTTAGCATAATACCCTCTAGTTCCATTCACGTTGTTGCAAATGGCAAGATTTCATTCTTTTTGATTGCCAAGTAATACTCCATTTGTATATATACCACATCTTCTTTATCCATTCATCCATCGATGGACATTTGGGCTCTTTCCATACTTTGGCTATTGTTGATAGTGCTGCTATAAATATTGGGGTACATGTGTCCCTTCGAAACAGCATACCTGTATCCCATGGATAAATGCCTAGTAGTGCAATTGCTGGGTCGTAGGGTAGTTCTCTTTTTAGTTTTTTGAGGAACCTCCATACTGTTTTCCAGAGTGGCTGCACCAGCTTGCATTCCCAACTGAAGGTTTATTTCTAATTAAATATTAGAATTAAATATTTTCAGTCTTAAAACATAAGTTTAAAGAGGTAAGATTTGTTCTTTTAAAGTTAATAACCTAATACTATTCTTTGAAGAGGGACCAGATTGTCTATGACATAGCTTATATCGTAGGTATATTTGGCTTAAAACTGTACCCCCCCCAAACAGAAAACTTCTATATCAGATTATATATTTATGTCTTTTAATTTTGCTAACATGGATATTTCGGGTTTGTGATTAAACTTTATAGTTAGGTGAACTTTTTTTGAGAATTTGAATGGAATGTAAAAAAAATTTTTTTTTAATTTTAAAAGTTGTATTTTAAGTCCAGCAAAAATGTTAATGGTGGATCTTCAGGTAAAAGGAAGCATCAACCAATCAGTAATTTTGTTCGTTTTTGTGCAGAATCCTGTGCTGGGCAACATGGAAACATGCGAAGGTACACAGCTTGCTCTGGTTCCTGCCCCCTAGGAACTCACAGTCAAGTCAATATTTAAAATCAAATGTTATATAACACAGGGAAATTAAATTGTGACCACAAACAATATAAAAGACAAGAAAAGGACTCTAGGTGTTAAAGAGTTAGGAAATACTTCCAGATAAAGGAGAATTTTGATGTTAATGTGTTAAAGGTTATGTAAGGTTTTGGTTTAAAAAAAAAGAAAAAGAAAAAAAAAGAAGGTGTAGGGAAAACCCTAGCCAGAAAAATTGGGGTGGGCAGAGGCACTGAGATGAGAATTTTTAGTTTGGCTGGAATCACAGGTTATGGGTGAAGCCAGACAGGTATATTGAGACCATATTGTGCAGGGCCTTGAACCCCAGGCCAAGACTTTGAAATCCAACTTCTAAGTAGTGGGGAGCAGTGGAAGATGTTTGTGTGACAAAGTGATATTCTGAAAGTCATGTTGAAAAGAGGTTAATTTGGGTGCACCTGGGTGGCTCAGCTGGTTGAACATCAGACTCTTGATTTTGGCTCAGGTCATGATCCCAGAGTCGTGGAATCGAGCCCCGCATCAGACTCTGTGCTGTGGAGCCTGCTTAAGACTCTTTCTCTCTCTCCCTCTGCCCCTCTGTCTGCTTGCACTCTTTCTCTAAAATAATTAAATTAAATTAAATTAAATTAAAATTTTAAAAGTAGGTTATCATGGAATAGTAGGAAAAAGAAGTGAGGGGGAGAGGTGCAGGGAGAGCCATGAAGCACCCATATAAGTAGCTTAAATATGAATCATTAGAGCCTCAGCAATGGTTTAGGGAGTGCAGCTAGAAACAAAGGGTACATGTGAGGTCCAGTAAGGGAAATCTGGGTAGAGATGTAATGTTATAATATATATACTGCACAGGTGAGGTCTAATTATTCATTTTACTAAATTAATTGAAGTCTAATTAATCGAAGTCTGGTCCGAGGCACATCATCCTTCATCCTTCACTTTCCAGCACTGGTGAGACTTCCAGAATCCATCTACTTGCCAGGCCATCTCCCCTTTTGCAGGTTTCCTCAGTAGCCCTGCAGGCACAAGAGGGGAAGGAGCCTCATTCCCTGCCCTTTGTGGTCACCATTACGGTTGCTCCTTCACCAGCCAGCACAGTCATGTGTGGGGCTCTGTGGCTGCTGGAGATGGGCCCCCAGACCTGCCATTATTGTTGGGAAATCATGGCCAGATGTACCCATTCCCCCATTCCAATGCAAAGCATCATCATCCATCTCCATTTCTTGGATGATCTGGTTTATTTATTTATTTTATTTTAGAGAGAGAGCATGTGAATGCGGAGAGAGGCAGAGGGAGGGGGGAGGGAGAATCGTAAACATCTTAGGCAGGCTCCTTGTTCAGCTCTGAGTCCGATGCAGGGCTCGATCCCACGACCCTGGGATTTTCACCTAAACCAAAATCAAGAGTCAGATGCTTAACCGATTGAGCTACCCAGATGCCCCTTGGATGATCTAGTTTAATTCGACTCTTGTTGGTTCTTGACTTTCCTCAGGGAGGTGAGGGAGCCCAGAACTCAACACAGCAAATACCTGGCCCGAGGCTTTCCCTGGTAGAAGGACTGAGCAGGGTAGCAATGTAAGGATATGTAGGTTGTTCATTGTATGAGCGCATTGGCCGTGGGAGAGAATGGGGCTGGAAATTCAGCCTGTACAGGGTTTGCCAAGCTGGGCAAGTTGCCAAGAGGAAAGGGTACTCTTAAAAATTTTGCATAAAAGAGTCTTATTGGCTAACGGAGGTCCTGGTTGCAGGAAAGAAAATGTTTTCATTTGAGACGAGGTTGAGTCATCATTAGTAGGAAATAACAACAACAAAAATCCAGCAAAAACACCAATTTCAGCAAATTACTCTGTTATGTGTATGGTTTTTAACTAGATTTTCATAGGTAGGGCTTGAAACAGTTGATATACAAATGCTAACCAACACCAATGGAATTTTATTAGACTGTCCAAAAATGTTTTAAATATCCATTCATGATATATTCATTCACCATATTATTATGAAGAGCCTTTTGTGTTCAAAGGATGATGGTAGAAACTGAGGATAAAACAGTGAACCAGATTAGTTTGGCTTCTGTCTTCACTGGTTTTAATCCCTTAGGATGAAGAGAGACCAGGTGAGCTGTGAGTGGACAAGTGCGCTGAAGGTCTTGGAGGAGGGACCTGTTTGTGGATAAGACCTGGGAGGATGAGAAGGGAAGAGACCTCATGCATAGATGGTGGAATCTGCTTTAGAGTAGAGGGGAGGCTTCTCTTCCATTGCAGCAAGAGGCAGGAAGGATGAGTGGGTGTGTATATTCATTATTGCCATGTAGCAAGTTACCCCACAATGCGGCTGCTTCACACAATGCGTTTGTTGTGCATTTATTCTGTGGGTCAGGAGTCCAGGCATATCTTTGCTGGGACTTCTGACTCAGATTGTGATCAGGAAATGTGCCTGGCTGTAGTTATTTCCACACTCAGCTCGGGAAGGATCTGTTTCCAAGCTCACTCACAAGGTTGTTGGCACGATGCTGTGTTTTGTCTTTTTGTTTTTGTTTGTTTGTTTGTTTGTTTCTTTAAATTTTTTTGTGAGCTGTTGGATTGAGGACCTCAGTTCTTCACTGGCAGTTGTCCAATAGGCCGCCCTCAGTTTCTTGCCACACGGGACTTTCCATAGGGCAACTCACAACATGGCAGAGCGAGCTGGAGAGGAAGCAAGAGAGGGCAAGGAAGATGGAGGTCATGGCCTTTGTGTAACGTCATCTCAGAAGTGATAGCTTGTCACTTTTGCTAGACTCTTAATTAGAAGGGAGTCACTTAGTCCAGCCCACACTCAAAGGGAGGGGATTACACAGGAGTGTGAATACCAGGAAGGGGGAATCATCAGGGACCAACGTAAAAGGCTGCCTACCAGTGTAGTTAGTTAGGTTGAAATGTGGTGGCAGGAAAGCTGAAGTTCTCTTCTGATGGCTTCCATGTCTTCTCTAAGGTAGGAGGACAATTCTTTTGTTAAGGGCTCTGGAGAAGGTTTGAGCTAGTATTATATATCACAGAAGAGAGAATTAACTATGTATGGATATTGACAAGAATCGCTAAGCAGTTTGTTTATGTAGGCTCCACACCCAATGTGGGACTCTAACTCAAGACCCCAAAGATTGAAAGTCACATGCTCTACTGAAGGAGCCAGGCAGGAGTCCTGAATCACTAAGCAGTTTAAAGCAACCGGATGAAGAACTTGAACAGAAGTGGCACAGTTCGTATGTGTTGTGTGGATTCTCCCAGCGGCTCAGGGGAAGGTGTGAATTCAGGCTGCTGGATTCACAGAGTTTGGTTTTTTTGTTTAGGCACGTACAACGGAAGGGTAGTGGGGGAAGGTGGGTGGATTGAGAGCTTACTCTAAGATGTAGACTGGATGGGGAGGAAAAGGAGGTCTCCAGGTAACAGATACAGAGAAAGGAGGAATCACGGGCCTGGAAGTATCAAAGAGGAAACTGAAGGAGAGAATTAGGAATGTAAGAAACTGTGGTCCAAAGTTGAGATGATGGAATTAAAGTGTTTTAAGGGTGGGGCCACTGATGTGGTTGAAAAGGCCCATCGCAAGGGTAGCTGAAGGAACAAGAAGATAAAGGTCACTAAAGATGAGAAGATCAAATAACTGAGGGCCTAAGATGTTGGATGGGTCACTCACATAAATGTTGAAGTGGCCCAGAACAATGAGAGGCATGGACTGGAAGTAAAACTGGGTACTTACACTTCTGGGAAAGTGACAAGAGGTCTAAAGATTGCAAACGGGACCTCTTCTGGCAATATGGCAGACAAAATAACCTGAAAAATGCTCCCACTACAGAATATGCACAGATCAGAGGGTCAAAAATAAATACATCCCTTTAAATGTATTGGTGGGGGCGCCTGGGTGGCTCAGTCGGTTAAGCGTCCGACTTCGGCTCAGGTCACGATCTCACGGTCCGTGAGTTCGAGCCCCGCGTCGGGCTCTGGGCTGACGGCTCAGAGCCTGGAGCCTGTTTCAGATTCTGTGTCTCCCTCTCTCTCTGCCCCTCCCCCGTTCATGCTCTGTCTCTCTCTGTCTCAAAAATAAATAAACGTTAAAAAAAATTTTAAATGTATTGGTGAAATTAAAACAAAAAACGTGAGACATCCTTTGGGGCCAGAACCAGATGGGGTTGGACCCCAGAGTGATAAATAGGCAGTGAAGCCACTGACAACCAATTTATCAATATTCTACAGCCTTGGGTGAAGTTCTCTAGTCTCCAGGTGGACAGAGGATCAGGTCACCTGGTTCCCTCTATTGACTATGGCATAAACTCTGTAAATATGTCTAATTGACCCAGAACATAGGGGTGGGAGGTATGAAAAAGACTGTAACAAGCCATTCTCCCCTCATCTGCCTGGGCACTGAGTGCCCTTCAACGAAGGCAGTGTTCTCTGCAGTCAGACATGGACATGGCAAGGCCACCTCCTGGGCCTTGGGTTTCCTGCTGGGTGTGTCACGTAGATTCTGGATGAAGGGCTGCACTCTTGCTGAAAGGGAAAGCTAGAAAAAAAAACCCAAACTGATATGAAAGAGACGTCGGGAAACTTACCTTTTTCCTCCTAGGCTATGTGTGGAAAAAAACCTCCCCTAGAAACTTATAACCATAGTCTCATCCTCATGCAGTTACTTGTTTGGGTCTATAAATGCCAAGCCAAACAAAGTGGTTCTGGACCAGAGAACCCCAGGCACCTGGCACCTACAATCCAGAGTCGATCCTTTCTGGAAGTGGAACCTCGGCCCACATGCTCACAAACGCTCAACTGAACACGAGCTTACAAATAAAAATTACAGGGGCGCCTGGGTGGCGCAGTCGGTTAAGCGTCCGACTTCAGCTCAGGTCACGATCTCGCGGTCCGTGAGTTCGAGCCCCGCGTCGGGCTCTGGGCTGACAGCTCAGAGCCTGGAGCCTGCTTCCGATTCTGTGTCTCCTTCTCTCTCTGCCCCTCCCCCCTTCATGCTCTGTCTCTCTCTGTCTCAAAAATAAATAAACGTCAAAAAAAAAAAAATTAAAAAAAAAAACAAATAAAAATTACAAAATACACCAGGAAACAAGCAATAAGGAGAGGGAATCAGAAGGAAAATAAGGTAAAGAAAATTAGATGCCAAATTATCCGTACAGACAACAGATACCAGCAAGAGAGGAGGCAGGTAATTTGATTCCGTGGCAGGTACCGGGAAAACAATTTGGCTGTTTACTCAAAAGCCTTAAAACCTTTGATTTTCTTTCATTTAGCAATTTGATTCCTGCAAGTTTTTATTAAAGAGTGATCAGATGTGGGCATATAATGATATTCATCATAGTGATATTAATAATAGTAAAAAAAAAAAAACACTTGGAAACAATCTTCATGTCCAAGAATAGGGCAGTGGATAAGTAAATGCTAGAAAGTGTGCAATATTGTTTATATTTATGAACATTTTTAATGACATGGGAGTGTGCTTACAATATAATATTAAGGGATAAGAGCAAGATCAAAAATTGCTTGTTAAATACGGCAGTGTTCAGCTCTCCAAATTATTTAGTCACACAACAATATTTCATTCTGTTCAAATAGGTATTTGATGTATTCAGCAGTGGCAGAAAGGGAAGTTGACGGTCCTGCCAAGATTTTGTTGGAGGATTCAGCTGTACTGAAAGAGAAAAGTCTAGAAAGAATTGAAGTATAAAGAAGTATAAATAATAGTTTGCACAGACAGACTTTAATTTCAAACTCTGCGCTTGAAAATGCAGTCCACATTCACACACTTGAATTAGAAACACCATACTGAATCTTTCTATTTTGGATAGAAGAACTTCTCAGAGAATTTAGGAGTTAGTAAATTTCTGTTCCTGTCTTTGAATGTAATTATGTATCAACTATTTATGCCACAGGAGCCAGGAAATGGGCCACTTAGGTACCAATGATTTCACCATAACTTCACATTTCTCAGTAGCAATGAAGAACATGCTTCCACAATCTTTCCATCCCTATGAATTGAGAAGATTGAATATTTTTTTATGAAATAGTGATTTAGTTAATGAAAGCACATCACACGGGGATGGATTACAGAGGTGCGTGCTTGCAGCTGTCCTAAGGTTGTCCTCTGCACAGAACCTTCTACGAAAAAACACTTTCAGGATCGGTAGACCATTGGTTTACACTCTCGAGATTTATCCTAAAGTTGCTAAGTGACACAACGATCTGTTTCACTGTGCTCAACGACAAAGGCAGAGAACATGGCAAGTGCTTATGAAAAGAGGTCTACAGAATATGAATCTCATCAAGTCGAGCACTAACAGAGCCCTAAGACACTTCTGTCTTAATTGGAAGGCAGCGTATCATAATGGTGAGAGCAAGGGCTAGCATGTTCCCAGTCTGCCTCCATTCTTTCATTCAACAAGTGTTTATTGGATCTGAAATTTACTACACTTCAAACACTGCTAAGTGCTATGGATACACAGTTTTAAAAGGCACAGTTCCTGACCTCAGTGTCATGGATTATATGGATTAAACAGAAATCGTACTCTACGGGAAACACATGATATTTAATTAGCATTTATAGGGTGGTTTATGGGCAGGGCCAGGCTACAGCACTAGACTGGCACACCAAGGGGAAACAGTGCAAGAGTCTTAATGATCTGCGAGGACTGACAGTGGGGCTCAGCTGGGTGGGAACTGCCCTTGCACCGACATGTGAGGGAACGTGGGGGAGGATGCTGGAAGCCCAGCTCAATAGTCACCGTCAGGAAGCAGGTCTGTCCACTGGAGCGGGATTCCAGCTACTAGGAAGGGGTTGGAAGCTGACATTCAGCATCGCAGTAAGGTTGATTTAACCAAGGCAAAATCTTCATTCAGAGTGGAAACTGAGATACCAAACAGGGCAAGGACAACAGTTTGGAACTAGGGAACCACGTTCACTGTTAAGCTAGGGCTTAAGGAGTGGGAAGTCAGATTCAGAAACAGACTCACCAGAGCTCCTAGCAAGCAGGAAACCACAGGGGTGCCCTGTAGCTCAGGGAGCAATATAGGAAGCTGATGGTATCATCTTGGAAACACTGGGTTCTGAAAAGACTAAGCAGACTAGAAAGCAAGCTTCTCGAAGGCAGGTATCTTCCTGGCTATCGCTGGGCTTGGCACCTATCAAGGTGCTCAAAAAATGTTCATGTGTGATTGAACTACATGAGTGACTCTGTTCCTCAAGCTCCTCGAAATGATGTAGATGATGAGCTTCTTTTCCAATTAGATTTGGCTAGTGAATTAATGTTGTACTGAAGGCTTAATAAGGGTGGGTGAACCCAGCAGCAGCGTATTTTAAGCTGGGGCTGCTAGCGATTCATGGAAGGGACAGATTCCTTTTTCTTTAAAACAAAACATAAAGCCTTGCAAACACATTATCATGGGCTTGGATGAGACCTGGGTCTTCTCTATCATATAAAATGGAAGAGAAGTTTCTATTTGGGTAATTTTAAGGGTAAATAGTACCAACTGGCCACACAACTCAAAGGATGTCTAGTTGCGGGTAAAACCTGATATGGGCCCATCACGCCGCGTTAGCTGAAACGTGTCTTTCCCTAAAGTTCTGAGAGTATGCCCATATTCAGTGATGTTAACCCTATGTGTTACAATATTAAAGCTTGTCTAAACCAGTGATTGGGATTTTTGTTGATTTTACACCATTTTTTTTCCCTGATGGTAATTAGCTAGCAGGTTAAAGCTAATTACTGCTCTTGGTTTGTGAAACCCAGATCATCTGCATGAAGACAGATAATCATCTATTTGCCATGAAGGAAAGACATGATAATTATTTTAAATTTTAAATCAAATTGCTTAGCTGCAAGTGTAAAGAGAAGGGGGAATTGTAACTAAGACTCAGTCCTGGTTTGTAGCATTTGAGTTTTTAATTTATTTTTCTAAGAAGCCACACTTTAATTTTTGACAATGATATATGAGAAGACATTATAGAAACATTCATAGGCTATCTATGCCAAATCACATAGGTAAGTCCATAAAGTATTCCTGTCCATGAAATCAAAGGCCCATCTCAGATGAATTAATGTTATCCAGAATTTTATATTAAAAAAATATAGCCTGACATTATTCTTGACTCATTTCTCAGGAACCTGAAATGGTTTATGGCAGTGATCTATAATGGAATAGTTGTACCAAAAGCCTGTTAGCAACTCATGGAAGATGAAATGAAAAGATTAAGTCTGGAGTCTGTTGACAAAAAAAAAAAAAAAAAGTTGGGATACATTTTCAGGGACACATGTAACAAAATAATGAGACATTTGAAAGCAAGAAAGTTGTCTGTTTTGAAACTGAGAAACATTATTCTTTCCTCCATCTGTGGGAACTCTACCTGAAGGGTTATTTAGAGTAAAAAAATTAGTCCAATACTCAGCACAAATTCTAAATATTACTGGCAGTGAAAGATCTTCTAAAACCTCTTATACTTAAGATCATTGATCTTATATAAGTAGATAGAATTACAGAATCCCAATTTAGAAGGGTTCTGGCATTGACAAATGTGGACAAATTTCCCTAGCTATAAATTGGTACTTAGTAACTCACTACATTGTCAATAGAAATATGTGTATCTATAAGTATTAAAAGTTATGGTACAGGAGAAATAGGTCTCATTAGCCTAGTCCCTCTGAAGTCTTCAAATTTTTTAAAAAACATTTTTAGAGAATGCAACCATCTTTCCCCTAAACTTTATGGAAGTCCCACATGTAAAACTGACAGATATACAGCTACTTTGACTCAAGAAGCTAAGCTTTCTCGATGGGAGTCGGGTAATCTCTGAGACACCACCAAAGAATATCCCAGGGTCTTGCTGAGCAGAATTTGAAAACCACTCATTGATGCTAGATGTTCCAAATGTCAGAGTGAGGCTTTCCTGGAGTCAACCCAGAGGAAGCAGAAAGAAGGAAATGCATAAAGATAAATACCAGAATTAATGAACAGAAAATAAACATATGAGCATCAACAAAGTCAAAAGTTGGTTCTCTGAAAAGACTAATGAAAATGACATACCTGGAAACACCCATGAAAGAGAGAAGAAAAGCACAAGTAACCAATATTAGCAATGGGAGAGGAACACACCTAAAGAGATTGCAGAGATTAAAAGACAGTAAGAGGATATTATAGGCAAGTTGCTATCTATAACTTTGAGAACAGTTTAAGTGTACATGTTCCTAAAAACTTTAATTTACCAAAACTGGCTCAAGAAGAAATAGAAAATTGAAAAATCCTGTAATTATTAACTAATTAGAATCAACGATCAAAATGTTTCACCAGACCCTGAAGTTTTTAGAAGTGAGTTCGACTCAGCCGTCAAGAAACAAATCATCTTAATTGTATTGGTCTGCTAGTGCTACCATAACAAAACACCACATATTGGATGGCTTGACCAAAAGAAATTTATTTTCTCACAGTTGTGGAGAAGCCCAAGATCAAGGTGCTGGCAGGTTTGGTTTCTTCCAAGGCTTCTCCTCAGCTTACAGAAGGCCGTTGTCTTGCTATGCCCTCGTGAAGTCTTTCCTATCTCTTTGTGTGTCCAAATCTCCTCTTCTTATAAGGACAGCAGTCAAATTGGATTAGGGCTTACCCTAAGGACCTCATTTTAACTTACTCACCTCTAAAAGTCCTAGCTCCAAATACAGTCATATTCTGAGGAGCTAAGAGTTAGAGCTTCAACATATGAATTCGGTGGATACAATTCAGCCCACAACACTAATCTTACACAAACTACTTTATATTACAGAAAATGATGCAACACATGTCATTCGTTCTAAGGCCAGAGGAGAAAATGACAAACCAATCTCACTCATAAGAGCCGATGGAAAATTTCTAAGCAAAGTACTTATAACCTAACCCAACAATGTATGTAAAAATATAATGATCAGGGACGCCTGGGTGGCTCAGTCGGTAAAGCGTCTGACTTTCGCTTAGGTCACAATCTCACAGTTTGTGAGTTCGAACCCCTCACCGGGCTCTGTGCTGACAGCTCAGAGCCTGGAGCCTGTCAGATTCTGTGTCTCCCCTCTCTCTGCCCCTCCCATACTCATGCTCTGTCTGTCTCTGTCTCTCAATAATAAATAAATGTTAAACAAAAATTAAAAAAAAAATAATGATCATAGGGTTGAGTTTAGTACAGAATATTATAATAAGTGAAACTATGCTCAGCGATTACAATTCATGGTAATGAGTTTAAAATTGATTAGTTTACTGGTACTTAGTGATGAAAGAAAATGTACTTATTTGAAGGTAAATTTTTTTAAAATTTTTATTCATTTTTTGACAGAGAGAGTGAGCGAGTGAGCAGGGGAGGGGCAGAGAGAAAGGGAGACAGAATCCTAAACAGGCTCTAGGCTCTGAGCTGTCAGCACAGAGCCTTAAAAGGGGCTCGAACTCACGAACCGTGAGATCACGACCTGAGCCAAAGTCAGATGCTTAACCAACTGAGCCATCCAGGTGCCCATGAAGGTAAATTTGATTTAAATAACACTTGGAATTTTGGGTGGTCATACATTCTTTAAAATCTACAGGTCTTCTCTAAAGCTGATTTTTACTGTGATACCTTCTCCGTTACGTTCATTAGAACTTTTCATGTGCTACAGAGGCCTTGCAAGAACACCGTGGAGTTGATGGATCCACATTCAAAAAAACATGGTAGTTTTCATGCAAGTCCTAATGAGCTTCTGGTTGAATTGTTCAGAGAAGAATGCCAGCCTCTGATTTCAAATGTACTCTGGAGAGAATGTCTATCAGTGTGTGGCTGCTTACATCTGTTATTTTAAGACACTAATCAAGAGGAACATAGCATTTCACCTCCCCTATGTTATTTGTGTGCCTTAATATAAAATCAGTGTTGGAAAGCTAATTACGGTATTCTGGATTTTGCAGTCAATAGGCATTTGTGATCGTAAGTGGGTGCTATTGAAGAAGAGAAATAAAGAAAATGCCATCAAACAAAGACTATTCAGGAAACCTTATAGGTTTAAATATCACTCCAGGAGTTCAAAGACTTTCTATTTATTTGCTTATTTGTGTATATCTTTAGTAACATGAACAAGCTGTCTTATATGTTGTATTTGAAGATCTGAGAAAGAAAAGGCCTCGTGTCTCATTAGCTGAGGTCACTGTGTTAAAAAAAATAAGGAAAAAAAGAAAAATGCAGGTCATGAGAACGGTCTGTTATGATGTCTTCATGTGGATGGACTAATTTGCCCTGTTGTGTGGCCTTGTCTTGTCCCCCAGTTCCCGATGGCCATGTTGCCGATGTACGTGTTTGTCACGAGGTGCATCAGCTGAAACCATGGATGAAGTAGAGCAAATCCATACCTGCTACCAGAAAAACTCAACATTTCTATCATGCTGACAGTGGACCAGTATAATTGCATTTGTATATGAAAGATAGCATTTCTTGCAATAATCTTATCAAAGTTTTTGAGACAATATTTTGAAGTACTAATAGATTCTTTTCCTGTCATTCTTTATGCCTTGTGACATTTCCTCTTGCCCAGGGAGCTGGGCCTTCTGCACTCACTTCTTTAGGACAGGATGACTGGGCAGCATGCAGAGAAGAGCGAAGCCAGCTCTTCCTTGGGAGTTTTAGAAGCTGAGGCCTGGTACAGGGCAGAAGGCTGCAAAGGTTGCTTGAAGATAATCAAGGAGGCAGACTCAGACCCATTTAGGACACTGTTGGAGTGACCTTGCATCAAGCAGGTTGACAAAGAAAAAGTAACAGCTGTGTGGCAGTCTAGGCAGGTTACCTGAGAGTGGCAGCAAGTTCCTGCCCCCGGTGTGCCACATGAGCAGAGAATGAGCCTGTGAGTCCAGGAGAGCAGTGAGGTTGTCTTTCCCGGCCCAGAGTTATGTGAGAGCAGCAGAATGTTCCCAAGCACCCACGAATGGCATGAACGTGGCACAGAGAGGCCAGAGACCTGAGGAGGCTGGACAGTTCAGGAAGGAGGCAGGACATAGCAGTGGCCTCCATGGGTCTCTGGCCAGTGAAGGCCAGACGGGTGTAAGGACTTCTCAGAAAACGCCAGTACACACAGGGGATGACCCCAGTGCTGCCCTTAGACGCGGGCACAAGGTTACCTTTGCTCTGGGCTTGGCCTCTTCCGGTTACCCTTCTCTTACAGGGTAGGGAACGTGCCGTCTGGAGCCCAGATCTCCTTTTCTGGGCCATGCCGTGGGTAACTGGGGTCCTGGAATTCCTGGTCCAAAGAGCCCTCGGGCCACTTCCAGGGCCTGCCTGAGCTGCTTCCCTAGACCCAACTTTGTGAGGGTGAGAGTGAACTATACTGCTGGTGTTTGTACCCCTAGGCCAGAAGGGTGGCCGTTGCAGGGTGTGTTGACAGAAAGTGCATATGTGAGTATGAGAGGAGCAGTAGCTCTTACAGTGCAGGGGCAGGCCTGGGGGCAGGCAGAGAAGGGTGGGCCTCAGGCCAGAAGCCGACTCTCAGAGCAGCCACATTCCAGGTCATTACGAAGGTGTATTTGCTAATGTTGAGGATACAACATCTTTTAATTAACAGTTTCTTGGCCTGATTTACAACCTAAATGTTTAGGCATATGGAATGTGGGCTTCCGTTTGGATCTTCGTATTTGTCTCATCTCCCTGCCGCACTGTGACTTCCCAGGGCATCAGCCTATGGCTCCGCTTCACGCCTGACCTAGGATGGCTCCCAGTGACTGTTGACTGAGTGGATTTGGAAAACAAATGTGTGTTTTTGATAGGTGTTCCCCCGAAAACCCATTAAAGGTTAACTACTTGTGCTTAGAACCCATGGAAATATTCTGGTGGAATTTGGAAACAGTACGCGGGGGTTGGCATAGATTGAACACCACTAATTCTCTTCCACATGAGGATGGGGTGTCACTGCTGCTTCTGAAGAAGTTGCGTAGGAGAAGCCCTTGACTTGATTGTGGTCCAGGAAGCAAGCCTGGGCTTCGGCCTCAGCTTTGGCCTCGGCTAGACCCAGTCGGCCGGCACGTGGGTTTCCTTTAGAGTTGGCCATCAGTTGGTGTGGAGCCAACAGCCCGCACTTCTGGGCAAGCAGGACTTGGCTCCTACCCTGTGCTCAGAGACTCTGCTAACACCACTACTGAGTTCCTGGCCCTGCTTTGCTCTAACTAACCAGGCTATCGGGGAGGCGACCTGGCTCTGTGGTGATGTCTGACCCCCTTCTTCCGATCAGCTCGTTTCAGCAGAGCTCCCTTGCAGGCACGTCAGCTGAGGGATGAAGTTCTGAAGTGAAGCCTCTTACATAATGGTTTTATGAATAACACATAGCTTTTTCTATTACAGGTCTTTTTCTATTACATTCTCAGATCAGGTTTTAGAAGCAAGCCAATTTTAGATTCTTGTAGTAAGAACAAATCTAGGGATCTTCATCAGGTGTGACGCATTTGATGCAAAATATAGATGGACAAGGAATGATGTTGGTCAGTGATAAGTGCAGTGAGATGATGGCCACTAAAATTTATATGAACTCAGGGAAGCGTGTCAAACGACACGCTAAATGACAATTGGGTGAAGGAAGGAGGTAGCTCTCCTAACTTTATTCTGCATGAGACTAAATTGGAGGGTTTTATCACACGTTACTAGATGGGTATTTGTGCCACATTTACTAGGTGGGGGTTTTGTGCCACGTTTACCTGGCTCTGGGGGAGTTTTTTGATCGACTGAGGCAGAATGGACAGAGCCCGGGACATCTCCAGGGTCATGAACATTCTGTGGTGCTGACTGGGTTTGGAGCTTAATTATTTAAATGTTTCCAGACTCAAATGACTGATAAGCTAACATATTTTTAATTCAGGCTTTCACAGAGCAAGCTGTAAGATGTGCCCAAAGCCAACGGTGTGGAATGCCTTGAGAAGTGGATGCAAACTGAACATTCCATGCCGTGTATCTTACTTCGTTGTTGACATTTAGATTACAGACTTAAAATTTGATCCCAATTTCAAGGAAGCCTGACTTTAGTTCTTGTCCTGAGTGAAGGCTTTCATGAAGAGATCTAGAGTTTGTTTTCTTATTGTTTTTAAAGGGAGAAAGGATGCTGTTAGAATAAAGAAGAATGTTGCCAGAATGTTCTACTTAATTTAGCCCTCTAAAGATAAACACACTGGTGAATCATTGCATGCTGATGTTACTATTTTAACATTAATTCTGTAACCTTTTCCTACTCACTTCCTGTCTACTGAGTAGGTGGGTTACAGGTAGACTCACTTAGAGAATCTCACTTACAGAAGAGTTTGTTCCCGTCAAACTCCTTTTAGGTTTTCCCATGGCTCAAACTATTTCTGATATAAGCACTAGCTACTGGGGCGGGGGGGAGGGGGTCTTAAAATAGTACTTTAGAGAATAAGAGCATATTGGAGAATTATTCAGTTTGCAGAGATTCTATGAAGTTAGGACAATTTATGGATAAGCACACCTACTAATAATTTATCTCTAGTGAATTGCAGATATTGTATAGCACTATGCAAATGGTAACTGAATCTTGATAGTCCTGCAAAATTGGCCGTGGAAAATACTGTCCCTGCCCCCAGCAAGTCAGATCTGCATATCACTGTATACTCTGTCTCCTCTGTCTGGATACCATGTCTTTTCAGCATTACGTTCCATTTTCCGAGTTGAGGGTGACTGACTGTGCTGGTCATCCTTTCTCAGAAGATCTGCCTCTTGGTGGTTATTCTTGTGGCAGAGGCTAGCACGCACCCAAGCTTCTCCAGCAGATGCACTGTCTTATTTATGCTCGCATCAAACAAAGTATCATAATAAGTGTCAGCAAACATTTCTGAATAGATAACACAGCAGGTTTTCAGCAGATGAATGGTTTTTGCTACAGGAATACCAAATGTCTCTGTAAGGATCACAGCATTCAACTACCAGGCTGTTTCTAGAGCTTTGCAGCCTTCGAGGCAAGTCCTGTGAATTCACTCAGCTGGCCCACACTCCTTCGGGGCCACCCTTCTTCCTTTGTTTTTGTTACCAGCATCCATATCCAGGCCACATCATACTACTCTATACTCTGGATCTTTCTTTCTACTTCTGACATATCTTTCCCCCTCCCACGTTCTCACTCTCCATACTGTCAAAGAGCCCATTCATTTTTACCTTGGGAAAACGCATTGTAGTCGTGGGGAAAACCCAGTGACTTCCAGGAAGATAGTTACTCACCCAAGACTCTGAGAAACCGAAGAAATGCCGCATCTGAGCTGATAGCTGTTCCCTCCTTTAAGGAGTGCTGTGAAGGTCGAGGGTACCTCCCTCACAGAACACATCGTTTCAGCTGTGCACTTGCTGAAAGATTTTGAAATTCTTTCTTTTTTTTTTAAAGATGTTATTATATATATATATATATATATATATATATTTATTTATTTATTTTTTAATGTTTATTTTTGAGAGACAGAGTGTGAGTGGGGGGAAGGGTACAGAGAGAGGGAGACACAGAATCTGAAGCAGACTCCAGGCTCTGAGCTGTCAGCACGGAGCCCGATGGCCCGATGTGCGGCTTGAACTCACGAATCATGAAATCATGACCTGAGCTGAAGTTGGACGCTTAACTGACTGAGCCACTCAGGCGCCCCAAGGTTTTATTTTTTTAAGTAATCTCTACACCCAACGTGGGGCTTGAACTCACAACCTGGAGATCAAGAGTCTCATGCTCCACTGACTGAGCCAGCCAGGTGCCCAGAGATTTTTAAATTCTTAATCCAGCATTGCCCTAAGCACTTTTGGTGTTAGCCTCGGGGGCATCCTGGACCTAGTTTGTTTGAATGCCAGGTAGAGTCAGATTCTTGCACCCCCAAGTCCATGGTATTGCCATTCTTTTTTATAATTCCTCTGCTCTTTTCTCCAGCTAAAAACCCTTTTACTCCCTGCTCAAATTGCACTACAGGTGCCTTTTCTGGTATCCACCCCCCCACACACACACACCTGCCACATCTTCTACCTCCCACCCCACATTCAAGACCTCAGGTGCACCTAGGGGAGCAGCAGGGGGCTGTCTTCCAGCACATTCCCAGGAAAAGAGAACTTTTAAAATGATTTGCTTGATGACATGTAGTTTGATAAGACAATGGTGACGTAGGAGGCTGAATAATGTGTTTTCCCCTCCCCTCAAGAGGTCTGCATCCTAGTTTCCAGAACCTGCCAATATGTTACTTTACATGACAAGGGGACTTTACAGATGTGATTAAGTCAAGGATCTTGAGTTGAGGAAATTATCCTGGATTATTTAATTGAGCTCCGTATAATCAAAGAGTCCTTATAAGACGAAGGCAAGGAGGTTGAAGAGAAAAAGGCAATGTGACAGCAAAAGTAGAGAGTGGAGTGATATGGCCATAAGCCGAGGCTGGCAGCTTCTAGAAGCTTGAAGGGACAAGGAATGGATTCTTCTTTGGAGCCTCCAGAAGGAATTGAGCTCTGCTGATACTTTGATTGTAACCCTGTAAGACTCATTTCAGGTGTATGACTTCCAGAACTATAAGAATAAATCTAGGTTGTTAGAAGCCACTAAATTTTTTGTAATTTATTACAGTGGTAACAGAAAACTAATCAAGATGAAAAGACAATGCAAAAAGCAAATTGAAAGCAGAGGGGCCAATTCTTTTAGAGCAACCATACTAGCTCCCCATCTTGGCTGCTTTCCGTGCTGTTAAATTAGAACCTGGGCAAACCCTGGTCGCTATCCAGGGGCTTTCCTTGTCTTGACCCTCATATCAGAGACGAATATGTTTTTTTGTTAATTTTTTTTAATGTTTTATTTATTTTTGAGACAGAGGGAGACAGAGAGTGAGCAGGGGAGGGGCAGAGAGAGAGGGAGACGCAGAATCCAAAGCAGGCTCCAGGCTCTGAGCTGTCTGTCAGAACAGAGCCTGATGCGGGGCTCGAACTCACAAACCGTGAGATCATGACCTGAGCTGAAGTCGGATGCTCAACTGACTGAGCCACCCAGGTGCCCCTAGAGACAAACGTTTATCTCCTTTTTCTCCATGGCTCTCAGGAACTTTTCTGTAACCATCTTGGAGGCCTTATGTTCTTGAAAGACTGTAGCTAGATGTTTGCTGTGACGCTAATAAGTACTTCTAGAACCTTTTAGATGGCTGGTATGGATGCTCATTGTTGTCTGTGCCAAGTTTAGTGGTGTGAATAGTAAGCAAATGGGAGCAGACCCTAGTAATTAAACTTGGGGTCTCATCCCTCATTTCCTCAGAGCAGCGGTCTTAGTGGGAAAATTCTGAGACCTTTGTCTCCAGTTAAATCAGCCAGGCGTTTATTGATTACCTTCTGTGTACTCAGCACTTAGCTCTAGGTGCCCTGGGTTGATGCGAGAGAAATTCAGGTAGTCTACTCCCTCCTGCAGTGAGTGCCTGCGTAAAGAGCCAAAAGCTGCATGGTGAAAAAGTCATTTCCCCAATTGATCAGAAGTAAGTGTTAGTAATTACCATTTTTCACTAATAGATGGCAAAATGTCCTTTTGTAAGAGGAGACTTAATTTTCATTGGACGATTTAAGGAGATCAGGCAGAAATGATGAATGGGTGAAAAAAGTGACTAGTACTTTTTATCCTAACTAATTGTTTTTAATGTTCATTTCTTTTTGAGAGAGAGCGTGAACAGGGGAGGGATAGAGAGAGTGGGACAGAGGATCTTAAGCAGGCTCCGCACTGACAGCAGCAAGCCCGACGCTGGGCTTGAACTCACCAACTGTGAGATCATGACCTGAGCCGGAGTCAGACACTCAACCGACTTGGCCACCCAGGTGCCCCACCAGTACCCTTTAGGCATGACGGAATTCTCCTGTTGGTGAAGTGTGACGTGGCCGAAGTGAAGGTCTGGGCAAGGCCCAGTCCGCAATGTTTGTTTATTTATTCATGCATCACTTATCATGCGTTCATTCTAGAAACAGTTGCCGAGCACTTAATGTTCTCAGAGCTTTGAAGACAGACCAGATCCCTACCTTTGTGGACTGTATATTGTAGCAGAGCTAATCAATACATGTTTGATAAGGAATTATCCAAATTAAGAAACATCTTGTTACTAGAGAAATGTTTAGCTACTTAAGTCGCTCAGAGCCTAGGATACCTTGTTTGATGAATCCCAGAGAAGTACCCCATCAAGGAAATTTTCTTGGTTGCAGAGTGATACTTTCCTTGTGGGAAAAGCTCTTTAAGATCCAGCCTAAACCTTTTCCTGTTTCTGTGCTATATAGATAATTAAAACATCCCTCCGTTTCTTTATAGAATCGTGAGTCTGGAAGGGATGTGAGAGGTCATCAGTCCATTCTGCTGACTTGGGCACATATGCTTTCAGGAGGCGGGCAGGTCGTATAGGTGTGTGCAGCTCAATGGAAGACAGTAGGGAGCAATGGGTACTTTGGCAAATTGAGAGCATCGCCCTTGCCTGAAGCTTTCAAGGTCTGGCCTAACCAAATGTTCATGGTGGGGCCAGATTTGATTAGACTGGCAAGTGGCAGCCCTTGATTCCTCATCTGAGAAAACAGTAGTCTGACCCTTTCTGAAAGCCTATTAGAGACAGGCTGCCCTCAGTCAGGCCAGCACGCACTTGTCAGCCATCTGTCACTTGGGGGGACCTTGCTATGTGGTTGGGATGAGCATCTATCATGCTTTTCGCTAAGTGATGGCTTGCGGAGAGAATTTGTTCAGGCTGTATATTCCTGGGGCAGATTCCGTGAACCTGCTTTTCCCTCTGTTTGCTGGTTTGCAGCAGACTCATCCACCAACAGCTGTAACTGCCCTTTAAGCAACAAGCCACCTTTTGGCTGATGGATGGAGACAGGAGCTCTCTTTTGCCAGTTACTCAGCACCGAATCAGACAGATGCCTTCCTCGGCATTCCGGTGACCCTGTTGTATTGCTGCAGGCTCAATAATTTTTTTGGGCATTGGCCATAATAAAGTGTATGCAAAGTTCCTGAAAACTATTTTTAAAAATCCTTGAAGTGATAAATAAATTGATCTGGATAATGGTAAGCATATATCATCCTGCTTTGATTTATAGATTTATAATTTAGTCTCCCTTCAGAAATAATTTTTAAATGTAGTTATCTCCTGGAATTTAGAAAGACCTTTGTGTCTCTTTACAGGTGGAAATTCTACCATGTTTATTTTCATAGCAACACCATTGAGATTTGAAAAGAGATTTCTTTTTTTCGAAGGCAGGGAAGAGTGGCTTTAAACATTTTATTAGTTAAATCGAGACAGATTTGAAGCTTTAAAAGAAATTATTCTTTGCCGTTAAAATTGGGAGTTCAACAATAAGTTTTTTAAAAAAACGTTGGGTTTCCCCAACTTCCTGATAAATACTATAGAATGTTGAGATTGCAGATAGAGGTGTTGTAACCAAAGACACCTGAGTTTAAATCCAGATGTATACTTTGTGCAACCTGAGGCAAGTGTCTCTTAACCTCACCAAGTCTTAGTGTTTTTCATCTACAAGATGGGAATAATAGTAATAGTACCAAACTCACGCTTATCGTTAGGCTTAAATGAGATAATGCACAGGAAAAGAATTAGGCATAATGCCTGGCAAATAGTCAGTGCTCAATAATGTGAGCTGCTATTATGGTAATTAGTCTGAAACTCAGATACAGGTGTCAGTTCTGGGCTACAGATCTTCAAGAGAGGGAAGAAAGCCCATCAGTGGTGCCCCTCAGCCAGAATCATCTGGGGATTCTTGGGACCTTTCTTGGGACCTTAGAAATGGACAAAGTGCTTGATGACGTGGTTTTCACCATAACCCCCAGAGCTTCCCCTGAATGTTTTTGCAGGGCTGCCCAGTGTCAAGCTTCTTTCTCACAGGTCTGCTTTCAATTTTGTGTCGGGCTACAACCCTGGTGCTAAGGCACACTAGACTTACACCCAGGAAATCCCATTTGGATATCGGGATTTACTACTCAGGGCACCCTAGGCTCATTGGTTTTATTAGAAAAACTAAATATATCTTACATATTGGGGAACCTTCTCTCTGTGACTTTGTCATGTTTCATTTGATTTCATTCACTGAGATGGGCTGGTGGCTCTTTTTAGCTTTCTAGCCACCATTGTATTCATTTTGAGATTCACTGTCGAGTAAGATCTGCTAGTGTGTACTCCTTGGTCCCAGATGATCCTTTATCCCCTCTCATCCATTTGTATTGTTACCATAAGAGAAATGCATTCCTGGACTTACATTTTTGTGACTCAAGAGCGATTTCTGTGTTTAGGGGCACCTTCTGGAGCTCGCAGGGGTATGCAGACCTCATCTGTGGTAATAGCAACAGTCCCTAAAAAGAGAGACAGAGAGAGACAGACAGAGAGAGATAAAGAGTAGAATCAGAATCAGGGAACACATGGAATTGTGACGGAATGAGTTTGTGCTACAGATGGCTGGCAAGCAGGGCCCTGCAGTAATCTAAATCAGAAAAACTTAGCATGTTCTCTCAATACATGTGTATTTATTAATTTAGAAATTATTATATACATGGACCGCTGTAAGAATATATCATGTATAGTATGTGGCATAGAGATAAAACACTTTTAAGGTCAAGATCAAGATAAATAAACAATATTTCAGAAACAACAGACTTTATTGTTTTAACAAGATTAAAGTCTTATGGGCAAAAGTTACTAATTTCTTTAATGAGGTGAAGACGGAATACGCATTAATTTTCCAATCTTGCTTTAATGTTTTAATTAATTAATTAATTTAATTAATTTAATGCTTTAATGTTTTAAGACACAGCAATCCCGTGGTTTGGTTCTCTATGACTTTGTCTTGATACCTGGCTTTAATGACGATCAGAGTTGAAGAGAGACCTTTTTGAAGAAGTGCACCTTCGAGCTTGCAAAATTATAATTCATTGACAACGACTTTTCTTGCAAAACTCTGGGTTGCAATTCAGCTAGTAAATGGCTTTCTCACCCACTGTCACTGGTTCTTTTCAAAAACTAATCGATATGTGGTGCGGTTTTGGATTTTAGCAAATGAGTTGAAAATTCACACACACAAAAAAAAAGGAAGAAAAAGGGAAAAGAAAATTCCCTGAAATCCTTCCTTTGAAGCTTTTAAAAGCAGATAAAGAATTCCATTGCCTAATTTGTGTCAATTCCATGCTATGGAACTATTTACTATATGTTTCAAGTCTGACATTTGGAAAAGTGAAGGTGCCATGGAACTCTGTATATTAAGTATTATTATAGTTTAATAACTTAACTTTTTAAAAATTTATTTGAGAGAGAGAGAGAGAGAGAGAGAGAGAGAGAGAGAAAGGGAGTGTGCAAGCGGGGTAGAGGCAGAGAGAGAGGGGAAGAGAGAGCCACGCAGGCTCCCCACTGTCAGCGAAACATGAGATCATGACCTGAGCCGAAATCCAGAGTTGGACACCCAACTGATTGAGCCACCCAGGCTCCCCCTTTTTTTTAGTTCATTTATGAGTAAATTATCTTTTATTTTTTTATTTATTTTTTAACGTTTATTTATTTTTGAGACAGAGAGAGACAGAACATGAATGGGGGAGGGGCAGAGAGAGAGGGGGACACAGAATCTGAAGCAGGCTCCAGGCTCTGAGCCATCAGCCCAGAGCCCGACGCGGGGCTCAAACTCACGGACCGTGAGATCGTGACCTGAGCTGAAGTTGGACGCTTAACCGACTGAGCCACCCAGGCGCCCCGGTAAACTATCTTTTATATATAAAAGTAAATATTAATAGAAGTTCTAATATTTTCTTTCCTTACATCAGTGGATCACTTTACACCCTTCTTGGTGTACATTCAATCCATTTTAGAGACTATTAGTGTATGTGACCAAACTACTCCTATTCTTTGAGTGGTTATTCTTAAAAAAATAAAAATAGAAAACATATATATGTCTCCCAATTTAAAATCTACAACTATTCATTATGTCTGAATCTAAATCTGAAGCTATTCAATGTGTCTCTTCTCCTTTCACACTTTGAATTCTCATTGAACATCCCCCTTGTATTTTGTTACAGTTATCCAGTTTGACCTTTTTGTAAATGTTTTTATTAATTTTGAAATTACTATTTCACCATCAATAGTTACTTAAATATACTAATGCATTTTGTCAACTTCTTATTCATTGTGTTTCATCTTCTGCCTTCTCCTTGGGTTCCCTTTTCATCTTGCTAAAGTGCATTCTTTAGTGGCTTTTAGTGTCTATGCCTGTATCTGTGTCAGCGTCAGGGTGCTGCTGGAGGATGGGACTATAGCCTAACATGACATTCAAGGTCTATAATTATTTTCTTTCAGCATCTTTTATAAAAAAAATCATGGGGCACCTGGGTGGCGCAGTCGGTTAAGTGTCTGACCCTTGATTTCAGCTCAGGAAATTACACTAAGCACAAGGAACCTGGTTGGGATTCTCTCTTTCCCTCTCTCTCTGCCCCTCCCCTGCTTGTGCTCTCTCTCTCTCTCTCTCTCTCTCTCTCAAAAAATAAAATAAACATAAAAAAAATCTTTATGAGACTCTTCCATAACGTTGATACCATCAAGACTGAAATTATGTTTTATTGATTATTTCACTTACTCGCTCTTTAAATATTCACAATCTTAAACAATCTGGAACTCAGCTTGCGCAATCATTTTAGGAGGAAGGTTTTGTTTTGTTTTTTGCTTCTTTGGTTTGGTTTTGGTTCTCTTTCTCTCCCCCTCTCTCATAGATTTATGGTTTGAAGTTGCCCCACCTTACCCTCTGGTCCTCTGATCTAGAGTCGGGTGTTCAAGTGATATCTTGGGGTTCCTTCGTGATTTCGAGGGAGATATTGCTGATCTAGTATTAAAGAAGCCAGTAAGAAGCTGATTTTGTTCTTGGTTGTGAGGATGTATCCTCCTCATGCCCATCTAGGCTTTATAAAGATGTGGCTTCTGGAAATGAGTCAACAGCCATTGTTTTTTCAAATTTCTTTCTTTCTTTTTTTTTTTTTTTCTTTTTTTTTGAGACAGAGAGAGAGAGACAGAGTATAAATGGAGGAGGGTCAGAGAGAGAGGGAGACACAGAATCTGAAACAGGCTCCAGGCTCTGAGCTGTGAGCATAGAGCCCGACGCGGGGCTTGAACTCACCGGCTGCGAGATCATGACCTGAGCCGAAGTCAGACGCTCAACCAACTGAGCCACTCAGGCGCCCCCAACAGCTTTCTTTCTTGAGCAAGGAGGCCTCATTGAAGCAGAGCTTTGCTCTGCCCCCTCCCTTCTCACGCAGAGCTGTTTGAAACCCCTCACTGCATAGAAGCCACGCACTGGCCTCCAGCCTCTCTTTTGTACCTTGAACACAGCAACCTCAGCAGAAGCCTCATTGCTGCTTTGGGCTTTGGGCTCCTTTCCGATTCACGGAAGTGGTTACCTAGCTTTTTTAAGCCTAGCTGTGACTTACCCTATTTGATATGTTGTCTACCATTGCTGTGTATTGGAGCAGAAAGGTAGTATCAAAGCAGGGACTCAGCAAACCACCTTGACCAAAAGTCCAAACGTGTCAGAAGACCGTGTCTGAGAGTTAATAGTTTCATTATGGTCTAGACTCCAAGCAAAGTTCCGGGTATGCTGAAAAGTGTCATGGCTTCACATTAAGGTGTTACTTAAGTCTGTTTGACTAGAAGGCTTTTTCTATGGACTGTGTACAAGGGAAGAGAAGCAAATGTTAACAATTAATTCAGGAGACACTCCCTTCCACCTTCCACCAGAAGAGAAATCTCAAAGGAGAATGGTTAGGAATAATGGAGAACATAAGCATGTCAAGTAAGTATTGTCCTAAAATCCAGATAATAGAACATTAGATAAATGTCTAGTTTTTTTGCCCTGATCTTCCTGGAAATATGATCTGTCGCAGAACTCCCTCCTGTGAACTTTCTTTTTTTAATAGTTCAGGGATTTGGTTTAGTACTCAGGAGAGTTATAAACCCAAACACTTTGTTCATTGCCACTATCAATATACAATGGCTGTTCTTATGAAAACAGCATCTGAAATCTTTTCAGAACAGATTTCCAATAGAACCTATTCCCAAAGTAACTGGGAGCAAGCCTTAACTACTTCCTATTTGGTAGTCAATAGTCTAGCCAATAGGTAGTCAATAGCACTTCTTTGTTTCTTTAGGTAAATCAGAAAGTAAGAAGATCAGATAGTCTGATCTGCTGGGCCAAGCAATGTAGTAATTTAATTACATGGACAATTCATTCTCTTAATTTTTCCATTCTAAGGAACAAAGTCTAACTTTGTGGAGAAGTATCTCAGTTGGTCCCCTGAAAGCCAAACCATGGTATATTTAGCCTATGATTCTGGAGTGGCTCCACCTCTTGGAAAAATACGTCTGCTTCTTGTGCCCCATAGTACCCATGTGAACTGCTCTTGGTCTGCCTGGGCTTGGATTACAGTCAGGTTACCGCCAGAAAAGGTAGAGCATGACTGCTACCAGCTCCCTTCTGTGTCCCCAACGTGACAGCGTCTCATGGGAAAGTTAAGAAATAATATGAAATAAGCTTCCTTTTCTAGGAAGCCACGATATTTTCTTCTCTGAAATCAAAAGAGAGTCACTAATAGGGTTTTTTGAAGAGAGATGTGATAATGGCCAGATTATCACCAGGTGCTTGGTGATGCATTTGAAAGTACTGGATGCCCACTGGTAACCTTGCAGTTGCTACCTTAGCTGGTCTGGCCTGGAGTCACGAACTCTTGAGACCAACCTCGGGTGAACAATCCTTTAAAAAACAAAACAAAAAACAAAAACAAAACCCTGGTGACCGGTTATAGCCTTCTCTCTGTAGGTGGGATCGCGCTGGGGGTGTTTTGGATGCCGGTGCTCCAAATTACCAGTGGCCTCAAGCATATTCGTGTGCTTTGAAGAGAGCTAAGGAATATACATATTAGAAGGCTCATAAAAACAGGAACTAAAATTTATGTTTAAAACATGCTGTAATGGGACACCCAGGTGGCTCAGTCGATTAAGCATCCAACTCTTGATTTCGGCGTAGGTCATGATTTCACAGTTTGTGAGACTGAGCCTCGCATCCTTCTCTGCTCTGACAGTGCAGAGCCTGCTTGGGATTCTCTCTCTGCCTCTCTCTCTCTCTTAGAATAAACAAATAAACGTTAAAACCGATTTTAGGGGCGCCTGGGTGGCTCAGTCGGTTAAGCGTCCGACTTCGGCTCAGGTCATGATCTCACAGTCTGTGAGTTCGAGCCCCGCATCAGGCTCTGTGCTGACAGCTCAGAGCCTGGAGCCTGTTTCAGATTCTATGTCTCCCCCTCTCTCTGCCCCTCCCCTGATCACACTCTGTCTCTGTCTCAAAAATAAATAAACGTTAAAAAAAAAAAATTTAAAAAAAAACGATTTTAAAACATGCTGTAGAACTTGAGACTTATTGATGCTACTACTGTGCTGCACAGCACCTCAGGGACACTTAGAAAGGGCGTGGAAAACATTTTACATCCAGACATTCCCCAACTAGAGCATATTAACTATAGGTCTGAATTAAATCAATGGAGGGAGTGCATTCTCCCTGGAGCTTGAAGAAAGTGTTCCACTCACTGTGCTTTTCCATCGTTACTTTGCCATCTTCTTAAAAATTTATTTTATTTTATCTATTTTTTTATTTTAAATTTTAGTTAGTTAACATACAGTGTACATTGCCATCTTCTGATGCCAGGTGGGAACGGAAGAGGGGCAGCGGTGGGCTGGTGGCGAATGCAGGGGGACACAGAGCAGATTCGTCCGTGGCAATTTACGCTGTTTGTGAATAGCCTCACTCCTGATAGACACGATGTTAGTTTCATTACATCGGGCCATCTTGCCTTGTCGCCCATCCCTTGTAGAGCTAGAACGTTAAAATTCTTGTTGTAAAACATGTTATTCACTCAAAACGAGACAAGTAAATGTTTCAAATGTGGTGCCAAGTCATGTGGTGCCACATATGCATTTTGGGGCCCAACTTTAAGAAAAGAAAGAACCTTAAGATTTTCAGAACTTTCTGGATTTTAGGATTGTGTGTAGGAGATCATGGATATTACAGAAATCACATCATGAGTTAAGCAGCATTTAATGGTCTGTCCTTGGAACCTAATCAGTGTTTTATGAGAACAAGTGTTTTTCAAATGACCGACAAAACAAACGTTTGGCACACCATCCATTTACAATTTGGTGACTGTATTAATGAAAATAATCGAGAGCCACGTTTTGAACTGTGTACAGAGCTAATATAAATATATTCATATTAGTCAATGTGCACTGTCAGGTCGTGACACTTCTTATCTCCTCCTTACCAAAATCCCAGACTTCATGAAATAGTTTCTCTCCCTTTTGTCATTCATACTTCCCTGTTAACTCCTAGTTAGCTTGCCCTAGATTTCTCCTGATGGCACTCACTCTGGGTGCTTGACAGTCTTAATCAGGGCAAGCGGATGAGGTATGGAAGCCACAGTGATTTCAGTCTTAAGGGATCCAAGCGTTTAAAAAATATGTGAAGAATGCTTTTTTAAAATTAATAATCCTCACAGTTGTGTGACGGAATTTAAAATAATGGGGATGAAATCTCAGTGTAAAATCCCTGAGAACTTCAACTTTTCTTTGAAGAAAATATTGTTGTACTAGTGCTGATCTCACAAATGGAGTATTTTGTTTAAACAGCGGAGGAACTCCGGGGCGCTTGGAGGGCTCAGTCCGTTACGCGTCCAACTTCGGCTCAGGTCAGGATCTCACGGTTTGTGAGTTGGAGCCCCACCCACGTCGGGCTCTGTGCTGACAGCTCAGAGCCTGGGAACCTGCTTCATATTCTGTGTCTCCCTCTCTCTCTCTCAGCCCTTCCCCCGCTCACGGTCTGTCTCTATCTCTCAACAATGAACAAATGTTAAAAAAAACTTAAACAATGAAGGGATCGCAAATCTATAGGAAAGCCAAAAGTGACATTAAAAACAGAAATACTTAAAAGCTGTAAAAATGGAAGACAGGATTATAAATAATTTGCATGTGCTTTGTCATCAGGAATTCCAACGGCATACAGAAATGCCAAATAAATGAATTGCGTTTCCAGTTGAACAACCCTGAGGGTGTGACAACACCATGAACTGTTTTTTGAAATCCTGTCGCCTAGAAAACCTGTAGGCCCTTGCTGTAGTATGGATTCCTTGTATCATAGGTCAAATGAGGCCACTATAAATTTTTTTAGTCTATCTTAGAAAATGCAGAAAACAGAGTTGAGCTGTCCCCAAAATCGAATGTCACAACAGCCACAGAGCATGGCACACAATTTCTTCAGCTCTCTGCCCCTCCTTATGCCTTGGTATCGTAGGTAGTTTCAGGTGACTGCGTCTTTGCACAAATTAGAGACAAGACATGCACATTCCTGCGTTAGTAAATGCATTTTTCTTGATTCCCAGCTTTCTGTTACTTAGGTGGCTATGGACTGTAACATACAATAGAGTCCCCTGACATCTTTTTGGCAATTATTTCTAGTGTTCTTGGTGATGGTTAGTGAAATGCCTTTGAATTTCTCTGTGAGGAGAGGTGGGCAGAAATTCTGACCAGAAATAGGGACACTTGTCATGATGAAAACATAATCAAAATGGAATGACAATACTTGGCCTCTTAGCATTTATTTAGTGCAGAAATATTAAAGGTAGCCTTTATTTTAAGGTGGTTTTTCTGCTCTTCCTTGCTCACCCCAATGACAGGGACAACCACCACCACAAACTTTAAAATTCTACATTGAAAAGTTGCCCAGTCATTCAGTGATGTCAGTGATAAAGGCTGGACCGCATTTAGATCAGCCCCGAAGAAAGGAGAATTTATTATAGTTGTAAAGATCCCTTTTTACCTTTTAATTATCTGTGCCTCTTCCGGCTCGTGTTTGCTCTGGCATCTTTTGGAAAAGCACTGTGCTCTGCATCGCATGTACACTTCTTTTCTGAAATGTGCAGAACTCTCCACATTGCGGTGATTTCCACCCCCCGCCTTTGCTTGGAACAGAGGTGAAAACCCCAGCGGATTCAAGTATCCACTTGATAGGCTCAGTCTCTCTTAATCAGCCTGTAATGGAGCTAATGGCTGTTTGTCATCCTTGGAGATATAAATTTCCTGGCGGTGTCTCCTGCAGACAGTGCATGAAGTATGCTCTGTGTGCCAGCAAGGACTGATAATCAGCAGAAGGGCAGGGTGCTTCGTTAGCCAGGAGAAGAGCTGGGGCTCCCCGGCTGCCAGGCTACAGAACTCGCCTCGCCACTCCTGAGACATGGACAATGCCGGTAGGTAAAGCATGAATCCTTCATAGCCTCTGGGCTCCTTTGCGATCTGCAGCCTTTGCTGCAAAAGGTTTGCTTATTTTTTGGTCTTGTGCTGCACTTAAATGTTGAAGACCTGGAGATGTGTAATGTGTTAACCCTGCTGCATTGTCCACTAGGCAAGCAGTGTTTGCTTTGAAGTTCGGATTGAGCACGCAGATCCTAATTCCCCATTCACCTATTCCAAGACTGCGCTGCTATTTTATTTAGCATTTTTACGCTTAGCATATTTAGCATATCTCAGGCTGCAGGAATTGTGCTGTTTGATCCTTTTGTGCTCCGAACAGAGGGTGAAAAATGCATCTAGTTAAATGAAAAAACTATTAGGAAGGGGTGACAAAAGGTGGATGGAGTTAATGAGCTAATCAAACATTTTGTTCAGCGTTACAATATGCCCAGTGTCCCAGCAGACACGTTCTTGTGTCTTATGCTTTATCTTCCCATTAGGATGAAAATGTAGAAAATGTCTCAGTATCCTCTGAGATTTTAATTTTGGCGTATAGACATTAGTGGCCGATCATGTGCGTACCTTTTAAAACTGTATTTGTTTTTAATATCTTTACTTGACGGCTAGACAGATATAACTTGGAATATTCTAATGCCAGCTAAATGATTAGCATAAAACGATTCCTTGTGTAGAACTTTTTTCTTCTTTGCCATAGTGAACTTTTAGAAGGTATACACCCCTCGTTTCAATGTTATTGACACGAAATGCAGAATTTTCCCAAATGTGTTATGGATTCTCTGTCTCCTGAAACTCACTCGTTCAGTTTCTCAGCTGGTGTCAGTTTTCTAGTGATGCCTTACAGTGCCTCGAGACACGGTCGGCTGTGCTGACAGGATGCACCCTTTGAAACACATCCTACACAGGAAGACCACCCATTTGTAGGAAAGCGTATTTGTTTATGAAATGTGGTTATTTCAGTCCTCGGTGCAGGTAGCATAGGCAAGCAGAAATTTTGAAGGCAGGGTGGTTTGAGTTCTTTTATGAAATAGTTTACCAGGAATAAAAGTCTGTGACTAAAATAACTTTGTATTTGATGTGGAAGACGTTGAAGTAAATTGGAACAGTGCAATCTTAGGGATGAAAATTTCAGGGTTGTGAACGAAACAGAACAAGTGTGAGGGGGAGTGTGCGTGTGTTGGGAGTGTGTGAGTGTGAGTGTGTATGTGTAGAGTAGCAATAGTAGTAGTAGGAAGGAGGCTGGATTGCTGTATATGCATACAATATATATGTCTGTGCATTATACCCCCCATTGTGGTCATTAAAGAATATGCCGTAAGGCTTGTCACAAGTGCGTGTAGACATGATATTCCATGACAAGTCACAATTTCAAGATCCACCCAAAACTTCTCTAATTATAGAGGTAGAGTGAGAAAAAAAAAAAACAAAAAACCTAGAATCTCTAATGTAGCCTCATTTAAAACTTCTGCTACCCACAATTAATTATACTGACGTCCTGGCAGAATTATCACTTCAATTCAAGTAAATGGCTTTCTTAACTGACTCATATATTTATTTAAAGGCCATTTAAGAAAAGAAGAGAGACTACTGTAGGAGCCTTTTTATAGGTTTCAAAAATGCTGAGGGTTATGATTTACTTTTTGGTGAACTGTAGCTTAGGGGGATAAATGTTTTCTCAGTTTGTACTTAACATTCGTTTATGCTTTTAAATGCCATTAATAAAATACCTCTGTCCCTGACACACTGAAGAATATTTGTGTACTGTGTCAAGTGGCTTTTAAAGGAGAAGTTTCCATATCATTTCGAATTTTAGGTGAAATCTCCAATCTAGGCATGTATACCTTTGAGTGGAAGAACAGGCTTTTAAATTACATTGTTCGAATATTTCAGAAATAACGTCTTCTTATAATGGCCAATTGGCTGTCAGTGATCACTTTTCATGGTAATTTTTTGATGACGTAAACAGCCTCTCTTATAACAGGGAAATGTAAACATCCATCAGACACATACACTTCAATAAATTGTATTGACTCTAAGGAAGGCATTTAAGATAGTACTGATAAGTAGCCAAAAAAAAAACAAAAAAAAAAAACAAAAAAAAAAAACAACACCCACAAAAACAAACAAAACCCTTGGAAATGTGTTTAGCATTATACCAAGACACCCAGTTAGCTTGGAGCACTGGAATGTCTCCAATTTAATTTGAATAAGATAATGACTTTGAATATCTGCCTAAGTTTTCCCAGTCAGCAGTGGGTTCAGGCCCTCAATATCTATCAGAGGCTAGCAGTTTAGAGCTGGGCATCGTCCTAACCATTCAACCATCAGTTTCAAGGAGCCAGGCCTTCCTCAAGCACGGCTTTCTGCGTCAGGGTTCGGATACTTGTTAGGCAGAAACACAGCTAGGAGGACACACACACAAAAGCCAAGTGTCTCTGATTTATCCAGATCACACAGAACATTGCACCGGAGATGTTTGTGTGGTTTTTGTTGTTCACACGCAAGGAAGAGTTACTGCCCGGGACTTTGGCTCCTTCGGTACGTCTGTGCACCTTTCCCCAAGCATGCCATTGTGAGTCGGTCCACCCTTTCCTTCGCAGCAAAGAGCTGTCTTTGGCATTCCTACTATCTCTGAGAAGGAGACATCCCTTCCCCATAATTGCTGGCTTATGTATTCCTTTAAAAGCTTTTCCTGGAATAACAATAAAATATTTATCAAACAGCATATGTGGAATATGTCAGGGCAGTTTTAGCAATGTCTAACCTTTTCTTCTCCTGTTTTTTATGTAACTATTTCTTCTTATAAATTTGGTAACAACTCAAATGATAGTCCTTGATAAAAACAAGTCTGTGACGACAGCTGTGACCCAAGTTATCCTGTCCCTGCCTTTGTATCCCCTCACTGCCCCCCTCCCTACCCTTCCTCAAGTGGTCTCACGAATGAGTCGAATGAGTCGTGGAAAGAGATGTTACAAAGTTGATTCGTAGTGTGTGGTTATGTCTGAAAAACATTGTTTGGGAAATGTCATTCCATATCCCACAGGGGCAGAGTATTATAAAAAGTTCTGCAGCATTTGTTGGGCGAATGTTTCATTGCTTGCGATCAAGATACTTCCATTACCATCTGTGGGTCCTGAGGGGCACCCTAGTTGGGAAAGGGAGCTGGAAGCTATGAGAGCCACCGTGCCCTCACCTTACATTCTATCTAGCCCAGGGCCTTAAAGACTCTTGACCCTTGGTGTACAATAACTGAATATGAGAAATTCACAGTCTGCTAGCTCCTTGTGAAAAAGACTGGAGGGTCATTTGGCAACCACATTGAGGAAAGGTTTATAATGGAATGATCAAGAGCATCTGATAATCTGAGATGACCACTAGCACTGCCACCTACCGGAACCACAAACCAGGTATATAAACCCTATGCCTTTATGTTCTCATTGGTAAGTGCCAACAATAACTGTATCCATCTCATAGGATGTTATGAAGAGAAAAATTAGGTACTACACGTAAAATTTGGTACAATGGCCGGCATATGGTAGTTCTCAATGCATGTTGGCTGTTTAAAGAACCACCAAAAAATTGAAGCGACGTTGCTTTGTGAATAAATATATGCTCTAGCAGTATGGAGCTAGCAGTGTGACGATGGAGTGGGAAGGCAGGCAGTTAGAATCAGACACCAGTCAGGTGGCTGTCCCAAGAACATAGCTGGAAATTGATGTGGGTGGTGAAACCAGGACTAGGATTGACGAGTGCATTGGATATGCATCAAAAGAACATGATGAGTGGATAAGGAGGAAGGGAGAAGTAGACCAATCAAAGCAGAACTTTGAGGTTTCTACTTTGAGAATCTAAGATAATAGTAATAATCCTATACTACGAAATACCAGAGGAGTTTTAAGAGAAAAACAATGAATTCTGTTTTGACTTGCTGAGTTTGAAATACCTCTGTGTTACCCATTTGCCTTAGTAGTTGTTCACTGATGACTTTTTCATCCACTAAAAGGTACACACACACACACACACACACACACACACACACACGCACGTATACAGGCACACGTGCACACACAAAATTCCTTATTAACCATGGATTTGAGATAATGCAAGGTTTTTTGTTTTTCGCCCCAATTTAAAATATTTTCTATTTTAATCTCTTTATCTTTGTTCATCTCAGGAAACCCAACAGCAACTAATGCTTCCTTGCCTCCTTCCCCCCAGCCTGTGGGGGATCCATAGGTGATGGAGAGAAAGGAGACTTTCAAATGCTACTTGACAATCTTTCAACACAGATGGAGATAAGACCAGGCCCAGAGAAACATGCCCCTAAGCACTGAAATAATTTTGGTAAAGGCCAGGCTGTTATATAAGAAAACGTAAGCACAAACACATTTTATTTCAAACTGATTGAAAAAATTTTCATAGGAAAATCTACTTCAGGCTGCCGTAGCCAAGTTCCTGAACAACTGAAGGCAGTCACTGAGGAGAATGATTACCTAATGGAGCAACGTTTCTGTGTGAATTCATTTGTTTTGGAAATGAATGCTTTCTAGGACATTGGACTATGTTTGAAAACTATATTTGGTGCAATTTAAATTTGTTCCCTCTAATCCCCTACTTTCATGATATCTTGGTCTTAGTAGCTATAATTTTGTCACCTGCAATGTTTTAGAAATATAATAATGTTATATATACATACAAATGCATACATTTGCATGCATATATTGCATTTTATATGTGTACTTGGGTATGCATTTTTTTGGTTGGGATTAAAAGCTTCAACGTAGGGAAATGTTGCTAGCTCTAACAAACTTAATAAAAATTTAGAATAGCTTTTCTTTTTAATTAAAAAAAGGAATTGATTCTTATTTTCTGAAGTGCCTCTTACATCCTAAAAATAATTATTGAATATTTTATTCACTATAAAGCAGGTAATTACAGTATTTTTCTTTGAGTTTATTGTGAAGTCCATTGTGCTGTTGTAGCATTTTATAGTTCATCAAATAGGTGAACTATAAGTGAATCTAAGAGCACCTTAGATTCATATGAAGATATTTTTCTCAGGGATAGCTTAAGATTTAATAAAGAATCTGCTTTTTTGGAATGTCTATTTTCAAAGTGCCATTATTATTATAGAAATCACCGTCCTTTAAAACAAAAACGTCAAAGGAAATACAGGTTCATGTACATAAAATGTACATTAAAGTCCCAAGAAGTGGCACTAAATTTTCTTAGATTTTTTTGTTTGAATATAGTTGACACTTAATAATACATTAGTTTCAGGTGTACAACATAGTGATTCCACAAGTTTATTCATCATTCTGCGTTCACCACAGTGCAGTTACCATCTGTCCCCATGCATTGCTACTACAGTATAATTGACTATATTCCCTGTGTTGTACCTTTTATTCCTGTGATTTATTCAGTTCATAACTAGAAGCCTATGTCTCCCACTCCCCTCCACCCATTTGCCCCTCCACTACCCCCTACCTTCTAGCAACCATTGGTTTATTCTCTGTATTTATAGGTCTGATTCCGAGTTTTTACTCTAATTTTGGAGTAACTTTGACCTCCTGGGAATAAACCAACTGTCTTGGCTTAAGAGCGTGGAGAAGGAAGACAAAGTCATTGTTTCTAAAACAAAGTTTTGGATTTTTGTCCCCTCACCACCCCATCATTAGAATTAGTTCTGAGTGGGTTTTTTTTTTTATGTTTATTCATTTTTGAGAGAAAGACACAGAGTGCAACTGGGGGAGAGGCAGAGAGAGAGAGACACACACAGAATCCGTAGCAGGCTCCAGGCTCTGAGCTGTCAGCACAGAGCCCGAGGTGGGGCTCGAACTCAGGAACTGTGAGATCATGGCCTGAGCCGAAGCCAGATGCTCAACTGACTGAGCCACCCAGGCGCCCTAGGTCTGAGTGTCTTCTTTTTTTCTTTGCAACCACTCATCATTCCAAAGGCAAAATGCATTTTTCTATATCCATAAGATAAAATAGGAATTCTTGTCAAATGGCTTGCTTGGGTCAAGAAGAGCATTGGAAAAACTATGGAGAAACAACAAGAAAGGATTTTTGTGGCAGAGAAGAGAAATCAGTAACCCAACATTTTCTAAATTATATGCCATTGCACATTAATGCCATAGGATATTAATTAAGTCTCAGTCCCTTTTCTCACACACACACACACACACACACACACACACACACACCCCACACACACACACACACACAGAGAGAGAGAGAGAGAGAGAGAGAATTAAGTATTCAGGCAATTTGGGGAATTGCTGAGTTTGACACTGTTAAACAGATTTTCTTAACATGCTCATAGAATTAGCACATAATTCCTTGCCTGTGCTATTATTTGTTGTGAATTCCCAAGATGGAATATAAATTGTAGCATTTCCCAGTCATACTAACCACAGGCCCTGAGGGGATGCCTAGTAACAGGTGTATGACTCAAATTTGGGAACCACTTAAAATCTCTTCATTTTCATTTTTGCTTTTCATTTTTGCCTTATTCTTCCACTCCTGAATTCTTCTTTGTTTTCTCATATATAAGCCATTTTGGGGAACTAGCACACTATTCACTTGTAAAAATATCAAAGCTTGATTATTTTGAAATTAAATGTCTGTGTCATCTCTGTCCAGGATTTCTCCTTCCTTGTTTCTAGGCTTTGGGGCATTTCATTGCAAATTAGCATCACCATCAGATGCAGAAAAGAAGGAAAGGAAGCTACACTTAGCCTCGTAATCCAATTACATCTATGAAATTAGGAATAATGTGCAAATTTTATCCATCCAGACTAACATTTTATATATTAAAAATGGATGTTAGGAGATTTTTATATGGAAAAAGTTAACTTCAAAGTTCTGTTTTATACATCAGGCATCAAGAACATATATAACAAAGGCAAATCATATTTAACTAAATATTAAATGTCTTGAGGGACACCTGGGTGGCTCATTTGGTTAAGCATCCAACTCTTGATTCCGACTCAAAACGTGATCTCATGGTCACCAGGTCAAGCCCCGCATTGGACTCCACACTGGGCATGTAGCCTGCTTAAGATTAAGATTCTCTTCCTCTCCTGCTCCTCCCCTTCTTGTGAGCATGCTCTCTCTGTCTCTCTCAATACATAAATAAATAAATAAATATCTTGAAAGGAAGAATACTTACCTTTTTTGAATGCCTATTATGTAAATACTTAAGTATTTACATGTGTTACATCATTAATACTTATAATCATTCTTTTTTAAATTTTTTACTTAAAGATTTTCTTTAACATTTTTTTATTATTTAGTTTTGACAGATAGACACAGAGCATGAGTGGGGGAGGGGCAGAGAGAGAGGGAGACACAGAATCTGAAGCAGGCTCCAGGCTCCGTGCTGTCAACACAGAGCCTGATGCGGGGGGCTCAAACCCACGAACTGCGAGATCATGACCTGATTCGAAGCCGGACGTTTAACCGACAGAGTCACCCAGGAGCCCCCATAAATCCAGCTATTTCTTTATCACCAACTCTGTACCAGGCACTGTGCTCATTAGCATGGATACCAGGGAACAAGACAGAGCTTGTTATAGAAGTTTATTCTAGCAGAGAAAGCAAAAGTTGGTAATGAATAGATGAGATACTTGGGTTGTGATTAGTGCTGTTAAGTTCATAAACTGGTACATGCATAGAGAATGAAGTTGGGGTGGAGGGGCTGCTCTCCACTGGCTGGTCAAGGACAGCCTCCCTGAGAAGATGACATGTAACCCAAGACCTAAGGAGTGAAAAGGAATCTGTCCCTTGAGAGCCAGGGAACAAGTGTCCAAGCAGAGCGACCGGCAGATACAGAAGCGCCGAGGCAAGAAAGGAATCGGGACATTTGAGGAACAAAGGCAAGGCCATCTTGCTAGGGGTGGTAATGAGAAAGAGCACCAGGCCAATCATGGAGTGTCTGAGATTTGACATAGTTCCACAAGCTCTCGGGGGCCTTTGAAGGGTTTTAAGCAGAGGCATGGCATGGTAGGACTGAGGATTTCAAGGCATAAAAATGAGAAGAATGGAGAGAAGAGAGGCAAGATGGAGGCTCCCAAGAATGAAATCCTCTTAGAAGGCGCTTGGTTGGGGTGGTGGCAGTGGGGATGGGAAGAGGGAACTTAATGAAATCTCAGCCCCGTTTCAAGGCCCAGCACACACGCCGTCCTCGTGATGTCTTCCAGACTGGTCTTAGAGCCCTGCCTTTTCTCTAGCAGAACTCACCACACAGTTTTGTACTTAATGGTAGTCTAGGTGAGATTACTCTCCACTTGAGGGTTGTTTTTTTTTGTTTCCCCAACCAAATTGTAGGCATCTTGAGGCCATTTGGCACATCAGAGCCGTCTGTTGTGTCCTCCAAAGAGTTAGAGTGCTTGTTCTCAAATTTGGCCACCCGTTAGAATCACCTGGAGAGCTTTTAAAATATACCGACCTCTGGGCCTGCCCCTGGACGAATTAGATCAGAGTCCCCAGAGTGGGGTCAGGACACTGGTGTTTGCTGGCAAGTTCCCCAGAATATTTGAATGGAAAATGGGGGTGAGAACCACTATTACAGATCCACAACAATACCTACCTAGTAGGAGTAAGAAGCCAGCTCTTCTCCCCTCCTTTTCCTTCCTCTTTCCCCCTCCCTCTCCCCCTCCCCCCCTTCCCTTCCGCCTCTCCCTGACCCCTCCCCTCTCCCTCTCCCTGAGTAGGTCAGTCTAGCTGAGGATTTGTGCTGGGGACTTCTCTGCTCTGAGAGTGAATGAAACCTCTAAGGATGCAGCTGAAAGAAGAAAGCAGAGGCAAAAGCATGCTTCTGGATGACATATCAGGATACTAATAAAGCAGACGGAATCCAGGCTTGCTGTGATACAACCTTTTGGAGAATGATCTGGCCGTTCTGGAGAGACTTAATCACCTACTTCCTAATCAGGAAGGTTGTGTTCTCCTCCAGTGTCTCCCAAGTAAATTAAATATCGAGTGAATATTCACTACAGTGGCAGCAACTATTTCTAGCGAGCGTTTACATGTGAGTTTTCACTAATAAGAGATGTTAAACATCCCCTGTCAAGTTTTATATAACAAAAGAGGTACATTATTAGACCCCAGATAGCACTGCTATGATTTAATCATCACTAACTGTGTATCTGTGCCGACTGGCTGGGTCAGAGTCACTATTAGACACCGATGCTATATTTGCGATATCATGTGACTCACCACAGGCGTCCTGCTTTTTAGTGATAGAGAAATAGGTCCTGTTCCACCTTGTACTTCTCCCCTCCAAACACGCGCGCGCACACACACACACACACACACACACCCCTCAGAATGAGTTTAAGATCATTTTGAGCTGATCTTAAATATTAAAGCAAAGGGAGGGTTTGATAAGCTGGTTTTCTGAATATTTTGGTTAATAGATGGTGCTTTTTACACTAGGCTTAATGCGTACCTTTTAATGGAAACAATAACATTCAATAAAGCCATCTTTTGCAATATTTCACTTAACTGTGTCATGTGGCTGTGTGAGGATCACTTGAAAAAGTGACAGGGTTTTTAACTCTAAATGTTTTCACAAACAAAACATCAAGTACTGGGTGGAGCCTCCCCCCTCCCTCGGAATGACAAAGGGGACTTCCAAGGGTCCAGCCCCCTTCTTGGTTTGCCAGTACCATCTCCCCTGCACACACCCTCCTCGTATCCCCACCCTAACTGCCCTTCTCATCCCCCTACTCACACATCCGGTGCACTGGCCGTTCTGAACTTCTCCAGACACTCTAGAAACACCCACAATTCAACGCTCTGATCCTTCTCTGTGGAAGGCTCTGGCTTCTCTTCTTCCCCTGTCACCACCTTGAAAAGTCTCCTCTTTGAGTAAGACCCCGCCCAAGTGTCCCCTCATCTGTGGAATCTTCTGTCATTCTGGATAGAATTAGTGTTCTCTTCCCTCGACTCCCACAGAACACTCTCCTACACAATGACAGCACGTATCAGGTAAACCGTAGTGTTATTTTATCTGTCTGCCTATTTGACGAGGGCCACATACTCCTCAAGACAGGGCCACGTCTTCTTTGTGAACTCATGACCTCACGCAGCACCTGGCAGAGGATACATTTTCAGTAAGAGGGCAAACGAATAAACTGGCTGAAATAAAGCCCGAGGTGTATCTTTTATTGTGTTCTAATTATGTAGAAAGTATGAATTAGGCCCTCTGCTGTCCGTGTGGAGCCCACTTCAGATCCTCTGGCCACCCCCCGCTCCCGTATCTCCCCTGCTCATGCTCTATCTCAAAAGTAAATAAGAACATTAAAAAAAAAAAAGTATGAATTGGGGTGCCTAGGTGGCTCCGTCGGTTAAGCGTCTGACTTCAGTTCAGATCGTGGTCTAACGGTTCATGGGTTCGAGCCCTGTGTTGGGCTCTGTGCTGACAACTCAGAGCCTGGAGCCTGCTTTGGATTCCGGTGTCCCTCTCTCTCTGTCTCCAACCCCCTGCCCCAACTAGTGCTCTGTCTCTCTCTGTCTTTCAAAATAAATAAATGTTACAAAAGTTTTTTTAAGTATGAGTTAGTTTTTATTGGCAGTTGAATGATGTGGCCATATATCACTTAAAAGAACAGTAGAACCCATCAAAATCACTTTAGAATTACAATCTACCATTTACTCTCTATCTATCTATCATCTGTCTTTCTTCCTATACATTTATGTATGTATGTATCTGTCAATCACCATCCCAGCCCCACATTACACCTCCTAATTCAGAATCTCCCATGGGGAAAGAGGGATAGCAGAACTAAAAAAAAAAAAAGTTTCCCAGATGATTCCCTGCACACCCCTGTTAAGACCCAGTTGGTCTGAGGGAGATACAATGAAGTTGCTCAGACAAAGCAGGTTTCCTTTGCTTTGTGTGTTACTATGTGTTACTAAGAGAACTGATTGGTGTGAAAGTACATTATTGTTAGAACCACAAAGATCTTGTGTCATATACAAAAATGTTCTGTCTATCCTACCGGAGGCCCTCCTTGACCTGTAAGCGATGCGCCTCTTGGTGGGACTGTTGTGTGGTGTGGTGGCGAGTTCTGTATTCCCTTCATCCACTTCCTGTGGAGAGGCATCCACGTAGGTTCCAGAGCATTGACCAGGACCGGCTTAAAACTTCATCCACCCAACTTGCCTTTAATTTATCACCTGCTGGAGGCCTCTGTTTGCATTTCATGTACTTGGGTGTTACTTGCTCAGTCAGGGAAATTTGGCAGCCATCCCTTTTTTACAATCAGCTTAATTTAGGGCATTTTAAATAAGGGGATCAAAGGACAGATGGCCATTCTTGACCTCAGAGAATAGTCAGCGTGGGGTAAGAGTGAAAATATCTTGGGTTTCTTGTGTGAGACTTTAGTCTTCCTGCCTTTCTGTGGCACTTAGAGAGCAGACATCAGTAGGTGGAACCAACTCATTTGCTCAAACAATAAGCATTTTACAACATTCATTAACCTAAGGGTCACTTCTTTAAGTTAAGGAAGTTCAAAGACATTTGTTTAAATAGCTGTATGACTATGACTCTTGTTGAAAAAAGCCAGAGAGTTGGAAATTAAAGCCAACTTTGTCCTTAAAATCCAGACTTTGTGGAAAACCAGCAGCCCCGTAGCATACCTTTCGCACAAAGTACCACCATTAACTTTTACATTTCCTGGCTTGTGTCAGTTTTTGTCACAACCCTAAGGTTCTATAAACAAAGGTGTCTCTTATACTAACAGACATGGGCTTTGTCCCCAGCAATCCCGGAGAAGGATTTCATGAAGCCTCAAAACTATAAAAACTTCTAATGTACTTTTGGGTGCCTGGGTTATTTTAAAACAAAATCAAGGTCCACAAAACTATGTTTTAAATATAGGACTAGAGATAAGTGATTTATTTTTTTAGAATGCCATACATACTTCAATAATATCCCTTTCACCTTCAAAAATGCTTACAAATATAGTTCATTTCTCACAGTTTGCCAGTGAATTATGTAAACATTTGAAATGATCAGTTCTGCTTTTACAGATAGGAAACTAAGGCAAAAAAAAAAAAGTGGACTTATTTATTTATCTTCAGAGAGTAGCTCCATGCACAGCTTAACTGCACATGGAGAATGTTGCATTGACATATAAAAGCAATAAAAGTTGGCCATTTGCCAACTCTTGAGGCGTGGGCCATGCCAAATCTGATTCCCATTGACTTTTACACAGAAGGAAAGCCAAACACAATTTACCCTTTGGGTTGCATGCAAGATTGTTTTTCAGGGGAATGCGTTATATTTGTTCTGGCCACAAAGGCTATCTCTGGGGAGGACCGCCAAATGGCTTTGGTCACAGTGTCCACGAAACACAACTGTCCCAATCCATTATCTTGAAGCTATCTGTACTAGGATATGCAATCAGCTGATCAGGGACTGGAAATCAACTGGAAATTCCAGTTGAGGCTCATTAATTGGGGGACCAAGTGTACAAAGGACATATGTTTATATGGCAGGGGGGAGCAGATGGAGGGACAGTACAATCCCCAGGGAAGGGACAAGAGTAGGAGGATTAGGGACGCCCTGGCATTTTCCGCAGAGACTGAGTGTGAAGGTCCAGTCCCAACGTAGAGACTGGAGTATCGGACAGGGCATTTGGGCAAATTAGACAGACCAAGGTAGATGCTAGCTTATGAATCAGGTTGACAGAAGATGTTGGGAGGACTGTGCAAATTTTATTCTGGTTTATTCGATTTGGGGTGAGTTGGCAACAAAGAAAATTCAGGAGACCAGGGATGGACACCACGAGCCCTCTCAGGCCCCTTCGGCACAGAAGGGCAGGTTGTCACGCAGCCCAGTGCCTTACCCTGGACCGGCCCCGGCGGCCAGCAGCTGTCAGGACACTCACCCTGCCACTCCCAACGTGTTACTTTATATTTTGCGTGAGAATCATTCTGAAATTGCAACTCTTGCTTCTATTTTGTCACAGTTCCCTGCCTTCTGAAATCGAATATACTCTACCATTTGGAAAACTGCAGGGAAACTAGACGCAGAGTCAGAAAAAGGAAGATACGTTCCCGGCTGAGTCCCTTCCACTTGTTGGCATGAGGCCCTGGGCTTACTCATGGGCCCCACTCGCCTCATCCAAGTCTGGGTTGATTAACACTCGGCTCCAACAGAAGTAGAGCATCACAACAAACTGGTCTCACACTTACGTGAATTTGAAGTTGTTACAAACATTAACTAATTTAATCCTGACAGCTACCCCTCCGGTGGTCGTGAGGCCCACCCCCCTCAGCCTGTCCTGACTCCCCCCCCACCCCTGCCCCCACCCCCGCCTCGAATTCTTGTCTGTGCCTTCCAACCTCAGCTGTCCCTTTAGGCTGTGGTCACTGCACTGGCTTCTGGCAGCTCGCATTTCCCTCCCCTTCCACATGTTGCTTCTTTTCCTTCAGTTCGATTGCGATGTAACTGACGCGCAGCCCTGTGTGTACCTAAGGTCTGCCGCGTAACGACTTGACTTACGTATATTGTGAAACGATCCCCCCAAGTAGGTTTAGTTAACGCCCTGTCACACCATATGGATACGAAAAAGCTTACGTGCGCTGTTTCTGCGCTTCTCTGGTCTGGGAAACCAGAGAATCAAGATTGTCATTCTTGTGTCCACAATCATAGTGACCCCAGTGAGGGCCTGAGTCATTTTCCAGCGATTCATGTGTACAAGCCGGAGGCTGGGGGTTTTTTACGTTTACTTGGGACTAAGTGGCAGCTCATTCTATCTGCTAGTTCTGGACTGAATCATCAGTAGTTCTGCCCGTGCCCTGAGGATAAAAGGAAAGATCAAGATCTTGTGTGCAGGGCCCCCCTTCTGCCTCAGCCTGGCCCTGTCATCCCAGATGCTTCATCGCATACCCAGCTCTGTGTGCTCCCATGTGTGTTCTGCTTGCTACATGCTTTTCTCGCCCTCTAGTCCTCCCCCACTCTTCACGTGCAGAATTCCTGTTTGTCTCTCAGGACGTGGCTCAGCCATCACCGTGTAGACATCCTTCTGCACCCCAGTGCAGGGTTAGTCACTCCCTGAGCTCCCCCCATCCGCCAGGGACCTGCCCAAGGGCAACGTAACCTTAAGGCCTCGCACACTATGTGGCACACAGTAGGTACCACATCCATCCTGGCAAGGACGCCCGGGGGGCTCAGTGGGTTAGGCTCCCGACTCTTGGTTTCTGCTCAGGTCATGATCTCAGGGTTTGTGGGTTCGGATTCTGTGCTGACAGTGCAGAGCCTGCTTGGGATTCTCTCCCTCTGTCCCTCTCTCACTCTCTCTGCCCCTCCCTCACTCTGTTCTCTCTAAATAAATAAATAAATAAATAAACAAACTTAAAAAAAAAAAAAAATCTCCATCCTGGCTGACTCGCTTCCGGCCAGCCTTGTGGCCGCTTGTGGCCAAGCTGTAAAATGTTCATGCTGCGTTTGTACATTCTCCTCATACACCTTTTGAAAAGCTTAAGGAGAAAAGAGGATTTGAAGGAAATGCAGTTGGATACAAAAATGCAAAACACAGCTGCCTGCTTGATGATGTTGATAAAGTCCTGAAACTTCCATAAATAGTTCTTGGGAATCTCACTTTTTTTTTTTTTTTTCTGTTTGATCGTCATTAAATCAAATTTCGAATTTTGTTGTATTTTATTTTTTTAAGTTTATTCATTTATTTTGAGAGACAGAGACAGTGCAAGTGGGGGAGGGGCAGAGAGAGAGAGAGGAAGAGAGAGAATCCCAAGCAAGCTCTGCTCTGCCAGCTGCAGAGCCCAACGTGGGGCTCGAACCCACAAACCGGGAGATCATGACCAGAGCTGAAACCAGGAGTCAGACCCTTACCCGACTGAGCCACCCAGGTGCCCCAAATTTAGAATTTTTAAATGTATATTTTTGTAGGGATTCCTTGCAGGGGAGATAGAACATGGAATAATTATAGTAACAAGTGTGTTGACCTTTATATCTCATGAAGAAGGAAGTACCATATATCTAGAAGAAATTTTTTTTTTTTTTCTCAAGGAGGATTTGATTATACCAAAGAAATGAGGCACTTGAAATTTGGTCATAAGTGGAGAGTACATAGGAGCCAGGCTTCAATCCAGAAAAGGGATCAGTCTAGCAATCAAACAAAAAAATTTTTTAACGTTTATTTTTGAGAGAGAGAGAGAGACAGAGACAGTGTGATCAGGGGAGGGGCCGAGAGAGGGAGACACAGAATCCAAAGCAGGTTCCAGGCTCCAAGCTGTCAGCACAGAGCCCAACACGAGGCTCGAACCCACGAGCTGTGAGATCATGACCTGAGCCAAAGTCAGATGCTTAACCGACTGAACCACACAGGTGCCCCAAATTATTCCTTGGTCTTAAAATGTGGAGGGGGGAAAACACTTAGTAATAATACCCAAATGAGAAGGAAATAATTCTGAACTATTGTTGAAAATAAGTTAATGTGATTATGGCATGTAAAGCTTGTTTGTATTTATCAAATCGGTTTGTGTGGCAAGAACAACGTCTGAGGGGAGTTATATCCCAAGCTGTTAGCAGATCTTAATCCCTGGAAAATGGAAGAGGGAATTTTGTATTATATTTCATACTTTTCTATTTGTTTTTGTTTGTTTGTTTGTTTTTGTGGGGTTTTTTTGTTTTTGTTTTCACAATAAGTATGTACTGCTTTTAGAAATGTCTAAAAGCCAATAATTATGTTTTAATCCATTACCTGGAAAGCAGCACATACTCTGCATTAGCACATAGGACACACTGTATCCTGGGTGCACTTCACTTTTTTTTAATGCTTTATTTTATTTTTGAGAGAGAGAAAGAGAGAGAGTATGAGTGGGAGAGGGAGAGAGAGAATCTGAAGCAGGCTCCAGGCTCCCAGCTGTCAGCACAGCAGTCCCGTGCAGGGCTCGAACCCAAGAACCGGGAGATCATGATCTGAGCAGAAGTCAGAAGCTTAATTGACTGAGCCACCCAGGCGCCCCCTGGGTGCACTTCAGATGCTAATGACATGGGTCCCAACCCCACAGTAACTTGGGATGAATCGTTTGCAGGCCCTGCTTCCCCGCCCACTCCCCACCCTGCCCCAACACACACTATTACTGAACTTGTGCTAGGTTGTTAATTCTTATGACCAGGACTCATAGTGATTAACTTACATACAGTATTACCACAATGAGAACACTTTAATTGGATTGTCTTCTATCTTCTCTGTTGAAAGTAGACTTGAAGTTTGTGGGTAAAATCAGCAATTTGGGAATGTATCTCCATTTTTAATGTTGGAGGAAGCAGCTTCTTTTCATGGTATGTGGTTTGTTTAGATGGGTAAATACTGTGTGTCTGTTGGGTAGGGACCTTGGCCCTGAGGGGCTCCAGGTCAGAAGGTAGGGCCATGGGAGTATACTGAACCAGGTGAGGAGCTTCCTAAGAGAAGCGGAGCAGAGGATGTGTTCAGGTGCAGCCCAGGAGGCGAAGCTCTTTGTCCTTGAGTCTAAGACTGGAAGAAGAGTGGTGGGAATGAGCTGGGAACCACAGTCAAGAGCTGAAACAACTATAATGAACCAGGAGTCAAGAAACCGGGCAGAGCAAATCTAGGACTAATACCTCAATCTTGTGTTATGAATATATGCTGAGTGCATTATTTGTCCCATGTTAAAAAATATGGTCACATTGGGGCACATGGGTGGCTCAGTCGGTTAAGCATCTGACTGGCTCAGGTCATGGTCTCATGGTCGTGGGTTCAACCCGCATGTCAGGCTCTCTGCTGTACAGAGACTACAGTACAATGCCTGCTTCACATCTTCTGTCTCCCTCTCCCTCTGCCCCTCCCCTGCTTATTCTCTCTCTCTCTCTCTTCTCAAAAATAAACACTTAAAAATATTTTTAAAAATATGGTCACATATATACAATAAGATGGGATATTTTCTGTGCCAGAATTGTGTTTACTTTGAGAGATATCACAGTTTTAGTTGGTGACTGCCACCTAGACCGTTTGTTCAAATAATATTTGATACCTTGTCAGATCAGTCTGTGCTACTTGTTGGTTTCTACTTCACCTTGGGCGAGGAGATGTTGTTTCGTCTTCCTGTGTGTCATACCAATGTGCCTCCAGTAGATTTAGTTCCACCAGTGAGGGTGCAAGTTTTGCAACTGTTAAAAGTCAGTGGGCGAAGCTAATCGTTTTCAATTACTTCGAAATACCTCTTTCTTCTTTCCTTTAATGAGCACAATTTTTTTTTAATTTTTTTTAACGTTTATTTATTTTTGAGACAGAGAGAGACAGAGCATGAACAGGGGAGGGGCAGAGAGAGAGGGAGACACAGAATCTGAAATGGGCTCCAGGCTCTGAGCTGTCAGCACAGAGCCCGACGCGGGGCTCGAACCCATGGACCATGAGATCATGACCTGAACCGAAGTCGGACGCTTAACCGACTGAGCCACCCAGGTGCCCCGAGCACAATTTTTTAATATAACTTAGATGAAAGACATAGTGAATAAATACGAATGGAGTACCTACAGTGTTAAGCTCTCGTCTAGCTGCAGAGAACACAGAGAACAGGGAACGTAGCAAGTCGTGCTACCATGGGGTTTCCATTCTATTGGGACCAACAGAAAATAAACAGATAAACAACTACCTGACATAAGGCCAGGTAGCGAGAAGGCACATGAAGAAAGGTAAAGCAGAGTGACTGAGAGGGTTGATGGCATACTATTCTGGGTAATGCGAATTTCATCCCGCTGATTGGCCATCTGAGATCCGTAAGCATAGCTTTTTAAAATCTTCTTTTATTGGGGCTCCTGGGTGACTCAGTCAGTTAAGCGTCTCACTTCAGCTCAGGTCATGATCTCACAGTTCCTGGGTTCAAACCCCACATCAGGCTCTGTGCTGACAGCTCAGAGCCTGGAGCCTGCTTTGGATTCTCTCTCTCTCTCTTTCTCTCTCTCTCTCTCTCTCTCTCTCTGCCCCTCCCCTGCTTGCCCTCTCTCTTTCTCTCAAAAATAAATAAACATTAAAAAAAAAAACAATTAAAATCTTCTTTTATTAGTTTGGTGTAGTTTCAGGTGAACACTATTTTTCCTGATTTCAGTCTGCCGAAATCCTTTAAGTTTCATGCTGTTTCAAGTTTCAAGAAGTGGTCCCAGGTCAAAGAAAAATGCTAAGAATTTCATCTTGTTTTGTGTGGCAACAGAATGAAGGCACATAATTACATGACTGTCCCCACCCCCAACAAACCTGCAGTGGCCCAGATTTGTTTGAAATTTAGCACAAAACTACATTGTTATCAGAGGATGTTCCCATGAGATAAGGAAAGGCTGCCAGAATTGTGGTGGCAGCTTGATTACAAAAATATTAAAACATTTCTTCCTCAATGACAAAGACCCGTCGTTCACCCTTATAGAGAGTAAGTTAGCACCTTCATTCTAAAAAGCTTTGGTCTTAACAGCATCTGTCTGACTGCTGTGTACCCCAGATATCCCAGGGAGAATGTATAAGGCGTGTCAATGAACAAAGGACAGGATGGGTTTTAGCAAAGACGTTAGAATTTAAACAACCAAAGAGACTTTCCTTCAAGAATCGCATTCATTTCGGCATGTTGGTATTACTCAAAACAAATTTGGGATCCTAATTTTAGAATTGTCTTTGGAGCCAGTTCACAAGCCAGAACAAAACTTTATTCATTCAGTTTTTCATTAGTTCATTCATTCTGTCGTTGGACAAACATTTGTGAAGCCTTCTCTCTGCCAACATGGTGCTTCTTGTTAAGTGTATGTCAATAAATTAGAGCCATGGCTTTCCTTCGAGCCTACCCTGGTACGAGGACACAGAGAAGTTATAGAACTGGACGTGCCTAGGTAGCTAGGAACCATTTAAGGTGGGAGGCCCAGGAGGTAAGCTGTGCTTGGCAAGGTAGGGGAAGCTCCAAGAGGAGGTGACATTTAGTCTGGAGTGTTTGAAGACCAGGTTCACTCCTGGTTTGCCAGGTGGAGGGAAATGTGAGTTTCTTCTGACAGCAGTCTTTTACTTTGTGGTTACACTCCGTTTGATAACCCATCTCATTCAGCTGACTTGGCCTAGAATGATCTTGACTAATTCCCAAAAATAAATTTACTTGCAGCACATGAATATTTTCCACCATTCAGTTTCATAAATATTTATCGAGCACCTAACCACGGGCGGTATGCTATGCCACTATGTAGATGCCGTGGAGAATTCAAGACAGTCTTTCTTCAACTTTTAAAAAAGACGTCCTTTTTTGTTGAGGTGAAATTCACAGAAAATGAGCCATTTTAAAGTGTACAATTCAGTGGGATTTAATACATTTGCAATGTTGTACAATGACCACCTCTGTCTAGTTCCAAAATGTTTTCATAACCCAAAAGAAAACTCTGCACACCCATTATGCAGTCATTCCCTATCTCCACCCCCTTACCCCCCACCCCGCAAATACCAATCTGCTTTCTGTCTCTATGGATTTACCCATTCTGAATATTTCACATAAATGGAATCATGCAGTATATGACCTTTTGTTTCTGACTTCTTTTACTTAGTATAATGTTTTTGAGATTCATCCACGTTGTAACATGTGATAGTACTTCATGTCTTTTTATGGCTGAATAATATTCCATTGTATGGACATACCACATTTTGTTCATCCATTCGTCCACTGGTATCTGGGTTGTTTCCACCAGTTAGCTGTTGTGAATAGTGCTACTATGAACACATGTACATGTATTTGTTTGAGTACCTGTTTTCCCTTCTTTGGGGCATATACCTAGAAGTAGAATTGCTGGGTCATATGTTATTACTCCAACTTTTTGAAAAACTGCCAAGCTGTTTTCCACAGTGACTGCACCATTTTACATTCCCACCAGCAATATATGAGGATTCCGATTTGTGCACATCCTCACCAACACTTGCTACTTTCTGTTTTTTGAATAGTAGCCATCCCAGTGGATATGAAGTATTATCTTATTGGGGTTCTTATTTGTATTTCCCTTATGACTAATGATGGTGAGCTTTCCTCTTGTGCTTCTTGGCCATTTATATATCTTCCTTCCCCCATCTTTGATGGCAATTCCAAACAAAAGAACTTATAAAAATGTTTTGAGCAGTGAGTGAAATACCTCACAATAGGACTGATTTTAGGCAGACAGTATTCATTTGGTTCTGTAAATTATGGCCCAATTGGTCAAAAACCAATCTTATTATTTCATGTTTATTATAGCTATTATATGCAACTGTTAAATTGGTTTGAATATGAACTTGTGGGTATCTTCTCAGTCATAAGCATTAGTTTATCTTCTGCAATAGCTCAGGTCTTATAACAAGTTACTGAATTTGAGTCAGATTTATAGTCTACCCATTTCTCATAGCATTTTGAAATGTCGTTATATAGATTTTGCCTTTGGGAAAAAGTTTCATAAATTCCATACCAGCCAAAAATTTGGCTACATAAAGTGTATATTTGACTAGTATATAATTTACTATATATATTTATTAGATGTATCTATTCATCTATCTAGAGTCTTAAGGGTAGGAGGAATACTGAACTTAGATGTCAACGATTCAATACACCCTATTTATTTATATTACCACCTCACCAACAATAAAACTCTCTAGAAACTGAAAGGCATCTTTCTAATATTTCCAATGGAAGTTGCCACTCCTTTTTCCTTATAACTCCATATAAACACAGAGAGTAAACACACAGGACAAAGAAGGCTAAGGCTAATGTTCTTCATCTGGAGAGAGAAACCCCAATACCTCCCACAGTACTTTTATGTATTTAAAAATTTTGTATTGAGCACCCATAATGTTGCAGGAACTGTATAAACTCTGAGAAGGTATACAGTAGAACCTACATTCTTTGGGGGCTGGGTAATTAGCAAATAAATAAGGTAGTTGTAAGTGTTGCAAAACAAAATGAAACATGGTATAAGGGGCATGAGAGGGCTGCTGTTGAAGAAAGGCTGTTCAAAGAGACGGGATGGTCAAGGAAAGCCTCTCTGAGGAAGTACGGATACATGAAGAAACAAAAAAAAGTGTGAGGGAGAGGGTCTTACCCATTTGAGGGACAGCGTGGCTGAATGTGGCTGAAGTGCCATGATTTCAAAGGGGAGTGGCAGGAAATAGTTTCAAAAAATAGTCAAGGCAAGGGAATTAAAAGCAAAGATGAACTATTGAGACCTCATCAAGATAAAAAGCTTCTGCATGGCAAAGGAAACAATAAACAAAACTAAAAGGCAACCGACGGAATGGGAAAAGATATTTGCAAATGACATAACGGATAAAGGGCTAGTATCTAAATATATATAAAGAACTTACCAAACTCCACACCCGAAAAACAAATAATCCAGTGAAGAAATGGACAGAAGACATGAATAGACACTTTTCCAAATAAGGCATCCAGATGTCCAACAGACATGAAAAGATGCTCAACGTCACTCTTCATCAGAGAAATACAAATCAAAACCACACTGAGATATCACCTCACACCGGTCAGACTGGCTAAAATGAACAAATCAGGCACGTGAGTGGCTCAGCTCAGTTGGTTAAGCATCTGACTTCGGCTCAGGTCATGATCTCATGGTTCGTGGGTTCGAGCCCTGCCTCAGGTTCTCTGCTGACAGCTTAGAGCCTGGAGTCTGCTTCAGATTCTGTGCCTCATTCTCTCTCTTCCCCTCCTCCACTTGTGCTGTGTCTCTGTCTCTCAAAAATAAATAAATGTAAAAATAAATTAAAAAAAAAAAAAACATTTAAAATAGGCCAGTGCTAAAGACTTACTCAGAATTGCAAGGATCCAGTTTATCTGTCCCCTGTCCTGGGAACCAGTTCTGGCTTCTGGGTGGGTAGAGTGTCTCTATTCATTTCCTAATGTTTCTGTAATAAATCGCTACAAACATAGTGGCTTAAAGCAACATAAATTTCTTATCTTATGGTTCTGAAGGTCAGAAGTCAAATGTGTCTGCAGAGCTGTATTCCTTCCACAATTCTAGGAGGGGGATCCATTCCTTATCTTTAAAACTGGCGTGTAGGGGCGCCTGGGTGGCTCAGTTGGTTAAGCGTCTGACTCTTGATTTCAGCTCAGGTCACGATCTTACGGTTGGTTGGTTCGAGCCTAGCGCCAGGCTCTGCGGTGATGGTGTGGAGCCTGCTTGGGATTCTCTCTCTCCCTTTCTCTCTGCTCCTCCCCCCATCTCAAAAATAAATAAACATGAAAAAAATCTTTTTAAAAATGGTATGTAGAGGCCACTTGCGTTCCTGGGCACATGGCTTCTTTCTCCATCTCCAAAGCCAGAAGCATAGCATGCTCTCATCCCAACATCTGCTCTGTCCCTGTATCTTCTTCCAACTCTAACGCTCTTGCCTCGCTCTTACAAGGGCACTGGTGATTGGATGGGGCCCACCCAGATAGTCTAGGATGATCTCACCTCAAGATCCTTAATTCAGTCCTATCTGTAAAGGGTCTTCTGCCAGCTAAGGTATTTACAGGTTCCAGAGATTAGGATGCATACATCTGGGAGTGGAGGGGGAAGCATATTCAGCCTACTGAGTGGCCTTTCTTGCTGGAGGCATCTGGTTTCTTTTTTTTTTTTTTTTTTTTTTTTTTGAGTTTATTTATTTTGAGTCAGAGAGAGAGGATGCAGGGGGTGGCACAGAGAGAGAGGGAGAGAGAATCCCAAGTAGGCTCCGTGCAATCAGTTCAGAGCCTGACACCGGATTCAATCCCACAAACCGTGAGATCATGACCTGAGCCAAAATCAAGAGTTAGATGCTTAACTGACTGAGCCACCCAGGTGCTCCTGATTTCTTCAGCCATGCTGGTGTCATCCCCCACCAGGCTGTATTTTGGTTAGTCAGCTTTTTTCTCTTCACTTCCTGGCCAATGGGAAAGAAGGCAAAAGTTTTGCATAATAGTTTTCTTGGACCACAAATCCTTGAGAGCAAAGATGGCTTCCTTCATCTCTTTATCCCCAGTGCTTAAAATAGAGGTCAGGGCACATGCTCAATCAATATAAAAGGTGGTGGTGACGGTTGCATCATAAAATGAGGGAGGATATAATTATACAGTTTTCTTTCTTTCTTTCTTTTTTGAGAGAGAGAGAGAATGCGTGAGAGAGAGAGAATCCCAAGAAGGCTCCTCCACGCTCAATGTGGAGCCTGACACAGGGCTTATCCCATGACCCCGGGATCATGGCCTGAGCTGAAATCAAGAGTCGGAACTCAACTACTGAGCCACCCGGGCGCCTCATGTATAGTTGTCTTAAAGATGCCCATAGAATAATAAGATTCTCTAATTCCAAGTATGAATATTGATCTATTACATGAAAATTGCATTGATTATACATCCTTTCCCTAGACATCTGTTTGGGAAAAAGAAAAAGTTAGAAGGTGGCCATCCAGTTCTGCTGAGAGGGACAGAATTTTACCATCTCAAAAAGAGCAGAATATATTTCTGGTACCCAGTCTAAATATTCCTTCCAGTGGTATTTTTAAAAACAAGTGAAATTTCAGCATTTGAATTTATATCAAGCCCCACTTTTGGCAAGGAATCAGCTAAATATTAAATTAGGTAATTTGGGCTTTATTCCAAAGTACCCAGTACCTCTCTGTGATGGAGAAATACAGTTTGGCATCCTAATGGTACCTCCACAAAATGTCCTTGAGTACTGGCATGGAAAGTGATCCAAATCACTGAGACCTGTGGGTATGAGGAGACTCAAGATTTTACTTGTCATTTTATGGGGCAGGAGTGGGCTCCCTTGTGTAGGTGGCCTTTGGCTTGAAGTGTTGTGTCACTGCACGTAAGTACTGTGGTGTTGTTTACTTGCTGAGTGTGCTGCCAGGGGGAAGAAAAAATTCCAAGGAGACACTTATTGAAAGGGAGCCCAACACAGAGCAGTGTGCTCTTCCAGAACAAGAATTCTCAGCCCTGAGATAATGAAATTCAAATTAAAGGAGCGCTCAGGCTGCTGCTCAGATTCATCTAGAGTGTTCTCTGTAATGTGTTCTTCATTGCCGGGAACAACCGGTAAAGTGTGCCATCTGTAATACGTGGCATCACAGGCCTTGTGAGTGAGCAGACAGCATGATCTGAGCTGACCTCTGAAAAGCAGTCGACAGAATTTCTCCTGGCACATTTCCACCTTCCTGTGGTTTGCATTTTCTGTTAAGTTAACCTCTGTGGCAAGAGGAAGGTGCGAGACTTGGGTGCATGACCAAAATAGCTTCACTAATGGGATCTTGAGTCTTTCTTTCTTATATTAAGATGAGTTTTTATAAATATTTTTTATTTAAGATTAAACAATTGAAGTCTTTATTTTACTATCATTTAAAATGTTTTCTTGTTTTGTATGGACATAAACATTCAGGAAATGATTTATGTTTGGGAAGCCATACTCAAGCATATTAAGTCTGTTTACTTTTAGAGAAAACGTAATAAATAATACATTAATAAACCAAATCTTTGATTTAGTGCCATATTTAAATTAAAGATCTCTGTAAATAGTGTATATGCAGTTCTAATTTTACCCAAATTTTTTTTCTCAATCTGAAACATTTATTCCCTATTATGGCTCAAAAATAAGTTAAAAATTTTGTGATAACCATTATAGACTCAGTAAATAACTGTCATTCACCCATAATGGGGTTGTTACATAGGTCAAACGAGTTAATATTTGTAAAGCCCCATTCCCAACAAATCATTTTTAAAATAAGCGAAGATCGTAAGAATGAATGCCGCTTATACAACACTCTTGGTAAGGCGATGTAAATTCCTTTGTTGAATCAAAACCTCATGGAGCAGCTCTGTATCATACTTGATTCACGTGGGGTGGCAGTGAAGAGATCTTTTCAACTCTACGTCTCTCTCACCAGGTACTTCTAGGTCTTCTTCATAACTAATGCCCCATGCAAATCATGTTTTTAATGGTTGCTTTAAGCAACATGAGCTAACAAGCTGTAGCAATGCGTTGTACCACAAATCTTTCCTTCTCTCCCTAAGGAATCAAAGTACTTCACACATGAACACCCAGGTTAGCCTTTAATAAAGGGGGCAGGGGAGGGTTTATATAGTATCTAATTCTCTACGCATGGCATCACTTCAAGGAGATTTAATCTTCTACAAGGAAAGTGGGTCCCAGACTCCTTCCTGGCTCCATCCATGTCACCTGCATTGGTGCTATGCCAATGGTACACCTATTTAGTATGTATTAAATTGAAATGAAGACTTTCTCGCTGTAATAGGGAAAAGACAAGGCCATGAATCTGCTGGGGTCTTGACTTGTAATGTCCAGCTTCATTTCCAGAGCTCACAAACGGGGTCTCATCAACAAAGGCAAGCTTGCGGCCTGGTCCTTCGAACTCTTTGTACATGTTAGAAATGTTGAGTTTCTCATAAAGGGCACACACTCTACAAAGCATTTTTAAGAAACAGAGTGAGTGCAAAAGGACAAAAATAATAGAAGCCCTGAGAGTCTTTATTCTGCAGTGCCATTTTTTTTTTTTAAGATTTTATTTTTAAGTAATCTCTACACCCAATGTGGGGCTCAAACTCACAACCCTGAGATCAAGAGTCGTGTGTTCTACCGACTGAGCCAGCCAGGAGCCCCCCTGCAGTGCCATTTTCTTTTTATCAAATCTCTTCCATTTCTAGGATTATGAATCATCCCTGTCATGGTACAATGCCACTTATTCTGGAAAGATAAAACTAATATGTGAAAATAAGTAGTGATGGAACTAAACCGGAAACACATTGGCACAGATGGGCCTTTGAAGCCTGAGAAAGGGACTGAGATAACTCACTTCCTGGGCCTACCCCAACCCCCAAAACTACCTTAGCCTGATCCTCCCTTGACCTGATGCTAAGCCAATGCTCAATGTCTCAGGGTGCATTTTTCCAGAATTGGAGAAGCAAAAGTACACTAACCACCAAAAGGACAAACTTACAGTGTTTCCTTTTCCCATCTTAAGCACTTGCTAAAAAACTCACCTAGAAAAGGCTGCTTCTTTGAAGTCTGCATAATATTATTCTTTAGATAGTTTCTTTTGGGGGACAATAAGTATGTTTTTCATACCCTATTCTGAGTATCTATAGTTTACCTCAATATTTATATTTAAAAAAACTATTTAGGCCTCTATCCAATTTACTAAAAGTTTAGCCAGAATTTATAAGTATTGGCAAATAAAGAGCTTTGAGCGTTTGGCTTTTTAAAATTAATGATGTATTTTTAGAATGGTTTTACGTTCACACCAAAATTGAACAGATAGGACAGAATACTACAACTGTCCCTGCTATAGACACACCCGGTCAGAGTGCCACAGTGGTTGTAATTGATGAACCTACATTAACACATCATTATCACTGAAAATCTATAGTTTACATTTGGATTCACTCTTGCTGTTGTATACCCAATGGGTTTTGACACATGTGTAATGACATGTATCCACCATTGCAGTGTCATACAGAATAGTTTCTCTGCCCTAAAAATCCTCTGTGCTCCTACTATTCATCCCTCCCTCTCCTTTAATCCTACCAACCACTAGTCTTTGTATTGTCTCCATTGTTTTGCCTTATCCAGAATGTCATATTTTCAGATTGGCTTCTTTAAATTAGTAGTGCGCATTTAAGTGTCCTCTGTGCCTTTTCGTGGCTTGATAGCCCATTTCTTTTTTTTTTTTTTTTAATGTTTATTTGTTTATTTTTAAGAAAGAGAGAGAGAGATGGTGAGTGGCAGGGTAGGGGCAGAGAGAGAGAGAGGGAGACTGAGAATCCCAAGCGGGCTCTATGCTGTCAGCGCAGAGGCCAGTGAAGGTCTTGAACTCACGAACTGTGAGATCATGATCTGAGGTGAAACCAAGAGTTGGACACTTAACCAACCACCCTGGCACCCCAATAGCCCATTTCTTTGAACACTGAATAACATTCCATTGTCTGGATGTACTACACTTCATTTATCCATTCACCTACTGAAAGACATCTTGATTGGTTCCAAGTTCTGGCAATTATGAATAAAGCTGTCATAAGCATCCATGTGCAGGCTTTTGTGTGAACATAAGTGTTCAGTTATTTGGGTAAATAGCATGGAGCACAACTGCTGGCTTATGTGGTAAGAGCGAGTTTAGTTTTGTAAGGAACTGTCAAACCACCTTCCAAAGTGGCTGTGCTATTTTACATTCCCACCAGCAACAAATGAGAGTTCCTTTTGTTCCCCACCCTCGAAAGCATCGAAGGTTGTCAGTGTTTTGGATTGTGCCAGTTTAATAGGTGTGTAGGGTATCTCATTTTAATTTGCAGTTTCCTAGTCACACATCATGCTGAACATCATCTCATATGCTTACTTGTCATCTGCTTATCTTCTTTGGAGAGTTATCTGTTCAGATCTCTTACCTATATTTTTCATCAGATTGTTCTTTTTTGTATTATTGAGTTTTAAGAGGTCTTTGTATATTTTGGATAGCAGTTCTTTATCAGATATGTCCCTTGCAAATATTTTCTCCCAGGCTGTGGCTTGTCTTCTCATTCTCTTGGCATTGTCTTTCACAGAGCACAAGTTTAATAGGTTTGTTTTGTTTTGTTTTGTTTTGTTAAGTATCTCTATGTCCAACCTGGGGCTTGAATTCATGACCCCAGGATCAAGAGTTGCACTCTCCACTGACTGAGCCAACCAGGTGACCCTCATAGAGCAAAAGTTTTTAATTTTAATGAAATCTAGCTTACCAATGATTTCTTTCATGGGTTATACCTTTGTTCTGTGTCTAAAAAAGTATTGCCGTCCCCAAGCTCACTTGATTTTTTCCTATGTTTCTTCTAGTAGTTTTACAGTTACATGATTTACATTTAAGCCCATAATCCATTCTGAGTTAATTTTTGCAAAGGGTATAAGATCTGTGCCTAGATTTTTTGTGTGTGCATATGGATGAACTTTAAGATGAAATACAGGTTTGAGATTGAAATAGGAACAGTCTTGGCTTAGAAGGAAATATTTTATCTATCATGGCAGTATCATGAAATGACTATGACAATTATATTTCATTTTATTTTTAGAAAACATTAGTGAGTGCAAAGGTGTCTACAGATTCCACTGTTTACTGTACTAGAACAGGCCTTCCCCAGAAGAGTAAAATAAGCTTATGTAGAAAATGGCCTACAAACTTTTAAGTTCCAAGTCTCATGCTCCCCTTATTCTATGTGATAATTTTAGGAACAAGATTTCTTTTTTCCTTGCAGATAACCCAGCAATAACAATATAATTATTGAATTAGAACTCCTTGAAAGGAAAGGCTTCATATATGTTTTAAGTTCTCTTCCAGAAAGTTGTCACCTAAGAATCTACTATTCTATTCAGAGATTAAACAACTATATTCTCCTGCTGTCTGATCTTGCTAGAATGACAACACGTAGTCCTGTCCATTTGACGAGAGAGCAACGTTGCTAATATTGAAACTTGCATTTTTTCATTTTGATATGTAATAGTCTATATATTTGAAGATGGTACTTATATACTCAGAAGCTATTGAAGAAGAACTGGTTGGATTTTTAAATTGAGGTCTTGGGGCCAGCTGTGATCAGTTTGCGTTCACTGTATGAGAAGTGTTCACAACAAAGGAGTCTGATGATCGCGAGGCTGAGCCAGTTCAGTGATTTATCTCTTGTGTATTCCATTGGAGAATGAGCCTTGGATTCATGCCAAAGATGATAAAGGCCAACAGAATCTGTGTTATAAGGTGTCAAGCTGATGACTGTGCAGCTGGGCATGGGCCGATTGCTGCAGGCAAATCCTGGGTGATTTGCATGCCACAAATATTTGCTCATTGGATCTGGCCGGCAGCAGATATAAAAACATGGGCTTGTCCCCATGGGGTCTTATAGTCACAAATTAACAGGTCATAAATTTAATGCACCAATATTTTAAATATTTTTCTCAGTTTTTAAAGAGAAAACAAACTAATTTAGATAGTAAGTAATTTTTATGCACAGAACATTTATTGCTATAAGGAAAATGAGCCTTTTTAAGGTTCACTGTTGTCATTAAAATAGTGGACAGAGTCATGATATATTCAAACACACGACATTTATCCTCTCTACTTTCTTTTTATTTGCAAATAGCAAGTGTTACTCACTTACATATAGTATATCTTTTCTTTTTTTTAGCCCAAATTGGATCATACCTATTGTTACATAACACTAATTTTTAACTTAGCAACATCTTTTGGCTATCTATCCGTATTAATATGTATGGATTTTTAAATATTTTTTATTATTGACGTCTAGTTGACATTCAATATTATACTAGTTTCAGGTACACAACATAGTGATTTAACAATTCTATACATTATGCAGTGCTCACCATGATAAGTGTAGTTACCATCTGTCACCATATAAAGTCATGACAATATTATTGACTATATATCCTATGTTGTACTTTTTGTCTCCATGACTTACTTATTTTAGAACTGTAGGTGTATGGATATTTTAAATACTGTTCCATTCCTGGGACATTCCCAAATGAATTTAACCAGTTCATTTGGGGCGGTGGGGAGGAGGGCGTTTAGGATATCTGTGTGTGGGTTTTATTACAAAAATACTACACAAAGTACACATATTCAGAAATCTTTGTTAACTTAAATATGTCTATAGGACAAATTCTTCAAAGTGGAATTGTGAGATCAAAAGGTATATTCTTTTTACATTTTTACAAATGCTGCCGAGTTGTCCTTCTAAAGAATTCTGTCAATTTCTACTTCCACAATTTATGAGAGTGCCCTTTTCCCCTCACCCTCAGCAACAACTAATATTATCAAATTTTTAATCTCTTGGCAACCCAAAAGGTGAAAAATCATTTCTAATTATTGTTTTAATTTGTTTTCATTTAGTCCTGGTTACCTGTACTTCTTTTCTGTGACCAATCTCTTCATTATTCATGGCTTTTTCCCATTTTACTCTAGTGTTTTCTTTTTGATTTATAATGGCTCTTTATATTAAGGATGTTATGCCTTTTCATAAATGGTGCAAATGCAGAACTTCTTTGTTTTTATAATCATTTTCATAACACTTTTTAAATCTTCTGAGTTTTGTGTCTCATTTAGAAAAGCTGTCCCATTCCTAATTTATTTTTTTAAAAATTGAACCATGCCTTTCTCTATTGTTTTTGTGATTTCTCATGTGTTATATATATGAAATTTTATATATATATTGCTAAATATGAAATGTTATATGTATTTTGTTATATATATGGAATGCATTTTTAGGTAAAGAATGATGTAAGGATCCCCATTTATTTTCTTTGCCAATATATTTCTACACACCATTCATTAATTTTATGATTCATTTGAACTATATCACCTCTACTATGTATTACTTTGCCATGTATGTTGCAACCTATTTCTGAATGGTTTTTGTCAGTGTTTCTTAAAGTGCAATCAGCATATCACTTAAGGTCATCTGTGGTCCATCAGGCAGTCTGTAAGTTTTTGGTTTTCAAGAAAAGTGTGATTATACCATCTGACTCACCAGTTTAAACTATAAGATTAAATATAATTTTTACAGAAATCTCATTTATTTCTTAATAATTGTCATGTCTTTAAACATTGCTCACATGTTAGCTCGTCTTGGCTAACATGTGTTGAACATGGTATATTGGCATACCTCAGAGATATTGTAGGTTTGGTTCCAGACCACCACAATCAAGTGAATATCACAATATAGTGAGTCAATTGAATTTTTTTGGTTCCCCTAGGCATATAAAATTATGTTTACATTATACTGTAGTCTAGGAAGTGTACAGTAACTTTATATTTACAGAAAAAACAATGTACATACCTTAATTAAAAATACGTTGTTGCTTAAAAAATGCAAACCATCATCTGAGCTCTCAGAAAATTGTAATCTTTTTGGCTGGTGGAGGGTCTTGCCTCCATGTTGAGGGCTGCTGACTGGTCTGGGTGCTGGTTGTTGAAGGTTCGGGTGGCTGTGCTTCTTAAAATAAGGCAACAGTGAAGTTTGCCACATTGATTGACTTTTCCCTTCACAAATGACTTCTCTCTAGTATGTGGCGTTATTTGACAGAATTTTACGTACAGAACCTCTTTCAAAATTGGAATCAACCCTCTAAAATTTTGCCACTGTTTTATCAACTAAGTGTATGTAGTGTTCTAAATCCTTTGTTGTCATTTCAACAATCTTCACGGCATCTTCACTACCAGCAGATTTCATCTGAAGAAAGCACTTTCTCTGCACATCCGTAAGAAACAACTCCTCATCCATTCCAAATTTGATCGTGAGATTGTAGCAATTAAGTCACATCTTCAGGCTCCACTTCTAAATTCTAGTTCTCTTGCTATTTCTACCAGATCTGCAGTTCCTTCCTCCACTGAAGTCTTGAATCCTCAGAGTCATCCATGAGGGTTGGAATCAACTTCTTCCACACCCCTGTTAATGTTGCTATTTGGACCTCTTCCCACAAATCACAAAAATTCTTAAGGGCATCTATTGTGGTGAATCCTTTCCAGAAGGTTTTCAATTTGCTTTGCCCAGATCCATCAGTGGAATCACTATCTATGGCAGCTATAGCCTTACAAAATATATTTTTAAAATAATAATTTAAGGGCGCCTGGGTGGCTCAGTCGGCTAAGCATCCGACTTCAGCTCAGGTCACGATCTCGTGGTCTGTGAGTTCAAGCCCCGCGTTGGGCTCTGGGCTGATGGCTCAGAGCCTGGGGCCTGCTTCCAATTCTGTGTCTCCCTCTCTCTCTGCCCCTCCCCTGTTCATGCTCTGTCTCTCTCTGTCTCAAAAATAAATCAATGTTTAAAAAAAATTTATAAAAAAAAATAATAATTTGAAGGTCAAAATTACTTATTGGTCCATAGGCTGCAGAATGGATGTTGTGTTAGCAGTTATGAAAACAAAACTAATCTCTTTGTACACCTCCAACAGAGCTCTTGGGTGACCAGGTACATTTTCCATGAGCAGTTATATTTTCAAAGGACTCTTTTTTTCTGAGTAGTAGGTCTCAACACTAGACTTGAAATATTCAGTAAGCCATGTTGTAAACAGATGTGCTGTCATCCAGGCTTTGCTGTTCCATTTATTGAGCACAGGCTAGGTAGATGTCACATAATTCTTAAGGGCCAATGGATTTTCAGAATGGTAAATGAGCATTGGCTTCAACTCAAAGTCACCAGCTGTATGACTCCCTAACAGGAAAGTGAGCTTGTGCTTGGAAGCTTTGAAGCCAGACATTGACTTCACTTCTCTAGCTATGAAAGTCCCAGATGGCATCTTCTTCCAATGTAAGGTTCTTTTGTTTACATTGAAAGTCTATTGTTTAGTGTAACCACCTTCATTAATGATCTTAGATCTTCTGGATAACTTGCTGCAGCTTCTATACCAGCAATTGGTGTTTTACCTTGCACTTTTATATTATGAAGATGACTTCTTTCTTCCTCATGAACCAACCTCTACTAGCTTCAAACTTGTCCTCTGTAGCCTCCTCACTTCTTCCAACCTTCATAGAATTGAAGAGTGAGAGCCTTGCTCTGGACGAAGCTTTGGCTTATGGGAATGTTGCGGCTGGTTTGATCTTCTACCCAGACCACTAAAACTTTCTCTCAATCAAGAAGGCTGTTTTGCTTTCTTACTATTTGTATGTTCACTGAAATAGCACTTTTCATCTCCTTCAAGAACATTTCCTGTGCATTCACAACTTGGCTGTTTAGCACTAGACGCCTGGTTGTTGGCCTGTCTCAGCTTTCCACATGCCTTCCTCACTAAGCTTAATCACTTCTAGCTTTTGGTTTAAAGTGAGAGCCACACAAGTCTTCCTTTCACTTAAACACTTGGAGACCATGAACTGGCCTAATTTCAATATGTTGTATCTCGGTAGGGAGACCCGAGAAGGGGGAGAGAGATGGGGCGATGGCCAGTTCGTGGAGCAGCCAAAGCACACACATTTAATGATTAGGTCCGCCATCTTCTATAGGCACAGGTCCTGGCACCCTAGAACAATTACAATAGGAAAATCAGAGACCACTGATCCCTGATCACCATAACAAATATAATAATAAGGAAGAAGTTTGAAACGTTGCAGGAATTACCGAAATGTGACCCAGAGCCATGAAATGAGCAAACGCTATTGGAAAAATAGTGCCAATAGACTTGCTCAGAGCAGGGTTCCCACAAACCTTGAATTTGTAAAAAACACAATTATCTGTAAAGTGCATAAAGCAAAGCACAATAAAACGAGGTATGCCTATATATTGTCACAGACAATGAATTTGTAGGTCGTCTGTGAATTATTGTTTTCATTATGATATTTGCTTCTTATATCTTGATATAAGAAGGCTATGATATGTACTCAATTCACAAAAATAGATGAATGGGTCCAGAGTAACTCATTAAAGTATAAATTCAAGTCTTTGGTGCTGTCTCTATCTTAGTGACTTCCTTATTGGGGGGAACTAGATTCTAGCTGAATGTGGATTAGATACTCCCATCCTCTGGCTGTCAGCACTTGGACATGTGGCCTAGTTGTTACCATCAGCTGCACCTGCTCCAGGTTTTTAACCCTGAGGGTTGCCATAAAGGCAAAGGTTTGTTAGAGATTTTTCATGGTGGTTGGGACAGTTGACCACCCAGTGGTGGATAAGGAGGGTCCAAAGGCTGCAGAGTTCAGCAGCATGACAGATCAGTACAGTGTCCTGTGGTGGCATTGCAGGGAGCAGTGTCCTAAGTAGGTGGCTCTTCTAAGGGATCCTTGCTGTGACTTGTTCCTTTGTTCTCACCCTAACCTTGATCCATAAGCCACCCAATATCCTTCCAATTAATTACTTTTCTGTTTAAGTTAGCCATTTTTGTTGTTTACAACCATTGAAGGAAACATAACAATAATGTTTAGATTTTCTTGGGTTGGTCACCTATCTATTTCTAGTCCTCAGTATGTTCTTAGTGATAAATTTTTGCACAACAGTAGTGTATTCATTTTCTATGCTGCATAACAAATGACCACAAACTGAACAACTTCAAACAATACACACTTGGGCATCTGGCTGACTTAGTTAGTAGAGCACGTGACTCTTGATCTTGGTGTAAGTTCAAGCCCTATGTTGGGTGAGAGATTATTTAAAAATAAAATATTTAGAAAATAAAAAATGAAATAATATAACCCATTAATTATCTCAAAGTTTTTGTGCATCCAGAGTTCAGGCACAACTTAGTCAGGTCCTCTGCAAGGCTGCTATCAAGGTCTCATCAGCCAAGGCTGGTTTGCATCCGGAAGCTCAAATGGGGAAGGATCTGTTGCAATCTCACCTGGTTGTTGGCAGTACTCAGATCTTTGCAGCTATGGGACCTGTGGCACCTTACTTCTTTGAAGCCAGTAAGGAGAACAAGACTCTAAAGAAAAATCTGCTGTCAAGGCAAAAGTCCTATAGAACATACCATAATCATGGTAGAAACACCCCATCTTTGCCATAAAGATAACATAGTCATGGGAGTGGTACCCAGCATCTTTGCCATGTTCTGTTCATTAGAAGAAAGTCACTGGTTCCACTCATATTCAAGGGGAGGGGATTACACAAAGGTTTGAATACCAGGAGGCAGCCATCATGGGGTACCCCTTCGTACCCATCCGCCACAAGTGGTGCAAGGCCAGCAAAGCTTGTATGTCAATTTCAAAGACAATGGTATTTCTATTAAAATAATCAAATGTTTCCAGAACAAGGTCAAAATAATATTTTTAGTACACAGTTGATGAATTATTTCAGTAAAGGTGGCAAAAAAAAAAACAAAACAAAAACCCACAAGTACAGAGGCTCTCCTTGTAGCAAAAGAAGACAGCTATAATATGTTTGAGAGCTTCATAGCCAGTCACAAATTCAATAATCACTGGTATGCTTTGCAAAGGAGCAGGGAAAAAATTCTAGAGATAATGACTTGCATAAGGTTAGTGCTGTAAAAATGGCGATTATAGAAATAATGCCTATTTACATGGTAAAATATGGAAAGCAGAAAAAAACATATTTTAAACGTTCCTTTATCAAAATTGTCAAATGACAATGCTTTGGTAGAGAAGTTGAAATCTCAAAATTCCTGGCTCTATGATTGTTCTTAATATCTGCTAACACTTGGCAGAGGAATGGAAGACTTGCTGTTATTCCCAGTGACTTATACTTGTGGGCTTGGGTTTGTAAACCACGTAGAAACAAATTAAGGAACAGAAATGTATCAGTTGCTACATTGCTGATCGATTGCTTCAATAGATCGAACTAGTTATACTGATCAAGGTGAAAATTGGTGAAAAGATCGTTGCTATCACTAATGACCATGATGATAAGTATGGTGATTTGTTAATTTGAAGAGCTTCCCAGATAGAGAGAATAGCAAGTGGAAAATCTCTAAATGAAGAATGTGTTCTTTGAGGAACAGCAAAGAGGCCTTTGGGGCTGGAGCAGAGATCTGGAGATGTGAATAAAAGATGGAGGGTTGGGGGTTCACGTAAGGCTTTGCAGGTCACTGGGCAGTCTTTGACTTTTACTCTGGGTAAGATGGAAAGTCATTGCAAAGTTTTGATGAGGTGCTTCCGTAAGAGTTCTGACAATAATAAGTGACAGAAATTTCAAAAGGACTCCCAGATTATAGTATACACTTATAATAGATTCTTACATAAAACTGATAGAATATGCACCAGACCATCTGAGATACACACACACACACACACACACACACACACACGATACTTTGGCCCCTATCTCAAATGCCATAAATAAAATTCTGATTAAGATAGTTTTATACCAATTTTGAGTTTTCCATTATACTAAGTAGCCCTCTCAAATATATATTAGCTTAAGAAAAAATACACAAAATACATACATAAAAAAACCCCAGAAAAGTTAGAAGATGAAAGTTTACTTAGGCGGACAGAATTGCCACACTTTTCCTCCAAACACATTAAGAATACTCAATCCACAGACCATGTTTTTGCTTAGGGGAGTACAGGTATCACTGTGCATTACTCTTTCTTGGAGTTTGGATAAATCCCTATGTTCTACTCTGTCCGTTTCCTAGCTTGATTTCATAATTGTCTTTAATAATCAGTAGTTTACATAATTTATTCTGTAATTTAGACAGTTTATAGTTTCCCCAACAACTATGAATGATACTATATTTTACATTATAATTTTCTCCTTGCCTAGGTGTAAGAAGTAAAATTATTCTGTGTAACATCCAAAGCCTCAGCCAAGGCCTGATGCAGTCTTGAATCTACATAATTATGAATGGCTTTTAAAACTGTGTCCACTGTTTAAGTGAATAGCTTTTGAATCATTGTGTCTTTCTGCTTTTATGAGCCATCAGTTATGTGGCTCTTCAAACAACTGGTGTTGCAAAGTACTCTGAAGTACCATCTGTCTTTCAAAAACAAATTAATGGATGAGATGTGCCTATAGTAATGTAACATTGTCAAACAAACATAATGGAACTTTACGTAGTCAAAAGAGCTTTAATATTTAGCTTCATCACATTGGGAGTTTGTATTTATACCAACAGAGTTAGCATTGCTCAAAACATCTAAAAAACTACTAAGTAAAAATATATTCAGTGCCCCTTTATAAGTGATACAAGGAAAAGAGAATTATCTTGAATTCACAGTTTGTTTTACGCCCATGTAGATCAACAATTTTTACTTTTGATACCTAAATGATATTTGGGCCCTTTAAAAAGAATGGATGGTTCTGGGGGAAAAATCTTTGAGTTTTGGGGTGACAAAACCTGAATCATAGTGAGAGAGATGACTAAATCTCCAGCTGATGATGGGTGTAGAGTACTCCAACATGAGTAAGGGTAGAGATGAGTTGAGTAACATGATTGATAAGTTTCATCTAATTGATGAAATATACATGCATAAGTATATATGTATATGTATATGTGTGTGTGTGTGTGTGTGTGTGTGTGTGTTCCTTTTAAGCACACATGGAACATATACAAACATTGACTATTAACTAAGTCACAAAAGATATGCTCAGAACTTTAGAAGATTGATTTGAGCAGTAAACATTCTCTGACGACTACCATGTAGTTAGCTTAGAACCCAACATGGCTTCCATAATGATAGTATGTTCTGGTTCCTAGACAGGACGATAGCTTGTTATTAATGTCCTCATTTTGCTCCATTGATTCTCATTTTATATTTGTCTATATGGATCTGCTATTACATATGCCATGAGTTCCAATACATCTAACACAGATTTATTGGGTCAGAACACTTCCTAAAAACATGGCTCTTGGGCTGAAACCCAAAGAATGGACAGATGAGTGAGATTAACCAGGAGACTCAGAGTCTAACAGAATGGAGTAAGATTCTCTGGCAAAAGCCCTGAAGAGAGACACAAGGAGAGCAATTTGCTCAAGTGCAGAAATGGAAGAGAGATGAGCCAGGAGATGACATTGGAAGGTGAAACTGACCTAGTAGAACTGCTCAAAGCCTATAAAAGCTTAGTGGAATTTTAAAATACAAGGGATATTCTTGGGCAATTTTGTAGTGATCCCCAGAAGGATATATCCGTGTCCTAACCCCCAGAACCTATAAATGTTACCTTGTTTGGAAAAAGGATCATTGCTGTTGTAATTAAGTTAAGGATCTTGAGATGAGATCTTACTGGATTACCCAGATGGGTCCTAAGTCTGATAATAAGACCTTAGAAAAGACAGAAGAAGATCCAGGCACACAGAAGGGAAGTCACGTGAAAACGGAGGCAGAGATTGGAGTTATGTGACCACAAGCCAGGAAGCGCCTGGAGCTTCCAGAGGGCTGGTAGAGCCAAGGAAGCATTTCCCCCAGGGCCTTCAGAAGGAGGATTGCTTTGCCAATACATTGACTTTGGACTTGTAGCCTCCAGAAAGAATAAATTTCTGTTGTTTAAGTCACTAAGTTTGTGACCATTTGTTATCACTGTCACAGGAAACTAGTACATGTTGCTTAGATGAAATTGCATTTTACTTTTCTTCCTGCAGCACTAAAGAAGGCCTAGATCCTTATGTGTATGACTGGGTAATAGCGTTTTCCCTACTCGTGTGTGGCCAAAGCTACACACAGGCAAGGTGAATACAGCTACATACAGTCAAGGGCATCACTCTGTCACGAGATCCTTGATTCAGAATGTCTTTTTATCTCACATATTATAACCTCAAAACCTGAGGTGAGGTCAGATACACTGGCACTGTGGTGATTCTATTCTAGAGTAAATCCTTTTTCTAAAGAAGTCCTATTATACAAATAATAATTAAAAAAAAAGACCTAGTTTCTGTAGCACATTTTGATTAGAGAGAAGTTCTTTATTGTCTGAATTGCAAATAGGCTTGCTTTTGGAAGGACTTTCAGAACCTAAAAAAGAGCCATCAGTTGGCCAGACTAACAGTTATGTCAACATGAGTGAATAAAATTCACAAATAAAACAAACATTTCATTTGAGTCAAGGATTTGAGCCTTCTTGTCTTCACAACACTTATTAGAATGGTAATCTGAGGCTCTGGTTTGGGCGTGGTGTGTTAGATTGACTGGGTTATGGACTGACTTGTGTTCCTCCACAGTTCCCAAGTTGAAATCCTTACTCCCTATACTTCAGGATGTGGCCTTATTTGGAATAGGGTTGCGGCAGATGCAGTTAGGTAAGATGAGGTCATTGGGGTGAGCCCTAATCCGCTGTGACTGATGTCCTTATAACGAGGACAAATTTGGACACAGAAAGGCACCCAGGGAGAACAGCATGTAAAGATGAAGCCTAAGGTGAAGTGATGCTTCTGTACCTGAAGGAATGTCAAAGATTGTCAGCAAACCCGCAGAAGCTAGGGGAGAGACAGGAAACAGGTCCTCTGTCCCAGGACCTCTTGTGCTTAGATCTCCAGCCTGCAGGACTCGGAGACAAATTTATGTTGTTTAGACCACCCTGTTTGTGGCATTTTGTTACAGCAGCCCTAGAAAACTAACACAGTTTTGTCTGTTCCCTATTAATTTGCTTGAGAATTGAGGCGCTTGGGTGACTCAGTCGGTTAAGCATCTGACTTTTTTTTTTAATGTCTATTTATTTTTGAGAAAGAGAAAGAGGTGCACGCAAGCGGGGGAGGGGCAGAGAGAGAGAGAGAGAGACACACAGAATCTGAAGCAGGCTCCAGGCTCCAGGCTCCGAGCCGTTAGCACGGAGCCCGACGCGGGGCTCGAACCCACAAACCATGGCGCCACCCAGGTGCCCCAGCATCTGACTCTTGATTTCAGCCCAGGTCATGATCTCATGGTCATTGGATCAAGCCCTGCACTGTCAGCACAGAGCCCTTTTGGGATTCTCTCACCCTCTCTCTCTCTGCCCCTCCCCCGCTCATTTTTGCACACACACTCTCTCTCTCTCTCTCTCAAAGTAAACTTAAAAAAAAAATTTATTTTGCTTGAGGATTACTCAGGGGCACCAAGATGACTCATGACATAGAAAGGAAAATACTCAATTATTATATTTCAGGTGATTTCGTTCTAAATTATTTTAGAATTAATATTAACAATATTATATATTGAATATATAATAATGAATTGAATACATCATTATTTTACAGACACACTGGTGAGCAATTAATACAAATTTCTGCTCAAACAGGTCTTTTTTGGGGGGCCAATATTTCACAAATAATTTACCCTCTGATCCTTGATTGGCTTCAGAAATATATTGGAATAGATACACTCTCAAACCAAATTTAACATCACTTCTATTTGGAAAATATTCTAGTGGCCCAATTCAGAAGTAGTTTAAAAAATCAACAGGTTGAGGGGGCAGTAGATTAAAAAATCAACAGGGTGGCTCAGTCAGTTAAACATCTGACTTCAGCTCAGGTCATGATCTCATGGTCTGGTCTGTGAGTTCTATCCCCTCGTCAAGGCTCTATGCTGACAGCTCAGAGCCTGGAGCCTGCTTCAGATTCTGTGTCCCCCTCTCTCTCTGCACCCCCTCTGTTTGCTCTCTGTCTCTCAAAAATGAATAAACATTAAAATAAATAAGAAATCAACAGGTTGTGTCACATTGTGAACAGGTTCCTTATGAAAACTGGTTGATTGATATTCCAAAGACAATTAACATTTGGAATTCGGTTCAGTTTGGAATTTAGTGATGTTTGGTAACATCCCTTTTGGGAGGCAGGTTATTGGTTATAACAATGTTCCGTCAACTGATCATAATAAAGTGTTATATTCATCTATATCTATCTGACTCATGGATGATGTACCTTCCATGAAGTTTGAAATTGAGTTTCACGGGGCACCTGGGTGGCTCAGTCAGTTAAGCGGCCGACTTCTGCTCAGGTCATGATTTCGCGGTCCATGAGTTCAAGCCCCGCGTCAGGCTCTGTGCTGACAGCTCAGAGCCTGGAGCCTGTTTCAGATTCTGTGTCTCCCTCTCTCTGACCCTCCCCCATTCATGTTCTGTCTCTCTCTGTCTCAAAAATAAATAAACGTTAAAAAAATAAAAAAAAAAAAGAAATTGAGTTTCACAAAGCAGCGATATCACTAGAGATTAAACAGCAGTTAAAGTAGAGAGTTTGCTGTGCATGGGGCTCATAAATGATCAGATCTAGATAATGATATTTAATTTCCACCTTTGCTTCACATTTAAAATCAGACCACTAGGTATCTTTAATCTAGCTCTTTAGAATGTTAAATGTTTTACTTGAAATGCACATTTAGTTTACAAGTAGCAATTTAGTGTTCTGTTTCCATGATGCATCACTATTAAATAAAGCACTGGAAAGGAGTCATCTATTACACTTGTTTTTCCCTTGTGCAAGCCCCTATATGCACCTCATGTCATGTTGCTTGCTGGATATCAAAAGAGATTAGAGGCAGCATGATTTCAGATCAAAGAATAAACATCTGCCTACCCCAGGGTTTTCAAATTACAATTATTTTTTTCTCAGTAAAGAAGAGGGGCTCAGCAGAATTCTAAATAAAATGCAATTTTAAGGAACTAATGTTCCTTAAATTAAATAGCTGATACTTCAAGCTATTAAACGTTCGTACTGTTTCCAAGTTATTTGCTGAAGAATATTGAAAATACACTGACATTTTGCATAGTGCTATACTTGTCAATCTGTTTTATTATAACATGTTTCAACCCAAGTGACTTTGAATGACATTTGTGTGGACCCTTGAATATTTCAGTCTTGGTTTTTCATAATAGAAGGTATGGGTTGTTTATTTTAAGTTAAACTTAATGTTGGCAAGTGCTGTTTCTAATTTTATGTTATGGGTCCAGCATCCAAGCTAAAAGGAAGGTGTGGATGTAGTGAAAGCATTTGGCAAGGTTGCATTACTGAAGGGTGAATTTCTCATTGGAAGGGAAAAACTTCTGGTGAATATATTAAGAATGATTGTGCTGGGGTCGCCTGGGTGACTGTCAGTTAAGCTTCCAACTGTTTTGGCTTAGGTCATGATCTCACGATTTTGTGAGTTTGAGCCCCACATTGGGCTCTGCACTGACAGCACTGAGCCTGCTTGGGATTCTCTCTCTCCCTCTGTCTCTGCCTCTCCCCTACTCATGCTGTCTCTCTCTGTCTCCCTCAAAATAAATAAATAAATAAATAAACTTGAAAAAAAAAAAAAAAGAATGATTGTGCTGGTGTAGCAGGATTCTTGCACAGAGAGTCATGACCCCCAGGTTTTTCTTTCCAGGAAGCAACTTTATTCCTGTCAGCACCTCTCAGTTGGGTTCATACCCAAAGAACTGAGCCCTGAACGTCCCGTGGCATAGTTTTTTCATACGTTTGTTTTCTATTTCTTTGTCTCCCATATATGGTAATACATACAAGCATGTAGTCTGATTAAGTAGTCTCAGTTTACAAGGTCATGAGGGATGTTGTCATGAAGGCACATAGCCAGGTTACCTTGAAGTTTTGTTTTGTTTTGCTTTTGGTTTTTTCTGTTCTCTCTTTTTTTTCTCTCCTTAGGGAAGGCATTGGTAATTCTCTATCTTTTCCATTCTTGAGAATATAGATATATGTTATATGATTCAGTTTTTGTTTTATGGTTATGTCCTTTAAATCGAAGGAAGAGGACAGATAAGTTGTGTTTGGCATTATTATTGAGCAATTTGGAGGAAGCTATACATATCCTACCTCATGTAATATATGGGGAAAAAAGATGAATTAAAGAGTTCCCCTTAAAATATAAAAAGTAAAGAAAAAAATATCAAAAAAGTGTAATTTTTTTACCATCAGAGTGTGGAAGTCATTTCTTAATACAACATTTATATCCAAAACCATAAAATAAATAATTGAAATGTGTGAATACCTAAAAATGTAAAACGATTCTCTGTAAGAAAATGTAAGTTTTTTTAAAATTTGGGGGGAAAAATTATGTAGAGGTAAACATGTCAGAAACAGAGGCATAGATACATTTTTAAACCTTTTATATTAAAATGTGTGGTCTTCAGTCCTGTAACAGATGTTTAAATGAACATGTCTGAAGTCGTAGGCAGGGTGCCAGAGAGATACAGATTAGACTCAAATCTAGAGTCCTTTGAAAAGCCTCAAATCTAGAGTTCTACTTCCATTTTGTTAGAGTGTCTGGGTCAGTAAGTGGTTGTTTGTTGTTGTTTTTAAATGTTTATTTGTTTTGAGAAAGGGAAAGAGCACGAACAGGGGAGGGGCAGAGAGAGAGAGAGAGAGAGAGAGAGAGAGAGAGAGAGAGAGAGAATCCCAACCAGGCTTTGCATTGTCAGCATGGACATCAAAACCACAAACCATGAGATCATGACCTAAGCCCACATCAAGAGTTGGATGCTTAACCGATTGAGCCATCCAGGTGCCCCAGTAAATGGTTGTTTTTAATTATAAAACTATATTCTACCTTAAAGCCTCTAAACAGAACAAGCATTACTTGACATTAATTTCGTAACATAGTTCCTTAAAGTTTATTGACTTTTTAAAAATAACTAAATTAACTAGCTCCCACATAACCATAGTATAACGAATGACAGACCTCTAAGATCTAATTAACTTTATTTTATAGACACCTGCAAATACACATACAAGCATTTTGACATAATACGAGCATGTCTTAGGTATGACCTAGTCTTTCCAATATAACTGAAAAGGTGTCCCACTTTGCATGATTTATCATTGAACTATAGCTCCCTTTCCTGTGTTCATGGAGCAAATAGAAAAATAATTAGAATTCCACTTTTCTTGAAATGTCAGGAAGGGAAGAGGCACTCTGACCTCAGCTTCAAATTTAACCAAGAATATGGGAGGGTTTGAAGCTGTTCAACATGCTTCTTAAGGAATTTCCCCTAAGCACTAATATCTGAATAGCCCCCCCAAAAAAATATGCAAGAAAAGCCTTATTCTCTCTTGACATGAAGTTATGCTCAGCATGCTAACTGTAACGCCACAGCTTAGTTTCAGAGCAGCAAAGAACAATATTTGCCTATTCTTTGTAATGTTTGTGCTAAAATAACAGTCTTGTGATCATTTTTCTTACACTCTATAGTCAATGTTTCTTAAGTGCCTACGATGGGGTGAAGCTTGCTTCTAAAGGATTTTTAAATGTATTTCAGCAGGAATGTAAAGATTGAATTTCTACCATGCTTGTCAGCAGGAATATTTTTTTAAGGGGTAAAAAGCACAAACACAGAATTATTCTAGATCCCCACTAAACTGTGGAACGTTCCGTGGGGACTAGTTGCTGATAACTGCTATGGTAATTGGAAATATTAGAACTTATGAGCCAGTACTAAGTGATATCTATTGTAATATGCACATTACATCCTTCTCTAGCAACTAGGTGACACCATCTCCATTTTGCAGATGAGAAACTGAGAGTCAGAGAGGTTAAAAACCTTGCTAAGGTCACACAGCTAACGAGTAACAGCAAGGTTCAAACCCAGAACAACTCGACTCCAAATCCTACTAGCAATCAAGGACCTTTTATCCTCTCAAATTCCTACAATACATGGAAGCAATCTAACCTGTATTCATTCATTTACACCTCCCTTGGTGCTACAGGCCCCAGTCTAGACTCTTCCAGTACAGTGATGAAGACAGACTAGGACCCTGACTTTGTGGGCATGCATTCAAATAAAACAGTTGCATGCTTATTATCAGTTAAATCATAATGGGGAATAATAAAGGGAAACAAAGACACAGAGAGTCATGGGAGGTATGACTTTAGGGGCAGGGAAGGCCTCCGTGAAAATTTATTAGCGGAAGGGGGACCTTGGATGAAACGAGAAAGGAGGAAGCCCTGCAGATATTTGAGAAGAACATTCCACACAGAAGAAAGAGCGAGTGCAAAGGCCCTGGGCTGGGAGTGTGCTTGTGTTTGAGGAACAAAAGGAGGCCAGTGTGGCTGGAAAGGGGAGGGTGAAGGAGAGCATGAGGGAAAGTGAGTACAGACATCCAGGGACAGTTTAGGCAGGCTTTAATCCATGGGAAGGATTTACATTATTGTTATTTTTTCTTTTTTTTTTTTAATTTTTTAATGTTTGTTTTATTTTTGAGAGACAGAATGTGAGCAGGGGAGGGGCAGAGAGAGAGAAAGAGAGAGAGAAAGACACAGAATCTGAAGAGGCTCCAGGCTCTGAGCTGTCAGCACAGAGCCCGAAGTGGGGCTCAAACTCACAAGCCGTGAGATCATGACCTGAGCCGAAGTCAGACGCTTCACTGACTGAGCTACCCAGGTGCCCCTATTATTATTTTTTTCATGTGTGATAGGACACCAATGAAAAGTTGGCCTTAGAGGAAAAAGCAGGGTTTACTGGCCCTGGCTGTATGGAGAATGGGCAGTGGAGGGGCCATAACTGAAATAGGGAGGATGTGGCCAGGCCCACAGAGAGAAGTGGTGGACGGACAGCAGTGGGGGAGACTGGTGAGGGATCGCATATGGGGGTCTATTCAACGATTCAGGGGATTTACATCTTGCAGGCGATAGGCATAAACCCCAGAAGGGTGGAACAATAAAGACAACGTCCCACTAGGAACTGCATTGTGAGCTGCAAATTCTTCCCTGTTTCTCCTGCCTATTGTTTGAGGCACGTGGACCTGACCTGTTGATGACCACAGCAGGTACTTTGACATGGTAGGGGGGGGGAGCGGGGGGGCAGGTTGTTACAGCCTCATTTGAATTTCCCTTAGGGCTGGCTTAGTCACCAGTGTGCCTTATTCATTAGTATGAGTTTATCATAACTCTTAGGTTATCATAACTCATAGGTTTCTCAAAAGAATTAGATCCAATGGGCAAAAGCATAGTAAAGGGATCTGTTAGTAAATGGGGACAAGTGGGAGGAGGGCTGCGGGGAAGTACAGAGAAGGTGGCCGGTTTGGAGGGAATGCTGTGATCAGTGGAGTGAGTGAGGAGAGGCGGGAGGGGGAGGCGCAGAGTGGTCAGGAAACCCCAAGGCGCTCACTGAGGCTGTAGTGGGGGGAGGGGGGCGGGTAGTAGGGAAGGCAGGGCGAGTGGAGTCTTGAAGCAACGGAACACTAATACTCTAAACGTGGCAGGTTAGCTTAGTGCAAGGTGCCCTCTAGTTCCTCCTCTTCCTCAGACAGGCCGACTGAGGATGCTCTCCATTCCTAGAACTGCTTCTCTGCCCCCTACCTGCATGTGCGCATGCGTGCGTGCATGCTGGCCTGTGTAGGCGCGTGTGGGCTGGAGAAAGCCAGCTAGACCCGGCCTCCCTTCCTAGCTTCCAAACTGCCTGTGCTCCACCAACCACCGTTCAAACTCAGCAGCTTTTCCTTCCCTTGTTCCTTCCTATTTGTGTGTATGTCTGTAAACAGTGACATTCAAGCCCAACAGGTAAGGATGGAGGGGGGAAGGAGGGTGCAAAATGGGCTTGAATCAAGGAAAGTTTAAGAGGTGCCAGAATGAAATTTTTGCCTGGGCTTTAAAATGTTGGTAAACTTTGTTGATGCACATTCATAGTTAAAAAGGGGCATGTGTGGGGTGCCTGGGTGGCTCAGTTGGTTAAGCATCTGACTCTTGATCTGGGCTCAGGTCATGATCTCATGGTTTGTGAGTTTGAGCCTCTCATCCCGCTCTGCACTGACAGCACGGAGCCTGCTTGGGATTCTCTCTCACTCTCTCTCTGTCCCTCCTCAGCTCGTTCTCTCTCTCTCAAAAAATAAATAAATAAATAGGCTTTTTAAAAGTAAGGGGTGTGGGGGGGGAGGGTTTACTCAAGAACCTCAGGATATTTGACCAAAAAAGATTAAAAGCCACTACCTGATGTGTTCATGTCTTGAAATGTATTTTTTTAAAGAACAAACTACCTTGTTGTGGGTTGTTTTTGTTTGTTTGTTTTTTTGTGTGTGATTAAACATAGCATCCACAATAAAAAAAAATTTTTTTTTAAACTTCTTCCAAGGAAAAGAAACTCTACCTAGCTGCGTCAGATAGCAGCCTTGAGCTAAACAAGGATACCGGATCACCTGTTTCTTTTCCTGTATCTGCTGAAGGACATTTGAGCCAGCATTTCTCAGACGAAAATCTCTTCCCACTGACTCAGGCCATGTTTCTCCCCGTGGGATATACGAATTACCTGTGACTGACTACATGGGTGTGCGTTGCTTTTGTTTTCCCATCAGATAGATTCCCTCTAAGCTGGGTCAGTTTTCAGTTCTTATTACAAAGCTCAGAGTTTTGGGAATCCAACTGTGCTGCTAATTCCTGCTGGGGAAGGCGAGTAGCCCTCACAACTCCTGAATAACCTGTGAGGTAAACAGAGCTGAGGTCAGTTTTACCACAAACAGTGACTATTCACACCCAGAGGCTGAATTAAAGCTGAATGCTCACCTGACCTTAAGCCTTGACTGCCTACATACTGCCATATGTGGACTGTTTGTCTGGTCTGGTAGACACTGTGTGTGTGTGTGTGTGTGTGTGTGTGTGTGTGTGTGTGTGTGTTCTACAATAGTCTCACAGCACTGTGAAATTCCGTTACTTTCCAGCAGCCAGTGTATGTAGGATGATTCAGGAACCTTGGGCAGGCATAGCACCCAGCCTTGTCTCAGGAACATCCATGTTATTTCCGGCCAGATTTAGGCCGGAAGCTCCTGGCAAACAATAGAACAGCACCAGGTGTTCTCAGCAGCAATCTTCTTCTTCTCCCTTAAAAGTTGAGATTGGCAAATTTCCCAAAGGGAGAGAGGCGCCCTTGGTTGCACATGGTGTTACGGTTGCTCACTACAGAAGCATTTGTCCTGGATGCCTCTGCACCCAGCTGTCTCAGAGGTGTCCCGTATAATTAAATGTTGGCCCTTTGGAGACCAGGCCAGTCACAGGACACATCAGGAAGGTGACTCTTGCTTAGAGACCGGCTGCGCTGAGGTTCCACGCTGGATTTTGGTAAAGCTGTTACAAAGGGACGTGGTCATTCCACCTTCATAGGATGACGTCTTCTCTGACTCCTGTCTGTGAACGCCACCTTCGTGCCTGGAAGTGGGACAATGGGATGTTTCTGCACTGCTACAGCTAAACTCCTTTACCTTAATAGACTATGAAGGTAAAAGGTAAAATGATGAAGATAACATCTCTATACTATTTGTTATGGTGCTTTGAGGACATTGTTTACCAATGGCCTGAAAGAATTAAGGCAGCTTTCCATATGCCAAGTTTATTTGGGGGCAGTAGTTTATATATGGAATAAATAGAAGAATATTGAGAGCCTGGAAATGAACCCTCACGTTTACGGAAAATTGATTTTCAACAAAGATAAATTGATTGCCCCAACAATTCAATGGGGGAAAGAACCATATTTTCAACATATGGTGCTAGGGCAGATGGATATCTACGTGCCAGAGAATGAGATGGGAGCCCAAACCTGCACCATATGCAAAATAATTAACTCAAAATTGACCAAAGATCTAAATGTAAGAGAGAAAACTGTAAAATTCTTCCAAGAAAACCTAGGTGTATATCTTCAAGATCTTGGATTAGGTTATGGTTTTTTAAACATAATACCCAAAGCATAAGAAACAAAAGAAAAAATAGAGAACTTGGACATTATTAAGGGAAAACATTTTGTGCTTCAAAGGACACCATGAAGAAAATGAAAAGACAATCCAGAGAGGGAGAAAATTTTTGTTAATCATTTATCTGATAATGGATTTGTATATAGAATATATAAAGAACTATTACATTACAATAATAAAAAGAGTTGGGACAAAGAGTTAGGAGAGACTTCAGTCTAGTCATACAGTAAGTATTAGCTCACTCTGTGACTTTGAACAACAAATTTAAATCTTCCAGGTTTCAGTTTTCACATGTAAAATGGATTAGGCAATCTCTCTAAGACTCTTTCCAAGTCAAATTCTCATAAATACATCTTCTTACTGGGGGTAGGACCGATCATTTCAGTTAAGAAACAGACGTCACCTGGTGCCTCTATTTCCCTCTTTTGATAATCATATTTAGGAAAGACATCTTGAGTTTCAAATGAAAAAAATCATGATCTTGCAACAAATACCACTAACAAATATTACAAACTGGATATTAAAGGCTGCATGCTAATAAAAATGCATGAAAAATTAAAAACAAATAAAAAAAGACAGCCCAACTAAAAATGAACAAAGGATCTGAATAGACGTAACTCCATAGAAGATACACAAATTGCCAGTAAACACGTGAAAAGATGTTCAACATCATTAGACATCAGAAAAATGCAAATCAAAACCATAGTAAGAGACCATGTATCGAATGGTTATAATCAAAGACCCATAAGAGCCAGTGTTGGCAAGAATGTGGAGAAATCAGAACCCTCATACACTGTTGGTGGAAATGTAAAATGGTGCCACCACTTTGGAAGGCAATCTAGCAGGTCCTCAAACAATTAATTAGAGAATTATGATATAACTAGCAATTCCACTCCTAGGTTTATACACAAGAGAAATAAAAACATACATTCACCAAAATCTTGTCCATGAATTTCAAAGCAGCATGATTCATAATAGCCCCAAAGTGCAAACGACTCAAGTGTCCATCAAGCTGACAAATGGGTTAATAAAATGCAGTGTGTATATATATGTAATATATATTATATGTATTATTTGGCAACAAAACAAAATGAAGTGGTGATACATGCTCAAACATGGTTGGCCCATGAAAACATTATACTTAGTGAAAGAAGGCCACGTATTATATGATTCCATTTATACGAAATGTCCAGAATAGACAAATTCTTAGAGCCAGAAAGGACATAAGTAGTTGCCTAGGGCTGGAGGGATTTGGGGGAAATGGGAAGGGATACTAATGGGTACAGAGTTTCTTGCCGAAAGAATTCTAAGAAAAAATTCTAAAACTGATTGTAGTGATGGTCACACAATTTTGTGACTATCCTGAAAACTATTCAATTGTACACTTCAAATGGGTGAATTGTAAGCTATGGGAATTAGATCTCATTTAAAGTGTTATAATAAAACAACTATAAAAAAATAGATGGGTAGAGAGGCTGGAATATGTCATTAACTATAGGCTTTCTCTGTATTTTTCTTCTCCCTTGGCCTTTATCTGCTTTCCTGGGTGTTGCTTTGAAAACATCCGAAGCAAAGATTTACAACTCATTGTTTGGAAGCCATTGAATTTGTGAGAAAAAGCTAGAGAGAAAGAGGTGATTGCAATGTAGTGTTTACATTTATGATTTACCTGCTGTTCATGTTTCAGCCTTAGTTCTAATCTGTGCACCTGTTACCACATACTAGCTGTTATCTCTCCTTGGAGATGGAAAGTCTCTGGAATTTTTAATAAAGTGTCCTCAGTTTCTTGGTCACACTTGTCTACTGAGAATCAAATGTAGTTTACTTTTCACCAAGCTTGTTTCCAGCGAGTTGCCACATAAAAGGTAGGAGAAAGCAAGGAGGTAACAGAGGCACTGTTTTCCCCTACTTTCTGGCAAAAATTACGTCTCTATCAAGATCAAGGAAGAGTCCTTTATTCCACCAACTGCACTTGTCATCCTAAGCCCATTACCGAGGCAACTGTTTTAAAGCAAGAAACATAGTGGAGGAAAGAGGAAATCACAGGATAAAATCCATTCTTTGTTTTCTTCTCCAAGCCAAGCTGTGGAAGAGAGCATGGGCACAAAGACTTTGGCAGGGTTGCCTGGTGGGATGTGCCCTGGGAAGTCAGTCTACTTCAGGTTAGACCAAGGCAACTGACCTTGGCAACTCAGTTATCTCCTGTGAGCCTAAGCTTCCTTGTCTGCAGACTGACAGATCTCAAGTCTCTGGGAAAGACCAGCCCTAAAGGTCTATGATTTTATGATTACATAAGCTGATCTAGACTTTTCTGAGAGATCAATGCTAAATGAACATTCAGGTAGATGAATCTGTAGTTGAATGAATATTGTACCCAATGTTTTCATTACGAATAAATGACATCGTGGAAGAAGCAATTTCATGGCTTTCAACAGACCTCTGTAATGCTAACTGATTAGTGTATCATTTTAAATTAATGATTGAAACAGAAAGATCCTGTCTGTTAATTTTGCAATCCACAAAAACATGAACACAACAGACATGTTAATTTCTAAACTTCAATTCAAAAACTTAGCTGCCAGGGGCACTTGGTTGGCTCAGTCTGTTAAGCGTCCGACTTCGGCTCAGGCCATGATCTCACAGTTCACAGGTTAGAGCCCCGCATCGGGCTCTGTGTTGACAGTTCAGAGCCTGGAGCCTGGATTTTGTGTCCCCTTCTCTCCCTGCACCTCCCCTGCTCACACTCTGTCCTCTGTCACTCAAAAACAAACAAACAAAAAATTAACTGCCAGATTCCAAATAAAAAGAGGCTTGATTGAGCATAGTGAAACTTTAAATATTTCAAATATTGGATGACCATAGTTGAACTTGAACCAAATTTGATGTGGTTACCTTTCTTTTTTACTTTGGGGGAGGGGGTGGGATATAATTTGCATACAGTGAAATGCACAGATTTTAAGAAAATAATTCAGTGAGTTTTGACAGATGCAGACATCATGCAACCTATATCAAGATGTAGATTATTCCCACCCCCACAAAAAGATCCTTCATGCCTCCTTCCTGTCAGTCCTCTCTCAGAGGCAAACACGGTTCTGATTTCTTTCACTGTCCATTAGTTTTTTCAGTCTTAAAACTCTATCAATGCAATCATACAATATATACTCTTGTGTCTGGTTTCTTTCAGTATAATGGTTTTGAGGGTCATCCATTTTGTTGGGTTTATCAGTAGTTTCTCACAGGTTGGATTCCCTAGAAAGAGACAAAGCTTAGCATGCAGGGCATTTATTAAGGAGGCCTCTTGGGATCTACAGCTTTGGAAGGGAGGGGAAAGCAGCAGGATTGAGCAGTGGGAGAAGTGAAGCTGTGAAGCAGCCCCAACAGAAAGGTCCATTAACCCACAAGTCACTGTACACAGGTTAACAAGCTGGAAGGGACAGTTCTCAGTTACTCTGCTTTTGCAGGAAGGAAACATTTGACTGAGGTCATGCAAGAAATGTTGCTTAACACTGAGAGTATGGTGGAGAGATACTAAGGTAACCCCCCGATATTCACACCATTGTGTAAGCCCCCTTCCTTGAGAATGCATGGGATCTGGGGCTTTCTTCTAATCAATAGATGATGGCAAGGAGGTGTGCGATTATGTGTGTGTGATTATGTTACATAAGATTACGATGTCTGCCTTGTTAGGAGACCCTCTCTTCTGGGCTTCAAAGAAGCAAATTCATGTTGTGTGCTGCCATGTGGAGAGGGCCAAAAAGTAAGGAACAGAGGGCAACCTCCAGCCCACAGCCAGCAGCACACAGAGGCCCTCAGTGTGGCATTCTACAAGGAATGGGATGCTGCCTCAGCCTCACCGGGCTTGGACGCATAGCCTTCCCCAGTTAAGCCTTAGAGGAACCACAGCTCTAGCTGACAGCTTGATTGCAGCCTTGTGAGGTCCTGAGTTCTAAGCAGAGGACCCATTGAGTTGTGTCCTAACTCCTGACACACAAAAACTAAGAGATACTCTGTGTTGTTTTAAGTTGCTAAATTTGTGGTAATATTGTTATGCAGCAATAGATAACTAATACGGGTGGGAACACAGATTACTCGAAAGGAAGATCTATTCAGTAAAAATGGAGAACTACAGGAAGCAGAATATATGTGAAATTTAATTTGAATTGATGGAGAGGTGTAAGAGGAACAGGAGAGGTGTAAGAGGAATACATCACCATATGACTCCTTGATTCACAAAACCATACTGTATATACACCTATGAAGTAGAAACCAAATAATCAGAAGAACAGTGAAATCTTGGGGGCTTCATGTGGGCTTTGGAATACTTTACAGCAAAACAAAATTCACAGCATTTTCTCCTGCTACATATTTATCTTTTAAAGTATAACAATAGGGGCGCCTGAGGGGCTTAGTCCTGTTAAGCGCCCAGCTTGGGCTCAGGTCATGATCTCCCAGTTCTTGAGTTCAAGCCCCAAGTCCAACTCACTGCCATCAGTGCAGAGACCTCAGATCCTCTGTCCTCCCTCTCTGTCCCCCCCTGGCTTGTGTGTGTGTGCTCTCGCTCTCTCTCTCTCTCTCAAAAATAAATAAACATTAAAAAAAAAAGTATAACAATAAAACTTTCAGGTTAAATTTGCTTCTTTTTGTATACCGAGTTCTCCTTTCCTCTGTAGAAATTTTCTTTGTGCATTCTCATAGGAAGTTGGGGAATGAAAACACTTCAGTGAAAGAACCTCATTGCTTGGAAGAAGGGTGTGTACATTTAAAATGGAATATTCCAAGCCCATGTTGAATGTCTACTTATTAATTGTGTGATTGTATGATTTCTCCCTGAATAAATCTTGTTTTGATGAAAGATGAAGTCTGAACACATGCAGGTGCCTCACCCACCTTCTCAGCTTCCATCAGTATCACCTGTCTGGAGAATGTGTCAGCTTCCCTTAACTGAGAAGTAATTTGCAGTTACTGAAAGCCATTTTATATTATAAAGCCTCTTCAACGTACAACTTTCCCTACAGGGTTACGTTACTTGGAGGCATTTCTTAGATTTAGATTTAAGTTTCAATAAAATTAAATACATTTTAAAGAACCAACCTTATAGTTTTGTTTTGTTTTGTTTTTTCCTGTTTTTAAGTACCAGAAGCATAAAAGTAAAGAACAGTTGAAGTTAAGCCTGTTACATATGGGAAACTATTGATTTTGTTTGTGATTCCCTTACGATGCCATTTGGAGTTTTAAAGATACCATTGTACTACAAATAAAAAATATTACAGAGAGATATTTACTCTAAAGGAAACAAAAATAAGCAGTAGATAGGAGTTCTTCATCTGTTTTTAGTTATAGGATGCTGAGCTATTTAATAATGAAAGTGGTTTAAATAATACTAAAAATGCATCGGTATTTTCCCCTGAATGCAAAATAGTAAATTTTAAATTCACCTTTTTAGTAGTGATGTTTCAGCTCTTGTGACTTCCAGGTAGTTCTGTTTTTCATCTTGAATTGTCTTGACTTACATTCCAATGACTTTTTTCATTCAAAAGTGTAGAGCCTTCTCTCCTTGAGTCAGCACTTGCTTTTCACATGGATGAATGAAGGTACTGAATATACCAAAGCAGTGAATCACCTCTCTTGGTTTTTAGTTCTTTCATTTGGGCCCTCAGCTTTTTTTTTTTTTTTTTTTAACCTTTTAAAAATTCCCTTTCTTCTCTGTTCTTTTTCTTTTCTCTTTTCTTTTTCAGCCACATCAGTTTAGTACTTACCTAATTTATTTGTGTGAGTATATTATTGTTCCCTAAAACAACCAAGTTTCCTTCCTCCCTTCCCTCCTTCCTTCCTTCCTTCCTTCCCCCCTTCCTTCCTTCCTTCCTTCCTTCCTCCCTCCCTCCCTCCCTTCCTTCCTTCCTTCCTTCTAAATAAATGCAGTTAGGGCTTTTAATATACCCCTAATTACCACATTAACATCATCCCACATGTTCTGTGATACTTTCACTGTTCTTTAGTCCTAAACATTTTATAAGTTACAAATGGATTTCCTTGTGTTTCTTAGGAGTGCATTTTTTTTTAATTTCCAAAAATATGTGGAAGATGTTTTTGTTTCTGTTTTTAACTCTTTTTCCTATTGATTTCTAAGAAATCAATACATTTAATTACACGATGGTCAGAGATTGTGGATTAATATGAAGTCTTTAAAATTTATTGAGATTTTGCAGTGTTAACTCACTGTATAGTTGCTATTTCTTGAGTACAAGTCTCCACATACATCTCTCGTCAAGCTTGTCAACTGGATTGTTCAAATCCATAACCTTAAAAATATTTCGTCTGCTTGATCCATGCTAATCCAATCTTTCTTACTCTTCTCTATTTCATAGCACTTTTCATCTTCTAAATTGTTATAAAATTTACTGAGTTGTTGTGTTCATTGTTTATTTTCTGTCCTTTTATTGAGATGTAAGCTAGGTGGCTCAGTAGGGTAAGTGTTTAACTCTTGATTTTGGCCCAGGTCATGACTTCACAGGCATGAGATCTGTCTCCACTCTGGTGTGATTTTCTCTCCCTCTCGCTCTGTCCCCTACCCTGCTTGTGTGGGCACATTCTCTCTCAATAAAATAAAGTAAAATGAAATAAAGATAAAATATAAGCTTTATGAATGCAGCTATTTTCACTTTTTGTTTAATTCTGTACATCAGGAATGCCTGGGTGGCTCAGTTGTGAGATCAAGCCCTGCATCGGGCTCCATGTTGAGAGTGGATCCTGCCTAAGGTTTTCTCTCTCTCTCTCTGTCTCTCTCTCTCTCTCTCTCTGTCTCTCTCCCTCCCCGCCCCCTCCCCCACTCACACAAGCTCTCTCTCTCTTTAAAATAAAAATAAATAAATTAAAACCAGATTATAATTCTGTATATCAAATACCTAGAACAGGGCCTAGTACAAAGAAGCAGCATAATAAATATTTGTTAGGTGAATAATGAACCATGAATTTTTATTGATACAGAACTATCATACATATAATATAAATCTTAGATCTTCCATATTTTCACAGTATAGGAATACAACGAGATAAAGTTATAACCCAAATACCAAGTAACTGGTAAATGGATAAACAAACTTTGGTATAGCCATACCATGGAACGCTACTGAACAAAAAAGGAACAAAATACTGATCCATACCACACAGATGAATGGCAAAAACATTAAGTGAAAGAAGCCAGATATAAAAACCTGCATGTGGTGTTACCCATTTATGTGAAGTTTTAGAAAAGTCAAAACTCTAGAGATGGAGAGCAGGTGAGTAGCTGCCCGATGCCAGGGCACGGGATGGGGATTAACTGCAGGACTTAACAGAACTCCTGAGGGTTCTCAAAGTTTTCTAAAACTTTATTGTAGTGGTGCTTACACAATATTTTTACCAAAACTCCTTGATGAGATTTTAGAGTTTGTAAATTATTCCTCAGACAGCTGTAAGTAATAAATAAACAAATGCACTTAATACTAACCACATATTATCAGAATTTAATCTTTCTTAGATTTAGGAAGCATGTCACAGTTTGGGGGCAACTTCAGAATGAACTGCTGACTGTGTGTTAGAAAGATGCGGCTTTGGCAATTCATAAGGTTCAGAGCCTCCTCTGTAGCAGCCCATTGTTCATCCTTAACTCCTGGTAGAACACATCTCTATCATAGTACTCACTGTTATAATCATTTACCTGTAAGCCACAGTACTCACCCTCCACCATCTACATATACATGGAGACACTGTGGGTTCTGCACCTCGCTCACATCCCATGCACTGGGAGGTGCTCAGCCGAGGTAGTTGAATGACTAGGTGATTATTTAAAGAATGGAATATAAAAGCAAATTTGCAGTCATTGACAGACTTGTTATTATTTTGCTCTGGAGTCCGCATGCTATTATCAGACTCATTCCTATAGTTCTAGATGGATTTTTTAATCCACACTTCAAGTTGCCATAATTACAGAGGTAGTGTAAATGCTTATTCTTTTATTCATTGCCTATGTATTGAATACCCTCTATGTCCCAGATATTTTGTTAGGTCTTAGGGATGGATGTGACAGTTAACAAAACAAAGATTTGGACCTTACTTTGGGCAATTATTTTCTGTAAATTGGATAGTAGTTATTAAAGATGCCTTTAAGAATTGGTCTCTGTAGATTTCGATCAGTCAAGAATATTAATTTTATAGCAGTTGTCAGAGTTTTAGATACTGTGGATGAGTCATTTGTTTTCCTGGTGAAACAAAGTGTAGCAAATTCACACTATTTCTCCTGGGGTGGAGAAAATTTTTGGAAAAGGAAGTTCCAGGAGCACCCCATAAGGTCTTTATTTTCCAGAACAAAAACTTCCAACTGTCCGACTCAATCACTAAGTAAGCACACGTGAGACACAGCACGCCCTCTGCAGAGACTCGCTCTGGGCAAGGCAGGGGCAAGGTATTTTGGTAATCCTAGCTTGAGCAAGCAGTAGAAGGAGAGCTCAGGAAATAAAACATATAAAAATATGAGAACAATAGGAAAGAAAAGCCTGTTTTACAGGTTTGTTTCCTGTTCTAATACTTGTGGAATGTGTTTTTCTGTCCTACTGATGCTTAATATAACTAGAACGCCCAAAGTTGTCATTCTTTTAACCAAAATTCTCCTTTGTCTGTTTATGTTATCATGTTAACACTAAAATCTCTCAGAATTGTCCACGTAAAAGACATAGGAAGCATTTGGCTGCAATGCTATAGAATAGCATTTTATTTTATTTTTTTAACGTTTATTTATTTTTGAGACAGGGAGAGACAGCATGAAAGGGAGACGGTCAGAGAGAGAGGGAGACACAGAACCTGAAACAGGCTCCAGGCTCTGAGCAGTCAGCACAGAGCTCGACGCGGGACTCAAACTCAGGGACCGCGAGATCATGACCTGAGCCCAAGTCGGCCGCTTAACCGACTGAGCCACCCAGGCGCCCCTAGAATAGCATTTAAAAAAGTAAACACTAGTTACATGTACAGAATGTCAACTGAAAGTATAAGATCCAATAAAACTTTTATTTGCATTTGAGTAGTTCTGTGTTTCTAGGTAAGCTTCCTTTCGCAAAATGTAGCCAAGTTTTGGAGTAATACAGAGTCTTTAAAAGCTGGCAGACATTCTACTACAAAAGTACCTTAATACTTAAAAATTTTTGCATGTTAGTTTTTAGTTTCTGAGTTATGTATTCTTTTACCTGATTATTAGAATGCCTTGTGTTAAAATAGCCTTCTAACTTTAAAAATTGCCTTCTAGTGTGCTGGCTTTGGCAGGACATGCACTTAAAAAAAAAAAAAAAATGCCCTCTAGCACCTCCATCAGAGGAAGGGAGAAAAAAATTTTCTGCCTTTTAATAAACCTGACAATGAATGGTAGGTAGAAAGAAAATAATTGGCTAAAATAATAGTTTTAGATGACCTGTGAATTTCTATTGTTTCTTCTAGAAAACAAAGCAATACATTGAAAAAATATCCTATTTGGGAAACTACTAAATTTTAATTACTAAGTTTCCTTTCCTTTTCACTAGGAAAGAGTTTTTCTTTGACTATAATTCCCCTTACTCAGGGAAATGTCAGTAATTCATCGGATTTTCATGGGCAAGTCCAGAAATAAGGGTGACAATTAAGAGAACCTTCATCTACTTCTGACATGGTCACCATCAGCCATATTGCTTACTGGGCCACCACTGCTCTGACCAACCATCTCGTCTCCTGGGAGTCTGCCTAACTCTTCTTTCCCCCCACAACTGCTGGTTCTCAAAATGGGTCCTGCAGCATCTGGGCAAAGCAGACACCCAGGATGTGTATTCACGGCATTTGTGCTCTTGAGGGAAAAAGAGTGAGATCTCTCTCCCACTCCAAGCTTAGATTAGGCCACCTAGAAAAGGCTGGCAGTCACCTAAATGATAGCATTTGGTAGTGGTGATTGTTCTAATTGTAAACCATCTTCTCTAGCCACCAAATTGTACCTCTACATCTACAGTTTGGACTTTGACCTGGTAGGGTAGGGACTTTTTCACCAGTAGATGGCTAAAGTTGGGGTGCCTGGGTGGCTCAGTTGGTTAAGTGTCCGACTCTTGGTTTCAGCACAGGGCATGATCTCGCAGTTCATGAGTTTGAGCCCCACATAGGGTTCTGTGCTGACAGGGTGGAGCCTGCTTAGGATTCTCTCTTCCCATCTCTCTCTGCCTCTTCCCTGCCCACTCTCTCTGTCTCTCTCTCAAAAATAAAAATAAACTTAAAATTAAAAAAAAAAAATAGGTGCCTAAGTTTAGGTTTCTTTATGCTTTTAACTTCTGTCTAGTAGATATAGTAATTTTCATCCACCAGGGGTGCAGGTGTAACTCTGGTTACCCCAGATAGGAGAACTTCGTAACTCCAAATCAGACAGACCAGTGAAATCAGGGTGAAAATGTAAAATGCTTGAAAACCTTAATATGTACCTATAACCCCTTTGTCAAAAGGCCAACCAGATTCAGGAAGGGGAAATTCTATCTAACTAATCCACTCAATTTAACTTCTTTCTGGAAGTAAATGAATAAATCACAGTTCTTTCAGGGATTGAAAGATACTTAGATTGCAGGGTGGAAAAATCAGTAGATGCCATCATTCTATACTTTTAGGGAGGCTTAACATAGACTGTCCCTCAATTTCGGTCATGGTGTGATCTGATGACAGCATATTGTAAAAGATGAAAGTAGTGGTTTGCTGAAGGCAGCTCATATAGACCTGTTGTGAAATTTCCAGGAATTTTGCAAACTAGTTGACATACATTTTGCAAGCCAGTCAACTGCTTGTTGAATTGGCCATTGTAGGAGTATTTACATTAAGGAAATAAGCAAATACTACATACAAGTCACAAATCAATCTTGTCCCCATCCCCAGACAAACCCGAGTGTTGAGTATTTACCAGGATATCGCTGGATAAGAGTTTGGTTTAGAAATATAGACCAAGGAGCAGGATCAATGGGATAAATGCTGGAGAATTATAAATAGATGGTTTCCTCAGAATTAGATGTTGGCACTAATTTCGTTTAGCATTTCTATAAACTCTGTGGAAAGAGGTGATATACAGAGAAACGTCCATATCTTTCTGATGACATTAAATGTTCCTACAGTTAAACCATAAACTGTAGGATTAACACCCAGAGCTCTTAGTAAGACTGTTAATTGGCTGACTTATAGATCACATCTCAAGTAAGGCAAAAAAAAGGCAATTTGGGGGGAAATTATCTTAAAATACTCTTGTTAGATGATAACTTATAACCTTTACATGATATCCTAAAAATGGAATTTTGGGATTTCTGTAGACTTTCTATGTTCATTAGTATAATTTGTTAGCTGAGACAAAAAGGCAACAAAATAGAATAACTGTCCCACCCTTATAAAGAAACCTGGATACACACTGCAATTTTGGTTGACATGCTTCAAGGATAATGTAATGGAACTGGAAAAGTTTCAGAGAGAAGAGTGTAACCTGATCAGGGGATTATAGGAATCTCAGATGAGGCTAAGATTATATTAACTAGCAAATCCTGAAAGGTTTTAAATAAGGTAAATATAGACGGATTTAGCAAATCCTGAAAGAAGAGAATTATAGAGTACCCCTCTGATGTTTGAAATAAGAATTTGTAGAAGAAATAAAAAGAAACACATTATTGTTTCTCAAGGAAAAGGAGTCATGATAGCAAAAACAGCCTCAAAATTTAACCTTTGTCAATTCAAAAAAAATCATTACATTTACATATTTTAATGTGCAAAATTTACTGTGTATTTCTTCTAACCAATGACCTCCCTTATCAATGAGGCTCTATTAGTGGAAGGAAGAGTGTGAAGTTCCCTCTTTTCAATTTCAGTTGAGAAAACACTTAACCGTGGATTTTTGTTGTTTTGCTAAAGGAATGGAAGAGCCATTATAATTGTTTGCTCTCAATGATGAGCCCCTCAGGTGGGATGTGTTCCCAAAATACAACAGTTTTGCACATTATAAAGAAATTTAGTTGATTGATTTCATTGTACTAATTAGAACTCACATCTTGGTTAATCCTCAGTTTCTTTAAAAAACTTCGGGTTTCTTAAGAATGCATTAGGCAAAGAGAAGTAGATAATTGACCACACTATTCTAGGGGGGTGGGGAATCTCCACAATAGACAGCTGTTTGGGTGTGAAAAAAATAGGGCAATTTACATAATTGCGATTAAACAGACAAGCAAATGTCTTTCAAAAAATTAAGCAAGGCTGTGTGTGATCTTAATAAAACAAACTTCAGAAAAAAAGATTTTCGGGGGCGCCTGGGTGGCTTAGTCAGTTGAGCATCCGATTTCGGCTCAGGTCATGCATGATCTTATGGTTCTTGAGTTCAGCCCCACATCAGGCTTTGGGCCCACAGCACGGAGCCTGCTTCAGATTCTCTCTCTCCCTCTCTCTATGTCCCTACCCCGCTAGTGCTCTCTCTCAAAAATAAATAAATAAATATTAAAAAAAGATTTTCATGTTTAAGGTATTAAATAACTTAAATTTATTATTTTATATTATATATGCTATATAGTTTTTAATAGTTTAGAGTTGAATATCTAGGATAATCTAAAAAGTGAAAGCTGTGGCAAGTGACCTAAATGTATCGCAGTTATTTTTTTTTTCATGAAATACATGCATTCAGAAAAATGCACAAATTATGCATGTGTACAGCTCAGTGAAATTTTATAAAGTGAACACATTTATGTGACCACCACACACCCAGTCTAATGGCTATGTGCGCATGTGTGTGCATTACATATATTATATACATATATATGCAGTGCACTACATATACATATAATCTATAGATTACACATCAATTGTTAATACCAAGAGTATTTACCTGTATTCATATTTTTCAGAAGTTGGGGGTTCAGATTTAATTATGGGAGGATTTAATTCGACTTCTAGGGAGTATTAGCTTTTAAAATAAATTACCCATTGTTTTTGTTGTTTTCACCTTTTGTATATTTTAAACCCCTTGTATATTTATACCCCTTGTATATTTTAAACCCCTTACCACAAGGTTTCAGAGAGTTCACAGTGATTCTTTTTTTAAAAAAAATTTTTTTTAATGTTTATTTATTTTTGAGAGAGACAGAGTGTGAGTGGGGGAGGGGCAGACACAGAATCTGAAACAGGCTCCAGGCTCTGAGCTGTCAGCACAGAGCCCGACGTGGGGCTCAAACTCACAGACTGTGAGATCATGACCTGAGCCGAAGTTGGCCGCCCAGCCGACTGAGCCACCCAAGTGCCCCCACGGTGATTCTTTTTAAAGGTAGGAGAGGTGAGCATCCTGGCGCTTAGATGGTAGACAGCAAAGTGTATCCTTAGCTGATTTCACACTTAGATCCATCTTTCAGATTTATTGTTCTCCATAACTGAGGTAACGAATTTTTTTTATTGTGTTTGCTAAAAGGAAGATAATTTTTTAAAGGAGAAAAGCCCTACACAGAGCAGACATCAAACAGTGCTGCAAGACTGCTAACAGAATGTGAGGACGAAACCAACTTTAAAGAAACAAATTTTGTTAAATTAAGTACCGTGACTAAGTACTTTAATTCCTTTTCTTCCAGCCCTAAAGGATCATTTGACATTGAACCTTTTAAGTTAAACGGGAGTCGCCTGAACTCTCTACTACCCTGGGGTGTGGGGGTGGGGGGTGCCGGTCTCACAGCCCCCGCGGGCGCCGCGGGACCGGCCGGGGGCCTCTCTCCTCCCCACTACTTCGTCCCCCTGCGCCCATTCCCCCTCCTCCCCTCCCTCCTCCCCCGTGACCCCTGACCCCAGCTAATCTGCATAGAGGAATGACAGGCATCCGCTGGGCAGGATCCGCCTCGCCGGCTGCGGCCGGCCGGGCTGGGAGACCCGCGCCGGGGAGAAGGTGAGGGGATCTGGCGGGCAGCTCCGCACAGCCCGGAAAATGAGCGCTTGGAAACCTGCCTGCGAGCGGACCCATGATCGAAGGACCAAAGGAGCCGCGTGATCGCCGGACCTGGCCCCACGACCCCAGACATGGGCCAGACCTCGGTCTCCACGCTGTCCCCGCAGCCCAGCAGCGGTGAGTCCCGGGCGCACGGAGCGCCCCGGCCGCGCGGGCGCTGGGCTTGCTCAGGGCAGCTGGGACGGCCGAGGGCTCGGCGGCACGTCGGGCTGTGCCCGAACCCGCCAAGTCCGTCGGAGAAACCCGAGAGGTAGCGCTCCCCCAAACTCTTTGTCGTGGAGAAGTGGAATGCGTTTTGGGATCCAGCCGATTTTACCTTAAAGGCACAGGCTCCATTTTCCACACGAGATGCCTCGCCTGGGTGTTTATCTGAATTTCTTCGGAGCCTGAAAGTTACGAGAAACGCCATTTGCGTATTGCGGTGTTTTTAGAACGGGAAACTTAGAGAGCTAGATAAACGTGCCAACAGGTTTTTCTGTATTTACGCTTGGCTTGCGAACAGACTAGAACCGAATTCTTTCAAGCTTGTCAACTGATTTATGGTTTGTTTTCGGAGTAGACGTGCTGATTGCCTCCTCTAATCCTGGCAGAACTCTGAATACTTAGAAACTAACTTTAAAAAGGCTTAATCGTTTCAAAAGATAATCTGTTTTATGTTAGACCCCAAAGCTACAAAACTGGGGGAAACATATCTCACCAACTCAGTTACCGAGGGCTGAAAGTTCAGTTTATGGAAGGAATCGTGTGTAACGTTTCTAAGTTACAATCCTCTGTTTTAAGTTGGGTTGGTTTTTTTTTTTTTTTTTTTTCCATTTTCTTAAAAAAAAAGGGAAGGAAGGTACGTTTGGCATTTCTCCAGCAGGGTAGGGATAAACAACTTTTTGGTGGCGTTATTTGTAATTGGATAATGAAATAAATTTAAAAGTATTATTTTGATATTTTTCCATCAACATTAAAAAAAAAAAAAACCTCAAAGGGGCCATTTACGTTATTCCTTGAGATATCTGATACACTTTTAAAATTGTGTAAACATTAACAGGATCTTGCTGAAAGGAAGTGACAGGGCACAGATGAAGGTTTTTTTAATCAGCTCCAGGATGTCTCCAGCTAGATAGCATTCTATCATTCCAACTTACCCCCACATGGGTTTGTTTATACTGCGCTGCTTCACACCCTGAAAAATCACAAGCTTTACTAGCGCTTATGTTAATGTCGCCAAAGGAGGAACCCTCTACAAAGGAGAGAAATCAAAATCCAAGACTAGATCACACCTTTCCTTCTTGTTAATGACAAGGGTTATACAATGCACCAGAACATCAGAGACTTCGTATTGACGCCTTTGGGAATGGGATGGGTGGGATGGGGAAGGGGGGCGTGTTGATTAGGATCTTAATTTTAGTAAACTATCTTGTGCAAATGACGCTTAGTTTCCTTTGTCTTACTTTAAAAAACAGTGTGGCTTCTTTCATTGTAAGGAAGAATTTATATTTTATATTTCTGCACTGGTAAAGCGTAGAATTGAATCCGTACTCAAATACAACAGCTATAAAGTACGCCCAGGACTTAGTTCTTTTGCTGCAAAATATTGTTGGGATTAATATTAGAAAAGTGAATTTTGCCTTTACAAAGGGCAAGGAATATTGCATAACTGATCACTAAGAAGCAGAATAGAATCTTAAAATATGACTGTTCTAGCTCTTACCCAGTATAGCGAAAAATGCCCAGATTGCTATAATTCCCTATAAAGTGACTAATCATGTTGAGAAATTGTGCAACCGATTTATATAGAAAGTGAGTTAAAATAAAAAGTTATGCTTGACCACAGAAGATGTTTGATTTGGGCTTTTGTAAAATAATCATTACAGGCCACAAGTTAGCTTGCTTTTCACTCTTGATTTTAGGCTCTTTTGAACCTTTCAGCTTAGGGCTGTATCTATTTCTCAAAGTTTTAGGAAGACCATTAATCATTATTTCTATTTTTTAAAAACAGCTGTATTGACATAATTACCATACCATACCAAACTCACCCACTGAAAATGTACACTTCATTATTTTTTAGTATATTTGGTGTTGTGCAACCATCAGTCACTTTTACCATCCCTCTCAACCCCCAGCCCTAAATAACAAATCTTCTCTGCTTATTCTGAACATTTCATATAAATGGAATCATAACATCACATGGCCTTTTGTGACTGACTTCTTTCACTCAGCATAGTGTTATCAAGGGCCATCCATGTTGTAGCATGTATCAGTCCTTCATTTCTTTTCATTGCCGGGTAACATCCCACTATAGGAATATACCACGTTTTCTCTCTCTTTCCATCAGTTGATGGACATTTATTTAGGTTATTTCTAGGTTTTGGTTCTATGAAGAGTGCTGCTATGAACTTCATGTACAAGTTGTTGGTGAACATATGTTTTCATTTCTTTTTGGTATATTTCTAGGAGTAGAATTGCTGGGCCACATAGTAATCCTATGTTTATGTTATGTTTTAAGGAACTGCCAGTTTTTCAAAGCAGCTGTACCATCTTACATTCCCTCCAGCAGTATATGAAGTTTCCAGTTTCTCTACATCCTTGCCAATACTTGTTATTTATCTTTTTGATTTTAGCCGTCCTGGTAAATGTGAAGTTGTATCTCATAGTGGTGTTGATTTGCATTTTCCTAATTACTATGACATTGAGCATCTTTTTCACGTACCTGTTGGCCATCCATATGTCTTCTTTGGAAAAATGTCTATTCAGATTCTTTGCCCAATTTTAATTAGGTAATTTGACTTCCTATTTTTTTTAATGTTTATTTATATTTGAGAGACAGAGAGAGAGACAGACAGACAGAGACAGAGCATGAGTCAGGGAGGGGCAGAGAGAGACAGAGACAGAATCCCAACCAGGCTCCAGGCTCTGAGCTGTCAGCACAGAGCCTGATGCAGGGCTCAAACTCACAAGCCATGAGACCATGATCTGAGCCAAAGTCGGACGCTCAACTGACTGAGCCACCCAGGTGCCCCTTGACTTCCTGTTATTGGGATAAAAGAATTCTTTACATACTGGAGATAAGTCATTACCAGATATGTGATTTACAAATACTTTCTCCCATTCTGTGGGTTGTCTTTTCACTTTCTTGATATGGTTTGCAATTCAGAATTTTGAAATTTTGATTATTTCCAGTTCACCTTTTTTTCTTCTCTTTGTATTTTTGGAGTCTTATCTAAGAAACCATTGCCTAACCAATGTCAAGAAGATTTACACCTAAGTTTTCTTCTAAGAGTTTTATAATTTTAGCTCTTACATTTAGGTCCGTGATACATTTTTTTAAACTTGTATTTATTTATTTATTTATTTTGAGAGAGAAAGAGTGAGAATGTACACGCTTGAACAGGGGAGGGGCAGAGAGAGGGGGGACAGAGGATCCAAAGCCGACTCTGTTGCAACAGCAGGGAACCCAGTGCGGGGCTTGAACTTACAAACTGTGAGATAATGACCTGAGCTGAAGTCTGGCACTTAACAGACTGTGAGATCATGACCTGAGCTGAAGTCTGGCACTTAACAGACTGAGCCACCCAGGTGCCCCTAGATCTGTGATCTGTTTTAAGTTAATTTTTATGTGTGGTGTATTGTAGGGTTCTAATTTTCATTCTTTTGCATGTGGATATCTAGTTGTCAAGCACCATTTGTTGAATGGATGACTCTTTCCCTATTGAATTGTCTTGGCACCTTGTCACGAATCAGCTGACAGTAAATGTAAGGTTTATTTCTGAACTTCTATCCTGTTGATCTACATGTCTATTAATATGCCGTGCTGTCTAGATTACTATAGCTCTGCAGCAAGTTTTGAAACAGAAAAGTGTCTGCTAACTTTGTTCTTCTTTTGCAAGATTTTTTGCCATCCTAATCTCCTTGCATTTTTATATAAATCTCACATTCAGCTTGTCAGTTTCTGCAAAAAAGCCAGCTGGGAGTTTGATGGGGATTGTGTTGAATAATGTTATTCTCTTAACAATGTGAAGTCTTTCAGTCTGTAAACACGAACATCTTTCCATTTATTTAGATCTTATTTAGACCTTATTTAGATCTTATTTAGAAGTTTAGATCTTATTTAGAAATCTTCCTTAATTTCCTTCCACGGTGTTTTGTAGTTTTCAGCATAGAAGTCTTGCTCCTTCTTTGTTAAATTTATCCCTGCATATTTATTATTTTTGATGCCACTATAAATGAAATTATATTCTTATTTCATTTTGAGAACGTTGTCTGCTAGCATATAATATACAAAAATTAATTTTTATACATTCATCTTATACCCTACAAACTTGTGGAACTCATTTTTTGGTCCCGATAGTTTTTCAGTGCATTCCTTATTATTTCTATATATAAGATTTTATGTGCAAATAGAGATAATTTTACTTCTTGTTTTCCAATCTGAAGATCTTTTGTCTTCTTTTCCTTGTCCAATTGCCCTCACTCATTATACACTATCATGTTAAATACAAGTGCCAAGAGTGGACATTCTTTTTCTTTTCATATAACAGAACATTTAATTACATTGGTTTTCTATCACCACACTAGTCATTTAATAATGATTATATTGGCCATTTCCATTGGTTGGCAGGAGGCTCTTCCTCTAAAGGCTACCTTGATTTCCACTGTATCATTTTTCTGGCCAGATTTAGTTCATTTTCAGCCTGAAGAATCACTCCTATAGTTGGCCACCCTGAAGTTGGTCTTTGAATTTCTTAACACCTGATTCTGCTTTAACCATATTCAGCTTCTCATTTGTAATCTATTCTGTATACTTTCTATATGCTGTATTTTTAGGAATTTGCTGAAGAACATTGAGAAACTTTACAATATTCTTAGCCTCTCGTGTGACTCTGACATCTAGCCAGTCCCACAAGGCTGATGGTCTTTTATAGCAAACCCACCATGACAGAGCCCAAGGGTGAACATTCTTGTCTTCTTCCTGATCTAAGGGGGCAAACAATCAGTTTTTACCATTTAGTGTCATGTTAGTTGTGGGCTTTTCATAGATGCCCTTTATCAAAAGGTTCCCTTCTATTCCTAGTTTGGGAGCATCTTTATCATGCAAGAGTCAAAGACTTTTTTTTTTTTTTTTTTTTGTGGCTCTCTTGAGATGATTGTGTGTTTTCTGTCCTTCATTCTATTAATATAGCATTAATTGATTTTCAGATGTTAAACCAAGTTTGCATTCCTGGAATAAAGCTTACTTGGGTATGGTGTATAATCCTTTTATGTGTTGCAGGATTTGGTTTGCTAGTATCTCATTGAGGACTAGATCCATTATTTCTAAGCACAGGCTAAACGGATATGTCACCAAATAGGGTGGTTTTAGTACCCTCTGGCCTCATGCCCTAGAAGCATTGAGATTTCAGTATTCCCCTCGCCACGTATAAGGCATGCTAGATTGGACACAATAAATGTTTGTTGAATGTATGACTGAATCAACGATATTGTCAATGAACAGCCCAATTGCTTTAAGCCAATGATCATATGAATGAGAGTTATGTTTGTTTGTTTTTTACATCAAGAATTTTGTTGTTACTCTGGCTCTGTTGTCTGAAGGCTGGTATCTGAATCTAGTAGCTGTTTCTTCAGCACACACCCCCCCCCCCCCGAGGCTCCGCCTCACCCCTTGAGTTAAAAGGGCAGAGAAAGCCACTCTTTGATTTTGGGGAGACAAAGGAATGAGCGAATAAAGTTTGCACATCACATCTAGGCCATGATGGAATCTATATGTATTTGTGTTTCTAGGCTTTCATATTTTGGTCAGGGATTTATATTTTTTCTGCACAGAATACTTATCCATTTCTGTGTAAACCTGGATCTCTGTAAGAAGAAATCATGAAAGCAAAAAGGATAGAGTTTAATTGCCTTAATGAAAATAACATACCACATGGTCAAAGGTCAAACTTTACAAGGTGATTCAAGCTAAAAGTGAGTTTGACTCCCCCCCCCCCCCGCCCCCAGACCTCAGTCTCTTACCAATTATAACCTGGAATGAACAACTCTTTTCCCCCCATTTCAGACAGTTTTCATTCAAGTATTTATCTTTATCAAAACACAAGCAAGACATACTACATTTACTGCTCTAGAGTTTGAGCTTTTCATGTAATATAACTTCAAAATATTTCCATATCAATCTCTTTAATCTATTATTATTATTATTATTATTATTATTATTATTATTTTGAGAGAAAGCACACGCGCGTGGGTGCGGGGAGGGGCAGAGGGAGAGAGAGAGAGAGAGAGAGACAGAGAACAGGGCTCACCCAAAGTGGGGCTTAAGATCACCCAGTGTGGGACTCGAACTCACAAACTGTGAGATTATGACCTGAGCCAAACTCAGTTGCTTAAGGGTTGATCCACTCAGGCACCGAATCTCTTTAATCTTATAAACAAGCAATTTTATAATCTGTAGGTATATCATGCTTTTTAAAAGAACTTAATGTTTTTATACTTTAGGTTTGTATTTTTAGATTGTTTTGGGGTTCTTTTATGTATGTGCTATGATGAAAAATGCTGAAATGCACATCTTTATCTGAACACCTTGAACTACGTGTACCAATAAAATCCTAGAATTGTAGAGTCAAAAGATTTTTATATTTCATTTTAGTAGACTTTGCCAAATTACTCTCAAAGAGGCTGCTTAGTATATGAGAATTCCATTTTTGAACTCTTCACCAACACCACAGGAGTATCAGGGTTTCTCTTAGACCGTATAGTGCTTTGTGAGAAACTGAAGTCCCTCCCTCTGGTTGAAGCCGCCCTGCAGGCACATGATTTAACAAGTGGAACATTAGCAGGAATTGAGTCCCAACATACCCCCTTGCCCAGATGTCCTTGTGCAGTGAACACTCTACACGACTGTACCTGACCACAATGTTATGCATAATTAATTTGCAAAAACCCATGTCAGTCGATATGCAAAAAGGGATATCTCACTTTGATTATGAGTGAAGTGGGGTATTTGTATTTCTTTTTCTCTGAATTGTTTATAGCCTTATTTTATGTTTTCTTGCAGCTTTTTGTGGAGATTTTTTTTAAGATTAGCCTTGTGCTTATATTTTTCTGTTATTCTTACCTCTTAAATTTATTTTTTTTCATATAAAAACTCCTGTTTTTACATAGTCAAATTTATCAATCCTTTTCTTTTTTACAAACTAAAGAGTCACGCTTTCCTTTTCTATTTTTCTTGTATTTGAATATTGGATCTCTGTAACTTATTCTGATTTAAAGTGAATGCTTTAATGATATTTTAAAACGTATGCATAGCTAAGAGCCCCATCATCAGAAAATTGAAAAAGGAAATCATAAACCTGACAAAATATTTGCATTAAATATATTGAAAACAATAATTAATATCTTTATGGACTAAGGCCCTTAAAAATCAGTAAGAAAAAGAAATCAATAAGAAACTGAACTCACTGTAGGAACTATTAAAAATTTTTAATCTCCTCACAACATCAATTTTATTAATATCCCCATTTTCCAGATGAGGAAAACTGAAGCATAAGAGTTACCTTGCCCACATTACTTAACCAAAGAAGAGACATAATTTACCAATTGGTATATGAAATTGGTATATTGGTATATATATATAGTTTTAGCAATTCAATGAAAAAAAAAAGAAAAGATGCTATCGATCACGTATGCACTGAGCAAGGATTAGAATGATTCTCAGATGATTGTCTTGTGATAGTTTAAATTGGTACAACCTATCAGAAGAGCAGCTTGATGATTAAAAACCTTAAAATGTGCATACACCCAGACCCAGCAGTTCCACTTTTAGGAGCATATTGTAAAGGAAATAATTACTTGCTCACTGGGGTAATGTTTATGAAAGCCAAAAATTGGAAATAGCAGTTGAACACCAAGAAATGTTTTCAGTTATGTGGGAAACAATCATGTGATGGAATAAGCTACTTAAAAATGGTGTAAAACATAATTTTGAAAAGTGATTTATATAATAAATAATATAAAAAGGCAGGTTTAAAATAATGATTCTATTTTTAAAATATGTGCATGAAGACAAATCTACACAGAGAGAGAGGAAATTCATTTATGAGGAATAGTGTGGTAGCTTCTGCTTTCATCTGCTTTGGACATGATCGTGGCCAGGGATTTCATATCCAGGGTCTGCCGGGACCTCCGCTGGAATAAAGTTGCCCTGTAACCGTATTGGCTTTTCTCTAGCTGGCATGAAATCAACTCAGTTTTAAAATCATTGACTGTTTTGCAGCCACTTTATTTTTTCTTGTGAATTCCATGATGAAAACAAAAATATAGGTCCTTATAGCCATCTTCTCTTGGGGGTTAATTTTCTTCTTAGTCTGTTTGATCATAATCACTTGGAGAGAAAATGAGCAAAAATTTGAATTTCATTTACTTCTCTTTGGTCCACAGCTCATCAGGTCTGGTCAATGAGTAATATTCCAAATATTTTTAGCTTAAATATATTTTATCTTCCAAAGTCTGAGAGGATAACAATCAGTGGGGGAGTCAGACTTCACCTTTTGCCTACTTAATGCAGGAGGGCAGGAGATAAGGACTCTGGGTTGTTGATCCTCTAAATAAGCCTCTTTAACTTGAATAAAGGAGAAGTTCCAACACCCTTTCTGGTCTTGAGGGACTTCAGTGTAATGGGCTAACTGCCCATTCTTGGGAGTCTGTATTCTTGGGAGTAAAGATTCATATTTAGTGGGGACTCAACTTACGTAAAAGTGTTCTTGAGGTAGAAATAGTCTTAAGCAAATAAACACTTCTGGTCCACTCTCTATCCCACCGCTATCTGAGCAGGGGAACCCAAACCAAAAACAACAGTTTTTGTTCCCCAGAAGGGAATGGGCAAATAACATTGCTTTTAAAAGTTTGCTCTGTTATCGTTTATATTTGCTTATGCCTCCATTTATTTTTGTTTCAAGGGGCTGGATGTTTTTATTCATATAAACCTTCTGGCAAGTATAACATTTCAGCCATTAACACTAAGGGAATTTTGGTTGACAAAGGAGGGACTTAAGTGGTGTTTTGCTTAGGAATAACCTGGAAAGCTGTGCCGGTATGTGCTTGGTGAATATATTCCTGCAAATTGGCTCATTTTGTAAGGTGTTACTGGCACACCTGGGTGACTCAGTCGTGGACTGACTCTTGGTTTCAGCTGAGGTCATGATCTGGCTCTTTGTGAGTTCCAGCCCCCCCCCCCCCCCCCCCCCCCCCCGCATAGGGGCTCAGCGCTGAAAGCACAGAGCCTGCTTGGTATTCTCTCTCTCTCTCTCTCTCTCTCTCTCTCTCTCTCTCTCTCTCACTCCCCCCCCCCCGCCTCCCTCTCCCTCTCTCAAAATGAATAAACATTTCTAAAAATTAAAAAAAATGAAGTGATTACACGGAAGATTCTGTGCTGGGCCATGGGGGAAGATTCAAAGGGAAATCATACACAGCCCCTGCCCACAAGGGTCTGTGCTTAGTGGAGATGGGCAGAAAGGAAAGTGGGAGGAAAGGGACCCCTGGAGAATTGTGGGGACAAATGAGGGAGTCCAGAAAGTACAGAATGGGGACAAGAATTCTGGCTCTGAAAGGCAAGAAGGACACAGGCGGTGGGAAGCACTGAAGGTTTTTTATCAAATGAGAAATGATTACAGCTTTGCCCCAGGGGATGAATCTGCCTGCCGAGCACGCAGTATGGATTTCCTGGGGGAGACCTCCCCACGGCCAAGAGGTCTGCTAGGATAATCCAGCAAGGTGGAATGAACTCCCGACCTGGGGGGTGGCTGGAGAAACGGGAGCGGGGTGATGCCCACGTCTGTATCTGCAGCTCTGCTCTCACCTTGCGCTCTAGGCTCAGATATGCTAGAGCCTGTGGGGCAGGTCTGCTTGGGTCCTTAATGGGCATCCTACAGGTAAGAGGTCTAAACAGAAAGCTTGAGTTTACCCGCCAAATCCCTTCTCCCCTGAACTTTCTGCATGTCACCAAATAATACCTCCAGCCACCTCGTGCATTCTAGCTGGAAGTTGAGGAGGCCTCCTTGAGTCTTCCCTTCCCCTCCTCACCGAACCATCCACGTGTCCTGTACGATTTCCTTTCCCAATGTCTCTCTAGTCCACCCACTTCTATCTCTACTGCCACCATCCAGGCCCTGACCACAGTCATTGCACAACCGTAGTGAGGTGGAGCTGGTCTCCTGCTTCTGTTCTCAGCCTTCTGCAATTCACGTTCCACACAGCAGCCAAAGTAATGTTTTAAAACATAAATCACATCACTGCCTTACTCACTGCCTTCCTGCGTCTTCCCATTGCCCTTAGAATGAAATCCAGATTTCTTACTCTGGCCCACAAGGCCACAGGATCCTCTCTGATCCTTGGCCCCTGCCCCTCCCCCACACCCCCTCGTGCCACAGTCTTACTCCCTTTTCCAGTCACCAGACAAGCCTTGCTTGTTCTTACCTGTGACCTTGGAAGTTGCTGCTCCCTCTTTGTCTGGGATGAAAGGGACACTCTCTGGCTAGCTCTTTCCAAAGCGTACTCCTTCAGTTGCCAGCTTCATGGAGACCTTCCTTGTCCAGCCCTCTTCAGAGAAGCCTGCCTAGCTCCTCAAGCCGCAGTTCTTTCTCCTTCTTTGCTTTTATCTCGCAGATAATCCTGCTTTTTTCTTTAAATATTTTTTTAAAGTTTGTTTATTTTGAGTATGCCCTGCGTGCAAGCCAGAGTGGTGGGGGGGTGGGGGTGGGGAGAGGAGCAGAGAGAGAGTATCCCAAGCAGGCTCCAAGCTATTCAGCAGGGAGCCCGATGCGGGGCTAGATCTCAGGAACCATGAGATCATGACCTGAGCCGAAATCAAGAGTCAGATTCTTAGCCAACTGAGCCACCCAGGTGCCCCTATCCTGCTTCTTTACATGTTTCTTTTTCAATACCTCCTTCACTAGAACCTAGGCTCCAGAAGCTAAGGGACCTTATCTTGTTCCCTAATCTGCCTTATTCTGAGGTATATGCTTGACACAACTATTGAATAAATGAACAGCCCTTTTTGGCCAGTTCGGATATTAGTAGAGTGATAGGCATTGAGTGAAAAGTTAAGTAGTGTCCAAGAAACCTGCAGTTGTTTAAATGGATTCTTCAGTATTTACCTCCAGTCTCTAAATAGCACGCTTACTTGTTAATTATCGATTGTTCAGTTTGACACATTGTCACTGAACTCACAGTTTGGAAATTGAAGATACAGCTTCGTTTTTCACCCTTTCTCTGACCCCTGCCAACCCACTCCCCTCCATCACACATTTCCCTACTGTTCTCATCCTCCCAGCGTTCTTCCACTGTACTTTTGATTAGAACAGTATTCTGTGTAACTGTGTAAAAAGTTGATGATAGCTAAGCCTGTGGTAAACCATGATTACTTTTTCTTTCCTGCATGGCTTTTGCTTTCCTTACTGGTATTTTTGTTTGCTTGCTAAGAGTCCTGCATACTCATCCCCAAATCTTCCCCCAGTTATGTAAATCTCTTCTCGGCATGTTCAAACACTTTTGTTATTCTGTCAAGTTCATCTTGAAGAACTGTAACCAAATTGGACTGTGGCTTCCTCTAAGCTTGCTGCCTGTTTCCCTGGATCTCTCTTCACATCAGGCTGGGGAGTCTTTCCACTTACGTCTGGTGTTGGACGTTTAGATTCCTAGATCAACGTCTATTTTTTTCTGGGTCTATTTCCTTATTTAGACAGAGCACACAGGTAGCTTCTTGAGAAAAGCTCATGGGGCATGGTTTTTTTGAGACCTACTGTATAAGAAGGCATCTTTATTTTGTCTTTCTACTTGCTCAGTAGCTTGGCTGGGTCGTAAGGCAGCGAGGCAAACTTAACTGTAATATATAAAAATATCCACTGCCACTTATAATTAATCACCATTAACATTTTCTCTTCATGTAGATTAATTTTTTTCTCTTCAGCAAATAGTTTTGAATTAATTGCAAAAGACTTTCTTGAACAATTGTCACACGAGAACTCAACTTTGACGTGCTCTTGTTATTATAGTCTAAAAAAATATTTTATGAAAGTTTAATGTTTTATAGTTGAATGGACTAATTTAAAAATATGTTTACTGAGGTAATAATGATATTTCACAGACTTGCCTGATTGTGAGAATCACTTAGTATGCTTGGGAAAAATACTCTCTTCTGGGCAACATATTCTAGAATAGCAAAATCCATCTTGGAGTGGGGTCTCAGAATCTGCATTTTGAGCAAGTATTCCAGAAGGCTCTTCATGTGAGAAACATCCTCTGGAGGTTAGCAGTGTCTTAAAAAATGGCTTCAGATGAAGACTTTCTCTTCATTAACAATGTGTGACTTCTCTTGACGTGAAGCAGAGGTTACAAAATGTCCAGTTCAAACACACTGGTGTTCTGTACCCAATGCCTTGATGAATTTGGTCATTAATATGTCCTATTCCTGAGCAAGTATTCCCATTGTCAAGGACAATTTTGGCAAAATCACGTTGCCAGAAGTTTTTTTGCTCTTACATACATTTTGCTAATACTACAGACTGCAAAATAATTCGTTTCCCGCAAGAGTTGGGTTTCAGGTAAATACAGTTACATTCAAAGGGAAAGAAGCTGTCTGTAGAATGGCAATTGCTGTTTAAGGAAAGGACCCAGAATTTTGAGTCGGTTGCCTTTTTAGGAAGACACCTGTAAACTTCATTGGAGGTGGCTGTGTGCTAATTAAGGAGGAACCAAAGCGACAGAGCAGGGGCTGGATTAGAACAGGTGTTTAATAATGCGTGGGGTGGACTGTAAGAAAGATTTTAGTCAAATACATTTTCTAAAAAGGAGGCCGAGACCTTTTCTCTTTTAGAAATGTGGGCAGCAAATCCTGAAAACTTCAAAAGGAAGCAATCATTTATTTAGAAATTCTTTTCATATGTTCCTTTTGGAAACGTTTGACTCTTTATTTTTGCCTGTTTGTATTTCAGGGGTCTTTTCCTTTTCAGCGATGTGCCTATTTTGCAGTACATTGCCCAGTGTGAAGTAAATTCCAGTCTTAATTGGGGTCTCTTACAAGCTTTCTCTGAAGGGTTTCTGAGCCTCCCCCGGGAAAGGCCACTGTTTGCCCAAGGTGTTCTGAGGAGGGCCTGCTGAGCATTGCCCTGGACCTTCCTTCCAGAATAAAAATGTTTCTGACCACACAGCTGGGTAGCCCACAGGACTGAGAAGGGCAACGTGACAGGATGATTCAGGATCGCAATTGCCGATTTCATCTATTTAAAGGGATTCTGTGTTTTTCAAAATTTCTTCTACATCTGTGAAGTTAACTTGTGCTGACCTGCCAGGCTGGAGGAGACAGCTGAGGATGGAAACTTGGAATAAGCCAGAACGAGTTAACTGAGCTCATGTTGAATGTTCTGTGTGCCTAACAGAGCAGTGTTTCATTTTCCTCAAGTCTACTAAAATGGAATTATATACATATGTGCGCAACTAGTGTTCTGTCGCTTGGAAAGTACTTGGCTGCCAGTTTTTTAAAGAAAACATGAAAAGAATAAAATCAAACTGGAGATTTTTAAGAAGGATCTAGAACTGCACACTTAAAAAAAAACCCGAGTCCCCTTTAGTCATCAGACCACGGAATGTCACAACACACGGACACCTCATTTTTCAAATGATGGTGTTTTAATTAATAAGGCCATTATAAAATGATCCTAGCAGAAGCCTTTAAAGAACTTTTCTTTTCCCCTCTGTTAGGCGGGGCGGGGTAGAGATGGGGTTGAAAGCTGTGTGACATTTTCACTCTACCTTCAGTGTACGAATAGACTCCGTAACAGATAAGAGGAAAAGTCTGTATTAGTTTGCTATGGCTACCATAACAAATTACTACAGACTGGGTTGGCTTCAACAACAGAATTTCATTTTCTCACAGTTCTGGAGTCTAAGAACTCACTTAGCACTTAGAAGTCCAAGATCAAGGTTTGGATTCTTCTGAGGTCTCTCTCCATGCCACTTTCTCCCAATATCCCCATATGGTCTGTGAACCCACACATCTATCCAGTCTTACTGTCTTTCAAGGACACCGGTAATTGGATTCGGGCCCACACATATGACCTCATTTTTAAAGACCTTCTATCCAAATAAAGTCACATTCTGAGGTACTTGGAATGAAGACTTCAATATTTGAATTTGGGGGGACAAAATTCAGCCATTGCCATTATCCTTCAAACAAGTTTACAAACTGAGATCCATTCACAGTGGCCCATAAACACATTGGGTCCATTGTCTTTTTTTCTGGTTTCTTCAGTTGCACTTCTTAACAGACTATAGCTTCTTTCCTGCTCGTCTTCAACGATGCTACATATTCGGTTAGACATGGCCCGAGTAAGAGGATGCATCGAAGGTGTTTTTTGGCAACGGGAGCCAATCAGTGTCACTAGGCAGTGCCACTTAGGAGATAAGGCATGGAATATAAAGAGAATAAGTGGTAAAATTAGAAAATAGTCTATGTGAACACTGTGTTTCTGCCATACTTGTATAAGAAATAATTACCTTGTGAGTGGAGTACCAAATTGAGTAATGCTAAGAAAAAAAAATGCTTATGAAGATGCTAATCCAGTGTGGTCAGCAACTATATAAGTACCACCTGACTAGTTTTTTATAATCTTCTTTGAGATCCCTGAATGTGAGGCACACTATTTAGAGAAATGCTTTATTCCCAAATGTCACTACATATATATATTCCTCTTTTCTGTGTTTGATTTTTTTTCTTACTCTGTATGCTTTTATTATCTTAGATGTGTTTGATATCCCGCAGAGTGACATGTTTCTTCACAAAAAGCTGCTAAAATAAGAAATAAAATGAATAGGGATGCTAAAGAAAGATAGTGTTAAAACACCTGTCAAAGTAGAGCCAGAGCAAGAATGTTCTTGCCAGAAAATCCAGCAGCCCCATTGAATCAGGTTGGTAATTCAAGGATGATTCACATGTGACTAAACACATTTATATTATGTCCCATACACTTTGCAAAGCACCTAGCCAGCTTTCAATAATGGCTTCCTATCTCTTGCTAAATTTCACAGGAAACTCTTCACTGGGATGGACAGACTGGGTGGACTTATTCGTCTTGTCACAAGACATGAAGATAGTGCTTCAAAAACACACCCACTTCCTTGAGGTCCCAAATTCTTTAATTTACTTGGAACAGGTCCCTCGAGCCCTGTAAACACACCAGTAAGATGGGTGCGTCAGAATCCTACAAACCTAGATTCTCCCTTAAAAGGGTTTAAAACTCTCCAGTCACCTAAGAGATTACTGTGTTTAATTTTTTGGCCTCTTTTGGAGCAGGAGTTTCCTAAAAGTAAGTTAGACCTTGAGATGGCTGAGATACGAGGCATTCCTAAGAAGCTGCATGCCAGATCCAATAATCTTTTGGGCCCTGATCTGAATCTAAATGGTGACGGAGTAGGAGTTGGGATGTGCAGGAATTTTCAGTTAAACTCCACACCCGTTGGTTGTGATCCTGTCACTTTGGTTTTTTAACATAGCAGATCAGAATAGGCCAAACACTCATTCTAACAACGTTTGCAAGTCACAGAGTAATGGTGTTCTTCCAAGTGAGAACATTTCAATGGGATTCAAGCTTGGCATTTCAGATTCAAAGCTCAGTATCCTAAAGTCTAAAGATGAAGGCTTACTATACACAATGGAAATAACTAATAAGGATTTAAGGAATAATGACTTATGGTGTTGGTAGTGCCATTCCTACGTTGTTTTCATTGCTGGGTATCTCGTCCCAGGGGCAAAAAGAAAGAGCATAAGGTTCCTGTTAGATCGCAAAAAGGGGATGGTGCAGAATAAACAGAGGTCCCCTTGACTGTGATTTCTTAGCCAGACCAGTAGATGATGATTCTCAGTAAATATGAGTCCTTCAGGACTTGGGAACTATGTTGAACTTAAAGGTGGCCTTAACACTAAAGAATCTGAGGTTAACAGAGTCATGAAACGGAACTTTTTTTTTTTTCTCCTCAGATTTTGACATTAGGCATATTTGGAAACAGGAGTAAAACGCAACTTCCTGTGTTTGGCCACTATAGCAACACTTCTTAAACAGCACAGACTTAAAAAAAAAAAAAAAAAAAAAAAAAAAACTAAAGGCAACAACAACGTGTAGCTCAACTAGGTGTAGACAGTTCACTAAGTGAATTTTCGACATGGTTCAGTAAGGATTCACCAAGTAAACAACAGGTCTTTTGAATAAAATAGGTTCTTTTGTTTTTAGTTTTTCACTTTACTTTTTTATTTTTTGCAGGTACAAGCGTAAAAATAAACTGTGCAACTTCCCAGCTGGTGGGAAATAGAGCCAAATCCAGTTCTAGTGATTCTCTCCCAGTCTTGTAGGTGATGTCAACCTTCTTGCTCTGTGACTCCCCCCAGGGCACTTCTGCTGTGGGCTGATGGCAGTTTCCCTTGGGTGCATGCTGGTTCTCTGCAGCTCTCAGCAATTGTCCTGAGACCAGTGGAGAACACCGGTGGCTCTGTGCAGGAGTCCATTTTGTACAGGGTGTTTTTGTTTTTCTGGTGCCCTCTGGAAGACCTGGAAAATAGCTTTCAAAGACATTTCACTCTCCCAGTTGCTCCAAATTGTAAATAACCCACTTTCTATGATTTATTCTCCTCAAAACCTTTTAAGAGTCCCCTTTCCACTTGATTGTGTAGGAGGAGGGAAAAAAGTAGTGGAAGACATTCACCTTTCTTGAATATTGGTGACTCAGTACGACCCTTTGCGGGTATTTTTTCTGTTAACCCTAGCAACAACCCAAATGGTAAATTGTATTATCCCCTTCTATGGTTGAGGAAGAGACTATGAACAAGGTTGAATGACCTTGCCCAAGATTACCAGCTAGGAAATGGAAGAACAGATTATTAAATTCAAGTCTTTCTGAGCCCAAGGCCCATGTTTTCTCTCAGTGGTACAGGTCTATGTTTATACTTAAAATGATTTTCTTTGTCTCTTCCTTCCTTCCTTTCTTTCTTTCTTTCTTTCTTCCTTCCTTCCTTCCTTCCTTCCTTCCTCCCTCCCTCCCTCCCTCCCTTCCTCCCTTCCTCCCTCCCTTCCTCCCTCCCTCCCTCCCTTCCTCCCTTCCTCCCTTCCTCCCTTCCTCCCTTCCTCCCTTCCTCCCTTCCTCCCTTCCTCCCTTCCTCCCTTCCTTCCTCCCTTCCTTCCTCCCTTCCTTCCTTCCTTCCTTCCTTCCTTCCTTCCTTCCTTCCTCTCTTTTAGCATATACTAGATGTCACCAGGGTGCCAAATAAGCTAAAGAGTAAGACAAAAGAAAACATTTTTGTGCTTCTCTGGGAGCTTTAATATAGAGCACGGTAAGAGCCACTCATTTCCCCATTTGTGTTTGCTCCCCTTAAGATACTGGTATAACAGGAGACATTTGATTCTCTTTGAAAGGTGAGGTTGAAAGGTGAGATAGGAGAGGTGGTATTTTCTGTTTAGAATGGAACAAAACCTTGCTGCTGCTGCTTGCCAGTCTTAAAAATGATTCCTTAGTCATTGAGCACATTACATTGTGTGGTCAGCTCTCTGCCACCACAACGCTGGGCTGCTGTGTGAAGGGCCTTGTAGCTCAATCAGTTTCTGATGTAGTTAGTGAGGCAAACATCTGAAGTATCAATACAGGGCTAAACCTTCATAATATTATATTTTGACAGAATTTGATCTCAGGTTAAAAATACGGCTTTAGAGTTTTCTGTGTGGTTTCATGTTTTCTAAGAGATTCAAATTCTCACATGGAATGCCCAAAAAGAATGGAAAAACAAATGCAGTTTGGACTTAGTGTCAGTATAGTGGGACAAGGTGCCTTTCCAGTTTCTTTACCATGAAACTAAATTGGCTTTCTGACTCTTCCAGTTAGGAGAAAGAAAGTGAAGACTGAGGAAACATCTGAATTGCCTAACGTGTTTAGAGAGAAGGAAGAAGGAAATGTCAGTGTGGGGTGTGTGGAGGGATAGCTCGTGAAAACATTAATTTTCGCCACTCGCTGCTATCTAAAAATACAAAATTCTTCAAAGATTATTTCACGTATAAATCATTCCAACTGTTTTTTTTTCAGTTGTTTGTCTTTGATGGGTTGTCATTTTAAAATTACACAGTAAGCAGCAAGTAAGGCTTTGTTCACCTGAAAAATTTGTCAACAATGTCTGTACCATTCTTATGAGTGTTAATCATCCTTCCTGCTGGCTTTGATATTTTCTCAATTTCAAACTTTAGTGTTTGTTATGTTATCTTTCAAAATATTTGGAGCTCTGCAGGAAGGCCCTGTTGGAAACAGTTTCCTCTGTGTGAAAAATCTGAAGACCTGTTAAAATAAATCATAGCCTAGTTAGGCCAGGCCTTGTACATGATTAACAAACATTTGTCTACGACTTAGTTATTCGTTTTGTAAATATTTAGTAAGTACCTTCTGTGGCCTTGGGTACAGGGTGGGGGTCCCACCAGGAATAAAACTCTTTCGGTGTCTGTCCTCATGGGACTCATGATCTAGTAGGGAGCACTATTCCTTTTTCTTCATGTACTTGCTCCCTGAAGAGACCATCTTTTTTTTTTTTCCCCCTACTCGCTTAAGAACAACAACAATTAAAAGTTATTTTTATGGCTTCTGGAAAAGTTGATGAATTGCAACTAGCTACTTCTGAAGTTCGGTCATGGGCTTTTTTTTTTTTCCATCATTCTAGTACACATCGAACATTCCTTCAGGCCAGCATTGCAAATCTTAATAAAAATTATATCAGAGAAGAATTTGGAATAAGCAGGTTGGCTTGATGGGGGCCCTCACTGGATTCAGAGGCTTTCCTTGCGGCGTTGTACCCACGTCCCGCCAGAACAACTCGTTCTCGAGAATGCTTGCTTGCCACACATGGCGTTTTAAAGAAAGAAACCAAAATAGAACATCTTGTAAGTGGGAGATCCTTAGTGACTGTATGGGAGAAAAAACTAAAATCAGCCCTAAAGGCATCATTACTATAAAATTATTTTTTAAAAAAACAGCTAATGGAATTCTCTCCCCTCCCCCCTGCCCCCAATCCCTTCCTGTCTTTCTCTGTCTCTAGAGAATTAGGTGTACAAACTAAGGAATGTTAATCCGTTGCTTTTCAGTGACTTTTAAATGGTTTCCTGCCTAATTTGGACAGGGTATTTCTACCTTTTAAGCAACGTTATGAAACTAGACTAAATCTCCATAACCCTCAAACGGCCTTGCCTTGAATTTTAACACAGAATGTAGAGAGTATTTCATGCCATGCCTGTCCCAAGAACTAATGCTCACCTGCCACAGTCTGGGCCCCTCTAGCCACTTACATCCCCTGTGCTCTCACTGTGTGCCATGTTTCTGTTTTGGAATAATGTCAGCCCATCTCATAGACTGTAGGCCTCCTGAGGGCAGAGTTGCAATCCATTTTGCTCACCATTATAGTCTCAGTGCACTGCCTTGTCTGTAACAGTTGCTAAATACATTAATTGTGAATGGATGACTATATTCCACAATGCACAGAGTTTTTGACATCCTCGTCTTTTTGTAGACCTCTCCTTCCTCCTTTTTTTTTTTTTTTTTTTTTTTTTTTGTCTGAAACCCACCTCTCCTTGGCAACACTTCCGTGGTAACTCTGTGATGGAGGTTCTGCTCTGCCTCACCCCTCACCATTGACATTTGATCCACTCCCGACTGCCGTTCCTGCCTGCCTGGCTTCCAGTAGTGCGTGTATTCTCGCTTGAAGTGCGTGCTATCCTGTGGAGTTCCTCTTCACGTCTCTGGTACTGTCACATCCTGACTCCTAGCTCACTTCCTCACATTCATCAAATGAGGGTCAGGCTCTCCTTCTCCACCTGGAGTCTCCTTATCCTGGATGAAGGAGAAGCCCATCCCCGCGTGGCTAGTCAGCGCGCTCTTAGATTTCCACACTCTCTCCCTTTAGGCTCTTTCCCTTCGGTCCATAAACATGCCAGAGTATCCCCCACACTTGGTGATTTTAAAACAAGTAAACTAAACTTTTTCTCAGTATAAGAGAAGTCCAAGGTTCTTCATTACGTACAGCCTACTGCCTTCTAAATGTAATCATTCTCTAGGAGTTTACCTCTGGCCCTCCACTGCCGCTTTTGTTTGGAAGACTCCCCCAGATAACTTCAACATCGACTTCCCGCTCGTGTGCCGATAATGTATTTCTGACTGTCTGCTGGCCATCTTCCCTTGAATGTCCTGCCAACACCTGAAGTTCATGGTGCCTGAACACAAGCCATAGGTCTTTCTCCAAGTCGCCTCTTGACATTCCACCACACCTCAGAGAGGTTCAAGCTGTAGAATTCTTCGTGACTTCTCCAGATAGTTCCCCTGTCTCCTCACTTCTTTTTCCTCAATGTCCCTTGGATCCATTTATCATTTCTAATTCATTTTCACTGCTCTCCAAGTTCAGATGCCTGGTTGTTGCAGTCACCTCTTAACTGAACTACAAGGATATAAATCTGGGAGCCCTGGGGATTCTTTATGACGTAAATTCTCCTCCCAGCAAGGCTGCCTGACACCGTATAAGCCTGTAGGTTTCATTTCTGCCTTGGGTAGATAGTCCAGAATTCTGCATGTGGCCACCGTTCTCTTCACAGATACCAGCCTTGGTGACTTGGTGTGACTGTTAGGAGACTGTTGGACTATAGACAGAGTTATCACATTATATGTAGATTTTCAAGGCTCTTATTTCTTCACCAGCTTTTTAACCTAAAGATATTGGCCCAAATTTAATGGGTTATTTTATTAATACTTCTGTTACATTCATTCACAATGGGAAATTTTTCATAATTTTGCTCAGTCAGGATTTAGCCGCTTACTTAATAATTACGAAATTTCATTTGATTTGGTTTTATACCTTATACATAAGGTCTGCCAGTTTCTCCCCTTAAATTTCATCCTTTTTAAAAAATTTTTTTAACGTTTATTTATTTTTGAGACAGAGAGAGACAGCATGAATGGGGGAGGGTCAGAGAGAGAGGGAGACACAGAATCTGAAACAGGCTCCAGGCTCTGAGCGTTCAGCACAGAGCCCGACGCGGGGCCCGAACTCACGGACCGTGAGATCATGACCTGAGCTGAAGTCGGACGCCTAACGGACTGAGCCACCCAGGCACCCCAAGTTTCATCCTTTTTAAAAAAATTTTTTTTTTTTACATTTATTTGTTTTTGAGAAACAGAGTGAGACAAAGCGTGAGTGGGGGAGGGGCAGAGAGAGAAGGAGACACAGAATCTGAAGCAGGCTCCAGGCTCTGAGCAAGCAGTTAGCACAGAGCCTGATGTGGGCTCGAACCCACAAACTGTGAGATCAGGACCTGAGCCGAAGTCGGACGCTCAACCGACTGAGCCACCCAGGCACCCCCCCTTAAGTTTCATCCTTATGCCTATGCTCAGCAAACCGAGTGGTCATTATCTTTAACATAGAGGAAGTGAAATTCTCTTGGTGGTTTGCCCACTGGAGCTGTGTCAACCTTTTCTTCATTTTATTTTATTTATTTATTTATTTTTTTATTAAATTTTTTTTTTTAACGTTTATTTATTTTTGGGACAGAGAGAGACAGCATGAACGGGGGAGGGGCAGAGAGAGAGGAAGACACAGAATCGGAAGCAGGCTCCAGGCTCTGAGCCATCAGCACAGAGCCCCACGCGGGGCTCGAACTCACGGACCGTGAGATCGTGACCCGAGCTGAAGTCGGACGCCCAACAGACTGAGCCACCCAGGCGCCCCAACCTTTTCTTCATTTTAACAAACACAGTATAATCTCCACACGCCATGACCTGCTCCCCACTCAGACTTGGGAGTTATAGGAGATGATTAGGGTAGGGGAAGGAAGGTAGAATGTTGATTGCTTCCTTTTTTCTTATTTTTCACTTCTGCAGCAGCATTCTTGCTGTTCCCAAGTAGAGCCATCAAATCTGTTCATCGTACTCTTTGCTTATTGTGATACCAGTGGTATTTGAAACTTGAAACGCATTTATTTTACAATAAAAGTGATTTTCCGTTTGCAAAGTGATCCTTGTTCTACTCAATCACGTTTCTTCAGGGCCCCAATACAAGTGATATTATTTAATCTGTTAAATATCCTGTAGCAAGTCTAGGGGATGTTGTGCATGTCAGAGCATGAGGATGTCATACAGCTGCACAAACATACTCATTCTTCAGGCCTATCGGCCACAAGTTTAAGCTCTGAAATTCTTTGTCAGTGCTTGCAGACAGATGGAAGTCTTTAGTAGCTTTTCCCCGTGGGGGTTTAAAAATAATGGCTGCCTCCATTAGAAAAACAAGTTAAAAAACTGATGATATCAAATTCCTAAAGCTAATACTATGATAAATAAGGATTATGGGCAATCAGAAGACCATAGTTAGTATCAGTGAAGAGCACACTCTGTCTGCAACCAGCATGAACTTACCCGGGAAGACATTGGGATTGTTTCAGAGACAAAACAGTACCTGCCGTCATCCTTTGGAATAGTCCAGGGAAGCAGCCAGAGGTAGAACTGAGTTATTGTTCGTTAGGGTTTATGTCTTGCCTTCTCTTAAACTAGCTCTCCGTTCCCACCTATGTCCCTCTGTTCCATTTTGTACAAAGGATACTCTTGGAGGCAAACTATTTCCTTTAAAGCCCAAATACCAGCTTTGTGACCTTGGACACATTACTTGGTTCTCTCTGGGCTTTACCTTCCTTATTTATAAAGGGGGAATGCTAATAGCACCCGCTTCACAGGGTTGCGTTGGCAGTTAATGAGGCAATATTCATAAAGCACTTAGAACTGGTCTTAATGTGGCCTGAAAGATCGATACGTTCAGCACAAATCAGTATGAGAATCGTAGCGTTTTTCAAGTTGGAAAGGAGCCTAGAGATCATGTAACTTAGTCTCCTGATTTCAGCAATGAAATACTGGGGTGCCTGCCGAAGGTCACAGGGCTTGGGACCCAACCCTCTTCTTCACTTACAGTTAGTTAACCATTGCGGTTGGATCGTTGAAACCCAGAACGTTAACTGAAATTTATTGTCTTTTCTAATTCTGCACTGTCTTTGCTTTTTGTTCTGCAAAAAGAGTCTTAATGCCCTTTTAGAGCTACCAGGAGGTGCTTCCGGCTCCCCAGTCATATTCCAAGGAGGACAGGATCACGGAGTGGGGACAAAGGCCTGGGTCAGGAATCACATGACCTAGATTATGTCTTTGCCATTAGTTAATGATTTGGAAAGCCACATAGTCTTCCTAGGTCTCAGTTTTTTCACACATAGGTTTTTAATATAGATAGGATAACGTAGAACTCCTGTGTTAAACACAGCTGTAGTTCCCAGAACGAACACTGTTGTACTCAAGTGTTTCTGTGGATTGCATAGCTCAGAACTGCTGCATACCCTAATATGCAGAGTAAAAATAAACACAAAGCTGTCATTATTTCCAGAAAATACACTGCTTCTCCACCTTTAATCTTGCATAGGGGATCTTCCAATTTAGCGGTTTCAGGTCCATCTCAAAAAGATAGATTAGCTTTCCCGCAGATCTGGTAGAGGAAAGGAGGTGCTATTTGCGTTTTCCACATAAAGAAATTAGTAATGATATCCTTATACATAGAAGAGCTTTGCATAAAGCTCGTCGTTGTCAAGGGCTCTGTCGTCTTGGGTCTTGCTAAGATAGCACATTTCCATTTTGTGGCTAGGTAGCTTTGCTTTGGATAGCTCGTGTATTTAGATGAATGTCACAGACATAAAGTTCAGTGAAAAAGGACAGACACGAAAGAGTAATGCTGCATAATTCCACTAAGTTGAAGTTCAAGAATAGATAACACCAATCAGTGGTAATAGGGGTTAAAACGGGTTATTTGGGGGATGGGAGAGGATGGGTATTGACTGGCAAGAAGCACAAGAAAGGTTTTCGGGTCTGGAAATGATTCTAGACTTTGATCTGGATGGTGACTGCTTATACAAATTCTTTTCCTGCCTGTATGTGTACCTAAAAATTATTTTGAAAGAGCTCCATAGTATTAATTTGAATGACTAATCTTACTCCAGGTCCCTTGACATAACATTATAGCTTCTGGAAATTGGCAAATACAGGGTCAAGTTATGAGAGCAGTCTTCCTCCAGGGGGATTAATATTCCTTCTTTTTCCTCTATTGATAGCAGCATTTTTCACATTCTATTCTTTTTCTTTAAATATAATTTCTTGTTTACATTCTATTCTTTTTGCTCTAAATGGGTTTTAAAAGATGATGGCTAAATAATTTAAAAACTATTTTTAGCCATGATCACTACCTTCATGTTGATTATTTTTTTAAGCCGTCAGCTGATGAAAAGCAATTTTTTCCCCACACCAATCAAGATCTTTTCTAACTCTAAAATTGCATTATTCTATGATTTTAAGAAATGGTATATACATTGATATACAGAAAGTTCACTAATTCTCTAGTTCCTTTGTAAAAATTTTCACGTTTAACCATTTCACATGTTCAGACATGACCTTATAAGTTTGCTTTCATTTTTTTCCCATAAAGACATATCATGGGTCTATTCTGAGCAGAGCAGAATGGCAATGAGAACGTTTTTCTTGGCTTTACTTTAAAAGGTCAGCCATCCTTGATTTGGTCAACTTTCAGGCCGTTCCCTCCTTGATTTCCACCAAAATGTCTACTGATCTTTTTTGGTCCCTGGTCAGATCTCTTACTCCCTGTGAAACAGTCCCTGTCACCTCAGTCAGCGTTTACTGCTCCCCTCTGGGCTCCCACATTTGGGCTCTGCTTCCTTGTTACACTGCCTCCCCACCTGCTGGCATAGCTGAGCACTGATCACACCTGCTTCCCCAGCCATCCTGCAGGCTCCATAAGGGTGAAAATCCTGTCTCACTGTGATCTCCCAGGACCTTACATGGTGGGTTCTATAGCCCCGAGTTAAAGCAGGCCTTGCCATGCCGTGGTGAAGCGGCTGTCTCTGCCTAAAATCCAAGCTCCGCCACCCACACAAGTGTGTCACGTGAGGAAGACACTTACTCATTATCATACACACACACACTGCCAAATACTGAGCTAGATATTTAGTCTCTGGGAATCTCACCTTTCTCATCTCCAAAGTGGGGCTAATAATAATCTCTGTCTCAGAGCTCTTGTGAGAATTAGCATGAGCAGGTGCAGTTAAAGTACTCAGCACAGTACCTGGCACGCAGTAAATGCTCAGTGAATATTACTGATTATCAGTTAGTGCTTACTAATTCTTGCTTGCAGGAGGGGATGAAACTCATGGCGGGTCAGTGGCTGGTTCTTGCGGGGTACCTGTTCATCAGCCCTTTCACACCGGCATGAGCTATGGGATTTCTGTTCCTGAGTTGTGCCGTTCGCTCTTGTCCCATCCCCAGGAGTGCAGGGGAAAAAATGGATAAGAAATACATCCTCGGTTGTCATGAAAGAAGTTTCAGTTCTTTAAATCTACTTTGATTCCCAAATAAAATTCTATTATTGAAAACAGTTCAGCTTTAATGATTTAAAAATAAAGAACAAAGAACTTTTTATTCCCAGATTTGTCATTCTATGTTAGCAGTACATGATTCTAATCCCAGCATGGTGTGTGTGTGTGTGTGTGTGTGTGTGTGTGTGTGTGTGTGTGAGAGAGAGAGAGAGAGAGAGAGAGAGAGAGAGAGAGAGAGAGTATTGGGGGTATGTTTGGATCTCCTCTCTCTGTATGGCCTCGCAGTAAGTGGGAGTGGATACTTCTGACACCATTTTTCAAGTCCCATTATCTACCCTTTTGAAATATGTTGAGTATCAATTACCTTATTTGGGTCTATTGTGTGCTTAAAAAGTGCTGAAATAGCAATTTAATGACCTGTAAATACCTCTTAGTGATAAAATACTAGGAATTGAAAATATTGATAAAAAGAGATTTTAAAGAGAAAGATGGGCAATCCTAAAGCATAGTAACTTCCACAACTCCTTTGTGCAGAAATTTTTACTGTTAGTAAAAGGCAGTACCCTCTAAGATCTCCCTACAGCTGATATCCTCACCCTTAAGCAGCTCTTAAATCCTCACCCTCATGCACCTCCATGCTAGCTAATGCCACATTTATAAAAATGAATGCTTTATGGCACAAAAACAGACACACAGATCAGTGGAACAGAATAAAAAACCCAGACATGGACTCACAACTATATGGTCAACTAATCTTCAACAAAGCAGGAAAAAAGACAGTCTCTTCAACAAATGGTGTCGGGAAAACTAGATGGCTACATGTGAAAGAATGAAATTAGACCACTTTATTAGACCATACACAAAAGTAAATTCAAAATGGATGAAAGACCTAAATGTGAGACAAGAAACCACCAAAATCCTGGAGGAGAACACAAGCGGCATCCTCTTTGACCTTGGCCATAGACACTTCTTACGCAACACGTCTCCAGAGGCAAGAGAAACAAAAGCAAAAATGAACTACTGGGACTTCATCAAAATAAAAACCTTCTGCACAGTGAAGGAAACAATCAACAAAGTGAAAAGGCAACCCACGGAATGGGAGAAGATACTTGCAAATGACATATCTGATAAAGGGTCAGTATCCAAAATCTATAAAGAACTTATCACACTCAACACCCAAAAAGCAAATAATCCAATGAAGAAATGGGCAGAAAACACAAATAGACACTTTTCCAAAGAAGACATCCACGTGGCTAACAGACACATGAAAAGATGCTCAACATCACTTATCATCAGGGAAATACGAATCAAAACCACAATGAGATACCATCTCACACCTGTCAGAATGGCTAAAATGAACACCTCAAGAAACAACAGATGTTGGCAAGGATGCAGAGAAAGGGGAACCCTCTTACACTGCCTGTGGGAATGCAAACTGGTGCAGCCACTCTGGGAAACAGTATGGAAATTCCTCAAAAAGTTAAAAATAGGGGTGCCTGGGTAGCTCAGTCGGTTAAGCATCTAACTTCGGCTCAAGTCATGATATCATGGCTCGTGAGTTAAAGCCCCATGTCGAGCTCTAGGCTTACAGATCAGAGCCTAGCGGCTGTTTGAATTCTGTCTCCATCTCTCTGTCTTTGCCCCTCTCTTACTTGCCTGCATGCACACACACACTCACTGTCTCTCTCAAAAATAAATTAACTTTTTTTAAGTTAAAAAAAATGAATGCTTTATTTTAAAATAGTTTTAGGGGCACCTGGGTGACGCAGTCAGTTGGGCATTGACTCTTGATTTCGGCTCAGGTCATGATTTCGTGGTTCATGGGTTTGAGCCCCATGTTGGGCTTTGCATTGACAGTGGGAGCCTGCTTGGGATTCTCTGCCTCCTCTCTCTGCCCCTCCGCTGTAAGCATGCTCTCTAAATAAATAAATAAATAAATAAATAAATAAATAAATAAAACTTTAAAATAGTTTTAAATTTGTTGAAAAGTTGTAAAGATAGTGCAGTGAGAGAGAGTTCTCACATACCCCCCTACTTAATTTCTTCTGTTGTTCATCTCATGTGTGAGTTGAATAAATTTGTTACAACCATGGAACAGAGCATTGGTACATTACTGTTAACTGCCTATTTGATAAATTTCTGTTTAAATGAAAAATAAAACCTGCTCGTATTCTCTGAATTCTCAACAATTGGTAATGTGGAGAAGTCCTATTAGGTGTGAGCTCATTCGGTAGGAAAATAGACTTAGCTGTGCCATTTAAAATGTCTATGTTAGAACAGCTAATGACTGTATTTCACAATATTAAAATATTTAACGATCTAAAATATTTTGAAATATTTTAAAATGTTGATCTCAAGTGTGAAAAAGAAACTTCTGGTGAAGAACAGGATACTCTTCTTATCATGAAAGTTGATCCAAATTAGCCTTTAAAACAGTCAGGAAATTTAGACTTTCATCTGGGATTTGCCTAGCAATGTGTTCTCATCTACATGGAAATGCAAAATTCAATGGAACCGGCAGTATTCTGGGTGTTGGGAGGAGAGGAGAGTTTATGTTATGTGCATACTACTCAAAAGCAGTGAAAATCCCCTACACATTCATGATTTAAGAGAAGTACAATGGCGGTGTGGCCAACTGTGCCAACATATGGTTTCTGATTGCAAATATGGTTTGCTCTACTAACCCAACAATTACAAAATTACAGGTGAATTTATTCAGTCAGAAAAAAAGATATGCATATGTGTGCACTGCTCTGGTCATTGGCACTGGCCCAGGCCCTTTCCAGAGTAGAGGTAAAGACTGGAACTGTAAATGCATAATAAAGAAAGATAACAGCAGTTAATTTCTTATGCAGCTATGAATTTAACATTAAGGCTTTAATTCTTCACTCACTCAATCTCTCCATCTGTCACCTAGAGAACTATGTAATTTTTCTTTTGTTTATTTTTGTTTTCAGGAGAAAAAGTAGATTATTCTTCAAGGGTTTGGATCAAAAGCAGAATTTTTATGGAGTGTCAGGGAACTGGATATGTGGCTTGAAAGAAAATGGGAAGTGGATGTGTGTCTCTAGCCACAGAGACAGATTTGAGATTTAGACTCTCATTCCTATATCTGTGATAGTCAGCCCTTATATGTTTCACAGCATTTAAATTGTTCAAAACTAAGCCCTTCAGCATAAAATCGCAAAAAAAAGAAGAAACACCATACATTCAGTTCCTCCCTCGGCTTACCCCTTCTTTGAGGAAGTGAAATAAAGAAGGATTTTACATTTTCACTCTGGCTTAGCTTCAAAATCAATCTGTTTCATATTTCTTCCTGTCTATTGCACTTTGGCCAGTATGAGCAGGGTAAAGTAGGGTCAGGAAACATATGAAAGAATCAGTCACTGCAGGATTTGCATTTCTGCCTGAAATTAGGATAGATATTGCAGGAGGGAAGAATGGAGTTTATCGTTCAGTTCTTGGAAGAAGCCCATAAGGATTTAGGGGTTGGTGTATGTTGATTGTCTTTTGTCATTCAGTTTAAGATTTTTCTTGTTCTGGTATGTCAAGTGATTTAAAAAAAAACAAAAAAACTTTAAGTCTATTTTGAGAGACATAGAGAGTGAAGGAGTGGAGAGAGAGAGGGAGAGAGAGAATCTCAGGCAGGCTCTGTGCCTTTTTTTTTTTTGGTCATAAATTCATTTTGGCTCCTTTAGAACTTCATATACATGGAACCACACAGTATGTATTCTGTTATGTTTGGCATTTTTCTCAGCACAATGTTTTTGAGACACATTCATCTTTTTGTATGAATGTATCAATGGGTTTTTATCATTATTATTACTGCTGAGTGTTATTTCATTGCATGAACAGTACCATAATTTATCCATTCTGGGCTGCTTCCAGTTTTTTGTCATTCAAATTTAATGGTTAGAATAACATAAGCCATCATTGTCTTCCTTCTGTTTTGAACTTCCTGCAAGGCAACTTAGGGTTTTGGGCCTTTTTTCTGATTGATAAAATGATTAAGTCACTAAAGATACATTCTACCACACACAATACCCACCTTTCCATACATTTCTTTTTTTTTTTTTAATTTTTTTTAACGTTTATTTATTTTTGAGACAGAGAGAGACAGAGCATGAACGGGGGAGGGTCAGAGAGAGGGAGACACAGAATCTGAAACAGGCTCCAGGCTCTGAGCTGTCAGCACAGAGCCTGACGTGGGGCTTGAACTCACGGGCCGCGAGATCATGACCTGAGCCGAAGTTGGCCGCTTAACCGACTGAGCCACCCAGGCGCCCCAATTTCCATACATTTCTTATTGTTAGTGAAAATTACCAGTTTATTTGAAGCTGAAAACTTTTTTTTTTTTTTTTTATGCAATAGGAGCAAAATATAATTTTAGCACCATAAAAATTAGAATTTAGGGGCACCGGGGTGGCTCAGTCAGTTAAGTGTCCGACTTCAGTTCAGGTCATAATCTCACAGTTTGTGAGTTTGAGCCCCACATTGGACTCTGTGCTGACAGCTGGGAGCCTGGAGCCTGCTTTGGATTCTGTGTCTCCCTCTCTCTTTCTGCCCCTCCTCTGCTCATGCTCTGTCTCTCTCTCTCTCTCTCTCTCTCTCAAAAATGAATAAAGTTAAAAAAAATTTTTTTTAATAGAATTTAGCTTCTTGGCACTAAGTTTTATTTTGTGAAGGAGAAATTATGGTTTTAACTACACCATAACTGTAATATTCATTACTGAGACTGCCATACTAGCCTCTGGAGGAACATCCAATTTCAGGAATAGAACAAAACCTTGGATTGCGAGTAACTTGCTCTGCGAATGTTCTGCAAGACAAGGAAACATTTCTAATAAATTTTAACTTGAAAAACGAGCGATGTCTCGCAATACGAGTAGAATGTGACACTGGATGTCACATGATCCCAACTGAGCCAATGGTTCTTGAAATTTGCTTTGATATACAAGTGCTTTGGATTACAAGCATGTTTCTTTCTGGAATGAATTATGCTCGCAAACTAGGCTTTTACTACTTAGAATATTCTGTTCCTTCACAAAACATCGATGTAGTTGCTACAGATGAAATCAGCTGTGTTTTGCAGGCCTTTATTTGGCCCTAGCTAGTATGTAAGTCTCTTGCTTCTCTTCTATTTCTCCAAAATGATTATCTGAGGGGACTGTAATTTCTGATTGATTGATTTACTGACTGATATCAGGGGAGTTCTGCCCCTGGGAAGTGGGGCAAAATAAACTTTATGTGAGATTCCAATTAAAGTGGCCATGCTTGCTATTAAAGTACAGGAAGAAACACATGATGTTGTTTCAACTTTTTATTACAGCTGTTCTCTGACTTTATTTTTCTTTATACAGTTGATGGACTTGACAAAGCTTCCATAGCAAACTCAGATGGCCCAACAGCAGGCTCCCAAACACCTCCCTTCAAGAGAAAGGGGAAACTCTCCACCATCGGTAAAATCTTTAAGCCTTGGAAATGGAGGAAAAAGAAGACCAGTGACAAATTCAGAGAAACCTCAGCAGGTATGAATATCATAACTTTGTTAAAAGATGAGTTGTTAAATCTTTGAAAAGATAACCAATTGTGTCGTATAAGGCTTTTTTCTCCCAGAAAAGAAAATCCATATTTGAAATGAAATTAGTTAATTTAAAGATGAAACAACCTAAGAGTTCTGATTTGCCTCCTTTTCCACTCATTGACTTTCAAATATATTCTTATTCTTAAATATATACTTGTAAATTCATACAGAAAACTAGTGTGGAGGAAGGGAGAGGTGAAATAGAAAATTAGAAGCAGAAATGTTATTTGTCAACATTGTAGCTGAAGTATCTGTGTGCACACACACGCACTATTGTCTGTGTACTTAGTTCCAGCAGTACAATCCTGTTTGTTAACTTAAAAAACTTTATTTAATGTCTTTTTTGAATGTATTTGTTCTGTGGGCAAAATCTAAATGGCTGTTTGAAGGAAAAGGGTTGCTGTATTTATTGTTAAATTTAAAATTTCCATCATGCCTTTAGGACAAGTAAATGGTTTCTTTCCTAAGGGAGTCATAACACTGCTGGTGTGAAAATTTATTATAATTATTTTGTGGGTTTGTTATACTTTAAGAATTACGTTATTTAGCACCTTTCATGTTAAACATTATTTAACCTTCGTGTTAAAGCTTCATGTGGACTCATGGAAGAAACGGGCTTTAGATCTCGGGCCAGAATTAAGCCTAACTTAAACAGGTGTCCAGTATCAGTGGGATTATCTTTAAGGTAGAAAGCCATTTATCTCATGATAGAAGTTCAACTTTCTCTGTGCTTGTTGTCTAATACAGTCCCTTCATCAGAATTCCTCATTGCCCCAAGGTTAATATTGTCATTGTATGTGCAGGGTCACAGAGCATATCTTACTGGTCTGTGCTGACATGAGAGTTGGCCTTTAGTTCTAGGGCAATGAAATAAAATAGAAAATACCTCAGGGGCCCTTGCCTGGCTCAGTCGTTAGAGTATGCAACTCTTGATGTCAGGGTTGTGCATTTGAGTCCCATATTGGGCGTAGAGATTACTTAAAATCTTTAAAAAAAGAAAGAAAGAAAATACGTCAGATAGCACAAGGGTATGGAATTGGGACATTCCTAACAAAATTGTCTCTGATGCATTTGCAGCTATATAACTTCTTTGAGCACTTAATGTTTAAAAAGATATAATGATACTGTATCTGGGATTCATGTCAAAATAATCCTGGAGGTGGGGTGAGTATAGATGAAAGAAGACTGACCACAAGGTGGTAATTGTTTAAGCTCAGCGATGGGTAACATGGGGTTTATTATTCTCACCTCTCTGCTTGGAGATATTGGAAATTTCTATAATGAAAAGATAGAAAAAAAGAGAGATTTGGTTTAGGGGGCAATGAGATTAGCTTGGTTATTAAATTTTCTGTAGTTTCTAATTGACTTCTGGGATGAGGAGACAGTGGGAAGTGGACAGAGTGCTGTGCTGAGTGAGGACACCTGGGTTCTGATATTGTCCTTGCCCCCTAGGGGCCATGTGACCTTGGGGAAGTCAGATCAGAGTTGAAGGAGTTGAATTCTAAAGTGCTTTCAGTTCCAGATTCTGTTGTCTCCTTCTAACCCCTGGCTGGGTATCTTGTTCTCCCTTGTTCTTCAGTTGTGAATGGAACCATACTGGTCTTCTTAATTGTCCCCCTCTTGGATTTCCCTAAGCACTGAGAGAATATGGCTCTTCAGGCGACCATGGCTACCCAAGATGGGAGTGGGGCTCCAGGGAGTAGCAGTGAGAAGATACTGAGAAGGGAAGGTGGAAAGAAGGGTCTTCATTTGTCTAGCTTGCCCTTTACTTGAATCTAGGCTGCTAACTTCTCTCTCCCTAATGTAGAAAGGCAGCTACCAAGAAATTCTCCTTCACTTTTCTTTGTCATCCCTCTTTAATTATTTTAACAGTAGATAGTCTGTAACCCTGAATATTTAAGATTAGTCCTTTTAAACGGCATTAAGTATTATTTTATGTTATCCCATCTTTATTGAGGATAGCCTCCCCATCTTTGTCTTCTGTTTTCTTTTCAGATTCACACAGGATTTTATAGAAGTGTATGTAGCTCCAAGGAGTTATTTGTGGATACTATATTCCTAGCTCCTAAAGCTACCAAAGTGCATTAAAAACCTGAAAAAGTTATTAGATGTCTTTCTCTCTCTCTCTCTCTTTTTTTTTTTTTTGCATCAATATTGTGACATAGCAGAATAAAAACAAGCCAAGTAGATGTGCTAACAAATCTTTGTGAATTTATCTGCTACATTTATTTTTGTCCTTTCTTTTTAAACCCATATTCTTAATAATATTTTACTTGTATTTCATGTTATGAAGTGTCCCATTATAAAGTATTTTATTATCACCTTATATATATGCTTATTTTAATGCTGAGCTTAATGAAGTGTATCAGTAAAGGCTAAAATACAGGGAGGCACAAAATGGTATAACATACGTTTTATTCACATTGAGGAAAGATGTCACGTCCACAGGAAAACTGATGCATTTGGAAATAACCAAGAGAAAGGTGTTTTCTTCTTTAATAAAATTGTCCCCAACAATGAGCTCTCATTGTTTGGATATGACCCAGGCCATGTGCTATCTGGCAAACTATAAAGTACACCGTAGGCACATCCCACAATATGTCGGGATCCGAAGGAAGATGCATTTCTTCCCAGAAAAGTAAATCTTCTCTGTTTTTCCTTCTAAACTCCTGGCATTATAGTCGCTTGGATGTGGATCTTACTGTGTTTCACTACATAGTGATTAATACTGCTTTTCCTAGTCTGGGTTTCTGTTGTAGGATTTTTAGTTGGTAACAGATAGGATGCAACAGTGATTTATCAATGCCATTGTAATAAATGCCATTGTAATCATATGGTGGTGGTAGTTAAGAAGGCTCTTATTCAGAGCATGGGGCATGAGACTCTTGATCTTGGCGTTGTGAGTTTGGGCCCCACGTTGGGTGTAGAGATTACTTAAAAATAAAAATCTAAAAAAAAAAAGAAGAAGAAGGGTCCTGTTCTCTGCCTGCTTTGGTGGTCCTTGAGTGTCAGCTATATTCTGGAGGGCCGTTCTGTTTGGGACTGTGCCCTGACTTCATGTTCTCTGGCCTTATTTTAAAGTGGAAAGTTACCTGTATCTTCAACTCTGTTTAGGCTGGTCCGTAGGCTGTCAGCTTCTAGGATAGGAAAATAGTCCTCTTGGCATTTACTTTCCCCTGGGGCCTCTTTTCATCATCTGGGTGCAAGGGCCCTTCTCTGGTCTTTATAGTTACATCCCTTCTGTGTCTTTAGAACTCAAAATGTCATTTATACTTCTTTTCCTACACAATAATTTCTTCCTTTTTTTTTTTTTCTTCCTGTTTCTCTGGGGGTGGGGTGTGGGTAGTGGCTGAGGCTCCTCCCTCTGGATCTTTAAACATGCTTCCATCTCCCCAAAGCTAAGAACACAAACAAATCCTGTCTAAACACAGTTGTTCCTCTAATTTCTGAATAGTCTGTTACCATCAAGAGAAACATCTTGGGGCACCTGGGTGGCTCAGTCGGTTGAGTGTCCAACTCTTCATTTCTGTTCAAGTCATGATCCCAGGGTCATGGGATCGAGCCCCATGCTGGGCTCCACACTGAGCATGGAGCCTGCTTAGTATTCTTCCTCTCTCTCCGTTGCCCCTCTCTCCTGCTTGCATTCTCTCTCTCCTCTCTCTCTCTCTCAAATTAAAAAAAAGGAAAAGACCAAACATCTTGAAAATACAGCCTGTGTCACTGCTTCCATGTTCTCTCCACAGGGTCATTCCTTTCCCTCTGCCATCTGCCCCTGTGTCCAGCGCTCCTCTGATGACATTCCAAGCCTCCCAACCAGGAAATTCAGTGTCATTCTTTCATTGCCATCCATTCCAAACTCTGCAACATTAGCCATCACTGGTTAGTCCTTCCTTGATTTACAAAAGATGTCATTATCTTGGTTGTCTTTGACTTTCCTTTCTCTCTCTTCTTTTCTCTTCCCCCCACCCCTCATATCCCCTAAACCTTTTAAGGAATTTGCTATGTGTCTTAACCCGTCTCTTTCTTTGAATGTGCTTTTCTCATCTCTTCTCATATCTTCCAAACCAAGCCTCCACCCAAGACCTAGCCACATCTACCCAAGCACTTGATGGGTAGCAATGCCTGAGGAGTGCATGTTAACCCCAGATCCATTCATAAGTTCTACATATATCACTGAAAATGTGATGCATGCCAGGCACTGTTCTGGAGCTGGGTATTCTTCACTGAGTGAGTAAGCAAGGTTCCTGCCGCTCCTGGAGCTTTCATTCTAAAGAGGTAACGTGCTGATAGCTGCTATGAATGAACACAGAGTGAGGGAAGAGGCAGTGGGAAAGTACTACGTACAAAATACATTCCCATGCAAAACAGATCCTTGCCAATCCCAGCTATCCATGCTGTTGCAGACATGGCTTTCTTTGGTATCCTGACTTTGAACCATGGAGTCCTTTGACTTTTCCTTGCCTCTTACCATCTTCTACGTTCCAAGGGTTCCAAAACCTTTCATGTGTTTTCTCCTAGTGCAAGGTCTCTACCATTAGCCTTTCTTCTCAGTCCCCATTGTCTGATCCTTATCACTCTATTATGGCAGGTAGCCTCTTTGCTGTATTTAGGTATTAGCTGTACTAGCTGTAGAAACCTACAGAATGCTAGAGAAGGTAGGGAGAGGTGAGGTTCTGGCAGTAAACCTGCCCACAGGGGAACTTTACCCAGCTGGTGAGGCTGACAGAGAAAGTTCAGGATGCCAGGAGCTGCCAGGAATCCCAGAGTAACCACAATGATAACTTCCCAAGCCTCAGGTCAGGCAAATAGAACAGTGGGTATTTCAGACCAAAATGTCATGTGTTCCACCCAATAAAGTAGAATAACAGAGCATCCCGGAGACTGAGAGTGGGGGATCTGGGCAGGCCTTAGTAGCCAGGCGTTCTTTACTAGGTGGTAGTATTCATGGGAAGATGGTGCCGGCTATGCAAATAGAAAAACTCACAGAACTCCCATCCTTGCTTTTCCAGGAACCAGGAAATAGAGCTGGTAACTAGGACAGGAAGTTACCAAAGGACTGAGGGCGTAAACTCACTGTATAGAGTGGAAAGCAGTGTATGGGTTTGGGGGAGGGGTCCCCTCAGACCCCAAACCTCAGGTGCAGGAGCTCCTGTTGCTGGAAAGGCACAGCTCAAGAGCGAGGTGGCCAGAAAGAGCGAGGCTTCTTGTGGATTCGGGGAAATAGGTAGGCAAACTGTCCACCTTCGCCCTCTCTCCTCTAGCTCATCTTGGATTCCACCATGAAGGAATTTTCCTCAGGTGGAACTTGGGTCCCATTGCTTCTTGCTCGAAAGTATGACTGACCCCATATTGTTTCCTAAGTGAATTCCAGACTCTTCAGCTGCCTCAGCGTAACCCAAACTGACATTTCCCCTGATTTTTCTCAAATAGTCACTTATATTGGCTTTCAGTCATGCAGGGTCACTTACTGAACGTGCCCCTAAGCTTTCTTGTCTCCAGGCCTTTCTTCCTCCCACAGCTACACCTGGGGGAAATACTATGTCATGCAAGGGTCATGACACATCTCTTCTTTCTTAAAGATACTCTTTTTTTTTTGTAACGTTTATTTATTTTTGAGAGAGAGAGTGTGCAAGTGGGGCAGAGACAAGGGGACAGAGGATCCAAAGTGGGTTCGGTTGCTGACAGCAGTGAGCCTGATGTGGGACTCAAACCCGCGAACCGGGAGATCATGACCTGAGCTGAAGTAGGACACTCACCGACTGAGCCACTGTGCCCCTCTTAAACACATTCTTCACCTTGATTTTGTATCAGGTGAATACGAACCTTCCCTCCTTTTCTTGTGATTCTTTCAAAATATGTATAGTTTGACTTCTCTAATTTATGTGTCTGCTCTTAATTTGCTATGTAAAATATTTAAGGGCAGAGACTTGCTCACTCATTTTTGCCTCACTTCAGGTGCTTTATATAATAGTTTATACCTAGTGTGTACTCTTGGATGTGCCTTGAATTGCTTATTTATTGAATATCCACTATAAAAATACAGCACTGGATGCTTAGGACTTTGTAAAAGAAATTGAAGACTGAAAAATCATAATGAAAAGAGAAAGACAGTAAATAAAATACTAACCAAAAGCATGTACTCTCAATTAGAACCATGTACAACTTTCAAGAAGTCAATAAAATAATGAAGGAAAATTTCTCTTTCCTCTCTTTTGCCCTTATTTTAAAAGTAAGTTACACTCCTAAATAAAGAAATTTATCTTCATCATAACCATGGCTTCCAGAGTTGTGTTGTTAGTAATGCAGAAGGAATGCCTGTCTAGATTTTTAGATAACATTGTTGCAAGTTATCAGCATTCTGAGAATGGAGAGTGGTTTGTAGAGAGGCATCTGGTCGAAGCTTTAATTTACTGATACTCTGCATTCCCTATTAATAATATCACCGTGCCAGGTTCTGTTCTGCTCCAAGAACTTTCTTCACGTTAACTCATTTAATCATCTAAGTTTATGAAGTGTCACTGCTACTGTTGTCCCAGTTTTACTGATGAGGACACTGAGGCCAGAAAATTCAGATGACTTACCCGAGGAGGCACACCCGGACGGAGGCAAAGGTGGTGTCTGAACCCAGGCAATATGGTGCCACAGCCAGTACCTTTGACCATCGTACTATGTTGTATCTCTAGAAGATAACTTCATACCCGGATCGGTGAGGACTGAGCACTGAAAGGTGATCCTACTTTGTGGGTTTGCTTCATATACTAGAGTTTTTGCTGTGAGAAGGATTTGGTCGGAAGAAGAATTTAGGTTCCACTTACCTGCCTAATTTCAGCAGTGTAGGCACAGAAAAATGGTTGACAAGGGTCAAAATTTATGTTTGGTCCTATTAAAGATAATGTTCTCTGTAACCATAGCGGCATAATGTCTCTGTTTGGGATTATTTTCTCTATCTAGAAAGTAGGGCAAAAGTAGAAGGTTTTCCTAGGACGATATTTGTTAAGGACTGGTCTGATTGCATTGATAAATGACACCATGTTGATCTTATCTGTCTTGTTCTACCATCTGTCTTGTTCTTCTTCCATCTAAAAGATGGAAGGACTTTTGTGTATCATTTACCTTAGCACCATATTGGAGGAAGGGAAGAGAATCTCCCCACAGGAAGTTACAGAAAGAAGTTGTATACAGAAGGAAGCCAAAAACAACACAGCCCAACCAGGTCTGCCGAGCCCTCCACTCATTTGTCTTCTCAACAGATGTTTGCTCAGCATCCACATCTACTCTGTGTCAGGCACTGTTATAGACTGTGGTACAGCAAGGAACAAAGGAGACAATGCTGCCTTCCCCTATGGAGCTTATATTCTAGTAGCGGTAAGAGGCAGAAAGTAAACCCCCAAAGTTAGTATATTAAAAAGTGTGAAGGAAAAACATAAAGCAAGGAATAGGGAATGTGGGAGGTAAGTTTCAGTTTAAGATGCCCGTGGCCAGAGAAACTTTACTAGGAAAACGACACTTGAACAAAGACACAAGGGAGGGGAAGAAACGCACTCAGGGAAATCCTATGAAGTAAGAAATCACAGGAGTGAGAGCATGTATTTCCTTCTAACAGTGGTGTCAACCTACTGAATGTAGTCCGTTATAAACTTTATCCAGTCATTTAACAATTAAAATACCTCACATTCATGAACTTCTTGGTTGTTAATCTTGATATCTGTTGCTGACACCATGGCTCCTGACAAACCATGTAATTTCACGCGATACAATTCTAGAAGAGAAGCAAGAATCCAGGAAAGGAATTTAACTTTGTAATATAAACGTTTTGTTACAGCTTCCTGTTTTTTTTAATTCATTTTTTAATTTTAGAGAGAGAATGTGCATGTGAGTAGGGGAGAGGGACAGCAGGAGAGAGACAGAGAGAGAGACACAGAGAGAGAGAGAGAGAGAGAGAGAGAGAGAGAGAGAGAGAATCTTAAGTTGCCCCACCTTCAACACAGAGCCCCTTGTGGGGCTCAGTACCACAACCCTGGGATCACAACCTGAGCTGAAATCAAGAGTAAGACGCTCAACCGACTGAGCCATCCAGGCACCCCTACAGCTTTCTTTCTTAAGTTAGAATTTAAGAGACAGATTTTGACAGAGTATCAGAAATACAGCTTCATGGAGTCCAAGTTTAGAACCTTCGTATGTTGGTGGTTTTGTTTTTGTTTTTGTTTTTTTTTTTGGTGGGTCTGGATATCAAGTTCTTCAGAGAATGCCTTTATAAATTGAAAGAATTCATGTATGATCTCCTCGGGTAAATGGTCCTTTGCTTACATGCTAATACTGTCTGCAATACTGCTTTGCTAAATTACTTGGGATGACAAGTATGTTTCCAAATTAATTTACAAAATTCAGTTTGATCCACAATGTACCTGAAACTGGCTACAATTAGGATTTGTTCACATACAGCCAAACACTACTTCTTGAAACTATAGGAAAATATCGTCTGAATTTTACTCTTAAATTAAGAATGTTAGGGCTGTAGAGTGCCTTCCCAGTCATCTGGATCTGTCTCCAAGGCAGGAATGCCCACTGTCCTCGGCAGACCTGACAAGATGAAGGGGTTTGTTCAGCTTCTGAGCTCCTAATTCCTCACTCTGATTATTGAGGAACTTTTCTTTTACGTCGACTTGAAAGAAATTCTCTCCGATGTTTCCAGCTACCCCCTGGCACTAGTATATGTATTTATACAGATCTCCTGATCACAGTGTTACATAATGGTCCTTCCTTCTTTTCTTAAAGTTCTTTCATCCCGTCGATGTATTCTCAATTCAGAGTTTCTCAGCATGGGGCCATACTAAATTGTCCAGGTTATTCAGTACATTTTTATTGAGTACCTGGCCCAAGGCAGCATGTTCTGAGGACACTTGATGAACAAGCCTGACAAGGTCCTTCCTCTCACATAGCCCACAGTGTAGCTAGACTTCATGTTCCCTTTCCTGGCTATTTATTTTTATTTTTTTATTATTTATTTTGAGAGAGAGAGAGAGAGAGAGAGAGTGCGAGAGAGTGCGAGGGCAGGGGGGGCGGGCAGGGAGAGAGGGAGACACAGAATCCAAAGCAAGGTTCCAGGCTCTGAGCTGTCAGTCCAGAGCCCGACGCAGGGCTTGAACTCGTGAGTGTGAGATTATGACCTGAGTCGACGTCGGACTCTCAACCGACTGAGCCACCCAGGCGCCGTCCTTTCTTGGCTGTTTTAATGCCAAGATAACATGGGGACTTCCCCCAAATTCTTATCATTGTACTTCGCCAGCCACATTTTTTTATATTTAGAATTGCATCCAGAATAGGAATTCATCTTGTTATTAAAATGACAAGAATTTATCAGTAGGAATTAAATATCTTCTGCTCACTTAATGTTCTACATATAGAAGAACAGCCAAATCCTTCAAGCTGGGTGATCCATTTTTACCCCCTACGTACGTACAACAATGTGCTCTATGTCATTTCTGTGTACCCTTCTGCATATTCTCCAACATATGTCTCCCTCCGTTCTGTGTGTTTTCTTGACAATGTCCAGCTGGGTGAGCTCCCTCCTACATTAGACCTCCCCTTTGGGTCAGATTGGTCTCTTTCCAGTTATCACAAACCTGAGCTGAAATCAAGCTCAGGTGTGGACGTCCCACTACATCTCAAAGAATTACTTTACTGTGTGGACACCTTGGTTCTCCTCGATGTATTCTCTTCTGCCTCTGCACCTGTTCATATCATGCTCACACTTCTGGGATGCTGTTTTTTCTGAAAGCACTGGAAGTCTTTGCTGCTGTGTCTTCTGTCCTAGCTGCTGTCTTCCACAGGACCTGATTTTGTACCATTATCCAAGTGTCTTCCTCCCTCTCTAATTCAGCTTTAAGGTTCTCTTCACTAGGCCAAACCAGTCAGTCTCTGCCCCGCATGTTACTTCTTTTTCCACGGAAGGGACCCCATAAGTTGTCAGGCCTAGCATTTCTGTACAAATGTATGGTCCAGAAAATCAGACCTTGATTTGAGACCATCAATTCAAGCAGCTACTCACTTTTGTTGTCCACTCTCTGTATACCATGACCTTCAGCCAGAAGAGAAGAAAACCACAGCCCAGCCTTCTGCGTCTTTCTGTTTCCTGCTCAGGACTTCTTACTAGATGGGCTGTCTGATTGTTTTGGGGGAAGGCAGTTATTCCTATTGCTAAAAATCAGGAGAGTAGGAGTCTTGGCATGTCCTTCTGTGTGTCCTGAGAAACACACAGGGGAAGACAGCGTTCCTTCTGACCACACCCAGGTCTCCATGTGAGGCGTCACCTTGAGCACACACATCAGTAAGCGCTCCTCAGGGACCACTGTTTGACCTCCTGCTGACACTCACTGGCTGTTCATTCGCACAGCGAATATTCGCCAGCCTCCTACCATGAGCCTACATGTCGTTCTATGCTCCAGGGGTACAGTTGTTAACAAAGGGGGAAAGTTTCAAGGCTCGAGAACATTGTCCGTCAGTGTCTCGGGCGTACCGCTCCTCTCGGCCGTCTGTCTGCCTGTTTCCAGATCCACATCAAGCACAGCATCCGTTTCCTTCTCCTTGTGTTACCTGTTTTTCTCCTGGCAACCTCTTAACTGTCATTTTGATTCCTCTTTTCTTTCTCAAGACATTTCTCTTTGTAACTGCCTTAACCGTACTATGTTTCCATAACATAAAGTAAAAGGTATCTTTTACCTTTTCCAGATCAGAGCAAAGAGAGATGTTTCCCAACTCCTTTCACCTTTGCTTTTTAAGGGGAAAACTAGTTTATATTTATAGCTTGCCTATTGGTGGCTCCTCTCTGAGGAAGAAAAGCAGAGGTCACAGCCCAGAGATCACTGGAATGGTCTTTGCACACTCCAGACCTCATAGCCTCTAACTTAGATTTTTTTAATGTTTATTTATGTTTGAGAAAGAGACAGAGGGAGTGGGGAAGGGCAGAGAGAGGGGGAGACACAGAACCTGAAGCAGCCTCCAGGCTCTGAGCTGTCAGCACAGAGCCCGATGTGGGATTCGAACTCACGAAACACAAGATTATGAGCTGAGCCGAGGTAGGACGCTTAACCCACTGAGCCACCCAGGAGCCCCCAGACCTCACAGCCTCAAGTTTACCTGTGGTCTTTTATTGACACCCCTTTTGGAATCATTTCCTGTAAACTACCCCCAGCAAACTGGGGCTCTAGGGATGAAGCTTTTCACTGAGCACTGGCTTGTGCTTGCTGTGTCAAACCTTAGGCCTTTCAGAAAACGCAAATAGGGTGTTGATTTTTCCAAAACTTTTCTCTGCCTTGCGTCTCGTTTTTACTGTAGCCATGGGCCAATGAGCCTATGGTCCACAGAAAAATACGGCTGTCTTTCCTGACAAGTCTGACGCTGGACTGCTGAGATTTTCTCAGAAGTAGTTGTGACTGGCTAAGGCTGGAAGCATAGATACAAAGGAACTACTAACTAGTTCATTATTACTGCCTTCGTGGTCACGACTTTCTCAAAAGAGGTCATCGTCTTGGTCATTCACTACTCTAATACTTTTTCTTTGGGGTATGTGTGTGTGTAGTTCTGTGACTTTCCTTATATGTTTGTGTTGTGTAACTGCCACCATTATTAGTTCTGTCACAGTTTTATCTCTCCTCAGTCCTGCTGCGCTGTCCTTTTATAATCACACCCTACCCCCTCACTATCACCTCCCCAACTCCTAACTTCTGGCAACCACCGCTCTGTTCTCCACTATCATTTTGTCGTTTCAAGAGTGTCACAAAAATTGAAATCATTCGCGTGAAATGTTTTGAGCCTGGCTTCCTTCACTCACCATTTCAGCTTTGAATTCATCTGGGTTGCTGCATGTATGAGTCATTCCTTATGATTTTTGGGTAGTCTTCTCTGCTCTGAGAAGAATCACCCTGCTTCTTTATCCATTCACCTGTCAAAGGACATAGATTGTTTCCAGGTCGGGGTGGTTATGAATGGAGCGGCTATAAACATTCATGTAAAGGTTTTCTTGTATGTGAACAGAAGTTTTCATTTCGCTAGGGAAAATAGGTAGGAGTGAGATTTTTGAGCCATACATTAAGTGCATGTTTGACTTGATAAATGACTGCCACAGACTATTTTCCGGACTTTTGCATTCCTACCAGCAATGTTAGAAAGTTCCATTGTTCCCTTTCCTTGCCAGCACTTGGTATTGTCATTATTATTTTTTATTGTGGTAAAAAGACATCCTAAAATGTAAACTATCTAAACCTTTTTGATTTTTTATTTTATTTTTTTTTTAATTTTTAAATGTTTATTTATTTTTGAGACAGAGAGGGACAGAGCATGAGCAGGGGAGGGGCAGAGAGAGAGGGAGACACAGAACGGGAAGCAGGCTCCAGGCTCTGAGCTGTCAGCACAGAGCTCGACGCGGGGCTCGAACTCACAGACTGTGAGATCGTGACCTGAGCTGAAGTCGGACGCTCAACTGACTGAGCCACCCAGGCGCCCCTATCTAAACCTTTTTAAATGAACCCTTCAGAAATGTAAAGTATTTTTACACTGTTATAAAATACATCTCTAGAACTTTTTCACCTTACAGAACTGAGACTCTATACCTATTGAACAACTCACCATATCTCCTGGTAATCCCCATTCTACTTTCTACCTGTATGAATTTGACTACTGCAGTATATTTCATATAAATGGAATCATACAGTAGGTATCCTATTATGACTGGTTTATTTCACGCAGCATAAAATGTCTGCAAGCTTCATTCGTGTTGAAACGTGCGTCGGCATTTCCTTTGTTTTTACGACCGCACCATATTTTATTGTATGTATCTACCACATGTTGTTCATCCGTTCATCTGTCAGGGGACATTTGGGCTGCTTCAACCTCTTGGTTGTTATAAAAGGTGCCCCCGCGAACATGGCTATGCTGTCACTATTTTTTATATTAGACATTCTAGTAGGTATGTAGTAGCATGTTGTCATAGGTTTAATTTGTATTTCCCTAATGGCTACTAGTGCTCAATTATTTTTCATGTACCTATCTGCCATCTGTATATCCTCCCTGGTAAAAGTTCTGTTCAAGTCTTTTGCCCATTTTGTGATTGGGTTGTTTTCTTACTGTGCAATTTCGAGAGTTCTTTATATATTCTCTATAGAAGTTCTTTGTTGAATATGTGATTTGTAAATACTTTCTCCCACTGTAGCTTGTCTTGTTATTCTCTTCATCTGTTTTGCAGAGTAATGATTCATAATTTTGATCAAGTTCAGTTTATCAGTTATTCATCACATGTCATGTTTTTTGTGTTGTGTCTCATCTCTTTGCCTCACCTCGGATTGCAAAGACTTTCTTCTGTGTTTTCTTCTAAAACTTTTATAGTTTTACATTTTACATCTAGATCTATGATCAATTTGGTGTTGATTTTTATTTAAGATATAAGGTTTAGGTAAAGGTTCGTTCCCAGTTATTTTAATACCATTTGTTGAAAAGATTATCCTTTCCCCCATTCAATCACCTTTGTATCATTTTAAAAATCAATAAACAGGGGCGCCTGGGTGGCTCAGTCGGTTGGGCGTCCGACTTCGGCTCAGGTCATGATCTCACGGTCTGTGCGTTCGAGCCCCGCATCGGGCTCTGTGCTGACAGCTCAGAGCCTGGAGCCTGTTTCAGATTCTGTGTCTCCCTCTCTCTCTGACCCTCCCCTGTTCCTGCTCTCTCTGTGTCTCAAAAATAAATAAACATTAAAAAAAATTAAAAAAAAAAGAAAAAGAAAGAATGGCTGTTAAATTAAAAAAAAAAATCAATAAACATATTTTTCTTCCATATACTCCCCTTTGATAAAGATCTATTCAACTCTTCTGGCCAGTTTTGTGTGTGGGTGGTTTTTTGTTTTTGTGTTTTTGGAGTTTTTTGTTTACTTGTTTTTGAGAGAGAGAGAGCAAGCAGGAAGGGCAGAGAGAGAGAACAAGAAAGAGAGAATCCCAAGCAGGGGGCCACACTGTCAGCACAGAGCCCAATGCCAAGCTTGAACTCACACACTGAGATTGTGACCTGAACCGAAATCAAGAGTCACCTGCTTAACTGTCTAAGTCACCCAGGTGCCCCTGGACAATTTTTATTGAGCTGTTTCTCTTTTTAATACTGAGTTTTGAGAGTACTTTAGGTAGTCTAGATATAATGCCTTTATTAGATATGTTATTAAAGATATTTTCTGTCACACTGTAGCTTGTCTTTTTTTTTTTTTTTAAGTTTGGTTTGAGAGAGAAGAGGAGAGAGAGCACAAGCAGGGGAGAGGGGCAAAGGGCAAAGGGAGAGAGAGAATCCCAAGCAGACTTCATGCTCTCAGCGCAGAGCCCAGCGCAGGGCTCAGTCTCACAAACCATAAGATTATGACCTGAGCCGAAATCGAGCGTCAGATGCTTCACTGACTGAGCCACCCAGGCGCTGCAATGTCTTTCATTTTTTAACAGTGACTGTTATGGAGCAAAGGTCTTAATTTGGGTGAAATACAATTTATTACTCCTTTCTCTTAGGATCATGTTTTTGGCGTCGTTCGTAAGAACTTTTCAAGAGCATTTGTTGAAAAGACTATCCTTTCTCCATTGATTTTCCTTTGTGTCTTTGCCAAAAATTAATTGGCCACATGGTCTTTGTCAAAAATTAAGACTCACATTTGTGTGGGTCTATTTCTGGACTCACTATTCTGTTCTCTTAATCTGTCTGATCCTTTATCAATATCATGTTGTCTTGATTATTGTAACTTGATAAGTCTGAAAATTAGGTATCACAGTATTTCCAACTTCATTCTTCATTTTCAAAATTGTTTTGACTAGTTGCTTTGCCTTTCCATACACATTTTGGTATCAGATTGTTTATATTCTCAAAATTTTCCTTCTGGGATTTTTTTAAATTTTATTTTTTATTCTTTAAATTTATATCCAAATTAGTTAGCATATAGTGCAACAATGATTTCAGGAGTAGGTTCCTTAGTGTCCCTTACGCATTTAGCCCATCTCCCCTCCCACAACCCCTCCAGTAACCCTCAGTTTGTTCTCCATATTTATGAGTCTCTTCTGTTTTGTCCCCCTCCCTGTTTTTATATTATTTTTGTTTCCCTTCCCTTATGTGCCTCTGTTTTCTCTCTTAAAGTCCTCATGTGAGTGAAGTCATATGATTTTTGTCTTTCTCTGACAGACTAATTTCACTTAGCATAATACCCTGCAGTTCCATCCACGTAGTTGCAAATGGCAAGATTTCATTCTTTTTGATTGCCGAGTAATACTCCATTGTATGTATATACCACCTCTTTATCCATTCATCCATTGATGGACATTTGGGCTCTTTCCATACTTTGGCTATTGCTGATAGTGCTGCTATGAACATGGGGGTGCATGTGTCCCTTCGAAACAGCACACCTGTATCGCTTGGATAAATGCCTAGTAGTGCAAAATTGCTGGGTTGTGGGTAGTTCTCTTTTTAGTTTTTTGAGGAACCTCCATACTGTTTTCCAGAGTGGCTGCACTAGCTTGCATTCCCATCGTTCTGGGATTTTTATTGGAATGATATTAAATCTATATTGCAATTTGTGTAGGATTGATATCTTAACTATGTTGACTGTCACACTGTATGAACTGGTATGTCTCTCCATTTAATTAGCCCTTTTATTTCTTTCATTGGCATTTTGAAGTCTTTAGAAAACAGTATTAGGTTTATACCTATTTTTTTTAACTTTTTTTTTTAATGTTTATTTTTGGGAGAGAAAGAGAGACAGAGCATGAGCGGGGGAGGGGCAGAGAGAGGGGGACACAGAATCCAAACCAGGTTCCAGGCTCTGAGCTGTCAGCACAGAGCCCGACACGGGGCTCAAACTCACAAGCCGTGGGATCATGACCTGAGCCTAAGTCAGATGCTTAACCGACTGAGCCACCCAGGTGCCCCATATACCTAAGTATTTCGTTTCTTTCTTTTAAAAAAACTATTATAAATGATATATGTTTTTAAAAATCCGTTTTCCGGGGCGCCTGGGTGGCACAGTCGGTTAAGCGTCCGACTTCAGCCAGGTCACGATCTCGCGGTCCGTGAGTTCGAGCCCCGCGTCAGGCTCTGGGCTGATGGCTCAGAGCCTGGAGCCTGTTTCTGATTCTGTGTCTCCCTCTCTCTCTGCCCCTCCCCCGTTCATGCTCTGTCTCTCTCTGTCCCAAAAATAAATAAAAAACGTTGAAAAAAAAATTAAAAAAAAAATCCGTTTTCCAATTATTCATTGCTAGTTTACAGAAATACAATTGTATCATGCTACCTTGCTAAACTTACTTATTAGTTCTAGTGAAGATTCTTTAGGATTTTCTGTATTGATGATTATGTCATCTGTGATTAGGAATGGTTTTATTTCTCCTTTCCCAATCTATATGCCTTTTATATCTTTTCTTGCCTGGCTAGGACTTCCAGTATGGTACAACAAATAGGACTGGTAAATGTGACTTGCTTGTCTCTTTCTCATTCTTAGAAGGAAGCTTTCATTAAGTATGGTTTTAGTTGGGGGTGCCTGGGAAGCATCTGACTATTGATCTTGGCTCAGGTCATGATCTCACAGTTCATGGGATTGAGCCCCATGTTGGGGTCCTTGCTGACACCACGGAGTCTGCGTGGGTTTCTCTCTCTGTCCCTCGCTCTCTGCCCCTCCCCCACGCTGTTGCCTGTGCTCTCTCTCTAAATAAACTTAAAAAAAAAAAGAAGTGTGGTGTTAGCTGAAGGTTTTTTGTAGATGCACTTAATCAAGTTGAGCAGGTTCCCTTTTACCTGACTTTACGAGAGTATTTATTATGAACAGATGTTGAATATCTCAGATGCTTTTTCTGCATCAGTTGATACAACCATGTGGTTTTTCTTCTTTAGATGGTTATTATGATAGATTACATTGATAGATTTTTGAATATTGAATCAGTTTTGCATCCCTGGGGTAAACACAATTGAGTTGTCATGTAGTATTCTTTTCATATGTTGCTGGGTTTTATTTGATAATATTTTGTGGAGGATTTGTGATATTGGTCTCTGGTTTTGTTTTCTTGTACTATTTTTGGTTTTGGTATTAGAGTGATGCTGATCTCATAAAATGAGTTCATTATATTCTATGAAAAGATTCTCGGGGGTACCTGGATGGCTCAATCTGTTAAACTTCCGACTTCGGCTCAGGTCATGATCTTGCAGTTTGTGAGTTCAAGCACTGCATCGGCCTCTGTGCTGACAGCTCAGAGCCTGGAGCCTGCTTTGGATTCTGTATCTCCCTCTCTCTCTCTGCCCCTCCCCTGTTCATTCTCTGTCTCTCTCTCTCTGTCTCTGTCTCTCTCTCAAAAATAAATAAACATTTAAAAAATTAAAAAAAAAGATTCTGTAGTATCGGTGTTATTTCCTCTTTAAATGTTGAAAAGCGTTTACCAACAAGACAACCTGGGCCTGGAGATTTCTTTTTTAAAAGGATTTTAAGGGCACCTGCGTAGCTCAGTCGGTTGAGTATCTGACTGCGGCTCAGGTCATGATCTCATGGTTCATGAGTTCGAGCCCTGCATCAGGCTCTGTGCTGACAGCTTGGAGTCTGGAGCCTGCTTTGGATTCTGTGTCTCCTTCTCTCTCTGCCCATCCCCCGCTTGCACTCTGTCTCTCTCTCAAAAATAAATAAACATCACAAAACATTTTTAAATAAATAAAAGCATTTTAAACAGCAAATTCAATTTCTTTAACAGTATAGGATTATTAAGGTTATCTCTTTTATCTTGGATGAGTTTTGTTAGGACCCTTGGCGCTTTGAAATGGAAAACGAAAGAAGGTTCTTCCTCCAGCTTTCCTTATGGTTAACCAACTACTTCATGTCCTTCCATGAAGTCCATGTTCAGTTGCTAACTTCTCAATGAGGTCTGCTTTCAGTCTCTGTACTGAATCTCTCCTCTCCTCCAGCACTCTTTTTTTAACAGCCTTTTTGAGATATAGTTCCTATGCCATACAGTTGACCCATTTTATGTGTAATTCGCTGGTTTTTAGTAATATTCACAAACTGTGCAGTTAGCACCACAGTCAATTTTAAACATTTTCATCACCCTAAAAAGAAACCCTGTTGAGCGGTCACTCCCCATTCGCCCCACCTCTATTTTCTGTCTTAATAGATTTGCCGATTCTTGATGTTTCCTGTAGATGGAATCATACAAGAAATATATGGCCATTTGTGACTGGCTTCTTTTGCTTAGCATAATGTTTTCAAGGTTCATTTATATTGTAACACCTATCAATATTTAATTTCTTTTTATTGTCAAATAATATTACAGGGTATGAATATATCACGTTATTTATCCATCCATCATCAGTTGATGGACGTTTATTTGGGCTGTTTCTATTTTGGCTTTTATGAATAATGCTGCTGTGAACATTTGTATACAAGTTTTTGCGTGGACACGTACTTTCACTTCTCTTGGTTGTAGATCTAGAAATGGAATTGCTGAGTCATATGGTAATTCGGTGTTTAACATTTTGACGAACTGCCAAGACTGTTTTCCAAGGCAGCTGCACCCGTGTTACATTCCCCTGAGCAGTGGATGAGGGTGCTAATTTCCCCACGTGCTGGGCAACATTTGTTATTATCTGCTTTTTTATTATTGCCATCCCAGTGGGTGTAAAGTAGGTCCCCTGGCACCCTTGCTTCCTTTTTTTCTGCCCCACCTTGTTCTTTCCACAGCACATCTTAGCCTTCTAACATTTATAAATTATTTGTATTTTTTATTAACTGGTCCCCCCTCCCACTAGATTATGAATTCCATGAGAACTGGGATTTTTGATTTCTTCTTTGGTAAAATCCAAAAGCAGCTTGAATAGCATCTGGCTTATGTTAAAGCATTTAGTAAACGTTTGTTGAATGAATTAGTGAGAGGCTCTTGATAGGCCTTATCCTATTCCGTATATATGGTTTTTGCTAGTGAATGTGATTTGTAAAGTGCTGGAATGGGGTGGGGGGCGTTCCATTCTTTCTTAGTGTTCGTGTCATTGAGAGCTGCTTAAGAGCCTTAAGGAATTGAGAAGCCAAAATAGACAAAATTAATATTTCACCAAACTTAATGGACAGGTTAGGGCCCCATTCCCTCACGAATGGATAATGAACTTAAGTAACGGGTACTGTCTGTTCTGTATGGCAACAGCCTTTTGATGGCATCAATGACACAGAAAGAAGGTCTGGGTTGTGTTTCAGTTCGGCCAGTTGTGTACCTGTGTATTTTATAAATTAACCAAATTAGACCAAATGAGTGTTAAAAATTCTGTGGATAAGAGACCATATAATAATTATACATATTTACATATATATACATATACACATACATATACATAAATATACATTTTCCTTGTTTTAATTCTTTTATTCTTTTTTTCCTAAAGACATATAATGGCATTAAAACAAATTTGTTCTCTATATATTAAAAATGAAGGAGACTGGGGCGCCTGGGTGGCTCAGTCGGTTAAGCGGCCGACTTCGGCTCGGGTCACGATCTCACCGTCCGTGAGTTCGAGCCCCACGTCGGGCTCTGCGCTGATGGCTCGGAGCCTGGAGCCTGCTTCCGATTCTATGTCTCCCTCTCTCTCTGCCCCTCCCCCGTTCATGCTCTGTCTCTCTCTGTCTCAAAAATAAATAAAGGTTAAAAAAAAATTAAAAAAAAATAAATAAAAATGAAGGAGACTAAATATTCCTCTTCAGTTTTTTTTCTCCCAGTAGAATGAATTTTTCTTGTTTCAATCTTCCCGCATATAGATGGATGGAAAGAATCATTAAGTCCCCACCTTTTTATTTATGGATCATTTATTATTCATTATAGATCTATTCTAGGGATGAAACCCATTTATGGGAAAGAGTAATATGAGTGCTAACTTTTTGTGTATTTTTCATAAGTGAAATTGGTGGTTTCATAAATAGGAAAACCTTCTAGCACGGGTTTAAGTTAGCCAGCTACATAATGAATGGCCAGATCATCAGGACCCACCTTCCTTAGATAAACAGAAACCATAAAATCTTATTTCTAAACAGACTTGAGGAGACTCCTTTGCTTCCGGCCCATTCTAGAAGATGTGATATGGTTTGTTTAAACCAAGCTGGGTTTTAGATTTAAATTTGTTGAATCATAGAGCAGACTAAGATCTCAGACCTGCAGCCTTTCCCGGGGGGAGTTAGGTTCTCTGAGGGCTCAGATAAGCAAGGCATTTTCACTGAGCATCCTATGAAATTGTTACCAAGTGACCCATGCATACTACTGATTTTACTGATTTCTGATTATAAATGACTTTTTTTTAAGAGCCACACCCACTAGAATGGAATATAGAATTGTTAATTTGCATTTCTTTTTTTCTTTGCCACATTTAATTTCCTCAGGGGGATGTAGAGGAGAAGGAACTATGTTCCCATTGACCTCTTAATAAAAAAAAAAAAAAAAAAAAACTTACACTGGGATGAGACATAGTCAGTGTGTATTGCTTTAAGAGACAGTCTGATTGTTTATAAGCCTTACTTGGGTGGATAATTTCCTAATTTCATTTTCCTTTGGAGTGTTGCCACTTTTTAAATACTTTTTAAAGGTGCTACAGAACTCTTTGTGGCCTGGGTCAGAGAATCGTGTCAGGAAAGTCCATTATTTTATTTCCTTTGCATATTATTTCCCTTGGTGGTTTTGTTTTGATTTTTTTCATCCTGTGATACGAATCCGGTCTTTATCGCTAAGGGCTGTCCTGAAAAGTGACTGATTTTTGGCTTCTGTGTTTTCCTGATTTGTTTCCCACTTGGAAAATAAATTGCAGTCTTAATTCTTATTTCTTTTTATTAAGTGAAAAGAATTTGCTCATGTAGGCATATGACATTTTGTGCTAAATTTTGTTTACCTGCTTTCCCAAACCCAGAACTCTCTAGGTTTTGAAAGAGATGCTCTTGAGGTTTTCTTTATTCCAAAGTATAAGTGTTTACTTAGTACCCACTGAAAGGCAGGGCATGAGAGGCTACATGAGAAATATAAGAAAATAAAAAGCACGGCTGGAGAGAACACTGGGTACTGGAGAATAGATGGTGAGCACCGTAACCATCAGTGTGGTTAAAATTCTTTGAAAATACCTTCTGATCTATTTTTCACCTTAGATAAATGGCTGTTCACATTAATGTAGTCCAAAAACGTCTTACAACGTAATTTATTTTAAAAATTGTGGTAGAAAACACATGACACAAATTTTACCATCTTAATAACTGTTCTTAAGTATATAATTCATTGGTGTCAGGTACATTTACATTGTTACGCGACAGATCTCCGGAACTTTTCCATCTTGCAAAACCTAAACTCTCTACCATTAAACAATAATTCCTCATTGTGTCTCACTCTTAGCCCTTGTAATTTGTTTTTGAAGTGCACCTAGGTGAATCAAGTGTAAAACATTAGGACTAAAATTTAATTACGTATTTAAATCTGATGTTGATATATTGCTGGCATTATGTAGTCCTTTCTTTTTGCTGTTTTCACAATTCAGTGCTGAAGTGATCCATATACAGGCACCTGGGTGGCTCAGTCGGTTAAGCGTCTGACTCTTGATTTTGGCTGAGGTCGTGATTTCATGGTTCGTGAGACTGAGCCCCGGGTCGGGGTCCCTGCTGACAGCGTGGAGCTTGCTTGGGATTCTTCTCTCTCTCTCTCTCTCTCTCTCTCTCTCTCTCTCTCTCTCTCTCTGCTTCTCCCCTGCTCGTGTGTGTGTGAGCACTCTCTCTCTTTCAAAATAAATAAATAAGCATTAAAAAAAATAAAATGTTCCATTTAGTTACTACCCATGAGATTTGAAGAAGTTCCCTTTGAATAATTTGCATAGTTTGCTACATGTGGAGCGTGTGAAGTAACGTGTTAATAAATAACAGTAGACAAAGTTTGATTTCTGTTACCCATTTCAAGTTTTATTTGGGATTAAACTTAAAGTAGGAACAGGATACATGGCTATGAGTAATAACTAGCCCTCGTTGAGGTTTTACTGTGTGCCAGATGGTGTTTTAAGTATTTTCCCAATTACTCTGTGAGGTGGGTTGCTAACTATAACCCTCATTTCCCTAATGAATAAACTGAGGCACAGAAAAGTTAAATAACTGGCCCTAGGTTTCAGGGTTTGTGAGTGGCATAGCCCATGTTTGAACCTCAGAAGCCTGGCTTGAGTCTTCATTCTTTTTCTTTTCTTTTTTCTTTGGGAGAGAGAGACAGGGAGTGCAAGCTGGGGAAGGGCGGGGGGGGGGTGGTGAGGAGAGAGAGAGAGAGAGAGAGAGAGAGAGAGAGAGAGAGAGAGAGAGAGAGAGAGAGAGAATCCCAAGCAGGCTCCATGCTGTCAGCGCAGAGCCCGACATGAGGCTCAAGCACACGAACCATGAGATCATGACCTGAGCCGAAATTAAGAGTCCGATGCTTAACCGACCGAGCCACCCAGGTGTCCCAAGTCTTCATTTTTAATCCCTGTACTACACCACCTTCTAGATCAGTAACCATATCAAGGTAAAAATACCAACAGAATATTATCAAAGAGATTTACGTGTATATACAAGAGAAAATAGAACACAGGGGAGAAAAAAACTAATATTTATAAGCTCCCTACTTTGTATCAAATACTTTATGAAATGTTTTAATCATCCTGTTGTCCATCCAAGTCAGGTTTTCCTATCTCTGTTTTCATATACAGAAACAAAGGCCTGGGGGAATTTGGAGCTTGACTATATGATCACCTGCTAATAAGTTGAAATGTATGGATTTAAGCTTAAGATATATTCTTAAAAAGGCTAGAACATATCCTTCCTGATTCATTTTCTATTTTCTAGCTTTTTCTTTTTTAAAAAAAAAAAAGCTTGTTTATTTTGAGAGTGACAGAGAGAGCCCAAGTAGGGGAGGGGCAGAGAGAGAGAGAATCCCAGGCAGGCTCCTCGTGGTCCATATGCATAGCCCAACGTGGGACTTCAGCTCATAAAACTCTGAGATCATGAGCTGAGCCACCATCAACAGTCGGATGCTTAACTGACTGAGCCATCCAGGCACCCCGATTTTGTAGCTTTTTCAGTCTTAAAGAAGAATGATGAGACCCCTTTACCATCTTAACAATCAGAGATTTGGAAATAGCAGACGGGGAGACTCCTGAAAGGGAGATTATGTCCAAGTGGAAACAGCACTGCTGTGAAATTTTAAACATTATAGTTTGAGTTACAATGAAAAGGTACGTTTCCCTAAGCCTCCAATATTTTTTGGTGTTTTGTTTTGGAAAATAAAAACTTTAGTAGAGTTAGCCTTGGTCGTCTCACTGCAGGGTCCAACAGGAATCGGGTATCATTTGTGCATCCTGTTTTAGTCTAGGTCTGGACCAGTTTTGCCAAAGAAATACTGTTCTTTATAGATACTGTACATTGTGTAATACAGGCAAGATGATAGAAGAGGAATGTTTAATTAACATGCTCAAGAAAACTTTTTTTTTTTGCATTAATCCAAGAAAGTTCATACCAGCTTTCCAAATGTTTTCTTTTCTAATCTTATTTGATTGAAGTACAGTTGACACCCAATGTTATGTTAGTTTCAGGGGTACAGCGTGGTGATTCGACAAGTCTGTATGTTCTGCTGTGCTCACTGCAGCTGTAGCTGCCATCTGTCACCGTATGATGCTATTACAATACTCTTGACTATATTCCCTGTGCTGTACATTTCATCCCTGTGGCTTACGTGTTCCAGAAATGGAAGGCTGTATCTTCTAATTCCTTTCACCCCTTAGCCCATCCTCCTATCCCCACCCATCTGGTAACCACTGGTTTGTTCTCTGTGCTTATGGGTCTGTTTCTGCTTTGTTTGTTCGTTTGTTTCTTTTGTTTTTTAGATCCCACCTATAAGTGAAATCATACTATATTTGTCTTTCTCTGACTTATTTCTGTTAGCATAATACACTTTAGGTCCATCCATGTTGTTGGAAATAGCAACATCTCATCCTTTTTTATGCCTGAGCAATCCATGTGTGTGTGTGTTTGTGTGTGTGTGTGTGTGTGTGTGTGTGTGTGTGTGTGTGTATGTAAACACTTTCTTTATTCATCTATCAATGGACGCTTAGGTTGTTTAAGAAAACAGATTTTGGGGGCAACTCGGTGGTTCAGCTGGGTAAGTGTCAGACTTCAGCTCAGGTCATGATCTCACGGTTCATGAGTTCGAGCCCCACATCAGGCTCTGTGCTGACAGTTCAGAGCCTGGAGCCTGCTTTGGATTCTGTGTCTCCCTCTCTCTCTCCCCCTCCCCCACTCATGCTCCCTCTCTCTCTCTCAAAAATGAATAAATATTTTAAAAAATTATTTAAAATCCTAGCCGCTTTAAGAAAAAAAAGATAGAAAAAAATTTAATCACCTTAAGAATCCTAGTCTGATGAGATATGTATATGAAGGTGGTAAACATGGATTTGGGGGAACACCTACTCAGCCTTACTACTCCAGCTGGTTACTGACGCCTATTGGTTTGAGTTGATGATGTTTTATTATGTATTGTCTTTAGGTTCACGAAATAAAAACAGGCTTTTAAAGGTTACATATTAACCCCTTCAAAACATTTTGGCCTAAGATATGAATAATTTCTGACACAGTTGAATTTGAATCCTACTCAGTTGAATTTGATATTGAAACAAGTGGGCATATCTTCATTTAGGACTAAGGTCTCTTTCACACCCACTCTTGTCTGATCTTCTAGTTTGAAAAACCTCTTCACCATTTAGAGATGAGATTCGTGTTTATATCAGGTCTCTAGCTTGTTCATAGTGTGAAGTTAGAATTAATTACTCTAAGGATGAGTATCATTCTCTTTGTTCCAAACTTCTGGAACATTTGTGGTGTCACCCTGTTTTGAGTTTACCATCTTTTAATGTGAAGAAACAAGAAATGGAAAGACAGGATAAGTCCAGAAGCACCTGTCTTAAACATTTGTGTTGCTCACGTATTGGTGAGAGTCCTACTGGAAGAAAGACAAGCAGTGTTTCACGTAGTTCACACATCCTGGCCTCTGATTAGTCTCCTAGGATTATTTGTACTTCCTGGCCCATCTGGGATCGGGGACTTGCTCATTGTTCTAGGCCTAAATCTTACCCCTGGGGAGTAAAATCCAGGAGTCCCTGGGGTTGACTTCCCATGGCTGTTCCCAGCTCGCCCCCTCTGCACACAGCACTGATTTCAGCTGCTGTTGTTTCCACAAGACAAAGATCATCGCATTTTCCTCCTCAACCTGGCCTTTGTCTGTCACCCCATCGCCTGAAATTGTAAAAGTATTACATACAGTGTTTCATGAAAAAGCATAATGCTGAACAATTTGTAAAACAGCTTACCTTTGGTGTGAAAAGAGAATAATAAAAATGAATATTTGCATTTGCCTAAGAAAGTCTGGAAGGATACACGGGAAACTAATAAGCGTGGTTATTTACTTGTGGAGTACAGCTGGGGTTCGATTTGAATAGGTGGAGGGGAAGGTGAGAGTGAGAGTTTTTATTGTATCCTTTTATAATTCGAACTATGACAATGTACTGCCATCTAAAAAGTGCTCATTGAAAATTAACTTTAAAAAGTTTCTCTGCCTCATATCTTGAGGGAAATTTGGAAAGCATGATACCTGTCACGGGGAAGTTGAAATGTTTATAATCATCAACTCAGTTTGGAGAATGTAAGCAGTAGGCTTTTGGCTAGACACATTTGGATTCAACTGGATTCTGCGTATATGATTGGAAAATGTATTTAGCCTTTTTAAATCCCGATATCCTTATCTGTTTGAGGGAACTAAAAAGAATTGCTTAGCCTGTCTTTCAGGAATACTGGGAAGCAGGATGAGAAAGTAAATATAAAAATGCCATTTAAGCAGCAAATAAATGGATGATTACTATAAGGTTTCTGGAGGAAGTTGTGGCACCGATTTCCCAAGAGGAGGAGGGACATAGATCTCAGCATCTTCCTCTTATTTAAGGTCTGGTCAGCTTTCAAATTCTTGAACTTGAGGGGGATAAAGAAGGTCTATGTAGTTCTTCTTTCATATTTCTGCCTTGAAAATCTAGAGAATCTTTGTCTTCTGTTGGGAGAAAATTCACTTTTAAGAAAAGCATCTACGTAATACCTTTTTTTGGCTGTTCAAAAGTAAAAGCTCTTTATTGCTGATGAATAATAATAGACTTAAGCAAATGGGAAATTTATTGGTTCATGAAAGTGAAAAGACCAGGGGCAGCAACCTTCAGGTATGGTTGGATCCAGGTGTCTAAAAACTAAGATTAAGAATCCATCTCCTTCTTTGAGCCTGTTCTTCAATATTGGCTTTTTTGTTTTGTTCTAAGTTAGACTCTCCTTTTATGGAGGCAAAATGACTACTAGGGGCTCTAGGCTCATATGTGGCTAGTTTCAACAGATACAAAAGAAAGAGAAAGCCTTCTTTTCCTGTTCCAGAAATTCTCAGGCTGGATGTCATTGGTACAGTTGGGACACAGCCTCTCTTGTAACCAATCACCAATGCCAGGAAGATACTAGGCTCTGATTGGATAAGCCTGGCAGTCTTGGAGCCCAGGGTTGGGGTTAGCTTCACACAGATCACATGGACTGAGAGAGGAGGAAGGTGGTTCCTCAAAGCTATGTCTAAAATAAGTACAGGGGTGCCTGGGTGGCTCAGTCGGTTAAGAATCCAACTTCCACTCGGGTCATGATCTCACGGTCCGTGGGTTTGAGCCCCGCGTCGGGCTCTGTGCTGACATGACAGCTCAGAGCCTGGAGCCTGCTTCGGATTCTGTGTCTCCCTCTCTCTCTGCCTCTTCCCCACTCGGGTTCTGTCTCTCTCTGTCTCTCAAAACTAAATAAACATTAAAAAAATTTTTTTTAATAAGTAGAAAAGGTTAGCAAAGGGTGCTAGACATGTCTTCCTTCCCTCCCCTCAAACCACAAATGCAGAAACTTAATGCAATGTATTGGGGCATTATGAGGATGAAATGATAAACAAGACATCTCTCATAGGGCTTAGAGTCATGTCAATATGCATCCCTGTACACGTGTAGCAATGAAAAGTAGAGAAGTGCTAGAACACAGGTACTGATAATAGCTAACATTTATTCAGTGCTTTCTAGATTGCAGGTACTGGTCTGAGCACGTTAGCTTTTTAACTCATTTAGCCTCCAAAAGAGCCAGCAAAGGTAGCAGCTGTTTTCCCATTTTGTAGATGAGAAAGCTGAGGCACAGAGAAGTTACATCTGAAGTGTTGTCAGGAACACAGTTGTTACTGAATCTCGCCAGCCAGGATGCTGAGATCCCTAGCAGGGGCCGCTGTGTGAAGAGATCTTAGAATGTTAGGAGGATTCCACCAGAGAGGGAGAGAGGGCAAAGGTCTGATTCGAGGAGAAAGAAACAACAAAGGAGTGGAGCTGAGGAGGTACAGAAAGTCTTTAAAATGGTGAGGAGCAAGGTTTGACTTTAGCATGGGGCTTGTGAAAAAGGGAGGTGAACAGAGGGAGGGGAAGAATGGTTCCCCGGGACTGGTGGTAAAGCCTGGCCGGGTTCAGATGAGTCGGGCTTGTTCTGTAGTCAGTAGGATTTTTAAGTAGAAGAAGGGTATGGATAAATAAGAAAATGGCCAGACCCCTGAGTATTTTTAGTGGGGGACGTTGGCTTTATTTCGCTGCCTTATGTTCTTGAGATGTTTTGGAAGGTTTTTGCAAATGTCCCGTTGGGTGGCATTTTGGTGGTTGTTGCTTTAAATGACTTCGCTACGCTTTCGTGAAGGGTCTTTTAAAAAGGAGGCCGTTTTCTGACATTCTGTTTTCTGTAACTGCTATTGAGGAGAGGTAAAGCAAAGCCAGGCTCTTCTAGAACGCTTTCAACATGAGACAAGCAGTTCTCTGTTTCTGTCACAGTTTTACAGTAAGGCCATTCAGCACTCAGCACCAAGAAGATAACACGGTACGCTTATTTAGTAGTCTAATTGCTCTTCTGTTTTGTTCCGTCATTAAACGGTGTTAGAATTGAGAATTAGGACTCTCTTTCCTCGCCAGAAGAAAACACAAGTGGCTTGTTGACTACAAGATTTACTCTCCCAGATACTTCCAGAGTAATTTAAAATCCTGGCCGAGCGTCCACAGCAAGGAGCTGGTAGCATGTGCCCCGGCCTCCTCTCCTGAATGCAGGCTTCATGCCCAGAAGGACATCATAAATCATTTAAAATTTATGATGAGCCCGGTCGTGTGCTACATCCTGTTAGTTGGCTGCCGTCTGTCCTCCTCACACTACAGCCTTCCTTCTTCAGAGCACACAGAGACTTTTTCAGATGAGCCATAGGACAGACAGCTCAGGATTTTCCCTTTGGAGGGCCCAGCCAAGTAGCAGAGGGGGCAGAAAACAGAAGACTCCTGTTCGTAGAGTTTTGCCACAAGCCTCGTTTGCTTTCTCGTAGACTGGAGGGGGGGAAGGGGCACTGTTAGCATTTTTAGCCTGTTTTCTTTTATTCATTTATGCAACAAATGCACATGTTTTCTGAGTTCCAACAACCTGCGAGGCACTGTTGGAAAAACAGCAGTAAACAAAACAAAAGCTTTGGTTCTCATCGAAACTCCATTTAAGGAGTGGGTCCCATTTCAGGAGGGGGGGACATACTGTGCAGGATAAGGTAGACAGAGGCGAGAAGACGAACAAGCTATTCCACGGCTGTGCGATGGAGGGATTTCTGATAAGGTGACATTTGAGCAAAGACTCGAAGAAAGTGATGGAATGAGCCGTATGGGGGTCTGGGGAAATCCCATCCTGTAAGGACAGAGGCCACCATGCAGGAGCTTGCTGCTTGCATCAGGTGACAAGAAGCAGGGCTGGAGGGGCTGGAGCAGAGAGAGCCAGGAGGGAGAGGTGACGAAAGGATCCCATGGGGGGGGTGGCGGGGAGGCATCATGTGGTGGGGGGGCAGCCTCTGGGGGGCATGGTGGAGACCATGCCAAGGAGTAGAGAGAGAATTCAAAGTGAGATGGATGGACAGCCATTGGATGTTTTTGGAAGATCGGTCCTCTTCAAATACTTGTAGCACCAGAGTATAAGCGTGAAGGCAGGAAAATGGGGCACAGTGCATCCTTCACTTAGCAAAGTGTGTGCTGTTGTAACCAGAATTTAACTGTCAGAACTTGAATTCACCCAATCCAGAGAGCAAAACAGAAGCCTTGGGTTTGCTTTGATCTTCATAAAAAAACCACACACGCTTTTTTAATTGGGATAAAAGTAAGTAACCATGAGCTGTTTACTCAACTGGTAACCATACTTTTCATGGAGAGACCTAGCTACTGCATCCAATGATCTGACCTCCCTGCTAAATCTCTTCCCCAGCAGTATTTGTGAGGCCCCCAACATTATTGCTATCGTTGCACAGATTAGTGTGAACTTCAGAGTCAAAGAACAGCTGGTTGGATACTATACTAGGCATCAGGTTCTAGGGGGCTTCAACAACCCACTTTGCTCTCAGTGAACACAGAGGTAACTCAGACTATTTTCCCATCACGGATGGCTTACTTGACTCTAGAGCTATGGGGAGCACGGGTTTGATGAACGTGTAAAATTACAGGGAGTGGGATTCTGACTCCTTATGAGGAATATCTTCCTAAGAACGAGGGTGACAGATGCCTGGAGAGGGCCATCCTGCCTCTGAATGTTTTCAGCAGGTGAGCACATCTCAGGAATGTTCCTGAAATGGCTCCTGCTTTGGGCGGCATGTTGGACGGGAGTGACCTCTCAGACTCATTCCGATGCAGAACGCTTCCAAGCCTATGAAAAAGCGTCCAGTGAATGTGCTTTGCAAACATACAGACACTATATAAACATGAGGCAAATATTTTAAAAGATGAAGAGTGTGATACTTGTTCTTCTGGGAGAGCAGTGGTTGGAACTTTGTGCCCCAGCAACATACTTTCCATGCTCAGTCGCCTGCAGTGTGTTCTCATTGGCCCCGTACACGGTTATCTGCACTACGTGTTAAAAATCCGCTCAGCCAAAGACCAAACAAATTGCCAAGACGTTTTCCTATCAGGGCCCGTTTATAAGAGGTAAAGCAAAGAACAAAGCTGTCGGTTTCAGTTCCTGGAAGGAAGCCAAGCTGCTTCAAAGCTCCAGAATTTGCAAGGAAGAAAGATGAGGGATTTTTAACTGAGATTAAATTAGAACTAAAGCAACAGAAAGCTTAAAACTTAAAACTGAAGCATCCTCAGGGATCCATAATGGAAAGGCAGAAACAAAAGATAGGTTTGGGCTCTCAGACGATCTTTCAGTACAAGAGTGAAAGCTTTTAAAGGCGCCCAAAGCAGTGATTACAGAATGGCTTTGATTAATGATACTGGATCACACAACATTTGAGCTGGATGAGTTGTCCGTTAGCGATCACTGAATCGCGTCCCTCAGTTTACAGATAACAGATCAGAGGCACTGGAACCTGAAGAGACAGCTCACAGAACTCATTGTGGAAGTTCTGGGACTAGAATCCAGGACCCCTGACAACCACTTCATGTTTTAGATCACTCTGCAGAAACAGCAAACAATGAAAAGTTGTTTCCTAAGGTGAAGGGGCAGACAGCCACAAGGACCATGTTCTGAATCGACTGCATTTGGCCCCTCAGAATGTGGCTAATGGCACCTGCTCTTGAATTTGCCACCTGTGTCCTCAAGCTTGGAATCCTTGGGCCCACCTCCAGGCCTGGGGGCCGGGGCAAGCAGCAGGAGCGTCCTGCGGTCCAAAGAGGTCGACCAGCAGCCCAGACCCCGGTGCGGCTGCCTGAACTTGGCATCTGTTCCCCATTCTATGGTCTTATCCCACCTCGAGTCCTGTTGTCACTTCCCTGGACAAATTTAGCCCCATCCGTCTTCTGCCCCCATCTGTCTCGGCCCCGGGTCTCCTCAGAGCCCCAGTCAAGCATGAATGGGTTTGTACAATCCTTGGGGAACCACAGTGGTCAGGGTCCTTCTGAACCACCTGCACTGTCTTTGCAGTGCCCCATGGTGTCATTGTGGGTGTTGTTTGGCTTCCTGTGCTGACAGGAGTTCTCATTGACAAAATCCTGAACAAATCGAAGCTGTACTGAAATAACAGCACTCTTTTTACATAAAAGAACTCCCATCAAAGAACAGCTCTGGCTGCCCCCCCCTTCCCCCACCCAGTTAACTTTGTCCATTGAAATGACCAACATTCGCGGGCGCTGTTGTTACTTGCTTCTGGAAGAGGGTGGAGAGTGACGGTGGGTGGTAATCTAAAGGAAGACAGGAAGTTGTGTGTGTGTGTGTCTCCACTGGAACCAATAAGATGTTCGTGATTATTTTTTTGACCATTTGTTCATTCACTCACTCATTTATTCATTGTCTTGTTTGTTTATATTCTGATTCTATCCAAAACTATGTTTGACAAAACCAGGAACAAAGGGCACATATGCGGTAAATAAAATAAAAATGAATTCAGGTCTCTAAGAAGGAGGAAACAGATTTCGTCGGAGTTGTCATATGAAATCTGTGTTAAATATCAAATTTTACTCTGACCTTTGTCACGATAAAGGTCAGGATAAAAGACAAATACCAGGATTAAAGAGGAATACACAATTAATGGTTATCAGAAAAGGTAAAAAATATTTCAATTTCTTCAAGAGAGACTAAGTGTTGGTATTCTGGGACTCATGCCATTACCAAACACTTACTGAGGACGTGCAGGTGCTTGGCCCAAAGCTCTTGGCCCAAGACACACCTCTCCCTTCCCTTCTCTGTCTTCAAAGTGTCCTTACTTCAGGCCACCTGGGGCACCCCCAGAAAACATGTGCTTAGTGTTAGTACGAGTTCTGTTTCTGGGTGTCAGAGTAGGGCTTGCAGTAATGGGGTTTAGTTTGGATCTTGAAATGATGTTGTTCATGTGGTTCCAGGATTTGCAAATTTTGAGGCCAGGAATAGGAATTTTAGGGGGAAACAGAATCCAGTCCTGCTGTGGCTACCCAGTCTCCACCAACGTACCTTTCCTTCTACCTAAATTGCCCTTTCTGTGGCCCCTTTTTGCTGTGTCAAGATGCTTTTTCTAACAGGGCATCTAGAGGGAAGAGACTTGTATAAGAACACACGTCAGAGAATGTCGGCTCAGAGGATTAGTAGGTGACGTGACTCTGTATTAATTTTACACACCTCTTTGGCCCCTCAAAGTGGGGAGTAGAGTCAGACCTGCAGGCTTCAGGAAACTAATATTATATACACATAAAGTGAATACTATTAAAGTCCCACCCTGAGCTCCTCCACTCTGAAGTTGTAACAGGAATTTAAATTCTTCCAGAAGGAAGAGGCAGTGTTGAGATCCCCACCCCTTTACATGCCTATGAAAGCATGAATTCATTCCATCCTCTTAAGACTTGGGGTTTGTCAGGGGATATACTGGAACATGCTAGACCTTTTGAGTATGGCAAGGAAATGAGTCACAGAGATCTGATGTGTTGGACTTTTGTGATAGATGGCAGGAGGAAGAGTAGTCCTTTTTCACTGGGATTCAGATGAATTACCTGAATATTTACTGAGTGTTTGTTTGTTTGTTTGGTTTAAATGTAAGCATACATATCCTTTACATACATTGCATATTCACAGAAGCCGGTTTTAGAATGCCTAAAAAAAGGAATATTGCAAACTGTGTGCTCTTTAGTTGATAGGAAATCATGTGTCTGGATTCTTGGCCAAACATTGTCATTTGAAGGACCAGGCCCAGGGGCTGGGTTTCAGAGCATGGGCTGCAGTCCTTTGCCTTTGTCCTAATGATACTGACTCCAACCACATGTTTTCCGAGACGACTAGAAACACTGGGGTTTGAGCCTTCAAGTGAACAGAATAAATGTGTTCGATTCTACTTGCAATGTTTTTCATAATTATTTTAAGCAATGACTTGATTCTTACTTATGCTTATTCTCTTTAAAAGTATTAGAAAGGAAGATATCCACAAGACAAAGTAGAGAGGAGCTGATAAGAAGGGGCGTTCTTAAGGAGTTGCCTGATCAAGGTGAGGAAATTAATCATACATTTAAAGTAACTTGATCCCTCATTCTTTGGTCTTTCTTTCATTTTCTTTTGAAATTTAAGATGATCATGGTCTTTGGGAGATAAAGCAGTGAGTATGGCCCTCTGAGAATCTTGCTTTAATTCAGAATGCCTTTGTGGGCTGCAGAGGATCGAAGGTATTCTAGAAAAGAAATTCAATGACCTTCTTGGTGAGTCCTTCACCGTATGTCACTAACCCTAAAGCTCTCCAAAGGTGAACTGGCTGAAGATACAGATAAGATACAAATGCTTATATGACCCCTCTTCTTTTCTTGAGTTTCAGTCTTTCTATACAAGTTATCTCAATTGTTTGAGTAAATGCAAAGTTTTAGCTTGGCTGGTGCCTTTGGGTTTCTTCAATCTACCAGTAAAAGAAAAAGAGAGAGAAAAGAAATGTCAATGTACCTCTTGTCCTTTATTCTCTATAATACATTCAAATGTTCAATCAGTAAGGCATGAATAGACAAATTAATCTGCTTTATGCATTCTCTCAAGTAATTTTCCTACCGTTGTGCTCTTTTCATTTCTTTGAATCTAATTGTCTTTCACCTTTTCACTAACAATTACTATTTCCAAGTATTTTTCCCCTGCCCCTAATCTTCCCCTGCCCCTTTTTATTACCCTCCCAAGAGGGAGTCTTGCTCAAAAAGACAAGGATTAGGTACAAACCAAGATAGACCCTCAGAAGAAGACACCGAGATTGATTATTTCTCCAAATAAGTAATGCCAAATAATTTTCATTGCTCCCACTACTATTAAAACTAAAGGGAATTTTTGTTGCAAAATTGTTGATTTACCTCATGCCTTCCCTGCCCCACCCCCTGGATATTTACTGGGCTAAAGTTGTATTACTGTACTTTTATGAAACAAAGTATTATTAATTTGGAATTGAAATCATACTACTTCTCTTTTTCTGATAAATGTGCCTTGCAGAGAACATCTTTTGGAATTCACTATTTATAAACCCAAATGACACACTTTTTCCAACCTCTGAATAATTCCTGAACAGGGCTAGGGAATGCTTTACTATTTGACTCCTGCTTCAAAGAATGTAGGGAAAAGTCTGGAATGAATAATACCATTTTTCTTGAGCCCTCACAGTTTTAGGCATTTGATTTCAATCTCTGACCTATTATACTTTTCTCATTCTGTTTTATGAATGAATTTTATGTCTTCTCTAGTCTTCCATTACTAGGAAGCTATTTATTTCCTGTCTGGGGCTTAAAAAAAAATTGCACATCCCTAACTTATTGTCAGTTGAAGGTAGACTTGAAATGTTAAAATCTGTCTCCCCTCTAATCTCTTGGGAGGCAGGAGAAAAATTACAAATCCACTGAGCAATCAATCCCCTTTCTGGGGAGAGTAATACTCTTTCTGGGGTTGGCCAGTGTAATTGTTTGGTATCGTTTATTTGGAAATTTAAAAAAAAAGGTTTTTTTTTTAATCTTTATTTATTTTTGAGAGAGAGACAGAGTACAAGCAGGGGAGGGGCAGAGAGAGAGAGAGACACAGATTCCGAAGCAGGCTCCAGGCTCTGAGCTGTCAGCACAGAGCCTGATGCGGGGCTCAAACCCACAAACCGTGAGATCGTGACCTGAGCTGAAGTCAGATGCTTAACCGACTAAGCCACCCAGGCACCCCAATTTGGAAATTTTTTAAAGAAAGGAAAAATGGAAAAATTTATGATGAAACTGTTACCGAGTATGAAAGACAGATATAAAGACCCCCTTTTTTTTATCTGATTAAAAAATCATAGCTAGAAAAAAGTTTACTTTTTCTAAAAACAAGTGGCAATGGCCAGTTTAAAGAAATCCTTAGTGTTGATTGGTTTTTGCTCTGCCTAATCTGTTAAACTATGTACTTGATCGCTTATGATATCATATACTTATTTCCCAGAAATCGGACACTGGTTGACCTTTTTGTAACTTTTGTGAACTGAACATTACAAGTTTTAAAACATAAAAGAAGAAAAACAATTTTTCACCTAAACATACTGTAATAGGTTTAATGTTTGGGAAGCCATAAGTTACTGAATTGTACTTTCTGCCTTTTTCGTGGCCCCTAAGTGGACCTATAGAAATGACCTAAACCTTGAAAGTTCCTGGTGATGCCTATAGTAAACAGTCTTTTCCCCTTTTCATCCAAGGGCTGGAAAAAATAGTTTTCTGTCATTTTTCCAAAAACAATTATCTTGAGAGTTTCGGTCTGTTTTCAGCTCTAGCCAGAGACTGGAAGCTGCTGTGCTTGGTGACAGCCTCCTGTCTTCTACCAGTGAAGATTCATTCTTTGCCTTGATCTGCTTGACCTTGCCTCAGCTCTCTTGACACTTACTGTCAATTTTGCCCTTTATTCAGTGAGCCAGATAGGCTTTTAGAATCCCTCCAGCTCCCCTAGGTTTGACCCATCCCACCACACCCCACCCCATCCCACCCCACCCCACACCCTCACTCTCAGCTATATTGTTATTATTATTATTCCTTTTAGATGATCTTTTTTACAGTAAGATCTAACTTCCAGCTAAAAGTTCAACAATTGGCCTTCTCTCCTGAGAATTCCAAGGTCTAGTCCAAGTTCCTTCCTTATTTCTGGTTCTTTCCTTCCATCTCTCCCCGTAGCTTTAACACGAGGGCAAGGAGATGTTTCTGCCTGCCTTCCAGCCTCCTTTCTTTCTCTCCTGTGGTGTACTTTTTAACCTTCTGATGAGTCACTCACCTTTTGGTCTCACAGCCTTCTCCTTATCTCTGTTTCTCTGTGAACTATATCCCAGATACACTTGTTTGAGCAGAAGGAGGTAAAGCCCCAAGACGTCTGTGTATCTCTTGGTTCACTTTAAGCTTACAACCTTTTTTGAGTTGCCTTTTGCCTTTGCACACGAATGCTCTTATTGCTATAACATCAGCGTCTTTCCCTGCTGTCCTTTGCCAGCACGTGTGTGTGTGTTTTACTTACATACATAAACTGTATCAAGGACTTAACTTATTCTAACTCTACAATAACGTACAAAACTAGAAAACTTTTTCAATAGACACGCCAATTAGTTATTAATAACTTCATCTCTACTGTGTTTTATTCTTGAATTCTGTATTTATCACATATGTGTCTCCTTTTTCTACAGTTATTTTCATATGCGCTAGCTTTATTTCATACCTCAAAGTAAGTATCTTTCCACTTTGTTGACTTTATGTGATAATCCAATTTCTTATTGCACCTTGACTATTAATTTTCTCTCTAGCTTTTTTGTTCTAGATTTTAAAAAATCGGTTCTTTAACCTACTACAGAATTCTAGCTTAATAAGGGTTGAAACAGAATTAAATTTTCATTAACATAACTTCAGCATATTTTTGTTATCAACTAAAGCCAGAGAACTCAAAGGTAAATTTATATTTGGGTTGCCTAAAAATTGAGGTTTTTTTATATAAAGAAGTGGTTTTCTACTTTGTTTGGAATTTTCCATTCTTGCATTAGTTTTTGGTTTTCCTGTGTCTAATACCTGGACATTACATTATGTCTCCCCTCCCTTGTTTTTAATAGTGAATTCCTTGGGATCTAATAAGAATGAAGAGTCTTTTGGTTTCATTTTGGTTTGACCTATACTCTTCGAAAAGTATTACCTTAATTTTATTGAAATAGTTAAGATTTATTTGCAATGGCATTACCTTCAATTATTGTCTATTTTACTTTTATACAGGAACCAGATTATAGGTACTTGGAAGTTATATGGCTTAAGCAACAATTTCGTTTTCATTTTGAGCATGACATAATTCCATGATATGTATTTTTCTTATTAAAATGTCATGCCTGTTTTTGTGGAGAAGGCCAATGGATTTTATTGTTGAGCCAAAGCAGTTCAGTCATATTTAATGAAAATTTGAGAGATGATCTCTGTTTTATTTGTAACGATTGCCAAAATAAGATTAATAAAAAACTGCATAAGAATAGCTGTAATCATGCATTTCTTCAAGTTTGCAAAGTCAAAACTTCAACTTTATTATTATTATTATTATTATTATTATTATTACTTTTACAATGGTAGCAAAGCCTCTTCAAATGTTCCATATATGACCTAAGGTTAATCTTTTCAAGTATCACTGAGTTAAGAGTTTATGCAAAATCTTATTCACTTTTGAAGCTTCTAAAAATTATGAAAGTTCAGGGATTAAAATTAGTTATTTCTGATTTAGATAACATATTGCAAATTTTATTTTCAGTTGTGACTTTTAAAAAGTTCCTCTGCAATTACTTTTTCTTTTAATTACACGTTTTTCCCCCTAATGTTTTCAAATTATTATTAGGTCACATTAAAGGCTTTTGGTCAGTTATATGTGACAATGATCTGAATACATTTTAATACTTCCATAAGTAAGAAAATGAAAATAAAATTAGCCTCACTACTAGCTTTTCCTGAATACAGAGTGGCAGTTATCTTTCTATGTAAAGTTAGCATATCATAGATGCAACAATCTGGAGACAGTGGCAGTTGGAAAATTTCATATTATCCCTCTTATCATTTGTATGTGTAACTACATTTCATGTTATTTGTGTACTTATATTCACCTTGTGTTTTTAGTGCTTGTTAAAATGTTTATTCCATTTTTCAGATTTCTCCTTTTACCGTTCAGTGTCTGAATGACAGAGACTCCTAAGTCCTGACTTCAACAAAACCAAACGCAAGAAGAGAAGGGCTGTGCTGCCCTGGGATATTTCATAATTAGGATAATAATTTCTACTGTCCTAAAAGGGCACGTGGATATCCCCACCATTACTGTTTTTCCCCCAAGACTAAGGATTTCCTAGCTCTTTTTGTTTGAATGAAATGTTTAGTAAAACATGGTGAAACAATACAGGATGTATTTGGTTCCCAGGGCCTGATACATGAACCCAAACCCTATAGTCCTAATAACTGGAAAACTGGGTTTTAAGAAAACCATCAAGTTAGACATCTAGGTGTTTCTTTCCCCATTTTAGATGGAGATGTAACAGTTAACTTTGAAAATTCAAACGGGCACATGATACCCATCGGAGAGGAATCTACCCGAGAGGAAAATGTAGTAAAATCTGAAGAAGGTAATGGCTGTGTAGCTGAAAAAGCACCACCTCTGGAGGAAAAGGCAGAAGATAAGAAAGGTAAAATCAAGAGAAACCCCCTATTCTTTTGTTTCAATACAGCTCAATATTGAGAATCAGGTCTTAGGCTCCAAACAGTGATTCTTAGGTTAGGACCAGTTAGAGAGAGAGCAGGTTTGCAAATACAAAGAAGAGAGAAATTATAACTAGTGAAGAGAAATAGGATGATTTTCTTAGGTAGATGCGTCCATTTTGTAAGCACATCGTTATTTATTTTTTTATTTAATTAATTAACAATCAATTAAGCATTAATTAACAGTAATAATCAGAAGGGATATTCTCTTCAATCATTAGAGAGCTGGGAATTTTTTTTTAATGTTTATTTTTGAAAGAGACAGAGTATGAGTGGGGGAGGGGCAGAGAGAGAGGGAGACATAAAATCTGAAGTAGGATCCAGGCTCTGAGCTGTCAGCACAGAGCCCAATGTAGGGCTCAACCCCCTCAAACCATGAGATCATGATGTGAGCCAAAGTCAGATGCTTAACCGACTGAACCACCCAGGCGCCCCATATCTGGGAATGTTACCCTTTCCTTGGAAGCTTTTTTTTTTTTTTAAGTTTATTTATTTTGGGAGAGGGAGCACACAAGCGGAGCAGGGGCAGAGAGAGGGGGAGAGAGAGAGAGAGAGAGAGAGAGAAGAGAGAGAATATCCCAAGCAGGGTCTCTCCACTGTTAGCACAGAGCTGACGTGGGGCTTGATTGCATGAACCATGAGATCATGACCTGAGCTGAAAATCAAGAGTCGGATGCTTAACCAACCGAGCCATCCAGACGCCCCCTCAGAAACTTCATGTCAGTATTATGTTTATTATTTTTTTTTTTTTAGAAAAAATGGTATCAATCTGAATATCTTTTTTACTGGTTAGAAATGACCCCTGTGAGCATGTCAGCATGGTAGGACATCAAAACCAAGATGTTTCAGCATAGCACTGTCTCCATTAGTAGGAGCTTGGCTGTTGGCATCCAGATACTTAATGTTGTAGGTCCTAGTTGAGGTTCTAGACATGTCTGAGAGAGACCCAGGAATAGTTCCCAGAGATGCTAGGGACTGTGGTTACTGTATTAACCACAGAAACCTGCTTTATGATTTGTCTGTGCAATTGGAAATTTCAAAACATGCCAGGGGCAATTATGCTATTCTCTGAAGGCTTCTTTAAAGACCTTGGTTTCTAGAGTGAATATGCTATGGTCAGTTAAGATACCAGCAAAATATATGTCTATCAAAGATCCCTCAAGACATTCACAAGTTCCTGGTCACTGGTTCTAGATGATTCCATGCAGCATAGAAATGAATCCTTAGGAGACAGACTGTTTCCTGTTCTATAATGTCTGCCTATGAGTTGAATGACAAAACTTGTCAGACCTAGTTTAAGTTCTGTAGGCATTTTGAGAATTCTTAGAAACTGCTGAAAGCAAACTTCTCTTCCTCTGTTCTTGACCCAAATCCTTCAAAGACAAAAGAACAAAAACAAAGAAACAAAAGGGCATTTGACAGATATTGTAACTTAAAATTACTTTCTCTGAAAGTCCATAACCCCTTGTTTGCATTTAATTAGCCTGCAGAAGTTTTAGAAGCCCTATTAACAATCTGTTAGAAATTTATTGTTTTGCTTTATTCAATATTAAGCATAGTATTCAGGGGCTTTCCTTAGTCCTGCTCCTTGAAAGACTCTGGTTAAACTTACAAGTACTGACTATAAGAAATTAATATTTTTAATGATAATATCCCTGGAACATAAAGAGAAAACAGACCTACATAGATTTCAAGGGGATTAATTTGAAAGTATTCATGCAAATAGTGATTTTTTTTTTTAAGTCCAACTGTCCTGTCTCACCAAACTGTTGAATTTCAAATCCATCTGTGGTTTGTCCCTGATACAGTCTTTTCACATTCAAGAATCACACCCTTAAAAAAAAGAAAAATCACACCCGTCATTATGGAACAGTCCATCATTGGTGCTTGTCTGGTCCGTGTGGCACGTCAGTCATTGGGCTGGCCTAACTTCAAAGGAAGTGTTTCCCTTATCAACCTAATAAAACGTTGCTGACAGTTTTATGTTAATTAAGCCAGCAGGCCCTGATGTTCTAAACAGATGGCAGACCCATAGTCCTAGGTCCACGGATGTTTGAGAGTGTGTTTGCTTCCTTATTCTTTACTTAGAATTAGTACATTCAGTTCTTTTTGGTCAAATGAGGTCCAAGATAACGTCTTGCTTAGCTAGTCTGTACTGAAAGAGATAGAAATAAATGCTGGACATGCTGCCATATCACTAATAAGGCAGCAAAGCCTCCCTCTCACAGTGTGGATGGTGCACCTGCCAGAGCCACACTGAAAGTGGGGGGAAGCATTTGGTGTGGAAGCTGCTTCCTGCGAGTAAAAAAGAACGTCACTCATGACTCACGTTACAGAGTATTACGTTAAATAGAAAATACCTCATACACCAAGATCACCATTTATTTCTCTGGAAAGATAGCATTTAATTCCAAACAACAACCCAAGATTCCCTTTTCCTTCTGCTCCTTTCATGGTCTCACTGTCATGCAAATCCACGATCCCATGTCCTTAATTCACCCTTTGGCTGTTCTTAATTCCTTTTTGGGGGGTAAAATGCTCCCTTTGCTTTCACATGAAACGAATTTATCCAAGAGTGTTATTTGATCCATCGATTAGTTATATTTGCAAAACCATATCATGTGCCTTTACAGTCCCAAATGCTTGTATCCCTTTTTAAGATAATGTGTCCGTACTCTAATAGTTGAAACATGAAGATCAAAGAAAACAAAATAAATGGCAAGTGCCCTTTCCATTACACCATGTGTGGGTTCTGCCCAGGACACTTGGGTGTTCCTGGGTCTCTGATCCTCACCGGAATCTCGAGTTGGTACTTGGTCCTCTGATGCCCAATACTGCTGACTTTTCCCTTAAAACCCTCAGGGCTTTTAGTCTCCCATTATTCTTTCTCAGTAAGTGCCTTTAAATATATAAGAAAAACTGATCTGTATTGTGTTAAAGATACATTGGTGTTAAATGTAAGAAATCTGAAAATTATTTGATACTATATCCATTGAGGTATTAGAGAGCACTTTCAATGAAGTAACAAGTGATTGACATGCATCTGTTTCACAAACAAGAATGAAGGTCTACCATAGGTAAGACTTTGCTGGGACCAGAAAAAGAATGGTGAGTCAGAAATGCCCTCTGACTTCAAGCAGATTATGGCCTCCGGGAGACCAGCATCAAAACACCTGAGTACAGGGAGCCAAAGAGTTTGCGGTGAGAACCACATTTGGTTCTTAGAAGCAGGTATTTCCAAACTGAGGCCTGAAGGAGACAAGGAGGTAGTCATGTGACGGAGAGGAATAGGAGCAAAGGTGACTTCTAGGTAAGGTGAGGGCCCCATGCTGTTCTCAGGTTCGCTCTAAGTGCCGACCTGAACGTTCCATGGGGTGGAAGGAGCCACACTTGGAATTATAGTAAATAGCTCTCCTCCAGACCATATTGTTTTGAAGCATAGTATCTGTATCAACCCAGAGTGACTAGGCACCCCATCCTTACCCTCCTCTTGGAAAAGTAATACTCATATACACCATCAGTTTATATCATGCCTTCAGATCACATGGTAATAATCAAAAATACAATAGCTTCCTTCATACCTCCCAGATACAAGTAGAGAGTTTGTTCTCTACTAAGGTGTTGTTGATAACTATCGGCCAGTCACGTTCATTGAATAGACCTCGTGTTTAAAGCATTGTGTTTAATGGGATATGACATTTAAAAAGTTTTATTTTTTTTTTTTTATTTTTTTTTTAACGTTTATTTATTTTTGAGACAGAGAGAGACAGAGCATGAACGGGGGAGGGGCAGAGAGAGAGGGAGACACGGAATCGGAAGCAGGCTCCAGGCTCTGAGCCGTCAGCCCAGGGCCCGACGCGGGGCTCGAACTCACAGACGGCGAGGCGAGATCGTGACCTGAGCTGAAGTCGGACACTTAACCGACTGAGCCACCCAGGTGCCCCTAAGAAGTTTTTTTTAATGTTTATTTATTTTTGAAAGAGAGAGACAGAGAGCGAGTGAGGGAGGGGCAGGGAGAGGGAGACACAGCATCCGAAGCAGGCTCCAGGCTCTGAGCTGTCAGCACAGAGCCCGACGCAGGACTTGAACTCACGAACCGTGAGATCATGACCTGAGCTGAAGTCAGATGCTTAACCAATTGAGCCATCCAGGCGTCCCAAGGGATATGACATTTTAGACAAAACGAATTTTCAGTTCAGTCAGAAGAGCATACAGTTTGCATACAGACATACACCCCACTCAGGGTTCTCCACAGACTAGACATAAATATTGGCCCTCTGGCAAACACGTACAGAGCATTGGCATAGTCCACAGAGGACAGAGGTGTGGATGGTGCTTGTCCACGAACACGAAGAGCTCGCACTCAGCGGGTTCACTTTCAGCCTAGGTGGGATTGTCACTCCCAGCTGTCGCAGAGTGACCATCTCCTCCCTCCCAAACCCAGAAACCGCATTCTTAGGGGCACAGCTTTAGAATTTGAAACCTTAGGCAGAAAGAAGTCAGATCTCCGGCGATAGGCCCGTGTGGACAGGCGAAGAGCTGTGAAGGTTTATAGCGTGAGAGAGAATGGAGATGCCTGGTGCTGGAGATGAGTTCATGGGCTCTCACCGTGGAGAGGACTTGATCTCTGTGCGTTATGCAGCTGTCTAATCTTACAAAGAATAATCTCAAGAAGTATGTAAAGAGTAGGCCTTTGCCCCACATCACAAGTCAACATAGATTTATATGTTTTATGTTGAAATGAAGTGATTTGCGTGTACCATCAACTTGTATTGTTCTTGACTCTGACTTTTGTGAGTAAGTGGCCTTCTGCTTCAGACCAGGTAGGTTAGGAGAGTCACTATTTAGCTAGAAAGATACAATGTACATACAACACAAAGACACACATACAAAGTAGCCTCTGGTAAATACTGAGTAAGTAGCTCAGACCATAAATATAAGAAAAGTTCAGTGGCAGGAGGGGACTGTGGTAGGTTTCATGGCTGGGAGAAGATAAAATAAAAGCTTTTTTGATCAACTACTATAACTCGAATCATTCTTTTTTTTTTAATTTTTTTAAAAATAATTCATTTATTTTTGAGAGAGAGAGTACAAGCGGGGAGGGGCAGAGAGAGAGGGAGACAAAGGATCCGAAGTAGGCTCCACACTGACAGCAGCGAGCCCAGTGCGGGGCTCAAACTCACAAACTGTGAGATCATGACTTGAGCTGAAGTCAGACGCTCAACCGACCGAGCCATCCAGGTGCCCCTCTTTATATATATCTATATCTATATATCTAGATATATATAGATATAGATAGATATAGATATATATAGTTATATAGATATATATATAGATATAGATATATATAGATAGATAGATAGATAGATAGATAGATAGATAGATATGTGGATGGATGGGATGTAGTCCAAAAAATGGGGGGAATTCTCAGTTTTTACTCACAAGAATGAGAAATGAAACAAAAGAGATCATAATAAAATAGGATGCATTCTAATATCAAAGCCCTTTCTTGGTCATTCAATAATGGGAGGCTATATCCAGTAAAGGCTTGGTCTTGTCGTAACACTGTCTTTTTTTTTTTAATTGTGTTCCATTTTTAAAGAAATGCTGCTTAGCTCTTTGGACCAGAACTGTATTTTAATTTATTTTAATTTCAGTCAGCCACTATTAGAAACAATACAGACGTGAGTACATGAATGAACACCCAGCATTTCCACTTTTGATAATGAGAGACTCAGACCGTTTCTCTTCCGGTTAGGCAAAATCTTGTGAGAGGCTTCTGTTCTTAGGTATGAATTATCGTTTAATGGATTCCAACCTTTGTCTTTTCAAAATTGTTACCTGTGTTTACATGTCAAAACAAATTTGATATTTGGGGGGATTCTGTGCCCTCTGTACCTGTAGTTGTGACACTGTTTGAAAAGGTCAGAGGAAGTTACTAAAAAACGGGAATTGTGTTCCTGGGAGAGCTTGAGAATATTTTAATAGTAGAAAGTAGTGTATTCTTCAGTGCGCTGTGCTTCTCCACAAGCACAGGATTGTGGATTCTACAGGAAAGGATTCTACAGTGTCTCCCTTAGCTTAGAAAAGTACTGATGTTTGGCCACAATGAGACAGCGCTCATATCCCTTTCTGGTTGAGGGCGTGAGTTCTCCTGAGAGAAGGTCTCTCCTCAGAGGGTATGAAGGTCGTGGAGTCCAGTCACTGCCTCGCTGTCAGCCCCCTGGCGTCACATGCAGTGGGCTAACCAGCCACACCCAGGTGCCCTTCCGTTTTGTTAAGTTTCAATTGAGCCCTCCTGCCCGTATCCTCACCCGGCAGCCTCCGGTGTCACGGCAGGTGTCAGCCCCTGGCAGTGGACATTGGGGCTCCTCCTCAGCACAACTTCATCAGAGTAACTTGGGCAACCTGTTTTATCACAGGAATGGCATATGTACGCAGACAGTGCGCCCCGGTTTGGCTTTCGGCCTTGGTACCTTTGGTCCGTTTTCCCCCCCAGCTGTGCCCCCCCTGGTGTAGAACCCACACTGGTTCCCAAGGGCCAAGCAGCCGCGTGTTTGTATCACTGTCGCCATATGTCTTGCTCCTTCCGTTTATGTGGTGTCTGTCTGTATCAGTGTGCTTCTGTTCACTTTCTCATTTATAGAGAACACTGAAAACCACCCTGAAACACCGGCTCCTGCTCCACCTCCTCCAGCTCTTCCTAAGCCTAAACCCAAACCTAAACCCAAAAAAACACCGGGGCCTCCAAAAGGGGCTGCTGCTGGGGTAAGCCCCAAGGGTGACGAAGTGCCTCCTATTAAAAAAATTACCAAGGCTCCTGGTAAGCAGGCCCCCGTCCCTCCACCCAAGCCAGCAAGCCGAAACACGACCCGAGAGGCTGGTGAGTATGCCCCCTGGGGGCTGGAGTCTAGGGTGTTTGGCTCTGGGTGGGGCTGATTGCTTCTAGAAATGATGGACTTTTCGGTGTCTGGTGTCTTAGAATGTAACACCGGTGGATTTAGTTTTGACATAGACAGTACACAGGAGGTTCCTTTGTTGCCGTCTCTACCAAAGGAAAGTCAACCAGTTGATTAGTTGACCTCATTACTTTTTGGGTGAAGAGACCTCTTTCACCCTAACGATCCACTCTCTGTGTAAGAACCAGTGCAAGGATTCAGGGCGTCATATGCCTGATGAATGGCCATGATCTGATAGCGCATTATGTACACACCGACTGGCCTTCTGCCTATTTCAGTTTCTGGGTGGCCTTTTGGCTTGAGTTTTCCTTCCAAATTATCTTAAGTTGCACAGAAGAATACAACACTTACATCTTTGACGTTTCTGCTGGCTCTTAGTATCTTAAGTCTTTCCGCACACACAGTCATTTCTCTACTGACAAATGCCGAAGGATCCTATCAGGTCAGCCCCACGCCACCACCCTCTACGGTGCGGTCACAGCCATTTCAATGGAGTTGAGAGCCACAGGCTCAGTGTCCACCCTCCACGCTGTTTTCCAGACTTCAGTGTATTGGAAGCAACAGCGTCCTAGAAGTCCATTTACAAGTCACCAGAGCACACTGCCAGAGGTAGTTTGGGGGACCTATGGTAACTGCTTGTAATGTGTGTCCCACTTTCCGTTCAAATCAGAGACGCTTAATGCAAAGTGGTGCTCCCAGTTTTCCCATGAAGTAGAATAAAGAAGCTTCCAGGTCCACCAGCTTTAAAAAGGACAGTCATCAAAGTATACACGCTAAATGGGTTTTCCCATTAACATGCAAAAAATTCTCCTGTGATAGCAAACCTTATTTTCCTTAAAATCAGCAGCAGCTTTCTTGCCATTGGCTACCAGAATATGCCTTCGTATTGATCTTTTTCCCTCCATCGTTTATACCCATGATGCTCAAATGCGGAGAAGGGCTTAGTTGACAGTATAACGGAACTCCACATACAAATAGGTATTTCTCTACCTGTGCTCCTCTCTTCAGCCTTTGACCTTGAGTGTCTGAGTGTTTGCTAAAAAGCTCTGAAATGATATGTCTCAGAACATTGTGCTCACAGTGCCTATGGGCCATTTCCTCAGGCACCAGCTGCCCTTCCCAGGTCAGCGTCCATTCTTGTTGGTGTCTCTGTGTTTCCCAGACTGCCTTGCAAACCCTGCAAGCAGTGCTTGAAATGAGGCAGGCAGTGGTCCACTTCTTAAAGAAAAGCCCAAATCACCCCATGCTGGGGAATTGCACAGACTTTCCCATTTCTTGTGCCCCATGTGGTAGCAGCTCACGACTGACTCGACTTAGACACTCTCTTACTTCTCTCAGAAGAAAGCTGGTGACTAATGCCAGGGCAGGGGACAGCTTGCATGAGAGATTTTGACTTATTTCCAGATATTTTACTTGAAGGCTTATTTATAGATTCTTGATCTTCTAGGAGAATACTACAGTCATATTATTATCCATTGTTTTAAAAGAGGTTCCACTGGCCTCTTGTGAATAACAGCATTGCTCTTCTCTCAGGCCATCACAGAGAGACAGAAGTTGCATTGAACTATACCAACAAGCCAGTTGTGCAAGGATACTTTCATCAACTGCTGATTAAACTCCTTCAGAATCCAGCTGATACTGCATTTGTAACCCTTTAGAGTTTTCTACATGGCACCTTTGTTTTACTTGAATAATGTTGTTGGTCTTCCAGAAAAGTAACTCCAAATACTACTCTTGATTTGTAGTCAGATGAGTTAAGTTCTTGTAAAAGCTATCAATTAAGATTCTTCTTCAATTCCTAAGTTAGTATAGACCTCCAGATAACCAGATACTGGCTTAGCACATTCACCTGCTTGGTGAGTGAAATAAGGTCATATCTCTGGTATTTTTTTCTTTCTCATTGTTACACACAGTGTAAACACAGAAGTATTTAACGGAGGAGAGATAGCTTTACTTTTTTTAGTCATGGTCTTAATTCAGGGTAACTTATGTAATACGGTTGATTTCAGCAAAGTCTTGTCATTTTAGAAGATACATAAAGAAGTATCTCGAAAAGTGTGACTTGAAGTTCTGCTCCAGGCATTGCAAAACTTGTCTTTTCCTTTAAGTGCAGCTCAAGTTACCTTGGCTGTTACAAAAGAAAGAAGTTTCTGTAAAAAAAAAAAAAAAAAAAATATATATATATATACATATATATATATATATACACATACATATACACACATATATATCTCTGTGTATATATCTATATATATAGAGAGAGAAAGAGGTATCTATCTCTATATTTATATCTATCTATCTATCTATATAATACACATTGATATGTGAAATGGATTCTGTTCGGTTTACCTAAGAAAATTGAACATGTTTAGACATCAAATCCTTAGATCTTTGTTGGGAAAAATACATTTAGAATGGACTTAGATAGTAAAAATATGCTTAATACCTTTGTCTTATTAGGAAGTGAAGATTGTTAGCTTCAAAGAAGTAGTGTTAGCATGCCCAGACTTGGGGTAGTATGAATTCTAGTTGTGTGTATCTAAAATAATAAAGCCCCCAAGGAATAGAGGTTTCTTTTAAGCCTGGATCTTGTCACCAAGTAAACTCACTTTTTTAAAGTGTATTGGAGTTGATGACGTCTTACATCTCATTGTTTATTCCCTTATTTGTTCTTTATCTCTTGACCCTCCCAGCCAACTTCAATAAAGTTATAAGCATAAAGGTAAGTTACAGTCACATCTGTTGTGGATGGGCTCCATAATGCTAACAAGGAGGTATTTTCTAATAGTTCTACGCACAATAGTTTAACCCCTCACGGAAAAGAACACATCACATTACAATGGAAGAAGCAATTAGGAGAAATTTATAGATAGTAAAGGTCATGAAACAAAAGACTGTGTCTCCCAAAATGATACCCAAAAAAAGCAGAGTTAAGCTTTGTTTTCCTGAAAGTGGTTTGGTTGAAGGCAGTCCCATCCAAAAGTCAGACTATCCTTCTAATGGTCACAACCATCCTCCGGTGAAGACCTTCTAGGAACAGAAGTGGCAAGGAAGATTGGATTTGTGAAAGTGTCACAAGATCGGAGAACGACACTTCTTTCTCTTCACGTTATTCGAATGCTCCCCATTTAGAAGTTTTTTTTTGCAAAAAACCATCTTTTCTGCCTTTTGGTATTTTGAAGAGGACTTGTTTTTCATATGTGGCCATATGTTTTTACTCTGCCCCATCACCACTGTAGACGGAGGTGTGGGCCAGCCTGGCCAGCTTCTCTCTCTGGAGCCATGGGGATAACTAGTTTGGAGTTGAGTACATTTGTTTCTGGTCCAGAAAGGAGCTAGAGGCACATACTGGGGCTGTTTCTGAATGTGGGCCACTCCACTCCCAAATAGACATCACAGAACATGTATAATTTGTGATGCGTACAAGCTGTCTGTACCCAGACAGCTGTTGTCTGTCTTCTGTACACTGTAATGTTCCTTCTTTGGAGCATACAAGGGCTTATTCAGGTGACCTGTAGGACAAGGAGCATTTCCCTTTGGCTGGGCCCAGCTAAAAAAAAAAACTAGAGGGACTCCTTGGTCTCCTTAGGAGAGGACTCTTGTCCCCTAGGGTTTTGCCTTCAGCATCACTGGCTCCCTCCTAGATTTGAGGTAAGGAGGGGGCAGAAAGTAAAACTTATCATTATTAGTCTATTTTCTTGTATTCAACAAATGTTCACATTTTGAGGAGAACATCATGATTTGACAATTGCAACTCGTTCGTTTATTTAAAAGGCTTCTTTGACTTTTAATGCAAAATCTCTCTATTTTAGCTGGTTCCTCTCATTCAAAAAAACCAACTGGGTCCAAAGCATCAGCTTCACCATCGACTTCCTCCACCTCATCTCGTCCTAGAGCTTCAAAGGAGACACTTTCTAGCAAAACAGGGACAGTGGGAATCACAAAGGGCAAGAAAAAAACCGGCAAGCAGCCAACCTCTCGACCGTCCTCAGAGGCAACCACTTCTGGCACGTCCGACCTTAGAGGAGACCCTTCCGAGACGAGGGTGGAGAGTCTCAAACCTGAGCAGACCGTCCCTGGGACCGATGAGCAGACCACAGGCAAACCCGAGTCTGCGGTGCCTCCACCCCCTGTGGCTTCACCCCCTGCTCCCCCCGCCCCTCCACGTACTCTTGAGGAGCAGTGCACTGTTGCCCCAGACACGCCTGTGGTCCTGGTCAGCGATGGAGCTGCCCTGCCTGCCCCTGCCTTAGACCCGAGTCAGCTTCTCTGGACCGAAGAGCCAACCAACAGAACCACTGTCCTCTCAGGCACTGGCTTAAGTGTTAGAGAAAATGCAAAATGGTGAGTCGGGGCATAAACCCCATGTTCTGTCTGTATCCCCTGTTAAGTTGAGTACTGAAGATCACTGAACCACTCTCTTGGAGATGAACGTGGAACCGACTTGGTGACTGTTAGGTAAACACACATGTTTTTCATAGCCCTGGCCAGGAATGTCATAGGCAACTGAGAAAATGACAACTGTCCTCATGACAGGTACCACTGCAGATCTTTGGCTTTTAAGTATATTTAGAGCCTGCTCCATCCCTGCTCAGCAGCCCCTTTTCTTTTCCTTGGACAGTTCCCTTTGCTTTCCTAAAAGCGGTTACTTTAAGTCTTGACTACTCGTGTCCAGATTGCCCACCCATTCCTGCCCACGAGTCATTTAGCCTTCTCTTCCTCTAAGAAAATAAAGACCATCAGGTAAGAACGCTCTCAGATTCCATCTCCTTTTCCTGTAGCCTCAGACGGGCTCCCTTTCTTGCTTCCTCAGTTCACCACCCGACTCACATGTTAACCTCCCCTCTGACACATTTCAGTGCTCATCCAGACAGAATCGTTGTTGCAGCTACTCTCCTCTGGCAGCCCTTTTTTCCTACCCATGGGCCAGGACTAAACCGTATATCTGTTTGCCAGTATATCCCCAGCAACCAGTGCAGAATCTGGTATGCCACAGACATGACGTCATCCAGTTGCCCAAGCCAGAAACCTGGGATTCATCCTAAGGGTCCTCATTCTTCTTCGTTCCCTGCATCTAATCCCTCACAAAGTCCTATATATTTTCTACTTAAAGACAAAAAAAACACATTAGCTCTCCTGTCCCTCGGGTATGAAGGGAGGGCTGCCTGGGTATAGTAGACGTTATAACCAATTCTGTCCAGGGAAGCATTAGAGCTCTTAAATCCAAACTGTTCTCTCCTATTTCTGAGAATAAGACCTAAATTCACTCTTGTGATCATTTTAATTTAGTATGTTCTCTTTCAAAAAAAACCTGTCATGTTAGGACTTAAAAAAAGTAGTACATTAATTAAGTTGATTTGGATCAAGAGACTATCAGCATTAATTATTCAATTGCTGATAATAATCACCTTCATTTATTGAATAGTTATTTAATGTCAGGAACTGTCAAGTTACCTTTAGTTCACATAAGTCTTCTGAATATCTCTGATTAATAGACAAGAAAACAGACTCTGAGAGAGGTAGCAGAGTTAGCCCTAGATTCCCCACTCAGTAGGTGGCAAAACCAGCAGGCACACTCAGAGTTGCACGTCAAATTCCATGCTCTAAGAAATTCCATACGTTTCCAAAGCAATTGCTTCTACTTCTGCAGTTTCATTTGTGTTTCTTGTTTTTTGTTTTTGTTTTTATCCTTTCGAGCAGCGTGGTTGGAAGGAAAGCCAAGGCAAGATAAACAAATGTTAAATTACCAATTATTTTATTTGTTGGACATTTTAATAAACAATATGGGAGAAAACATTGAAGTGAAAGACTGTGATGTCCTTAATACTTTCAGCACATAGATTTCTTCATTTATTTACAGTGAGTGTTTTCTAGCACTGCAGTGAATTCCAGCCTTTAGAATTCAAGAATCTCTTTTTCAGTGTATATTTTCTGCTTGTCTTCTATGTGCTGGGCAGTGCACTCAGCACCAAAGACACAAAAGTAAGCAAGACATTATAGTTAAAATTAGTTTTTACCAAAGTAACGTCCAACACACAGGAAATACAGTTGTTTAAGACAGGTCTGAATAGATTGGGTGTATGGGTTTATTATTCAATAAACTAAAGAACAAGGTACAACAAGGTGACTCCTTAGATAGTCTCAGGCAGTGAGAGAGTACACACACAAATGTGACTTGACTCTGTCCAGTCCACTTCCTCAAACATTTAGGGAAGGCCCTATGTTGTGCTAAGCACTGTGCTGCATGCGGGGGGTGCTCAATGTCAAGTCTTCAGCCCAAGTATGCGTAAGACCGTCAGACAAAAGAGGTGAGTGTCTGTTCTCCATTTCCACTGGACCTGTGATCAGAGAGCAAGCTTAGGACATCATTAGACATCTAGGTATTTATAATAGATTTTCCTGTCCCTCCAAATAACTGTAATCCCTTCCTAGAAGAGGACATCAAGATTTTCTTCTCTGTCTATTCTTCAAAGTTAACGTTTTAAATTACAATTCATCCCACAGGGGTGGTTTGTTTGCTCTTGAGTTAATGAGCCTGGAATAAGTAGTCTCTCAAATTTTTTTCCAAATTCTTTCTTCTGTTTTTTTTTTTTTTTCTTTCTTCTGTGTTTAACTGGATATTTCAGTTAGAATTTCTAGCTCTTAGTCACTTGCTTTACTTAGAACTTTCCCTCGGTTATGTTTAGTCAACGAATGTGTGAAAATCCTGTCATCTCATGAAGAGGCTTCTGTTTGGAATACAGATATCAAACTTCAAGGAAGATAAGTGGCTATGTGTAAAAATATCTTTCTCTATTCACATATTGCTGGGTAGTAACCATGTGGTAGATTTCTATTTATTGGCAACTTCATTAGTATCATATAGGTCTGGGATAATTTAAGGCAGACACTAATACGCCCACCTGGAGCCCATAACCAGAGGGGACTTGACTGTGTTCAGTCCATTTCCACAAACACTTTTTGAGTTCACTGTTTTGTCCAATGTGCCCAAGAAACTTAGGAGGCAATGAGTGCCACGTCATGAGTTGACTGATACAAATTTGGAGTTTAATATTTAATATTAAGTTAATTATAATCTACATAATATGATATTAATGTAACATACACTATCAAGTATACATAACATTTAATAGGTAGATTAAGAGTCGTAAGTCTGAGTTCTAGACTGGACTTGATACCTTGTTCTGGGCAACACACACCTATGGTCTTCTTGGGTTCCATGAATTATAACTTATCTGGCCCCTTATACTGTAGAACAGTTGTAAGTTGTGAACGTATGCAGAAGTCTTTGAAAATTACAAACCACTATCAAATACAAATGATGACGTTAAAAAGATAGATATCACAATTAGTGAAGAATGACATGAGCAAACATCAAGCCTCAGCCCTAAAGTATCTTTTGTTCTGCTCTTCAGAATGTGTTATTAATTGACATGTCTATTGAATGTGCTGTGGTCACCCACAATGGCAGACTGTTCAAATAGGGATGGCCTCCAGTGCCAATCAAGTAGACATCCAGGCTGGGAAAAGTTTTCCCATATTTAAAATGAGATTTCACACTGTAGAAACACTATGATTCCTCAACAAATTAAACTTAGAATTACCATGTGATCCAGCAATTTTACTACTGTGCATGTAGCCAAAAAAAAAATAGGTACTTGAAGAGATAAATAAAATGTGGCACAGTGGAATATTATTCAGAATAGCCTTAAAAGAAAAGAAATTCTGGCATATACGAAAACGTGGATGAACCTGGAAGATACGCTAAGTAGAAGTTAGACACAAAAAGACAAATGTTGCATCATTTCACTTATGTAAAGCACCTAAAGTAGCAAAATTCATAGAGACAGAGAGTCAAATGGTGGTTGCCAGGGGCCAGGGGATGAGAATGGGGAATTGTTGTTGAATGGGACAGTCTCTGTTTGGGAAGATGGCAGAGGTTCGGAGGCGGTTGGTGGGGATGTTTATACAGCAGTGTAAATATACCTAGGTGCCACCGAAGTATACACTTCAAAATGGTTCAAATGGCAAATTTATGCCGTGCATATTTTACACAATAAAAAATGAAATGTTGCATTTTCCCCTTTGAAAATGAGAATTTTGGCTGTTGGAGTTTTCTAACAAGTGCAAAATAGAGGATTTTTAGAGTGCTTAGACTTATCAGCACAGAGTACAATTGTCAGTACCTTAGATTCTGACAATGTTTACCTGTTTTTATTACTTAAATGACTGCTTTTTGGTTTTGCAAGTTAATGTAAACAGTAGGCACATGCTTTGCCCAAAGCAGTCTTTCTGAAATGTGACATTCCAAGTAGAGATTTCTATTTATATCAGAAGGCAATTTGGGGATTTTCTGCTTCTTAAAATGAAGGTTATGTTTGTTTTGATATGATATGTTTTTGATGTAAAGCATTTTTTTATTCTAGTCTGTGAAAATTGACAGTCTTCATATATTTATAGTAACTTTATTTTTTTTTTCAATATATGAAATTTATTGTCAAATTGGTTTCCATACAACACCCAGTGCTCATCCCAAAAGGTGCCCTCCTCAATACCCATCACCCACCCTCCCCTCCCTCCCACCCCCCATCAACCCTCAGTTTGTTCTCAGTTTTTAAGAGTCTCTTATGCTTTGGCTCTCTCCCACTCTAACCTTTTTTTTTTTTCCCTTCCCCTCCCCCATGGGTTTCTGTTAAGTTTCTCAGGATCCACATAAGAGTGAAAACATATGGTATCTGTCTTTCTCTGTATGGCTTATTTCACTTAGCATCACACTCTCCAGTTCCATCCACGTTGCTACAAAGGACCATATTTCATTCTTTCTCATTGCCACGTAGTACTCCATTGTGTATGTAAACCACAATTTCTTTATCCATTCATCAGTTGATGGACATTTAGGCTCTTTCCACAATTTGGCTATTGTTGAGAGTGCTGCTATAAACATTGGGGTACAAGTGCCCCTATGCATCAGCACTCCTGTATCCCTGGGTAAATTCCTAGCAGTGCTACTGCTGGGTCATAGGGTAGATCTATTTTTAATTTTTTGAGGAACCTCCACACTGTTTTCCAGAGCGGCTGCACCAGTTTGCATTCCCACCAACAGAGCAAGAGGGTTCCCGTTTCTCCACATCCTCGCCAGCATCTATAGTCTCCTGATTTGTTCATTTTGGCCACTCTGACTGGCGTGAGGTGATATCTGAGTGTGGTTTTGATTTGTATTTCCCTGATGAGGAGCGACATTGAGCATTATTTATAGTAACTTTAAATCAGAGACTCTTACCAAGCTTAAATAATAGAAAATTATTACATCCATAGACATCTTCTATAGAGTCCTTTCTTCTATAGAGTCAATTTAACTTCCACCTTTTCCATCTCGTGTTACTAACATATTCCTGTGAGAGGCAGTTTTACAAATGGGGAAACTAAAGCATCTCAGAGAGGATCTATGATTTTTTTTGACTTGACACATTGGCTGTGTTGGAAGTAGGAAAATTCATGTATCAGTGGTATATGTCATCACCCTTCTAGGTGCTGGGCTACAAATCAGTATGAATGAATCCCACTTGCGAAGCAACTCTTAGGGTCGGGATGGCAGACGAGTGAATGGTGATCGAGGTGCACTCAGTGCTCCAATGGGGTTGTCCTCAGGTCACCTTAGGAGCCGGGAGGCGGGGCAAGGATCTAGACGGACGGCCAGTGAAAGATTCCTGAAGAAGCTGCGGCTTTAGCTGAGACTCGAAGGATGAGTAGGAGTCACAGGTACAGGAGAAGTGCAAAGTCAGGTATCCAGGAACTTCTAGTGCATTGTTGTTTCCACTGAACCCCCATTGCTACAGCCAAATCAGTTTGCAAAATACAGTTTTACCACATTCACGTACTAAATATGTCAGATGTCACGTAGTCATTCCTTTTCATTTTACAGATGAGGAATCTCAAACCTCGAGAGTGAAGTGATACAGGGCTATCTGCCATTTCACTGTCCTTAGCTGCCTATGCCTGCTTTCTGCTTTCGCCAACTCGAAAGATGCTCAGGAAACTAGAGCTCCTTCTCGTGGTATTGGTGTTGCCCTGAGGGTTGCTCTGAACTTCACACCACCCCTGTGTTGTTGTGCCTTTAGCAGTTTTACAACCAAAGATGAGCCGGGGAAGGCGGCACCTCATCTGCTGACTCCTGGGCTGATGGGAGAATCTTCCGGATCCTTCAGTGCCCCGGAGGATGAAGGCCAAAGGGAATACCAGGCCAATGACTCTGACTCCGATGGGCCTGTCTTGTACACTGATGATGACGATGATGAAGAGGATGAGGACGAGGATGGCAGTGGGGAAAGTAAGACTTGTGTTCAAGAGGTGGGGAGGAAAGTGAGTGATGGGCAGAAGCAGGTGCACTTTGTAAAGAACAAAAGCCATGGGCGATCAGACATCTGGTGTTTTCTTTCCCCCCATATTCTTTTCTCATATTAGAAATGTCCGTGTTCTAAGGTTTAACTATTGATGACAGGCCTTTCCAGATGAGGATTCCACGGGGGCCAGAGGGTCAAGTCTTTGTCTATGAGGAAGATACGCACATTTGTATTTGTACAAGGAATCAAAGCTTTCTAATGACAGAGGCAGTTTCCAAATGATCAGAGATGGCCCTTCCACCCTGAGGTCTTTCTTGAATAGAGAGCATAAATTCAGGATTCACTGGATTACTTATTGGAGGTGTTTGAGACTTCCGGTCAGTTTTATACTAGGGTTTAAAGAGAGGGGAGGGAAGAATGAGTCAAGAATGACAAATACCTTTGAAGAATTAAAAATAATCACTCTTCCACAGTAGATGAGATAGGATGCCTTCTAAGAAGGAATGCCAGTTACAGTAGATTAAGCCAACCATTCATATATAACTTCAGGAACTAGAAAGTGCTTTTTTTTTTTTTTTTTTTTTTTTTTTTTTTAAACTTCTGAGCATCATGACTTAGGAGGAATTCACTATGGAATTGAATTTGTACATCGTGGAAAGCTATTAATGACTGAACATCAGTTTGTCAAGTTCCTTCTAGTTTGTACTAAACAACAATAGCAACAAAATCCTCGTCATCCACCTGGTATTAACTCTCCTCTGTTGAGACATTAGGGATTCTTCCTAATTAAGGATTAAGACACTGCTACCATCAGTAAACCGTCTCCAGCGTGATTTCTGAGTGGAGGCAAGAAGACAAGACTTTACAGTGCAAATAAAGGAGCTAAGTTTTTAAGACTTAAAAAAGAAAGCATTACGCAATCAGTAATTTCCATGATACGCCATCTCAGCAAAATAAACTTCAAATACCACTTTCCAAATGATGAGGTGACGCTTGCGAGTTTTTTCATGGTGCCCCAACATTTTTTTCAGAACATTTTTAAAAATAGTCCTTCAGTTTTCCAAAATGAACTACATCCAACTCAAAACTGGGTTTGGGTTTGTTGTTTTTTTTTTTCTTTTTCCTGAGGTTAATTAAAATTCCACTCTTGCATGTGGATAAAGAATTTCTTCTAGACTCTGTTTAAAGTCCACACCATGTGTAACCTGAGTGCTGCTTGCTAAAAGCCTCTTTCTCTGCGTTTCTTCCTTCTCCAATCCTCAGGTGCTTTGGCAAGTAAAATACGACGAAGGGATACTCTTGCTATCAAACTTGGCAACAGACCATCTAAAAAGGAACTAGAAGACAAAAACATCTTGCAGCGCACATCTGAAGAGGAGAGGCAGGAAATCCGGCAGCAGATTGGAACCAAGCTCGTCAGGTAATGGCTGGAATCTTAGTACAGCACTGACCAATCCATACTTTTCTCCCCACTGCGGTCTCCTGCCCGACAGGGATCATTGTGAATTCCTTGGGTGAGGGCACGCATGGCCTATGTGGTTTTCTAAACTTGGTCCTGATGGTGAACCACTCAAAGAGCTTGCCCTTTGGTCCAACCAGTCAGTGGCTTTGGAGTCACCAAAGCCCGAGCCAAGTGTCAAAAAACGTTTTCAGTTAAGGACCCGTTAGTAAACAATTCCGGTTTTGCTGGCCAGAAGGTCTCTGTTGCAGCTACTCAACTGTGCTGTTATAGCATGAAAGCAGCCATAAACAATACGTAGACAAACGGATGCAGCTGTGTTCCAATAAAACTTTATTCACCGAAACAGGCAGGGAGCCGGATTTGGCCTGCAGGTCATATTTTGCCCAACTCCTGGCCCAATCCACAGACTCTGGCGTTCCTGTGATTGCCATGAGGTTCTGCCCTATGGGCCTTGAGATTGTAGAAATATTAGTTAGCTTCAATGTCCAGCTCCATCCAAGCCAGGTAACTATAGCCCCTCCTATCAAAACCTCCTCCTTTTAACTTGAAATAAATGGTTATCTGGGGCACCTGGGTGGCTCAGTCGGTTAAGTGTCCAGCTTCGGCTCAGGTCATGATCTCACAGATTGTGGGTTCGAGCCTCACATCAGGCTCTGTGCTGACAACTCAGAGCCTGAACCCTGCTTCAGATTCTGTGCCTCCCTGTCTCTCTCTGCCCCTCCCCTGCTCATGCTCTGTCTCTGTCTCTCAAAAATAAAAACATTAAAAAAATTTTTTTAAAAATGGTTATCTGATTTTTCTTTCTGCCTCCAGCCATTGTAGGGTTTCTACTTTTGCTACCAGTGACTTTGGAAGTCCATTTAACTGGCAGCTTTTTTGTTTTTGTTTTGAGAGAGAGAGAGAGAGAGAGGGCATAAGTGAGCAAGGGGCAGAGAGAGAGAGAATCCCACAAGGGGCAGAGAGAGAGAGGGAGGGAGGGGGAGAGAGAGAGAGAGAGAGAGAGAGAGAGAGAGAGAGAGAGAGAAGCGGAGCTCACCCAGAGCTCATGCTCACCCAAAACAGGTGAACTCATGTTCACCACACGTGGGGCGCAAGCTCACCCAAAGTGGGGCTCGTGCTCACCCGATGTGGGACTAGAACTCATCAACTGTGCGATCATGACCTAAGCCGAAGTCAGATGCTTAACGACTGAGCCCCCCTGCCCCCCGGGCGCCCTTAACTGGCACCTTTAATAGAAGCGAGTGCCAAAGCCTTGTTTTCCGTGATCACTTTAAGCATATTTAAGTATGAGCTATTTTGCTGACTTCTCTCACTCTCCCGTCAGTTGGGAGAAGGGAGTAGTCTGAGATCCCAGGGCAGGATTTGGAGGTGGAAGAAATCCCTCTCCTTGCTTAGAAGTGGAAGACTTCTGTGACTGTGTCATACCTACAGGGCTGGCATGTGGGGGTTCTGAGGCTGTTATCTGTTTGGCAGATGGGACCAAGCAACGGCTTGGGGTGGATAAATGAGATGATACGCTGAAGGCACTTGAGTGCCTGGATCATAGCAAGCACTTAATAAAATTAAATATTTTTATTATTGATTTAAATAATTATATATATGTTAAACAGGTAAAACATTCTTAAAAATGAAACCCAAAAGCGGCAACTTTGTTCAGTATTTTTGAAGAAGAACCTAACAGTGTGAAAGAAAAAAAAAAGGAATTGTGTAGCAGTCTATTGTTTTACGTGGTAATTGTTTTACATGGTGAGGTCATTTGAGAGCCTATACAAGAAGGAAATAATCCAGAAGAGAAAAAAAAAAAAACACCTATATATTTTACAAAGATGTTTATTTCAAGGCTATTTATAGCAGTGACAACTAAAACAAACCAAATGCTCAAAAACAGGGCGCTGATGGAGAACCTTGTGAAGTAAGCAGAGAGCAGTGATTTTCCAACTGCCTCATCAAGGATTTCTTGGAGGGAACACTCTGGCTTCTATGGGGGGGATCCAGGGCAGTGTGGGTGTGTTAGGGGTGGGACGGGAGGGACTCCTTCATCCCAGGCTTAACCATCCAACCAGAACAGCCTCTTCTGTCTGTTTGATAAAAGGATCCTCCCCCCACCCCTAAAAGTTTAAGAGCCTCTGAAAGTATGCACATAGACCACATCCAGAAAATATTTTATCTGAGTAGTTTTAAATATGTAAATTTTGCAGAATTGTTTCTTTACAAATATCACACATCTGATCACTGCCGTTAAAGATAAATCACCCATAGTCCCTACCTTAGGGGACTCCATGTGTCGTGGAAGAGACAGACTGACATCCTCCTTGGTGAGGTCATGTGAAAAGCACCAACATCTAGGTCAAGAGAACTGGGTGTGAGACCTTGCTCTAACTTTCACTAGTACCTGATATTCAGCAAGTGACTTAATGTTATTTCCTCATTTGTAAAATGGGAACTGGCTACTCCCTTGCTGAGTTGTTTTGAGGATCCACGATAATGTAAGTTAAGCACCTAGCACAGCACCTGGGACTTTAAGAGTATGAACTAACAAGAGCTATGATTATCGTCTTACCTTTATTATTACTTGTGTGGTAAGTGCTCTAATAGATGTGTGATCTTTGTATGACTGCTGTATAGGGGCAGAGAATTCACAGGACAGGATAGGACAGGTCAAACACCCAACCGAAGGGTACTATTTTAGTCATTTGTACGATTTCTGTAGGTAGAGAAAGAGAGAAAGGTATTCCTGAGGGAGGAAACCCCATAAACAAAAGAAGGATGATGTCTTTGGTGGATGAGAGAGTGCAGATGTGTAACAGGGTACATGGGTGGTTGGCATGGTAGTTCACTGGGTTCTTTTGTAAGCTCAATTATGCAAGTTACTTCCAAGGTAGCTCTGATGAAAATTAAACTTTAACAAAATTTTTAATGAGGTCTTTAAAATAACATTGATTTCAGTTCCCCACGCCATTTCTGCCACAGCTGGAACATTTATAATTCATAGTATCTTTAAGTAAGATTACATCTCATATACATTAGTTTAATTTGTGCAAACTCAACCTACATCCGGAAGAAGTTTTTTCTGTAATTAACAACAAATTAACACTGTAAACAAGACGAAGAAAAGGTATAAAGAGTTGTTATAGGACATTCAGCTTTTGTTTACAAATAGGTAGCTACTAGTCACAAATGAGCCTGGCTTGGGGCACCTGGGTGGCTCAGTTGGTTAAACATCGGCTTCTTGATTTCCACTCAGATCATGATCTCAGGGTCATGAGATCGAGCCCCAAGTTGAGCTCCTTGCTGGACATGGAGACCACTTAAGACTCTCTCTCCCTCTCCCTGTGCCCTTCGCCCGATTGCACGCACATGTATGCGCTCGCTCCCTCTCTCAAAAAAAAATTTTTTTTTTAAATGAGCCTGCTTTTCTCAAAAACAGGTGGGAAGGGTCCATATATCTTAAAATAACTCTACTACATGTATTATAAATCCATTTGAGGTCACAAAAGCAGTATTTCACGGGAATTACTACACTGTCCAGTGTGGATCAACCATCTTTTGAGTTAGTATGAACTCTTAAGCAGAAGACTTCTTTATATTCTAATGATCTGTATGTTAATTAGGAGATAGGCTAAGCTATTCTGGCAGAAACCAAAAAGTGCAGTGGTCCAAATAAGACACTTCCACATGTTTATTTCCTTTCCACAGAACAGTCCAGAGGTAGGTGGACTCTCCAGGATGTGTGGGACTCCCCACCCACTCCTTATAGTTAGCTGGACACTCAGATTCTTTCTGTCCTATTGCTTTTCCGTCCCCATGGATATTCTCATCTGCGTGATCCAAGCTGGCTCACGTGACCATGTTTGAGTTCTAGCCCATGGAAGAAGGAAAGAAAGAAAAGGAAATACACAGTCATTTTAAGGGTAAAAAGCAGAAGTTACAGATACCACTCTGTTCATATCCCATTGCAAGGACTCAGTCGCAAAACCGCACCTTGTGGCTGGGGAGGCAGAAGTCTGTAGTTGGGGGACCACAGCCACAGCTCAGGAGGTTCTGTATCTAAAAGAGAGGAGGAAGAATGGATCAGGGGAGTAGGTACCAGTCTCAGACAGTCTTTAGTCTCCAAACTAACAGAAAGGAGACTTTTATTTTGTAGGTGTAAAATGGATTTGTGTTTCCTCAAACAGGAAAAGAATAAAGCTTTCTTTGTTATTTTATTTCACATTTCGCATCAAGGAGATCTTGTTTGTAACCTACAATATATCCTTTTTGTCATCATAGGAGACTTAGCCAGAGGCCCACAACTGAAGAATTAGAGCAAAGAAATATCCTAAAACGTGAGTATCTTATCTTATTTGGTGATTTCTCATGTAACCATTAACAAGCTCCCTTCAGAGATGATCCATTTATCAGTAGGAAACCTCCATGTTTATTCACGAATGATTAAAATGGCCCGTTTAGATCACATTTCTAGATAATTAAAAAAATGGGGTGCATGGATGGCTCAGTCAGTTAAGCACCCAATTCTTGATTTCCGCTCAGGTCATGATTTCACGGTTTGTGAGATCGAGCCCCATGTGGGGCTCCAGGCTGATAGCCTGGAGCCTGCCTGGAATTCTCTTTCCCTCTCTCTTTGCCCCTTCCCTACTTGTGCACTCTCTCTCTCTAGCTCTCTAAAAATAAATAAGTAGAATTCAAAAAATAATTTCTTGAAAGTTGTATTTCATTTTATGGCTTTGAGCCTGATATCCCCCAGACCAGAGTCATGGTTGTGACAGTTGTTTTTAAGAAAGATGAAATATACCCATGTATTCTTTTACCCAAATGTTAAATAGAAGAAAATGCTCTAGTCTGCTTGCAAATAAATGTCAAAGAAAAAGCCAAAGAATCCCCAAGGAAATAAATCAAACATTCCTATATTATTATTAATAATACAGTTTGTTGCCAGGTTTAACAAATGACTCCATTTAAAACAGAATTATGGTAAAAGAAATTCTTGAGCCCTTTTCATTTTCCTTTGTTATGATAACTCTGTTTCCCTTTTGAGTTATTTATAATTTCTCAGGAGTTAAGGAGTTCTCCATTCATTTTCCTACCTTATTTTCCCTTTCTCTTTTCCCTTCTGTTTTCTTTGACTTTACTTCTTACTCGCTAGTCCAGTAGAACTTCATTGGAGTTCGTATGTTAAAGCTATAAAACTAATAGAAGCACAGTTTGTCATTATATACTGTGTCCATGTGGTTACCAACCACAGTGACTTAAGTAATGGATATTTTTAAGCTGAGCCTAGCTGCAGTTTTATATATTATTAACCCAGTTTCAGAAGAGCTTTTTATTGTACGAAATATAAAAACATCAGGGCTGGGCAGAGCTCCGGATAGTACCATAATAGCAATGAGCTACGGGCATGCTGGACATCTTTTTCGATCAGGCTTTTAGAGGTAATTCTTGTCTGGATGATCCCCATTCTTCAATCTGAGTTGTTTTCTTTCCCTAAGGAATGAAAGAATTTTTTTAAGTTTATTTATTCATTCTGAGAGAGAAAGGGGCGGGGAGAGAAGTGAGGGAGACAGAATCCCAAGCAGGCCTCCACACCATCAGCACAAAGTCCACATCGGGGCTCAAACTCATGAACTTCAAGATCCTGACCTGAGCTGAGATCGAGTCAGATGCTTAACCGAGTGCGCCACACAGGTACCCCAGGAATGAAAGATTTTAATGATACGTTTGTACTATACTTGCTATTACTAAGACAACCCAACAAAGAAGACTGAACAGTGAGAGGAACTGAGTCTATGGGATTCTTTCCTTGGAATGCTTTTTTCTGGCCGTTTATGAGCAAAACTGGAATAGAACCCAAAGAAGGGCTTAACGTGACCATCAGTATGTAGAAGAGCCAGTACAGAGATGGAAAAAGTCATGGGTAGAAAAGCAAATAAAACTGTGTTTTAGTTTTCTGAGGAAGGATGAAAGCAACATCTAATTTTGACAACAACACAAAACCAAAAAAGCTCATGGCTTTTGATAGTAGGTCCCTGGAAAATATTTCTTGAACTAAATTTTAGGTAAGCTCAAGAGCAGACCGTAAGCTCCTAAAACACAAAGATTATGTCTTATTGGATGCCTGATGCAATACCGGGGGGGGGGGGGGGGGGGGGGGGCGGTTAAAAAAAAAAGGAAGAGCGAATTCTGGGTAATTCTTTTCTGCTTCTGCGAGACAAATGGTGCCAAACCACATTGCTGTTTGGTTATTTGAGGAACTATTTCATAGATGTAGAAATTTATCACACATTGATCTTAAGTGCTGTCTTGGCTTCTATACCCCATTTTCCTGGAGGTTCAGGGAAGAGGGAAACGCCAAAGTCAACTTCAGATTTGATTCCAGTCCTTTTTTACTTCCTTCTTAGTTTATCTAACCATGCTTATTCTGGAAACAAAAGACACATTTCCAGTCTGGAGAGGCTGATAACTGGCTTATGATCTCCTGACATAATATTGTATGGCCAAGGGAAGCAGAAAAGAGAACTGGTAGAGGTCATCCAGAGCAATCCACTGAGCGGTCCCAGGGAACTGAATGGCATAGCTTACAATACTGTGTTTAGCCCCTGTGTGCCTCTGGGTTCTTCCACATAGATGACTCTTTTTTGTGTGTTTATTTCATCTCCAGCTTTTGTTCAAAAGCAGTATGATTGACTATTTAAAAAAAGTCTGTGTGTGAGATGGTGTGGTTGTTTTTTTTTTGGAACATTTGCTTATTTTTGAGACAGAGAGAGACAGAGCATGAACGGGGGAGGGGCAGAGAGAGGGAGACACAGAATCCGAAGCAGGCTCCAGGCTTCTGAGCTGTCAGCACACAGCTTGATGCGGGGCTCGAACTCATGGACCGTGAGATCATGACCCGAGCCGAAGTTGGACACTTAACTGACTGAGCCACCCAGGCACCGCCAGTTTGTTTGTTTGTTTGTTTGTTTGTTTGTTTGTTTGTTTTTAAGGACACTTATTTTAACTGGGTCATCTTTTCTTGACAGACTAGGGAATTCATTCCCAGAGTAAACTAATTCAGCAGCTGTCAAATCCAAGCTCATCATTAGTTTATTAAACATGAGTCAGGTGGCAGTCAGTGCAGATCTCACTTTCAGTGGAGACCAGGGGCACATTTTATACCTTAATTTATCAGTCACCATAACACATCTTATTCCATCTCTTTCCTATTTTACTGCATCTAGGCTTTTTTAAACAAAAAACAAAAAACAAAACTATAAAGTTAGGTTTAATTGTACATTTTAGAACCAAGTCCTTAATATTATTAAAATAGAAAGCAAGTTCTGGTGCTTGAAAGGTCATCTTTTGCCTACCAGAAAAAGAGATACTCATGGAACACCTTTTACAGGGCAGGCATAGGAGATGCAGATCTGTTTAGCTATGACAATAGCTATATATTCTCTAGAGAAAAAGTATATTAGGCCATTGAGTGCTGTATTTTTTCCCAACATTTTATTATGAATTTTTTATTTTATTTTATTTTTTTTAATTTTTTTTTTTAACGTTTATTTATTTTTGAGACAGAGAGAGACAGAGCATGAACGGGGGAGGGTCAGAGAGAGAGGGAGACACAGAATCGGAAGCAGGCTCCAGGCTCTGGGCCATCATCAGCCCAGAGCCCGACGCGGGGCTCGAACTCAGACCGTGAGATCGTGACCTGAGCTGAAGTCGGATGCTTAACCAACTGAGCCACCCAGGCGCCCCTGAAATTTTTTAAATATAGAGAAAAGTTGAAAATTTTTATAGTAAACACCCATACATGTACTATTTATAATCTACTGTTAACATTTTATCACATCTTGCTTTATCACATATCTGTCCTTACATTGATCCATGTTATTTTTTTGATACATTTCAAAGTAAGTGTATAAATACATTTTCATTTTCATGGTTTCATATAAAACCATGTAAAACCCACAAAAAATATTTGGCTTTAAGTTTATTTGTTTATTTTGAAAGAGAGAGAGAGTGAGGTGGGGCAGAGAGAGAAGGAGAGAGAGAATCCCAAGTGGACTCCACAGTGTCAGTGCAGAGCCCCACGTGGGGCTTGAACTCACAAACCGTGAGATCCTGACCTGAGCCAAAATCAAGAGTCAGATGCTCAACCAACGGAGCCCCCCAGGTGCCACAAATATTTGGCTTTTTTTAAACTTAGTTTATCTGAATCGATGACTCAGGAATATGATATTCCAGTTGCTGATGTTTTGGTGCTTTCCTGTCTTCTCCTTTTAGCTCATCCCTAAAATGCTCTGGGCAACACTTGCTAGCTGGGTAGGTTTCCTGTAGTGTCCATGGTTATTAAACCACATGTGTTGTTTGTGTGTTTATGGCAAATGCTTCCTGTGACTGCTCTGAAATATCCACCCCCCTGCTTTGATGGAGTTACTAAAGGCAAGGTTTGTCAATGAGTCACGTCACTTCCTTCATGAATATCCCTCCAGTCTATTTAGAGTGACCAGAAAGGTGTACATCCTACTGTATAATTAGTCCTTTACTAAACAGAGAAACAAAGAAAACGTTAAAAAAGAAAAGTGAGGGGCGTCTGGGTGGCTGAGTCAGTCCCACTCTTGATTTCAGCTCAGGTCATGATCTCACCTCACAGTTGTGAGATCAAGCCCTGTGTCGGCTCTGCACTGGGCCTGGAGCCTGCTTAAGATTCTCTCTCTCCCTCTCCTTCTTCCCCTCCCCTTGCTCACCAGTACTCACTCTCTCTCTCTCTCTCTCTCTCTCTCAAAAAAGAAATAACTAAATTTCATTTCATTTCATTTCATTTCATTTCATTTCATTTCAACTCAGTGAGTTTTTTTAAACTAAGATTTGACCTTGATTCTTTGTAAGAGATTTTACGAGTATTTAAAAAGATTCAGAAGATCAGTCATGTTGACTTCCCTCCACTTCTTACCTTCTTTAACTTCTTTAAAAGCACAATTTCAGGGGCACCTGGGTAGCCCAGCCGGTTAAGCATCTGACTTCAGCTCAGGTCATGATCTCACGGTTTGTGGGTTCGAGCCCCAAGTCGGGCTCTGTGCTGATGGCTCGGAGCCTGGAGCCTGCTTGGGGTTCTGTGTCTCCCTCTCTCTGTCTCCCTCCCTCCCCTGCTCACACTCTGTCTCTATCTCAAAAAATAAATTAACATTAAAAAACTTAAAAAAATAAAAAAGGTAAAAGCATGATTTCAAATATGGAAATATGTAAGGAAGTCAGCTCCTGATGTTAAAAACGAATTCCCCCATGGTAGAATTCTGTTTATTTAACTTCCTCAACTGCAGTTGGCCCTTCTTTTTTTAAATAGGTAACTTGCTATCACTCAGATGTACAGTATGCTTAATAAGATGAAATTATCCAATATTCCTTCACAAAAATTAAAGTATTTGTTGGCTTTGAGTCATATTAGATATCCACTTTTCTGTCTTTGAAAAGTACCTTTAAAAATATAGCACAATCACTTTATAGGAAGAATTGACTAAAATGCTTTGAAGATTATATTTTTCTTTTTATTAGTAATATCATTAAAGGCTGACCTTGTAAAGCCTTCCTTTGAATCACATGAACCACAAATTTAGCTTTTGTCTGTTATGTATAATTTATAACCTACATGCCTTGCCCAACTCATATAAAGTAAATATTTGACCCTAAGGATATATTTTAAGGATATCAAAGGATATATATTTTGTGAAGCAATTAGAAAAACCCACAGTATTTTCATAGGAGGAAATATGAATTATAACAAAATTTGTTTGACACACAGGCACTTCCTGAAAGTGTACTAACTGCCTGTTTCTTATCTCGCAGGGTGATTTCAGCTTATGTTTACTCTTTGTCTAAATAACCAGACTCAGCATTCCTTTTCTTATGAATTAAAATTAGTATTTTGGAAGAATGTGGAAACTTTTCTCTGTCCAGATATGGGAAGTTAATAGAGAATTTAGCCTGTTCAACTAACAAATACAATTGGTGCAAATATTGAATACTGATGTTTTATTCATTATAAAAACAGTCTTAGTCGTAAGAAGTCTATTTGAATTTTTAAAACAAATTTATCTTTTCATAGAACAGACTTTTCTTTTTCAACGTTTTGGTTGAGCCTTTTTGTATTGTGTGATGTTCCTTCGATAGAATTCGTAACAGCATCTTCTAAGAGATCATCTTTTGTAAGCGTTGGTGTCCAAGAAGTAAAATCTATGCTCATGTATCAAACAAACGATGAGCTATTGGAAGCAACAGAGAAAAGTTCATCAAATAAGTAATGATTAAGATCTGAAGGGGTATTTATTTCTTTAAAATTCCTGGTCATTTTTCTCTTAATCCCATCCGTTGGACAGCATTCATTAAATTGGCCGTTAAATTTTACTATTTGGTGAAGCACTAGAGAAAAAAAAGACTTTGGAAAGTCAAGTCACAAGAAAATAAATCATCTCCATCAGCAGTACACCATAATAACCCCATTCAGAACATTCTGGTTTGAAGTCAGACTCCAAAGAAATGACTGCATTCTGCTACTGTGGAAACCAAAGCAGACAAAATCAAGTATTTGGGTTGGATTTGAACGGACATCAACTCAGACATGCATCAGATGGTTCTAATTTGCTCTTTTGATATGTCTCAGATCTTTATGTGAAGGCCAGATCCAGAAGTAAATTTTTATCTGCCTTCTGATAAATTGTGCCTATAAGCCCATGAGATGTTCAGCAATGAAAGGTTTTCACCAGAGTGTGGACACCCTTATAGTTTTTTTCAGAACACAATATGATGTCAGGAAGCAAAAAGGTTTATAGTCAGTAAGGAAACCGATCCCATAAGGAGAAAAAGTAATATATAAATTAATGATCGATCTTTCTGCAAAATCTTTTGACAACTTTTTATGTCAGAGTGTTTGATCATTATCTAAGTCAAATAGTTGTGGCCTGATCTACTTTTCTGATTATAAAATCATTTATAGTAACTAAGTCTTCCTGCCTTTCCTCCCCCACCCTCATTCATAAACAGAAAAGAATGAAGAGGAAGAACAAGAAGCAAAAATGGAACTTAAGCGCAGACTCAGCAGAAAGGTGATGAAAACATGACTGTTAATGATCATGTGTGTTTTGAGATATACTTCATTATTTAGTATATGTGCTGCCGAAGCGAGCACTATACTTCATTATTTAAATGCAGATCAGCCCTCTGCCTTTACATTTGATACTGAGGAATAATTACTCCGATTAGTTCACTACCTAATCAAAGACATTAAGATCAATGGAATGCATATAATATGGATTATGTTTATATTTACAATTGCATGATATGCTAATTTGAAAAGTTAACAATCAAAAGTTTTAAATGACATTTACCAATTACGAATATAGCATGTAATCTGTGTGAATACTTGTTTAAATGCGAAGAGGAACAAAAAAGAAAAGAAAATCACACAAATGTCTTTTATTCAGCAATAACCATTATTAACATTTCAATATACAGTTTTTATTTATTTATTTATTTATTTATTTTTTCAATATACAGTTTTTAAAAATGCTCACGTTTTCTGTGTAGTCTTGGAAATATTACATAAATATTAAATTGACGATCTGCCACTATTCCATGTGTGAGCTGGGTCAGGAATTTATTAAGTGAACTTGATTACCCAACCTGCCTGCTGCTGGGCTACCTAACTTGACAAATGGCTTACCCCCAAAACTCAGACTGTTGTTTCCACCCACTCATAAAAACATAAATCTGACACCAGGGTCATCGCTTTTTCTGTGTTAGAATAACAATAGTCTTCGGAAAAATTAAGCATTATCAGAGTTTATCTTTCATTATATTTCACTATAAATCTTTATACAAATATATAAAGATTTACTTGTAATTCTTTAGATTATACGTTTCACACCTGGATAAGGCAGGATAAGTAAAATATGACATCTGCAGTGAAGTGTGTGACCTGACCCACGTTTATCTGAGATGGCTGGGGAGTCCACAGCAAAAGCACTCTAAGGCATACAGAAGAAACTCCATTCCCATGGAAAAGTTGGAGACTATTTTGAGAGATTTTGGTTTTCATTTTTAGGGAAAAAGATCCTTAAGTCGTCTCTTTTTTTTTTTTTTTTTTTCAAAGATCCTACATGTCAAGTAATGATCAAGCTGACAGAGTTCCTGTAAACTGAATTTCTAGAGATGGCTCTTGTGGCATTCGGTGGCTGTTATGTTACCAGCTACAAATAAGAATAGCCCCTCCTCACTGTCCATCCTCACCCCTGCCATACACAGTCATCTTTTGTCAATCCATTTGGGCCCCACCGGGAGGCAACAGAGCCTGGCCTGACCCCCTGACTCCCGCTTCCCTCCACTCTACAGAGCTCTCTGCCATAGGTGCAGAACATTCCATCGCACTATTAACACAGTCCTAAAGGGCAAGACTGGATGGAGAATTTCTGACCCATGTGGCCTCTGGTCCCTTGCCTTTTGGGCACTCCCCAGAGGCAGTGGTTTCTCTACCTCCTTTCCCCCACATGCCCTGGAGAGGCAGTAAGAAGCTAGCAATATAGATTGAACAACATGTGAGTATAAGGGAACCATTTAGATCATTCCTCCCTCTGTCCATTGCCTACCAGGGCTTTATGAAGCTAGAAGGAGTCACGGTTGCCATACCCCAGCTCAAGTGAACTCAGAGTGTAGACCCAGGCCCTTATAGGAGTGCTCAAGTGACTTGAATGTTAGAGCATTGACCTGCTTCAGCCTGTGATTTTACTCAAGAGGACACTGAGGCTCAGGAAAGGTTTTTTGGGGTTTTGTTTGTTTGTTTGTTTTCCACAAACACATCATTTTTGTGTGTCAAGGTGCTCAGTTTTTTTAAATTGAAGTTGTATGCATAAGGAACCTCTCCAAAGAAGACCACTTAGACAATGAATGGTCTGGCTGTATACATCGTACATCTATAGATAAAAAAGATACTGGAAATGGACCCCATGGGTAAAAGAGGCCTGGGTCTATGGCATCTCCAGACTGAGAGAGGCCACAGAAGCATGAACCGTAGTAGCAGAGAGTAGATCATGCCTGTCAGCTAGGGCCCAGCAATCTTTAGTCTCTCCGAGCCATCTCTCTTTATTCTTGGGCTTGGGAAAGGACCAAGAGAGGAGAACAAATACACAGGGCTGGGTGGATTAAATATAACTGTAAATTTGAATTTGACTAAGACCATAGGAGGAATCCAAGTTATTAGAAGTGTCTTAAAGGTCTCAGCCTATTTTAAGCAGTTAAGGCCCACTGAATGTACTCCGTGCCCCTGTGCATTTCTGCACACCAGCTTTTCCCACCGGGATAATGTCAAATCTGGGCCTGGGTCTCTAGTCTTTCCCAGAAGACCACCATAGACACACCCTTCACCCGACCATTTCTTTGTCATAACTTTGTGCATTTCTGAATATAGAGGTTTAATATAATAGGAACAGAGATCTCATTTCGAAAAGTTACAGTGCTTTTGTCTGGATGATTCAGTCTCCAAGCCAGCCATCCTATATCTGGATTGCTATTGTGTCTGCGTGGCTTCGTGTTCCTTGTGTCAGGGATGACAGGTGCCTTTATCGCAATGCCAGGCAAGTTGGGGAAAATAGCATAACGCAGATGGCTGCCAACGCCTGTGACCTATCTAACAATGATGATTTTTATAGTTTCAGAATTAGGGCACACTGCTTTCTGGTTCTCATTAGAAACTCCCAAGATGCTGCTGCCTTTTTTTTTCTCTTTTGGATATCTGAAAGTGACCTTGTTTAACCATAACTTTGAAGTTCTCTATAGACAACTTGCTACCATGAGGCTGTAAATGGTCTCCTGAACTTGTCCTTTTTTTCCCTATCCCCCTGCAGCTCAGCCTGAGACCTACAGTGGCCGAGCTCCAAGCTCGAAGGATCCTGCGGTTTAATGAGTATGTGGAAGTCACCGAGTCTCCTGACTACGATCGCCGGGCAGACAAGCCCTGGGCCAGGTTAACACCTGCAGACAAGGCAAGAAATCCTCATCGTTTTAGCCGTGATTTTATTTATGATTTTATTGCTTTTCTCAAAGCTTCAATATCCGTGTGGCCTCATCCCGCAAACACACACATACTCAGTCATCCCAGGAGGCTAGATATTACCACGTAACTCAAAAGTTTTCTGCCTTTAGTTATTTGAGCCACTTAAGTGATCCATTTAGGAATAGCAATGGAGTTCTTTCAGCTAAGTCTTAGAAAAAATGAGTTCTTAGTTACCGTGTAACCTGCCTGCATTCATACCTGGATTGAGGGCATGGTAGTTCCACAGCCATGATTTTTCCTTACTCTTAGAAAATATAATTTATACAAGTTACCATTTTCAAGGGATATGTTAATAGTGAAAAAGGTATTGATCTATATGAAGGCTGACACACTTTTTCTACAAACAGCCAGAGAGTAAATATTTTAGGCTTTGTGGGCCATATAGTCTCTGTTGCTATAGCTCAGCTCTGTCGTAGTCTGAAAGCAGCCATAGACAGCAGGTAAGTGAATGGATGTATATGTGTTCCAATAAAACTTTTTTTACAAGAACAGGTGGTGGGCCAGATTTCCCCTGCAGGCCATGGTTTACCAACTCTTAATCTATATCATAGCTCACAGTCCAGAAAAACTTAAAATGTATAGTGAGTCCCATCATGGAGAAAGACTATTTTATGAGTAATATAGTTCCAAAGCCAAACAATTTTGCTAACCTTTTGTTTTCAAATTCTTCAGTTTAGGGTTTTCCTAATATCCCAAATAATGATTTCTAATTTTTGTCTCTAAGCAAAATTTGGTATCAGATAAACTCATGCCACATTCAGTCTTAATGCTAGAGCTCAGTATTTTAATTATATGCCGTGCTGAAGCTTTTTAATAGGTTTCATTCTGTAAAGCACCTGCTGCATTCAAGCACGTATCAGATATAGATCAGAAATCATCTGCTCATAAGAAGAAATGAAAATGAGGGAGGAAAATGATCACAAAGGAAGGATGTTTGGAATGAGAATAGAGAGTAGAGGGAGGCTAAGAATAGCACCCAAGGGACCCAACATTGGTGAAGAGGCAGTCGAACATGAAGAAGAAGTGTCTGTGAGGTAGGGAAAGAGGAGAAGACGTAGCCCAATAGCCTAGGAAGGAGAAGATCAGGTCACAAGTGGTTAGTCATGTGGCTAGAGGGGACGTTTTAGCAGTCTGGTGGGTGGAAGCCTGACTAGTAGAGAAAAGGAAAATAAAATAGAACCTCAAGAGTCTTGGCTGTGAAGGAGAAGCCATAGAAGGAGGTAATCACTTGAGCCGTGATGATTGTGGAGGCTGCAAGCTTTTATATATACGAGAAATACCTGAGCAATCTTTTATGCCACAAAGAAGGGGCCAAAAGAAAAAGAAAGGTTGAATACATAGGAGAAAAGGCCAGTAACTGATACAGTAGGGCATAATCAATGGAGCAGCAGGAGAATGTATGTTTGTAGAAAAGGCAAGGAGGAGACCCTTGCGGCTGGGATGGAGAGCACAGGCTGAGGAACGCCCTAAAGGTAGAGGCTTCTCCAAGGCAGGTAAAATCACTCAGGTTGAGGGAAGCCACCAGAGGATGAAGAAGATTGGTACTCAGGTCCGTGTCAAGCTCACTGCTAATCAGTGCCTTGTTTCTTGAAGGAAATGTCAAGGTTGTGGGTTACAAAGAATTGCCTGTAAACGACTTACTGTGGTTTCTTGCCCTCACCCCTAAGGCTCCCTGTGTAAAGTCCAGCCCTGTGCTATTCCCTAGGTTACCAAGAAGAAGAATGCCTGGCCTTGAGAGCCTTGTGTTCTAGTCAGAGGGTATACTCATGGACACAAGTGCTGTGAGTGCAGAGTGCATGGAGTCCTGAGAGAGGGTAAGGGGAAAGGTGGGAAGATTTGGGGGCAAGCCCCTCCCACCCTCGAGGTGAGCCTTGAAGGTATCTCATTAAGCACGGTGTGGACAGCGGGAGCCTGCCATTTGCCTACTGCCTACTCCTCACATCCAGGTCCCCGGCAAGTTGTCATGGGGTGTGAAAAACATGTCTCCCCCTGGGAGCCCCTCTTGGGCTGATGTGAAACACAGCTAAGACTATTGAGTGTGTTTTATCCTAATCACAGCCCTCAACCAGCAGCCCTTTGCTCTTCCCTTGACTGCCTCACATGTAATTCTGAGTGGTTTCCACTGCTTTATTTGCCTTCCTTCCTGCGCTTTCCCCTCTCTGTTCAGCAGCAGTAGACTTCACTTATGACCTCATGTGTTGTCTGACACCTCACAAAGAAACACGAGGCTTGAGGTCAGGTGCAGTCTTTAGGGTGAGTGTTAACAACAGATAACATTTCTTTCTCAACCCTAACCCTATCTCAGTTCTGGTCGTATACATTCTTCTGGCATTTTGGTTTTTTATTTTTTTCGTTGTGAATTATATCACATGGTGAAGAATGTGTGAAACAAATGTACCATTTAACTAATAAAAGGAAGAGACCTGTTTTATTAATCCCTGAATATTACTAGTACCTGAAAAGAGCTCTGTGTGCTCCTTCCCAATTGCATTTCTCTCCCTTCCATAAGGAATAACCACCAGGGCACCTGGATGGCTCAATTGGTTGAGCATCTGCCTTCAGCTCAGGTCATGATCTCACAGTTTGTGGGTTCGAGCCCCGTGTCGGGCTCTGTGCTGACAGCTCAGAGCCTGGAGCCTGCTTCAGGTTCTGTGTCTCCCTCTTTCTCTGCCCTTTATGCCCCACCCCCAAAATAAATAAACATTAAAAAATTAAAAAAAAAAAAAAGGAATAGCCACCACCCTGACTTTTTTCTTAATTATTTCCTTTCTGTCCTTTTTAGGAGTTTAACCACCTTATTTATACCTCTAAACAATAGCTGTATATTTGTTAGTTTTGCCAGTTTTGGAGGCTAAGTACGTCATATGCTGTACTTCTGGGTGTTGCATCATTCAGTCAACACCAAAGAATCTGGGTTAACGCACTAGGCCATCATTTTTCTTTTTCACTGAAATATAATACTTTGTCATATGTATCAGTCACAAAGTAATTATCCATTTAGTTGTTGATTACTTAGTTTCTAGATTTTACATTCGCAAGCTATATACTATGAAAATTCGTATATCATCTTCAGGGGCACGGATCCTGGACTTTTTTCTTGCATATATTCCTTACAATGGGATTGCTGGGTCCTAGAATGTAGGAATGTTCGGCTAAATTAGGCAGTGGCAATAGCTTTCCAAAATAATTGCTCTGGTTCACCCTCCCACCAGCAAAGGTTAAAACTTCCCGTAGTTCTGTGTTCTTGCCAACATGTGATGGTCAGTCTTTTTGTTCCTTTTTTGTTTTTTTTTTTTTACTTGACAACCTAGTAGTTATGAAATAATATCTCATTGCACTTATACTTTGCCTCTCATTAATTACTAATGAGGTTGAGCATATTTTCATACCTATTCTGCATACGGATTCTACTTTTGTGCCTGTCTTTTGTCTATTTTCTTTTGGGTTATCAATTTCTTGTTGATTCATAGGAGTTCTTCCTATATTTCAGTTATCTATATTGCAAATACATATTTATCTTCTCCCGACTTATAACATTGTATTCTCTTTATGGTATGTTTTGACAAAAGAGATTCTTACCTTTAATACAGTGAATTTATCCACTTTTTCTTTATGGCTTGTGATTTTGTTTCTTTGAAAAAATTCTTCCCATACCAAAATCCAAAATGTATTCTGCTATACTGTTTTCTAAAACATGTATAGTTTTGCTTTTCACATTTAAGTTCTTCATTTACCTAGAACTGATGTCTTTAGAAGAGATAAGATACGCCTTTAACTCTGTAGAGTAGATCATCTCTAGTATGTTTTCTATGTTGCTGTTTGCTCTTTGATCTTCTTTCTTCTAAGTTTCTTGCCTTTATTTGGCTGTTCTTTTCTACCTTAAGATGGACTCTAAATCATTAACGTTCTTCTTTCCTTTTTTTCTGATATAAGCACTGAAAGCTATATATGGCGCTGTATGTCAGTGGTTCCCAACCTTGGTTACACATTACACTCACCCAGAGGAGCTATAAGAATGCTGATCCCTGGGACCCACCTCCAAAGATCCTGATTGAATTGGTCTGAGGTGTGGCCTTAAATACTGGGATTTTAAAAGTATATGGTCAGTAATTATAAAATGTTCCATTTATCCTTGAAAACTGTGTGTGTTCAGTTTGGGGGTATGGCATTTAAAATATGTCTAAAACTAAATCTTGTTGGTCTCATTCAGATTTCTGTATCCTTGGCTTTTTTATCCTTACTTTTTTTTTTTGTCTGCCTGGTCTATCCTATACCAAGAGAGGAATACGTTACCTCTCCCAATACATATATGGATCTTCCCTTCTCTTTATAATTCTATCAATTTTACTTCCTATATTCCGAGATTGTGTTAATAGATATATATGTTTAGAATAATTACATTTTCCTGATGAAGCCTTTATTATGAGACTCTATTCAAGAAATGCTTTCTGTTGTAAAGACTATTTTATCCAATATTATTTTAACATAAAGGTGAGTTGTTTTAGACCACCTTAGTTCAATGAATTCACACTGTAAACCCATGTGAGGGCTACTTATGGATTCATATATTTAGGATAGATTTCATTCTCCCTCACCCACTAAGCATCAGCATGACACTTTCTGTGCGGTTCTCTGGGATCAGACATTCTAGCATAGCCTTCACTGAGGCTATACCATAAGGGCCCCTCTCTATGGCAGGAGGATCATGTATTAGACTTTCCACCTTGGGCAGGTTTTGTCTCTGGTCTTCAGTATCTCACTAAGCTATGAAGATGACAGCTTGGAGTCACCACATAGCAAATGCCCTCAAGGTCAAAGCCAATTTCAGTGCTCTGCTTACCCCATTTCTCTGCACTTCATCTTCATTTATTATTTTCCATCAAAGTATTTTTTACTTTCTTACCAGTTAATTAGTACACTTAAGATAATTTTTTAATGTTATATACAGCATTTTACTTGGTTTTTCAGTAGAAGCGCTAGTCAAGGTATGTCGTTTTGTAAGAATAGTATAGAGGTGCCTGTCTGGCTCAGTCAGAAGAGCATGTAACTTTTTTTTTTAAGTTTTTTATTTATTTTGAGAGAGAGAGAGAATGCACACAGAACGGGCAGCAAGAGGGCAGAAAGAGAGAGAATCCCGAGCAGGCTTTGCCCTGTCAACGTGGAGCCCGATGCAGGGCTTGAACTCACAAACTGTGAGATCATGACCTGGGCTGGAGTCAGACGTTTAACTAACTGAGCCACCCAGGTGCCCTGAGCTTGCTTCTCTTGATCTCAGGGTCATGAGTTCAAGCCCCATGTTGGGTGTAGAGAGTACTAAAAAAAATAAACTTTTAAAAAAAATCTTTAAAAAAATGAAAGAAATTGTGTACACTGTTGTATAAGTTTTCTTACATTCTCCTCCCCTAGTTGTGGGCTTTTGGTCACTCACCTCTTATTTAATGACTCTCAGTTGTCCCTGCTCCAGTCACCATTTCTGTGCAGTAAACTTCCCAAAACTTAGTGACTGAAAATCACAACTATGTTATTCCATCTGACAGATTTTGTGGGTTGGGGATTTAGTCAGGACTCAGCTAGGCAATTCTTCTGCTTTTCATGAGGTTGACTCTGGTTACTCAGTGTTTCTTAACTGACAGATACGTTGCTCTGGAGGGTCCCGGATGGCTTCTTTACATGTCTGTTATCTTAGAGAGGATGGCTCAGAAGCTGGGCTCAGTTGAGGCTATCCACCAAAGCACCTACACATGGCCTCTTCTGCATAGTGGCCTCAGACTTGTCACACTTATTACACGGTAGCTGGCTTTTTCCAGAGCCAGTGGCCCAAGAGAACAAGGTAAAAGCTGTATGGCTTTATCTAACCCTACTTTAGAAGACACCCAGCCTTATTCCTCCACATTCTATTACTTATAAGTAGGTCATAAGATCAGCCCAGCTTCAGAGCGAGGGGAATTCGCTCTACCTCTCAATGAGGGATTGGCAAGGTCATATTGCAGAAGAACATGTGGGCTGGAGGTGTTATTGCTGCCATCTTTTACAAATGTAATTGCCACATCCACCATTCCCAGCTGGCTTGATATTCAAATGCTGAATTTCACAAAGGCAGGTAGGGAGTGGCCCGGGAAATGAGTAAAGATCACAGCAGGTACAAAGTGTGGAAGCAGCGGGAGTCTAAATGATTAAATTTTCCATACCCTAGAAATAGTCATTTCTAACTCATGTCTGTTGTTGAAGGCTAAACTCCTTCATCTCTAGTTATAATAAGAGGATTTTTCTTTTTAATTTTGTGTTGAAACAAAAATAGATTTTTGTGCCAGACTTCTAGGCTGCAGGGGAGATCTACTTGGTCAGTTTTTCTTCTGCAGGCCTAGTGTCTGTTCAAGAGCACTTTAAAGGCACATGACTGGCATCTCCCCTGCAGAGCAAACTCTGAGCCCCAGAGCTCAGCCAGAACCCCTCCCTCCTCACATATGAGGCTCATTATTTTTCCTGTGACATTGTCTCTCCCATTTCTCCTGACAACTTGTGAAGCTCTAAAGGACAGCATTTTTAGAACTGGATTTATATTGTAAAATATTTTTCCTTGAAGAAAAATAAGAATCATTTCTTTTAGATTAAAAAAATGTTCCATGCTTTTTAAAGATAGAAGATAGAAAAACACAACAATTTAAAATGCCATTAATGTATAGTATATTGTGTATACACAAATGACTCATGTTTGTCAGCAAAAATCAGAATATTCAAAAATATAAAAAGAAGAAACAACAATTATAATGCATATCAGTGCATGGTACTTTTAAGAACTTCTAAAAATATTGTTTTCTACCTACCTAACACTGAAAAAAATATTTATTTTCTCTACATGTTAAAAGAGGAATATAATGAAATGTTACTTATTGCCCAGAGATACTATTAATGGTCTTAGTGTGTTTGTCATCTTAGAATGAAAATAATACATGCTAAACATCATTATTGTAACAAGCATTTCTGGATTTGTGTTGCTTTTTACCTTAAAATAAAACTCTTCATGATATATAATGATAGGTTAAAGATCATGTATTTTATTCAACGAGTATATATTTTATTCTATAAGTAATGTATTTTATACCAGTTAGGTATAATAATCTGTAATTTAACTTTCATGGTAAAAAAGAGTTTTACTTTTTCACTTTTGAACTATAAATCCCATTTAAAGAAAAACAAATATTGGAATCAAGTATTTCCACCTCTGCTCTCAAAATAAACACTGGACTTCCTGCCTCCCAAAGGGGCCATCCTTCTGTCTCTTTTCCTCCTACTATTTCTTGGCCCCACTAAGATACGACTTTGCATTTAAAAAAATCTTTGAAGTTCAAGTGTGTAGAGAGAAGGGATCGGGAGGCAGTCAATAACCAATCAAATCTCATTCTGTGAAAACACTGTTGAGAATGCTGTAGAGAATCTCATAAATCCGGTAGCCTTATTAAATTGCTCAAATTGGGAAAGAGAAGTGGTGGGAGAAATGCCTTATTAATTGTGAATTTGAGCTTAATTCACCTTTAAAATACAACTTTCAGGGCACCTGGGTGGCTCAGTCGGTTAAGTGTCCGACTTCAGCTCAGGTCATGATCTCACAGCTTGTGAGTTTGAGCTCCTGTGTCACGTTCTGTGCTGACAGCTCAGAACCTGAAGTCTGCTTCAGATTCTGTGTCTCCCTCTCTCTGTGTCCCTCCCCTACTCATTTTCTCTCTCCCTGTCTCTCTCTCTCTCGCTCTCTCTCTCTCTCTCTCAAAAATAAATAAACATTTTAAAAAATTTTAAAAAATAAAATACAATTTTCAATTTTAAAATATATGTACTTGAGTACAGCACTAGAAACAGATACACAAACATAAAGATACAGATGATGTCTATCTGTAGTGGATAAATGAGCCTTAAGATGACAGAATAGGCAGAGCCAGAGAAGGCCATCAACTTGGCCTGAAGATCAAGGTTAACCTGACAGTTGCCATCTCCCTGGGGTAGGCTGTGAAGCTCCATGGTACAGAGGAGAGGACAGGCTTTAGAGCTGGGCTTTTAAGGGTTTGATTTCTGACTTGGCCACTTGGGAGATGTTTGACCTTGGCTAAATCATTTAACTGGAGTTTCCTTACTTGTAGAGCCAATTATATCCATCTTGAGAATTAGGTAATGTATTCATGAAGTTCTAGCTCATCAATAAATGGTAGCGCTTACCAGTGTTACAGTCATGGGCAGGCTTGATAATCTAAGCTTTGTTCCCCATTGGTGATGTTTTCATTATGCTTTGAAACCTCAGTTTACAGTCTAGTTGAAAATTATCCAGTGAAGGGGCACCTAGGTGGCACAGTCAGTTGAGTGTTGGACTCTTGGTCATGATCCCAGGGTTGTGGGATTGAGCCCTGTGTCAGGCTCTGTGCTGAGTATGGAGTCTGCTTGAGAGTCTCTCTTTCTGTCTCTGTCTTAAAAAATATAAATGAATGAATGAGTGAATGAATGGATGGATGAAATTATCCAGTGAAAGAGAATTGAAAATTCAGATAGTACATGGTTTGCCCTAGAAGTTACTCAGTAATTACTTATATATTAAAACCCTTGTAATAATTAACTGTCCTAGGGGGTGCATGGGTGGCTCAGTAGGTTAAACGCCTGACTTTTGATTTTGGCTCAGGTCATGATCTCATGGTTTGTGAGATTGAACCCTGCCACGGACTCTGTGCTGACAGTGAGGAGCCTGCTTGGGATTCTCTTTCCTTCTCTCTCTGCCTCACCCTGCTCACATGCTTTCTCTCTCTCAAAATAAATAAATAAACTTAAAAAGAAGAAGAAAGGGGCATCTGGGCGGCTCAGTTGGTTAAGCATCTGACTCTTGTTTTCTGCTAAGGTCATGATCCCGTGGTTCGTGAGTTTGCCCCCATATAGGGCTCTGCACTGACAGGGCTCTCTCTTTTTCTCTCTCTCTTAAAATAAATAAATAACCTTAAAATAATAAAATAAGAGAATAAAATAGAACTGTCCTAGATAACGGGGACATAAAGATGAACATACTACCCTTCCAGGAATGCACTGTCTAAACAGGTCACAGGAAAGACTGAGATTTTGATTCTCTGCCGAGATATTCTTGGCCTGTTCCTGGTTGTCCTGGCAGCAAAGAAGAGTACACTTACCTCTGCATAGCATCGAGCTTGATGAGTAGTCAAGAAATTCCCTCCTTGTTCCGCATCAGATTTTTACCAAAGAAATAAGCAGAAGACATCAAATGATGGGAGCTCTAGTTAATCCTGGCTTCACTGCTCATGCTATTTGAGAAGGCAGCAGGGCCCATATTTTCAAAAATTACCTGATGCTCCTGGCCAGGATGACCCCGGAGCTGACTGGAAGAGATTAAGCAGACCTTCCATCGCTGGTCATCACTAGTCAATTTTAAACTTCATTTCAGTCATTTTTGTGTCTTCTTTCCTCTCTATTATTCTCATGGTACCAAAAAATGCTGTGTATTTGCTCTCAGTGCTATCTTCTGGGGTTTGTTTTGTTCCAATCTTAGAAATACCTGGTTTTGGCTCAGTGACTTACCAGTGTTGGGCCCAGCTCAGCACCATTCAGGCTCCAATCTCACTACAGCAGCCTAGCTCTTTTATCCTGTATCTTTCTACACAATCAGTCCCATTTACATTTATGGGAGAAGTCATTAGGCCTAAACTCTGGCCTCATTTGCATAGAAGGGAGTTAAGATTATTGTACTTGTATTTTCTGAACACAAAGCATCTTTAATCACTCTTTTCCTCTCATAACCTTCTTTAAATAGTAAGAGGAAGCAATTCTTGGAATATAATTGTGTTAGTCCTGCAGTGAATTTTTGAAAGGAGTATTGCATTTCTTTAATTGACTGTAGTCCTGTCTTGCTGATAACATATTTCCAAATAATCAGTCCCTAGAATTTCACATCATATTCATTGCCTATAACTGACTCATTATTCCTAATTACAAACCAGCCCACACAGCATAGAGATCTGAGGCAATTATCTGGATGACTTAGGCTCTGATGCTCATTTCATTGGAAAGACTGCGGGACTTGAAGTAAGAAGGCCTACGTATGAGCCCCATCTTTGCCCTTTAAAATCCGTTCGATATCTAGCAAGTCACCCTATCTCTCAAGGCCATTTTATCATTTTATCATTTGTAAGATGAGATAGTGTTCGGGTTATCAACTGTTTAGTGACTTAACCATCTTATTTTGCTCGCCACTTCCAAGATGGCTCCCTCACTGTCGCATCTGTGCCTTGTTGCTCCTTGGCCTCTGTAGGCACCCACATGGCACCCCATCCTCCCTGGCCTCTTCCTGTACCTTGGCTTTCTCACAGTATGGTCTCCTGAGAGTGGTCACATTTTTTTTTTTTACATGGCAGCTGACTTCCAGGAAGAAGGAGACAAAAGATGCCAAACCAGTCAAGGGCTACATCCCAGACTAGCACAACCTCACCTCCTCTGTGTTCTGTTGCTTAAAGTAGTTGCAGGACTCATCCGGATTCAAGGCTGGAGAGACAGACTCTACCTCTTGATGAGGGAATGACAAAGTCACATTGCAGATGTGCATATGGGATATGCCCAAGAGTCTCAAACTGAATTTCTCAGGAAAAATGCATATGTATATGGTTATAAGTGAATTGTAAATGTTACTAATGTAAGGGATGTGTAGCATACAATTTACAATTAAAAATAAACCATATGGTACTCTTTTTTGTAGATTCTATATCCCAATTGATTCTAAAAGAATGCTTTCACTGACTTTTGCCAGACTTTTAGATCAGTAGCCAACCTACTATTGAGAATAAGGACGTTGCCTCATTTGTCTTTGAGTCTCGTTCAGTGACATTATCTTGCACATAGTAGACTCTCCAAATAACAGTGAAAGAACTGTTAGTCACAGTCATAAATTAAAATTTAGTTCATCTTTCAAAAGTTTCACAATAATGGCATTTTATTGAATAGTGTGCAAAGCACTTTCACATATGCTCTTTTTTTAAGTATGTAATTTTAAGTATATTCTATAAGTATAAACTCCATGAAGACAGAACTTTTTGTTTTCTTTTTTTTTTTTTTTTAATTTTAGAGAGAGCATGAGCAGAGGAGAAGGACGGAGGGAGAGAGAGAGGGAGAAAGAGAGAGAGAATCTTAAGCAGCCTCCACGCTCAGTATGGAGCTTGACATAGGACTTGATTCCACATCCCTGGGATCACGACCTGAGCTGAAATCAGAAGTCAGACACTCAACTGACTGAGCCACCTAGGTGCCCCACACGTATGCTCTTAATCGAGTCTTGTAATACTGTAAGGAATTCCCATTCCCATTCCCCAGAGGGGAAAACAAGTTTTGGAGCAAAATAATTCACTGAGGGCCACTGCTATTGAAGGCATAAGGGCAAGACTACAACCCATGACTTCTGACACCAAGTGTACCACTTTGTACTTCCTCTACTGAAATCTTAAATTTGGAGGAGAAAATGAAAATGAACATGGAGATGGGATTCTCTGCCACTCTCTATATTAAAATACTTCCTTTCAAGGAAGTCTTTCCGATAGATGCTAATTGGCAATTTGTATAGGGTATGTTCACTATTTCAGCTCCTGGTTTAGGTACCAGTATTTACAGTGAGTACAACAAAGTACCCTCAGTGTTGATTTCTCTTGTGAGACGAGATGTATGGTCTTACCACAGGGGACTCAGGCCCACAAATATCTTTCTGCTTGCTTCATCCCTTTCAGAACTCAGTAGCAAGAATTACTTCCACAGTTCCCAGACACAGGTTCCCTGTAGAAACTAGAGCAGCTGAGGGATGCATGTAGGGAGATGAGACACTCTATGACTACGGGATTTAAATACAACACTGAAAAGCCTGTTGGAGGAAAGCTTGCATATTGCAGAGACAGTCAGTGATGGGAGAAAGCCAGAGAGAGGCCTCCAGGCTTCCTCCTGTCTCTTCCCTTTCTTTTTTTTTTTTTTTTTTTTTTTTAATTTTTTTTTTTTTTTTAACATTTATTTATTTTTGAGACAGAGAGAGAGAGAGAGCATGAACAGGGGAGGGTCAGAGGAAGAGGGAGGCATAGAATCTGAAACAGGCTCCAGGCTCTGAGCTGTCAGCACAGAGCCCGACGCGGGGCTCGAGCCCACAGACCGCGAGATCATGACCTGAGCCGAAGTCGGACAATTAACCGACTGAGCCACCCAGGCGCCCCTGTCTCTTCCCTTTCTAAAATTCATCATTTTCAACCACAAAGTAGATTTTCTTATCTCTCAGTCAAATCACTCTCTGTGGTTTGTAGTATCATTCTGTGTTTTGGCTGAAGAGTCCATTTATCATAGAGGTTAGGGTGTGGAGATATTTTTATTAATAGTTTTTATTTACAAGAGGGACAAGTTCTTTGTAGAGAAATTAGGAAATAAAGATAAGCAAAAGTTAGGGTGCCTGGGTGGCTCAGTCAGTTAAGTGTCCAACTCTTGATTTTGGCTCAGGTCATGATCTCGCAGTTCATGAGTTTGAGCCCCATGTCGGGCTGCACGCTGACAGTGTGGAGCCTGCCTGGGCTTCTCTCTCTCTCTCTCTCTCTCTCTCTCTCTCTCTCTCTCTCTCTCTCTCTCTCTCTCTCTCTCTCTCTCTCTCTCTCTCTTTCTCTCTCAAAATAAATAATTAAAGTGAAAAAAAAAAAGGATAAGCACAAAGTTGAAAGCAGAAACCATCCATGATCTAGTCACTATTGTTAATAGACAACTCACATTAACATTTTTGTGATTATTTCAGCATTTCAACCTGAGAGACATAAGCATCTCTCCAAATCCCAACATTTACGTGACATGGGTTATGTGTTTGTTAAATAGTAATAGTAATCACATTCTAGTACACATTTTCCGAGTGGCTTTAGGTGCTATGCTGAAACTTTTCATTCTACTTGTCTGAACTTTCAAAATTAGAGAATAAATAGCACCTGCCTTCTCAGCAGTTCTATGGCAGCTAGTCAAGGCCATGTCGCTGCACATGGTGTGCAATGCAGAACTTTCATAGGGAAATGATAATGGTTTCTGAGAAAGTCTTATGACCTATGCTATCCTGTGGTCATCGAGGGTGGGGGATGTGTGTGACTCACAGACTAGGTCCCAGGATGAGTTTAGCAAAGGCCTTTCTCCTCTCCTCTTTGTCAGTGACACTTGAAGGACATCTGACCCTCCTCTTTGTCAGTGATACTTGAAGGACATCTGACCCTCCTCTTTGTCAGTGACACTTGAAGGAAATCTGACCTGGGTTTTTTTTGGCTATAGTGTGATACTACATTTATCGTACCTCTACCAGGTAAAGACCTAGTAGAAATTAGGAATCTCTTTTTGCAAGACATTTTTTAAAAGAATGTCTGCTTTGTTGATGCTGTTATGCTAAGAAAATATGTGACCTAAGTACAATTCTGTTTATCTGTTGTTTTTTTTTTTTCCTGTTTAGGCAGCAATAAGGAAGGAACTAAATGAATTTAAAAGCACAGAAATGGAAGTTCATGAAGAGAGTCGACAGTTTACAAGGTAGGTGGGCAAAATGCAATTCAGCATATTTTTTATGTGTATTTTACCACAATTAAAAGTTTTTTTAAGTTTTTTTAATGTTTATTTTTGACAGAGAGAAAGAGACAGAATGTGAGTGGGGGAGGGGCAGAGAATCCAAAGCAGGCTCCGGGCTCTGAGCTGTCAGCACAGAGCCCCTCGAGCGTTGGGATCGTGACCTGATCTGAAGTCGAACATTTACCCAACTGAGCCACCCAGGCAGCCCTACAAGTTTTTTTAAATACAGTTGAGCCTAACACCATCTAACGAACATTTCTAAAATTAAGTCTTTTTTTTTTTTTTTTTTTTTTTTTTTTTTTCCTACAGAAGTCTGAATCATTCCAAAGGGCTATGTTTGGGTTTCTTTCTTAGCTTTATTTTCTGGGACAGGAGAAACGCATTAGAATCATTTATTCTGTCCTTAAAGAGACTTAGTTGAAGTTTTATGCCCAGAACAGATGCTGGAAAGAGCCACTATGGGCACCTGTGTGTCTGCTTTGGGATCACAGTAGACATAACCTAGAGAAGATAGAAACTCAATTTTTAGAAGATTTAACTTAGACTAGGAATCCAGTTTTTACTGGTGCTGTGGAAGATTGAAATAATCCTACTCTTGTAACTCCCAGTACCCCCTCGGTTTCAGTTTATTCTTCTGCTGAAACCAGAAGAGACCTGAATGTGATCATATAGTCTGACTACCTGCCCTCCCTCCCCCACCCCCCCCACCACCACTTAACAGGTGTTCTGTTTATTTCTCTGTAATGGATTTATGTGGTCTGGTTTTTTTTTTTTATAACACGTATATTCGTAAAAATTTGCATGCCAATTAAAAATTGAATTATTGGGGGGCGGCTGGGTGGCTCAGTTGGTTAAGCATCCGACTTCGGCTCAGGTCATGATCTCATGGTTCGTGGGTTCGAGTCCCGCGTCAGGCTCTGTGCTGACAGCTCAGGGCCTGGAGCCTGCTTCTGATTCTGTGTCTCCCTCCCCTCAGCTCCTCCCCTGCTCACACTCTGTCTCTCTCTCAAAATAAATAAAGATTAAAAAAAATTTTTTTTTTTTAAATTGAATTGTTGGGGCACCTGAGTGGCTCAGTTGGTTAAGTGTCTGACTTTGGCTCAGGTTATGATTTCATGGTTCGTGGGTTCGAGCATCCCCTGGCTGCTTCAGATTCTGTGTCTCCCTCTCTCTCTGCCCCTCTTCCACTCACACTCTGTCTCTCTCCCTCTCTTAAAAATAAATAAAAACATTAAAATAAAATGGAATTGTTAAAAAACATACCAAGACAGATGATTACATGAAGAAGACCACAGTAGGTCTTTCTGGAAAGCAAATACTGGTTCCCTAGGCTAGAACAGCTTCTGCAGGACAGCCATATATTATGGTGCTGCTCTGCCTGCAGTGGCTCCTGTCGGTGGTGCTGTTCCATGCTGAGCATGTCCTACGATAAAGGAAGTCATGGCACAACTTCATAATTTAATAGCAAATCCCTTCCCTAAAGTTGATGGGGGCCTCCTTGCTCCAAAGCTATTGCTTCTGTGATAATGTCTGGTATGCAGAAGAAATTCCCCCTTTTTCCTAGGGGAGGTTTATTTGTTTTGGTTCCTCCCATATCATGTTTATTTGTAAATGCATTCGGGGCTTTTAGCCATCTGAACGTGTGGGATTTGTCTCTAGCTGAGGGCTGCATCCTGTCCTGATCTACTCTTGGGCCAGTCACACGCCCGTATCAAGCCAGACCTATTTGTCCCCTCCTTTTCTCCCTTCCACTCTGAGGTCAGGGAAAGTTCATGCTGATATTTGACACCTGTGGCCATACTTCTCCAGTAAAGTTGATCATAATAAGGTGGCTGAATATTTATGGTGACGTCTAGTTGGCTGGGACCTCTGGGTAACTGGAAGGACAGCATGCACATGTACTTGTGCTTTTGAGTCCTGACCCCCGAGATATAGTGACTACACTCAACCTATTCTTTATCATTCAGGATAGCTTTACTTCTGGGTGTTTTTCCTAGAAATCATAGAAATCCTGATTACCTCATTTTTATTTGATAACATTATATGAAGAATAAACTACAAAGGAAAATAACCAAATTTTAAAAATGCATTTCTTTGGAAGTTCTGTTTATAAAAAATAAAAATTTATACTGAAGGAGGTCCTTTCTCTTCTATTGTGTGCTATGAACAAGTTTTAAAAAAAGAGGCTGCAAAGAGAGTAAAGGTCATTTATTTTTTGCATATGTATTTGTCATGGACCAATATATTCTAATTAAGCATTCAAACAATACAAAAATCCATCCATGAAAAAGGAAAACTCCCTTCGCTCCATCGTTCCCCAGCTTCATTCCCATTCTCGTAGGTAATCACCAGGAAAAGTTTGGTGTAGGTAGATCCATCTGGTCACTTTTCTGTGCATTTGCAAACATGTATGGATATTTATGATTTATGTGTACATACACATATGCCTTTATGTATCCCTTCTGAGTCACACACAAAACAGGATCTAGAAAATCTTTCCATATTAGTGTGTACCTCATTCACTTGAATGACTTTATGGCCTTTTGTAGATAATATACCGTAAGTTATTGAACAATTATTCTATTGATGGATGTTATGGAATTTGTAGTGTTTCATTAGAAAAGCAATGCTGCCTTGACTTTCTTTGTAAATATATCCTGACACATAGATGCCAGTATTTCTGTAGTAGTCCCGTGAGAAGATTTGCTAGGTCACTGGCGATATATTTTTTACATTTTGGAAGATGCTATTCTGTAACCTGTGGTTTATGAGCATACCTGGTGTATCACCTTCATCAGCACTGGTGGGGCAGGACAGGGGTGGTGGTGAGGGGTCTATAGTCTAAAGAATGAACAATAATATCTTATTTCATTGATTTCTATAAGGTTGGGTATTTTTACATATCTTTATTGACCATTTACATTTTTTATTTACTTTTACTAGTTTTCTTTTGGGTGTCTCTTTCATATGGATTAGTAATTAGATATTACTTAGATATTGTGGATATTGGCTCTTTGTTACATACGTTACTATACTTTCCCCCAATTTATTCTTAACTTTTTAACTTTTTTTAATGGTCTTTTATTTAAATCTTTGCATATTCAAATATGTCTGAATTGTTACTTTTACTTCATTGTTCTGTGTCTTATGGAGAAAGGCCAAGATTATAAATCTGTTATCTTCAGTTCTTATATATGCCTTTTTTTTTTTAAACTTAGATCTTTAATCCATTGGGCATTTATTTGGATATATGATTCAAGAGTAACTAACTTTACTTTGTTCTAAATCAGTAGTCAGTTTCCCCATTTATTTCCCCCTTGATGTGAAAGTCTTCTTTTAATATACACATGGATCAGTTCCTGGATTCTTTTTTTTTTTTTTTTTTTTTTAAGTGGGTTCTGCACCCAATGTGGGCCTTGAACTAACAGCCCCGAGATCAAAAGTTGCCTACTCCCCTGGCTGAGTCAGCCAGGTGCCCCCAGATTTTTTATTATGCTCTAGTGAGTTATTGTCTATCTTTGCACTGTGTCACACTGTTTAATTAGAATAAATTTGTGATGTGTTTTTATATCTGATGGCATATTTTTTCACCTTCAAAATTCCATTGGCTACTTTGCTGTATTTACTCATCTACAGAAATTTAGAGTGTACTTATTATATACTATAAAATTCTATCGATATCTTTATTGTTTAAGTAAATATTAATAGATGTAAATAGGGATGAGCTTTTCAAGAGAAAATTATAGGCTTTTTTTTTTTTTACAGTAACAAAGGTAAGCTTTAAAAGTTTTCCAAAAAATATATTGATTAACACTTTTTAAAATGTCTATCCAGATAAAGAAAAATTAAATATTCATAGCAGTAAGATAAATATGCCTTGCTTAAGTACTCTTTAAAACCTGGCAGCAAAGCAAATGTCTACTGCTATTTTTCCATTAATTTGTATTACATCATTAGAGTTACATTCCAATAAAGAAAAATTTTGGCTCTAAGACTTATAAAAATCTTGCTTATGATTTTCACATTGTTTTCAGTATTTCTTTTAAGAGGAAAAAGGTTTGGTAAACACTGCTGAGTTTAATCAAAATAATGCCAAAATATGATAATGTTTTACATTTAGAAAATCGCTTATGTAGAAGATGGTGTTACTCTTAGCAGCAGTCACCCTTGGAGGGAGCATACAGGCTGCTGATCATTTCCTAGCCCTTTAAATGCAATCTAGATAGAGAGCAGCTCACTTATTAGCTCTCCTTATTAGTGGCAGACATTATCTCCTTATATCAAGTAAGCCTGCCATTCAAAACCTAAATCTGTTAATTCCCTGTGGATTTAGAGTGGTTAATAAAAGACAGCCCTGCTCCCTCTGCCCAGGCACCTTTTTATCCAGAGATAATCTCCCCCACAGTGATGTATCAGTCAACACTGGAAGGATCCATTCCCATAGAGAGAGCTTCCTTTGCTTCTGTATCTCTGGAGAGATTCACAAAAAGCTGATAACATTGGTTGCCTCTGGGGCGGAGGATTGGTGGGTAGGAGCAGGCATGGGAAAAATTCACTCTTTGAATTTTTGAAATACAAGAATTTATTATCAGGGGCGCCTGGGTGGCACAGTCGGTTAAGCGTCCGACTTCAGCCAGGTCACGATCTCGCGGTCTGTGAGTTCGAGCCCCGCGTCAGGCTCTGGGCTGATGGCTCGGAGCCTGGAGCCTGTTTCCGATTCTGTGTCTCCCTCTCTCTCTGACCCTCCCCCGTTCATGCTCTGTCTCTCTCTGTCCCAAAAATAAATTAAAAAAAAAAAAAAAGAATTTATTATCAAAAACAAATACCTAGAAGAAAAATGAAAGCTCCATTCCCTAAGTTCTCTGTCTGTAAGTGAGGATGCCATCATGGTAGCTTTCCTTGAATAATGTGCTAGCACTAAATTCGTTGTGACATTCCTGTTATTGGTGTACCCAGAAAACACCTCTGAAACCTCCATCATGGAATATATTCTGTGACATGTTGGATCTGTAGTGGTAAAGAATTGCAGTGATTCACTCTTTCATCTAATTCCCCAAATTTCTCCCCGTGTATTTTGGATGGCTCTCTGGCGTTGCAATGCCTTCTGGGGCCATGTGACAAGGGGGAGGACTAGTGGTCCCCGAGACAATTCATCCTGTGGCCTGAGAGGTACCAAGCTCTCACATTGGCTTCTTAGAACACTTGCTACTTGTCTGGCCACATCGTCTATTTTCTGCCACCAGCAGCTGCCCGCCCAGGTCACTGTTCAAAACCCAGAAGACTGTTTGAAGGGCTGTGTATTATTTAATAGGATTATTGCATTCTGGAAGAAGACCACCATGGCGAAATAAAGCTGCTTCCCTTTCCATAGTAAATGGCATTTCCGAAATTTAAAATGGTTCCCTAAATTATAAAGACAAATGGTATGAAAGGTCAAATTTTCGTTGAAAACTAAATTTTAAAATAGTTACAGCTAGCTGAGGAGTAAGATTATGAGTCATTGTAATCTTCTTCTGGGTATTCTCTTTTCCAGAATTTTTTTGTATCCACATGGATTAGATTTATAATCAAGAGAGAATATTACTTTTAAAAAGTAAACTTTGAATTTAGTAAGTAAGAGTATTTTTTAGAGTGTGAAGTGTAAAATCCATGTATGTGATTTTTATTAGCTTATAAATTATTTACTTGTTTTATTAAAGCAAAGACTATTGAATTGACAGTCTTAGCATCAAAGTGAGTCTCAAGATCATTGGCATATTGTTAAGTGGAAAATCGGGATACTGATAAAGCTATGAATAGCAATAGTATGTTTTATTTAAAATTCAGATGCATAGAGGGGCGTCTGGGTGGCTTAGGCAGTGAAGTGTCTGCCTCATGATTTCAGCTCAGGTGATGATGTCACGGTTCATGGGATTGAGCCCCACATCAGGCTCTGTGCTGATAGTGCAGAGCCTGCTTGGGATTCTCTCTCTCTCTCTTGCTCTCTTTCTCTCTCTCTCTCTCTCTCTCTCTCTCTCTCTCTCTCACCCCTCGCCCCTATCCTGCTTACTCTCTCCCTCAAAATAAATAAAGAAACTTAAAAAAAATTTTTTTTAATTCAGATGCATAGAAAAAAAATAGGAAATAACATCCAAAAACTCTTAACTGTTTATTACAGAATGGGGTTATAGGCTTTTTTTTTTTTTTCTCTACTTTTCAAACACTCTTAATGTGGTTAGGTTGAGGTATGTCTGTGGGTGTGGGCAGGTATATTTAAAGTGACTATCTCCTTCTATACCATTTTGAGTGATTACTATCCTATGTGGATTTACAGATAAAATAAACTGATTTTTCAACTTTTAGATACGCTTATCAAAATGTGACACGGCAAGAATTACATGTGGGACCCCAATCAAAATTAAATAAGGGGCGGGACACCTGGATGGCTCAGTTGGTTAAGCCTCAGACTTCAGCTCAGGTCATGATCTCACAGTTTGTGAGTTTGTGAGGTTGAGCCCTGCATCGGACTCTGTGCAGACAGATCGGAACCTGTTGCTGCTTCAGATTCTGTGTCTCCCTCTCACTCTGCTCCTCCCCCACTCACACGTGTGCTCGTTATCTCTCTCTCTCAAAACTAAACATTGAAAATAAAACTCAAATTAAATAAGGGGTCCTCCACTGAGGAATGAGAAAGCTGCTTTTGCAGTGCTGTTCTCTTCCGTGGGTGCTCCATTTACCTGGACAGAACCTAAAAAGAGCTGCAGAAATGCAGCTTTAACCACCAGACTTGGAAGCAATTGGCTCAGTATTTGGAACAATAAAAGCCCATCCAGCATGTGATCTGGCTTCTCAGGTAGAACTAAGAGCTGTGGTTTAGGAGAACCTGCTCATGTTTAAAGCATATGTGCCACGACCTTGAAACCCTTTTAAATAAAGGAGAAATGCATTATTCAGGATTTCTGTATATATCAAACACGGAAGTATAGGAAAAGTACACACAAATTACATTTGTGAGTAATTTTATTATTTTCTATTATCTGAATGAATTTACAGGAAGGTGAGTAAGTTTGTAAGTATTAATTTGTGGAGGAATCACCTTTATGGAAAAGAATGATCTTTACCTGAATCCCATGACTTAAAAATAGCTCCCCCTCTCGGGGCACCTGGGTGGCTCAGTCGGTTATTTTTCTTCGGCTCAGGTCATGATCTCACGGTCCGTTGGGTTCCAGCCCCACGTTGGGCTCTGGGCTGACAGCTCAGAGCCTGGAACCTGCTTTGGATTCTGTGCCCCTCTCTCTGTGCCCTTCCCCCACTCATGTTCTGTCTCTCTCCCTCTCTCTGTCAAAAATAAACATTAAAAAATATATTTTTAAATAACACCCCCTCTCATTCACTTCCTCTCGACAGTATGAAAATAAGAAAAATGTATTCCAGTTTTAATAAGAAAAACACGGGGGCGCCTGGGTGGCTCAGTGGGTTAAGCGTCCGACTTCAGCTCAGGTCACGATCTCGCGGTCCGTGAGTTCGAGCCCCGCGTCGGGCTCTGGGCTGATGGCTCAGAGCCTGGAGCCTGCTTCCAATTCTGTGTCTCCCTCTCTCTCTGCCCCTCCCCCGTTCATGCTCTGTCTCTCTCTGTCTCAAAAATAAATAAAAACGTTAAAAAATTTTTTTTAAAAAGAAAAGAAAAAAGAAAAAAAACATAGGTAACTTCAATTTTGAGTCATAGGAGAGCTCAGAAAAAAAAAAGTGGACCAGGAGTTTCAGTGTACTTCAGGCACAATCACAATAAATCTATTTATTGCTCCATCAGTTGGAAGCCTAAAGCCAAACTGTCATCTTGTCAGAGAGGCAGACTTCTCAGGAGGTAAAGCTGAACTTCTCACATTTCAAAAATGAATGCAAACCATTGAGTTGTAACAAATGTAAGAGCAATTTGCATTTTTAGTACCTCTAACCAGAGAATTTTGGAGCTGAATTGGAAGAAAAGATGGCGCCTTTAAACAGAATATAGGGGGCGCCTGGGTGGCTCAGTCGGTTGAGTGACCCACTTCTGCCCAGGTCATGATCTCACGGCTTGTGAGTTCGAGCCCCGCATGGGGCTCTGTGCTGACGGCTCGGAGCCTGGAGCCTGCTTCGGATTCTGTGTGTGTCTCTCTCTCTCTGCCCCTCCTCGCTCATGTTCTGTCTCTCTCTCTGTCAAAAATAAATAAACATTAAAAAAAATAAATTAAAAAAACCCGGAATATAAATTTCCTTTTCTGATTGGATAGTTGAAGAAAATATATGAGGTTTTGTTTTTAGTTTTTGTTTTATTTGTTTGTTTGTTTATTTATTTATTTTTTACCAGATCTGGCAGTCCATATGAAGAGAGGGTACATTCTTTTTTTTTTTTTTTTCAATTTTTTAATGTTTGTTTATTTTTGAGAGAGAGACAGAGACAGAGAATGAGTGGGGGAGGGGCAGAGAGAGAGGGAGACACAGAATCCAAAGCAGGCTCCAGGCTCTGAGCTGTCAGCACAGAGCCTGATGCTGGGCTTGAATTTACAGGCTGTGAGACCATAATCTGCACCGAAGTCGGATGCTTAACCGACTGAGCCCCCCAGGCACCCCAGAGAGGGTACATTTCTGACCCCTGGCTTTGTTAGCATATTATTGCCTCTTATTGGTTGGTCACCTTCTTCTCTTAGCTGGACCCGGAAGCCATGCTGATGGCCTGTGACCTTGCATGCAGTGCAGACGTGGAGTTCATTCTCTAATGGGACCCATGGGCAAATAGTGCCTGCAGGAAAAAACAAAAAAGCTTTATGGTGTCCTGCTAATTTCTGGAAATTAAAAGCAGAATGCTTTCTAGGAAAATGCTGGGCTTTAGAAGGTTTTACATCTCTTCTGCGCCACTGACTGCTCACTTTGTTGTGCATTTCAATTATTAATTCACCTTCTTCATCCCACAGGCATTACCAGTGGGAAGACCTAGCCCGTCATGTCATGTTTCCCCATGCTTGTCCTTTGAATCCAGTGAAAATTAGAGCATTGTGGAATGTCTGCTGTACAAAGCCCAGCAAACTAGGAGAGGGCTAAAATAATTGCTCACTTCGATGAGTTTGTCTTTAATTCCTAGAAAAGCTGAACTTTGATGGCTCAAGGTGTGAAGGTCCTGCAGGTGTAGTCTATTTGTCTGTATTGTCACGGCCCCCAGGGTACCCGCTTCCCTGGTGTGGTAAGGACAGTGCTTGTGTGTCCTGTGAGGAGGGAGGTTGTACTGCTCATTTCAACCCCAAGGACATCACTGGATTCGCTTTTTCTAGTAATTGCAAAAAGTTTGTGCTGAGCCCATTGTCCTCGAGTTCCCTTTGTAGCAAAAGGCAGATGTTTTTGAGAAAACAGTGGCAATCAAAGTGTAGCCTGGGATGGGGAACAGGACTTTTCTCTGGTCAAAATTGATCAGAACTAATGGACAGATGTAGAAATCTAACTGATTGCCCCTTCCATTACATTCCACCCAGAGGGCACCAAGAAGACCCTCTGAGTGAAAGTATGAGTGAAGGCATGTTTTGTTCTCACAGTCTGATGTAGGTTAGTTAATAATAGAGTCTGAAGCCTGGAGCCTCCACTTACCAGCTCTGTGCCTTGGGCACATGACTTAGCATCTCTGTGTCTATTTCCACATCTGTACTGAGGGGATACAGAGGTACATACCTCATAGGATTGTTTTGAAGATGAAACTAGGTAATAATATGTATAGCACTTGGACTTGTGCTGGGCACAAAGTAAACATTAGTACTTTCAGCTGTTATTATCTACCTGTCTTTTATATTTTATATAAAAAGTTTGGTTTAAGAGGTTTTCAATTACTCTTTTGAAATATTTTTGTAGAATTTCTGTGTTTTTCTTCAGGTTATGGTTGACTCTTCCTAGAAAGCATGATGGAATGTCCTACCATATTGGGTATCGTAGATTAATATAAATGTAATTGTAGTTAATTAAGGAGGAGCCTCATGATTGGACTCTTCATTTATAAGAATTGTTTAAAGAGAGTTTATCAAATAATTTTCTAAATGCCAGTATAGATGTATTCAGGTTTTTATGCATTCCATAAGTATTGATTGAGCACATAGAGTGAGTCAGACTCTGTTCTGGACCCTGAGAATTTAGAACATGTCAAATAAAGTCCTCACTCTTACATGGTTATGTTCTACTGAGGAAGACAAACCATTACAAGTAAACAAATAAATAAAAATGATAATTTCAGTTTGTGCTAAGTACTATCAAGAAAATGTAAGGGCGCCTGGGTGGCTCAGTCGGTTAAAACATCGGACTCTTGATTTTGGCTCAAGTCATTACCTCACGGTTCGTGACTTGGAACATTCTGTAGGATGTGTTAGCATCCTAACAGAGCCTGCTTAGGATTCTCTCTCTCTCTCTCTCTCTCTCTCCCTCCCTCCCTCCCTCCCTCCCTCCCTCCCTCTCTTTCTGCCCCTCCCCTGCTCTCTCACTCTCATAAATAAATAAATAAATAAATAAATAAATAAATAAATAACATTTTTAAACAAAAGAGAATCTAACAGGATGCTATTAAAGGGACAAGAGCGGGTGTATAGATAGGATGGCAATGAAAGGGGTGTCTTAGGGAATAAAACCTACTGTGTGATTTAGATGACAAGAGGAAGCTGTCAGCAGTATTGGGGGAGAGAAAAACATTCCACCCCCAAAGGGAACCAGCTGATTTCAAAGGCATAGCTAGTGCAAAGGGCCTGAGTTGGTAAGGATTTTGCATGACCAGAAGGCAAAAACAACACCCAGGTGCCTAAAACAGGAACATTGTCTCCCTGTAACCAATGTAGATTCACGTACCTCCCAAAGTTATGGCCAAGGCTGGCAGTAGGAATGGAACTCAAAGTGGATACATCCCTACTTTGGTCACAACAAGTTTGCTAACTTTGGAAAGCTTGGTATATCTTATTTTTATTTTGAGTTTTGGAAAGTCAAACATGCAAAAATAATATAACAAGCCCCATGCATCCATCATGCAGCTTTTCCAGTTATCAACTTATAGCCAATCTTGCTTCAGCTGTTCTTATGGCTTTAATTTTTCACTTTTTTCATGCTTTGATTTTACATGACAACATATTTTAAGTTGTCCAGTGTGCCAGATATCGTATTCCATGATTAAAAGTGATGAAAAGCAAGTCTTTCCTCCATGCCACACAATCTTAGTGGAGGCACACCTACATAAAGATTGTATACCGTGATAAGTAACTGGTATAAACCAAGTGTTATGGGAACACAGAAGAGAAAGATGATTAATGCTTCCTTGAGAAATGGAGGAAAGGGAGTTTGGAGAACTCACAGAGTGAGATTGCAGGAGTTGGAGATGGGAAGGAAGATAGGACAAAAGGCAGAGCACAGAAGTGGAGAGTATTTGGGGGCTTAAAGTTTTTTTGTTTGGTTGGTTGGTTGGTTTTTGTTTTGTTTTGTTTTTTGAGAGAGAGAGAGAGAGAGCAGGGGAGGGGCAGAGAAAGGAGGACAGAGGATCTGAAGTGGGCTCTGCACAGACAGCAGCAAACCCAATTCAGGGCTCAAACTCAGGAACCGTGAGATCATGACCTGAGCCGAAGTCAGATGCTCAACCGACTGAACCATCCAGGCGTCCCCGGAAGTTAGGGTATTTTGGAAGTAGTAATAGAGATCTAGCTAGAAACATGGGTTGGGCCACATCCTGAAAGGCCTCAATCACTACTGTAAGAAATTTAAATTTTATTTCATAGGGGAAGGTGAACAATACAATGATGTTAACAAAGAACTGGAAAGATCAGATTAGTGTTTATGATGATATTGCTAGTGACAATGTGGGGCACAGATTTGATCTCCACATCTCTGAGCCTGGGACAGGAAAATGAATTAGAAGACTCATTTATGAGGACCAGTGAACATTAGATTAGACAAGACAAATGAAATACTAAATAGAATTGCGTAAACTTTCTGTGTGGGACCACAGAAATGGGCTGAAGAGGTAGATCAGATAAAATGTTGTAGAGAAGATGACTTTTGACTCTGATCTTGAATATGAAAACATAGATGGGAAACGAAGGGAGAGGATTGCAATATTAGAGAACATAGCATGTGCACAAAAGCACAGGGCTCCAAAAACACAAGGAGGTTCAGGAACTCACATGGAAGGATGTGAAACCAGCTAACTAGCTAGCTAGCATGCCATTAAAACAGCACTAGCAAAAGATGGGGACACTTTAGTAGACTCAAAGACCGTCAGTCGAAGCAAGACTTGGTGACTGATGGGATATGGAGGGTGAAGAAGAGAAATGAGTTGCAAATCTGAGGGTCTTAGACTAAAAATCTTTTAAAAGGTAGATTGTTTAACAAGATGGAACGTGCCAAGGCAGATTTATAAGAAAAGACCATTTGTATAGTTGTGGATATGTTCAGTGGAACATTTGGGTGGAAATGCCTGTCAGGTATTCGGAAATTCAGGGTAAGAAAGTAGATTTGGTGTCTTCAGTGGGAGGTGATGAGATGCTGAAGATAATGAAACAGTGACTATTTGTTGATGGTTTCCTTCTATAACTAAGAACCAGGTGTAATCAAATCCTGTATGAAACATCCCACTCAGCTCAGTACAGCTCACAGCATGATGCTTAAGATTTGCTATGTTTTGTATACTGATTGCTCTGTATCCTCGATGATATAACCAGAAAATTTTATAGAGGGACTGTCTCTGCTTTCCAGCCTAACATTTGTAACAGTGTTCTGTTATGCCAGTAATTTATAACAGTAATTCCATTGGGAGATGTCTAGAGCTCCCTTTAATATAAACATTGCTGTACCTTATTCGGTTTACCAACTACAGAGTGCATTTCTATACCATAGACTCACAGAGTTTCTGTTTCTTCTGTCAGGTTTCACCGTCCATAAAGAAGTGTGAGACTCTGGAAACATAGACTGGTCATCTTTGGGGGAAGCCTCTCTTCCTGAAAACCTGATATTGCACTGGGATTTGAATGTGTGTGTTTCCGTTTAATTGGGGAAGGAAGTGTATGGAAAGTGCTCCCCACCTATACAGCCCAGATAGGGCCAACAAGCAAAGGGACAGGTGCAGTGACTCTGCTGTCCAGCATGTGTATTGATGGTAAGCAACACCATGGTTACACCAGTTATTCTCCATCAGGAGTTTTAATCAAGGAAGATGAGCAGAAGACAATCGCTGGGTCCTTGTTACCAGAAAGCCAAATTGTAGAGTGTGGGTTAAAGAGAAATGGGGACTGGAATTGCTGGGCACTGGAAAGGGGTAGGGGTTGAAAATCAGAAAAGAAGAGAAATATTTCATTATGTTAATGAAGAAAAGAAAAAAAAATCAAGGCATAAATATTTTTGAAGTAGGCTTTTGGTAGCTGAGAACTTATTAAGGGATTTTGGAATCTAATCACCCAATGTGGATTCCTTAAAGACCGGATCCTAGAAGAATATTCCCGTTTCACCGTTATGTTGGTGCAGTATAGTACCATTATTTTATGTTGTGCCAGTGAATCCAATTGCCAGAAAGAAGTCCGAGTGTTTTCATGCATCTTTTTCTTAAATGCAAGAGACGTTTATTGACTCTTAACAAGCATGCCTGCCCAAATTTTGTTGCATGTTTCAAGTAACATAGCTATATACACACTTTTTATTTTTTTATACTCCTTATCTAATGTACCAGACTTCTACAAGGATAACAGGACTGGGAATAAAGTCAGATGAATGTGACCCTATAAATCTGTAGGAAGCTCTAGAAATAAATCTTTTGGTCTTTCCCTAGCTTGATTATCTTCAAAGTGAAAGCAACTATGCTTGATCTAAGGAAGATAATATTGACAATCACAACACCTTTTTCAAAAAAAAAAAAAAAATCTGAATCCAAAGTTAAAACTTAAATGCAAGTGTTCTGCCAGCAGTTAGGTCTGAGTGGGGATGGAAAGGACTACTCATTTTCAAGGCTGCATTAGGTTGGATTGCTGCTATTAAAAAAATTAAGTACATGGATCAAAAAAATACTCACCCAAAGGCTTAAAAGAACACAGGGAATTTCCGCTAAGTGGCAAGTGAGGAGAACCTCATTTTATATTTTAAGAGTCTGCAGGTTACATCCGTAAATATAGCATTGACTTTCAGTGCAAAAGAATCAGTGAGCTTAAAGTTTGGAAGTCATGGAAGGTTTCTCTGGGAGTCTACACTCAGTATTGAGACACTCTCATTTGCCATCTTGCCGTTTTTCATGGAGTCACGGGCACAGCATGGCTTCTGCTCCCAAACACATATGATCAGATGTAAATACCCCTTGCATTTAATTGTTCTTTCATAATTGTTTTGTGCTCCTTGTATTAAAAACACATGAGACATATAATAACAAGACAGGACATGGTAGACTTGTATTTTATTCTCAGCGCTCAGGCTAGAATTTTCTGAAATGTTTCTGGTTCATAATATGAAGACTGTAATTTGCAATTTCAACCAAAATAGCAAACATTTAATCTGGGGGATAAGTTTGGATCCTGTTGTTCATTTGTATTTTACAGAACCACTTGAAATTGAATGATTTTTTTTTTTTAATTTTTTTTTTTCAACGTTTTTTAATTTATTTTTGGGACAGAGAGAGACATAGCATGAACGGGGGAGGGGCAGAGAGAGAGGGAGACACAGAATCGGAAACAGGCTCCAGGCTCCGAGCCATCAGCCCAGAGCCTGACGCGGGGCTCGAACTCACGGACCGTGAGATCGTGACCTGGCTGAAGTCGGACGCTCAACCGACTGCGCCACCCAGGTGCCCCTGAAATTGAATGATTTTGCTTACGAATAAAAACTTTTAGCCCCAGTTGGCCTATTACAAAAAGCTGGGACCATTTTATAACCAAGAAAAGAAGCTGCCCTTCTTGCTGCACTCAGCTGTGTGCACGAAAAAACCCAGATTCTTCACTGTTGTCGTTTTAGTACTAGTACAAGATGAACTTTTGCTTTTGAAGAAAAAAAAAATTCTGCATGCCCAAGTGTTTTTTCTTTCTGGCTAAAAGGTTTGCCCATGTCACGGTGCTTCGATCCAGCCATGGGCATTAAGTTAGTGCTGATTCTTGCCCAAGTCCTCCCTTTCCTTATAATATTATGAGATGATCACTTTTGTGTCTTGGGAAAAAGTCCAAGGAATGTAATGTTATTTTAATTTTCTAATCTTTAAATATTACCTTAATTCCTAGTCACAAGGCCTCTATAAAATGCTAAATATAAGACATTTATCACTGTTTTGGCACTCGAGATACAGGTCATGGCAAGTCTCTATTTGGTTGATAAAAGGAACAATTTTTTTCCCCATTCGTGGTGCCTGTGATGCAGTTTTTTAATAATCTACAATGAGATGCACCCAGTTCAAAAATGACACTCTGGTCCTTCAGTCTACTGTCTCGCTAGTACGATAGGTCAGATTTATGAACTACTCATACTTTTTCTTCGTACCGATTGACACATTTAGAGAAAAGTTTACACGTTAGAAATGAAAAAGCCAAAAATACTAGCACCGCTAGTCTAATAGTTAAGAACCACCAATTATGTCATGAGAATGATTCTTTAAATAAAAAGCTGTGGAAACAATCGAAGGGTTATGAGCTAACCTGTATTTTGCAGAATAAGGTTCTATATTAATAGCTAATTTGAGGAGATGGAAACACTGCATATTCACCTGGCAGCCCATCCAGAGGTCTCTTGTCTGGAAGACCCAAAAGAATGCAAAGTTGTGGACCACCCTATGCCCAATGCCAGCATTTCTGCTGTCCAACCAATAAGCTGCGATTCTATGAAGAAAATAAATATGTGCATGAATCGGGCTGTTATAACACAAACCAGGCTGTTCCCTACTTAACGTGAGACATTAGGCTGACATAGAGGAAATGAGTTTTCCTGAGTCCCCAGGATATGATTAGGGAAGCAAACAAACCCATATCCAGGAAGATCCCAGGCAGGAAAGAACAAGACAGACTGTAAAACACAAAGGGGCCATCTTGGTCTTTTGAAAAATCAAGCAAAAGAGCATTAACATTAAGGTTGTAAGAAGACGCCATGGGCTTTATCAGCTTCTCCATGGTCTGACACAATTAGTCCTCTGGTGATCAGCGTGCATTTAAAGCAGCCCTGCCTGATAATTCCCTGTGTATGTGAAATGTCTTGCATTTTTTTTATGTTTGATATGATTTACCTTTATGTTAATTCCTTAAATTATTTAAACCAAATCTACAATATTCAGAGGAACATTTTGGGTATCTGAATAGCTGTTCTAAGTGGAAGAAAAAGCAAACTCATCCATCTTCTCTGATTTACCCAGAAAAGCAGACTTTCTGGTTTCATTTTCATCTCCTTTATTAGCATAATGATTGTAGTCACTTATCTTTCTCTAACGTTAGTAAATATATTTCTGTTAGAAACTTCTGAAATGTAAGTGGAAATCTATTTAAGACAGTAAAGGAATTGAATGCACCCTTGAAAGTCATCAAATATTGAAAATGAGAGATAATTTCTTAAAACCTGTAATTTGGGTTTCACACCCTGCAGTTAATTCAGTGCTGCATTGGTACTTTGAAAAAATACAGTAACTTACACTTAAAAGAGAAAACAGTCTGCATTAACGCTGCATATCCTGATACGTACCACGTTTTAACATGTAACAGGCATTGTGTTTATACCCAATAGTCAGAGACAGCTTGCAAAAATGATACCGTATTCACAATAGAAGACAGCTTTGCCTACCACATAGTTGTAGGTGCACATTTAAAGAGTGAAAATGCTCTTTTCCTCCTTTCTTGCTCAAAAATTTCTTCAGTTTATTATTCTTTAAGTGGTCCCAGCAATACATTAAACATAGTGAGAAGCCTTCCTCAAAAATAGGTGAGATGGAAGAAATATACGATTATGTCATTTTCATCAATATGGTAGCTAAAGCATTTCTAAATTCCAGCCATATTATTACCCCTAACCTTACTAGTGAAAGTATATGATTTGTGACAGGAATTAATTTCTTCACATCATTGGAGTATGTTGTGAGCCGTAAGGAGCCGCTAGGATGCAATTTATTTGCAGAGTTGTCCCTTGGCCTTTTGAAATGGGTTATGTTCCACTATTGAGTATTTGCTGTCTTCTTATTGGCAGGATGTATCACACTGTTTTGCTTGGCAAAGCAGAATGAACTTCTGGAACTGAAATATGTCCTAGAGGGGAATGCCATGGCAAAAGTCATCATCAAATTAATAGGACCATTTTTCTGAGAGAAAACTTATCTTTGGGTAGTTCAAATTCAGATTTCCAAGAGCTTGGCAGTGACCAAAGGCTGGTGGGGACAAAGATAGAATACTCCCAAACCATTCTCACTTTCACTTTCCTTTTACTTTTGGTAATAATTAAGCATAAGCTTTATATGAAAATGGGAATCACCATAACATTTCTAGAAACCAATGGAAGCATAGCTCATAACGTCATTTCAAATTAACAAATCCCGTATACATTCTGCAAGATTTCTGGCATAAAATAAAATAAAATAAAATAAAATAAAATAAAATAAAATAAAATAAAGAATCCTGTGGCAGCTATTCTCACCAAAAACCAACCCTACCGGCGAGGGTCATTTTTAGCAATGCTAGGATTTACCGCACAAAAAATGTCATTCAGCTTGTCACGTTGCTCATGCAAGGTGCCCCTATGTGCAGAGCACTGTTGATCAGTGTTTCTCAGTGAGGGTGCCTTTGACATTTGGAGCTGGGCAGTTCTTTGTTTACAGAAATGTTCCCCACGTTGCAAGACGTTTAGTATCCTAAGCCCCTGCTAACTAAATGCCAGTAGCATGCCCAGTCACTGTAAAACCAAAAGTCAGAAGCCCTCCCCAGTGTTCAAATGCCCACCTAAGGCCGTACCACCTCCCGTGAATACCCCTGTCTAGTGCGGTTTGAGGACACACAGGGAAACTACCTATTTCAAAACATCGTCCTGACTGCCTTGCATTACTTTGGGCCCTGAACAGTTTCCTTCCCTTTTACTTTTCAAGGCTTCTGCTCCAGGGAAGCTTTAGTTTGCCAGTTCTTCAGGGAGGAGGTTGTCTGGCAGTCTTGTCAGTTCGAGCGGGCATAGTCACTTGGCTGGTCCCTCTTCTGTTCAGGAGAAATTTCAGATGAAGCCAAGTTTCTTCTCGGTTTTGGTCTCACAGTTTCACTTCAGAACTACACTGTTGATCACAATCTTTGTCAGTGCCATGAGGATTGAATTGTACGGCTTAATACACAACTAACAATCCACATAAACAAAGCCTGTGGTCCATGAAAATCACCAGTAGATTTCACCTGGTAAGGCACATCCCTTGAGTTACAAAGTAGTCACCTCTTTCCCCTCTTAAAAAAGCATTTAATCTACATGCGAATGCTTGAATTCTCCCTGTATAAATATAGTCATGCAGTTCAATTTTACTAAAATTCTGAAGTATGAAGGAAGTGTGGATTAACTGGATGGCATATGTATTGTTCCTACTTCTATGATGGTCATACACAAAACAAGATGAATTTTACCTAGGTGAAACATTATTAAACTATGCGAACGATACATAAACATACTTATTCTCTGTCACTTTTTATCACCAAAACTGAGTAGTAAATATGTCCTGAAATAATATGCATGAATGGTGGCTTATACAATGGAATAATTTAGCCACTAAAATTTTTTTAAATATTAAAATTTCTAAATAATCTTTTTCGAGACAGAGCAACTCAGAGTCGATAAAGGTGATTATATTGTGAAGATTTAGATGGTGCTTAAGAATTCTTAGCTTGTTAAATACCAGTATTTTTTTTTTCTTTTTAAGAATAAATTAAAGGGAGTAAATGAGGCAGAATGCCACTGCACCCTCAGGTCAATTTCATGGTATATATTAAAATGCCAATAATATTTGTGCCACTTGCCAATTTAGGGGACTTTTCCCTTACTGGATGCTTTTATTATAGTTTGACAGTATCATTACATTGCTTCGAGAGCCTTCACAAAGAGATGTCACCATTGCAGTGCTAACTAGCATTTGAAAACAATCCGAATAAATCTAGGGTCAAACCACTTTCATTACTTAAAATATAGGCACTAATTTTTATTTTTATTTTTTTTAATATTTCTTCTGTGGCTTAGAAATGTGCCAGTGTGTTCCAAACATTCTGCACCAGTTTCACCAGATGTAGTACCTAGCAAAAACCTAACCTGTCATTTTTTTCTGTGTCAATAGTGACCTTCAAATAAAGCACTATATGCATTCTTTTGTTATTTCAAGCTTTGGTTTAAGTGGTTAAGAGTGGTAAGCTGTGATCATCATCAGACTGACTGAATGATTCCTGATTTCCAATGAGTAATCTAATTCTACATATTACACAGGTACAATATCTGTGACTGTAAATAACTGGAACTATACACTGATTAACATGACAGTTTCTCTTTTTGTTGTTGTTGTTCTTGATCTGTACTGTATCATAGTATGTGGGTAGAAATACCTCCAAGTATACACAGATATGTATATGTATTCCACTATTGCAACCTGAAAGACAGACTATGTATTATCTTTTTTTATTCCTTACTGGTGTTTGTGTTATTTAAAAAGCAAAATTATGCTCTCCTTAGTTGTATAATATTATAGGATACTTTGCTGTGCACAATTCCAAGTGCCTTAGAACATTGTTTAGCTTTCTTAAGTATATATAAATGCATATATGTATAAAATTGGGAAAAGTTACCTCAATAAAATCATTGGGAAATCCCCAACTTTAGTTTCTTCCAATTCTATTGTATTGAGATAGTGCTCGGTATTTTTTAATTAAAAGCTCACTGAGTTCTCCCCTGTAAAGCAAGAATAAGATAGTTCTTCTAATTGTTTATTATTCCAACTGCATCTAATTCAGAGATTTCTGTATGTAAGGTCTTGTGATTTGTACTTTTTATTTAAAATACCTGTCTAAGAATTACTGCGCGAAACAGCAACTTACAGTATATTTTTAAAACTTGCTTTTTTTTTTTATATCTGAGGATATTTGATGTTGATGTTTTTATTGACATTATACTGTGTAAAAATAAAAGCTAGTCCCTTTAGAGTTTATAATACAGAAAATAAACAAACTTCCTCATTATGCTTACTATTTAATGTATTATAAGCAAAGAGAGGTTGGCAGCATATTTTGGCCAAAAAAGGAATTGGAATATATTTATCACTTTTTCAACAGTGGTTACAAATTGTAACTTAGCCTCCCTCAACTCTGGGATAAGGGCAAAGGTATGAGAGGAAAGTTGACAAGCAATTTGTGTATCATTATCCTAGATAGAAGATATATAAGAGAAGACTGGGACTAAAAAGATTCTTTAAAATTTTTTTTTAATGTTTGTTTTTGAGAGAGACAGCCATGAGTGAGGAAGGGGCACAGAGAGAGGGAGACACAGAATCCAAAGCAGGCTCCAGGCTCTGAGCTGTCAGCACAGAGCCCGATGTGGGGCTCAAACTCACAAACAGTGAGATCATGACCCGAGCTGAAGTCGGATGCTCAACCGACTGAGCCACCCAGGCGCCCTGGGACTAAAAATTTGTAAAGTAGGTTTGAGAAACTGTCCCTAAGTATGCTATTAAAACTTAGCTATACATCCCCAAGGTAAGTATAATAGTTCAACAAGTACTTCCCATTTTTGCTCACACTAAACTAGGGTCTACATTGAAGCATTAATTTCTAAAACCCAGTAGAGGTAAGAAATAGATAATTTTTTTTTCATTTTACGTAACACCGTGATGGCATCAGATTTATTGTGATTGTCTCTTTGCTGGACTCCAACTCAGACATCTGTATGGAGTGGCTGTCACTATGCTGCTGTCCACATGGAAGCCAAGTCCTTGCTCATTTTATGGCTTTTGAACTCTGCCCTTTAACAGGTGGTCACTAAGAGTAGAACACATGAAACTCTAGAGAAAGGCTAAGAACCTAAAATTTGTGTGAAGGCTTTTTTGCTCTTTTGCCAAAACAGGGACCATTTCTAGGGTTTTAAGGAGAAAAGCTGTAGATAACTTTCACAATTAGAAAAATATCCTAAGGTGGAGAGAACTTGCATTTCAATGCTTGTTAACTCAAGGATTTGTTTCCGGATGGACTTTTGACCTCAGCTGGCCCAGGTCACTCTGAAATAGGAAGCACTCAACATTTGGAAGAATTTGCCCCTAATTATCAAGTAGGCATACTCAGCAGCTCAACCTTAAGTTATAAGTCATCTTCTCCATTGTCAATTTAAATCTGTTACCTCTTTACGTTCAGCCCCTTGATTACCTCTGAAATCTTGGTCTTTGCCTGAGTCTTCCCCAACCAATCCGTTCTTAATCCTGCTACCACATTATTCTTCCTAAAGGATAGGCCTCATATAATTCCTTCTTAGAACTTTCCAGTGAGTCCCCTCTGCCTACTGAATACCTCCCAGGTGCTTCAAGCTAGCCCTCAACATCTTCTGTGGTTTCACCATAGACCACAGTTCCAGATTATTATTTTATTCCTCACTCGGGCCTAAGTGAATGAAACTCGTTGTTTTCCAAATAAATACATCATGCATTCTTCCAACATCACAACTTTGCTTAATTGCCATTCCCTCGAGCTAGAATTGTCTCCTGTTTATTAACATCCACCCATCCTTCTAGGAAGGGCTCAAATGTCTTCTCCAGCTATTGCATTGTAGTTTCTTTAAAGTGTTCAACACCAGGGGCTCCTGGGTGGCTCAGTCTGTTAAGCATCTGACTTCTGGCTCTGGTGATGATCTCACGGTTCATGGGTTCGATCCCTGTGTTGGGCTCTGTGCTGACAGCTCGGAGCCTGGAGCCTGCTTTGGATTCTATGTCTCCCTGTCTCTCTGCCCCTCATACTCTGTCTGTCTGTTTCTCTCTCTCAAAAATAAAGGGATGGAAGACTAAAGAGCTTAACAATGGCTAAATTTTGAAGGTCCTTCTAACCTTTCTAAAAGAGTTTGAAATTTATTCTTAAAACAAAGAATTTTAAGCTCAGGGGCAACACCCTCAGATTTGCCCTAATTACGCTGGCTATAATGACAAGACTGGATTGGAGGAGGCAATGTTGGAAGCATGAAGACCATTACTGTTGCCATAATCTGACTGGAAGATTATGGTGGCCTCAACCAAGGTTTTAACTAAGGGAATGAAGAGAGAGACATAAATTCAAGGGACAGCTGAAGGGTAAAAGTGATTGTTGCCTGTGGTAAATGAGGGATATGGAAAAGTAAAGACTATACCTATGTTTTCTGTTCGGGCAACTTGGTGGATGATGGTGATGCCATGTGCTGAAATAGAAGGCAGCAAAGGTAAGGTTGTGTGAGTGGGGAGTGTGGGGACAGAGAGCCAGGCCAGAAGAGTGGAGGAGGTATGGAGAGGTGAGGCATTTAATTTTGGACGTGAAATTCAATTTGGATTGTCTGTCTGTTGAGACACCCACATGTGGGTAGAAGTAAGTATTCAAGTGGATATATGAGTCTAAACGTCAGGAAGAAGGTCTGGCCTACATAGAGGAAGTTGAGAATATTAGCACATGTAACAGAAACTCTGGAAATGAATACACCTCCCTAAAGATAATGTAGCTGAAGACTAAATAAATTAGTACAATGAAATTCAATGAACTATTTTTTCTTCACCAGACTTTGTCTCCAAGACCATAAACCATTTCATTTACACATCATCTGAGTGCTTTGGAGAATATATGTATTTTTAATTTTAACTGGGTTTTTACTGGTTAGCTTAATTTTAAGTAAAATGGAGTAGTGTTTTATGTACAGGGTTAAGTTGTAAAGCAAATTATATTTGAAAATATATTGTCTCAAATACAATGAACGTACATATATTTCAATAGGTTCGCACAGACTATTTTTACTTCAATAGTGAAATATGTGGCTGGTTCTGTAAGTCAGCCACAGATGAGGAAGTTAGTTTACATTTAAGTACTATCTTGTGTTAAAAAAAAAAAAAAAGGAAAGAAAAAGAAAAAACAAGCAAACCTTACCTGAAAAAAACAAACAAACCTTACCTTTAAGCATAAGAATTACACTCAGCACAATGAGATGCTCATAAGCACAGGGAATATAGTAATCGAGGAAATAGTGGTCAGTGTCTCACCCACATTCCCAATATGAGTTCATTGATGGAAGGCAGGGAGAATCACTCAATAGTAATGATGGTAATCTTATTTCTTTCTCATTTGCTGAAAACATACAGTTAAATTCATAAGTTGAACTCATGGATGATGTAAGTACCCCATATTTTTTCAAAGTTTGTCTCCTGTCTCAATAGTGTCGTAGGCACTTAAAGGAGACTAATGATTTGTGAGTTTTTAATAGCCCAAAGCTAGAATGAGCATAACTGAATCATACCAAAGAAAACTCAAAAATCATGTTATAATTAGAAAGGCACAGAAAAAAAAAAAAAAGGATTAATATTTCCAAAGGGTATTCACCAATGAAATGTATGTACTTTCAACTCAAGGAACAGGAATCAGTAAACATAAAGCCAAGAAATATTATGAGTTTGTGCTGTTAAAAAGGATTTTTAAAAATATACAATTACTGGGGATACAAGCTAGCAAAATAATCTAAGTATGTAATATAAAGGACCTGAAAGGTACTGGGACTTGAGAGAAATCAAAAGGATTAGAACCCAGGGAAGCTGACAAGTTGGGTTAAAAGGCAAGCTGGGAGATTCCCATGATGTGAATCCGATTTGAAGCAAAGCACATGTTCCCGGACAAATCCCAGGTGCTGGGGGCCCTGATTTCAGGACACGGCCATCCTGAGGCTATCATGAAGTTAGGTGAGTAACTTACACTAACCTGGAAGAGGACAATGCTAACCTTCGCTGAGTGCTGAGCACAGGCCAGGCACAGGCCCCAGAAAACGTGTTTTCTCATTTAATCCAACAACGATTCCTATAAGGTAAGTATTAATAATATCATCCTTCCCGTTTTACGTTCAGGTGAGAAAACAGAAGCCCACTCGCCACCCCAAGTTACACAATAAAAGTGAAACAAACCAGAGTCTAATTTCAGCGAGTATACCAAGCATACTATAGCTGTCATTTAATTTGTGCTTCACTGGAAGATGATGCATTTCCAGAGCAGCACGCACTTCCATTTCTGGTTTCGTGAGGACTTTGCGCCTATCCTTGCCTTTGAGCTATTTCGCAACTTTGTAAGTTGTAGAAAGCTGACGGTAATGTGGAATAATTCTTGGCTCCAGACACATACATAAATTCTGCCCAGTGGAAGTTCAACTGTCTTCCCTAGGTCACTGGGAAAGAAGCCAGTTTTGTCTCCATTTGCACATTCTTCTCAGTATTCCTGCTCTTTAAACGTTTCTCTGAATTGTCCTCTGAACTAATTGTAACATCTTGTTTCCCTCATTAAAAATGTGTTAAATAAAATCTTTACATGTGCTCACTTTATGCATATATTTTTTTTAATTATTTATTTTTGAGAGAGAGACAAGAGTATGAGAGGGTCAAAAAGAGAGAGAGACACAGAATGTGAAGCAGGCTCCAGGCTCTGAGCTGTCAGCACAGAGCCCGACGCAGGACCTGAACCCATGAACTGTGAGATCGTGACCTGAGCCGAAGTCGGACGCTCAACCGACTGAGCCACAAAGGTGCCCTCACTTTATGCATACGTATGAGAGTCATGGGTTTCCCATTAAAAAATTATTCTTTAACAATGTTTATTGGACAAGATTATATTAGTATTTAACCTGTCTCATTTTGGTTTTTTTTTTTAAGATTCTGTTTTTTAATGTTTGTTTATTATTTTAATGTTTATCATTTATTTTTGAGAGAGAGACAGAGCACAAGCAGGGGAGGGTCAGAGAGAGAGGGAGACACAGAATCCGAAGCAGGCTCCAGGCTCTGAGCTGTCAGCACAGAGCCCAGCATGGGGCTTAAACTCACAAATTGTGAAATCATGACCTGAGCCGAAGTCGGATGCCCAACTGACTGAACCACCCAGGCGCCCCTGTGTATTTATTTTTGACAGAGAAAGAGAGAATCCCAAGCAGGCTTTGGCTGTCAGCATGGAGCCCAACACGGGGCTCGATCCTACGACCTGTGAGATCATGACCTGAGCCAAAATCAAGAGTCAGACTGTTTGACTGAGCCACCCAAGCGCCCCTTAGAGATTTTATTTTTAAATAATCTCTATATCCACCATGGGACTCCAACTCACAACCCAGAGATGAAGAGTCACATGTTCTATCTGCTGAGCCAGCCAGGTGCCCCACTTTGGTTTTTAACTATCCTTACTTTTTGTAGATACCAAACGTAATACTTCAAATCTTCACTGTAAACATATAAACAATAAAATACATAAAATAATGTAAACTATTGTGTCTTTTTCCATTGTTTACGGTTATAAACAATGAAAAAATATGTCAAATAGACCTCTAACGTTCCTGATGGAAAATCGCTATGGCGAGTTTGGTACATAGTCAACCAGATAGTTCTCAATGCTTGCACTATGATATTTCTGTGTAACATGTTTTCTATTTATAATTTTTAACAACAATAAATGCCATTTGCATAGTGTTCTACAACCTGCTTTTTATTTCATGGCGTTCTACACCCGCTTTTTTTCTGACTGAATAAGTGTCCACATCCTCTTCCTTAGAACAGCTTCATAAGAGATTATGGTTATTAATTTTTTTCAATTCATCCCTTATTAGTGGAATTTTAGTTGTGTTATTATTGTCTAATAAAAACAGTGCTACTGTGGACATTCTAGTACATGATCTTGATGCTCTTTCCCTTTTTATATATTAACTATCTCCATTAGCTCTATTAATATTGTCAAGCACGTAATTTATAACTCCTAAAGTTACTGCATCACTGTCTAGTTAGTTTGCTGTATTCAAGCAAGTTTTCTCCACTTTTTGTGTGCGTTGGTTTCCCGGTGCTGGGGGTCTTTGGGCAATACTGACGGAGAACCACTGCTAAGTGTGATATAAATGGTGTTAAGACAGTAAAAACGGTTCAACGGGAAACTTCATTTCTCATAGAAAATACAAAATTTTTCAAAGCCTAGACTAAACCAGAAATTAAAATTAAGTTAATTAAAATTCTGTTGGGGTGCCTGGGTGGCTCAGTCGGTTAAGCGTCCAACTTTAGCTCAGGTCATGATCTCATGGTTCGTGAGTTCGAACCCCATGTCAGGCTCCGTGCTGACAGCTCAGAGCCTGGAGCCTGCTTTGGTTTCGGTGTCTCCCGTTCTCTCTGCCCCTCTCCTACTTGTGCTCCCTCTCTCTTTCAAAAATAAACATTTTTTAAAAATTTAAAAAAAATAAAATTCTGTTTAATTATTTTGAAATGGATGCCATTTAGTAGAGCATACTAATAAGAGACTAGGTGGTTATTTATTAGTGATAGGAAATTTTTTTCTGTGTTAAGACAAGCCAAGGTTTTGTGTATATATACTATTTTAATGAATGCATTGTTCTAGATACTGTATTAAACAAATATTAAATGAGCTCACACATATATAGTATAGCTCTAATGCAAGCAAGCTCACCATATGTGTCGGCTTTTTGAAATAGGGTATGTTGTAATGGTTAAGGGTGCAATTCTCCGGCTACACCTGAATTCACAGTCTGGCTTCATCATGTAGGGTTCTGTGCTCTTGGGCAAAAGTCCACTTAACTTTATGTTCCTCAATCTTTAATCTGTATATAACAAGAGAATAATGATAGTATATCTCTTAAATCCTTCCTTAAGAATTTAAGGAGTAAATATATGTAAAGTGCTTTAAACAGTGCAATTCTTATTGAGCCCTTACTATGCTATATGCCCTGGGGGAAGTAAATTAGGTAAGACAAAAATCCTTGCCCTCAAGTGGGTTTCTGCAACTTGAGTCTAAAGACATTTGAGAAAGGTACGGGTTTATAATTTGGCGTAACTGAGTAGTCACAGGGTACAGTGAAAACATTTAGGGTGGGCCCTAGTTTTGAAGAGTATAAGTTTCCTAGGGGCAGAAATGGCTAAGCTAACTGAACAGGAAGGCGAGAGAAAGAAATTTTCAGATGGGCACAAGAAAGTCCATCTGTTTTAGGTACATTTGGGAACTGCAAACAGTTTGACAGGGCTGAGTCATAGAGTGATGTGTGGGGAATAGGAGACACAACACTAAATTGACGGGTAGAGGCCAGATGATAGAAACTCTCAGCTGCTATGCAAGAGTTTGGACTTTATCCTGAGGCCAGGGCATAGACATTGAAAGGTTTTGCACAGGAAAATGACATGATCAGATCAGAGTACTAAAAATGATAAATTTGATAAGAGGGGTAATGAGGTGATATCTTTGGCTATTTAAAAAGTAGAATGGACAGAATTTGCTGGCTGCCTGCTTTATGGTGGTAATGTAGCACATGGTTAAGGGTGTGGCCTTCTTGACCAGATGGGCTACGCATCTAACTTTTCCATTTATTGTGTGACCTTAGGCAAATCACTTCAGTGCTCTGAACTTCAGGCTTTATAAGATTGGCTGTCATCTAACTACAGATTTATCAAGGGAATTAAATGACATAATGAATACAAAGTGAGCGGCACAGTGTGCCTAGTGTATGGCTATATCAGTAAATGTATACAATAACAGAATATTACTCAAAAATTTAAAAACCAGCCAGTTATGGTTAAGTGGTCAGGTCTAGTCAGACTCAGGTTTAAATCCCCGCTCTGCCATTTACTACCTGTAGGACATTTCCTGTGCCTCAGTTTTAGTATTTGTAAGATGATGAAAATGATAGTGCCTCTCAAAGTGTTTGGTAAGGAAGATATGAGATAGTTGAGGCAAAGTGCAAGCATATTAATTCATTTAAACAGATTATTTATTGAGTATATGTGCCAGGCACTATTCTAGGCCCTGAGAATAGACAGGCACAGTAGTAAATAAAACAGATGAAAACAGCACATGGAGCTTAACTATATCAAACATCTGGCACATACAAGTGTTAGGTATTCTATCTGTTACAAAGCATTATTCAAAGACAAGTTCTGTGGTCCTAATCTAAATTATTTCTATAATTTATATCGTAATAAAAGAGTAATATTCCATAAACATTTGTAATAGTAATAGTAAGACAGAGAGACACAATCCAAGATAACTCAGACATTGTAAAGACGCCAGGTATTGGAAAGGGGAAACACATATTTGAGGAAAGATTTGGTGGTTAAGACGATGACTGCATTAACACTTTCTTTTTCCCAGGAAAAGCTGGAAGCGCGCGCGGGCACCTGCCTGAAATCTTCCTAAGAAGGTGTGATTATAGCCTATTTGCTTAAACCACGTTAAAACATTTGAGGAACGACTTGGAAGAAAATAAACATTAGTTTCCTTCTTATAAGATAAGGTATGCAAACACCAGAGATTCCAGACATATTTATTTAGTTCAAATGCCTCTACTTACAACAGAATCTCGGGGGTTTGTGCACCGGATGTTTGAACAAAGACCTGATTAAGCATGGTGCAGCCTAGAATAGCGAGGCCCTGATCCTCCGTTGCTAAGGCAACCAACTCCGCGCTGGCCCAGAGGAGATGGAACCTGAAACCTCGGTGACCCGGCGGGTGGCCACCTTCCTTTTGTGTGTGTGTGTGTGTGTGACCTGGGAGGGTGGCCACCTTCCTTCTGTGTGTGTGTGTGTGTGTGTGTGTGTGTGCGCGCGTGTGTGTTATGGGTGAGAATAGGCCAGGAATACAACGGTCAATGGGGATGCTAGATACGTTGCCTGCCTCTATTCTCGGTAGAGGGCGCTACAAAAGCAAGTTCCTCTGGAAACAGCAACCCCTCTTTCGCGCCTCACCGCCACAAAAGCGCCCAACACTCCCTTTCCTAGCTTACTTAATTTTGGCCGGAAAAGCCCCGCCCCCAAGGGAGAAAATAGCTCCACCTCCCAATAGCTTCTCGCGATCGTTGCGACGGAGCTAGCTATGGGTAACTTCCGGCCGCGACGGCTTCAGCTCTTCGGCGATTGGCCCATTTCCACCGTCTGCGCTTAACTTCCTGTATGGGTTCCGGGGTTGCACGTGTGGAGAGGCCTAAAGACGCAGCTGGGATTCGGGCTTTGCTGGCGTTTTGGTAATAGTCATTTTCTCGGGGCTGGCAGCGTGCCGTCGTCACTCTTCTCTGGAGTGAGCGCCGCGCAGCTGCAACATGGTGAGCACGCCTCGTTGTCTCGGGGACGGGGCGCTCTGGTTTTCCAGACGCCAGGCGGCTTCCTCTGGTGCCAGTGGCTACTGCGGCCAGGGTTTGGGAGGGCTGGCCCAAAGGTGTGGGGAGGCGGCTTGGCGGCCCTGTGCCCCGTATGGGTCACGCTCACCACCGTGGGCATCCTTTGCAGTTTAGAGTGCTTCTCCCACGGCCAGGCCTCCCCGGGGAGTGGAAAGAAGAGAATGGCTTCCCATTTATCCCAAGGGGCCTAAAAAGCCTGTGAACGCAAAACACAAACGTATCACCCTGTGCTTTCTGCAGTTGGGAGGGCGAGTTGGCTGGTTTCTCCAGAGGTTGGAATGCCAGTTGTCTGCTCATCGGGTGTTCTCGGCATAGGCAACTTGTGGGAGAGTCTAAGTTTGGGCCCGAAGCAAGATGGCTTACTCAACTGGGATGATGCTTTCTCAGTTTAGGAAGTCAGAGTTGGGTAGGGTAATAAGAGTGTAGAAATGATGAATCTTACTGTAGTTGTGCAGTCCTGGTTTCACTTAATAGTTGGTACGCGCGGTGCATAACTTGCTGGAAATGGTCTTCCCCAGATTTTCTGTGGCAGGCTCCTCCTTGTCATTCTGGTTCCACCTGTCAGGGACCTTCTCTCAGCACCCAGTCTAAAGTAACTGTTAGTCATTTGTAAGTTACTGCTTTATTTTCTTCACTTGAAATCTTTTTTTACTTATGATTTGCTTGATAAGAGTAGGGACTGTGACCGTCTCATTGCTGTATCCCCAGAACCCATAACAAGGTTTGGCACAAAGTGCCATCAAATGTTTATCGAAGGAAGGTAAGTACAGATTTTCTCCAACATTGTTGATGTTGCTTACCACAGAAATGTGAGTTTTAAAAATCTGTTGACCCTTTATGTAACTTCCTGAAGGTGCCTATGTGGACTGTCGTCTTTTTTATTCTTTTTCAACGGCTTATTCTGATTCCGTTCCTTTGAAGCCTCACAGGAAGAAGAAGCCTTTTATAGAGAAGAAGAAAGCTGTATCTTTTCACCTGGTCCACCGGAGCCAGAGAGATCCTTTAGCCGCGGATGAGACTGCACCCCAGAGGGTTCTATTGCCCACACAGAAAGTAGGTCCTGTTGTATAGCCAATAAGTTTGCGGGCGGACTGTCAGTTTTTAAATAGTTAGCCAGCTGCTATTCTCAGACAACTGTGATCTTCTGGGAAACAAAATCTGTGACTTAATTTTCAGTAAATGTGCTGATTTTTACGTCTTGGGTATTTGATTGAGAGGATAAAGCATCTTTATTTGAGATGTTTAAATGAGCAAATGTTATAAAGTAACAGTGGATATTTACTAAACTAGCTACAGTGCTGCATGATTATTTAGGGCACATCTTTGCTTTCCTGTCATTTCAAAACCACGGACTCCCTTTTGGAGTGATGATAACCTCATCCCTTTTCTCATGAGTTAGCTTTAAAAATGCCAGGAAACCTTTAAAAAGTTGACTTGATGATTGTCAGAGTGTAAGTGTTGGTAAATTTGATAGGAAGTCTTGGAGAACATTGACTGTATCTAGCTTTTTAGTAAAGCCTGCTTGTGTTGTATGTTGGGAAAGGTTTTTTTGCATATAAATACAAGAAATTGTACTTACTTTTCAGGACCCTCTGGTCTTTTAACCCTCCAATTACGTCATAAAATTCTGTGTGTGTGTGTGTGTGTGTGTTTCTTGGCCTGAATTTAAAAAAAAAATTTTTTTTTAATTTTTTAAATTAAAAATTTTTTAATGTTTTAAATTAAAAAGGTTTTAACGTTTTTTATTTATCTTTGAGAAAGAGAGAGAGTGCCAGTGCGGGAGGGGCAGAGAGAGAGGGACACACAGAATCCAAAGCAGGCTTTAGGCTCTGAGCTGTCACCACAGAGCCCAGCACTGGGCTGGAACTCATGAACTGCGAGATCATGACCTCAGCCAAAGTCAGACGCTTAACTGACTGAGCCACCCAGGTGCCCTGGCTGAATTTTTTTAATTGAACTGTAGTTAGACATACAATGTTACATTACTTTCAGGTGTACGGCATAGTGATTTGACAAGTCTGTACGTTAAGCTGTGCTCACCACAAGCATAGTTACCATCTGTCGCTGAACAATGCTATTATAGTACCATTGGCCATATTCCCTATGCCGTACCTTTTATTTCCACGACTTAACTCATTCTATAACTGGAAGACTATCTCCTGTTCCCCTTCACCCATTTGCCCATCCCCCCACCCTCCCCTTTAGCAGTCATCAGTTTTGTTCTCTGTATTTATGGATCTGCTTCTGCTTGTTTTTTTTTCTTTTTTTAGATTCCACACATAAGTAAAATCATATATGTTTGTCTTTCTCTGACTTACTTCGTTTAGCATAATACTCTTTAGGTCTGTCCATGTTGCAGTGGCAAGAACTCACTGTTTTTGTTTTTATGGCAGAGTAATACTCCATTGTGTGTGTATGTGTGTATATATCCACACTACATCTTTATCCGTTCCTCTGTCAGTGGACACTTGGGTTGTTTCCATATCTTGGTTGTTGTAAATAATACTGCAGTCAACATGGGAGTCCATATATTTCTTTCAAATTAGTGTTTTCATTTTCTTTGAGTAAATCGTAGTGGAATTACTGGATTATATGATATTCCAATTAATTTTTTGAGGAACTCCATTCTCTTTTCCACAGTGACTTCACCAGTTTATATTCCCACCAACAGTGCACGAGTGTTCCTTTTTCTCCACATTCTCGCCAACACTTGTTATTTCTTTTTTTTCTACCTTGGCTTGAATTGTTGCACAGAAATGTCTAGTAGAAGCAGTAATTGTTTTCATTCCATTTAACTTTTATATAGCACTTGGGTTTAGAATCTCTGTTTTTCCTGAGTTTTCAAGAATTCTTTGTCTCATTCTTATTAGCCACATCTTTCGTGTGCCACCTGCCTCCTATTCTGAAAGCTGTGTTCACTGGAAGGTTCCTGTGGTTTGTGCTTGGAAGAGGTGCTGATTCCATTTTGTTTATTATCCTAGATAAATGACGAAGAACGGCGAGCAGAACAGAGGAAGTACGGTGTGTTCTTTGATGATGGCTATGACTATCTGCAGCACCTGAAGGAACCATCTGGGCCCTCAGAGCTGGTTCTCACAAGTGCCTTCAGTGCACCCAACAGAAGAGACGAAAAAGAAGGAAGTTTAGAAATTTCAGTAAGACTTTTTATCAATATGTGTGGGAGCGAGTGAAGAAACCACCATTTATAAATCAAGATAACTAGGGCGAGAAATGGTGTCAATCTGAACACAAAAATAAGCCACGCTCTCACTTGAAATCATGTATGTGTGTGCGCGCATAGGAGAGAGTAGGCTTCCTGTTCTCTGGTGGCAGCGGTTGGAAGTTGCAGCCTTTGACGGGGTTAGAACCTTTCATTAGTAGATGTAGCCATGTTAGAAAGCACCTTCCGATAGAGGAAAAGGAGCTGACATTCGATGCGTTAACTATTTAGTGTCATCAACTGTCTTCTAAGGTGGAACTTAATTTTTGTGGAATGTTTAGATCTTTAACAGTTGTAAAAAGCTGTAGGCTGACCAGAAGAGAATAGAAGCAATAGATATCATAATGAAGTTTCTGATACTCTTCTCAACAAAAATGCAGTGTACTTTAATTTTTTCTTTAAAGTATAAGCTAGAGCACATATTTCTGTGAAATTAGTACTACCAACTTAAGTTCTGTTTCCTTGTTTATGTTCGGGATACTCGTGTCATATGACTTTATCTTTTTATTTAGTATTAGTATACAGTAAATTTTCCTGTGAAACTTTTATATCATCTAACACTTAAAAAAAGCTATTTATTTATTGGGTTTGTTGACAAAAAGAAGAGTTAAAAAGGGCACGAATTTCTCCTGCTTCTCATTCTTCAATCCTGTCATGGTCTAGGTATTGTTTTCCTCAGTGAAGTGTGATCATAGCCCCTTCAGTCTCTAGCTTGTTGCTTAAGGAGAGTCAAAGGGGTTGCATTTCAGGGTATCATCCCAAAGGAAGGTAATAACTGCAGCTGCTCTCGTTCACTCCCTAGGTTATAGCTCTCTTGTAAGGCTGCATAGTCCACTCCACAGCCCTGTCCCACTCCCGCTGGGCTGTGTCCCACAGCCCACTCCCACATCTCTGTCCTAACAGAACCAGCTTCTGTACTGCTTCTTTCCCAAGGTGATATTACTATCAGGAGTAGGGTAGGTATCTTATTGGCTCACCTCCTTCCATGACCCAGTGAGGGAGGGAAGAGGGTCTGGTAGTGCTTCACCTTTATCTTTTTTTTTTTTTAACGTTTCTTTATTTTTGGGAGACAGAGTGAGAGGGAGACACAGAATCCAAAGCAGGCTCCAGGCTCTGAGCTGTCAGCACAGAACCCAATGAAGGACTCAGATCCATGAACTATGAGATCATGACCAGAGCTAAAGTTGGATGCTTAACTGACCGAGCTACCCAGGTGCCCCTTGCTTCAACTTTATTTTAGGGAGAAAAGTCTTAATAAAGTTCTTACATTTTTCTGGCTGAATTGTATTGGCTTTTAAAAGATTAGCTTTTTAAGGGGCACCTGGATGGCTCTGTTGGGCTTTGGCTCGGGTCATGATCTCGCGGTTCACGGGTCTCAGCCCCACGTCGGGCTCTGTGTTGACAGCTGCAGAGCCCAGAGCCTGCTTCTGATCCTGTGTCTCTCTGCCCCTCCCCCACTCATGCTCTGTCTCTGTCTCTCAAAAATGAATAAATTGTTAAAAAATTAAAAAAATTAGCTTTTGAAAGATTAAGTTTTAATCCTCAGTTAATTTTGGGTAAAAGTAATCACTGTCTAATTGGCTTTGTAAGAGAATAACGCTCTTAAATGGATGCTTCAGTGATATTTACAAGGGTGAGTGAATTCTATTTAAAAACAAAAATGCCATCTGTTTTCTGTAGCATGATGCAAAAATATGGATGAGTCCTTTGTGCTTTTTTGATTTTAAGTATTTTGTAACAAACTGCCAAAGTTGAGTAAACCAGAAATATTGAATAAACCCTAGAAACAGGAAATGAAGCAGTACAGAAGTAGTCCTGTGTGAGCAGCTCGATTGTCACATGAAGGAAAGGAGGTCCTGCTGTGGTAGAAAGCAGCTGGGCAAACTCAGCAGAGTTCACAACTACTGCAACCAATAAAAAACATACACATTTTTTTAAATGTTTACTTTATTTATTTTGAGAGAGAGCATGAGCAGGGAGGGGTAGAGAGAGACAGTCCTAAGCAGGCTCCGTGCCGTATCAGTGCAGTGCCCGACAAGAGGCTCAATATCACAAACTGAGATCATCACCTGAGCCGAAATCAAGAGTCATGCGCTTAACCAACTGAGCCAGCTAGGTGCCTCCACCTTTCTTTTTTAAGAACGTAATCCCTAAACTCTGTGATTGTGATTCTTTGACTGTTTTTCAAAATTCGAAAAATACCTCCAAAGGTGAATTCACTAAACACAAGCTGATCCTCCCTTTTATCTTTTTAAGGTTTATTCATTTTTCAGAGACAAAGTGTGAGTGGGGGAGGGGCACAAAGAGAAGGAGACAAAGAATCTGAAGCAGGATCCAGGCTCTGAGCTGTCAACACAGATCCCGACGTGGGGCTCAAACTCCTAGACTAGCAAGATCATGACCTGAGCTGAAGTTGGAGGCTTAACGGACTGAGCCACCCAGGTGCCCCTGATCCTTTTTTTAATCCCAACTTCCAAGAATAGATAATCAGAATATCTTACAAACAAAACAAAACTACATACATATTTTATAATTTTTAAAAAGTAATTTATCAAAAGTCGTTAAATTGTGCACTTTAAGTGGCTGAATTGTATCATATGTTAATCCTATCCCAGTAAAGCTGTTTTTTCTTTAAAAAAAGAACTCTGTAGCAGAAACCAGATCTTTCCCTATACTTTATGCCACCAAGAAGTGCCTTTTGGAAGCTAAGTTTGCTTGGCGTGCACTACTCCATAGCTTTTACTCATGCTCCTCAGAGGTTTCCGGTTCCACATGCTCCATGAGCCAGCGAGAACCAACATCTCAGCTATCTGCCTGCTACTAGACTGAGGATATGGTGGGTGATGAGGTACATGAGACAGATAACATGTGGTGCCCCTCACATTGGTAACTATTTGATTGAAAAAAGATCAAACAGAGCATAAGGACCAGTCAGTTATATGTGCGAGCGTAAGTGGAGGTATTTGTGTGGTATGAAGAATGAAAAAGATTTCGCCCAAAGGAAAGTTCTGGGAAAGTGATCAAGAAGGCCTTCATGGAGGAGGGAGAAACTGAGCTGGACACTAAAGGGTGGGTCGTATTGAAGAGAGGAAGGAAACATTCCAGTTAGAAGGGGCATAGGTAGTAGTTGGATCAGTGTGTGACATGTGTGCTCCATAAATTACTTTGAATTATCCCATGATGTGAGGAACTGGACCTGAGTTACATGGCGGTCATCTTACCAGAGGTACTGAGTAACAGTAATTTGGATACGTAGAATAGGCCTGGATTTTACAGACCCTGAAAATCAGGAGTGAAAAATCAAAACCCATTACAAGTTTGAGAAGGTCACTTTATAAAATATTACAGGAGTGTCAATCCAGAAGTGATGTGAAGGTTGGATTAGGTGTGGACTAGCTAAGCAGTGGTGGTAGTAATCTACATCTTGGTTAGCCATGAGCAAGATGGTGCCTGAAAGACTGATGTGAAATCACTTTATACAAGAGAGTTCAAAGGGTTCTAGGGATGGAGAGATGATTTATGACCATCCCAGGATTTAAGATACCCAGTTCAGGGAAATGCTCTGCTATTAACCAGAAATTGGCATGTTATCTCAGTTCAAGAGGGAAAAGATTAAATTTTGAGACGAGGACAGTGGCATTGCAAAATCTGGATTTGAATCCCAGAACTTCACTTAACGAGCACTTTGAGGCAGGCATGGCATTTGATCTTTCTTAGCTTTTGTTGACTAAAACATGCTGATATCTCAAGAGCATTAAATGGAATAATACTGGAGAACACTTTGAAGTATTGCTTTGAAGCTGCTTGTTGCTTCAGCTGATGGAATATACATGTTTAAGATATTTAACTGGAGCATAAGTGGGAGAGAATGCAGGATATAGTTGTATTAATTTTCCTGGGACTGCCATAGCAAATTACCACACATTACCACTGGGTGGCTTAAAACAACGGAAATGTAATCTGTCACAGCTCTGGAAGTCAGAAGTCCAAAAGTAACCTTTCAGCAGCATTGCTTGCGTTGTGGGGGCTCAGGGCAAGAACGCTGTCCACACCTATCTCCTCGCTCTTGGTGGTTACCAGCAGTCCTTGGTGTTCCTTGGCTTTCAGAGACCCATTGCTCCAGTCCACTTGAATCTTCCCATGGCATTCTCCCCTGTGGCTTCGTGTCTTCACATGGCCTTCTTACAGGGACACACCAGTCTTGATGAATTAATTAGGGCCCACCATAATCTCCTGTCACCTCATCTTAACTAATTACATCTGCAAGGATCCTATTTCCTAATGAGGTCACATTCTGAGCTATTGGGTGGGCAAGAATTTGGGGTGGGGGGAGGACACTTCAACCCAGTTCAGAAGTATTTCTGAATCTAACCATTGTGTAATTTCTCTTTCAAGACCACGGGAATTCAGTTGCCTTCTTCAGTATTTGCATCAGAGTTTGAGGAAGATGTTGGATTGTTGAATAAAGCCGCTCCTGTTTCAGGTGTGCTTGATTTCTTGAACTTTTCAAGTGATTTGATCTGTGTTTTACAAACAAAGCATAGTAATGATAGTTTTTCTGTCTCTGATAAAGTGATGAAACAATTTGAGATGTGTGTAAATTCAGATTAGCGGTCATTAGGAAAGGATGAGTGAACAGGATACTTTTTCATTGCCATCAAATTCTTAGTCTTTGAAGTTCCTTTTTGGAGAGGAAAGTAAGAAAACTGTTTTTGGAGATCCAGTAGGGGAATTTTAACCTGGACCTAGCCTCTTGCAGTGGAAACGATGATGTTCGGTTAGCCTTAACATGTATATAGACTTGGGGACGCTTGGGTGGCTTAGTTGGGTAAGCATCCGACTCTTGATTTCGACTAAGGTCATGATCCTAGGGTTGTGGGATTGAGCATGGAACCTGCCTGAGATTCATTCTCCCTCCCTCTCCCCCCTGCTCATGCACTCTCCCTCTCTCTAAAAAACAAAACAAACCCCCCAAACATACTTATGATAGACTAAATCTGCTTTCAGAATTTCTCCCAAGAGTGTATTTTATGGAGGTCCATTTTACCACCTGTTGCAGATACACTGAAAAGTTGTTTTATTTATTTTTACTATCAACATTGTATTTTAGAACAAACAGAAGTGATGTTTGGTATTTTCTCTTGAATTGTCTTAATTATTAATATTTGCCTTGTAGCATTCATTCGTTCATTCCACAGATTTTTGAGTTACCACTATATGATGGGCTCTGGGCTTAAACCAGAATAAAGCATGATATCTGACTTCAGGGAATTTATTATGAGTTGGGAAAGATGGATAATAAAGAAGAAATTACAGTTAATTGTGCAAGTGAATAAATGGTTTAGGTAATAGTGGGCAAGTTGTCCTGGAGAAAATGGTGTCTGTTATTTCTTAAGTAGAAGTTAGGCAGGTGGATGAGGAGGGGGGTGGGAAGGAGAGGATATTCTAAACAGGAAGCTGCATGTGCAAAATTGAGAGAACATGAATACAGGAAACCATATTTTAGCATGCCTAGAATGAGGCAAGAATTAGTATGAAATGAGGCTGGAGAGTCCAGCAGGGGCCATGTTATGAGGGGGGGTTGGAATGGAAGCCATGTCAGTTTACAAGTTTGAACTTGAGGTTTTTCATAGACTCTATTTTTACACACAGAAGACCATAGCTGAAGAAATAGGATTTATGAAACTCTCCTAGGCTAGAAGTTTAACAGGCCACACATACTTAGAGTTACTTTTTTTTAAGCTTATTTATCTTAAGAGAGCGAGAGCAAGCACACATGCACCAGGGAGGGAGGGAGGGAGGGAGGGAGGGAGAGGGAGAGAGAGAATGAGAGAATCCCAAGAAGGCTCCATGCTGTCAGCGCATAGCCCGATGTGGGACTCCAACCCACAAACTGTGAGATCACCACCTGAGCTGAAATCCAGTCAGACATTTAACCCACTAGCCACCCAGATGTCCCAATTTGAGTTACTTCTTACAGGTGAATTTAAAATCTGATTCTAACTGCAGGTGTATGCTGTGAATTTTATAAGTAGACGAAGTTTAACATAGTCTGTAATGCAAGAGGTTTTATGATTTGAGTACTGAAGCCAGAGGTATTTTTTCCCCATCTCCTCCCATTCAACCCTCTCTATGTCTGTTCCACACTAGACTAAAAGTTTTTTTTAATTTTTAATTTTTTTTTTTATTTTTTTCAATGTTTATTTATTTTTGAGAGACAGCATGAGTGGGGGAGGGGCAGAGAGAGAGGGAGACACAGAATCTGAAGCAGGCTTCAGGCTCTGAGCTGCCGGCACAGAGCCTGACGCGGGGCTCGAACCCACGAACTGGGAGATCATGACCTGAGCTGAAGTTGGATGCTTAACCAACTGAGCCACCCAGGTGCCCCTGAACTTAAAGTTTTTAATCATTTTTTTAATCCTCAATACATTGATAGGTAGAATGTGGCATAGAAGAGGTACTCAGATTATGTTACAGAAATGGATGTTGTTTTCTTGGGAATTCGTGCTCAGTTTTTGTTTTCCTTCTAGGACCTCGACTGGATTTTGATCCTGACATCGTTGCGGCTCTTGATGATGATTTTGACTTTGATAATCCAGACAATCTGCTGGAAGATGATTTTATTCTTCAGGCCAATAAGCCAACAGAGGAAGATGGAATGGATATACAGTACGTGTTGTTTCTTTCAAATTGGGAATGAACTGACTGTTGGTTCTTCTGTAGGGTGGTATCTATAGAATGTTAAAACTGCAAGAGACCTTTGAGAACATTTAGTGTGAGGCTTTTGTATTTTAGAGCAGAAAATGTGAGACTTGAGGTCTTTACAAATTGACGATAGGTGGGGCTAAAGTCCAAGTTGCCTGATGGCTGGTTCATTACTTTTCCAGCCATACCAGACAGGTCAGGCAGCACAGCTGTTCCTGCCTTAAACAGGAATCCTCCCTGAAATACCCTCAAATTTTACTTGTGTAAAGTCATTTGGTTCTGTTGTTTCTCAAGTTGTTTTGACAGTTAATTTATGACTCTGACTTTAGGAAATCTGAGGCTGAAGATGACAGTGAGTGGGAAGATGTGGATGATGAGAAGGAAAGAGGTAGAGATGACGATAACTATGGCTCTGCGGGCTCATCAGATGAGGCCATGTCTGTCCCTGGAAAACCTCCTGGGGCTGTAGAAAATCATTTGTTCTGGGAAGAGGAAACTAAAAGTCGCTTTACTGAGTATTCTATAACATCCTCAGTCATGAGAAGAAATGAACAGCTGACTCTTCATGATGAGAGATTTGAGAAGGTAAGGTCCCCAGATAAGGAACCTTTTGATACTGGTTCCTGGTAAATTTCTTATGACATCGGAACTCAAAGCCAAAACTTTCAACGTTAGAAATCGCCTGTCTTATTAAAACAGATCACAAAACCATCCTAGTTTTAATTCTGGAAAGAATGCATATAGATCTGAGACAGCTGATAGAACTTCCTGACTTTCCTTAGAGAGGTTTGATATTTTGATAATGAGAGTCTGACTCCAATCCCCAAGATTATGCTGTTTTCCTCAAGCATTGGCCTGAGCATAAACAAAATTCCATTACTTTTCTGTTTTTTTGTGTATGTTTGCTCACTGATATAGCCCCAAGTCTAATGTGGTATCTGGCATATGGTAGGAATTCAGACTGTTCAGCAAATGATGAATGGGTGGATGGTTGGTTTCCTTTAGAGTGAATCTTAAAGGTTCTAATTTTGCTACCTTTTCACTAAGTACCAGTAGGTGAACTGTTACTACAAATAACCTCACTCTTCAGGATTCACATCATCCCATTTACTCTTAACAGAGTTTGAATAATACAGTAAACATCTAAACAAGAATGAAATTTGTAACTAAGCCCCCTTAAAGTCTGCATAATCACTGCATAATCTGTAGAATCTGAGGTAAAGATTTCTACCTAGCATTGTTCTCTAAGCTGGACAGAATGATCATCTTTCACTTTCATTAAATGGCAGCCTATTTTCCATCTAAGTGTAAGTCTTAAAGTACTGGGTAGAATGTCTTCCACATACCATTGTAATGGTGCTTGTGATCTCATGGTAGTGCTTAAGTAATTGTGTAGAAAGGAAATTAATGTAAAAACCAGGGTGCTTAGCTGACTGAGTTGGTGGAGCCTGTGACTCATGATCTCAGGGTTGCGAGTTCAAGTCCCACCTTGGGTGTAGAGATTACCTTTAAAAAAAACTTAAAAAAAAAAAAAGTAACATTTTAAACGCTATAGTTTTAAAACATTTTTTTTCATGGTATCTTTTCTCTTTATATACAAGTTTTATGAGCAGTATGACGATGATGAAATTGGAGCTCTGGATAATGCTGAATTGGAAGGTTCCATTCAAGTAGACAGCAATCGCTTAGAGGAAGTCTTGAATGACTACTATAAAGAGAAGGCAGAGAAGTACGTGCCTTTTCCTTGTTCACTTACTTTTTTTTCACTTTCATTTTTCTGCATGTTTTCTTAATGCATTTCCATCCATCATTAAAATAGTGTTTATTGTCTCAAATGGAGGGTAGACTCAGCTCAAGACAAAGTAGTATTTTCTAGCTCTTAGTTCCAAAAGGTTTTTAAAAACCATAGCAGAGATAAAAGATGAAAAACAAAGTATAATTGTTTTGCAAGGGTCAGATCCTTGAGAGAGATGGTCTTTAGATTTCTGAAAACATTATTTTCAAGTTGAGGAAATCTATTGGATTCAATAAAGCTGAATTTCTCTAGAGAGTGAGTAGGTAAGGATTCTTTCTGTCTTTATTTCTCTTTTTTATAGGAGGAAGGGTGATGATTAGATATTGGGTACCAGAGGACCAGAGTTCTAAGTCCATAGTTGAGAGGATACAAGAATGAAAGGAGCATCTTGGTTACAGGGAACACTGCCCATGTGAAAAGAACATTCTGAGAGCTTTACTTGATAGGATTATTTTATTGAGAGAAGGTGTTAATGAACGAGGAGACTTCGTACCTGAAGTTGGTATGGAGCTCGGAGGCATGACAAGCAGGGTGACTTTTCTTTCTTTCATTTTCAAATAAAGTTTTTAGTTCAACATCTGAATCTAGAAAATCACCCAGTCAGAATCTATATTGAGAAAATGGTATGTTTCCTTCAGTGTTGACTCACATTTTGATATTGAGGTTCAGAAGCTGACTGTAACTTTGGGTGGGAACATACTGAGAACCACTTTCTTTATGGCTCTGACCTGAGAGTCAACAATTGAAGGGCTTGAGGGTTAGAGTGGGGAGGTGCAAGATCACATTCCACTTGGAGAATAAGGTGGTGCTTTTAGCCTCCTTGGCTGAAGAATTCTGACTTCTGATTATATATGCTCTTCTTCTCATCTTTCTGAAATGCCAGGCATTCTGAGAAGTTGATTTTTGTGGCTCATAGAAAAATAAGAATTTGTCTCTCCAGCCATATTAGTATAACTTTATGGCCAAATATTTGGCAAATCAGCATCCATATTGAGGTGATTTTTCTGCGAGAAACTAATGAAGTGTTTACGTCTGCTGGAAGGGTCTCCTATTCTGTGATCACTATCACTTGCAGATCCTACAGTGGAACAAGGGCTACATATATTGAGTGAATTGTTCGATCACTTTGGAGAGACAGATTGGGTAGTAACTTTTCGAGGCTTTAAGAAGACCATGTTTTAGGAAAGCTGCCATCTTGTTTATTGTAACCTTGCAGAGATCTCTTTTCTCTCAGCGGAATGAACGTTGGGGCTGGGGAGAGCTGGGATTTTTTTGAAATGCTGTTGTTTCTGGGGCGCCTGGGTGGCTCAGTCGGTTGGACGTCCAACTTCGGCTCAGGTCATGATCTCACAGTTTGTGTGTTCGAGCCCTGCGTAGACCTCTCTGTTGACAGCTCAGAGCCTGGAGCCTGCTTCAGAGCCTATCTTCCCCTCTCTCTGCCCCTTCCCCGCTCTCACTCTGTCTGTCTTTCAAAATAAAGGTACACACACACAAATTTGAAATACTGTTGTTTCCATAGCTCGTCAAACATCCATACCGGTTTTAGTAACATACAGAATAATAATGGGTGGTGTTTTGTTTTTCCCTCTTTTGCTGCCTTTTTCAAAAACTCAATGAAAAGTTGTGTAAAACTGAATACTCTGGAACCCTTTGAGGATCAGGACCTGCTAATGAATGAACTGGATGGGTCTGAGGAGGAAGAGATTGTTACTGTAGTTCTTGAAGAAGCTAAAGAGAAGTGGGATTGTGAATCTATTTGTAGTAAGTATTTTGGTGTCCTTTTTACTGATAAAGGTATGGTAGTGATTTTAAAGTATTGAATACATCAGTATTTTGAAAAAGTATGTTTTCTGTGAAAATGATTTAGAAAAAGTAACATTCCTGTTACTAAGTTGCAAAAAATTTCAAAACATCTATAATAAGAGAGACTCTGCCATTTTGGCCCCTACGCTATAATAACAGAGACTTCATTAAAGTATGAAAAGATCAAAGTTGGGAAGAAAGTAGGAACTCAGTAATGTTTTCTGAATTGAAAGTGTTCTTATTGATACGTGTTTATTTGGTTTTTTTTAAAGGTACATACTCCAATTTATATAACCATCCGCAAATTATCAAGTATCAACCAAAGGTAAGTCCTGGTGTCCTGAGCTACTTGAAGTATGCAATGCAGAAAACAGTGGACGAGTCATTTTTTCACGGTAGCTGTATCCTTTTGTGGCTGGAAACACTATTGGGAAGAGCAACACATGATATGTCATTGGTGAGCTGTGTGTGTGTGTGAGCTCTTTTTTAATAGGAATGGGAAATGACCTTAGTATGATTTTTGTTTTTATTTCAGCCCAAACAAATCCAAATATCTTCTAAAACAGGAATACCTCTCAATGTCTTACCTAAGAAAGGACTCACAGCAAAGCAAGTTGAAAGAATGCAGATGATTAATGGCAGTGATCTGCCAAAGGTGTCAACCCAACCTCGATCTAAAAACGAAAGCAAAGAAGATAAAAGAACGAGAAAGCAGGCTATAAAAGAGGAACGCAAGGTGAAGTACTTTTCTCAAATGGAAGATTTACAAAGAGCTTATGGGTGCAGTGGTCATAGAGATTTTCTTTTGTAAAATTAGTTTGCATTTGTTTGAAGATTTGAATAACACTAATGTATTCTTATACAGGAACGGAGAGTGGAGAAGAAAGCTAACAAATTAGCCTTCAAACTGGAGAAAAGAAGGCAGGAAAAGGAGTTGTTGAACTTGAAGAATAATGTTGAGGGTCTCAAGCTATGACAGTAGAACATTTAGGAAAAGGTGCCTTCCCCATTGGGGCTCTTTGTTATGTTCAGTAATGTACAAGGATCTTCAAAGAGACAAAAGTGTGTAATCTGCCATTTTTACTAGCAAGTATTTATACTACCAAGTTTTCTGTGCCATCTGTCTTGTAAATATTGTAACATTTAAAAAATATTACAAACGTAGAATATGCTCTGAAATAAATGATGTCACAAATGTGAAATGTTTGGATGAGTTGAAGGAAAACATCTTCATAATGTAAATGGAATTGGTGTATTCTTCATTTATTTGTATGATTGTCCCAGCTGTCTTTTGCAGATGTTCTCAAATATTTCTTTGAAACCTCTCCACTCCTTTTCAGGAGTTAAGTGGTTTAATTTGCTGTATGTAGAAAAGTGACCCCAATAAACCCCATTTTGAAATGCTATGTGGTAAGAGTTTTCCTGAGAAGATTCCACTGGTAAGAAACTAAGTTTCCCCTGCTGTATGCAAAGGCCTATTTCAAAAGGATGGTAAAACTGAATATTAAGGTTGTTGGGACTCAATTACTGGATGACTGACTTTTGGAATTTAGGAACAGTGAAGACAGGAAGCAGAAGAAGAAATAATCAAGAAAACTTCCTTGGCTTCAGTAAGTACCTGGCTCAAAATCAGAAATATTTACTTCAGTTTAAACTAGAAAGTTTGTCTTTCAAACATTTAATGCTTGGAATCGTTCACATTTGATTAAAAGACATAGTTGAAAACTTTCCTTATTTTTTTGGTTAGGTTTTTGTTTTGTTTTTTTTTTGTTTTTTTCCCCTGTAAAACCTCTTCAAGGCTCAAGCAATGACACCATCACAATTGTTAATTATTTGGTAAACTGTGACTTCCTTGCAACAGATGAGTTGTTAGTGACTCTTGTTCCTGTGTCCATGACTAATGTGTTATCTGGACTGTTCTGGAAAAAACAAAAAAAATCCGTGGACACTGTTGGTCTGAGTTGGGAACAGAATGGCTGAGACAGAAGCATTTTTAGCCGGTGAGCTGCATTTGGTAACTAAATTATTAGAAAGGCTTTTCTGTAATTCATTTGGTTATAACGTTTCCAAACTTGGTGGGTGTTATTTTGTTCTGTTTGTTTTAAATTGTAAATCTGGGTACTCAAGGATTTTTAAGAGCTGTGAAAAACAGTCGCATTAGGTACTCAACCTGCACTGATAGACACTCAGCAGAAGAGCTTGTCTTTATAGAAATAGACTCTGACTGGGGAGTGTATGTTTAAATGTCAGTCTGCAGAAGCACAAGGTCAAGTGATGGTTTATGTTAATAACTCTGTGAATGTATTAAATCCTGACAAGATTGACCATTTATTTTGGTAGCTATCTCAGTTGAAGGTATTAAAACCAGCAAACAATCAAGAATCTTAGACTTGGAATATTATTTTGACTTGATATTATTCAGATTCCTAAGGAGCCTCTTTTTTTACTATGTGTGTGTGTGTGTGTGTGTGTGTGTGTGTGTGTGTATTTTTTTTAAGTTTGAGAGGGATAGAGAACAAGAGCAGGGGAGGGGCAGAGAGAGAGGGAGACAGAGAATCCATCCCAGCAGACTCTGCTGCCAGTGAAGAGCCTAATGCAGGGCTTGAACTCAACTGTGAGATCATGACCTGAGTCGAAACCAAGAGTCAGATACTTAACCCACTGAGCCACCCAGGTGCCCCACCTTAGGAGCTTCTCATATCACTTCACTTGATTCAACACATTTAAATCAGCACATGTTATATTTTGCAGTCAAGGAAAGGTGACTACAAGCCATGAATCTTGCTGATGTATTATTGTGACTTAGGCTGGTTATCCTCCAAATTTAAAGATCATCTTTCTATTCTAGAGAGCAAAATTTACATATTGTGGGTTATTTTGTAAAATTTTGGAGTATTTATGATTTGAGTTATTTATAAACAATGGTTGGGAACTTAACAGAAGGTCCTTGTGAATGTTGGAAGTCCAGAGCGATAAGGGGGCTTTTGCCTTCAGAGACCGCATTATCTGTGGAGGCAGGGTGTGTGCAGCAGAATCTGACCACACGAAGTCACTCATAAGTACCACTTGAAATGGGGATCTTGGTATTTGCTGTTCCCCTTGAAGTGCTTACCTCAAATAAAGCTTACTTAAGGTTGGTTTTCAGTTGTCACCTCCAACTATAAGCTTTCACCTGACCGTATTTAAAAATAGCAACATCCCTCCCCAACATTTTTTACGCTCCTTCCCTGCTTTATGGTCTCCAGAGCATGTGTTGGCATCTTGTTTTTCATTCTCTCACTATGGCAGGGAATTTTTGCTGCTTTATCTGCATGGTCTAAAACAACTTGTGGCATTTGATAAATGTTCACTAAGGAGTATATAAATGAATGGATAGGGAAGACATGTCACCACTGCTTAAACTTGGGAGGAACGCTAGGACCTAAGCCTTCTGGTTAGCTAGGAGAAAAAAGGCCTGAGGCATCCCAGGTAGAGGGCAAAGTCATGAAGAATTTGCCTGCTGTACTGGAAGCCCCTATTTTGTATGAGCTTACTTTTTACTTGTTATAAAGTCACTTTCAGGTACTTCAAAACTGTTGTTTTACAAGTTTAAGTATCAAGAGCTATTACCACTTGTGTATATTGTTGTGTGGCCCATTGTATCCATACCTCCATTGTGATGTCATCAAATCATCTCCGGTAAAGGACAGACAGCTCCAGCCATCTTGTAACTTTACTATTATCAGTACATTTATGTCGCTTTTTCTTGCGCATTGATTAGTATGTTTTATCCACCTTGGTTGTTACAATGAAGAATCAGGATAAGGTAAAAATTCTAATGGCCTTAACTTTCTTTTTCTTTTCTTTTCTTTTTTTTCTTTTTTTTAAGAAATAGAACATACCTACCTGTGGTTCCATCCTCAATTTCATTCCCCTCTTTCCCCTCAGGAACTCTTAAGTACTGTCTAGATTATATTAATCATCACCTGTATGGTATTCCTAAATACAATATCTTGTGTAGTGTAGTTTTGAAACACTAATCTGGCTTTATGAGGGCAGTATTTACTACAGTTTATTACAGTTGATGAAGGCATGCTTGAGCTGAATGGTCTCTGAGCCTGAGTTCCACGTCTAGAATTTACAAGAGCCCCAGGTGGAGATGTCATTGAGCCAGATGAGTGAATCCTAGGGAACACAAGTCCCCTCAGTTGAAACATCTTGGATATCCTGCATAAATATGCTTAGTGGCTGAATGCTCATTTTATATTTTCTGCTTCTAAGGTCACCATGATCTGAAGATCAATGCAGAACCTTCCTGTGGAGTGAAATGGGTGTCCTCAGCTCATGTAGATGTCAGAATGGGAAGGGAAGAACAAGCACTCCAATGGGACATGGTCAAATAAGCCAAGTATAGAACAGAATGGGAGCCAGATACACTAGGACATACTGTCCTCCCATTAAAAGGCAATGAATATCTTGCTCACAGCAGCCTTCAACCTGGCAATTTTTCATTACACACCTTCAGATATGGACTGGTTGCCTTCTAGTTCTTCCAGCTGTTATCTTGGGAGTTACTTTCCCTCTTGTGTTGAATTGCCTATCTGCTGTATGTTTTACTCACGTTGTGGAGCACATCCTCCAGTAATTCTTGAGAGAGGGTATGTGGGAAGTCAACTTCTTGAAACCCTGCATGTTGAAAAATACACTCAACTCTCATATTTGATAAACAGCTCGGCTGGGTATGAAATTATAAGTTGTAGATTATTTTCCCTCTGAGGTTTAGAGGATTTTTCCCCCCATTTTATAAATCTATATGGGAATCTGAAGCCATTCTGATTCCTAATATTTTGTATGTTGTTATTTTTTTTCATCTCCGTAGAATTCTGTCTCTAACATTCTGAAGTTTCACAATGTTACAGATCTATTTTCATCTATTGTGTGGTGTCTTTTCAATGGAGGCTCATGTCCTTTCACTTCTGGAAATCGTTCAAGTTTTTTATTTTCTTCCCTGTGTTTTCTCCTTTTTTTCTCTTGAAATGTTATTTGGAGTAGGACCTGCTGGACCAGAGGTATTCAAATTGCTTATGTTTCTCTCCCATCTCTGTGCCGTTTTACTCTACTTTCTGAAAGATTTCCCTAAGTGTATCTTCCAAACTTTGTTGAGTTTTTCATTTTTCCTAGAAGACTTTTAATTTCTAAGAGTTTTAGTTTTTATTTAAATTGCTTTTTTATTTGTTTTGGGCTTACATGCTAGAGTTTTTCTTCAGATCTTTGGAAATTCCTGTCTGTTGGCTCATTAAGACTAGAGAAGGAGACACTGGAAATTCTGAATGGATAAGTGACATTTGATAATTTTGAGCTTTATTGTAGTCTGAGTGAGCTCTTTGGGTATCTTTCCAGTGTTGGTATCTTTAAGTATTTTGTCATGGAATGGTTATATTCTCAGGGAAGTTTTCATTCTGCCTTGAGAGTAAGTCTGGTAGGCAGAGTTCTGTGAGCCAAGTAGAGGAAGGGGATTTGGAGTATTCTCTGCTTTCAGCATCACTATTCATGAAAGTAATCACTACGTTAATCACCATATATGCACACATATGTCATCAACCTTGATTAATTGAGTCTCTATTTGCAAATTTGCCTACTTGCTAAAATTTGAAAACCTAAAAATATTGTGGTGCTTTCATGGTCATTTGCAGACCTGCACATAGCAGTTAAAAAGTTAAGTCACAGGGCACCTGGGTGGCTCAGTCTAAGGTTAAGTGCCCAGCTTTTGCTCAGGTCATGATCTTGTGGTTTGTGGGTTCAAGCCCTGCTTCTGGCTCTCTGCTGTCCATGCAGAGCCTGCTTCGGATCCTCTGTCACCCACCCACCCTCTCTCTCTCTCTTTCTCTCTCTCTCTCTCTCTCTCTCTCTCTCTCTCTCTTTCTCTCTCTTTCTCTCTCTTTCTCTCTCTTTCTCTCTCTCTCTCTCTCTTTCTCTCTTTCTCTTTCTCTCTCTTTCTCTCTCTTTCTCTCTCTTTCTCTCTCTCTTTCTGCCCCTCCTCTGCCAGTGCTCTCTCAAATACAAATATTTAAAAGAAAAAAAGGTGAGTCACCCGACATGCATGTTCTCAGCAAAATTAGAACAAAGTGATGCCCTGCCTTCTTGTTTCAGCTCTCATCCTGTAAACAAGTGTCCTTTTCACAGTCTGTGCCACATTTTTCATATTTTTGCAATTTTTCTTGGTGATTTTGCTGTACAAAATGACCCCCAAACACAGTGTTGAAATGTACTCTAGTGTTTCAGAGTACAGGAAGTCTGTGATGTGCCTTATGGAGAAACTATGTCTGTTAGATAAGCTTCATCCAGGCATGAGTTATAGCATTGCTGGCTATGAGTGTTCATGGTTACTGAATCAACAATATATATTTATACAAGGTGTCTTTAAATAGGTTGATAGGTTGATAAAAATAGGGTGACCAGAGGCTCACAGGACCTTGACACTGTATTTCCCCTAGAAGTAGTAAGTCTGTATTTGCCCATTCAGTGCTCACAGAGACTTTATAGAATGTAACTACCACAAATAAATAATCAGGCAACATGAGGCGCTGCTGAAGACATGGGTAGGCAGACCTCCTCTTTCAATCCTTTTGGGAGAGTAGATAGGCTACAGTTGGAGAGGGCAGTCACCCAGAAGGTATGGGGCGGGGGGGGGGGCGTCTAGGAATCCACTTCTTTTCAGAACTCTTTCATCTTGGCCCTCCATATTTTAGCAGGCTCTACCTCATTTATCTCGTCCTAATTCCAGAGATACTTGCTGCTCTGGCGATTCCTACAACTTTGAAGGGTTCTGCAGTGTTGGTTGGGAAGTGGATGTTGTAGTTTTAAGTCTTCTGGGTCACTGATGTCTATCAGTTTTCCAGAGGCCAATTTTTTTATTGTCTTCCTTCCTCCATGACCTGTGGCTCTCTTTGTCTCTTTTCCTTTACTGCAGTTTTTTGGGGACTTGGGGGGAAAGCAAAAACTGATTTGGGTGTTCTCTCTGCCATCCTGTCTTAATTCCTTTTTTTTCTTTCATAACTCATGTTCCTGAGATAAGTTAATAAGTTGTTACCCCCTTCACCATAGGGCCATGGAAGATGTTGATATTGGTAGTAGTTGTATGTTCTGGACTGCAAAGGACAACGTAAGAGTTTTTTGATTCACTGACAACTGAATGAGAAAACGTCTTCCTTTTCTTTTTTCTACCATGCCTTTGTAAGGACGTGTGGATTGGTAGGTGTCTGTACAGAGCATTCTTAACTTCCAGCTCAGAAATAGTAGGTCTAGTCAGAAGTAAAATTTTTTTCCAATTTCATTACAGCCATAATCCTCTCCAGGCTTCTCATAAAATTTTTGAACCGAGATCTTTGTGATGCTTATTTTTTATTGTTAACATGCTAAACAAAACTGTTGATGGCTTCCAGATCACTTTATTTTCCTTATTTAAAAAATTGTCTTAAGATTTTAAACCAATGTATAAAAATAATAGCCAATGTATAAAAACAGTGGCCACTTTAATAGTCTACTAAGTAATACTCCTCTTAGGGTAAAGACAAATAGCTAAGTTGGTACTTACTGTTTTAGAATATTTCCTATCAAAGGGTTCTTTTTTAAAATGTCAGTGTTTTAATTTTTAAAACAATAATGAGTATTCTTTGTAGAAAAATTGAAAATGCAGGAAACTAAACGTGTACCTTTATTATCACTTAGGTGTGTGTGTCACATATATGTGTGTGTGTGTGTGTGTGTGTATGTATATCTATACATGTAATGATCTATTTCCAGTCTTTATTTGTAAATATATGAATAAAAATGTATCATTAACATTTTCCATGTTATTCTCCCACAGATCGCTTTTAATCACTATATTCTCATTCACTGATTGGCAACCTATTTTTTAGTATAATTTTTGACTTTGTAGGCCATACAGTCTCTGTTAAGAACTACTCTACTGTTGTAGTGTGAAAGCAGCAATAGATATTATATAAACAAATGGGTGTGATTCTTTACTAATAAAGCTTTATATACAAAAACATACAGTGCCAGATTTGGCCTACTGGCCACAATTTGCTGACCCCTAGATGTTTTTTTAAACTTTTTATTTTGATAAAATTAGTGCACAAGAATTGCAAAATAGTAGAGATCCCATTCACCTTTTACCCAGTTTCCCCAGTTTAAGGTCCAGTTTAACTAACTATAGTACAATATCAAAACCAGGAAACATGCATTGGTACAATGTGCATTTATAGTTCCAGACCATTTTGTTACATGTATAATAACCACAACCACATTATAGCTACAGAACTATTGCATTACCCAAAGGTCTCCCTCATTGTATCCTGTATAGTCGCAACCACCTCCGTGCCTTCCTTGTTGGCAATCACTATTTTCCATCTCTATAATTTTGTCATTTTGAGATTGTTACACAAATGAAGTCATACAGTATGTGACCTTTTGAGATCGGCTTTTCTCAGCATTGAGATCCATCTAGGTGTTGCATATATCAATAGTGTTCTGTTGCTGAACAGTATTCCAGGGTTTGGATGTTAACAGTATAACCATTCACCTGTTGCAAGGCCTTTTGGTTGTCTTAAATAATTATTTTAAGGTTCTAGTGATCCTATATTCTATGTGATTCAGCATTCTGGAACAAGTACTATAGACCTCATTGATCTCCATGTTTGGTTTAAGTGACTTAGGCACGTGTTCCCTTCCTTATAGTCAAGCTTCAGAATGCAGTATTCCAGGTGTTCTGTTGAATATTGTATCTCATTATTTTAAACTCATTGAACTAATTAAAACTCATGGATTTAAATCAGAGGCTATTTATCCTTCAGGGACTTCCATGTGTTTTGCAGGTTAGTACTGACATATCTGCATTTATGGTAATGGTTGGATACATAGTCTTAATACTTGTAGAGACAGAGATTCAAGTGTTGAGTCTCCGTGTTATTGCTTACTACCTGTGGTCTTGAGAAGTCCCCCAACTTTCAATCTCTGTTTTCTTATCTGTTAAAAAAAAAAAAGAAAGAAAGGTAGTACCAACTCTGTCTTGCAGGGCTGCTGTGAGAAGTAAAGGAGATTACATAGGAAAAGCGTCTGGGAAACAGGAAAACACTACACAAACGTCACGGTAATAATCATAAAAATCATCCTTCATTAGCAGTTTAGAAAAAGCAGTTTTATAATTAAGATGACTACCTTTTATTCACTAGTAAGTGTGTGGAAGGGTGGAATATTCTTGCTGAAAAAAAAAAACAAACCACAATTTTAAGACCCAGTTTTACAGAGTTAGAAGGCCAAAAGAACAGAGAGGAAGAGTAATATTTCTGTATGCTGTAATGGATGACCTGTGTTGCAAATACAATACCATCTGGCAGATGTGAGAAGAAATCATTTAAATCAACAATGTCTGTAACGAGCTACCATCTGATTCCTGTTAATCAGTCCTTCCTTTTTCAAACCTTTTCTTGGTTTCCATGACCCTGTTCTCTCCTGTTTCTCCTTCTGGCTTATCATCCTCATCTTCTTGGCCCTTAAATACGGAGTTCCCTAGGGATCATCCCTGTACTTCTCTTTCCATGACCTCTTCCCTGGCAATATCATGCCTTTACATCACTCTCCAAACAAAGCCTACATCTGTGTCTCTAGCCCTGACCTCCCTCATTTCCATCCTGCTGGCTGGATGACTCTCTCAAACTCAGTATTTCCAAAGCTGAGGTCATTTTTCTTACTAAGATGGCCCCTCTTTTCAAATTCTGTTTCTGTCCACAGCCCGACCATGTTCTGTGCCCTTCAGCACTGTTGTCTCTTTGCCACTTCCCCACTCCCTCCACATCTAGTCATGTTGTCAGTTCTTTGAGCCTGGTGTCTCCCATTTCCTCTTTTCTTTCCAGTTCCAGCCTACACCTTTAGCTTTTTAACTGAAATCCATCTTCCCTCCCACCACAGTCCATTCAGCCCTCCTCACCTTTGTCACGTGAACCTTCCACAGCTCTGTTCAGATTCTTCATGTCAGTGATTGTTCCCCTTGTTTGTAGGATAAAGCCCAGATTGTTAATCTAATATAAAGTCCTCTCCATGATCAGCTTTTCTTTTTTTTTTTTTTAATTTTTTTTTTTAATGTTTATTTTAGAGAGAGAGAGAGAGAGAGAGAGAGAGCATGAGCAGGGGAGGGGTAGAGAGAGAGCAAGGGAGACACAGAGCCTGAAACAGGCTCCAGGCTCTGAGATGTCAGCATAGAGCCCAATGCGGGGCTTGAACTCGGGAACGGCGAGATCATGACCTGAGCCGAAGTTGGACGCTCAACCGACTGAGCCACCCAGGCGCCCCCATGATCAGCTTTTCTAATCTTTATGTATTCAACTCCAGGTGAACTTTAAGTAATAGGAAGCAAAATCTTCTCAGAATTCCATGTTTTCCTTTTCTTTTGACACTTATCTAACTTTAATGTAATTGATGCCCACATTCTTTTCTGTGCCGGACGTATGTATGGTTTCTCTCAATATTTCTACAGAGTTGCATGTAGCAGATATTTATTGAATGACTGGTCTTGTGGTAGAAACTCAATTCTTGTTTGGCCCATACATTCAACAAGTATTTACTAAGCACCTTACTGTGGGTCAGGTACTTTGAGACATGGGACATATGTGGGTGCAATCTCGTGCCTTTTTTTTTTTTTTTAATGTATTTGACTTTATTCTTCATTTAACTTTTAAAACACTATAGTTGAATATCAATAACAATAGCAAGTAGTGAGCGTATTGTGATTATAGTCCTTCACTCATTCACAACCGTATGTAAAATGCCAGCAGTGAGTGTTCTTCACTGACCTCAGTAAGAGGCCTGATACCAACACCACCCCTAGGATGATGCTTATCCTCACATGCTTCTCCACTGTAATGATCCCATCTTTCTTGATTTAGATGGAACTCCTCAGTTCTTTCTACTCGGTCCTTTTCATCAGTATTTTATACTCTCTCTCAGGTAGGAGTTTTTCCTGCAAAACTCTTTGAGAGAGAGAAAGCCATTCTCAGGAAAGTTTACCTTAAATTTGATTATTAGGTGATCCTTTACATATGACCTATGATAAATTGCCATGCCTTCATTTAGCACACACACAGACATTGCACTCTAGTAGGAATCTCAAAGATGTTAACTGTTAGATAATTGATCACTTTTTTAAAATATTTATTTATTTTGAGAGAGACCGTGTGCACAAGTGAGGGGATGGGCAGAGAGGAGAGAGGGAGAGGATCCCAAGCAGGCTCTGTGCTGTCAGCGTGGAACCCAGTGCAGGGCTTAATCCCACAAACCCGTGAGATCATTGACCTGAGCCAAAATCCACAGTCAGACGTTCAACTAGCTGAGCCACCCAGGTGCGCCGGTTAATTTATGACTTTATACTAAAGTATTAACTTTGTACTTCTGTCTAAAGCGAAGCTATCAGGTGCTTAGTTTAGGAGTATATTAAATGTACTCTGGTTGCCTGAAGGATATGGAATTTACCTGTTTAGTGAAGTGAGAAGTCTCTGTTAGAAGAGGAAAATGGGTGAGTTCATGAAATATCTTCCTAAGAGAAGTTGGTGGGGAGGGAAAAGAGTGAGGAGATCAAGCTATTGAGGTCCCCTCCAGTTAGTCATTTCTTCTTGGGCAGGCAGTTCCATGAAACTAACATAATGTGCTTTTGGATCTTATACAGATGGCAATCAGGAGTTACTTCCCTGTGAAGTCTGTGCAAGACGCTTTGCAGCAGATGTTCTGGTAAACATAAAGACATTTTGTAGATGTGTTTCGTTGGAGTTAAATGAACTGTCAAGTCGGTGAGGAGGCTGTAGCGGCAAAGATTAAAGACAGATGTGGAGAGAAAGCGAGGGAAGAGGATAGGATAACCTATGGCTGGCAGGCCCGGAGGACACTGAGGCGGATAGGTGCCACCCCATTCAGAAGGGAGTGTAATTAAACATGGTACTCTTAGAAAAAGGATACCAGATGAAAGTGTTTTGGCACAGCTCATTGTCTCTTGAGAGCTTTTGGCTCTTTTGCCTTTTCTATAAGCATCAAAAATTCAAATTTTAAGGCCAAAGCACCAGGGAAATTAGCTAGTCAAGAGGAATGAACATTGAATTTGGAGCATCTGGAAACTTGGCTTTTAGCCTCAAATTTGTCACTAATTCTGACAAGTCCTTTAACCTCCCTCTGTTTCCTGCTTTGCCACGTATGAAGACAGAACCTTTCAATTTTCAGGGGTTTTATGTAATTTGAACAAAATGGATGTAAGGCCTGTTCCAAGATTTAATTGTTAATCAGATTCAAGCTAACTGCATGTCGAGTCCCCTGATTGATGCCTATAAAGTGGAATAAAAGCTTAATTTATTTAAAAATTGGGGAATCAAACAGGTATTAGACTTCGGTATTCTAAAGAGATGCCCAAGACAAATGATTAAAAAAAAAAAAGAAAACAACTTAAGGTGATAATACAATTATGAGATTGAACATTTTAGATCAAGGAGACATAAGCAGACTTAAAGGTTTTGGACCATATACCTGACTACATTTGGGGCAAAAGACTATATAGTTAGGTTGTAAGTTTTGTTTCTCTGGGGAATTTTAAAAATGAAATACCTGTTCTGATTAACTATAGTTAGCGCTTCCTGAATTTAGAAACAGGAGTTCACAGGGCCTGTTGTGGCCCAGGAATCCACCGGTGTGCTGCTTTTTGCCAAGCCAGGCTTGCACCCCATAAGGATGAGTTGCAGAACTAGGAGGTACCATTCCATTTGAAATGGAATCAATGAATGTCAAGTGTGTCTTGCGTCTTCTTGGTTTTTACTTTCTAGGCCTATCTCCAGGCTACAAAGAGCATTTGATTGAATGATGTGATACCTTTCTCTCCTTTAATTTAAAATGGAGGGGACGCCTGGATGCCTTAGTCAGTTGAGTGTCTGACTCTTGATTTCAGCTCAGGTCATGATCTCATGGTTTGTGGCTTCAAGCCCCCACATCCAGGCTCCGCAGTGCGGAGCCTGCTTTGGAGTCTCTCTTCCTCTCTATCTCCCTCAGAATAAATAAACTTAAAAAAGATAATAATAAAATGGAGGGCACCTGGCTGGCTCAGTCAGTAGAGCATGTGACTCTTGATCTTGGGGTCATGAGTCTGAGCCCTACATGGGGTGTAGAGATTACTTAAATAAAACTTAAAAAAATAAAATGGTATGGCTTGTTTGTAACCAAGTATAGGGATTTTTTTTATAGAGTCCGTATTTTGTTGGGTCTGGACAAAGGAACTGTGTGTTAACCATTATGAGTTCCATATCCACCAAGGAAGAGGCCATTTAGTGGAAAGTTGTTGGTATAATTCTATAGCAATGATGCCCTAGCAGATCTTGTAAGGGTGGTACACAGGCAAAGCTCTGTTTGTTGGTTCCGTTTTTTATGTACTAGAAATGTTGACTACTTAAAGGATTACTTGGCTGGAGTAAAGAATGTTTTCCCTGACGATTATCTGTTAAATGTTAAATATTGTAACATTTTAAAACTTAATATTAAAAGTTTAGATTTGCTCTGAAATAGATGACTTCATGGATGTGAAATGTTTGGATAAATTAAAGGAAAATATCTTCATAATGTAAATGGAATTGGTGTATTCTTCACTTATTTGTATGGTTGTCCCAGTTGTCTTTTGCAGATGTTCTCAAATATTTCTTTGAAACCTCTCCACTCCTTGAGGAAGTTAAGTAGTTTAACGTGCTCTATGTAGAAAAGTGGCCCCGTTGAATTCAATTTTGAAATTGCTGAGTGGTAAGAAGAGTTTTCTTGAGAAGGTTCCATCGGTAGGAGCTAAGTTTCCCCCTGCTGTATGCAAAGGGCTATCTCAAAAGAACGGTAAAATGGAATATTAGGATTGCTGGGACTCAGATTCCCTGTTATGTTACTGGATGCCTTGCTCGTGGAATTTGGAAACCGTGGAGGCAGGAAACAGGAGACAGGAAAATCTCCTTGGCTTCAGTGAGTACCTAGCTCGATATCAAAAATATTTATTTCGATTTAAACTAGAATGTTTGCCTTCTCAACATTATTTAATGCCTGGAATCATTCACGCAGCCCAAGTGGTAGAGTTCAGTGTATAAAACCAAATTCGAAAGAAGTCTCTGTAGCCGCGGAGGCCTTTTCTTGACCTTGCCCTCACGCAATATCTAGCGATGTGTAACATGGGTGGAGAGAGCCAGATGGATTTGCTCTGCTGTGATTTGAGAGTTAGAGAATGAACTTGGCTCCGAAGGTGAACCCCGTCATTCTAGTGGGGGCTGCCTGAGTACAAACCTTGTGACTATACATGTTAAAAATTTTAATCCCCACTGTTTCTTTTCTAGGAAAGACATGGACCAATATGTAGGAAACTCTTCAACAAAAAGCGTAAACCTTTCAATTCCCTGAAACAAAGATTACAGGGCACTGACATTCTCATTGTGAGAACAGCTCCTCAGTCCAAGGTACTATCAGTATCGTGCTTGTTCTTCTTGATTACATCCTTAAGTACATTAAAGCCCCTTTTTGGCTCTCTGGTTTCATTTTTGCTTGATAGTGCAGTGTAATGTCATGTAAGTATAATCCACCTTTACTGTTTTCTTTTTAATCATGCTCACTTAGATTTCGAAATGTATTTCAGATACTTTCCAGATGTGGCAAAAAAGAATCTCGTTTATGTTTTCATTAGTGTAGCATTAAATCTCGCAATTAACTTGGAAGAAAGTCCCTTTTCATCTTACAGTTAAGTCTTTCTGTAAAGTGTTGTCGTTTGTTTTTCTGATTGTTATTTTGTGTTTTCCCACACTGTTGTGACTTGCAAATTTTATTACTGTATTTTTCCAAATCTCTTTTTGTACTCTTGAACACAAATTTTCTTTTCCCTCCAAATTTCACTGTCCTATGTCCTGTAAATTTAAATCCCAGCTTAAAATAAAGTTGCAAGGGACAGATGTACAGTCGAGGTTAGTATATATTGGTTTTCTTTTTTATAGCATCAACCTGTGAGGAGATCTAACTGGAGACAACAACATGAAGATTTCATTAATGCAATCCGTTCAGCCAAGCAGTCTACACTAGCCGTTAAAGAAGGCCGACCTCTCCCACCTCCACCTCCTCCATCCATCAACCCAGGTGTGGGGCCAGTTTGGTTTGCTTTGGGCATTTTATTTATTTATTTATTTTTTTAATGTTTATTTATTTTTGAGACAGAGAGAGACAGAGCATGAATGGGGGAGGGGCAGAGAGAGAGGGAGACACAGGATCGGAAGCAGGCTCCAGGCTCTGAGCCATCAGCCCAGAGCCCGACGCGGGGCTCGAACTCACGGACCGCAAGATCGTGACCTGAGCTGAAGTCGGCCGCTCAACCGACTGAGCCACCCAGGCGCCCCTGGGCATTTTATTCTTAACCAATTGTGCTTGATTTGGGGCCAGATCATCATGCCTTGCTTCCTCCTCTGCATTCTAAAATTAATAATAACGAATTATAAAAGTAATTTTATCATACAATATATCTTATCCTAATTTTATTTTAATTCCGTACAAATATTCTGTGTTTCTTTCTAACTCTATTTCAACATAAGACCACTACATAAGTCCAGGGGACACCGTTCACATCATGGTCTATGAGAATGGGGCTGTGCAGAATACTTCTCCAATACAGTGTCAGATACCCAAGCTCTGGGTTTGTTTGCTTGTTTGTTTGTTTTTGGTGGGGAGGGCAGGGGGATAGGGTTTTGTTGTGAGATAAAAATCCCATAATATGAAATTCACTGTCTTAACCATTTTAAGTTGTGCAATTTAGTGGCCTAAAGGCTTTTTACCCTAAAATTTTCATTTTGAAAATTTTCAAATTTACAGAAAAGAGGAAGATATAGTACAGTGATCACTCATACACCATACCTTCCATTGAAATTTGACAGTTGTTTACATTTCATATTTTCTGTCTTATTTTTGGGGGGACAGAACTATTTAACACTAAGTTTCAGACATCATAACACTTTACTCTTAACTGTATCAGTATGCGTTTCTGAAGTATGCGTGCATTTTCTTGCATAATATAGGGACTCATATTTTCCCAGTTATCTTAAGAATGTCTTTTAAAGCTCACTCCTTGCTCCCTAATCACAATCCAAGAATCATGCATTTTTTGTTGTTGTCTCTTTTCTTTAATCTTGCACAATACCCTTACTAAGCCAGTAGGCTTTTAGGATATCTTTTAGGACATCTTTTAGGATATCTCTTGTTCTAGATTTGTCTGGTTTTTTTTACTCAGGCTAATGTTTAACTTGTTCCTCTATCCTCTGTTTTTCTGTAAATTGGAAATTAGGGCTAGAGACTCTATTATATTAATATTAATCCCTATCAGATATAAGATTTTCAAGTATTTTCTCCCATTCTGTAGACTTTCTTTTCACTTTTTTTTTGTCTTTACACTTTCTTGATGGTATCCTTTGATACACAAAATTTTTTTAATTTTGATAAGAGTGCAGTTTATTTTTCTTTTGTTTCCTAGCTTTTGATTGTCAGATCCAAAAAATCATTGCAAAATCCATGTCATGAAGCCTTCCCCATGTGCTTTCTTCTAAGAGTTTTATATTTTCAGCTTTTACAGTTTTGTATTTGAGCCAGGTGGAGTTAATTCTGTATGTGGCATAAGGTAAGATCCCAGCTTCATTGGAAGTTGCATATCTAGTTTTACATGTGGGTATCTAGTTTTCTCAGCACTGTTTGTTGAAAAGACTATCCTTTCCCTATTGAGTGATCTTGGCACCCTTATAAAAAGTCATTTGACCATATATGTGAAGGTTTATTTCTGAGCTACTCTAGTCTGTTTTTCTATATGTCTGTCTTTATGCCAGTAACACCCTGTTTTGATTACTCTAGTAAATTTGTAGTAAGTGTTGAAAGTCCTCCAAGATTGTTTTGGTTATTTGGGGACCTCTGAGATTGTATATGAATTTTTAGGATGGATTCTTTTTTGTTGTTTCTGAAAATGCCACTGGGATTTTTATAGGGATTGCATTAAATCTGTACCTTGCTTTGAGTAGTGTTATCATCTTAACAAAATTGTTTTACAGTCCATGAACATGCAATGTCTTTTCATTTATTTATTTTCTTTTTAATTTCTATCATCAACATTTCATTGACTAGGTATAAGAACGTACAAGTCTTTTACCCCTTTGGTTTGATTTATTCCTATTTTATTATTTTTGATGTTATTATAAATGGAATTGTTAAGTTTATTTTCAGATTGTTCATTGCTAGTATATAGAAATACGACTGATTTGAGGGTATTAATTTTGTGTCCTACAACTCAGTTGAATTTTGTTAGCTCTAACAGTTTTTTTGTTTGTTTGTTTTTTTGGTGTGGAATTTTCAGGGTTTTCTACATATAAAATTATGTCATTTGTGAACTGATGTAATTTTACTTCTTCCTCTCCAGTTTGTCTCTTTTATTTTTTTTTTCATGTCTAAATCCTCTGGTTAGAACTTCCAATACTATATTGTACAGCAGTGGTGAAAGCAGATATCCTTGTCTTGTTTTCCATTGAGTAAATGTTATCTGAGAGTTATAACTGGCTACTTAAAACATAAATAATAACATATTGTGAGGATTATGCATGTGGAAGTGGTGAAATGTATGAAAACAATACAATAAGGTTAAGTAAGGAAAATGGACATACATTGTTGAAAGTTTTCTGTGTATTGTACATGAATAAGTTTAGTACCCATTATACATGAATAGGTGTAGTATTGTTTGAAGGTAGAATATTATATCTTGAAGATGTCTATTATAAACCCTAGAGTAAACACACAAAAATATTGACATATCAGTAATAAGACAATAGGTGGAGTGGAGATAAAATGGAAGAAAATTCAATCTAAGAGAAGATAGGAAAGGGGGGGGGGGAACAACAAAGAAAAGATGGGATAAAGACAAATAGCAAGATGGTAAACTTAAACCCAACCATATGGATAGTTGCGTATAAATGACCTAAACCCTTCAGATAAAAAGCCGATTGTCAGACTGAATAATAAAGCAAGGTCCAGTTATATACTTTCCACAAGAAACACACTTTAAATAGCAAGATGTAAATAAATGTGCCAGGCAGGTGAGCAAACAAGGAGGTGACCCAGGTAGGCCTACAGAGACCACACTCTCAGGACAGCTGCTCCTATGTTAGCAGGCTGCTGCTGCCTCAAGGGGACATACACCAGGGTTGCCATATCTCATTTCTCAAAGGATGTCAGAAATGCAGATTTCCTGATTTATAAATACCAGAAACTCAGATGTTTTAGAAACTTCAAGTTTGGACCTCTGAGGTTGGAAGTCAGTCAGCGGTTTTCCTTGGAGGGGTGGGGATGAGCAGGAGTGGACATGAGGAACATTGCTGAGAATGTTCTGTGTCTTGATCCGGGCTGGATTACATGGGTGTGTGCAGCTTGTAAACATTTCGTGTAGACATACATTTACGATCTGTGCCTTCCCTCTTGGATAAAAAGATAAAAGTAGAAATAAACACCAGCAATGTCAAAACAACTATAGACTGGCATGTTAAAAGCATGGGGAAAGATATACATGCAAATAATAATCATAAAACCTGAATGCTAATATTAATATCAGGCAAAGCAAATGTCAAGTGTTATTAACAAGAGTAATGATTAAAAATACATATTCATCAAGAAGGCCTATCAGTCCTAAATGTTTATGTACCTAGTAACAGAGTTCAGAGAACATAAAACAAAAACTGACAAAACTCTAGACAGATTCACAGTTATATTTAGAGATTTTAGTGTTCCTTTCTTAGCAGCTAATAAAATAAGCAACAGGAAAATCAGTAAGGACGTAGGACATTTTCTAATGTGAACAACAGTATCAACCAGTTTGACCTAATTGATATCTAAAGCTATAATGTGACGTGTAGCAACAGCAGAATATAATTCTTTTTAAGTACACATGGAGCATTTGTCCAGGATAGACCATGTGTAGGGCCACAAAGTAAGTTTCAGTAAATGTAAAAGGATTGAGACATCATGCAGATTGTTACTTGACACAGCAGAATTAAGTTGAAATTTATGATGAAAATATATCTAGAAAATTTCCTAATATTTGGAAATTATCAGCTTTTCTTAATGCATGGATTTAAGAAGAAATCGTAAGAGAAATGGGAAAATATTTTGAACTGAATGGTAATGAAAACATCACAATTTGTGGGATTCAGCTATAACAGTGCAAGGAGGAGGTTTATAGCTTTAAAAAAAGCTTATAACTAGAAAAGAAAAAAACGTTTAAACCAATTGCTTTATATGTTTCCTCTTTAAAAAGTTTCAAGAACAAATTACACCTCAGTTAAGTAGAGGGAAGAAAATAGTAAATGTAGTTCACCATATTAACAAAATATTTGTAAAAGCATATGATTATCCCACTAGATACAGGAAAAGCCTGTGACAAAATGCAACCCCTGTACATGTTTATATAAGAAAATTCTTAGAAAGGTAGAAATAGAAGGGAAACACCTCAATAAAAGGACATTTTTGAACAATCTGCAGTTAACATTACACTTGATGAAAAACTGAACACTTTCCCACTGAGATGAGAAAAAGCAAGGATGTCTTTTCTGACCACTTCTGTTCAATACTGTACTAAAGATGTAGTACCCACCGAAATAAGGAAATAAATTATTGGAGAGGAAGAGGTAAAACTGTCTTTCTTCATAGACAACATAACCATGAATGAGTAAATATAGAAAATCTTAGGAAACTGTAAGAAAGCTACTGGAGTTAAAAGTTCATTTAACACAATTTTCAGGATATAAAGTCAATATACATAAATAATTTATATTTTTATATACTAGGCATAAACAATTAAAAAATGAAATTAAAAATATGTTTACAATTGGGGCGCCTGGGTGGCTTAGTCGGTTAAGCATCTGACTTCGGCTCAGGTCATGATCTCCCTGGGTTTGCGGGTTCGAGCCCTGCGTCAGGTTCTGTGCTGACAGTTCAGAGCCTGGAGCCTCCTTCAGATTCTGTGTCTCCTCCTCTCTCTGCCCCTCCCATGCTCATGCTCTCTCTCTCTCAGTAATAAATAAATGTTAAAAAAATATATACGTTTACAATTACGAAAAAGCATTAGTACTTAGGGGTATGTTTTTTTTTTTAAAGGTTTTAAAAAAAAAATTTTTTTTAATGTTTATTTATTTTTGGGACAGAGAGAGACAGAGCATGAATGGGGGAGGGTCAGAGAGAGAGGGAGACACAGAATCTGAAGCAGGCTCCAGGCTCTGAGCTGTCAGCACAGAGCCCGACGTGGGGCTCGAACTCACAGACCATGAGATCATGACCTGAGCCAAAGTCAGATGCTTAACCGACTGAGCCACCCAGGTGCCCCTACTTAGGGGTATGTTTAACAAAATATGTGTAAGACTTGAAAAATGAAAACCATGAAACACTGTTCAGAGAAATTTAAAAAAGACCAAAATAAATGGAGAGATTTACCATTTTCATGATTTGAAAGACTCAGTATTATGTTACCATGTCAGTTCTTCCCAAATTGATCTATGGATTCAGTGTAATTCCAGTAAAAACCCCTGCAAGTTTTCTTTGCCACGTAGGAATTCACCAGTTGACTTTAAAATTATATGGAAATTCGAAGGATCTGGAATAGCCAAGATAGTTTGGAAAAAAAGGAAAAAATTGGAGGACTTACACTACCTGATGTCAAGACTTATTATGATGTTAGAGTTATTCAGTAATTTGATATTGGTGTATCAATTGAACAGAAAAGAGTATCTGGATGTAGATCCATGTATGGGCGATTGATTTTTGACACAAATATCCATTTGGAGAAAATGAGTCATGATCCTTATACAAAAACTAATTGACAAAAATTAACTGACAGAAATTAATTCACAATGGAACATTGACCTTATAAGTGCTACAACAATAAGATTTCTAGAAAAACCAAAAATCTTTGATCTAAGAGTCAACCAAGATTTCTTAAGCGGGATATACAATGTACAGATTTTTAAAAAGGAAATTGATAAATTGGGCTTCACCAAAATTAAAAATTTTAGTCTTGAGAGACACCATTAAGAGAGTGCAAAGGCAAGCCACAGGCTGAGAGATAATACTCATAATACATACTGACAAAGGACTCATATCAAGAATATATAAAGAACTCTTGAAATTCAAGAAGACAACCCAGTAAGAAAAAAGGTGAGAGATGTATTTGAACAGATACATCACAGAATAATGGCCAATAAGCACATAAAAAGATACTTAACGTCATTTCTGTCAAGGAAATATGAATTACAACTACGGTGAGATACTACCACATACCCACTTGATGGCTAAAATTAAGGACTGACAATACAAATGATAGCGAGGATGTGGAACAGCTGGAAGTCTCCCACTGCTGAAGGGAATGTAAAATAGGACAGCTACTCTGCACTGGTATTTTCTTAAGTTAAACATACGCTTATTTATAGAGCAATTCTATACCTAGGTATTTTTGCAAAAAACTGGAAACATGTCCTTAGAAAAGACTTATATATTAATGTTCATAGTAGCTCTATATAGCATAAACTGGGGGAAAAACCCTCCACAAACGTCCATCAGCAAGTGAGTAGATACAAAAATTGTGTAATTATTTACAAAACAGAATACAACTCCACAGTAAGAAGAAAGTGCTACCATATAAGCAGCAACATGGGTATTCTCTTATGTGAAACTATACAACAGATAAAACTTGAGTGGCAGGAAGGGTGCCTGGTGGCTCAGTTGGTTGCATGTCGCACTTTTGATTTCAGCTCAGGTCATGATCCCAGGGTTGTGGGAGCAAGCCCCACGTTGGGCTCCACACTGAGCATGGAGCCTGCTTAAGATTCAGTCTCTCTCTCTCTCTTGCTCTGTCCCTCACCCCCCTCATGTGCTCATGCTGTCTCTCTCTCAAAAACAAAACAAAAAAACCCAAAACTTTAGTGATAGAAAATGGAGTTTTGATTGATTGAGACTGGGTTTGGGGGAATATTGACTGAAAAGGGGCATGAGGGGAACAGTTCTGTGTTTTAAATGAAGTGGTTACACAAATGTGTACGTTTATTAAAACTCACTGGCCGGTATGCTTAAAATAGGTGTATTTTACTTCATGTAAATTAGTTCACATTAGTGATTCGACATTTGTATACATTACAAAATGCTCACCACGTTGAGTGTAATTAACATCTGTCACCATACAAATTTACTACAATATCATTGACTACATTCTCTACACTATACTTTTTATCCCCATGACTGATTTACTTCTTACTTATTTTTAAGTTTTGAGGGGAATATGAAACTATTTGGTACTGAAGTGCACAGGAATGTGGAGTAAAGGATTATGTTGGCTGTAATAATTTTCCAGTGTGAAAAGAGCTTACCTTGACTATTCTTAACACAGGAGATTATTTCAGTTGCTGAATGAATGAAATTTTAGAGCTCTATGTGAAAAATAAAGTATATTTTACTTGGGCCACTATAATAGTGTTGAGATCCATCATTGTGGGTGTTGTTGGTCTTTTACCCATTGACAGAGCACGTCCTAATTTTCTGTTCTTGTGTTAGTTTTCCTTGATTAATTTAATCTGCCTTTTTTCTTCCTTCCTTCCTTCCTTCCTTCCTTCCTTCCTTCCTTCCTTCCTTCCTTTCTCTTTCTTTCTTTCTTTCTTTCTTTCTTTCTTTCTTTCTTTCTTTCTTTCTTTCTTTCTTTCTTTCTTTCTAACCAGAGGAAGCAGAAAAGGAGTAGGATAGGATGCTTTCGGTAATGCTTTTTGTATTGCGTCTGGTGTTTGTTTTGTTTTCTAATGTGAGGAAACTTACAGATTCCTTTTATAAAATTAAAAAACATATTTTTTTGGTGAGGTGACCTTTTTTCTTTATCCTTTGTTTAGGATTACTATTTAAGATTCATCCTTTATTGAAAGGGTGATTTACTTATATTGTAACTGGAAGTTTTTACCTCTTAATCCCTTTTACCTATTTTGCTCATCCCCGCACCTCCCTCCCCTGCTGGCAACCACCACTTTGTTTTTTGTATTTATAAGTCTGTTTCTGTTTTTTGTTTGTTCATTTGTTTTTTAGATTACATGTATAAGTGAAATCATACGCTATTTATCTTTCTCTGTTTTATTACCCTCTAGGTCCATCCATGTTAAATTAGTGTTTTCATTTCTTTGGGTAAATATCCAGAAATGGAATTACTGGATTATATGGTGTCTCTCTCTCTCTCCCTCTCCCTCCCTCCCTCGCTCTCCCTCTCTCACTCTTTCCCTCTCCCCCTCCCTCCCTCCTTCCCTCTCTATCTCTTTCTCTCCATATATATATATATGTTCATCTATTTTTTTTGAGAGTGGAGACTGAGAATCCCAAGTAGGCTCCATGCTCTGTGCTGAGCCCAAGGCGGGGCTTGATTTCACAACCATAAAATCATGACCTGAGCCGAACTCAAGAGTTAGCTTGAGCCATCCAGGCGCCCCTGGTATTTATATTTTTAATTTTTTGAGGAATCTCCATGTTCTTTTACACAGTGGCTGCATCAGTTTCTATTCCCACCAATAGTGCTTGGGGGTTACCTTTCTCTGCATCCTCACCAACACTTGTTTTTTCCTGTCTTTTTTTATTCTAGCCCTTCTGACAAGTGTAAAGTAATATTTTATTTTGGTTTTGATTTGCATTTCCCTGATTAGTGATGTTGAGCATCTTTTCATGTGCCTGTTAGCCTTCTGTATGTCTTCTTTGGAAAAATGACTATTCAGGTCTTGTGTTCATTTTTTAATCAGATTTTTTTGGTGTTGAGTTCTGGGAGTTCTTTATATATTTTAGATACTAACCCCTTATCAGATATATCATTTTCAGATATCTTCTCCCAATCAGTAGGTTGTCTTTTTGTCTTGTTCATGGTTTCTTTCTTTGTGCAAAATTTTTTAGTTTGATATAGTCCCAGTTTATTTTTGTTTTTGTTGCCCTTGTCTAAGGAGACAGATCCAAAAATATATTACTAACTCCTATGTCCAAGAGTTTATTGCCTGTGGTTTTCTTTTAGAACTTTTATGGTTTCAGGTCTTACATTTAGGTTTTTAATTCATTTTGAGTTTATTTTTGTATATGGTGTAAAAAAAAAAAAAATGGCCTATTCTCATTCTTTTGTGTGTATCCATCCAGTTTTCCCAACACCATTTGTTGAAGAGATTGTCTTTTCCCTACTGTATATTCTTGCCTTCTTCTCTCTATTCTGTTCCATTGTGTCTGTTTTTGTTACAGGACTATACTGTTTTGATTATTAGAGCTTTGTAATAGAGTTTGAAATCTGGGATTGTGATATCTCTAGCTTTGTTCTTCTTTCTCAAGATTTCTTTGGCTATTCAGGGTCTTTGGTGGTTCCATAAAAATTTTGTTATTCTAGATCTGTGCAAATGCTAGATTTATGAAAAATGCTAGTGATAATTTGTTAGGGATTGAATCTGTAGATTGCTTTGGATATTATAGACATTTTAACAATATTAAATTTTTCATTCCACGAGCATGGTGTATCTTTCCATTTATTTGTGTTGTCTTCAGTTTCTTTAATCAGTATTTTATAGTTATCAGAGTACAGGTCTTTCACCTTCTTGGTTAAATATATTCCTATTTATTTTATTCTTTTTGATGAAGTTGTAAGTGGGATTGTTTTCTTAATTTCTCTTTCTGTTACTTCATTTAAAGTGCATAGAAATGCAACAGATTCCTTCATATGAATTTTGTATCTTGTAACTTTACTGAATTAATTTACTAGTTCTAACAGTCTTTAGGGTTTTCTATGTATATAGTATGTCATCTGCAAATAGTGACAGTTTTATTTCTTCCTTACCAAGTTACATGTCTCTTATTTCTTTTTCTTGTCTGTTTTCTGTGGCTAGGACTTCTTGTAGTATGTTGAACAAAACTTGTGAGAGTGGACATCTTTGTCTTGTTCCTGATCTAAGGGGAAAAGCTCTCAACCTTTCACCATTGAGTATGATGCTAGCTCTTTGTTTGCCATATATGGCATTTATTATGTTGAGGTATGTTCCCTCTGTACCCATTTTGTTGAGAGTTTTTATTATAAATGGATGTTGAATTTTGTCAAATGCTTTTTCTTCCTCTATTGAAAGGATTATTTGAAGGATTTTTTCCTTCGTTTTTTTAAACATGTTGTATCACATTGATTAATTTGCAGATATTGAACCATCCTTGCATCCCAGGGAATAAATCCCACTTGATTGTGGTATATGATCTTTTAAACATTTTTTATTTTTATTTAGTTATTTTTATTGATGTAGTTAACATACAATATTATATTAGTTTCAGGTGTGCAGCATATTGATTCAACAATTCAGTATATTACTCAGTGCTCACCATGGTAAGTGTAGTCACCATCTGTCATCATACAAAATTATTGGTGTTAACTGACTATATTCCCTATGCTGTATTTTTCCTCTCTGTGACTTACTTATTTTAATGTGAATTAATTTGAATTTGGTTTGCTAATATTTTGTTGAGGATTTTTGCTTTAAATTTGATTAGAGATATTGGCTTATAATTTTTTTTTTTTTTTTTTTTTTTTTTTTTGGTCGTAGCTTTGGTTTTGGTATCAGGTTGCTGGCCTCATAGAAGGAATTTGGAAGCATGTCTTTCTCCTCAGTATTTTGGAATGGTTTGAGAAAGGTAGATATTAACTCTTCTTTAAATGTTTGGTAGAATTCACCTGCAAATTCATTTGATCCTGGACTTTTGTTCAGGGTTTTTGGATTGCTGATTCAATTTCTTTTTTTTTTTTTTTTTAACTTTTTTTTAATGTTTGTTTTTGAGAGACAGAGAGCAAGCAAGTAGATGAAAGGCAGAGAGAGAGGGAGACACAGAATCTGAAGCAGGCTCCAGGCTCTTAGCTGTCAGCACAGAGCCCGATGCGGGGCTTGAACTCACAAACTGCGAGATCATGACCTAAGTGGAAGTCAGATGTTCAACTGACAGAGCCACCCACGCACCCCTGCTGATTCAATTTCATTACTGGTAAATGGTCTGTTCAGATTTTCTATATCTTCATGATTCAGTCTTGGAAGATTTCATGCTTCTAGAAATTTATCCATTTCTTCTAAGTTGTCCAGTTTGTTGGCATATAATTTTCAATAGTAGTTCCTTATAATTCTTTGTATCTTTATATTGTTGGTTGTACCTTCTCCTCTTTCATTTCTAATTTTATTTGAGTTCTCCTTTTTCCTTGATGAGTCTGACTAAAAGTTTGTTCATTTTGTTTATCTCTTCAAAGAATCATCTTTTATTTTCATTGATGTTCTCTATTGCTTTTTTAGTCCTAATTTCATTTATTTCTGCTCTGACTTTTATTATTTCCTTCTATTAACTTGGGCTTTGTTTGTTCTTTCTGTAGTTCCTTTAGGTGTAAGGTTAGATAGCTTATTTGATATTTTTCTTCTTGAGGTAAGCTATATTGCTGTAAACTTCCTTCTTAGAGCTGCTTTTGCTGCCTCTCAAAGATTTTGAAACATTGTGTTTTCAAATTCATTTGTTTCAGGGTGTGTTTTGATTTCCTTTTTGATTTCTTTGTTGATCCATTGGTTGTTTAGTAGTAGCATGTTGTTGTAGATGTAACTGATTTAACTACTTTTGTGTTTTAACTTTCATACTAGCTTTATAAGTGATTGACCTTTACTATATGTTTGCTTTTACCAGTGAAACTGTTTTTTTCATAATTTTCTTACTTTCTTACTTATGGCCTTTTATTTTACACTTAAGCCCTTTTAACATTTCTTGTAAGGCCAATTTAGTGGTGATGAACTCTAACTTTTGTTTGGGAAACTCTTTATCCGTCCTTTAATTCTGAATGATAACCTTGCCAAGTAGAGTATTCTTGGTTATAGGTTTTTTTTCCTTTCAGCCCTTTGAATATAGATCATGCCACCCCTTTTTAGCTTTCAAAGTTTCTGCAGAATAACTTTAATGACTAAATGACTTTAGTTTTAGCAGAAACTAAAAAATCAGGAGATAGCCTTATGTGGAGGATTCCCTTGTATGTAACTAGTTGCTTTCCTGTTGCTGCTGTTAAGAATCTTCCTTTATCTGTGATTGTTGACATTTTAATTATTACTCATCTTGGTAGACTTCTTTGGGTTCATCTTATTTGGGACTCTGTGTGATTCCTGGACCTGGATGTCAGTTTTCATCCCAAGGTTAGGGAAGTTTCTTCAATATTATTGAAGAAATTATTCAAAATTATTTATTTCTTCAGTAAATTTTCTGCCCTTTTTTCTTGCTTTCCTCCTTCTGGGCCCCCCATGATACGAATGTTAAAATGCTTGATGTTGTCCCAGAAGTTCCTTAACCTATCCTCATTTTTTTTTTCTTTTGAGAGAGAGAGAGAGAGAGGCAGAGAGAAAGGGAGAGAGAGAATCTTATAGTCTTCACAACCAGCATGGGGCCTGACATGGGGCTCGATCTCATGACTGTGAGATCATAACCTGAGCCAAAATCAAGAGTCAGATGCTTAACTGACTGAACCACCCAGGTGCCCCAACCTATCCTCATTTTTAAAAATTATTTTTTATTTTTGCTGTTCAGTTTGGGTGATTTCCACTACCATGTCTTCCAGATTGTTGATCCATTCTTCTGCATCCTCTAATCTATGTTGATTCCCTCTAGTGCATTTTTCATTTTGTTATTCTATTCTCTGATTGGTTCTTACATTTTCTTTGTCTTTGTTGAAGTTATCATTGACTTCATCCACTCTTCTCTCAAGACCAGTGAGCATACTTGTTAACATCACTTTGAACTTTTTATCAGGGAGATTGCTCATCTCCATTTTGTTTAGTTGTGTGTGTTTTTGAGATTTTGTCTGTTTTTTTATTTTTTGTTGTTTGGCATATATTCTCTGTCTTTTTTTTCTTATTCTCTCTGTTTGTTTCTATGTATTTGGTAGGTCACTTATGTTTCCTGGTCTTGAAGGAAGGTAGATGTCTTGTGTAGAAGGCCTATAGGACCCAATAGTGCAATCCGCCCTGGTCACCAGAACCAGGAGCTCCAGGAGTGTGCTCTCTGTGGGCTGCTTGTGCCCTCTCGTTGTGACTGGGCCGTAACTGCTGTGAGTGCACTGCTGGGCGAGGCTGGCCCTTGGCATAGCTGGCCGAGCAGCTTGGCTGCAGCTGCTGTGGGCGTGCTGGTGGGTGGGATTAGCTCCCAGCGCAGCTGGCTAAGAGGCCTGGCCACAACTGTTGTGGGCGTGCTGGTGTGCCAGAAAATAATCTTAATAATTGCTTCACTTTTGCTGGGTGCTAATGAAAATATAGCTTAAAATATAATGTGAAAGTAGAAAGATCTATGGCTGTGATTTTGATAATACTTTGGCAACAAGCCTTATATAACAAAAAAAATCTTTTATGAGCAGTATTTCCTGTTAATAGCAGAAGCTACAGGGTTGATGGCTACTTTATAGTTCTTTAGTCAAATAAACGAAACTATGTCAGCTGTCCTGCTGTGTGGATTTCTCTAATTTCCACATTGGATTTAAAATGTGGGGATTATTGTTTCCTTAAAATAAATAATTCTCTTTGTAAGGTCTCATCCCGTGTACAGTTTATTTTTCTGCCCTCATGTTCTTATGCTAAAACATAGCTTTATAATTAAATTCTTCCCTGTGCCCTTAGTATAATTTTATGCACCAAACAAAACGATTATCTGAAATAGCACATTTTTCATTACTATTCCATTAGACTATGTGAGGATTTTATATTAGTCCATATATTCTCAGTCTTAAATACTAGAAAACATATACAGTTATAACCGGGGTTATATATAATGCGGCCTAGTATGCATGAGTTTGCAGATCATTTCCTTGTTTTCTCAGCATGATTCCTGATTTCATGACTCAGTTTTTGTGACATGCGTATATTTATTGTAATTCTTCCCAACTTAAGTAAATGTGCTAATCATTCAACTTTCCAGGATGCTGTGATACTTTATAGGAACAATGATAGAGAATATTTGCCGTTGAGATTTTCAGTGAGGCCTGGGACATTTAGTGCCCATTTCACAGGCTTCATAGACATGGACACTCAACACAATGCTTACATTTTAAAAATGATGCTTGCTGAATGTTTTTGAGATCTGGCCACCTTTCCCATAGTCGTCCTAAGAACCCATCTGTAGTCAGACTTTAAAGATCATTACTTTGGAAATAACTAGCACATAGTGACTTTTATGACACCATTATTTTTTTTTAATTTTTTTAAATGTTTATTTATTTTTGAGACAGAGAGAGACAGAGCATGAACGGGGAAGGGTCAGAGAGAGAGGGAGACACAGAATCTGAAGCAGGCTCCAGGCTCTGAGCTATCAGCCCAGCGCGGGCTCAAACTCACAAACCGCGAGATCGTGACCTGAGCCAAAGTCGGACGCTTAACCTACTAAGCCACCCAGGCACCCCACGACACCATTATTGATAGAGGAAGAGGGGACTCAGATTGAGATGACGGTGGACCATGTAAACCAGTCATGCTCTGTTCAGATTATTGTTGCAAAACTATTTTTTTCCATTCTCAGAGTATTTGAAGTTTTCTTTGTCTGCCCCTTTATTATTATTTTAATGTTTGTTTATTTTTGAGAGAGAGAGAGAGAGAGACAGAGCACAAGTGGGGAAGCGGCAGAGAGAGAGAGAGACACAGAATCTGCAGCAGGCTCCAGGCTCTGAGCTGTTAGCACAGAGCCCGATGTGGGTCTCGAACTCAGGAGCCGTGAGATCACGACCTGAGTGGAAGTTGGGTGCTTAATCAGCTGAGCCACCCAAGCCACCCCTTCCTCTGCCCCTTTAAGTCTTGGCTTCCTGTCCCTCCTCTGGGACCCTGGAGGACCCAGTGCTTCCTTAGAAGCTTACATCATGAGTGGCACTTGTCTACTTCTTTGCCTAGCCTTCTAGTTTTCTCTGAGATTTTTGTTGGCAGGGAAATACACCTCAGCTTTTTGTGTCCCTGATGGCATACAGCGCCACACAGAAGGGTGGCAGTGAATCAATGAACGAACAAGTGGGAGTGAAGAAGCCATCCAGTCACTGCCATGATCACTGTCTTTGCACAAACTGAGTAGGGTTTGTGGTAGCAGCATTTCCGATCAAAGCCTTGACTCTCAGCTGGTAAAACTCAAGAAACCACCAAAGCAAGAGAAGAGTTCTAGGTTTGCTTTCTCCATCACCACCATGAATTCTGCACAATAATGCACTTTCAATTTTACTTTTATAAGTAGTTTCATTCCTGTTTGGTAGTTGGAAACGCAAGCTTGCTGGGCCTGTTTCCTTATAGTAATAGGATGTTCCACCTGCCCACTGTACTGAGCCCTAGTGTGACTTATCTGAGTTAACTTTCACAACAGCCTGATGAAATAGGTGCTGTGTAGGGACTGGGGAAATCGAAGCTTAAGGGATATTGAGTAACTTGCCGATGTTCGCGCATGTAGCAGGTGAAGAGCTCAGGTTCAAAACCAGTCAGGCAGGCTGCAGGGCCTTCATCATTTCCCAATGCTGCCCTATTTTATTTTGTTCAAGGGAAAAACCTTCACCACTGTGGGAAAACTTTGTTTCTGCAGAGTCGTTGTGCCCCCAACTATAAACCAGTGCCGGGCACGTAATAGGTGTTCAATACAGATTGAATTGATGATTACATACTGCCTTCTAGGATGTGAAATAAAAGGTTAGGCTAAGTGCTCATCTGTTATATTCCAATTTCTTATATATGCCAATTATTACATTTTACTAGTATTCATTCTAGGAAATGATTTGTTCAAACAAAACTCTCCCAAATTGTTTTAAAAGATGCCTTCAAAAAGACTCTTAATCTTGAAGACATCACTGCTTCAAATAGTCATGTACCCGTGTAGATGTGGATGTGGGTGACTATATAAGGTCGGTGCTGTCTCAGATCTTTCCTGGCGGGGGGGGGGGGGGGGGGGGGGGGGGAGGGGAATGTTACTCTCTTCTAGTGCTGCTATCCACTTTGTCATCCCTTACCGGTGCCTAAAACAAAACAAAAAGAAAATCTCACACTCCCGCTTACTTCAGAGGGGTGGGCTCCAAAATGGCTTTGCTGTTGGGGCGCCTGGGTGGCGCAGTCGGTTGGGCGTCCAACTTCAGCCAGGTCACGATCTCGCGGTCCGTGAGTTCGAGTCCCGCGTCAGGCTCTGGGCTGATGGCTCAGAGCCTGGAGCCTGTTTCCGATTCTGTGTCTCCCTCTCTCTCTCTGCCCCTCCCCCGTTCATGCTCTGTCTCTCTCTGTCCCCAAAATAAATAAATGTTGAAAAAAAAAAAAATGACTTTGCTGTGAGCGTCTCCTCATTCTACAAAGGCCGTGGTTCTGGCACATCCCATTTCGCTCACTGATTAGTCATTACAAACAAGGGCCAAACGGAGAGAGAGCAGTGGGCAGCAGCACAGAGGGTCCTGGTGCCCACAAAGCTGCCTGGGAGGTTCTGACCCTGAAGCTTTCCTACCACTCCTCCTGCTTTCCCCTTTCTCCTTTTTGAACCCCACCTTTTTCTTTTTCCTTTACCTCCTTCCTGAACTTATTATTTGCCTCCTTATTTAGGAGTTGAGTAAAAAAAAAAAAAAAAATCAACCACTGCAGAAGTCGTGTGTTTTTCTGCCAGCGACACTGACTTCAAATCCCACCCCCCAAACCCACAAATTTGAAACACCTTCCTCCTTTTATAAAGAGCAAGAGGAGCTCCATAACCTCTCTGGTGACCTTCCGTCCCACCCAGTACCACAGCCTGGGCTTTTCATCTTCTGTGTCCTTCACCGTCATCAATACCAACCGTCTGTGATCCCAGGACTGTTTCCTTTACATAAGGATTCACTGAATATCTCATTTAATTGAGAAGTGCCTAAATATAATGAGTCTATTGTCTAAGAAAATACCACATATGGGGCGCCTGGGTGGCTCAGTCGGTTAAGCGTCCGACTTCGGCTCAGGTCATGATCTCGCGGTCCGTGAGTTCGAGCCCCACGTCAGGCTCTGTGCTGACCGCTCAGAGCCTGGAGCCTGTTTCAGATTCTGTGCCTCCCTCTCTCTGACCCTCCCCCGTTCATGCTCTGTCTCTCTCTGTCTCAAAAATAAATAAACGTTAAAAAAAATTTTTTTTTAAATAAAAAAAAAGAAAATACCACATAAACATTTTAAAGAGACACATTTAATTGAAATAAATGTATAGAGGAGAAAGATGTCTCCCCATGCTCTGTCCTTTATTTCCGCCCTTGCACACCTTTCCCTCCGGCATAACGCTGTCTCAAACCATAGTCTGAGACTTTTGCTCTTTTATGTTGTAGCAGAGGTCATATCTCATTTATTTCATTTCATATAGCCCATTCCAGAGTTGTTTTTGAAACATTGATTGCCTTTTGTTGTTATCTTTGCATTTAGATTATATTCAGTGCCCATACTGTATGAGGAGGTTTAATGAAACTGCAGCCAGTCGGCATATTAATTTCTGCAAGGATCAGTCTTCTCGCCGAGTCTTTGATCCAGCCCGGACAGCAGCCAAAATGGCATCCAGGGTGCAGGTAACTATTTCTCCCCAGGTGTTGGCTCTGTGCCCTTGCGTGCTCGGGGTGAGCAGGTAGGGTTTGCTAGGGAACCTAAATTACCCATCCCCAGAAGTATAAGGATCAAGGTCGCTACTCACTGTCATTCATCCTCATGGAAGTTGGCTTCTTTTGAGGCATGCTTTCTAGCTAGCAGCACCTTTGGATATTATAGAAAAAAATATTTCTACAGTGTTTGAAGCTTCTCAGGATGAAGCCTTGAATATATAAGTAGTGTTTCTGTAGTGTTACGGTAAACCCCTGTGCATGTATGCAACAGTGACTATCAGCCTTAGCCATCCAGAAAAGCACTGCGAACCTGAGGCGGGGCTGGCCGAGTGGGCAAGCTGTCGTAAGGAAGACCTGTTCTGTAGGTCGTGTGTGTTGTTCTCTGATAGAGGAGGGGTCTGCAGCCTTTTCTTTAAAGCCATAGAATCAGCAAGGTAAAGTAAATGAATGGAAACAGGCTGTTACAAATAGGTCCGGGTAAGTAAATGGACGGGCTGATCCGGAAGACAACAGACTTATGAAAACAGAACTGAGGTCCGGCAAACAGCTTCACACACATCAGCGGCCCCAGGGATATAACTTACGATATACTATGGAGACTGTTAGTCTCATAACATGACTCCGATGCCAAGGAAAGATTAAACTGGTCTGAATACTTGAAGGTATGAAACACTGAGAAAGATTTCCACAAAATCCAGTATGTAATAGGGGGTGGGAGCTTGTCCCACAGTAGCATATCCCGCGGACTCTGGACTCTGAGCTCTGGCTCCGTATACACTGGGCAGTTACTGAGTGTCTACTCTGTCCCAGACACTGAGCTAGGTGCTGATTGATCAGCATTTGTAATTCAACAGAGGTGGAGGAGGGCTTGGAAACGAGGCAGTCGGAAGCTGTGGGATTTGACCTGTGCAGGAGCGCTATGGAGGAAGAGGCCAGTGTGATCCATGGGAGCCTTCAAAGAAGAGCAGCATTTCTCCTTGAATATCAGATGGGTTCACCAGCCTGACGTGGGAGTTGGAGAGGATATTACACACAAAATGTCCAGTTTGTGGCCTGAGGAGTGTCTGTGTGCGAGGGGGAAGGGGCAGGTGAGGGGGCATCAGATCCAGAAGGGCTTCCACTCGAGTCAGTTCAGAGAGGAGGAACAGAGGAAGTGGCGAGATGCCCTCAAATCTGAGGACCTCACACAGGAACTGGAAAGTCCCCCCTGAACCCAGGAAGTCGTCTTCTCCACTTTCTCAACTTGTCCCTTCTTCCTGGCATGCTTCTGCTAGCTCCCCTCTCTGCAGATCGCCTTTCTTAGCTCTCCTGTCTGGTTGTGACCTGCCTCCTGTGTCATTCTGTGGGCAGTGTCGACGGGTTGAATAGTGCAGACTGGAGTGACACAATTGGTGTTTTAGAAGGATCACCTTTGCCACTAGTGGTCAGATGGATTGGCCACGGTTAGGAGTCCCAGCAACAGATAAAGAATGCGGGCCCAGAGAAAGAGGACTAACGGGTTGTATGCCGAGGAAGAATTTGAGAATGGGGGGTCTGAGACGCCGATTGGATATGGGCTAGAAGAGGATCGGGGTTGACAAGGATTTTAGCTTCGGAGCCTGAGAAGTTAGTATACTATACATCTAGATAAAGAAACACAGGAAGCAGGAGATAGATGTGTTGGTGGAGCAGGCAGGGTGGTTATGATAAATATAGTTGTAGAGATTCAATCTTTATACCTGCAATAGCATGGGAGCAGTGCGACGTGGAAGGAACCCAGATTCTGCAATCACTAGTTAGGGTTTGACTTTCAATTCTTTAATTTATTATCCGTAGGTAAACTTAGACAAATTCTTTGAGACTCACTGTAATCTGTACCTTGCCACATTGTTGCGAGGATTATAGACACCATAAGCAAAGTGGCTTGCACACACGTCTCCTCTGCCTTTCCTCTTTCCATGCTGCCCCACCCTCCTCCTCCTCTCTGGCCATCCTCTCTTGTCAGTGGGACAGGCACCACAATCTGGGGGGTATATGATGCTTTGGGCTTGAATTCAACTGAGTTGGAAAAGTTTTCTTTCTTAAAATTTCTTTTTTTTTTTTTTTAATTTTTTAAAAAGTTTATTCATTTATTTTTGAGAGTGTGAGAGACAGTGAGCGCTAGTGGGGGAGGGGCAGAGAGAGAGAGAGCAAGAGAATCCCAAGCAGGCTGTCAGCACCGAGTCCGGCGTGGGGCTTGAACCCACGAACAGTGAGATCATGACCTGAGCCGGGACCAAGAGTCGGGTGGATCCTCAACCGACCGAGCCCCCCGGGCGCCCCGGAAAAGTTTTCTAAGTAAAACTCTACCTATACCTTCTAAAGCAGGGAAGGGCGCATTACATTTCTTCGAAATGTTCTAACCAGTTCACGAAGTTCGTCACATTAGTGGGGCCAAAGGGAGCCCAGGGAAGCAGCAAACGGAAGTGCTTTTTATTCCTGAAGAAGGCCAGCTGGCCGTCCTGAGTGTAACCAGTGACTTGGCCCCGTTCCTCTCCTTGTTTTCCAGAACTAAGTGGTGATTGGGAGCGCAGAAGAAAAATTAGCTGCTTTCTGAGGAAACTCCCCGTAGAGTGTATCTGAACAGCAGCCCTTGTTTGTCTTCTGCCAGCTTCGCCACTCAGGGGCCGGGCTAATAGTGAGGCCCATTCAGAGTGGAGCAAGACGGGAGGGGTCGTCTTACTTCTGAAGGGCTGTTCACAGCACAGCTGAAATGTGTTTCTATTTTAAACATAATCAACTTTAAAAATGTGTTATAGCCTTCACCAAAAGAGACCAGTACGGGCCTCTGGAAATAGCTGTCTTTGTCTGCATGGGGATGAGCTGCCTGCTGTAGCCCCGAGGCCCTCCTTGCCCACGTGAGAACTCTCACTTGGAGTAGCAGGTTATCTTTATGCAGTAGTTGCCATGGAGATGTTGGGACCGGTAGCTAGGTAGGAAGCCCCCGAAGGACCTTCGGGTCCTTATTCTGTATTAATGTAACTGTTCAGCTACCGCTGCGCGGCAGGGAGGGGCGTGGTGTGGAGATGATGGAATTCTGTGTTTAAAACATATGCTGCCTGCCAACGTCTGTTTTTCTTCTCCGTTCGTGGATTTAAAAACAAAATCATCCTCAAGTAAAAAGAACGACTAAAATGTTCCATAACTGTCCTTATTGACATTAAGTGATTTCTTATGTCTCCATACAATGAATTTTACAGGATTAACGTATCACCACTCCCCTCAGGGGTTGATTATGGAGTGCAAGTGCCAAAACCCAGACGTGACTCTGAGAACCAGCAGGAGGACAGGCGAACGAGGGTACAGGGTGTGCGTGTGTCCCCTCCCCGTGGGTGCAGCATGTCCTGGAGCTGACCCCCATCTGCTACTGGTTAAGTGGCAACAGCTTTACCTCCTGAGTGCTACCTGAGGTTACAGACTTGTTCCCCGTCTCTCTTGCTCTTCCTGTAGGCTAGGGCTCAGATGAGTCCAAAAAAAGAGCCAACTGTAACCAGTGCCGTGAGAGTGTTGCTGCAGAACAGGGCCCTGGGATCCCCGACTGTGGTCCCAGCTAGGCCAGGTGAGTCGGAGCGAGCGAGTCGGCTATCGGACGAGGGACCAGGGGGGAACCACCGTTGGCTTTGGGATTTGTTGGCGGCTGGCGAAAGCTGTGACATACAGTGTTGCTTTTGGGTGTAAAGATACGTGGTTTTGAGGTTAACACTTATTTGCCAAGAAGGAGCGTTTCCCAATTTATCGGGATTTGATAACTCTGTTGATATACAGAGTCAGATACGATTACAACAGGACGGTCTAGAGCCATCCTTCTCTGGTCTTGTGAAATTGAAAAGAGGTTAAGAATGGGATATAAATGTGTGTCAGGTATGGTGTGGAAAATAAGAGAAGAAAACAGAAGAGCCAAGACATGGCAACAAGCTAAGTGTCTGCTGCTGGATGAAGAGTTAAAGACGTTGCATATAGACATGATGGAATGTTATGTAGCCATAGAAAAGAAGGAAATTCTGCCTTCTGTGACAACACGGACGGACATTAAGATCATTATCCTAAGTGAGATAGTTCAGACAGAGAAAGATAAATACCGTGTGATCACACTTACATATGGAATCTAAAAGAAGTTGAACTCATAAGAACAGGAAGTAGAATGGTGATTGTCCTAGGTGAAGGTGGGGTTGGGGAAATGATGGTCAAAGGGTACAGACTCCCAGCTGTAAGTGCCAGGGATCTAATGTAGGGAATGGGGACTTTTGTTAAAAATATTGTGTTATATACTTGAAACTTGCTAAGAGAGTAGATCTTAAATATCCTCACCACACACACCCACCAAAAGTAACTATGTGAGGTGATGGACGTGTAAACATTTTTTGTGGTAGTTATTTTGCAAGATATATGTGTATCAAACCATCCTGTTGTGCACCTTAAACCTTCACAATGTTCTAATCAATTATATCTCAATAAAGCTGGGAAAGAAAAAAAAAGGGAAATTTTCCTTGCTAGAACTAAACAATTTCTTCCAAGTAGCAGAAAGGCATAACCACCATTAAAGCACTTCCTATGTGCTAGAACCATTTCATTTTATCCTAATAATCTCCCGAATGTTTTAATCTGTGGAAAGGGAAAGAGGCTCGGAGAGGAGAAGTTATTTGTTCAAGGCACACGACTGGTAAACCTACACGTGTTTCCCCTCTGCACTGAGCTGCCTTAATAAATGTGGCATTCTTCTTATGATCAACATTATGCTATGAAGGCAATGTGAATTCACTCATGACCATATTGTTGCCTCTGATCAGAAGTCATATTTTGAAGAAGTTCTCAGAATCAGACTAGGAACTGCCAGTCTCAAAGCTTATAAAGTCACCACACCAGAAAGCTTTTGTAGTTTTGAAATTCCTCATGAGTTGTTTATCATGGGCTAAAAATGGAATGGGACATTTGAAAAAGATTCCCTACAGGCCTGTAAGCCCAATCCATTCATTTTTTTCCTGATCTGTGAAAACTTAACAATGGGGTTTTAGTTTTCACTTAGAGAAAAATAAATTCAAACTGTACATGTGTTTATTTGGTAAAACGTGCTATTTTTCTAAATTATAGATTAGTGTCCTTCAGGAGAGACAAATTCTTTCTATTATAGTTTCTTTCCTTATTTTTTCCAAAGATTATATTGCCTCCCTTCCAGTGAAAAGCCCTCTTTTAAGTTTGAGCTTGAACCTTACTTGCCAGGAGGGAATATTTCTAAATTCATCATGATTAAAGAACTCTGACAATGTGCAAAGTCCGGTCTGAGTACAGCAGTGGAGATAGGGCCTTCATTCCTTGGTCTAGTAAATTTGCAAAACGATTGGGAATGGTTCGAGAAGACAGTGTGTCAGGATGAAACAGTGTTGAAAATAAAGGAAGAGGTTTTTTTGGCTTAGGCTAAGTAATTTCTTCAAAGTAGCAGCAAGGCGTAAGTGAAAAAGTCCTAAACTACAACTCAGAAGTCTCATGTCACAGTATGTGACACATCCCATGATGTGTCTTGGGATGTGATATGTCCCAGCACTTGACATTAGGCAGAATGTTATAGACACCATTCTAATATATCAGAAAATAGATTAATAGCCAGTAGGTCTAAGCAAAATAGTATTATGTTTGCTCTTGACGAGTTATGGTGGTTTATGACCACTGTGATGTTGCTAAGTAAAAGGACATTTTTTAACATGGCTCACACTGGGTTCTATACCACCACCACCTTGTGTTGTTCTTTAAAAAAAATTTTTTTTAATGTTTATTTATTTTTGAGAGAGAGTATGAGTGGGGGAAGGGCAGAGAGAGAGGGAGACACAGAATCCAAAGCAGGCTCCAGGCTCTGAGCTGTCATCACAGGGCCCGACACGGGGCTCGAACTCACAAACTGAGATCGTGAGCTGAGCTGAAGTCGGACACTTAACTGACGGAGTCCCCCAGGCGCCCCTGTGTTGTTCTAGGCGGTAACAGGCCTGCACACTCCTGACCCAGGGCTCTTGTTGCTCCTTTGGCTGAAGACCAAAACAGTCCCCCACTGACCTGCACTGCTCACTCCCTTCAGGTGTTTATTGAGTGTCGTCTTCAGAGTGACCCCCCCCCCCCCGCCAAACCTCTGTGTTTAATCTTAAACCCTCCATAATTCCCTGTGTAGTCTTTTTAAAAACTTTTTTAGTGTCTATTTATTTATTTTGAAAGAGAGCATGCATGCTGTAACAGGGGAGGGGCAGAGAGAGAGAGAAGAGAGAGAGAGAGAGAGAGTGAATCCCAAGCAGGTTCCGTGCTGCCAGCGCAGAGCCTGACATGGGGCTCGAACTCACAAACCATGAGATCGTGACCTAGGCCAAAACCAAGAGTCAGATGCTTAACCTACTGAGCCACCCATGTGCTCTCCCCCTTTGTAGTTTTTTAATATAGCATTTATTACCATTTAATAGTCTATATATATTTTTCTCCCACCACCAAAAAGGAATTTAAGTTTCAAGAAGGCTAGGATCTGTGTCCTTTGTCTATTTTTAATTCTACTGCTGTATCTCTACCTGTTGGAACTGTTTAGAGCACATATGAGATATTTGAGAAACACTTTTTTGAATGAAATATATGGGAGAAAAGTAGATATCTTGATTCTGTAATTTCCCACTTAAATTATTGGCATGTGAATTAGAATTGTCATGTTAATTAGCTTTAAGAGGTAGTTTTTGTTTTGGTGTGCCTGGGTGGCTCAGTCGGTTGAGCGTCCGATGGGCTCAGGTTATGATCTCACAGTTTGTGAGTTCGAGCCCCCATCAGGCTCTGTGCTGACCGCTTGCTTAGAGCCTGGAGCCTGCTTCGGATTCTGTGTCTCCTTCTCTTTCTGCCCCTTCCCTGCTCATGCTCTGTCTCTTTCTGTTTCTCAAAGATAAATAAATGTTAAAAAAAAAAAAAAAGAGGTAGCTTTTGTTTTATTTCAGGTTTAAGATGCTTTTAAATTTTAATTTCTTGGAGTGCCTGGGTGGCTTAGTCGGTTAAGCCTCTGACTCCTCATTTCAGCTTAGGTCGTGATCTCGCAGCTTGTGAGATCGAGCCCCGTGTTGGGCTCTGTGCTGATGGCCTGGACACTGCTTGGGATTCTCGCTGTCGCTCTCTTTCTCCCCTACCCCATGTGCACAGGCACTCTCTCTCAAAATAAGCATTTAAAAAAAAATTGAATTCCTTGTCTTTTCCTGTAGTGTCACCTGCTTACCTTTAAATATAAAGTCTGCGGTTGGTATGCCTTTAAATTAGTTAACATTTCATTTGGAGTCATTCCGGGGAGAAAGCATGCTGAACATATAAGAAGTATATTCATCTCAGGGGAGATGAATTCTTAAAAATGTTTAAGGCTTAGAGAAAAACATTGCCTTTCACTAATATAAAGAGGCTCTGATATGAATCAGATTTGCATCTTACTGTCCGTTGTTTCTGTTCAGCTCAGTCTCAGTGTATTTGAGAATAGGAGGATCTTTTAAAAAATTGTGGTTGCTGGGCTTTGCTATTTCTAGATTGATAATCAGTAGTTTAGGCCACTTGGTGTCACTCGCCTTCCACATAAATCCTATTATTGTCTTTCATCTAGCTGGCGGTTAACTCTCTAAAACTCTGGCTTTCATTCTTAACCTCTCTTGAGTAAAAGAAACATGTAGTACCTTCCAGGTACAGCATTTTGTTCTAAATTCAGTCAGGGGAGATACGTGTGCAAAAGTCACAATCTTATCAGAAGATAAGCATGTGCGGGAAGATCTCTGATTCAAGAAAGCATGTGATGTGCGAAGTTGACACAGCAGCTGCCGTGGATGTTCAGAGGATTCATTCATTGAACATATTATTATGCATGGTAATTTCTTATGCCCATAGATTCTTCAAAGCCTAAGAGAAGAGGCAGTTAAAAATTATGTCAAGTATTTAACAATTAGAAGCGAAAGTCCTAAGGGAATACAAGAAAATCATCTTTGCTCAGGAGGCTTTATGGAGGACGTGTCAGCCTGAGAGAGAGGAAGCTTCATGGGGGCGGAGGCATTCGGGATGAGCTTTCAGGGTGAGCTAGATTTTGACCAGTGGAGAAAAACTGAAGATGGAACAAACAAAGATAAGAAAAGGAAAATGCAGAAGACATACTTTGGAAACAAATGGCCCAAAGCATAGCAACGAGTTGGGGTGTGAGCAGAAAATCAAGTTAGAACGGAAGGCTGGCCCTGGAGCAAGGAGGGTCATAAATGCTCAGTGAGGCACCCAGACTGGATGTGATAAACGCAGACGCTGATGTTGCCTCCTCCGTCACTGGTGGCTGCGTAAGTTAGGCAATCACGATGGCCTGGGATTTCTCATTTCGAGCTATTTTGTTTGTCTGCAGAAAATTCTTTTGAGGGAGCATTTTTTAAAAAGTATCACGTAGGAAATTAATGCTTAGTGTAGGAAATACTGGAAAATGGAGAAAAAGAAGAAAATAAAAGACACTCATAATTCCATATCCTGACATGACCACTGTTAACACCGATACCGTTTTCCATTTTCCTCTACTTACATTTTCTTTTTTTTCCCCTTTTATCAAAGTTTGGGATCATAGCCCCTCTACTCATCCTGACTTTTTTTCACTAACACATTTTGAAGATTTCCCTATGGCAAAAAGAGTTTTGTCTTCGAGCACTGTATCACAGATTACTTATGTAGCTCTTTTCCTGGTAGTGAGCAGCTAGGTTGTATCCACTTTTTTGCTGTGCTAAGTAATTCCCTTCTTCATGGATGATGGCTGACGTCGAGCAGTCTTCTGAGCACGTCATGTATCAACTCGTTCACACCTCACAGTAATACAGCGCACACGTAATTGTCCTGTTCCTGGTTTACAGGTGAGGGAAGCACAGAAAGCCTAAGGAACTGGCTCAAGCCACTTCATCGAAAGGGGTAGAGCCGACCAGACCTTTGTCTGCTTTGGGAAAACTGGGTCAAAAATGAAAACATTGGGACGCCTGGGTGGCTCAGTCGGTTGAGCGTCCGACTTCAGCTCAGGTCACGATCTCACGGTTCGTGAGTTCGAGCCCCGCGTCGGGCTCTGGGCTGATGGCTCAGAGCCTGGAGCCTGCTTCCGATTCTGTGTCTCCCTCTCTCTCTGCCCCTCCCCCATTCATGCTCTGTCTCTCTCTGTCTCAAAAATAAATAAACATTAAAAAAAAAAAAAATGAAAACATTAAGGAGATAGGCATTGATAACATTGTAGTCATTACCTGTAATACTTATGTATGGAAATTGTTGTGGAAAAAGATATATAGGTCTTTTACTCACACGAAGATTCTGATGTTCAGTTGCAAAGTGAGTTTATAGCCTAGTTAGCAAATATACAACCGGTGGCTATTTGCTCGAGGGTTTGGGTGTAAAAGGGACCGAGTTTCTGAGAAGGTACTGCTGAGCGAAGCTTCTCCAGGACTTTCATACAGAGCAACTAAGATCACTGCGTCAATACAGTTATGGGCGCTAGACCTATATTGTGTCATGTATTCACTGAATCAATCGTATTGCACGACTTTGTTGGGGTGGGCTCTGCTTTTATTTTTGGATCCAGCGGATTTGATGAAGGTAAGCATCTTCCCTGCACTGGCATCCCCTCCTTACTAATTTAATTATGTAGCAGATGTAACGAGTATCAAAGGGTCAGTTGCCGCGTCTTTGGAAGACCTAAAACTCGTAGGACTTTCAGTAAAAGGAACACTGAAAACTCTTTCTACTCCCATGTCTTTTGATTAGTTTGATTCACGATGTCCTTGGGTTGTTTGGTAACTCCCCCTTCATAAAACACGAGTGGAAAGGAGGCCTCTAGGACAGAAGGGGATCGTTCCATTTTACAAAACAAAACAAAAAAAAGATTTATCTGAGACTCCTGTCCCATACCATGCAGTACAAAACAGACCATGGTATGGCAGGCTTGTATCTACAAACTCCTCCACCCTGATACCTAATAATGCTGCTGGGCACAAAGGAAAAGAATCCTGTTTGTGGAATGAGTCCATCGCTATGAAAATAAGCCCTGGGAGGAAAGGCATCTCATGCTTCCATAAGGCTTATCAAACCCTTTCTGGAATGAGAGCAGGCAAAGAACTGTGAAGACACGATACACTCAGGGAACATTTCGAAAGCCAGGACAGCAGTGGGGAGAGTCGGATCGTAGGAGTGGTGGCCCGCCTGAGGTGCTGGTCCCAGAGGGCCCAACCGCGAGAAAGGGAAGCGCCAGGGGCAGAGGTAGAGAAGGTGCCTGGGACTGTCCCTGTTTCCCTTATTATTTGGCCCGAGATAGAGACTGATTATTTGTCTATAGCTACAAAACAAAACAGAACAAAACAAAAAGGAAGAAGAGACTCCTGAATCCAATGTGAGGATTTCATAATCATTCCTTTTTTTTTCTTGCTAATGTTTGCTTTTACATAATAACAAATCTGTTTATGTCTGCAAAGGATTAGCAGTGGACCCTGCTTCTGGAGCAAAACTCAGACAAGGATTTACTAAATCTTCTAAAAAAGATTAACTCCTAGAGGCCAGGTAAGGAAAAAAAAGAAAAATTAACCTCTAATCCAGGTGTTGCTAATCATTTAATGTGGAAGATCCTGTTACCGAGCCTTTAAGAGAATGAATCCATAGCAGGCAAACCAAAGAGAAATTTGGGTAAACCCTCCCTTGGACTAACAAAATATATGCTCTTGAAACATACTCTTTTGTTAAACATATAGTTTGAAAATGATATTCAGCTTCTGACTGGTAAACCACAGGAAAGGGGAATGAGCCCTCATTTTGACCTGGAAGGCTACAGCCCTGTCCCTTCTTCCACACACATTTCCCCCCAAAAGGCCATTTCCCTGAGATTGATACCGAATCGGACTGCTATGGAGACTTTTTTTTTTTTGATATTGTGATTTTTGTTGTTAAAATTGTAATGAGGCCTATATTATTTAACATTCTCAATGTGGAAACAATGAAGTTCTAAAGTAGATGCCTTTTTTTGTTTTCAGACGGTCTCCCCTTATCAGCCTGCGTGGCTGTGTACCCAGGAATGCCACGTAAGGGGGGGGAAGGCAGACAGCTGTTCCATAAGCCCACGATTCTTCTTGAGACATCATGTAGAACAAGTAAAAACCAGATTCAGATTTTCTTCTTCTTTACTCCCTTTAAAATTTTCAAAACAATATCATTAAACAACATATCAGCCTGCGTGAAAGTGGTTGAAGTTCTGGTGGTTTTTTTTGGACATTTAATAGGTTTTTAAAGAAATGTTACTTTGGTGTTAGAACTTTTTGGTGAAACAGTCTTTGGAGTTCTACTTACTGGCATTATTTGCTTACTAGGAGAATCGGTTTTTTATCCGGCTTCAGTCTATATAATGTGAAATCCCATTTTTGATATTTTCTTCTGATAAACTTTAGTAAATATCCTAAGTTTCCATCTGTATACCACGAAGAATTGTCCCACACCAGTGCACACAATTTCGGGGGAAACGCTGCAGTGGAGGAACAAGATACAAGAACCTTCCCGTCCTGTGGGAAGGATGCTCTTAAGAGGTCTCAGGCTGTTTCTCATGGCCAGGTCAGAAGTCACCTGCTCAGTTTGCCTCCGGTTTCTATGGCTCTGTGGGGAGGTGGTGTCTCAAGTCTTCCTTCTCCTTGCCGTCCTCTGGGTGAATACACTCTTTTTGTAAAGTCTTTTGTACTCCTGCTTTTTCATGTAAGAATTTTTATTTAAAAAAATTGTTTTAATGTTTTATTCATCTTTTGGAGACAGAGCGAGACAGAGTGCAAGTAGGGGAGAGACATAGAGAGACAAAATCTGAAGCAGGCTCCAGGCGCTGAGCTGTGAGCACAGCTGACACGAACCGTGAGATCATGACCTGAGCTGAAGTCAGACGCTGAACTGACCAAGCCACCCAGGTGCCCCAAGGATTATTTTTAATTAAAGCTTTTATTTATTTTGAGTGGGGGAGGGGCAGAGGAGGGAGAGAGAGAATCCCAAGCAGGTTCCTCGCTGACAGCATGGAGCCCTGTGCAGGACTCAGACTCACGAACTGTGAGATCATGACCTGAGCCAAAACCAAAGTCGGACGCTTAACCCCCAAAACCACCCAGGCACTCCTATTTTTTTCTTGAACTCAGGGAATTTAAATTAGGAATTAGCCCATTTTTCCTAGATTTATTTTTATGTTTTAAATGCTTATTTTTGAGACAGAGCATGAGCAGGGGAAGGGCAGAGAGAAGGACACAGAGTCCAAAGCAGGCACCAGGCTCTGAGCTGTCAGCACAGAACCCAACTTGGGGCTTGAAACCACGAACTGTGACATCATGACCTGAGCCGAGGCCGGACACTTAGCTGATTGAGCCACCCAGGCACCCCTCCTGTCTAAATTTAAATAGAATCCCAAGCTACTCCCACTCGTAGTATAGCCAAGTACACCACCTGAACTCTTTTGATCTGTATTTTGGGACCAAATGCTATGTTCTGTGCTCAGGTGTATCAGGTATGTGTTCTGGATTGGACTGAAGACTACAAAGCCATGTAAAAGTATTTGTGGAAGGTTCCGTAAGTGGATCTTGGGAGATTTTGCTAAGGTGAACCAGTACTCTCCTCATGCTCTGGCAGATTGCCTTCTCTCAGGTAAGAGTGGATATAGGAATGGAGATAGGCCTCCCACTGGAGTCCTACTGAAGAGAGCAACTTTACCCCTTTTTCTCATTTCCTACCCACAGCTTAAACTGTACTTTAAGGGTCCACCATGTTGGTTCCCCATACTGCAGCCAAGCCCTGGGTCACTTGGTGCCCTCTGTGTTCATCAGCATCACCATTAAGGGCTACGGGCCAGGGTCTCTCACATTGGCTAACAGGCTTCTTTGATGGACAAAGGTTCTCACGGCTTTCTTTTCTCGGCCCACCCCCCCAACCCCATCCTAATCAGAGGCAAAGCAGAAATAGGCTTTTCAGATTCAAGGGGTCCTAATACTTTCTGAAGAAATCCCAGCAAGGAATAGGCAAATTTCTAATCTGTACTAGAAATTAATGGTAAGGACCATTGTAAAACTGGAACATGGTCGTCCAGGATAGACTACACTTCAGTAGCTAGTACTCTGACATCCGCATCAGAAATAAATTACATAGTATTATGGCAGAATTCAAAATGTTTTATCAGTAATTTTTAGAAATAAAGTCACAGTGGTGGGAACTTAACTGAAGCATTGAAGCTTCCACCTTAAATCCTAATTTACTCCAAAAAAGGTAGTTTCTAACAGATGCTGAATAGAAGTCACAATAGTAGTTTCTGTGGGGGGAATAATGGCCAGGAGGGGGCATGAGGGAGCCAGCTAGGGAGCTGGAAATGTTTTATATCCCAATCTGGACGGTTACGCGCGTGTAGTTTGTAAAAAATCAGTCAAGTCAAGTCTGCAGGATTTGTAGTTTATTATATGTAAGATATATCTTCATATAGAAAGCCTCTAAACACAAAAGACAAAGGAGCTTTAAAAAAAAAAAAAAAGGTTAGGTTTTATATTCTTAAACTCATTAGATACCAAATTCAAGACATAGATTATAGTTACATTGCAAATGTTATCCTTTTGAAAAAAACTAATATTGACTTAAATGATGAATTTAAATGCATTTATTGGTGATTAAAAATAATACTTAAGCAGAGTAGTATTTTAAGCCAGACAGAGCAAAGAAAATTCTTGTTTAATATATATATATATTTTAAAATTCCAGTAATATTTTCTTAAATTCCTGTTAAAAATATAATCAATATTAAAGTCAGCAAAATGCTTTCTTTTGACTGACGCCTGGATTATTTTACCACTTAACCTGGTTACACAGTGATTTTTTTTTTTTTCTGTCAGATGTAACTGACAACCAGTTTAGTCTTTTAAGATACATGAAGTGATAACTCACATTGTAGCATCTTGTGGAAAATATTCAAACTACATTTAAAATGCTTTTTTAAAATGGAGACGTCTATTCCACAAGAAATTGTTTCTGTAAAACTACAGGTTGGCTATGGCAATAGTAACTAAACTACATCCAACCCTGAAGGTAGAAAAATCCCTGAAAAGAAATACACAGCCTAGTTATAATATGCAATATAAAGGTTATTTTGTATTTTAAAAATTCTCCCATTTTGGAGAAAGCCAAACCTTCCCATAGTTCCCTTTACTAGGCAGTGCCACATAAAATTAGTTAACATTATTATGATCATGGCTTACGATTAAATTCAATTTGACAAACACCTATATATAGCAGCCCTCGTTTGGATGTCGGTTCTGACAATATTTGCAGTTCCATTAAAGAATACTTGCTTATCAAATTTGGTACAAAGCATGAACACTCAGGACAATTGGCACGATACATGCAGTTCGAGAACTCTCTTATCTCAAGCCAGTCATCACTGAATTAGCCGCATTTCCAGTCCCGCTTTCCAAATCTCTCCTTGTAGCATAACTGATGCTTACATGCTCCTTAAAACACATCTTCCAGAATAAGAAAAGGACGCTTTAAAAACCAGTCATCTGAATGCATGATGGAAATGAGGCAGGATAGCAGAGCCGGTGCCAGCTGGGAAAACATGGGGGATGGGGGGGAGGGGGAGCTGGCCCAGGCTCATAGTGCTCATGGCTAGTGAGGGATCTTGTTGCTGCTGCCCCAGACAGCTTAACCTGTGCGGCAGAGACTCCCCAGGCCCCAGGGTGAGAGTGCCATTCCCAAAGGCGTTTTGGGTAGCAGGAGGGGGCAGCTGCCAGAAGCCCAACAGGGGGGAAATGTCCAAAGAGGCAGGTATCGTTAGGTTCACAGCATCTGCAGGTAGCTCCTTGGGCAGGCTCACTTTACCAGCGCTTCCCTTAGCCGGATCGAAACCTGGGTTGAGCTTGTGAGGTGACTGAGGCTCTTGCAGAGGCAAGTCCTCAAGCAAATTGATATTGCAAAATCCTTTAGTATCTGCTTTGAGGGGCAGGCTTGCAAGTGGGGAGTATGAGGTAGAACTGGTGTTGTACTTGTGATTCTGGAGGGGCGCGGGAGGGGAGCTGGGAGAGGTTACGGGGTGGAGGGGGGCCAGGGGCTCCGGCAGCGCCTGTACCGGCTGGGAGGCCGGATCCGAGGGGTTGTGGGCGTGGCCGTGTACCTCGGCGGGCAGGCCGCTGGCGAGCCCGTTCTGCGCGTGCGCGGGAGCCCCCAGAGGGAAGGGAGACAGCGGGGCGGCCTTCAGCTGAAACTGGGGAGAGATGGAGTGGAAGGTGCTCAGAAGGTCTCCAGACTGCAGACTCTCTTTCATCAGCTCCTGCGAGTGTGTCTTCTTGGTATGTCGCGTGAGGTGGTCTTTGCGCCCAAATCTCTGGGCACAAAACTGGCACAGGAAGTCCTTGCAGCCTGTGTGGACCACCAGGTGGCGCCGCACGTCCTTCCGGGTGTAGAAGCATCTCTCACAGTGGTCGCACTGGTGCTTCTTCTCCTTGGTGCCGCTGGGGGGCTTTTCTTCCGCGTGGGCTTTGAGGTGGTCCAGCAGCACCTCGGTGCTCCCTAGCTCCAGGGCGCAGACCCCGCAGGTGAGGTCGCCACTGCTGGCCGCGTGGAGGGCCAGGTGCCTCTTGTAGCCCAGCATGGTGTTGTACTTCTTCCCACACTCCTCACACCCAAAGGCCATTTTGTTGGGGTCATGCGTTTGGAGGTGGTTTTTTAGGTGGTCTTTCCGGTTGAACGTCTTCTCACAGTGAGCACACTGGTGAGATTTCTGGGGCGAATGGGTAGCCATGTGCCTAGGAACAGAAGGAAAAAAACATTGAGTCCATTCTGAAATTTCAACAGTCAAAGGTGTAGGAAAAATATTAAAATGTTAATAGTTTTCTCTAGGTGCAGGCATAAGAAATTATTTTCGTTAAAAAAAAATAACTTTTCCATGACTTTCCAGATTCTACAAATATATAACTGTGATTAAAAAAAAAAAAAAAATAGGCACCACTAAAGGCATCATACAATTTTCATACCTGTAAAAAAATATTCTTTGAGAACCTATTTTCCTCACATAGGCAAAGATTTCTAAGCAAGTACAAATATTTAAAAATATGTCATTTTCAGGAAGGGGTTCAATGGATGTTCTACACCCTCTGGAAATTACTCAATTTTCAAAAGTGACCCAATTAACCTTCTACACAGAACCCCGTGCGCCCCCTCACACCCTCTTCCCAGATTTTAGGTTTTTATCCTATGTACAATTCCTGCTTGGTTTTCATTAATTGAGGCAAAAAGGTCAGGCCGTAGAAATAACACGAAAAGTCTATCCTTGACCTCAGAGAGTGTTCAGTTGGACCCAAAACCCAGAACGCCACCCCACCACCTGTGCTGTGAGCCTGAGCCTCATGCTCAAGTCTCGGCCCCCCGTTTAAGATTTTCTATCAGCTGTCATCTCAGAGGTGTGCAGCCCCGGTCTCCAGAGGCTCGAACGACAACATGTGTGAAGCAGCCTAGGTTGTACTTCAAGCCACAAGCTGCAATTAAGGATGCTGTTCTGGAAGTACAACTAACATACAGGACCTGGCGTTTCACAGGATACACTCAGTTATTAAAATGAACCTTTTTAAAGTTTTAAGGATGACAAACAGGATTTCCTCATCGAGGTTGTTTTGTTTTTTAAAACCAACAGAGTTTAGGGGTAGATTCTCGTGATGTATATACTGTATGTTAGCCAACTTGACAATAAATTATATTTAAAAAACAATAATAAAAATTAAAAAACCAACAGAGTTTAGATCTCAGGAGCTCAGTGGAACTACAACAAATGGAATTGTGATGGTTTTCCAAAATGGATTTGTGCTTTACAAATATAATACAGGTATTTTGATGTTTCAGACCGACTAAGAGGACTATGGCTTGTCCCTAAAGCTCAAAGGAAAACTTTTTTTTTTTTTTTTTTTTAACATTTTTTTATTTTGAGAGAGAGCGTGAGCAGAGAGAGAGAGAGCGTGAGCAGAGAGAGAGAATCCCAAGCAAGCTCCACGCAGGCTTGAACTCACAAACCATGAGAGCATGAGCTGAGCTGAAATCAAAGAGTCGGATGCTCCACCGACTGAGCCACCCAGGCGCGCCCCTCAAAGGAAAACGTTGAACTGTTGTAGAAGCTTAGTCCTTCTAGAAAAAGCCCTTTTGAATTTTGCCAATGAAATTACCAGTGACCTTCACGAAGCAGGCTGAGGGTGTCTCAGTGGGATCTTGAAGAACTGGAGACGGGCTGCACGCCTCTGAGATGCAATTGAACTTGTGGCTTTGGGTACAAAAGAATTTCTAACAACTCATTCTGTAAAAAAAGAATTTCTTTAAAGACCATATGTTGAAGTCAAAAGTATATTCATCATACCTTTCACCCAACCTCCTAACCTACATTGTCCACTCCTGATCCTTTTCTAGAATTGGTAAGGGGTCTATAGTAAATGCTGTTGGGAAGCCAGTTCAAAAACATAAAGATGATTTGAGTCTCATTGTCATTTTCTTAAAAATAAAGCAAAACCTTAGGTCACCTCCCTTTCTCCTTTAAAAACAAAAAGCCAACTAAGTGCAGGGGATAGAAGGAAAAGGAAGTTCCTTCTGCCCCTTCCCTCCAGGACACCAGAGCTCAGCATACACAGGGATACGTATAATGGTACAGACAGTTGTGGAGAGACAGGAGCCAGTGCGACAGGCACCTGGGACATGCAGAAGGTGTGTCCCCAAGTTCTGCATGTATTGAAACAGACTGCAGAAAGGGTTTTGCAAGCCAAGTTATACAAGGCTTATACCCCATTCTTACACAAGATATCCACAGACACATCATCAGCAATAGATGTGAGGGGGAACTGTTTGCAAACTTGGCATTTAAACAGTTTTCAATGTGGCCTAGTACTAGTGAACAGGACCCCCTGAGCTCTGCCCTGGCTCTTCTTTCTTGCCTCTCTCCCTTTTATTCTTTGTGGAGGACTTTGATCGGATTAGATTTGTCACCCATGGGTAGGTCAGTGCCGAGTTAACGACTCTGGACTGTCCTACTCCTGACTACCTGTGAGAAAGGCACAGGTTGACAAAACCCTACTTGAGCAACAATCCCACTTTTCACATTTTACCAGCTGCCATTCCTCTGAATTTTTTGACTCTTTCCTTTGCCTGGTATCCAGCCCTTCCCCTTTTAATTGATCCCTTACTCACTCATGCAATAGTCCCAATCTAGAACACGATCATCTTATAGCTGAAATTACTTCAACGAGTGGTTTCCTTCCCTCAACTTCTCGTCTTGCCTCACAGTCCACGACACCATCAGTTTCAGTCTGTGCTACAGGCAGCACCAAGTGTAACTGCTTACAGTAAGACTTCCCACCAGGAATTCTGACCGGCCTTGCCGAATCCTCGTTTCTTCTTGCCTTTTGCTGTTTCCACCTGCTTCCCCGTTTGCTGTACTGGGACCCACGTTCTCTTTTCTACTTAAGCAAGTTCTTTTCTCCAACCTCTGCTTCTAAAACAGAGCTTATGTTGAAGCTGTGGGAAATGGGATGGAATGCTACCCCCACCGTAAAAACGAAAACCACAAAACCTAAAGCGTCCCCTCATCTTGCCACTCTTTACTCTCCTTCAGGCCAGAGAGGTGTGAGGTGCGGGGGGGGGGGGGGGGCGTGCAGGGCGGGCGGTTCTTGCATAAAGCCCATTGCTTCCCGTTTTGGCTGCACTTTGCCCCCTTCGCCCAGCAAGCTGTTTCCCTTGCTTGAAACGACCACCTCCTAAATATTGCTTAAGGCAACTTCCTCAGCGCGGTTTACCACAGTAATCCCACCTAATTCCTGTCATTCCAATAATCTGTTAGCTCCAGTCTTTTTCAAATATTTACCTCCTGTATGTGTTTTGATCTTTATTCACAGCCTAATATCATCGCTGTGGGTTTTAACTGCAGCAAATGCTGCTTTCAGTGTTTGGGTAAGAACAATCACTGTGCACACATAAGAAGCTTGTTGCAAAACAAGCTTATGATGCCTATTGTGTGCATCAATTTTGTTGCAAAGCCCTCCTGTTTTGCAACAAAATTGATGCACACAATAGGCACTCGGTACTTATATATTTCTGGCAACTAAAGACTGGCCTGTGTACAGAACCCATTTGAGTTTTAAAATACCTAAGCGTTTATAGGCTTATTTTAAACCCGATTCTATTACATTATGACAGTGGTATACTGAGGGGCCAGGAGCATAATGTAGATCTTTTTAAAACTTTCAGGTGCCTCTCTTCAAGGGCACTCCAAGATTTAATAATGTTGTGGTCCATGTTAATGCCACTCAGATGGACATCCTCTCTTGCCAAATTTTGACTCTCGCCTGTGCATTTATAGGTGAGTAGTCTGAAAGTTGAAGCTCTAATGTTCATTTCATGGAGATGAAAGGCAAATAAGTTTCCCTTAACCAGGTGTCAAAAGATGCACACAACAGCGCGGATTCTGCGTGTGGACCACATCCATAGCACACGTGGCCTTTGTTCTCAACAGTTCTCAAGACTACTGTGCAATTTAGCAACTTTGTGTGTGTGTGTGTGTGTGTGTGTGTGTATTTTATCTTTTCTAGGATGTGAAAATCCTTTAGAGGGAGAAGCTTCAACTTGTATATTCATTTCCCTTGCAGAAGTGAGGCCCTAATAGGCATTCAAAAAATAATTCAGACTAAATATCCTTTTTTTTTTTTAACAACAGTTTTTATCCTTTGGTGTATCATGGATGCCTTTGAAAATCTGATTAAATGCACATACTCAACACCTGTATTCCCAACAGAATTCCACTTGGGAGGTTGGACAAACTCCTCGCAAGTTGAGAAACTGCTCCGAAAGCTGGCACTTGGGAGATGTTCCCTCCCCTCCATCCTTACTGTCAGGACGCGAACACACGCTCCGTATTTCATACTGGACTATTACTTCACACCTCCCCCCTCAGTCTACTTGCCTCTTCTCTCGCCTCCGAATTACTACCAGAGTCCTCTAACACCCTGATCAAAACCACCTTTTCCACTGCTCAGACTCATTACAATAAACAGACCCTTCAGAACAGAGGCTAAGGCCAGTTATGAGCTGCTTTCCTTTTTTGCCTCCACTTTGAGCCTCACCTGTTCCTCCTCCACCACTACCCTTTAGACTTGTGCGCTTTAAGGCCAAGGCTTCGGGCTTCCCCAGAACCTCATCTCTGTCCGCCTCCTGGTCCAGCGTATGGCTGTGTCTTTCTGAGAAGCCCTACCGACGCTCCTCATCGAGCAGCGAGAACAGCTTCCTCCACCTGCACACCTCTGTCAAAGCACCTGCACTGCATTTTAATTGTGTTTGCATGACTATCTCCCCAGCACGGGTCTTTTCATCTTTGTGTTTTTATGCCTGGCATATTGTAGGACCACAGGAAATGCTTGCCGAATGAACGAACTGACACTACATGCAAAACTGTCACAGAAAACCGCATTAAGCCCTGCAGTGTGCAAGGCTAATGTGCATCCACATTCTGCATCCATTTTCCCTTGCGGTCTCTGGTCAGAGGGCTAGCAAAGCCACTTAAAGGTATGTGTCAAAGTACATACCTTTTCTAGAGCCTCTCACCTCATTAATTTATATCTGGAAATGAAGGCTTTGCCACAGTCTGGCTGCAAGCACTTGTAAGGTCGCTCCCTGGAGTGGGAATAATTGTGGATAGTGAACTTCTCCAGGGTGAGGAACGTCTTGCCACATAATTGGCAGGGATAGGTGGCCATGGGCTTTACTTCTCACACCTTCCTTTTCAGATGCGCTGACCAAATGCTGTGCCATTTAAGCACAAATGGAAGGATGGTGCTGAGCACATGAGCAGAGCCACGGCAGCCTGAACTCCAGACCAGGGGAGAGGCAGCGTCGTGGTCCTGGGCCTGGTTCTACCCAGACATGGGCCTCTCAGTTACCATGAGCTTTGCTTCCTGCTTTCCCACATCCCAATTTATAGATGCAGTCTCAGGCTGGGAGAATGTCGGAGGCACAGATGAGGTTCCAGGAGCATCACCAGAGCTGGGGCATGTTCTGGATCGCCAGACTGTCTGTGGAGAGAACAACAGTGTTCTTGTATTAGCTTGTATTGGACAAGAGTGCTCTTCCTCTCCTCCCAGCTCAGCATCGACTACCCAGAATCCACATATTACTTTCAATGGCTCCAATGCAGCACCCGAGTCTCTGTCCTCCCTCATGTGCTTCGGGAGGTCCTTCTGCACATAAATCCTCCCAAGTGGCGAGGAGGCAAGCACACAGTGTTCTGATGGTAGGTGAAGCACACTTTCCTTTTGACAGAGACAGCTCTTTCCATCGACTAAGGTGTGTGTTACCTACTTCAGATCATGACTTCAGGTCAGTGTGAGGCTCAGCCAACCAATTCAAAGGAAAAAAAAACCAAAAATCTCCCCCATGTGTTAAAGTGTTTTATCGGTACCGAAATGAAAGTCATCTCTGCTTATTCAAACCTTGGGCTGTCTTCACCCATGGTTAGCATAACATACGTTGTTTATCACACCTGTTTAAACTTCCAGGGGAGGAGATGAAATAATTTGTATACATCCAAGTTAATTTGTTTATAAGGTTACCATGCTGAAGATCTCAACAGCGTGATGTAAACAAAATGTGAATAAAACCAGTTTAGTTCACTCATGTGCCTTTGGAGGGGAGACAGAATATTCCCACGGAAACAAAAATGATGGCTCAGGCTGCAGTCAGAGGAGTAGGTAGCATCCTCTTGTAAACTGTTCTACTGATCTCTTCCCCTTTTGTTTCTGGGGACCTTTCCTCATTCCCCAGCCCCACTCTGGAGGGCCAACTACTCGTTAGTAAGGCCACTTCTAGAAGGTGGGCCTGCTGCCTCAACCTGTCTCAAACCAACCTTCCAACCCAGGCAAAGTCACCCAAATCCACGCTCCTCTTCTTCTACCAATGCGCCACCATTTGAGGAGCCTTAAGAGTCTCCGGCAGTCATGAACAATGCAGAAAAAACCCTGGCTACCTAAAATCCTGTGCTTTTCTAGAGAGAGTAATTCTCAGGCAAGTGGATGCTAACCTTTCAGTTGCCATACTTAAAAAAAAAAAAAAAAAGTACTATATGTTTACATTAAACATACTGGAGTAGCTTGTATGCAGGCCAGTCTTTTCTGAGCTTTGCCAAGTAAGCAGGGCACCCGCAGCAAAGTGACCAATCACAGCAGGTCCTCAAGGGCCCGTTTCCTGCATGCATTCATTTACTGCCCAGTCTTTAGAGATGCTCCTTGTTGTTAAAAGTTTTTACCTACCTTTTCACAGTTACTTTCAGGTAAGAAGGCTGGAGTCTAGCTAGGTCAAATTTATTATAACAACAGTCTAAGCATCTTTAAACCTACCAGCTCACAGCACACATACACAGAAAGAGAGATACTCCTTTTCCAGCGGACAAAACCTAGAGCAGACTTCTTGTGTCCCTCATCAGCTAGCTCGGATGTTTGCAGACACTGCTCAGAGCTCGGCAGGAGCCAGCACCAAGCAGAGAGCCCTCCCCCTGTGCCCCGCCTGCTCGGAACCCTCAGAGCTGACACGCAGGCCTTGAGCCGAAGCTCCAGCGCTGATCCAAAACTGGGGACGCGGGCACTCTCAGCCAGCCTCTTGGCACCAAAACTTCCTTCTGATGGCAGCACACACACACCTTGTTCCTCTGTCACCAAGTGTGACTTGAACTGAGCCCCTCTTCCCCAACTCCTTGTTTCCGCACAGTACTGCAGCTCATGCCTGAGGCCCTACTCTGACGCATCCCCAACGAGCGTGGCCACAGACAAAATGATTCCTTCCAGGAATGCCATCCTGCGTGGCCGAGTTTTTGCTGCCAGGTCTCATGACGTGTCCCACTTCTCATCCAGCCAAAGTCTGGCTGCAATACTGGCCCAGCTATAAGAGGCATAGAATCTATCATCACCATTAAATGTCCTCATTCATTTGAAATTTCTGTGTTCCAAGGCTATCAAAAAAGATTAAAATGTAAACATAATATGAAGTTTGAAATTCATCTTTTCCTTGTTCTCATGACGGCTGAACTCAAATTAGTGCCAGTCCCTCAGGAGGAGAGCCGGTGTGGTGGAGGGATTTGCTCTCTCTCTCTCTCTCTCCCGCCAATCCCCTGCATGTACACTAAATTCATTCTCCACATTCTTGCTGAGAGATGACCAGTACGTCCAAGAGAACTTTCTGTGATGACGGAAGTGTCTCATATCTGTCGGCTACTGAACACTCAAAACGTGACTCTGAGAAACTGAAATTTTTGTTTAAATGTAAACAGCCCCGTGTGGCTAGTGGCTGCTGTATGAGACAGCACAACTCAGTTCCACACTTGAGAGCGAGAAAGGCAAGGTTCTGCTTTCCTTCAGACACAACTGTGCTGATTCACCCTCAGGTGTTTCCCTGAAGTGTGGGAGCGATTCGTGTAGATCCAGCCACTTGTTCTATGAATACAGTGGAAAGATTCCCCAGTTCAAATTCTAGCTTGTCCACTTGTCAGCTACATCTTGAGTCTGTTTCCTTATTTGTGATACCACCTGATGCATATAATGGGCTGCTGGGGACAACCAACTGGAACAACAGGGATCTGAAATATGCAGTAATCTAAAAACATACCACACAAGTATAAGTTGTTTATGAAACACTGGGATTAAGAGCAGAAGCCATCAGCTGCACAAGTGGCACAGGGTTCTAGCCACTCAGCTACGGCCATGATAGAAAAACTCACGTTCTCTCCCTCTGTGTGACCCACCATCCGCTATTCACAGTGGGAGGAACCAGTAGTCTGGATAACACAACATGCTCACACACGCAGAAAGACCTATGACCTTGGCAAGTCAAAATCGGCATTCTTTGTTCCTCAACAGATACCAACTTTGACTGATGGCTTACCAACAGACCAAGAATATGAAGGAAAAGTAGTATTTATTCCATTTAGACTTAACAAAAAGTGCCTGCCCTTTAGCACTAAATAAAATTTTCCCAGATCAACTTTCCAGCCACTTCCCTAGATTCCAAAGTCCAACAGTCATGGACATCATTACCTACGTTTCCCTTGGGCCTTTGAAGACAGTGGGTATATAATCAGGGATTTACAGACACAGCAGATTTTATTTAAATGTGACACACATTTCCTCACTTTGTTCCACGTGGAACTTTCAAACAATAACAAACATCACTTAAACATTTTTATACACACTTAACTCATTTCATGAGTGACTCTTTGCAATCCTTGATGTGTTTTTAGGTCCATGTGTTAAATACGCCTAGCCCAACACTAACTGGCCTTCAAATGTTGAACTGAATTAATTATACTATAATTAACATTCTTTAAGTCTTTTTGAACGATGAATTCAAATTCACAAATGGTTTTAACGTTTCTTTCACCATAACTGTGTATTTCATTAATGTGGACCTTCAAATATAAATATTTACACTGTGTTCATGATACTATCACAAACTCCTATAAAAATAGTCTTTCTCAACAGACTATAAATTCATTGTGGCCGAGGATCAAAGCCTAGCTATTTTTAAAAAAATAAACCGTGTGGATAATACAGCGTCCCCCATCACCATGTACTTGACCAGTACAGGCTGGCTGCCGCTGATTCCAATCTTTGGTTGAAACCTGATGCGCTTTCTGGCCACATCCTTGAAACAGACTCGTGATTAACTTTCTATTATCTGGCAAACCACCAACAATCCTAACAGAACTGACAAAGGGATGGTCCTGATGATAATCAGTCTATATTCTGTGACCTGAAATACAGATGGCATTTGAGTCTTAAATACGGTAATATTTCAACACCTGTCACCCTGGAAAGATAGTAAGTCTTCCCCCAAAACATCTCAGGACATAATTTTCAATCCCCTTGATTCTAAAAATACTGCGTGAGTGATACAGATCTGCCACTATGCCAAAGAAGGCTTGTGCCATCTGCTTCATTCTGTTCATGCTGATTATTTTGGGGAGGAGTGAGGATCAGATTGGAATAAGAACATATATATATGGCAACAGCTAGGAAAGACTGTGTTCCCTGAGAGCGAGTGGTATACTACAGTAGAGGTCAGAGCACAAGTGTAGTTCTAGGATGTCCCCAGTGCTGCGTAACACAAGCATCTAAGAGGGGACGACAAATGTTCTACAACATTCTCAAAATAAACTATGACTTCTGGCTTCTATTTCCATTGTCCCCAGTGACACAATGCAAGACCCATTTCTGAGAGGAAACTGAATTTCCATTTTTAATCTTCTAACATGGGTACTCCAAGCTCTTTTTTTGACTCCATTCATCATCACTCCTTGTGGATAAGAAGGTTCTGCTCGAAACATTTCCCTGTGTCTCATACACCCCTAACTTGGGATTGTTTTTATACAAATGAGTTAAAACCAGTTTTAGAAGGGCTTCTATAAAAGTTCTCTTTTCTTTTTATACACGCAAAACATGAAAACAGCCCATCATGGAGCAGGGTAAGTGGAACTTCATTGCTTATTTGGGCTCTAAGAGCCCTCTGTAGAGAGTGCACTTCTCTTAGTTCTTTGAAGGACTTTGGTAGCGAGTTTCTAACATCAATGAACAAAACTATCCATAAACATCAACAAGATAAAGAAGATTCTCAGAACCTCTGGGTAGTCGTTAATTGCCTATTACACACATGCACTGTAGAACTTGTTAGGTACTGTATCTGAGCAAGCACGACAGAAGAGTTGGGGCTCAGTATATGTCTAATCAGCAAAACAGGTGCTCACAGGGCAGGACTAACTTGGTTGAGGATGACAGATGTGAGGCCTTGATAAGTACCTCACCACATGGCTGTGGCTGGGTTTTTACTCTTAACCTAGAGCAGGGGGTTGTAAGTGGCTCTGAATTCTCTGAAATTCTGTGTAAAATTAGGAGGCATGTACGCTGGAGTTCTTATGGGGGGAGGGACCATGGCTTTCTTCAGATATTCTAAGGGGTCCTAGATTCAAACAGGTTAAAGGTCACTGACTTAGATGAAAACAGGAAATCCCTCTTGGTGCTATCAATTCAGTTTATTCACAAAGTCATTGATATTTCCTAATCCGTGGGCCATATATTTTGTGCCTCAATCACTGCATGTTATCAGGTTAACGTAAAAAAAAAAAAAACAAAAACAAAACAAACCCAAAAAGGTCCTATAATAATGTTCTTCTGAAATTCAAGCAGTAAACAACTTGTATAAATTTCATTTCAAATATGGCCTCAGGGGCACCTGGCTGGCTCAGTCAGTAAAGCATGTGACTCTGGATCTTGGGGCTGTGAGTTTGAGCCCCATGTTGGGCAAAGAGATTACTTAAGAAATAAAAAAATTAAAAAACAAATAGGTGAAAAAACAAACAAATATGGCTACAGATGATAAATTCAACTATCACATAAGACAGGGCTTCATTTTGAATACAGGGCAGACTACCCTCAAAATTATAGGGGTTCATTTGTCAGCATCTTTAAAAATCTTTTATATAAAAAATATGTGTATTTATCTTCATTAATGTTGTAATATATTATCACTAAAATCCGCTAACACCTGAGCTGCCAGCACATGGAATGAACTCATAAGGAGGATCCACAGGCTTGTCACCTCCTTGTGTGTGCACCTCTCTACCACAGTGGCCCAACGGCTACCGGGACTGCAGGTCGATTCGCATGCTATTTCATTAGCGTGCCCCGTTCTGTCACGCTTCTGTGTTTTCCACATGATGCCCCTTCCTAGAATGGTCCTCCCACCCCCTGCCCACCTGGCACCTGGCAAACTCTTCCTTCTGTCACTCCCAGGCAGAGGAATGAGCTCCCTTCCTGCATAGGGAGATGGTGGACCTGAGAGGAACGGATTTGAAAGTCCAGCTGAAACCCTACAGACTTGGGCTCAAGAGGTTGTGGTGGAGAGAAAAGCAGATCACTGAAAACCATGGCTAACTTAGAGCAAAATCTGTTTGGTGAGAACCTACCTCCACAAAAAGTTCTTCTGTGTACTTCCAGAATTACATATTCAACAGCCTATTAGATATTAGACATCTCCACCTTAACACGTTGGAAACCATTTGTTCTCATCTGGTGGGAAGCACCCACTGACTGACCTTGCCCCTCTGTTCTGTTCTGGGAGCACCACCGGCCACCTGCTGAACAAGGTGGTTTGTTTGCTGCCTACTGACTTAAACTGCTACCTTGAGAGACTTAGCTTTGTTAACTCAATGACTAAGCTCTTATTTTCTTAGAAACAAGGCCTAAAATAAACAAGAAAGCCAAAGTGACTTATTTATCTAATATTCAGAGAGAAAAAAAACGAGAAAGCTCTCTGGTCGACTATACCACAGCTTTAGAACATCAAATCTATGCACTAGACTTAGAAAATGTCAATAAAGGGCTCCTGGGTGGCTCAGTGGATTAAGTGTCAGACTTCAGCTCAGGTCATGATCTCACGGTTCGTGGGTTCAAGCTCCCGTTAAGGGTTCTGTGCTGACAGCTCAGAGCCTGGAGCCTGCTTCAGATTCTGTGTGTGTGTGTGTGTGTGTGTGTGTGTGTGTGTGTGTGTGTGTGTCTGCCCCTCCCCTGCTTGCTCTCTCAAAAATAATAAACATTAACAAAAAAAGAAGAAGAAAATGTCAATAAGGACAGGGTGCTAACTTTCTATTTACAGATATCTGGGAAAAATCCAGTGAAAGATGGCAAACTGAATAAAAGTATGTAGTTCTAGTCTCTCCTGAAACGCTACTAAAACCGTATTAGTGAGATTTTTTCAAATACAGCCTAAGATAACAGGAAAGGAGAAAACTACCACAAAATATGGGAAGCTGGAAAGCAGGTAAACCAGCAGTAACTGGCTTTGCAGTCATAAGAAAGCTCAGTTCTAAGCCAGTCATGAAAAGCTGTGAAGCAACTTGATTGACCCTGCAGAACCCATTAAGAGTCTTAGAAATGTGGGCACTAGGGAACTCTGGAGGTGGGGATGAGAGTGGGTATACAAACACAAAGACTGGGAACATCTGTGGGGAAGCATGCAGCACTCTGACCCCCTCCCGGTAGAGGGCATGGGGGTGGGGCACTCTGCGGAAACAGGGAATGAAGGGAAGTTTGTATATTTGCCCTATTTGGCGACCAGGCCCATCCCCTCCAGGGTAGGAGACTGAAGGAGTCTTCTCTGGGAAAGCTGACCAGCCCAAGAGAAAAGAGCTAATTACAAGGACAAACGGCAGGCCCCGGGGTTTACCTGCATTAACCTACAACAAGTTCTAGTGAAGTACACAAAGCTTCCATCAGCTTTTTAATGGCTCCACTCATAAATCAGCAGGCAGCTGAGGATCACCAGAAACCAGAAGAAAGCATCTAATAAGAAACACTGACAGAATAAATAGAAAAAAGCAGCTGGGATGAAGACGATGACTCTATGGGGAAAAGAAAACTTAAAAAACAACTATAAATACCTGAGAGAGGGAGAGAGATCCCTAAAAGAAGAAATACACATACACAGATACAAACACATTTTTTTAAGAAAACGAAAGAAAAGGCAGTAGCAAGAGCCAGACAGGGGCAGGGATTTGAGTCAAACTTGCTAGGGGAGCATCTGAGAATCTGCAGAAACTCCTCTGATATCTTTATGTTTGCCAGTGTGGCTTATCTTGAGGGTACCTGCTATTTTTACATGTTTGCTCCTCCTAATGCTCACTAGTGATTAACACCATGAAGCAACCTTTTATAAGCCAGCTAATATAACCCAGAGACTAATTAACAGTAAAACCATTCACAGGCTAAATAGTTGAAATATGCACTGTTAAACTTAGAAACAGTAAAGAGGAGGTAATTTTTAAGTTAATTCAACAGCTGATTATCTTCATTATATGATAAATACCTATTAAACACTGCACCTTGTTAAACATTTGTACTAGAAGTGGACCTATAATAAAGCTATAAAAAGAGATGACAGGTGTAAAATTGGAATGGAGTAAAATCCTTCATTATTTATAGATGACTGTCTACATAGATTCCAAAGAATCCATACACAGAATAGAATTAGAAAGCTTGACAAGATACTCAGTTATAAAAAATCAAAATACAAAAGGAACTATTTCTAAATGCCAGCAAACAAAAATAAAATTAAAAATACCATATACATTTGCCACAAAACAAAGATCTAGGAATAAATCTAATCACAAATGTACCATATATTTATGGAGCAATTATAAAACTATACTGAAAGACATTACAGAAAAGCTAAATAAATGGAGAAATATACCATGTTCATGAATAGGGAAATATAGATAGAATTATTGTAACATCAGTTCTTTCCATATTATTAATTCGAAGAAGTGCTAATAAAAATTCAACAGGATTCTTTGTTAGAACTCTTACCATTTTAAGTTTTATATGGAAAAAGTAAAGTCCAAGAACAGCCAAGAACTTCCCAGTCCTACTGGATCATACTCATCAACATATAAACAGACCACGGTATCTCCCAAAGAAAAAAAAAGGTAGGAGATAACAAATACAACAAATGGAAGTTGTTTTTTTTTTTTTTTAAAGCTACCATAATTAAGGCAGTATGACCTACTAAGGCACAGAATTAGACAAGTGGACCAATAGAGTAGAATGAATAGCCAAGAAACAGACCCACCCTTGTATGGAAACAATATATTACAGGGCTGGGACTGCAATCACTGGGGAGAGAATAGACTACTTAATAATTGGTTATCCATAGGGAAAATAAGGAAATTAGATTCCTATCATACATCATATATAAAAAGTCTTGACAGGTTATAAGCTTAATGTTTAAACAAAACTTTAAAACTGCAATCAGGAATGAAAAATAAGGGGCGCCTGGGTGTCTCAGTCAGGTAAGCGTCCAACTTCGGCTCAGGTCATGATCTCGCAGTTCCTTAGTTTGAGCCCCCCATAGGGCTCTGTGCTAAAAAAACAGCTCAGAGCCTAAAGCTGCTTAAGATTCTGTGTCTCTCTCCCTCTCTCTCTGCCCCTCCTCCACTCTCACAGTGGGAAGGGCAGAAGTATAGGAATCTAAGTTTCAAGAAGACCAAGAGGAGCCAAACCACAAGAAGCAAGGACAACCCAGGGCTGATACCAGGGAGCTGAGCAACAGGAACCCATTATAAGCAGTGGACTTGTCATATGACATATCATACTTTGTGACAATAATAATGGCAGAGATATGGAAGATCTATTGGAGAGCGGTGAGACCAGGAGTAGCGAGGCCATTTTAGCTTCTGCCGCATCTCAGAAGAGATAACAGTCACCTGGAAAGGAGAGGGGAGGTTGAAATGACAGTAAACAGACTGGTTAGATTAGGATTTAGGTGAGGTCATCAGAGGAAAGAGGTGACTGTGGCGGTGGTGAAGGAAAGGAAGGAGGAGTCCCAGAAGAAAAGCCCAGCAAAACATATGCGTCAGGAATTTAGTTTTGGACATGTTATCCTTAGTATCAGACATGCTAATCTTCTCTGTATCACTCCAATTTTAGTATATGTGCTGCCGAAGTGAGCACTGGTTTCAAACATCTTGAATCTCCTGGTGCCTAATGGGCATTCAGGCTCGTGAGGAGACCTAGGACATGAAGGAGGAGCTGAGGCACTTTTCTAGACCAAATTAACAGCAAATGACACCCTTTGGCTACTGGCTTCTGTAAGGACCCCAATAGCTCAAGTCTTTGGTTGCCCAGTGTACTAAAAGAAAGTAGGTTCTTTACAGGTGGGAACCTTTCCTTGTTATATTGTGTTTGGCAGATTGAAAATCTATCTAACCTATTTAACAGTCAAGGCTAACCATTCTGAGTCTACATGGAATGGGGTGAAGAAGGTGGGAAGAGAAGGTGTAGAAGTAAGCAGAAAATGCCACTCGAACTCTGTCTCAGCTGGACTAGGAGGAAGCCCCAAGCAGCAATGGAAAAGGCAGAAGCCTAGGAACATGAGCCTCAAAGAGCCACAGAAGATGAAGAGAAGCCACACTACCATGGGGAAAAGGACCGATGACCAGGGAGCCAGGATCCATCACTGCAGAGGCCCCTCTCTGAAGCTGGGGCAGGGCAAGTAAAGGGGCGGGGGGGGGGGGGGCGGCGGGGGGGAAAGGGGGCTTGCACAGCTCGGGATTCCCCAGACAGGGCCAAAGCACTTCCCCAGAATGGGTCACTGTGCATGATACTTAAATCTTCCACTCCCTTCCTCTCCCCACCACATACATGATATTTTTAAATTCAAACATTTAGGAAGAAACATCAAATGTCCACAAACAAGCAGAACAGGCATGTGTATACAGAGAGACAGTGTGAGGTCCAGGGATGGTTCTCAAGCATAGACGGAACGGACCTGATTTCACAAAGACTACTAACGAACTCCAGGTAGCATGGTAGGGATGAGAAGAGGACAGCAGTCCTGAAATCCAGACGAGAGCTTCTGGGATTAGGAGAAGATTTTCTAGTCATTAAAGTCAGCGGTGGGGACTATTCTTTTTTGACAGCTGAAAATAGATCCCCCTCCTCCCTCCCAACACACCCTTTGCGCCAGGCCGCTAGGCCCTTTTAGGGTATGCTTCTACAGCTGACAGCCAGTGATCTCTTTTCCTGGGTCTCTAAGAGGAGGGCGCAGAGGAACCAAAACTTACCTAATTAGCAGCAGGACCTATTGTCCTAATACGGTTACCATTCTAGGGAAAAGAAAAGCCTGGTCCCTTCCCAGGAAGTGTGTGAGGGTAAAGGCTTACACTGAGAAAAGAAAGAAGAAAAGCATACTAGTCACACTGATGACGGGAAGCCAGATCCATGAGTTAAAAATCTCTTGAGGGCAACATAAAAGCTACAGGAGGTCTGGAAAAGATGCTCATGACTTAGGTGGACTATTTGATCCTGAAACAGCACTCTCTCTAAATAAACAGAAAAAGGCCTGCAAACAGGTACCTACATGTCAGCAAAGTATCTCTGGGTGGCAGACTTAGACATGGCTTCAGTTCATTCTTTCTGAAAGTCTGTACTTGCTAAATATTGATACTGGCCAGTCAGGCGAACCTAGGAGCACATGAGGAGGGCGAGGTGGCTTTTAGACAGAGGGAAGAACACTAAGCAGAGGCCTGCAGCAGCACAGGGGCAGCCTGGCCCGAAGTCCCGGCAGGAAGGCAGGTGTGAGGATAAAGGGAGGAGGCAGTGCCCTGAGCAGCAGGCAGAGGAACAACAGGGGCTGTCCTAGAGGGAGTTGGGGGCCGGTTCCATCAGCGGTCTCCTTCACACAGGAAAAGCCTCACAAGTACTCACTTATTCCTCTCCACCAGGGGCAACTCCCTTACCCTGGGGGAACGGCAGAGTTAAAAGTACTATTCGGAAATTCTACCTGGCTCTTTTTACACACAATGAGCCTGGGACCAAATGTGATTACCCAAATGGACACGAATGTAAAGCACCCTGCTTACAATGCAGTTGACAAATGACAGCATACAGTCTTTTTCCCCCTAAGCTTTTTCAACAAATGAGCATCCAGAACTCACTTTACTATGACCTGTCTTCTTACTTAAGGGAAAAAGGTAAAATTGCCACACCTCTTCTGGAGCTCACTCCTCCTTCTTCTAGAAGGGTGTCTGCCCACCTGTGAGGACACATGCCCTATATTTATCAGACAGAATGACCCCACAATGCCAGAGTGAGAATTTTCTCTTTGCCTTTCCATATCACATCCAAAAGATCCAAACAATGCAGAGCAAACTGTTAATCCAGAAATACTTAATTTGAAATGTAAAAAAATGTATCACTGGCCCTTTAAAATGATTCCAGTTGTTGACTTTTTTCTTTTTAAGATGATACACATTTCATCGGGTTTCCATTTTAAAAGGCGCGGGCTCTGGACAGACAAGGCAACTTGTCCCAGTTCTTGCACTGGCCTCTCTGAAAGGGAGAAAGGAATGTCGGGGGAAATGGGGGCGAAAGCTTCAGAAGAGAGGAACACTGGCAAGCAGGGCCGCCTCTCCTTTTCACCTTAAGTCTTTTCTCTCCCCCCATTCACAGCTTTAGGTCCTTTGTTTGTTTAACAAACCATTACAATCATACCCAGTTCAATGGGGAGGAATGTGAACTCTCTAAGTAGCTGTCCTCGTAATCCACATGTGTGGTCCAGCCCACAGCCCATCCCAGGGGCTTCAGTGTGCGGTTCTGTGCTCCCGGCCCCTGGAGGCCAGGCACCTTGCTCACAATGAGCCCAATTTCCCAGGCCACATGCTTGCTGCTCCTTCCCAGTAGCCTGTAGCGATGTCCCAAGTTGTTCCTCCTTTCCCCCTTGCCTAGCGACTGTACTGGCCGTCCTGTCCGGGCTTGTCCAGTTCAGCCTGAGACAGGCACTGCCTGGTGTGGCAGCCACCCCCTACCTTCTTCAGCCCACAGACTCACCACCGACACAGAGCCCACACATTCCAGGGTCTTCCTGGTCATCACGCCCAACTTCCAACCCAGCCCTCCGACGTCAATCACACGGTATACAGAAGACACAATGGCAAGAGTCCCCCTCCCCAACCTTGCTGGAACTGTTAGTGCCTTGCTCAGTTCCTAGTAGATATATTGGCCACATTGGGATGAATTTCAATGTCTTGGCCAATAAGTCAAAATAGCATTCAGTCAGATTATATTTCAAAGGGAACCAAAATACTACCTAGCAGAACGATATTCTAGGTCAAACTCATAAAGCCCTCTGTCAGCCCTGCTAGATAGAAGGGCACCTTTATACCCATCCAATAGATGAAGAAACTGAGGTTTAGAGACTTACACTGTTTGTCCATAGGCCCTGACAAGATACTGCAAGTAATGTTCTGTACTAAGCAGAGTGCCTAGCACAGAGTGAGTGTCCCAGAAGTGTTAGCTTCCCTCAATACCATTATTGACAATAATGACGAGGATGACCAGAGGCCAAACCCAGATGGTCTGAGCTAAGCTGAGTGTTCTTCCTACTCATACCTCGCCATCCTTCCTAGTTACACTGTCTGCATGAGCAGTGGACTTCAGCATTTTACTACAGCGTTTCCAAGTAAAGCCTTGGAATCTGTGACTGGATCCCCTGGTGCCACTGGTATGTGACCAGCATCGTCCTCAAGCTAATCAGTTAACATGTTCCACAAAGAGGACTTTCCTCAGGTACACAAGTTAGGGCAAGGTACCTTTAAAACTTCTGAGCTGACAAGGCGCCCCACAGAAAACTCCACAGATTTGTATGTATTACCACAGTCCGTGGGATGGGGGACAGTAGAGGATATGAAAAGTTGCTGACTGCATCATCTGATTCCCTGAATTGTACAGCATACTAATGCTCCTCAAAAAACAAAAGGTTAGAAGAATTCTGTTCTAAGGTATTTGGCAGTTTGAGGCAGAAATGTATTTATTCCCTACCAGAAAGTTTAAAAACAAAAAATGTTTGTTTTTGAAAGAGAGAGAGAGAGAGAGAGAGAGAGAGAGAATCCCAAGCAGGCTCCATGCTGTCAGCACAGAGCCTCACGTTGTGCTCAATCCCATGAACCATGAGATCATGACCTGAGTCGAAATCAAGAATCAAATGCTTAACCAACCCAGGCACCTCTATACTAGAAGCTTTTTGAAGTACCTTGAATCTCCTTGACTGATTTTACTATGTGTTTCCAAGTAATTGTTAATAAACATGCCCAGGCAGAAATAATTTGAAGAAGCTTTCATTGTTTGCATACCTACTCGGTGACAGGAAACACCAGCTTCCAGGTGGTCATGGAGTCCCCTCGGAAGTTTGTCTGACGACTCAAACCTGTAAGAAGAGATCTTGCACACCTTCAGTGAATGAAGCTAGGAAAACATTTCCCCCCATCATGTTGCAGCTTGAGCCTGACTTCAAGAGCACATACACACAATTGATGACTGACAGAGATTTCTGACTGCCCTTTCACGCATTTTCATTGACAGATCAATTTTAAGTGTTAAAATCCTGTAGTAGGATACCTCAACAGACACACAACCATTAATTTTTAAATGTCTCAGATCGACCATCTGGCCGAAGTCTTAAACATTTAGCTCATCTGATATATTTTAAAGGTATGATGAAGTTCATAATGCTGTAACTTAAAGGATTTTCAACCTTATATTACCTTGACCAAGATCTTTAAGTATTTATATTACAATTGGGTTAGAAAAACCCTGGAGTTTTCCCCTACTTTCTGCAAGTAGGGAAAATAACAAAACAAAACATGAAATTGTTTACATCAAATATTCAAAAGAGCACAGAGAGGAAATGGTATTTTTTTTAAAGCAACAGTATTAGAATACTATAAAACAGGTATGCAAATCTATGCAATAACAGAACCGGAAACAAATTGTGAACTGAAAAAAGCAATAACCAGCAGGCATTCATTTTCAACAAAAGCTTCAAATACACATATAGATTCATCAGATGGTGAAAAGGCTGAGGTCTCCAAACTGAATACACAATTCAGTGGTTACCAAACCTGGCTATGCATTAGAATTGCCAGAGACATCATTTAAAAATACAGATTCCGAGGCCACAGCACAAAGCAGCACAGAATGCCGTAACATCACTTTGGCACTGGGCATTCACGTTTTCACCAAGTTCTCCAGAGCCAAGTCCATGGCCAGCTTTGTACCACTGATCTCTGGTGAGCATTCAGAAACCAGTATCTCTATTCACCAATTAATTACAAAACTTGGCTTCTTCCAATTTAGGACTATTCCAACCAGTCAATTCTCATAGGGGTAAAGGTTTTTAGGATTTTCTTAACCAGCACAAAGGTAAGCTTACTATGAAACAAAGCCAAGTATATCCTACCTATGTGATTTATTCACTTGGTCGCCTGTTCTCTTAATTTGATTAAAAAAAAAAAAAAAAGCTATGTCTGTTTATTTTGTAGGAGAGCATTCCTTTTAAGTTAAAAATGGAAAAATGAAGATCATTTTTAGACAACCAAATTTGAAAAATAACCCATCACAATTCAGGAAAAAACCAGAGGTGAGTAGGATCTTTGAATCATCCAGAGAATTTGTTTTAAATGTATTCCTCACTTCACATGTATAAACACTTCAACACATCATCTCATGGCCCATCTCTCTTCTCAAAATACCCACCACTTATCATGGTGATTTAATTGGGTGGTCTACAAAGGCCTGTATTATTTTTATGTATTTATTTTTTTAAAGAGCTTTAAAAAAACACTGAGCAAGAGAGTAAAATTGTTCTGGAGGATTCTTCCTTTGCTTCTACTCATCTCACCAACGGACAATACCAATTTACAAATTCAGAGAGGCGAGGGCTCTCTTCTTCCCAAGGAAGGGTGCACATGACACGAGGTACGCAAACCAGGCAGTGGAGTGGCTTAGCTTCATTGTCGAAATATTCAAATGATCACTAAAAGAAAGCGATTCCTTTCTGAATCCAACAATACTCCTCGGCCTCCGAGGGCTCACACAGGAGCTTATTCTTAAGCTGTTCAATGTAAGCAGCACTAGTGACAGAGGAGAACTCTGGCGGGGAGGAGGCCAAGTTCCTCTGCCTCTCCCACCTGCCATCTCGGCACCAGCCACACGCTTAAATAGTTAACAATGCAACAGAGAACCCGAAAGCATGCGTGGCCCTGGGGAAAAATCGTGCACGGTGTGTGACAGTTTAATAAAGCAGAGAAGAGACAGGAAAAATAACACATCTAAGTTTGACAGGATGCTCCTTGCAGACTGCTTTTCAGGTCAGAACTTAGATTTCAAATCTGACAAAAGGGCTTTAATCATTCATATATGTATATATGTGTGTATATATATGTATATACGTATATATACACATGTATATATAATCTTTTAATATATAATATGTAAATATATATTTAAAGTATATGGTAAAAACACTCCTAAATATACATGTTTCTGGGCTCCAAAGTAACAAGGAAAGTCACAGTTTTCTAGGAATGAAATCGGCACACAGTAAACAGATCATTGTTTTAAATAAAAGGGAAAATGTTTTTTTGGAAAATGATCTGTTTACATCTGCTTACTCAGATGTTTCGATGACAAAAAGTAAAATTTCCTGAATATAGAACATATGATTTGTAGAATAACTTTTTGCTGGCACGGTGGGTCTTCCTAGGCGTTTGCCTCTGACAGCATTTAAGAACATGCCCTTTTCTCTATGAATGTCCTGGTTTAGCTGCCTGCTGAGCCTGCACTGAAACCCCCATGAAACAAAGGGATTTTCCTCCACTTTCAGCTCATTCACTTCCGGCTACTCCTGATTTTTCATAAGTCAGTTCTTCAAACTGACTCTTTTATTTCTAATGATTTGAGTGGGAAAGAATTGGGAAAGCCCCAAACACTGGGAATTGTCTTAGTTTTCAGTGAAAGCCTCCGCTAGATTGAAGATTGCAAGGTTTGTTTTTGAAAAGCTTTTCAAAAAAGGTGTGTCCGTGTGTGTTTTTCTAAACACTGTAATTCCAGATAGAAAGGAGCCCACCCAATATGGGAGATTACAGACAACTAACTTGTATTTCACCGAGCAAACAATGAGATTATACCTCTGAAGCAAAGACCCTAAACGGGATATTCATGTTCATCTCAAAACAATGAAGTCAGTTTAAAGATGACATAGGGGGGCGATGTCTGAATACATTTGTGGGCCTGACACCTGCCCCTCTACCTTCTTGCACCATTTCTGGGGGACCACATTCATACCCCAACGTGTCAACTACTCCTTGGAGGCAAAGGTCTCCCAAATCTGTCTTCAATCCTGAGCTTTCTTTCCAAGTCCAGATGAATCCATCTGCCACCTCTCAGCCTGGCTATCTCACAGCCCTGAGGGTCACCTGCCCTAAAGCAGGGACTCCTCCTCTAGTATTACAGATTTTAGCTACTGGCACCACCACATAATAATAGCTAGCATTTACTGGATGCTCAGGTCATGGCCATTTTAGTCATGCTCACAACCATATGAGTATGCAGTATTAGCCCCATTTTACTTATGGGGAAACTGAGGCTTAAAAGTTGCACTCATTTGCTCATGCTCACATGACCAGCAGGCAGTGGAGCTGAGACCTGCATCCAGAGTGTGTGGTGTGAGAGTCCACATTATCAACAGGTCAGTCTCTTTACTGTGTTACTTCCTGGTCTCTCTGAAGTCAGAAACTCTGGAGTCATACTAGATTTTTCTCACTGACTAAGCTATACAGATTCTGCAAGCTTACTGTCTCTCAAATCTGTTTCCTTCTCTTAATTTCCATAGTTACCACTGTTTGGGCGATGTTTTGCCTTCATTACAGCCTCCAAATCAGCATGGCAGGACAACTCTGGAATTTCGCTTTGTTTGTCCTCCCAACAGCTTTTCTTTCTAGCTCATTTAAAACAGGTGGCAGGCTCTGTAATTCCTTGTATTTTAGCCCAGATGACAGCACAGGCAGTTTGTCTTTGTTAACATCTAAACCCAATGAGGAGATTCTGCCTGACTCCTGAGACTGGAGAAGCAGAGGGCACATACAAGGGTGAGAAAAAGACCCTCTCTCTCCACCCCCCACCCCGGGGCCTGTAAAAGAGAAGGAGATCTGTCAGCACCAGCCAGGCGTCCCTTGCACAGCTCTGTTCCCCAGGGCGGTGAGCAGAGCCCTCAAGAGTGTGGGATGTGCTCTGGGAGACCAGACCCGTGGCACGGTTTCCAGCCTCTACTCAGTCCTGAGGCAGATACACAAAAGGTCAGAGGCCAGTCCCTCACCTACCAGGTGCCATGGTAATCTCTGGGTTCTAGAACACACCCCATGGGGGAAGGAGAGACACCTAAAAATGACTGAGATGAAATTTCCCTGTAGGTTAGCAGAATGGGGGCTGGAGTCTGAATTAGTTACAGGGAATAAAAAAAAAAAAAAAAAAAAAAAAAAAAAAAAAAAAAAGGAAGACTTCCTGCATACTTGAAGTTGTGCAGGGAGATTCAGACTCGCGGGATGCCTGCATAAGGCGCCAAGAACCTTAGACTCATACGTATCTGTGCTATCGACTAGCCTCAATTGCTAAAACTGGAGCCAGAATGGTTTAAAAAAGGCCACCCCCTGTTGCAGACAGGAGTGTGGTCTCTGCAAAGGCACTGGTGACCTGGGGGCAGTCCTGTGCTTTAGAATCCTGGGGCGGATAGAGAAAGAAGGAAGGAAGGAAACTGTGCAGATGTTGAGAGTTTACTCACAAGATTAACTCCTCTGATTCCTATGCAAATACCTAGAAAGGGAGAGGCAGAGAAAGTTGTCTTTAAGGCCTTTATCTTAAACTCTGAATTGCTTAAAAACCAAAGGAAGTAACAATGTCAACCAGGAAGAGGAAAGAGACAGCCCAGTCCTGTTGGTCTCGAAGCACAGGACATCCCTGCTTCCCAAGCCTGGCCATGCCTCCCACCCAGGTCAGCAAGTGGGACAGGAGAAGGATGGCTGATTTTCATAGGATGGAAATGAGACTGTGTGGCAAACTGAGGAGTTTTCGGGAGAGGAGATTCCTACCCCGGGGGAGAGGCTAGAAGTTCTTAACGTAACAAATTTGCTGATTCAAACATGTTGGGGTACTGTGACACCAAGTGAAACGTTTAAGAGGGGTTCAGACTCTGAAACCAGTCACACATTCTCAAAGCACATTCCATCCATTTCAGTTCTGTGGCTGAATATCTGAGACCTTCAGAAGAGGTTTCCGAAAGCCCTGATGAAAACTGGAGAGGATTCTAGATAAGCCAAGATATAGCATCCATCCTGCAGAGATCAGAGTTTTTAGAACAGAGAGCCCTGGCTGGAAGAACTTCAGATGAACAAGAATCAGCAACCAGGGAGCCCCATATTCCTGCCACCCAGATGCCCACTGAGTCTGCCCAGAATGTGGGACACAGACAGTGGGGAAGATGGAACTGGGAGAGGGGGAGTTGCCTAGGGAGCAAGTGCTCTGTCATAGAAGCATAGTGTGCCAAGACAGTGCCCCCTCCTGGCTTTGGTTATAAGGAAGGGGAATATTTCATATTAAATTGTACCTAAGAAGAGAACTCACAGGAAACATGGAAGCTAGGTATGTTGAGCCAGCAGGCAGAGGGTTGGAAAAGCAAAGCAACCACAGCATGGGGCCACTCTGGCCTCTGCTGACAATTGCTTCCCTTCTCACACCAGATAGGTGAGGCCCAGAAGGGAAGAGAATAACAAGCAGTTCATGAACATTCACATGGCCTATCCCCAACCCCCATCACCCAGTGTGGGCAACCACATGCAGAAGACTGCTCTCCAAACTGTGGTGCCTGAAAACCTGGTAGGAGGAAGGTGGGGAGATATGCTGGAGAATGGAGGACTAGCCCATTTTATGGGCCCAAACTCAACTTTCATGTGGCTCCCTTAAACTCGCTACCAGTCTGGTGAGTAAAGAGCTTGAGCAGCTAGGTCAGTGCAAAGGGGCATTTCTGCGTGCTAGAGATCTAGGTCCGTTCGGGCTCCTGTCTTGTTTTTGGAGTGGCCCCCTTCATTCTAATCACAATGCTGCTGCTAGAGTGATTCTTCTAGCACGCAAATACACGACATCACTTGGCTATTTGGAATTCTTCAAAGGTCCCATTAGTTTCCGTCAGTTAAAACCAAGAGTCCTGACTAATCAGAACCACTGAGAGTTTTTAATCAGGAAAGCAGTATGCTCGGGCTTATGTTCTCCAAAGAGACCTCAGACAGATGTACAGATTATGCTCCTGGATTTAACCACCATATACACTAAAATCAATATAATAGTAATTCCCTTGGGAGAAAAGAAACCCAAAACCCAAAAAATGTGCACAGAAAGAATAAACGCAATAACTGCACACTGAAGTTGCTCTATAAAGCCGTTCACAGGGACTTCTAAGTCTTCCGTGAATCAGAACTAACAACACCGTCACAGCACTCTGAGTTGAACATACAGGGCAAATGAGAACCATTTTAGGGAAACAACATAAAATGATGATCATCTTAATGTGGCTCTAATTTACATGTTGATTGTGTGTGTGTGTGTGTGTGTGTGTGTGTGTGTGTGTGTGTGTGTGTCTGTTTTATGAATCACTTTTAATTCCTGTGTTCAAACAAAAAGGAAAAAATTACCTTGGTAAATGCCACATAATGGACCAATTAAATTATTCCCCCAATAAAGTACACTTTGTTAAAGTATAAACATGCGTAACTCCTAGAGCTATTTTAAACACACTGATAAACTGTGCTTTATTTACTATTTTTATATTTAATACTATCCTATATTATGACCACCCCCCAACTCCCTTCATCTCTGAACTGCCTTAATTTTAACCTTTTGTTTGTCCAAGGAGTCAGAAAACAAAGAAATTTTAATAATTCTTAGATAACTTTTCTTACCTAAAAGTGGTACAATAATGTATTTTAACCACTCCTCCCTTATTCTACTGTGTCAGCAGCATACTCTACTTAACACGAGGATGTGTTCCTACAGTTAGTTAAAAAAAAAAAAAGAGTCAATTAAATGATGGTATTCATCTAGATACAACCTAGAAAAATGGTGTGGTATAACGCAAAGACCAGGTGATGACTGGCTCTGCTACCTGCCAGGTATGGAATCTTACACAAGTTCCCTAACTTCCCTTTTTGGCGACATCTATGTACTTTCCAGAGCTGTTACAAGATCACACATTATGTATGTACCTACAGAAGCACAGAGACTCATACAGAGTCTAAAGTGTATGTGCAAAAGAGATGGGTGGCCTGTTGTAAGTTTCAAGAAGGACTTTACACACTGGGTAAATTCACAATTAGGAAACATTAGTAACTTGTTTCAGAATGCAATATACGTGACAGAATAAAAATTATTGATTCACTTCCATAACCTTTCCTTAATTTGGGCCATCATGACATGATTTCATTTCCTAACATGTGCTTATAAAATAAATTTCTATTATTTCCTGCACGCTACAAAGTTTTGTGTAGATTTTGTGTAGTTTTGAAAGATTCCTAAATTCTTAAGCAGTGTGATATTATTGCTGTGCTTTAAATGGTAATATCATGTTTAACTAGAGAAAACAATTATAATTGGCATGAATTGGTTGTACAGGTACTATAAAGTCACTTAAGGATATACAGAAGTGATTCTGGCATTTTTGGATTTTGCTAAATTGTTCTTTTTGAATGTGTTGGTGGGGAAGTGGACTGGTTTCAGTAAGAATCATTTGGAGAACAGGAATTTAAACACACACACACACACACACACACACACACACACACACACACCTAACATTCTCTTCACTCTGGCCTTCCACCTCAGGCAGCTGTGGATAACCTTCTAGAAGTTAGCCCCAAGAGCAAAATAAATTGGAAAGTGACTTATCTAGTGAGGGGTTTAAGGAAAAAAAAAGTGTAAGATGTAATGTAAGGAAACTGACAAAGAACACTGGAATAAAAAAAATATGGCATATTACAGTCAAGGACATTTTGCAACAACAACAAAAAAAAAACAACACAAAAAAAGTGTGGACAGAGGCCAAGAATTATGGTTAAACAACACTGTTAGCACCGAAGCTACAAAACAGTGGGTGGGTAGCGTTAGGGGGGGGAAGGCAATGGGCTCACACGGAAAATTAATACATGTTACAGGGGAAAAACCATCAAAATGTTGGATATGAAATTTAAGGCTGCAATTAGAGGTTGCTATTTTGAAATAGGTGGTTAGAACAAATTATAATCTCCATATGTATGATGGGGAATGATAAGAAATAAAAACGCCTGATAAATACTGAGGATCCTGCCAACCATAAGTTCTCTCAAATAAACACTGGATTTAGAAGCACACTTATTTCATAACTTAGGGAATCTGGACAGAATAGATGCAAATGGAGAATCACCTCATATTATGGTTTTAAGAGCATGATTTAGAAACTGAATTGTAATAAAGGCAACAGATTAAGTATGATTCTACATGAAGGCTAACACACCAAATTCTCCCCCCCCCGTATGTATTTGTCCATTTTTAAGATAATTTTAAAACATCTTTTGAAAATGTCAGAGAGGGAGATCACAAATTTCTAGTGAGCAAGTCATGATAAATAAAAAGCAATTGTATAACATCCCTTATTTCTAAATTAATATGAGTATCAACGATAGTTCTTAGCATATTCTCCTGATTTTTTTCTAAACAGTGAAAAATAGGTTTTCATATCCCTCAACCTTATTTTTCCCTCAAAGCCTCAAGTTCCTCAAGTGCAAATTCTCTGAGAGCAAGCATTTTCGGGAACATAACCCCCTCTACTGTGGAAAAAGCAGAAGGCTTTGGTGTGTGCTCTACCATAGGAAAGAACGAGAATACAGACTCACGACTGACCACGGGAGAGCAGACTGGGCAGAAGTCCGAGGGCTTAGCAGAGACATACTTACCTTTTTAAGTCTGAGGTACAGAGAAGTTTTAGATGTGACATGAAACAGAGGCCACATCAGACGTGAGAGCAAGCCTAGAACAGGGGTGGGGGGAGAGAGGAGAAATCAAAAGGTTAGGGAAAAAAAAAAAGCATGGAGAAAAACCACACTGGTACTAAGTAAGTAGACATTTATATACAGAATATTAGTTCAGGTATGCCAAGATCAAACATTTCTCTTCGTCAACACGCCACAGTGCCATATTCCAGCCTTCCAGAGACACGTGTGCCTTTAAGTTTTACAGGAGTCTTACTTTTAGAGAGGCAGTGCAGTGATGTGGTTAGGAGCATGGACTCTGGTGTCAGAATGCCTAGATTCAAATCCTTGTGCCACCGGAGCCACTTAGAAACCTCACGCAATTTGTTTAGTCTGTCTCTGCCTCGTCCTCCTCGCCTGTAAAATGGAGACTATAACCGTACCTACGGACAAGAGCCTTTTGAGGATTAAATGAATTAATTTGAGTAGTGCTTAACAGTACTGCCTGGTAAGCAAGGAGCAAGCATGTATTTGCAACTATATTCCAGAGACCTCAGTTCAAGTGGAAATACCTCACAGCCTCAGGCAGAAATTAGACAATGATCAGAACCTTTTAAAAAGTATCACACGTGAACCCTATCCTTTGGGAAAAGGAAACCAGCCCCTGAGCAGGACTGAAGGTGAAGTAGGGAGGAGAGGAGAATATTCTAAGGAGCAAGGAAAGATCATTAAAAGGCCCAAAACAAGCACAGGCAAACAAAAACCAAAAACACCAAAAACCAAACCAAAACAAACCAAAACAAAACAAACAAAAAAACCCCAAAAACAAAACAAACAAAACTCCTTTCCTTGATTCCATTTTTACCCCCCGAAGACAAGGCTGCTGTGAGAAGAGAGGCCTGAAAGGCAGAATTTGTTGACAGTAAGCATACCCAATGAAGGTAATTTTAAATCTGTATTTCAGAACAGTCTTTCCTGTAATTCAATCTAATGAAGAAGGAGGATGTTTCCCTTTCAATGACTAGATAAGCCTGTATTAGGGCTGCTTTATTTGGTCAGTCTCGATGGACGGGAAGCCATCTAAGAGGGAAGTATCTGGTGTCTTTCTACAAGGAAGTTTGCTTATGGAGATAAACACACACGCGCAAATACAAACACCTAATATGTGTTGATCCCCAAACCTATTTTGGAGGTTGGACTCACATTATTTGAAATTATTCTTCTCAGACATTATAGCATTCTTCAGGCCTGAGAAAAGGCGCTTTTATGGAGGATCACGTAGTTGGAGTTACCTGATTCTATAGACCTAGCTAGAACACAATTCTTACTGAAATTATTTCCTTGGCCTGTACGTAGTTCTTTCTATCAATGTGGACAAAGATATGCCTCACTGCTAAAATGAAAAAGTGTGGTTTGATTTCCTATGTTTCCTTCCACCCTCTACCCCTCCCTACTTTGGTATGATGTCACATGAAATTACTTCCAGAAACAGAGGGTAGAGCAGCCAAGTTATAAAACCTAAGTGCTATGCTTACTGCTTTCTTATCTACAAGTTAATACTTATGGGGGCGAGAGTCTATCGATGATCAAGGCCATGGTAATTTTCCTATTTGGTAAGAAATCTGAAATCTCAGCAGAATCACAAACTGCTGAGTCCACCACATTCGTATGACCCATACAAATACCCATTCCTCTACAAGATTCCTACCGCAACTCGCACATTTGCAAACCTGTTTAAACTTCACCCTTACCTTTAATCAAAAACAGACAACCAAATAGATTTCTTTAAAAAATAATCTTGGTGGTAAAAACAAAAATATCATGGAGAGTAAAATATTAGCCAGTTACCGTACTTCTGTGATGACTTACCACCCCCCACCCCCATTTACTAAATTTTTCCATTACGATTCTAAGATGTTGTTTCCCAAAGAATGTTGACAACTATTTCCCACTTAAAGCTGTGGTTTAAAAAGAAATAGGTTTTAACTTGCGAAGAGCTCAGAATTGGGCTTGTTCTAGGGTCCCTGTGAAATCATAGCAGTTAGCCCTTTAGACTCAAAATTTCCCTTACACTTTTCACTGACAAATGAAGGTGTTGGCTTCCTTTGATAACGGGTTCATAACATACTGCAGTGGTAAATCTGGTTAAATAAACTGTCAAAGGATGGTTTGTTTTGCATTATTTAACATTACATCATAGAATTAAATCATGTAAAATGGAAGCTTTATCCATCTCCATCACTAAATGTGGTCAAGTGGAAGTCTACAAAACTCGAAATTAAAAGCTTTTTCATTATACTGAAAATACGTAAACCCTGTGTTGAGATTTAGTTTTCGGAAAGAATATTAGACAACAGAGCTTAGACTTAAAAAGGACAATGCCATCCACTTTTTTAACGCTTCCTGTTCAGAGGCTGATGGACTGCTCAACAAACTTGCCAAATCAAAGAAGTGTTTAATGAAATTCTCCATAGAGTGCAGATTTTAAAAAGCTATAGCACCAATCAGGTAACAATAGATCAATCAAGTTTTCCTAAAATGTAGTATTTGCAGTTGAAGCCTGGATAAGTAATTACATTCAAACTAACGTACAGGGAGCTATCAATCCCCATTCATGCAGCTCGCATTCACTGAGCCAAGAGCTTTGCTGGGCTTGGAGATATAAAAATGAATCCGACACAGCTGCTTTACTTCCAGCTAAAAGAATACACCTAAACAAAGAGCTACAGGGCAATGTGTTAAGTGCGAGAATAGAGGTGTGCACAAAGGGCTCAGGGCCAAAGGAAGACGCCATAAATTCTTCCTGGGAAATCAAGCAAGCGAGGGGAGATGTAAAAGAAGGTATGGTGATGTTTCCTTGTGATAAACTCAAGATTTTTTCCTTGCTGTGTTCTCAAAAGTTAGGTAGTAATTCTAGGATTTATGAAATGCGTTAATTGCAAGTGCTAATAGTGGTCTATTAGTTTCATTTATGCTTCGCATAGACTTTCAGTTACAATATTCAAATAGAAGTTTTTAAAAATAAATGTATTTCCACACAACGCACACTGTCCAGAGCAGCAGGAATGGGCAGCATGAGTGAAATTTAGATGCAAAGTTCAAAGATGTTCTGGAACATAAATGAATGACATTCTTTATACTCAGTAATATTACATTAATGCTGATTTCAAGTGTCAGTTTTTTTCTTCTTCTGAATGCAAAAATAAAAGAATTACTCGATTATATCATGGGTAATATTTGTCTTTCTCTACTTCTGTGTTTAAAATAGAAGGAGGGTGTTGAATCAACTTCTACTTAACATCATTTATTATGCATACCATATTCCTACTTATAACACAGTTGTGACAGAACCTCCATTGTTCATTACACACTAGCCCCAAACTCGAGTAATTCTAATGTAAGCATGAGAAACCACCGTCTCCTTTGGGGTGAATTTCCAAATTCCTCTGTGTTAAATTGAGGTCTAATTTTCCCTGCGCCTGGTTTTCACAAGAAGGTCCATCCCACCCCATGTGCTCCTTTTCAGCTGTCAATAAACAGAGGCAGTGAATTCCCCCACAGCTTCACAAAGCTAGTTAGGCAGAGCCATTCATTCCTTCAGGAAAACAGGGCATTGATTTCAGCGAGTTCCCAGGGAGCAGCTGCAACAAAGAGATCAAAGGCCCACCTCTCTTTCCCTCCACTGCTTCCATCAGGCCAGGCCCAGACAAACAGCGACAGGTTTCCTTGAGACAAGGAGAGGGCCCGGCAGACCACCTCATGGTTCAATTCAAATTCATCCGTTTCCTACATTCCAGTGACAGTCCAGAATGCTAACCATGACAAACCAGCACAATCGCCCAGCATAATATACTGCTCGCTAGTTCATCCAAGGTCAGAGGGAGAAAACAAGCACCGAGGGAAGTCCTCCACTTCTAGGGCCTGCTGAGCCTCAATGGCCCCCTGACATTCCATAAATAAACTTCGCCTGCTCACTCTCCCTTTCTTTTTCCATCCTGCAACCCCACAAGCAATGGTCTCACTTAATCTGCAATTTCTTTCGTGTCACCGTACCCAAACTATTGGGACATTTTATTCTCAACCTAATAGTTCTAATGATGATAGGAACATGGCTTTGTGGGCAGCCCTTCTCGGTTCACACCTAGTAAACTACCACCATAGGGTGAATTTACAGCTGTAATTACTAGGGCTTCCTTCAAGGCCTCATTTCCAGTGAAGGCCACACAACCTAAAGAGTCAGTCTGCATAAATTCTGTTTGCGAAACAAAAAACGTGAACAGAGACAGAAGGGTTAGCTTTTGATGTGAACGGAGTAATCACCCAAACCGCTAATCCAAACCCCTATGTGACAGTCTGTGTGTGAATGAGCCCTGTGCAGCTCTGTGGGAGTGAGAGGACTGGGGGTGGGGGGTGGCAGGGGTAAGAGGGGCTAGAGGAAGATGGGTTCTCCTGATTGGTTACCTCTGTTGAACAGATTTGATTAAAAGGTTTCTGAAGTCCCCACTGAATTCTGAGCCGCTTCTTTGACACAACCTTCACGAAAGCCTGTAACAAAATGCATTTGTTTTGTTGCAACCCCTTCCATTTCTGTCACTAATCCCGAGGAAACATGGGAGTGGATGGGTTAAATTTGAAAATTCCTAAACCAAAAAGAAAATAAACAATATTGGAATGAAAGGTATGGAGAACTCATTCCTTGACACAGAACACAACCTTCCCACGTGCCCATCTTATGAGCTTCACTGTGACCGGGGGGGATCCGTTCACTGATTATTCATTTGACTGCCAAAGATGCCATTTTGTACATGGTACTGAACAGCCCTCCAAGAGAAGACTTTCACTTTCTCTCAAGCTGGGACAGAAATGAGCTTAGAAAATACAGAAGTCTAAATGGCACAGGAAAGGTAGCTTCCTAGTAGGCACAGTGTGACAGCTATATTAGGAACCTCAAAGCTGACTCTGGCACTGATCTACTTTGGGCCTCTCTGTCTTTCTACTCTTCCAAAATGGAGACAGAAATATCCGTCAAGAATTCCATTACGAGGTATTGTGAAATAACCATTCCTCAAAAACAAAGTATCTCATCGAAGAACGCTAGTCTTTTGAGTAGAACTTCCTTATGTAATCACTCTAACTTCAATAGAGCTGCTCTGGAAACTCACTAAGTTCCTACAAATCAAATTATTTTTTAAAAGCACTCAGAAAATTTACTACTTAATGGAAGTCTGTAGCAAATGACAAAATACACCCATCAATTCATTTGTATACCCTTTCAAAAGCATTGAAAGCACCTACAAACATCAACTTGCTCTTCATCACAACCACCTGAGATAGGTGGTTTTATTAGTTTCTATTTTTCAGTGAGGAAAACAGGCTTAAGAAAGGTAATAAATTGACTTGCCAAAGTCACAGAGCTGGTAAGGAGAAGAGTCACTGTGAAGTATCCAGTTTCTCAATCCCACGCAGTTTCCACTGCATGTAGCTACCATATGTGCATACAACTGCTCACTGAACTTCTCTCACAATAACTATATTAAATGATCACAATCTACTCCTAAGCCCAAAGCACTGGCCCACTCATTCAAGGACGCAGTGCTTGAGTATGGACTATGGTGTCAGATCCATATTTAAATTTTAGTGTCACCTTTTAGTAATTGTGTAAATTAAGCACTTAGTATTTGCACACTCAGTTTCCTCGTCTGTAAGACATATATAATATCTTCTGATAGGGTTTGTGAAGGATCAAATAACTAGTATAAAGCCCCTAAAGCAGTGTTAGCATATAATAAATGCTTAATAACGGTACCTATTATCAATGGTGCTGAAAATCAAACCAATGTAAAACCTGTCAAAAGAGAAAAACATGTTTCCTTTTCAATAAAAAGACATAAAATTTAACTTACAGCTTCTGGATTACATAGCTCTCTTTAGCACTAAAAATTTACCACTTGCATCTAATATTTTAAGGTGGCCAACTAATAAACCCAGATCAAACTGTCATAAAAGATAAGCTACTACACAAAATGGAAGCACTAATTGAATTGTGTTTTAAAAAGCTGATTGAAGAAAATCCCTGGCTGTTATAAAGCAGCAATGTGGTTTTTTTGTACAATCAGCTTTACTTCTTGCCATTTAACTATTTTAAGCAAGAATGTATTGGTGCTAGGCAGAAATGCAGACAGTTGCCACATGAAGAGCAAAATACATAATAAAATACAAAATACAAAATACACAGAGCTAGTGCTTTACAGTTTTCAAAGAATACGTATATTATTTCATTTGACCCTCACACTGCTCTGCTCACTAGAAGAAAACAGATGGACTTTTTAAGCACAGGCAAAGACTGCCAGTGATACACGGTAAATTTTTTTTTTTAAACTCTTGGTCTCATTTTTCATAACACCTTATCGATAGTTGGTAGTATGTAGATGTTACAGTACAGAGTGTACAGAATACACTCTGTCTGTGGAAAGACAGAGGCCACTAAGTCTGGTAGAGCCAGAAAAGGCTGTGGAGAGAAGGTGACATTTATCCAACATTTTACCTAGTACAAAATCACATCTAGAATGTTAATGATTGTCCCTGAGCTTGATGAAATTTTCTCTGAACTCTGAATATGCCTTTCAGTACCTTGGTTCTCATGCACTGCTTTTGTTTATTTGCAAACTTAAATGCATTTCCCTTTAAAAAAAAATTTTTTTTTTTATGTATTAAAAGAGGCAGGGAGTTGAGGCCACTGCTGTTTGACTAAACACCACTTAAGGCTCTAATTCTATAGTTCTGTGATTTTTAAAATTACTGGTCATTCTTATATTACCTACTATATAATACATCAGTTTAAATGTGCATGTTAATGTATAGCCTATTAACATTGAGAAATATATATGCTTTTTTACTTCACTACCATTTATCTCAGAAATTAATAGTTGGGAAGAGCCTTTAAGAATATCTAAGGGAGGGACACCTGGCTCAGTTGATATACATGTGACTTTGAGCCCCACCCAGGGATTACTTACAAAAAAAAAAAAAAAAAATTAGAGTATATCTAAGGGAACATGCCTCATTAAAGAAACTCAGCCCCCAGCAGGGGAAGTCTAATGGTTATTTCTTCCCTATGAAGGGCCAAGAGTTGCCTTTTTATAACCACCAGTATTGTCTCCTCCAACATGAAACAAACATGTTTAATAAAAGACATCCACAAATTTGAAGACAATTTTGACAATCCCTTACCTTCAGCCATTACTTTGAGATTATTCTTTTCTAACATGGGCACATAGTGCTATAAATTTCCCTCTAAGCACTGCTATCGTTGCATCCTAGTTATTTGGAAATATGTTTTCATTCCCATTCAGTTGAAAATACTTTCCAATTTCCCTTTTCATTTTTTGTCACATGGGTTATTTGGCAAAAGTCACCAGCCCAACCATTTGGGCCGGGTGCATTTTCTTTTCTGGAAAGTTGTGGGGTTGTTTTTTGGTTTTTCCCATTTCATCTGTTATCAAATTTGTAGGCAGAGACTGATTGTAGTATTCCCTTATTCGCCCTATAATATCATGAGATCAGTAGTCATGAACCCTCTTTCATTACTGACACTGGTAATCTAGGTCTTCTTTTTTTCTTTGGCTAATCTGGTTATAGTTTTATTTTTTTGATCTTGTTGAGAGAACCATTTTTTGTTTTGATTTTCTCTCGTTTTCCTATTTTTCAACTCTATTGACTTCCCTAATTTTTATTTATTTTCTCCTACTTGCTTTCAGTTTAATTTGCTCTTCTTTCTCTAGTTTCATAAAGTGGAAATTTAGATTTTAGATATTTTAGATATTTTATGATTATTTTAGATATTTTATGATTTTAGATATTATTTCTAATACATGCATTTAATACTATAAATTTCCCTCTAAGCACTGTTTTAGCTTCCTCCCCCACCCCCAATTTTTATAAGCTGTATTTTCTTTTAGTTTAAAATATTTTTAAGGTTTCGTGAGGCTTCTCTGACCTATGGATTATTTAGAAGTGTGCTATTTATTGGAGAAGTGTTCTATTGGAGAATTTTCCAGCTATTGTTCTGTTATTAACTTGCAGTTTAATTCTGTCGTAGTCTGAGAACATACTTTGTATAATTTCTATTCTTTTAAATTTAAGGTATTTTGTATGGCCTAGAATGTGCTCCTGGGTTGTTTGGAAGTGTGTTGTCACATTCGAAAATATTTTTCCAGATACCTTTCTGTACTAATTCCTTTATGGGCAGGAGATATTCTTTGTATGATTAGAATTTTTAAAAAAATTAATTTACTCATTTTCTTACCTAGAATATGGTCCATCTTAATAAATGTTCTGGGTGTACTTAAACGTGGTGGGTAGAGTACTCTATAAATGTCAATTAGGTCAAGTTGGTTGACAGTGCTGTTCAAGTCTTCTCTATCCTTACTGATTTTCTATCTAGTTGATCTATCATCTATTGAGAAGGGTATTGAAATCTGACTGTAATTGTGGATTTATGTATTTCTCTTTATGTATAGTAAAACTTTATTATTAGGTGTATAAACACTTAAGATTATGTCCTCAGTTTAGCACTTTATCATTATGAAAATCATCTTTATACCTGGCAGTATTTTTTGCTCTCATTTCTACTTAGAGGTTTTAAGTCAAGGCTTAAAAAAAGATTAGTATTAAATATTGTTTTGTATCCTTTACATTATAACCTAATTGTGTCTTTAGCTATATGAAGTACATTGTTTTGCAGACAGCATATAGTTAATTCATTTTCTTTAAAAAAAAAAAAATCTAAGCTGACATTCACTGTCTTTTATCTAGAGTGTTTAAACCATTTATACTTAATATGATTATTGATATAGGTAGGCTGAAATGTTCATCTTGCTGTTTGTTTTGTATTTGTCCTATCTGTTCTCCATTTCCCCTTTCCTTTGCTTTTCTGTCTTCTCTTGGACTTTTTCTGATTTAATTTTATCTCCTTTAGTTTATAACTCTTTTGAGGTTTTAGTGGTTGATTTAGGGTTTACAGTCATATCCTTAACACAACGTACCTTCAAGGGATATTATACCTCTTCACATAGAGTATAAAAGGTTTGTATTACATTTCAATTTTTCCAATTCTGACCTTTGTGCAATTGTTGTCAATACATTTTACATGTTATAAACCTCTACTACATTGTTACTATTTTTGGTTAAAACAATCTTTTTAAAAAATATTTAAGTTGAAAAAAATTTATATATTGACTCATTTCTGATGTTCTTTGTTTCGATATAGTATTACTTTCCTTCTTTCTTATGGTTTCCTGTAACATTTCTTATAGTGTGGGTATAGTAGCAGTGAATTCTTTCAGCTTTTACAGGACTAAAACAGTCTTTTACTACCTTTCTTTCATTACTTAAATTATGTTGTTCCACTGTCTTCTGGCTTTCATTGCTTTTGGTGAAAAGTCTACTGTCGTTCTTTGTTCCTCTAAATGTATAGTGTCCTGTTCTCTCCTTTGAAATCTTTATTATTGGTTTTAAAGTATTTGATTGTGGTGTACTCTGATGTAATTTTCTTCCTTTTTTTTTTTTGGTAACTGCTGGTATTCACCGAACCTCTAAGATTTGTGGGCTTATCGTTTCCACAAAATTTAGCAAACTTTCAGCCATTATTTCTTTAAATATTTTTTCTATTACCTTCCTCCTTTGGAGACTCCACTTATACATATATTTGACTGACTGAAGTCATCCCAAAGCTCACTGATGTGGTGTTTTCAGTGTATTTTATTTTGTATAATTTCTAATGCTTTTTATCTTCAAGTTCACAAAGTCTTTCTTCAGTGTCTGGTCTGCTATTACTCCTATTCAGTGTATATTCCATTTCAGATGTTTACGTTGCCTCTAGAAGTTCAACTTGTATTTTTTTTTTTTATAGATTTTGTATCTCTCCTTAAACCAGTGCTGTCCTCTACAATCTTGAGCATATGTATAAAATAACTATTTTAATATCTTTGTTTAGTAAAGCTGTTTACTAAATCTTTAAAAATCTGTTTAAGTTTAATATCTTTATTAAAATCTATCATCTCTGAGTCTATTTGTATTGACTTATCTTTCTCTTCACCAATGAATTTTCCTGTTTCTTGACATATCTAGTAAATTTTGATTGAATACTAGATACTGCACACTTTACCTTTTTAGGTGCCAGATATTTTGTATTTCTTTAAACATTCTTGAGCTTTGTTCTGGGATGAAGTTAAACTACTAAAAACAATTTGACCTTTAAGAATGGAGAGTCTGCAAATTGTGGCCCACAGGCCAAATCTGGCCCACAGCCTATTTCTGTAAATGAAGTTTTACTAGAATTTGGCCATCCTCATTCACTTATGTATCGTCTATGGCTGCTTTAACATTACAATGGCAGAGCTTAGTAGCTGCAACAGAGATCATATGGCCTGTGAAGCCTAAAATATTTTCTATCTTTTCCTTTACCAAAAAGTTTATGATTCCTCTTTAATGGTTTACTTTCAGGATTTTTTTTTTTAAAGAAAGGATCAAAGCAACCTTTACTCTAGAGCTAATTTTCCCTTACTACTGAGGCAATACCCTTCTGAGTACTCCACTTTATGCCACTTATACTACAAAGGGTTTTCTACTCTGCTGGGACACATTCTTACCTACGCTGTGATCTATATTTGCCTTCCTAGTGGTTCTTTTCTCAGCCTTGGGTATTTCTCTTACATGCATGCACTAATCAGCACTCAGCTAAAGACTCCAGTGTTCCGTGTTCTCTTTGTGCAACTCTCTTTTCTGGCTCTCTGTCCTACAAATTCTAGTGGCACCTGCCTCCCTGAATTCCCAACTCTATTACTTCAATTCATGGTGACCACTGAGCTGTGTTTGGTTTCCTCTTCTTACACTGTGGCCGTGGGCACATCATTTGTTTTCCTTCTCTCAGCGTTCATGATAGTATACCGCTAGTTGCCCAATGTGTGAAACCTATTTTAAATTTTTATGGGCTTTTATTGGTTCCATTTTGTTTTTTGGTTGTTTAAGGCTGGAAAATGAATCAAGTTCCTGTTACTACCTCATGGCTGGAAGTCATGAAAGTCCCCTTAGTTTGAAGTTCCAATTGCTTACATTTGTATTAGTGCTTTATATTTACAAATAAGTACTGAAAACTCTGCATTACCTCATTTCATCCTCTCCACATCACTAAGATATAGATATTACCAAAAAGCTCAGAAACTACAAGAAGTGACTTGTCTGGGGTCACATTACAGAGCAGCCCATGTCTCTTAGTCATTTTCTCTTCCACAGAAATAGAGAAGTTTTCAAAATTTGGGATATAAATAATAAGAGGCTGCCTTCTCTATAAAGTACATTGTAAAATAATTACTAGTATCTCAAATTATAGTACTGAAAAATATAGAATTAAAGGATTGCTATTGAATGTTGCTAATGACCAGGTCTATCACCTCAATTAATCCTCATAATCCTCATCGCTATTATTTCAGTTTTATAAAAGACAACTTGTGACTAAGAAAGGTTAACTTGCTCACAATCATGTACTTACTGACATTACAGCTAGAATTCAAGCCAGGTTACACTCATTCTAAAATTTGTGCTCTCCATGCTGTCTGCTCTCTGATTTATAGCTCTTAAAAAAAAGGGAGCTTTTGGAACTAAATTATAATAGAACACTCCAAGTCCTCAGTAACAAAATGGTATTAGGAGCCATTTATTAAAAGTATCAAGATCTATTCATTTTTACCAAAGAGCTTTTAATCAAACAACCATTGAAAAAGAAAATGAAGTATGTTCTTAGAAGAAATTTCAAACCTAGTTTTTCTCCCTGTAATACTTAGAAACATATAGATGATTGAGATTTTGGATGCTTTTTAATCATGTTTCATCTAACTGAAGTTCTCAAATCAAGCATTTAAAATTCCCTTACTGAGTTATCTGGGAAAGCCTACAACTGAACAAAACTCAGTTGAGCTTGAGCTCCTGCAACAGAATTTTCTTACCTCTAAATACTGAAAATATATTCAGCTTTCTTAAGATCTTACTACTTATTTTCTGGTAACAAAGCTATATATACTTACTGTAGGAAATTCTGAAAATACACATTTTTTATTTGCATTATTCTCAGTATGTCAGTTTCTTGCTAGCCATAAGAAATGAACCTATTATCTTAAGCTTCCAATTATTGCCACTAAATGTATACTTATCATCTCTATGTAATTGCGTTAATGCCAAAAGTTTCATAATTCATTTTCAGAATTGTATAGGTCTATCATCATATTGCCTACAGATTTTAGCGTTATCTCCTCTTCTAATAACTATACTTGTTACTTGTCTGTCTCACTGACTGGCTAGAACTTCTACTACCCATGTTAGCAGGCATCATGTCACTACTCTTGATTTTGATGGAAATGTTTGTGACCTTTGCTATTAATAAATGTGTTAAGATTCAAAACAAATATTTTATAGCCAAAATAAGAAAGTACTATTCCTAAGGGATGACCAGAAATGGGTGTTTAATGTTGTCAAATGTCCCACAAAACTCTAAGTTCACATTTAAAAAAATTATTAATATGGTGTAGTTTTTCCAGAAGATTCCCAAATACTGAATCATTTTTGTACTCAGGGCAAGTCCAATTGGTTACAGTAGACAGTTCATTTTAAAATCTTATTTGTAGACTTTACATTTATTCTCCTAACTGACAATATTTTAAAAGTTTTGTGTTGGCCATTACATTTTAACGACGGTTATACAAATCAATATATCTATTTTACTTTTCTGAGCTGTGGAAGTTATGTAGCATGGAAGTAACTATTACATGAACATTAGGAAGAATCAATCTGATAGGCAAACCAAGTCAAAATAACCTTTAGCACCTTAATCACTAAAAGTTTTAAAGCTTATTTATATAGAACTTTATATCATGTTCACTTAAATTTTTATTTTCCTCTCTATTTCTCTGATATATATACACACATTTTGGTAACCTAGTATATGGGCAATTTTTGTAAGTCTTCCAAAGGTATTATAGTGTATGGCCGTACTTATCTTTCGTCTAATGGTTTGTTAACAGTTATGGGGATCCATGACAAGATATGAATTATTTATTTATTGCCACTTCCAGCAGAAAAAATCAAAATCCCATGGAAAAATTCCAGTTGGCCTGGCTTGGATCACATGCCCATCCTAGGACTAGAAAGCAGAAGGACAAGATACAAAAACTGCCTCAATGCGAGTCACTTACCCATCTTTGTGAGTCAGGAGGCAACAACAGAAGGGCATATTAGACAAAGTCAGTAACTACTACATAATCCCTTTCCCCTGTTCCACTTGTGGAGTTCATCTTTGAATGAAGGGAAGACAAATAAAATATATATTAGATGGTGATTAAAAACTAAAGTACTTAAGAGATAAAAGACCATTAAGAGAGTAAAGGGAGGGAGAAATAATGGCAATTCAAAATAGGCTGGGGCACCTAAATAGCTTAGTTGGTTAAGCGTCCAACTCTTGATTTCGGCTCAGGTCATGATCTCATGGTTTGTGAAATCGAGCCCCATGTCAGGCTCTGTGCTGACTGCAAGAAGCCTGCTTGGGATTCTCTCTCTCCTTCTCTCTCCCTGCCCCCACCCCAAATAAATAAATAAACTTAAAAAATGTTTAACAAAACAAAAACAAAACAGGCTGGTCAGGGAAGGCCTAGGTGAGGAGATGACAATTTAGCAAATACCTGAAGGAGGTAAAGAAGCAAGTCTTATGGCTTCTTGTGGCAACAATAACTGCAAAACCCTAACTTGGAAGAAGAATATTGATATGGGTAAAGCAGTGAGTGAGGGGGAGCAGTAGAAGGTTAGGTCAGAGGTAATGGGGGCCCATATCATGTAGAAGATGATAAACCTCTATAAAGAGAGGCACTGAGGCATTGGAGCAGAAAAGTAACGTGACCAGACTTAGAGTTTTAAATAATTTATCTGGCTGCTCTTTGGAAAATGGACTATAGGAGAAAAAGTATGAAAGCAGAAAGACCATGGAGTGCCTGGCTGAGCAAGTTAAGCATCGGCTCTTGATTTTGGCTTGGGACATGATCTCACAGTTGTGAGACTGAGCCCCGCATAGGGCTCCTCACGGAGTGTGGAGCCTGCTTGAGATTCTCTCTCCCTCTCTCCACTTGCCCTTCCCCCCTTGAGCTCTCTCTCTCTCTCTCAAAAAAGGGCAGGAAGAACAGTAAGGAGCCTATTTTAGTAAAAAGATGATGAATGATGATGGTTTGGGCCAGTATGAGAGTGGAAGAAATGGTGAGAAGCAGTCATCTTCTGGATATATCTAAGGTAGAGCTAACAGTATTTCCTGACAGCTAGATAAACAGAAGGTGAGATAGAGAAGAAATGACAATGGTGTCAAAGAGTGTGGTGTGAGAAAATAGAGTAGTAGAGTTAATATTTATGAGTGATAGAGTTGCCATTTACAGAGATGAAAAAGACTAAGGAAGAGGAAAGTTTAGTTGAGAGTGGAGAGGAAGCTAACTGTTGACATATTAGGTTTGGTATGCCTGGTAGACATTCAGCAATTGGGTATTTAAATTTGGAGTTCAGGAGAGAGGTTCACAATGGAGATATAAATTTGGTAGATATCAGCATATATGTGTAGTTAAAGCCATGAAACTGAACCAGCTTAGCTAGGAGTAAGTGTAGGCAGAGAAACAGTATAGGAACTGTCCTGGGTCACCCAGTGTTTGGAAGTCAGGGCAATGAAGAGATATCTGCAAGGAAGACTGATACGAGTGGTCATGGTAACTGGAAGGCAGCTGGGAAAGTGTGGAGACTCAGAACGCTAGGGAGGTGCAAGACTGACAGGGTCAATGATACTGGTAGGTCAGGTAAAATGAGGGCTGAGAACTGTGAGATTTGCAACATGGAGGTCACTGGTGACATTTAAGACAGTTTTGGTAGAATGATGAGAATCAGTCCAGACTGAAATGGGATCAAGACAGAATGGACAGAAAGACTGAAAAATTGTGTAGAAGAAAATGGAAATGAAATGGATTGGTAACTAGGGAGAATGGGGAGTAAATATTTTTTTTTTTTAAGTAAAAGAGGCAGGAAATCCACAACTCAGGGGGGTGAAGGGACAACTGCTACAGCAATATCCTTGAGTAGGTGAAAGGAAATAGAATATAAGAACATAAGTAGAAGAGTAAGCTTTAGATTGGATTTGGGCAGTTCACGCAGAGAGGAAGAAGAGAATGCAGAATGTATGGTGCGGGTAGCAGGGGTATATGTGACGATGGGCACTTATGGAAGTTCTCTTTTGAATATTTCTATTTTATCAGTGATAAAGAAAACAGAGTCATCAGGTGAAAGGGAAAACAGAAGAAGAGGAACTGCAAGTTTATAGAGAAATAGGTTTTAAATATCTTCCTAGGAATTAATTGTCCAAATTGCCTGAAAACATTAGGGGACCACTGAGGTTAATAATCAAAATAGTTAAAATAAGACTAGTGAGCATGGCTGATCACTTTTCTCCAGCTATGACTAGCTGTGCAGCTAAAGGCATGGAAGAGACAAAGTCTTTGGGGTTTAGATAGCAAAGTATCTAAAAAGTAAAGCAAGAAGCAGGGATAAGAGAAGGGGGTAAAGTAAAGCAAAGAAGGAAGGATAAGAGAAGAGGATAAACAGGTAATTTTAATGACAGGGTAGAGGCTATTTACACTGAATAAGCAAATATCTAGATGGAATTAAAAATTTGGGAGCAGGGACTGGTGGAGAATGGGATTCTTGAACTCAAGATCATGGAGGGAAACAGTTATTGCTAATGACTAAGTTTGCAATATCACCATGGGAGGGGAGGACAGGACCAAAGTAGTCTGGGAGACAAGATCACTGAAAGAGAGAAAGTTAAGGAACTGAGAAATCAAGGTATTGGAAGGACCCCAAAGTGGCCATAAAATCACCAAGAATTAGGACACAAGAGTCTTGGAGAGGAGGACAGTGAGCCAGGAGCTAAATCCTCAAGGAATGAGAAAGAGTAATGTGGGAATTAGGTGACTACAACAAGGAAAAATACATATTTTTACTTTCAAGATTTTTAGAAATTATGTTTTATAACTATATTTATAATTATTTATGGTTAATTGTATGTCAACAGTTTTAAGATACTTCAACAGTCTTTTTATGTTCTATTTCTTCTGTTCTAGCTCAAATGTCCTTATTCTCTTCCGCTATCATTGTGAAAAATGTACAATAGATCCTGTCATTGTTATCAATTTCCTAAATTTTAAAGCACTATTTCCTCAAAAATGTTTCATGGAGCCCCAATCCTACAGTATATATGGAGTTATATTGGGAAATATGTTTGAAAAACAACACAGACCATAGGCTCTTTTAGATAATCAGTTCTTGGAAGTAAGTCTAATTTTTACTAAGGTTTTTTCCCCCTGAATTTACATGACTATAGGTCCCTTTCCCATATAACATCCAAAGGAATGAGTATACTAAGGCATATACTTTGGGGAAAACTGTATTAAGAGGTGTGTGTCTTCCTAGTGGCCTGAAAATAGGTGAAACAAAACTTGTTAGAACAAGATTCAAACTAATTTAGACACCGACTGAGAATGCAAATCCCCAGTATGTTACCTTGTAACAATATCATCCTCCACTGCTAACATTATGAAAAACGAAATCATCTTCACACAATGTTTCTCAAAGAGGTCTTTAAAATTAGTTTAACATATTTCAGTTCTTCATCAAAATGACAACATGCATAAATCAAAACTATTGATTGCACATTATGGTTCATAACCTTATTTTTCCATACTGGCAACACAGTCTCTTTTCTAAGAAATTGGCCAAGTAAAACCCATTTAATAATGTCAAATGTTTTCTGTGACACAGAGAATAATTTCTTTTCCAGGTTAAAAATGTTTATTCAAATTTTCCTATTTCAAATGTTTGCATTTCATGGAATTAAAAAACCCCCAAAACCTACCATTATAACAGGAGCTTATAGAACAGCAAGAGAGCTACTTCAAACGATAAAATAGGAATAAAGTTATATTCTCAGATTCCCAGTCTGGAATCCTGCCCTCATTTAATCAAATTGCCAGATTTTCACAGGTAAATGAAGCAGAATTTATTTTTCCTCACTAGTCAAACCACTTACACTTGTGGCTTTCTCCCAGGGTGCTGTGCCCCTCTTATCATCCGCCACAAAGATGTTCTGGGTGCAGGCTGTGATGTCTAATGGGAGAGATGTACATACAACCTCAACTCCACAGATGGCACTTTACTCTTTCTAATCATAACCCTGATAGGAAGTCACTCCAAAGACACAGAAGGCCCTAGCCCAAGATGTGTAATGCAAACTTCCTCAAAATAACTATCACCTAAAGGCATCAGAAAAAGTGAAACAGCCCTTAAAATAATATAAGAACCAAATGATAAAGTTTTGCTCCAGGTTCTCTAGAAAAGTACTCTTATAATCAGAAAATACAGAATGTTGAGGGTGGAGAATAAAAAAATTAAAATGTCAACTTACAAAGCCAATGATGACTTATCAACGAGGCAGAAACCTAAAAACAAAAAAAATAAATAAATAAATAAAAGTCATTTATTAGTTCTATGTAACAGTTGTACATGCATTTTTAATTTTATACTGTGGTAACTACAGATTCCCACGTGAATTTTAAGAGAGATTTGAGTCCCTTTACTGTTTCCCCCAATGATAACATTTCACAAAGCTAAAGTAGAATATCACAATCACTACATATTTGTATTAATACAATCCACTGATCTTTTGAGATTTCCCCAGATTCATTATACTTATTTGTGTACGTATTTAGTTCTACAGAATTTTATTACCTTAGGCTCATGCATATATCACCATACAAGATACCGAACAGTTCCATCACCACAAGGATCCCTCATGTCCTTTTATAAGCACACCCCACCTCCTTTTTCACAACCCCCTTCTGTCCCCAACCTCTTATATATCCTTTTGCTTCTCCCTTGGGAGACAGAAAGAATGTTCGCAAGGGCACACATGCAAGCAGGGGAGGGGAAGAGAGAGGAGGAGAGAGAATCCCAAGCAGGCTTCACATCCAGTGCAGAGCTCAAAGGGGGGCTCAATCTCATGACCAATCAGATCATGACCTGAGCTGACATCAAGAGTCTGATGCCTAACCAACTAAGCGACCCAGGCACCCCAAACCTCTTACACATCTACTTTTTAACATTAAAAGTAAACAACATCCATTTGTGAGTGATAAGTATTTTACTCATTGTGCACAAAAGACTACTACCCAGTTATATGTCAAATCATAAATAAAGAATTCTATTTTTCTACATGAAAGAATAAGATTTAAAGCAACAAATTTTCTGGAGAGAAAATTTTGTTTGCTTGTTGGTACCAGGACATAAACTACTCGCTTCAAAAATCAAAAGGTGAAAGGTAGTGTTGTCTGAACTCAGATTCCATATTTTCAACATATATTTTAAAAGGCTTTATTCTTTTAGAGCAGTTCTAGGTTCACAGCAAAATTGAGGGGAAGATGTTTTTAGTTTCACACTCCACTTGTTCAACTGCTGCCATATAGGAAAGCAATGCACTTTCATATATTAACCTTATGGTCTGCAACCTTGCTATTACTCATTTATTAGTCCCAGGTTTATTTTTTTTATTTTTTGGATTTTCTATATAGATGATTGTACCATGTGTGAAAAAAGATAGTTTTTTTCTTCCCAATCTGTATACCTTTTATTCCTTGTCTTATTGCATTAGCTAGGAATTCCAGTATTATACTGAAAAGGAATGATAAGAGACCATGTTGCCTGTTTTCTGATCTTAATGGGAAAGCTTTTACTTTCTCACCATTAAGTATGATGTTAGCTGCAGGCTTTTGCAGATATTCTTTATCGAGTCGAGGAAGTTCCCCACTATTCCTAATTTACTGGAAGTGTGTGTGTGTGTGTGTGTTGATCATAATGGGTATTGGATCTTGTCAAATGCTTTTTCTGCATCTACTGATAAATCATCTGCTTTTTCTTCTTTAGCTTGTTCATGTACTGGATTACATTTAATTGATTTTCTCAAATGTTGAACCAATTTTGCATACTTGGGATAATCCCCTTTTAGTCATGGTATATGACTTTTTAAGGATTGTTGGTTTGGGGCACTTGGGTTTAATGTCTGACTCTTGATTTTGGCTCAGGTCATGATCCTAGGGTTGTGGGAGCTTTGAGCTCCACACTGGGCATGGAGTCTACTTCAGACTTCTCTCTTTCTCTCTCTGTCTCTCCTTCTGCCCCTTTCCCCTGCTCATGCTCTCTAAAATTAAAAAAAAAAAAAAAAAAAGGATTGTTGGATTTAATTTGCTAAGGATTTCTGAATCTATGTTCACGAGAGATACTGATCTGTAGTTTTTGTGTAATGTCTTTGTCTGGTTTTGATATTAGAGTAATGCTGGCCTCACAGAATAAATTAGTAAATATTCCCTCTGCTTCTATCCTCTGAATGTGATTGTAGAGAATGGCATAATTTCTCCCTTAAATGTTTGGCAGAACTCACCAGTAAATCCATCTTGGCATGGTGCTGTTTTGAAATGCAATTATTTTATTTAATAGTATAGGCGTGGGCATTGAGTTCAAAGTATTCCTTTATTATTAAATGTCCAAAGGATGTGAAGTGATACCTCTTTTTTGTGATATTAAGAATTTGTATCCTCCTCCTTTTCTCAGCCTCACTAAAGGCTTATCAATTTTATAGATCTTTCAAAGAACTAGATTTTGGTTTCATTACTTTTCTCTGATATATATCTTCTTTTCAATTTCACTGATTTCTGCTTTTTAAAGTTAAAAAAATTTTTTTTATTTATTTGTGAGAGAGAGAGAGAGAGAGAGAGAGAGAGAGAGCGCGCGCGCACAAGTGGGAGAGGGGCAGAGAGAGAGAGGGAGACAAAGAATCCAGAGCAGGCTCCAGGCTCTGAGCTGTCAGCACAGAGCCTGATGCAGGGCTCGAACTTGTGAACCGAGAGATCATAACCTGAGCCGAAGTTGGACGCTTAACCTACTAAGCCACCCAGGCGCCCCTCTGTTTTTTAATGATTTTTTAAAGTAATTTCTATACCCAACATGGGACTCAAACCCACAACCCCAAGATCAAGAGTTGCATGCTCCACAGACCGAGCCAGCTAGGCACCCTTTTTCCTGCTCTAATTCTTACTACTGCTTTACTTTTGTTTACTTCAGATTTAGTTTGCTCTCCTTTTTTTCTGGTTTCCTAACATGGAGATTTAGATTATTGAGGTCAGGACTTTCTTCTTTTCTACATATGCATTCAGTACTATACATTTTCCTTTAAGCAACACTGTCTCTGCATCTGACATTTTGATGTCATGTTTTCATTTAGCTCAAAGTATTTTAAATTTTCTACGGATATACTTTTTTGACCTATTATTTATAAATTGTGTTGTATAAGGCAAACCATAAGAGACTCTTAAATACAAGGAAAAAACTGAGGGTTGATGGGGGGTGGGGAGAGGAGAAAGTGGGTGGTGGACACTGAGTAGGGCACTTGTTGGGATAAGCACTGGCTGTTGTATGGAAGCCAAATTGACAATTATATACAAAAAAAAAAAAAAAAAACCACTAAAAAAAATTAAATTGTGTTGTATAACCTCTGTAATTTGAAATTTCCTACTTGTCTTTATGTTATTGATTTCTAAGTTAAATTCCATGGTGGCCTGAGAACAAACAATGTATGATCTGTATTCTTTTAAATTTGTTGTGTTTTATGGTCCAGAATGTGGTCTTAGTGAATGTTCTATGTGAGCTTGAGAAGAATATATACTCTGTTGTTGTGGATAAAGTGATCTAAAGATGTCAATTACATCTAGCTGACTGATGGGATATTATGTGCAACTATGTCTTTATTGATTTTCTGCCTAATGGAGCTATCTATTTATTATAGAAAGTATATAACATTTTCTTTTTTTTTTTTTAGAGTATATTATAATATTTTCTAACCAGGAACCTGAGTGCTTACCATAGCATGATCTAGGCACTTTAACCATTTTATCTCATTTAATCCTCCTAACAACCCTATGAGGGATGTACCATATTATCGCTTTTGGGCCCATAGGAAAACTCAGGCACCAAAAGTTTTAGTAATTTGCCCAAGGTCACACAATTAGCAAACAGCTGATCTGGACACCTGAGTCCAGACTTTTAGCATCTAGGCTACAGGGTCCCTCAAAGAAACCTAGGATGATGAAATCAAGGCATTTTGTGTTACCATTAATTTCTATGATGAACAATGAAAATTTTCCTAGTAAGTCTTGGCAACAGTAATTACTTCTAAGCACTAATGTCCCTTTTACTCACTGTTGCTAAACACGCTTACATTGGCAGACACAGTATAAGCACAATATTTGTATGGTTTTTCATTCTAAAACATTCCACAAAATTGAGTGAAATATTACATCTATTTTGCTTGCATGTCACCAGAGCAATAACATTTATATTCATATTCACTGTTTTTCTAAAATTGTTAAATTCTTAATGGATAGAGACTATACCTGTACAAGTAGGTTTGTAAATAGCTATACACAAACATCCAAGAAAAGCCTTTGATGATCAGCACAATCATAAGCACAAAGACAACGTCAGGTTAGCTCTACTCCACCAGAGTTTCTGGTTTCTAGAAACCTGGACTCTGACATGGAAAGGGAGTCAAGACCTTCACTGGAAGGTAGGACCCTGCATCAGAGAATACAGTGGGCACTTTCCTTTAAACTTCATTTACCAGCTAGAAATATGATGTAACTTATTAACCTAAAGTTTTTAAAATTCTAGGATGCAAAAAACTAACCATGCCATTCTTAACTCAGGTAACAAAGTACCATGGACTTGATGGCTTAAACAGTAAATATTTATTTCTCTCAGTTCTGGAGGCTGGAAGTCCTAGACCATGGTGCCGCATGGATGGGCTCTGGTGAAAATCCTCTTCATAGACTACCAACTGCTCACCGTATTCTCAGATGGTGGAAAAAAGAGCGAACTAGCCAGCTCTTTGGTCTCTTCTTATAAGGGCACTGATTTCATTCGTGAAGGCTCTGCCTTCATCGTCTAATTACCTCCCCAAAGCCCCACCTTTAAATATCACATTGGGGTTAAGATTTCAACATATGAATTTTGGGGGACATAAACACTCAATCCGTTGCAAGGACCTTATATGGAGATGAAGATAATACAGTCATCTCGTAAAAACCTCTTGCAGAATCTCACATCTAGGGGAAAAAAATAGGGATAGACTACTAAAAACCTATGCAATTCTGTAATCAAATGGTATCTTGCTGCTAATCTGGACAGCCCAGGTAGGCATCAGTGTGACTGGAGAGGGCCTCAGGGGATACTAAAAATGCACAGAAACAATAGAGTGGAAAAGCTACTGCAGTAGAGATGGAGATGGAGGGTTCTCACAAACAAGGAGCGTGACTTCACTCACTCTGTCAACTCCAGAGTTCTAAAGCCTGGCTACAACTCCAGAACTCTTCCCTGCCCGTTATCTTCCAGTTGGTGTTTTCACTCCCGACACTTGCACATACACATATGTCTCTGCTAACACCCCCACTTCATGCTCCACTGAGGGAAGAAAAAAAAAAAGCTACTGGATAGAGCAGTTCATCTTTTCAATGCTAACGCTACAAACTTCCCTTCTAGCACCACAGCAATCTCACTTCTCCATTCAAAACTTCCTTTGCATTGTCATTTTCTCCCTTTCTACTAGAGATACTGCTCCCCAAGATACAACCGTGATCTGGCATTTCTCAACCTATAATAAACAAAACCTTCATTAACCTTGCACTGCCCTCCAGCTCCCACTATATTCCCAGACTATCTTTCTCAAATTTCTGAAAAAGATTTAAAAAGTAGATAATCCCCATTTCCTCACCTATTCACTTTCCAACCCATTCCCCTGGCTCTGATCTCCACCACTCTATCAAAAGATCCTTATCAAGGTCATCAAAGCAATTCTTATTATCCTCATTTTAAAAATCAGGGCACTGAAGCTCAAGAGAGATTACTAGGTTGAGATAGTAAAGACATATCTTCCCTTAGAGATAAGCAAGAGCCCAGAACTGCCCCAAAGCTCTCTTTTCATGATATTAGACTAAGGACTTCATCTTCCAGGGACCCCACCTCCTTCTTCTGTTAGGTCATCTTCCCTGCATTAAATCTCAGACTTAGTCTCCAACATACCTCATTGTTTTAAATCATTTTTCATTGAGAAAGAATTTTGCTTGATCTATGAATATTTTCTGTAGATCACTTGGTATATATTATTTTATTTAATTGAAAATAGGTAGTTCTATTCCCTTTGTACAAATAAGAAAACATTGAAACAGAAACCTTTCTCAATATCAGACACCTGAAGAGTATCAGAGCCAGCATTTGACCTCATCACCTAGGTTTTGCACCCCAGGCTGCCTGGCCTTCGTGATGGTTAGATCTCACAGCTTCCCAGTTGTTCCTATTACGTGGTAACAAGGTAAGAGCATCACTCAAAAGTGTGCCATATACCCCGACATTTCCATCAAGTCAGACACCGTGGGGTTGAGGCAAATTTGCCATGAGCAAACACGTAAGAAACTGATTTACATATCATAATTGGACTTTAAAATAGAACCACAGTTGTTAACACAGGATACTCAACTCTGGTGACTACAGCATTTTCCCTCCATAGCTCTATCTAGGAAGCGAATTCAGTAAGTGTGAGGTAGGAGACAGATTTGTATGCTCACCCATATCCTATTCTTTTTCTAAGCACATAGACATTACACTTGCTCAGTACTGCCCTTAAAGTTGGACATGAGGGGTTCACAGTAAACCCTTCCCTCGAGAGTAAGAAGGCCAAGGGTCTAAGGGGACATATCCACTCAGGCCCAGACTCCCCCTCCTAGACCATGCCGTAGGTTCCTGGAACAAAGGGATTTCTTGTCCAAAGAACTCCAACCCTGCTAGCAGGGACTGTGAAAGCCTCTTTCCGAGACCTGTGTTTATGAGGATAGATTGTGCCACTGTGTATTCAGCCCTAGGCTCCAAGAAGTGGCCAATGGGTAGCTATTTGCAAGGGTGTGGACATAGGTTCAACGTGTGCCCTCCCTCGAGCAGAATTGGGCCTGAAACATGAAGAGAAGGGAAAATGGGCCAGCATTCCTACGCTGCCATGTTCTCGAGGTGCAGAAACCTCAAGACTCCAAAAATTCCACATTCAAATCTAGTTTTCCAGGTCACAGAAGATAAATGTGCCCAAGAATGCTATACTATATGTTTTACAGTTAATTATTAGCTTAACTTATAACTTTTAACTATTCAGATATATGATACAATTCCTTCTAATATTTCTGCTTTAACTTCTACCTCCTTATAGTTAGTCACAGCCACGTAAATAGTTCTAGACTGTGAATTAAACAGTTAGTTACTGGTACAAGACCATTTAATATTCTCTTTTCCTCCATGACAATCAAGAAGGTCAGGTGTTCCATAAAGCATACAAGATGGAGGTGCACCCATAGTCCTTAGCCTGAGTGTATAGGGCAGAGTCTCCCAGAAATCCACAATGGATTTTTAACAGGAGAAGAAATCATCTGTTCTTCACTAAAGCCACTGAGGTTTGGGGACAGCTTGTCAGCACAGTGTAAGTTTAACCCATCCTAACTAGAAATTGGTACCAGAAGTAGGATGCTTCTCTAGCAAAACCTTAAAATATATTTAGTGGTCAGGAAGCAGTGAGGAAATTAATCTTAAGGGCTGGAAAGACAAGTATTATATTTATACAATGACAAAGTATTTTACAACATCCCTAGTATAAATTATAATACTAGTATTTTATAATACTCCTATTATAAATTATAATACTCCCAGTACCTCAAAGACATATTACCTAATAAACTTGCAGCTCTAAAAGAGAGAAGAAAACAGAACACTTGAAGTGTGAATTCGTTATTTTTGGCTGCATATGGCAAGTATTCAAGGGATAAGCTGAGAAAAGGACTATCCAGTTTTCAATAATAAGTGAAAAGTAAGAGAGATTCCAGACATTTTCAATTTGCAATGTTATATGGACTAACTACTTCCCATACTAACAGAGACACTGAATGAAGGTCATAGGCTCAGGAAAACATTAAAAAAAAAAAATTAAACTGCCTCAGGGAAAGGACAGATTAACATGTTCATTAAATCATTTTAGTTGGATAAGATGAGGAAAAAGATCAGATTAAGGGTATGGTTTTCCCATAGAAGTCAGTCAGTCCTCAAATAGCTTTCTTTTGGTCTAGAAAGAACTATACAGGTGAGAAATCAAATCAATGCAGCAGAGCTGAGAACCAGGTACCACAACAAAAGAAAAAAAAACAGATGTAATTACCAGCATATAGAACAAACAAACAGAAATCTTTTAGATTTTGGAGAGAATTGTGCTGCCAAAGAGAACCAGTCTATCAGCTAAAGTCTGAAAATGACCCTTTGGCTCCTTCTATATGGAAGCAGTGGGAAGAAAGGGCTGCTCAGTTCCAAGCAGAGCAAATCCTCCACTCTCCATTTCATACGGAGCCAAGGAAGAGAAAAGGAAGAACTACTCAGAGGAAAAAACCAAAGCCTCATGAAAACAATGAACAAGAAGATAAAATAAGGCCAGCAAATTTTGTTCCTCCAGGGTGTCCCAATATCCATCATGAGGGATTTCAGAATTGCTATGGACCAGTAATTCCAGTGTGCCTATGTTACCTTTTTCTAGATGGGATAGTCTACTACATTTAACTGCCCCATCCTACCCTTATATGTATCAGGTATATATACAAGTGAGGTGTGTACACACACACACACACACACACACACGCACAGAGGGAAGGCCATGTGAGGACACAGCAAGAAGGCAGCCATCTGCAAGCCAGGAAGTGAGGCCTCCGCGGAAACTGAATTTGCTGGCACCTTGATCTTGGACTTCTAGTTTCCAGAACTGTGAGAAAACACCCTTGTGTTGTTTAAGCCACCCAGTATGGCGTTCTGCTATAGCAGTCCAAATTACAGATACATGTTTGGTACTGTGAAATGGAATGCTGCTGTAACAAATGCCTAAAAATGTGGAAGCAGCTTTGTAACTGAGTAGAGGGTGGATGAGTTTTGAGGTGCATTCTAGAAAAAGCCAAGACTGCCTTGAAGAAATAGGAAGTCAAAGGTGACTGGTGAGAACTCAGATGTAAATGAGAATGTGCTATTGGAAATAGAGAAAAGATGATCCTACCTATAAACTGGTAAAGAACCGGCTGAATTGTGTTCTAGGGTTCAGTGGAAGGAAGAGCTTGTAAGTCACGGATATTTAGCTAAAGAGATTTTTCTTTTAAGTTTATTTGAAAGAGGGAGCAAGTGAGTGCGAGAGGGGTAGAGAGAGGGGGAGACAACCCCAAGCACCCGCCACACTATCAGTGTAGAGCCCAAACTCACGAATCCGTGAGATCATGACTTGAGTAATTCAGGTGTCCCTTAGCTGAAGAGATATCTAATCAAAGTATAGAGTGTGGCCTGGGTTATCCTTATTGCTTTAGTAGAATGCAAGAAGAGAGATAAATTGAAGGAATCATTAAGTGAAAAAGAGAGAGAGAAAGAGAAAACTTGAAGATCTGGAAAAATTCTCAGCCTATCCATATTGCAAAAAATGAGAAAGTATGTCCAGGAGAAAACACCAAGGGTGTGGCTGGACAATAGCTCCATGAGGAGATTATCCTTGGAATTATTAGTCAGCCTAATCAACAGAAACCAGGAATAGAGATGGGATTAACCAACAGAGACACAGACAGTTTGGCCCAAACAGAATACAGTTAGGATGAAATAAAGGAAGGCTTTTGGACTTCTGAGATTGAACAGGACTAGACATTGAACTATTTGGCTGCAAACATGTTTTATTTCTCATGAAAAGGAAAGAACCCCAGGGCAGTTTAGACACCCTCACTTCTACTCCCACTACAGAGAGAAAGGCTGCTTCCTCCCTTCGTTTCAGAGGGTGGTGCTCCCATCCCTGGTGTCGGTGGGTCAGGCTGCCCCCACCCAGTGCCTCAGGGGTGGAGCCATTGCCCAGGGCTACCGGGCCAGAGGGCAGATCTCGCAGCCAAAGAGGATTATTCTTAAGCCTTAAAATCAAATAGAGTTTGCCTGGCTAGATGTTAGTCTTCTTTGGGGTCCAACATTCCCGTGACCTTTCTGCTTTCTCCTTTTGGAATGCGAATATCTACCCTATTTCCGTCCCACCACTGTATTTCGGAACCACCTAACCAGTTTAGTTTCACAGGTTCACTGCTGGAGAGGGATTCTGCTTCAAGATGAATCATACCTGGAGTCTCATCCATACCTAATTTAGAGGATTTTTAAGTAGGCTCCACACTCAATGTGGGGCTCAAACTTACGACCCCAAGATCAAGAGTCACAGGCTCTACTGACTGAACCAGCCAGGTGCCCCATGATATTCAGGTAAGACTTTGGAATGTAGAATTCTGAGTTGATCCTGGGACGGGTTAAGACTCTTGGACCTGTTGAGATGGGATGAATGTATTTTGCATGCAAGAAGGACATCAATTTAAGGGGGATAGAGAGCATAACGTTATAGGTTGAACTGCGTCCCTCCAAAATTCTTATGTTGAAGCCCTCATCTTCAACATGATTGTATTTGGTGACAGGGCCTTTAAAAAGGAAGTAACTAAGATTGAATAAGAATGGGACTTGTGTCCTTACAAGAAGAGAAAGAGACATCAGAGACTACCCTCTCTCCACACATGACAGAGGAGAGGCTGTGTGATGACACAGCAAGGCGGCGGCAATCTATAAGCCAGGAAAAGAAGCCTTACCAGAAAACAAAATTGCTGGCACTTTGATCTTGGACTTCTAGACTCCAGAACTGTAAGTAAATCTGTTGTTTAATCCAACCCAGTCTGTACCATTTTGTTATGGCAGACTAGTCAAGCAGACTAACACATCTACCCTTCTTGGATATTTCCAAGTATCTCTCCCAGGGAAGGACATGAAAAGGGAAGGACATTTAACACTGGGCTGGCCCAAACCTTAACCATCAGAGACCTTTTGTTTCAAGGTCTAGAAATACTAAATAAGTCCTTTGAAATGAAAAATCTATACTAACTGCATTAATGGCAGCCAACAAGAAAATCAAAACAAATAAAACTGGAACCTAGACCTCTACGTTTTCTTTTCCAAAATGTAAAGTATAAGGGGACATTTAGAAGACCCACAGATGTTTCACTGGTCTCCCTCCCACCATAGTCCACACTATTATCAGACCTACTAAGCCATCTCTTTCTTTAGACTTTCCTGATTTAGGCTTTTATTCCCTTCCAGCTGTTTTGATGGCACCAATACCATATAAAGAAATACTGGGTGATTTGAGATGAACTTTAACAAGACATGGACATGTGTCTCACTAGAAAGCAGCTGATTCTATTACTACTCGGTACACTTCTTGTTAAGCAGTTCTGGGAGAGTTTTCTATCACAGGGCTGTGACATCTGCACACTTACGAGGTTCCTATGAGGGGTAGGTAATCAAATAAAATGTTTATTAAACACACCCACAAAGTGCTCCAAACAGAAGTTACGGCAAAGACTACAAATGTTTCCTGATATCCATTCCTCCCCTCTTTCTTTGTGATATAATCTCTGAATTTTAAAAGGACACAAGGGCACCCAGAATAAGGACATTTTCCAATGTTCCTTGAAGATAAGAGTTGTCATATTACTGACAAACAAGATGTAGGCATTTTAACTGTTACATGCAAATTCTGAAAATAGCATACTCTGAGAAGGAGCATACTCTTATTTTCCCCTCCTTCTTGGCTGGAATACTGACATGATAGAGCCTGGCTAGCCATCTTTAACCATGAGGCAGACAAAAAGAACAATGGTAAAAAACAGTTTAGAAACGGACCCACACAAGTGGATGGAAACTAGGTTTTCACCACTGCAATTCAATGAAGGAAATTCTTTTCAAAAAATGATTCTAGAGCACGTGGATTTCTATAATGAAAAACAAAAAGTAATCTAGATTCTTATCTCACATGATACAAAAACTATTGAGATAAATCACAGAATGGAACACAGATCTAAATGTGAAGGATAATTAGTATCTTCATGACTGTGGAGTAGGCAAAGATTTCTTAAACAGGACACAAAACACAGTATTCAACAAAATTATAAACTGGATTTAAGAAATTCTGCTTGTCAAAAGACATCATTAAAAGAGAAAACAATAAAGTCACAGACTGAGAAGCTATGTGTAATACACATATTCAACAAAGGACTCTTATCCAGAATATAAGGAATTCCTACAAATCAATAAGATGACAAACAACCCAATAAAAATATGCAGAAGACATGAAAAAGTACTGCCTAAAAAAAGGAATCCAAATTATCTGAAACATTTGAAAGGGTGCTCAACATTATTAACAACGAGGGAATGGAAAAGAAAACGATGAGATACCACCTCACATCCACCAGAGGGCTTAAAATGAAAAGGAACAATATCAAGTCCTGCTGAAAATGTGGAACTGTTACAACTCTTCCATTTACTCACTCACCGTTGGTTGACCTGGCAGAATTTATTGAAACTAAACACATGGCTACCCCATGACTTTAAAATCCTAGTTTTAGATATATTCCCAAACAAAACACTGCAAATGTCACTAAAAGATCGTGCATGACTATTCATGGCAGCTTTTTTTTTCTCAGTAAAATTTTATTCTGTAGTTAATTCCAAAGTTGACAGAGAAATGGATCAAATGTCCCAATTAGTTGCACTGATTGTGCAGAAAATGTTCATGACCACTTCATAGAAATTGTAGTTTCTCCTAAGTTAACAGAATATTTGGGATGGACACATCATGTCTAAATAGTTTAACCTGCAAGCATAAAGGATTAACAGCCAGAGGCAGACTGAGCTGTCGAGTATTTTATTGAAACAGGACCTGCACGGTACTATCACCATCCAGTCACCTCCCTCACCTGCCAAGGTGCTCGTGGGTGCAGGAAAAGGCCTAAGGCCCCAGTTGAGTCCAGATCCAACAGCATCAGAGGTACAGGACTCTGGACTGAGAAACTGGTTATCAAAGCAAGAGCCCAGATGAAAAGAATCTTTGGTTGACAAATATTGAAGTGACAAAAAGGTTTTAAGAAACGAGAAGAACGTATGACAAGAAGTTCTGAATAGAAGCACTGGCAGCCCCTCTTCCTCAGAGCCCCTCGTGCCTGATGGGCGTTGCTGACAAGCCTCAAGGGGCTTACATGGCCAACTGTGGTCATGACCAAAGGCCCCCATGAGGACTGCCCGTGGTCCCCACAGACAGCATTGGTGAGGCCTCCTCCTGGTAGACAATGCAGAAAATCCCGAGATAGCAATCAGGATGCTCTGCTCAGAACGACTCCTTTTTCCATCCTGGGCCTGAAGTATGGACTGAAATGCCACATTTTGGATTCTTTAGGTGTTCCTATTTTTCATTCTCCTCCTTGAGAAATGCAGTGTAACTGTGCTGTGCAGCCTGTGGAGAGAAGACGGGAAGGAGCTGTGCTTTTGGTGGCACCCGCTGGAGCCAGGCTGGGGGTGAAGAAGAGCAGGTCCTCAGGAGCAGGAGATCTCATCCAGAGGCATGAACCCTGTGTCCCCGAGAGTCCTGAGTAGCACTGGCATCAGGCAGGACTACCAGGTGGGCGATGCTGCCATTGCTGAGAAAGAGGTGGAGCCAGCCTTCTGGAGGGAACTACCCTGCCCAGTACCATGTAGCAGACGATGTTGGCACGGCAGATGAAGATCTCCTAACTGTCCTCCTGCTGCTTGGCTTCTGCCCAGTGGTTGTAGTTCTGGAAGGCGGTCTTGATCCGGGCTCTATCTTTGTAATACACTGTGTTCCAGTGGAACACAGGCAGGTCGGGCTTGATGGGGGTCTTCCCTTAGTAGGTCTGTGCTGACCTTGCAGATGCCTGGCAGATATTTGCTTACCATATTGGTGGTTTCTTTTGCATGGGTCATGGACAAATGGACAATTTTATTAAACTTCAACCCCAAGCTTGCAAGTTAGAGCCCAGTTAGTTAGTTCAGCTTGTTCATGACCCAGGGACGTTAGTGTGCGGTCTTTTCCAGGGAGGCATTCACATGGTTGTGGGAATGCCTGATGAGGAAGACGGGTCACATGGCCTTGGCTTTGTGGTGGTCCAGCCCAGATGACCATTCTCCAGATTCTAGGTTCTTCTTCCGTAGGTTGTCTCCTGTCCCAGCTGGGGTCACAAATGCCCAGCCAATGGCATGTGGCCCCCGCAACCATGCCCACACCTTGAGCAGGTACGTCTCCACGTCCCTACCCATGCAGGGCTTCCCCAACATCATGGTCGAAAACAGCATGGCTGCTGAGCCCCTTACCATGGCACCTGTTGGCATGCCACGCCCACTCGACCTGTACTGGCCCTGTGCCCATAGCAGTTTTATTTGTAGTAGCCAAAATTAGAAGATAACCCAAACATCTATTAACAGAATGAATATACTATGGTATGTTGATACGATGGAATGTTTTAGAAAAATATGAGAAAAAATATATACACATGCATTAATATGGATGAATTTCAAAAATAGGCTATTATGAAAGAAGTCAGACAAAGGAATGCATATTATCTGGCTACCCTTACAGTCCAACAATAGACAAAACTAATCTGTAGAAATGGAAATCAGTACCTCTAGGGGAGGTACTAGGTGGGAGAAGCATGGAAATTTTCTCTTTCTGGATGGATGTAATATGGTCTTTCTTGATCTAGTGGCTATACAGGTATACATACAGAAAATTCACCAAGCTGTATATTTAAGATGGACATGCTTTCTATGCTTTACCCCTATGTATTTAATACCTCAGTACAAAGAGAAAAAGTACTTCATAAAAGATAACCAGACTATTTTTACCTTATCAGTTGCCTAGTAAATGTTATTAGGCAAATGCAAAACTATCTACTTAAAAACAAAGACCAAGCAAATTGTGCTTAGATCTCTGTTTCACTGACCCCCAGAAAAGTCAAAATCAACCTTATCCATTAGTATCAAAAACTTGGAAGAAAAATCTTTAGAAAGTAGGAGTGTATCAGGTAGTCCACAGCAGCTACCTTAGTTACTGAAGTGAAGACTCTACGTAGCATATTGGCAATCTATGTGAAGCAATTTTAGTAGTGTTTTTCCATAAATACACCTATTTAATAATTTTAACTATTTGTAGTACCAAGGTAGTATGTCATAAAAGAAATAGCAAGAGCTTTGGACTCAGACAAACCAGTTTTGCCACTTACTAACTACACAGCATTGGGCAAGTTTCTTAATCTCTTTGATACTGAGTTTCTTCACAATTTAAAACAGAGACAATAATACTTACTTTGCAAAATTGTAGCACAATTATAGTAGGTATTTAAGAGTGGTAGCTATTTAGCAATAGCTCTTTGTATGCAAAGTATCATGGTAGGTACTGGAACTCTATCTCTAAGAACCCGACCAACTGGAAATGACATTTAGATATAAAGATTGGTGATGAAAGGTAAGAATTTAACAAGGGCTATAGATTACAAATTACAGGGTTCCTATCCAGCTAGGAGGATTGTGGAGTGAGTATCCTCTCAACAGAGCCTGGAAAATTTTTGGAAAATCCACTTAAAGCAGAGGAAATGGCATGAATAAAAAAGCATAGCCTCAAAAACAATACAGTGACTTCAGGTTCTAATTAGTTGACTAACTAATGACTAACTGTGCCACTGGACTAAATCTAAGGAGAAAGACTACAAGGCTAGGAAAGCAAGCTGGGACTAGACAGAAAAGGACCAGTCAGGCTAAGAAGTCAAGGACCTGTTTTCTCAAGTCCTGGAATGTCACAGAAGGGTTCTTTTCAGGAACCAACCCCAGTGGTCACTGTACAGGAAAGGAAGGGAAGGAAAATCTCAATACAGGGAAAAATAGCATAGAATGATAAGGGCCTAACTCAAGATGCTGACAGGAAAGGGGGGGGGGCAGGAAAAATATTAGAGTTCAATTTTATCAACTTTAAAAAAATGAACATTGAGTTTCCCTGAATATTCAAGTAGGCTTGCCTTCAACTTTTAAATGACTGACTGGCTTACAAGAGCAAAGAAGTATCCAAAAGCAGCAAAACATATTTCCAGGCACATAGAAAGTGCCCATACATACTGCTAGCAAATGAATCATTTAAAAAATTCCAAATATTGAAACCTCTACAATAATACAGTGTTCATGGTGAAACATGCAAAAGGGCTATAATCATTTTTTCCTTCCTGTTGAGTGACCATTCTTTTACAATACATGCCAAGTTTCGAATTTGCTCAGTTCAATATTTTAAAAGACTCATTTGCAAGAGCTATCTCTGTCTCTACCAGAAGACTCTGATATAAATCACTCTAGAAAGTTGGGAATATTGCCACTTCAGTTGCTAAGCTCTTGTGTAATTTTTTTTAAGGACTCTATCATTCATTGTCTTTTGCCATGGCAAAAAAAAAAAAAAAAAAAAAAAAAAAAAGCCACTATGACTCATGAATATTACATGAAAAAAATTAAAAAAGTTAATCCAGATCACATAAATATATGTAAGATTTACCCAACAGTACATGACAATTTAATAATTTATACAATTGTTAAAATAATTAAAATGAGAATAACCTACCACATTAAGGAACAAAGAAATGGGTGCTTCCTAGGGGCTAAGCATAATCATTAGCCCTTTCTATGTAATAGCTCTCTTAATCCTCTCCACAATCTTCTATGGTAGACACTTGTTATCCACACCGTATAGTGAGAAAATCCAAATATAGAGAAGTAACTGTCAAAGATTACACTATATAAAAAGGGAGAGGCAGAACTAGGAATTGAACCCAGGCAGTCTAGCTCCAGAGTCAGAAAATGCCAGTTAATAAATGTAGAAAGAACGAAAGAAATGGAGGGCCCCCTGGGTGGCTCAGTTTGGTTGAGCATCTGACTCTTGATTTTGATGGAGGTCATAATCTATCATTTGTAAGATCAAGCCCTGCATTGGGCTCTGTGCTGACAGTGTGGGGCCTACTTGGGGTTTTCTCTCTCCCTCTGCCCCTCCCCTGCTTGTGTGTGTGCTTGCTCTCTCTCAAAACAAACATTTAAAAAGAAAGAAGGAAGGAAATGGAAAATCATCATTAGAATACCACAATAATAACTGCTGCAGGCAAGATCAGTTGAATGCTAAAATTAGTGGGCTACACTTTGAGAAATAGCACATTTGCACAACTTCAAAACATTTATTAATTACCATGGTAGTTTTAACATATCCACAAATCATTTGATACTTTTCCCTCTCATCCCTTTGAGTGTAGACTTCCTTAAACAAAATAAAGTATAAGAAGTGAAAAGTAGTAATGTGTTACAATGGAGAAACCTGGCAAACACTGCCTAAACTATGTGATTAACATGTTGATGTGGAGATCCCGTGCCCCCAGATATGATGCAAAAAAGAGCACAACATTCCTCTGGTATTCTTTCCCCAAAGTCCATAACCTCAGTCCAATTGTGAGACTACACTGGACAAACCCAAAATGAGGGACACTGTATAAAATACAAAAGTGGCAATGTCTGAAAGACTAAAATGTTTTCACAGATTGGAGCAGACTAGAAAGACTTGATAACTAAATGCCATGTGGTATATGGATCAGATCATGGAACAGAAAAAGGACACTGGTGGAAAAACTGGGGAAATCTGAATAAAATATGTCATTCAGTTAATAGTATTGCACCAATGTTAATTTCTTAACTTTGGTAAATGTATCATGGTTATGTAAGATGTTAACATTAGAGGAAGCTAGGTGAAGGGTATACAGGAACACTCTATACTGTCTTTGCAAATATTCTATAAATTTAAAAGCATTTTATAAATAAAAGATTTAAAAGTTCAATACCCATCTGTGAAAACAAATGTCAGTAAATCAGGAATAAAAGGAAGTTTCCTCAATCTGGTAAAAGGCATCTATAAAAAAAAAAGTATACTAAATATTTTTTAAAATTTATTTTGAGACAGCATGTGTGTGCACATGTGCAAGAGAGAGGGGGGAGAGAGCAGGTGAGGGGTGGTGAGGGGCAAAGAGGGTGGGGGAGAGAGAGGGGAGGGGAGAGAATCCCAAGCAGACTCTGCATCTTCAGTGTTGTGGAGCCTAACGCAGGGCTCAAACTCACAAACTGCAAGACCATGACCTGAGCCAAAATCAAGAGTTGATGTTTCACCCACTGAGCCACCCAGGCACCCCTTTAGTGTCATAATCTTAATAGTGAAGAATTGAGGTATCCTCCTTTAAGATCAGGGGAAAGCAAGGGTACTTTTGTTGTTGTTGTTGTTGTTGTTGTTGTTGTTTTTTGAGAGAGACAGAGAGCGAGAGTGAGCATGAGTGGGGCAGGGACAGAGGGAAAGAGAGAATCTTAAGCTCCATGCTGGGCATGGAGGCTGACTCAGGGCTCAGTCTTATTATGACTGTGAGATCATGACCTGAGCCAAAATCAAGAGTCAGATGCTTAATCAACTGAACCACTCAGGAGCCCCAAGGCTATCTATTTTAACACTTTTGTTAAATACTATTCTGCTATTCCCAGCCAGTGCAATAAGGCAAGAAAAATAAAAAAGTAATAGAGATTAGAAAGACAAAGTTAGAGGAGCCTAGGTGGCTCAGTTGGTTAAGCATCCAACTCTTAGTTTTGGCTCAGGTCATGCTCTCACAGTTTATGAATTCAAGCCCCAAGTCAGGCTTTGCACTGGCACTGTGGATGGAGCCTCTTTGGGATTCTCTCTCTCCCTCTCTCTCTCTGCCCCTGCCCTGCTTGCATGCTCTCTCTCTCTCAAAATAAACTTTAAAAAAAAAAAAAAAAAAAAAAGAAGGCAAAGTGAAACTTTTTATTTTTTTGCAGATGACATGATTGTGCATTTAGGAAATCTCCAACAACCTAGAAACTACCAGAACTGAAAAGTGCATTCAGTGAAATTATAGAATAAAAGCTCAAAATTCAAAAATCAACTGTATTTCTAGATACTAGCAAGAGGACTGGAAACAAAATTGAAAAAAGAGAACATTTACAACAGCATCCAAAAAAACCTCAAATGCCTAGAAATTAAGTTTAATAATATATAAGTCCCTCACACTAAAAAAACAAGACAATGCTAAGAGTAATTGAAAAACTTATTCAATAGAGAGATATACCATGTTCATATATTGGAAGATTCCCTTAAGATGTCATTCTTCTAAAATTATTCTGTAGAGGCAATGCAATCCCAGTCAAAAGTCTGGTAGCCTTTTTTTTTTTTTTTTTAAATAGATGTTGACAAGCTGATTCCAAAATTTATAGAGAAATGAGTAACACTTAAATATCCAAAAAATCCTTAAAAAGAAAAAAAATTGTGGAGGGTTTACACTACTTTACGTCAAGAGTTACTACAAACTACAATAATTAAGAAAGTATGATACTGACAGAAGAACTGATATAGTCCAAATAGAACAGAACAGAGTTCAAAAACACATCCAAATGTATGATCATTCATTTTTTTTTTTTTGAATTTAATTAATTTACTTTTGGGGAGAGAGAACAGAAGCAGGGGAGGGGGCAGAGGGAGAGGGCAATAGAGAATCTTAAGCAAGCTCCACACTCCATGCTGGGACCCTGAGATCATGACCAGAGCCAAAATCAAGAGTGGGACACTCAACTGATTGAACCACCCAGGCACCCCTATGGTCATTCATTTACAACAAAGGGATGACTGCAAGTCAATGGAAAAAGAAAGGTATTTTGTTTTTCGTTGAGAGAGAGAGAGAGAGAGAGACAGAGACAGAGCATTAAGCAGGGGATGGTGGGGGGTAGGGGTGGGGGGAATCTTAAGCAGGCTCCATGCTCAGCATAGAGCCCAACACAAGCCAGGGCTCAATCCCACATCCCTGGGATCATGACCTGAGCTGAAATTGAGAGTTGGATGCTTAACCAACTGAGTCACTCAGGTGTCCCATGAGAGGGTTTTTTCAATAAATGCGTAGAGCAATTGAATGTCCATATGGGAAACCTTGATATTCCTCATCTCATACCATACACAAAAATCAACTGGCGATAAATCAAAGACCCAACTGTGAGGACCTTGAGGGTAGGCAAAAAATGAGCCTAAAAAAAAAAAAAAAAAAAAATCTGTGGGAAGGGTACAAGAAACATCACCAGACTTCATAACAGTTAAGTCTGCTCATCCAAAGGCAACAATTAAAAGAATAAGTATGCAAACTTTAGACAGGTAGAAAATGCTTGCAAACATATACCTGATAAAGATTTCTCGTCCAGAATATATAAAGAACTAAAATCATGAACAAAAGATAACCCACTAAAAAAAGTAGGCAAAAGATTTGAATAGCACTTCACAAAAGAAATCTCAATGGCCGATAAATATAAAAAGATAGTTCAACATTATTAATATTCATGGGAATGCAATCAACTTACCCTAAAACCATCAATTTAGCACTTTGGTATATATCCATAAAATAGGAGTATATGTCTGCCAGCAGCAATTTCAAGAACATCTGCAGAAATGGGATTTAGAATGACCAAAAACTGAAAACAAATCAAATGGTCATCAACAAAAGAATAGATAAATGAACTGCAGTCCCACCCGCATAATGCAATACTGTGGAAGAGGGGTCACCAAACTTTTTCTGCAAAGGGCTAAACAGTAAATAGTTTAGTCTTCATAAGTCATACGGTCTCTGTTTTAACTACTCAACCCTGATACATGGACATATTTATGTTCAATAAAATTTTATATGCCAAAATATGTTGTTGGCCCACAGGTCATAGTTTACCACCCTTTGCTATAAAGCCAACAACAAAAAATTACCTATACATGCAACCTGGACAAATGTCTAAAATATCCCGTGAACAAAAGGAAACACACACAAACATTATAGGATTCCATTTATATGAAGTTCAAGAACACCTGAAAATAATTCATAGTGATAGAAGTCAGGACAGGAGTTGACTGATGGAGAGGAGTGGCTCCACTGTGTGGAAGACACCGGAGGGAACTTTTACAGGGATGAAAATGTGTTCTATCTTTATCCGAGTGGTGATCATACAGGCATACACATATGTAAATTTCATAAAGCCATACACTTTATTTTTGTGCTTTTACTATACATAAATTATAGCTCATTTTGGAGAAAACAAAACTGGACGAAAGTCAAAATAAAGACCTGAAGAAATTATCTAGAATTCAACATGAACAAGAAATATATAATATATACAAAAGATAGATTAAAAGAAATGGATAGACTGAGCAAGTCTAACCAAAGTGTAAGCAGAGTCTTGAAAGAAAGAATAGGAAAAAAAATGGAGGGAAAACTACACGGAAAGAAAAAAGATGAAACTTTCGGGAACTGATGAAAGCCCAACCTTAGAGACAGGAAACAATCAATCCAGGATAAACGAAATGTCCACACCTAGATACACTGTCATAAAACTGTAGACCACAAGATAAAAGAGAAGATCTTAAAGTAAGCAAAAAAAAAACAAAAACAAAAAAACAAAAACAAAGATTAACAACAAATAAGTTATTAGAACTAATGGTAACATTGAAAGCAGAAGTCAATGAAATGATACCTCCAAAAGACCGAGAAAGAAACTGTCAACCTGCAACTGCATACCAGACAAAACCATCATTCAAAAGTGTAAAAGATATTTTCAGATAAAGTTCACTGTCAACATTCCTTTAATAAACAAGCTTCTGAAACATATTTGACAAAGATAGATGTGAGATGCAAGAAGGAATGACAAAGGATGCATAAAGAGAAAAAAAATCATGATGTCGAATTTATAGAAGGAAAAAAAACAAGGTGTTAACTAAAACTCCAGATGAGAGGGGCACCTGGGTGGCTCAGTCGGTTGGGCGACCGACTTCGGCTCAGGTCATGATCTCTCCTTCTGTGAGTTCGAGCCCCGCATCGGGCTCTGTGCTGACCGCTCAGAGCCTGGAGCCTGTTTCAGATTCTGTGTCTCCCTCTCTCTCTGACCCTCCCCCGTTCATGCTCTGTCTCTCTCGGTCTCAAAAATAAGTAAACGTAAAAAAAAAAAAAAAATTTAAAACTCCAGATGAGAACATGTAATTAACTGGTGTCAAAGCAACCTAGGTTTTTGAATTATTTGCAAGTAGAATTAATAAACTTTAGATTAAGTTGTACATTAAAAAATTTTAAACTACTAAAAGAAATAAAACATTTTCATACTAGTTAAAAGGGAAGAAAACAGAGTATGAAAAAATCCAAAAGGTGGCAAAGAGAAAAAAAAACACAAAGAAAACAATAAAAACAACCATAAAACAGAATGTTAGCTTTAATCCTAAATATATCATTAATTATACTTTATCTAATTGGACTGAGAGCTCCATTAAAAGACAAAGATTGTCAAAGCAGAACAGGAAAAAAAAAATCAGATTTCATCTGTGCTAAAGAGATCTTCTAAACAAATGTTAACTGAAAAGGTGTAACTAGAGTATTCTAAAAATTGATTTTAACGTAATAGGCATTTGGTGGGGAGGCATAGGGCATCACTGTAGAATGACAAATGGTCCAATCTACAGATTTCAAAATACAGCAATTCCAAACTCGTATATACTGTACTTTCAACTTTTACAAAGTGACAGAATTACAAGAAGAAATGAGAAAATTCATTATTTTACTGTGATCTTTTTATTACACCTATTTCAGTCATTGATCAAACAAACCAAAAAACTAGTAAGGTTAAAATGATTTGAACATCACAATTCTTGTGCTTGATCTAAGACACGTGTGTGTGCGCGCGTGTGTATTTATGTTTTTATACCTACCTTGCCCCAAAAGTCTGAGTACATATTCTTCTCAATCATTCAAGGCGCAGTTGAAAAACTAACCATGAGGCCACAAAGCAATTCTCAAATTTCAAAGAATGGGTAACATAGAGCCCTCATTTGCTGACTACAGTGCAAGTTAGATATCAATAACAAAAGGATAACTCACAAAACCTTCCACATTTAGAACTAGAGAATACTTCTAAAAAACTCATGGGGAAGGGAAAAAAAAATCCTAACGAAAAAATTTTTAATTCTTAGAATTGAAAAAATAGACTAGGTAGAAAGCAACAGTAAATAAAAAAATGTGTAGTATTCGTGGAGACAAATCCATGACCAGAGTGAAGAGCCCAGAAATGAGTCCAAGCATATCTGGGAAGATGTATATGAGAGAGCTGGTACTGGTGCGGGGTTCACTGCCACTCCACACAGAAAAAAAGAGAATGAATTCGTCCTGATCTCACAACATAAATTTAAAAAATACGTATCTATACATCTACAAGGCAGGTAAGTTAAAGAACTAATTGTGTAAAAGAACAGAAACTTTAACACTTAGAAAAAACTTCTAAGTACATTTCCCTAATGGAGGAGAATATCTTAAGACACGAAAACACAAAGAAAAGATTGTCTGCAGTTTACATAACCAACAAAGGATTTGCACCTTGAACCATGTTTTCCAACAGAAATTGCTGCAATGATGGAAGTGTTTTGTTATAGAATATAATACAGTATAATATAAAATAATACAGTAAAATGTAATATAATAGCCACTAGTCATATGTAACTATTGAGCACTTGGAATGTAGCCTAAAGTGACGGAGGAATTGAAACTGTTGAAGTGCACAGGACAGCATGTTAACATTTAAAAATCCTCGATGAGGGTCCGTGAAGGTCCGTTAGGTTTTCTATATACTTTTTAGTATTTAAATTTTTCATAAAAGAACTTGATTTTAGCTTATGTTACTGTATAAAATATAATTTCAATTTTATAAAAAAATACATAACAGTCACTTTTCGGAAAGCAAACACACCAAATGTTCAAAATGTTATCTATGAATTTTATTTTTCTTCTATTTAAAAAAATTAAATATAAAAGCATATAAACAATTCAATGAACATAGACCTATCCACCCTACAAGTTATGAAATAAAACATTACGGATATTGTGTAAACTCCCTAGATACCTATCCCTGATCACAACTTTTCTCTTTTTAAAGAAAAGCTAGGAAATATGAATAGACTAGAGCCCTGGATTCAGGCTTCATTTCGCAACACCCATATTTTAATAGATTTGGGGGGATACTTTGTGATACATAGACATTACATATATCGTTTAACAAAGAGTAATAAAAGCAAACACTGATGTAACCATTGCCCAGGTCAGGAGATAAAGCATGTCCAGCATCCAAAAGTCCTCAGTATGTCCCTTCTCAATCTCCCCGCTTCCGCCTTGATCCCCCCAGGAGAAAACCACCAGCTTGACTTTTAGGGTATCAATTTATTCACAACTACTCCTTACTTTTCATGCCTATATATGAATCTCTAAACAACAGCTTTATTTCACCAAGTTCTGAATTTCTCATAGAATACTGAATGATATCCTCTTCAACAACCTGAGGTTTTTTTTGTCTGCTGGTTTTTTTTTTTTTTTGGTTGGCTCAACATTATTGAGACATTTATGTTGAAACACAAAACTACTTCATTCACCACTGTTCTGGGTAGGTTCCATTTTATGAATATAATTTACCGTTCTCCTTCAGATAGACAACAAGGCATCCAGCTTTGGAGTATTACAAATAACACCATAGTAAACCTCATACATGTCTGCTTGTGTATATGTATGAAAATTTATCTAGGGCAGTGGCTTTCAAACTTTTTTGACCATGACTCATACTAAGGAATGACGTTTTACATCATGACACACATCTGTGTGTGTATAAAACTGAAGGGGGGGGGGTTGTTTCATGAAGCAAATACCCGATGACCTGAGACATAGTCTGTTATTTTCTATTCTCTGTTAATTCATGTTTTACAAATTCTGATCATTATCCACTTAACTGATTTCACGACTCACTAAAATGGGCTTCCAACTTTGAAAAACATCGCTCTAGAGGATAAACACCTAGGGGTGGGACTGTTCAGGATGTGTAACACAGACATCGGACAGGGGCAACTTTTCTAGATCCTTAACTTTTAAATAAGTGTTTTTTTTATCTGAGTGTATATAAATATGCCACTATGTAATTTTAGAGCCAAAACTTTAAAACATCAGACCGTTTTATCTCTTCCTTCGGTCATAAAACAGAACTAATCACTTACCATGTGCTATGTATCCACTGGACTCCGAGCGAGACTGATGGGTTAATACACAGGGGGGTGGGGAGGACATAAGGGACCCGGACCTCAGTGAGGCCCCAGAAAGCTCACAGGAGGGGCCTCCGATCCTGCCTGGGGAGGGAGGGGTTAGGGAAGGATTCCTGGAAGAAGGAGGACCTAAGCTGAGTGCTTCTATTTTTAATTTTTATTGGTTTCCTAAAACATAAAAGTAACACGTTTGTTGGGGGAAAAAAGTCAAAATTACAGAAGTATATTTATTAAGAAGTAAAAATCCCCACCACCGTCCTTAAAGTTTCATGCTGAGACTAAATAACCAAAGTTGCATTATCAGTTATCCTAATGGAGTAAATTTTTAGGAGCCCCCACTCTTAAACAGTTTTAAGGGTGTATCTGACAGAGTCCGTAATATTGAAGGATAAAACGAATCACATTTTCCATAATGAACATGAATGCAGACGTTTCATGTTTAGTCACGTTACCACTTTTAAGAGACTTTTTTCTTCTCTTTTCTTTTTTTCCTTTTTGGCCTTTTGGCAAGGTTAGCGTGCCAGGTTTCAAAAGTCGAGTCTATTTACTGCATACCAAATACACACAAATGCTTCAAAAAGCGGCATTAAAAACGGCCAGCTGAAAGAATGTTTTGTTCAAGTCAACTTGGCTTGGCCGGTGACAATTTGTCGGAGTTTCACACTTCGTCCCGAGGAGCCCCGGACCCCGTCACGTACGCGGCGCGTCGGCACCGGCACACCCTCCCCAGCGCGGCACGGAGCCCAGGACGGTCCTCGCTCCGCGGCAATGCCGCCGCCCCGCCGCCCCCAGGCCCGCAGCGGGCCCCACCGCCACCGAGCCGGGCCACGAGCACCCCAACCACCTACCCTGCGGGGTCAAGAGCCCCCCGGAACTCAGGCGAGGCAGCTCGGGCGCGCCGCCTCCGCGGCCATGACGGCGACCCGGGGAAGCACCCCGCGCGCCAAGGCCCGCGGTCCGCCGGGCTGGGAGGAGAGCCGCCCCGTCCGTTCGTCCGTCCGTCCGCCAGGAGAGTGAGGCCAGAATACGCCCCAGACGTGTCTAAATCAAGGCTCGGGGCGGTACCGACGGGCTGAATGACAAATGGCAGATGCCGTGGGCTTTGCCGCCCTCGGCAGCCGCGAGGATGGCTGCGCCGAGGAGGCCGCGCACAGGCGGAGCCCGGGAGCCGGAACGGCGCGTCCGCGAGGAGGGCGCTGGGGCCCCTGGCGGGGGCGTCACGTGGCAGGAGGAGGCCCCGCTGGGGAGCCAGGGGGTCGGCGGCCTGGGCGGAGGAAGAGGACAGGCGCCCAGACGCCTGGCCGATTGAGTCATCCGTGTGGGCTAAGCCAAGGTCGCCCAGGTGCAGAGCTGGCGCAGGTAGACCCGAAGCAGCCCGAAGCCCCGTACGGTATCGAAGACTGTTCCCTCAAGTCACCACCAGGATGAGCCGCCCCGAGCCAAATCATAAACGAGAAACACGACAGATGCTAGGAGAACGCCGCAATAAGCCGGATTCACTTACCTCCTATCCGTGCAGTGTTGAAATAATGGCAGCCTAACTGTGACCACTAATTGTGAGCCAGGCACGGTTCTAAGCGCTTCGCAGGTAAATAAAGTAGTCCTCGTGACTACCCTGGGAGAAGCACTTCTACTCCCGTCTTTCACTTGAGGATACTAAGGCACAGAAAGATTAGACGGAAATGATTGTATGGTTCTGGAATCCTACTATGTACGCTTTAAGTAATTCAAAAATATTCAGTGCTATTTGAATTTAAGAAAAAGAAACGGAAGCAAATCTCCAGCAGTTGCTTTCTTTGCTACACGATATACATTCCTAAAAGAGGCCTATAAACGTGAAGCAAAATGAAAGGCACGAGGAGTTCACTGCAGATTTCAGACAGTCTCCTAGCTTTGAAATAGAGGTTAAGCGCATCGTACAATTCCACCCACCTTCATCGCAATCTTCCGGTTTCCACTGCTTGCATTACTCTTGGCTTACTGGCTCTTAGAACATTCACAAGTTCTTATTTGCCCACCTTATTCTCCCAGATGTTCAGTCTTAATTCTGTATTTGAACGAATTCAATATTCATCATAATGTATGCATTCCTAAATTCTCTATTTTTATTTCTTAATGGCCTGCCCTCTTTTCCAAGTAGTTTTCTTAAGGAAGGTTTATAGAATACCTTAAGGTTTTATCTGCTTTTTAGCTCTACACATAAAAACTGAGCAGGGTAAATATTTTGGATTCACACCTTTCTTCAAACCCAACAGAACAAAATGGCAATCGCTTCTTTGATTTTTGACATCAGATTTTTGTGGAGAGATCTGAATCCTTGTGATTTTCTCCCTGGGAGGTAATCTGATTTTTCTACTTGAATGCCTGAAGAGTATTTTTCTTTTTTTTTTTTTAATCATTAAAACCAGATCCCTATCTGGGCTATGTCTCAGTGGCAATTATTCTCTATCAGCATTCCCCTCCCAGTATATAGTGTGATCTTTCAGTTTATGGATTCCATTCTCCTTTTCTTAGTATAGCATCCCATTCATATTATACATCTGAGTAAGTTTATCTTTCATCGGTTGGATTTTTTACTACAGAGTCACCAGTTGTTCTTATACTTGATTTTTGTCCTTCCGCATCCATCTTCTTGTGATTTGCACGTACTCCAATTCTCTCAAAATATTCTGTTCACTTATTTTTCTAGTTTACTGGATTTTAAAATCATGGTTTTAAACCTTAATTTTCTTGGCTATGCAATTTCCCTTTTCATCACATTCTCATCTTATACTCTCCTTAGCTGTTCTTTCTGTATTCTTTTTTTTTCCTGTAGTGTGAAACACATATAAAGAATACAAATTTCTGCTCATGAGTTATGTTTTCTTCCAGCCTTAGTTTCTTGTCTTTTACAGGCTATTTTCCTTTCTTCCCACTCCCATGTTATAGCATGTTTGCATAATAGCTATGTCATTATCTCTTATCTTGTTTATCCTTAAAAGTTGATACCAGACCGTGTATTTGCACTCATATGCTGGGACTGAATTCCTGGTGCACTTTTCTCTTCGCCTGAGATGTGTTGGTCTTCTCTAACCTGAGCTTCAGTTTTAGGGTTGAGTGTGGTTGCTATCTACCCCCCTTTCTGCCACCCGAGGGTTTAAGGATGAGAGGAGGGGCAATGGGGGATTGAAGAACTCAGCTTGAAATGGAGCATAGAGCTTGCTGGGAGAAGTCAGCCATCACTTCTGAAATTCCTTAAATCCTCACCAGCCCTCCTTCAAGCCAGGCAAGGAGTAGCCCATGCCTGTGAACTTCAGTTCGTTTGCCCATTTTAACATAGTACCCCAGAAGGTGGCGAACTTTCCTGCTTCCAGCAAAAATCCAACAGTGGCTCATAAAGATTCCTAGACGTTTTATGGGGATGCCACCGACTTCTTTCCCAATTGGAGGACATTTGTGAAGATTCTCAAAATTTGGTCTGATCATCTTTTTCCTCAGTATGTCTTGTGGGGAGAGGGGTGGAAGGTTGTAGACATATATCACATTTAGTGGAATCTCTGGTTTCTTTGCTTTCCCATCACTTCTCACATTTTACATTATACATTATGTTACATTATAAGGTACTTCTTTCTTTGGTTGCAGGTGAGCTGTTTTACTTTGTGTGGTTTAGGGTTTTAATTTTGATTTTCTTAGTGTTTGTGCCGTATTTATCCATAAGTCAGTTAACCAGACTCCCTTATTGGTAATGAATTGTATGAAAATCCTTTTTTAAGTTATCTCCACAAAGTTCTTCAAACATCTATATGTTGACTTGGTAACTGTAATACCCTCCTTTTCCCTAAGCCTTCCCTCAATGACCCGTGCCTTTGGATGACAGTGTGCCCCAACAAAGGTTCTGGAGCAGAGATTGCAAACTCCAATCTCTATGAAGTTTAAAACAATGAGGAATGAGATTGTAGTAAAGTGAAAAGAACATTCTTTGTGCAAGGGGCAGATGCTGTACAGCTCAAGCCAATTGCCACCATGTTGGAATTCAGGGCACTATTGCCAAATCTCTATAATTCAGGACAAGCTCGGTATCTGGCCTTTAAATATAAAATTTCCTAATTTTGGAAATGGTGTGGAGGCCAAATGAAGTACCTCTCAAGGCCAAACTGGACCCATGGGTTACGAGTGTGGTCCCAGTTATAGAGAAGCACTCAGCATAAATTCCATGATCTGTTTTATTTTTGTAAGCATTTTGAGATACAGGCTTATTCTTCAGACTCTCTTCAATGACTTCTTAAAATGTCTTTAGCAAGTATAAAGCAAGAAGATTCATGCTGACATATTTACAATTTGATACAGCATGTTAGGACCCAGCACTTTCAGGAACAGATGTTACCAGGGGTAACAGCTATGATTGGGCTAAAATCAATACCATGTGAGCAGAGTGTTTACATAGATATGACAACCTTAAAAATAGCAGGAAAAAATATTTTCAATTGATGCAGAAAACACCTTTGACAAAATCCAACACCCATTCTTGAAAAAAAAAAAAAAACAACAGGAAAGAAAAGAAACTTCTTCAAGTTGATAATGGACGTATTTGTTTCCTATAGCTGCTGCAATAAATTACCACAAGTTTGTGGCTAAAACAAGAAATTTATTCTCTCTCAGTCCTGGAGGCCAGAAGTACACAAAATCACCGTGTCAGTGGGGCTTCACTCCCTCTAGTGGCTCTAGAGTAGAATCCTTCCTTGCCTCTTCCAGCTTTTGGAGGCTGTTTCCTTCCTTCTCTGGTTTCCTTGGCTTCCTTGGCTTCTGGCCACATCACCCTTGGCATCTGGCCTCCCACCTCTGCCTCCGTTTTCACATCGTCTTATCCTTCTGTGTGTTGTGTGTTTTCTCTTCTGTAGGTCTAGCTTACCAGACACTTGCCATTGGATTTAGAACATACCTGAATTACTTGGGATGACCTCATCTCAAGATCATTAACTACATCTACAAAACCCCTTTTTTTCCAAATGACGTAACATTCTCAGTTTGGGGGATTAGGACATAGGCATATCCCACGGTGGGGGGGGGGGGAAGGGGACACCTTTCAACCTTCTATAATGGGCAAAATCCCAATTGGCTCTGCTGTGGAAATTGACTAGCTGATTCTAAACTTCATATGGAAATGAAAAGAATCTAGGATAGCAAAACAGAAAAAGAGGTTAAAAGTTGGGAGAATTACACTACTTGATTTTAAGGCCTATAAAGCTACAATAATCAAGTCAGGATGGTATTGGCATAAGGATAAATGGAACAGTATATGGAGTCCTGATATAGAGCCGCACAATATGATCTATTGATTGTGGACAAAGGTACAACATAATTCTACTGGAAAAAGGTCAATGGTGTGAAAACTGGTTTGTATGGAGAAAAAAACCCAGCTTATATTTATACTTCACATCATATACAAAAATAAAATCAAATTAGATCACAGACCTAAATAAAAAAGAAAGACAATAAAACTTTTAGAACTGTCCTGTGCAATAAGGTAGTCACTAGCCATGCTATTTAGCACTTAAAATGTGGCTAGTCCAAACTGAAATGTGCTATAAGTATAAACTGCAGTCTAGCTTTTGAAGACTTATGATAAGAATATAAAATATCTCAGTAATTTTTATATTGATTACCTGTTGAAATAATATTTTGGACATATTGGTTTAAATAGAATATATAATTGAAATTAACTTCAGCTTTTTTTTTTAATGTTGCTACTTAAATCTTAAAGTTATATATGTGACTCATAATGGTTTTGTTTGACAGGACTGTTCTAGAAGAAAAATCTAGGAATAGCAAAGACTGCTTGGGTTGGATATAAAAAGCAACAACCATGGAAGAATAAATTGGTAACCGGACTTTACCAGAAATAAAACCTCCTGTTCTTCAAAAGGAATTAAGAAGCCACGCCACATACTGAGAAAAAAAAAAATATTCACAATACATAGATCTGACATAGGACTTATATCAGAATATTTAAAGAATGCATACAACTCACTAATACAATAAATGCAATAGAAATGGGCAAAGACTTAAAAAGATACTTCATCAAAGAAGATATCTGAATGACCAATAAGTGCATAAGTGACACTTGATGTCACTTCCCCAATGACCATTAGAAATTAAAATCACAGTGAAATACCACTGTATACCCACTGGAATGGTTGAAAATTCAAAGACTGACAATACCAAGTGTTCTAAACAACGTGGGAAATCTAGAATTCTCATACACTGATGGTGGGAATATAAAATAGTACAACCTTTCTGAAAAACTGAAAGTTTCTTATAATGGTAAACACATACTTATACTATATACCCAGTAATCCCACTCCCAGGTATTTATCAAAGAGAAATAATAACTTACCTACACAAAGACTTCTACACAAATATTCACATTAGCCCCAATCTGGAAACAAATGGTAAGAAAATGAGCAAACAGGGCACCTGGGTGGCTCAGTAGGTTAAGCGTCCGACTTCGGCTCAGGTCATGAGCTCACAGTTTGTGAGTTCGAGCCCTCATCGGGCTCTGTGCTGACAGCTCAGAGCCTGGAGCCTGCTTTGGATTCTGTCTCCTTCTATCTCTGCCCCTCCCCCCACTTGTGCTGTTTCCCAAAAATAAATGTAAAAAAAAAATTTTTTAATAAAAAAAAAAAATGAGCAGATGATCATCTCATAGATGAATCTAAAAAACATTATGCTGAGTAAAAGAAGCCACACATAAGAGAAGACCTGCTATATAATTTCATTTATAGGAAATTTTAGTGGGGGAGAATCTAATCTATAGGAATAAAAACCAGATCAGTGTTTTCCTAGGGTGGATGGAGATGAGGCATGAGGGAACTCTGTGGGGTAATGGAAACGTCCTAGATCTCGATCAATGAGATAACTACATGGATCTATATATTTGTCAGACTTTGCCAAATACTACGCTTCCAATGAGTACATTTTGTTATATGTAAATTAAATCTCAGTGAAGTTCCTCTTCTATTCTTACCTGCATGGAATGGGGAGAAAGAAATTATAAGACTGTTTTTATCCTCATCTACTGTAGTTGGAATTAGTATTTACCTTCTGCTTTTTTGTTAACTTTTTCACGAACACCCCCTTATTCGTTATCACTTCATTTTCTCACCTGTGTGGGTTTAAATGGCAGAGATGAAACGCAAATCCACGTCTTTCCTCGGACGCCTAATCCAATGTTCTTTCACAATACAAGCAGCATTCTGCTTAACAGATTTGAACCAGGCAACTTGAAAAAATCTTTTAGTGAATTCAACTCAACAAATATTCAATAAGTGTTCAGATTTAATTTTCTTTAACCAAAATATAAGTAACACCTTAAAACCTAAATAAACATTTAGTTCTTTTGAGGCCCTTGGCTTCTGGCCAAATTACCTTGCTCACTGGCCTTCTGCTGGCCTTCCTCAATCTCCAAGTCCCTTCTTTTTTTAGAGACTGTAATTCTTGGCTCATAGGGCTCTCTCCCCTTCCTTACACTTGTCACTATTTGCAACGACTTCTCTATCCAGGTATCACTTCCTCAAACAGGACTCCCATGAGAACATTATTTTTCCCAAAGCAAAACTGATTAATGTCCATTTCTATCATGAACAGAGTGACATGTGGTGAACATAATAAACTGACAAGGCAATGTTTGGTATATGTAGTTCCTCTACTGACATTTTTTTTACGTTATGTGGTAAAGTTCTCCTGTTATATGCATATTGGAAAGTGTAACAAAATAATCATGTTGCTTCACCATGTACCAAGGATCAGGATGGTATGTGAGACAAGAGAACATGGCTGCTTGTGGCTCCTGACGAAGTGAGGATGATCCACTGATTTAAGCAGCTGTGTTTTTTGTTTTTATAGTAATATGTATGGATGTAATTCAAATTATATGAAGTATGGAGAAGAATTTTTTTTTTTTTAAAGAGCGAGACCGTGCATGCATGCGAGAGAGAGTAGGGGAAGGGCAGAGAGAGAGAATCTTAAGCAGGCTCTGTGCCCAATGCGGAGCCCGACACGGGGCTCCATCTCAACAATCCTGAGATCGTGGCCTGAGCTGAAATCAAGAGTCAGACGCTTAGCCAACTGAGCCACCCAGGCGCCCTTCCAATTTTTAAGTAGGAAAATTTTTAAGTAGCTTGAAATGAAGAAAATAGCAAAAAGATGGGGGGAAAAAACATTCACCTTTTATTAATAAACAACCAGAACCAGTCAGAAGTGATTGAAAATAGATTCAGTGGCATCAATTTTCACTCCTGTTTCATGTAGCATAAAAAAACCAAGTTGACAATGACCAAATGCTGACCTTTGGAGTGAAAAGTAAAAGTAGTGTACAAACGCCAAATATTGATATATATTTTTCTACTATAATTAAAATTTCCTCACAAAATTCAACAACAATAGGCAAAAAGGTACAAGACAAAGGGAAGGTGGTAGAGGCTTTTCATTACTTAGGAGTACCAGCCACTTATTCAAAGTAAAAGCGGATGTATGGCAGGCTGACCATACCTATTTCTCTTCTCCCTCCCAGAGCTCCGCCAAAACAGGGACATCAGAAGAGAGACATGAGCCACAGTTGAAAGAGTTCACCAGATTTTAAAGGACGAAAATCAAATGCAGGAGTGGTAAGTAACTTAAGAGTGGAGAAGTACCTACTGAGGGGCTGGATACTCAGGGGGACCAGTGTGCAAGAAGTCGAGTGTGGCGTTGTCAGGAAAGCGTTGGTTGAAAGCCTTTATTTTGCACACAGGGCAATTAGGTGACCAGATCCGTTCTCACACCCTGGGTAGTCTGGCAACCACACTTCCACCACCCCAGAGGAAACCAGAGTTATTATCTGGATGAACTAAACGGAGAGAGATGTTGAGACCCATAAGGTCAGAGGATTAAAACAGAAGAATTACTGAATATCTAGAAACTGAACTAAGGCACCAGATACTATTTGGTTTTAAATCTGTCATATACTTTTTATTCAAAATTTTTGAAAGCATTAAAAAAATTAAAACAACGAGCACTAATTGCACTAACTGCGTAACTGCTTCATCATATTTTTTTATTGTTCATCTTAAATTTTCTCTTTCTTTTTGGTATTAGCATTCTGATAGCCTGCCTGCCCTGTTAGTCCACGGACTTTACCAACAGTTACTCGTGATTATCAGAAGATATATTTTACTTCCCCTCCCAAAATGTCCCTAGTGACTCTTAAGTCTCTGCTTTAACACAAATTCCTATACCTTTACCCTAGAGAAGGGATTAGTGAACTATGGCCTGCGGGCCAAGTGTAGTCCCTAGGTCTCCTACCATACAGCCTGCAGGCTAAAAGTTCTACATTTTTTAGATGTTTCGGAAAAAAAAAATCAAAACAAAAATATTTGGTGATATGAATATTATACGAAATTAAATTTCAGTAGCCATAAATAAAGTTTTATTGGAACACAGCCGCTCTCATTCATCTATTGGAACACATATCATCTATGGCTGCTTTCATGCTATAACAGCAGCCATCTTGTATGTATGGCCCACAGAGCTGAAAATATTTGCTTGCCAGTCCTTTACAGAAAAAGGGCTGACACATGCCCTAGAGGTCCAGGCACAATCCTGACCTCAGCTCAAACTCTCATCTCTTGTTTTCTTTTTGTCCTTTGGCCTCCAATCCTCAATTATCCTGCAAGGTAATCTCATCTCAGATTACCCTGAGCTTCCCTGTCTCCTCTTTCTCTCTATTCCTATGGCTACCTATCCTACTGCCCTTTCCCTTGTGCCCTCTGATCCTCTCCACAATAGCAAGGCTGTGCATCTCCCTCCTTCTCCTCAAAGCTCTCTCCAGCTCTTCACTTTTACTAAAATGCCTGGCTCTCCTCAAAGATACCCTACACCCAAGGACATGGTTGGCAATTCCCAGTGGCCACACCACACTAGGAGAGCTTAAAAAGACAGGATGATTCTTACCCCCATCCCTACTGCTAAATCATTGTTCCTTTATTCACATAATAAGACATCTCCTTTTGGGCCCAGGACATCTGGCTCCTCCACAATTTCCCCACCGCTATTACAATCATCTAAGGACTGATCCACTATAGACCTTGAACAATGGAGGACTTTGGCAGTTGGCTCATATAATTTCTCCAATTGCCCCATCTTCCTGGGCCAATTCAACATCTACATGGGTGATTTATGCAATACCTTGGTCTTAGAATTCCTTCACTTCCTCCTAATGAAAAGACCTTCTCTCTATTCAAACTATCTTCTGAATCCATGACAACCTCCTAGACCTTCAACAGCCTGGAACAGCTCCATCCTAAAAATTTCAAACTCCAGCATCCCAACTTCTGACTGCAACTTCCGACCTTTTCAGGTCTCTCACTCTCTGCTCCCAGGATATTTATTCTGCAGTGAAACACACACACACACACACACACACACACACACACACACACACACCCAACATGCATGCGTACCTCCTCTGGTTTCAGTTTCTTCCCTAGCCAGCCTAGATTGCATAACTCATGATCTCCCCATGGTCTTCTTCATTTTGACACCCTGCCTTTGCATTGAACCAATCTCCAAAGCTACATCCCAGTCAACTGATAAGCATAGAAGGAATAATTTAGAAAAGTAATATTTATAACTATAATAAAAATTGATACATGCAAGAATCACCAAAGGATGCTAGAACTACTGAGTGAAAATTAGAGAGGAATAGGATATTTATAGTACACATAGTTTCTAAGCATCTATTTCCCCATAAATTTCTTAACAATTAAAAAAGGGAAAACCATAACTTGACAGCAAAGAAACCTAGCAAATACCGCCTTAATCAAGTGATGAAAGTTGGTATCATCAACGATGGGGTAGATGGACATATGCTTCTTGATGCAATGCATGGATAAGGACACATCACATACGTAGTATTCCTGCTAGAAACAGAACCTAAATTTACAAGAAGGAAACAAACAAATCAGAACTGAGGGACATTCAAAAAAAGACTAGACTGTATGTTCCAAAAACATCAATGTTATGGAGGACAAAGCTAAAAAAATCTTCCATACTGAATGAGATTCAAAATTCCACTGAATGCAATGCCTGGTAAGTCCTGGAGTATTCTTTTAAGCTACAAATTTTTTGCTGGCTGCTTCATTTGGTGAATCACATGACTCTTAATCTTGGGGTTGTGAGTTTGAGCCCCACACTGGGTGTAGATATTACTTAAAAATCTTAAAAATATATATTTAAACAATTGAAGAAACCTGAATATGGACTATATGTTCAATACTATTGTCCTGAGGTTAAATTTCTTGAGTAATAGTTGTACGGTCATTATGTAGAAGGTGGTCATGGTTCCTAGGAGATAAATGCTGGAATGTTTATGGTTCAACACTCAAAGTCTAACTTACATTCAATGGTTCAACACACATATCACATATATGAAAATGATAAGGCAAATGTGTAAATATTAATAATTGGTGAATCTGCATTTAGGATATAGGGGAGTTCATTCTTTCAACTTTTTGTTTTTGAAAGCTTCAAAACCACAAAAAGTTTATAAAAAACTCCAGCTCATATCCAACTACCTACAATGCTCCCATAGTCAGGCTGTTGAGAACTGCTAGAAAAACTCCTACAAATGAAAACGTGATTGAAGACTGAGCTATGCCCAATATTGCTTATTCAGCTTGCCACTCATTTGCTGGGGAGCTTTTCAAAACCTTTATCCCTCTCCTCAAACCATCTCAAACACCCTCACCATCTTCCTACTTCCTGGAAAGCCAAGATCAGCAAGAACAAACTCCCAATTTCTTCCCTGTCCCACCACCTATGAGCTTGTCTTTCTCATCCATCCTGTCCCTTGTTTTGCCCAGAGCTAATTCCTCCATGTGAATTCTCATGCCTTCCCAACTCTTCAAAAAACTTGTGCTGTCATTCAACACCCCTGTATCTCCTCCAAGGTCCATCTTTAACTCTCTACTGGCTTTCTCCTCTGTAAACAAACATATTAAAGTTTCTCCTAGCTTGAAAAAAATTAAACTCAAGCCTTAGATCTTCTCTAGCTACACTTTATAGTTCTGCTTCCACTCCACCCCTCCCCCCACCACAAAGCTTCTTGAGAGCAACCTCTGCTTGGGCGCTCTACTTCAACATCATTCCCAGGTCAGACTTAGGTCCCCGGTTGTCAGCTCTCCTCTGTCTCCCTCACTACTCTACCGATGCACTTCTGTAATCAGAAAGCCAATAGAAAGTCTTTCATCTGGGATCTCTCTACATTATCTGGTGTTATTCCCCACTCCTTCCTGCTCGGAAGGACCCTCTCTCCCACTGTCATTGGCGCCCTGCCCTTCTCTCTGGGACTCTTTCTTACTACTCTGACCATTCTTTCTGAGCCTTCTGGGAAGGGTAGTAGTCTCTACAAGGACGACTTTGCCAGGAAATTTCAACAACGTTCTCTTTCTTGGGCTCCTGAAATGTCCTTGGCCCTCTAGTCTTCTCAATTGAAACATTAACACCTAGGTGACCTCCTCTAAGCCAGCAGTAGTAGCAGCAGCAACAAATATATGCCAGGCACCACACTAAGCACCTTTATGTTTCATTAGCTTCTTTGACACAGCAATCTAAGCAGGTACTATTATTACCTCCATGGTACACATGAGGAAACAAAAGTTAGGGAGGGTAAAGAACTTGTCAAAAAATTTCTCAGCTAGTAAGTAATAAAGTTCAAAACTAATTCCATAGCCTGTGCTGTGCTACTCCCACAAAATCATTAAGAGAAGACAACATGGGCACAATGGCACATGACCAGAACAGAAACGAGATGGGTAACAGAACATTCTAGAAGATCTGAGTCCATACTACAAGATACTAAAAGTGAAGGAAAAAGGACTTCATGTTTCATATTTAATAACACCATGGGATGGGGTTAAGAGCCTCTGCAAGTTCTCTTTGGTTAGGAAATTTTAGCAGTTATTATTGTACTTTCTGTGTTACTGTTCTAAGGTTCATTAATATCTTTCCTAAGATTACTCCAAATGGAGATAATCTTCAAGGTATTGTACCTCTACTCTTTGTGAGTCTTTCTAATATCTTGGAGTTACTTTCCTGTTCTGTCCTTCAGGGACCATTTTTACAGGAAAAATAAACTTTTATAGAAAATGGGGTTTGCTCTTTCATGATGGAATAATTATACAGAGGAAGGATATAGAGAAATTCTAAATTGTCATGGTTTCCTCGCCTGCCTACAACTGTACAAAATTTGCAATACATGGTAAACATGGTGGGCACTTTTGTGAGCGGTACCTCTGAGATCAGATCCAGTAGATTTTCGTCCTATTGTCATTTTAAAGTCACTGACAGATTTATTTCACTCAGGCATGCCATCATAACAGTTGAGCTTTTAGGCAGTGGGAGTAATAAAATTCCACAAAGAAATTAAAGACTCTCAATGTCTGGATCGTGCAGTTCTTTTCCTTTGTGAAAGCAATTAGAAAGGTAAGGAGATCTAACTGTATATTGGTAGCATTCCAAGAGGGTTTCAAAAGGTCAGGTGGTCATGGAATCATAGAACTGAAAATTGAAAGATACCAGCTCTCTGGAAGGTAACTTAATATTCCTCATTTTACAGACGAGGCAATCAAGACCCAGAGAGGCTGACTAGTAAGAAATGAGAAGAGAGAGAAGATAGCTGCAGAAGAAGTGACCCAATGCTCTTATCTCAATCAGATCTGGGTCTTTAAAACCAGAGGGTCAGAATCACCCAAAGAACTTTCAAAATCCATATGCCGACAACAAACCACAGACTGGGAGAAAATATTTGCAAACCACAAATCTAATAAAGTCTTAAATACACAGACATACAAAAAGAACTTAAAACAACAACGCCAATTAAAAAATGGGCAAAAGACCCAAACAGGCCACTCGCCAAAGGAGATACATAGATGGTATAAACGCATATGAAAAGATGCTCAACACCATTTGTTATTAGGGAAATGCAAATTAAAACAAGGTACCACTACACATGCATAAGAATGGCCAAAACCCCCAAATCTGACAATACCAAATGCCAGCAAGCATGTAGAGCAGTAATCCATCATTGTTTGTGGACATATGAATTCACTTTGGCAGATTATTACAGAGCTGAACATAAACATCCCATCCCATGCAGCCACTGCTCTCCCTGGTATTTACTCAAGTGATTAGAAAACGTATGTCTACACAAAAGTCGGCACATAAATGTGTCTAGCAGCTTTATTCATAATCACCAAAATCTGGGAGCAACTAAGATGTGCCTCAAATGAATCAGTAAACAAACTATGATACACACCCATACAATAAAACATTCTTAAGCAATCAAAAGGAATGAGCTAATTCATGCAACATAGAAGAATCTTAAATGCATATTGCTAAGTAGACTTAGCAGTTTCAAAAGACTACATACTATATGCTTCCACATGTTATCTTCCACACGACATTTTGTAATTAAAAAACATTTTTTTTTAATGTTTGTTTATTTTTGAGAGGGAGAAGGAGTGCGAGCAAGGGAGAGGCAGAGAGAGAGGGAGTTACAGAATCTGAAACAGGCTCCAGGCTCTGAGCTGTCAGCACAGAGCCCAAGGCAGGACTTGAACTCACGGACCTTGAGATCATGACCTGAGCCGAAGTTAGAAGCTCAACTGACGGAGCCACCAAAGTCCCCCTCCCCTCATTCACATAACATTTTGGAAAAGGGTATAGTGTAGAGATGAAAAACAGATTGAACTCATCAGAAGTTTGGGAGAGAAGAATACCAACTACTCATGATGAAGCACAGAACTTTTTGTATTTGTTTTTGTTTTAAGGACCGTGAAGCACTTCTGTGTGGTAACGTAGTAGGGGATACACAACACTATGCATTTGACAAAACCTATAGAATTAAACCTTAATTTACGAAAAGTAAACCTTAATATATGCAAACTTAACAACAACAACAACAACAACAACAACAACAACAACAACAACAACAACAGATCATCCAGGAGGTCATGAATGCAGGCTGTGACAAAAGTATCTAACTGTAATTACTAATGTACAAACTCACTAAAGGGAGCCGGAGGGAAAAAGGTGTTGACCTAAGTAACTTTGGAAATGACTAAAGGTGAAAGAAACCATACATAAGCACTGAACTCCAGTTGGCGAAGTTGTTTCCCGTGGGGGTACAAGTTAACAGTTCTGAAACCACCACACATGCATAGTGGGAATGAAAAATTAGTAAACAGACGGTGATAATGGAAGCAGGGCTTTTCTCACTGTTGGAGAGGGAGATCACAGATAAGAGAGGGGAAGACTACAGCAAGCCATACAGTACTGGATTAGAGTTGGAGATCACATTCTGAGCTCACGTTTACTTTAATAAAGACACAGACGGATATAGAAAGAGTCATAGGTACATGTAACACATAGGTTAACATTTCCTAGTTCTGTCTACTGAGAAGACCTAGATGCAATAACATCCTGTAGCCATCAGCACACCCAACACTCAGGTCTTTGTTTCTTCTTCTTCTTTTTAAATATTTTTGAGAGAGAGGGGGGAGACAGAGAGAGCGGGGAGACAGAGAGAGCGGGGAGACAGAGAGAGCGGGGAGACAGAGAGAGGGGGGAGACAGAGAGAGGGGGGAGACAGAGAGAGGGGGGAGACAGAGAGGGGGGGGAGACGTGGGGGAGACAGAGGGGGGGGAGACAGAGGGGGGAGACAGAGGGGGGAGACAGAGGGGGGAGACAGAGGGGGGAGACAGAGGGGGGAGACAGAGGGGGGAGACAGAGGGGGGGGAGACAGAGGGGGGGGAGACAGAGGGGGGGGAGACAGAGGGGGGGGAGACGGGGGGGAGACGGGGGGGAGACGGGGGGGAGACGGGGGGGAGACGGGGGGGGGAGACGGGGGGGGAGGAGGTGGGGGGGAGACGGGGGGGGAGACGGGGGGGGAGACGGGGGGGGAGACGGGGGGGGAGACGGGGGGGAGACGGGGGGGAGACAGAGAGGGGGAGGGGGGGAGAGAGAGGGGGGAGGCGGGGGGGAGACAGAGTGGGGGAGACAGAGGGGGGGGAGACGGGGGGAGACGGGGGGGAGACGGGGGGGACGGGGGGACAGAGGGGGGGATGGGGGGGAAACGGGGGGGAAATGGGGGGGAGACAGAGGGGGGGAGATGGGGGGATAGAGGGGGGAGACGGGGAGGAGACAGAGGGGGGAGACAGAGGGGGGAGACAGAGGGGGGAGACGGGGGGGAGACAGAGGGGGGGAGACAGAGGAGGGGAGACAGAGGGGGGGGAGACAGAGGGGGGGGAGACAGAGGGGGGGGAGACAGAGGGGGGGAGACAGAGGGGGGGAGACGGGGGGGGGAGACGGGGGGGAGACGGGGGGGGAGATGGGGGGGACGGGGGGACAGAGGGGGGAGGACGGGGGGGAAACGGGGGGGGAAATGGGGGGGAGACAGAGGGGGGGAGACAGAGGGGGGAGACGGGGAGGAGACAGAGGGGGGAGACGGGGGGGAGACAGAGGGGGGGGGAGACAGAGGGGGGGAGACAGAGAGGGGGGGAGACAGAGAGGGGGGGAGACAGAGAGGGGGGGAGACAGAGAGGGGGAGACAGAGAAAGACAGGATCAGAAGCAGGCTCCAAGCTCTGAGCCGTCAACACAAACCATGAGATCATGACCTGAGCTGAAGTCAGAAGCCCAACCAACTGAGCCACCCAGGTGCACCAGATGGAAAATTTTCTATCTAAAGACTGAAAAAGTAACTTTTCAACTGAAGATTTCCAGGTTGGACCAATTCACCTTACGTTTCTCAAATGCAAATTAAGCATATTAATACAATCTAGCACTGACATTTTGTCTGAAGCATAAAGTGATTAAGAAGTTAAATGTAAGTATTCAGAATAAAAAGTGAAATTGGAAGTAAGAGCCTCTTTTTTGTTGCTTTCACAATACCCAGAAAAGAGGCTAAGGAAGAAAACAGAACAGAAGAATAGTAGGAAGGAAGAGGGGAGAAGGAGTAGATGGGCAGAGAGGAGGGGGCATAGAACACTGAAATATGAGGGAATAAAAATGAAAACAGCCAGAATGGCAGTGCTGATCCCCATTCCCACTGAACCCCAGTATCCACTGAACCACACTGAAAAGAACCTGGTAAAGGTACCAGCACACTCAGAGTCTGAGACTGGGCCATGGTGAAAGTGTGTTTCAGTGTTCCTTTTTTGAAATGAGGTTAGATCTTTGAAACAGTCTCTTCACTGGGAAACACTCTGCTCTGTTGGGGAAATCTTAATCACGTTTGCTAAACTATTATATTTCCATTCTAATTATCTTAATGTCTCCAGTCTTGCTAATATAGGTACACTCACATATAATATCCTAAAGGAAGGATTTGGATGCTCTCAATTGCCTCAGTTATCATTCATCTTGTGAGAAAAAAAAAAATGCCTTTACAGAGTTTTACAGGGTTGGGGGGGGGGGGGAGGTGAAGGAAATATAAAGAAATCAAAACTTCAGGGACACCTGGGTGGCTCAGTCAGTTGAGCATCTGACTGTTGGTTTCAGCTCAGGTCGTGATCTCACGGTTCATGGGTTTGAGCCCTGCATCTGGCTCTGCACTGGTGGTGCGGAGCCTGCTTGGGATTCTTCCCTCTCTCTCTGCCACTCCCCTGCTTGCACTGTCTCTGTCTCTCTCAAAATAAATAAATAAAACTTAAAAAAGTTTTTTTCTTTACAAAAAAAAGGAATCAAAACTCCAAAAATGCATAGAATTGTTCCTTTGAAGTCTCAGCCTCTCAAAGAATTTAAGGGAGCATATGGCTCTTTATCAAGTTTGCTTATTACAACTTTATGCTATAACCAAAGCAGAGTTCCTTTGTGAATTATTTAACTATATATAGTTACTGCATAAGCCATTAACTTTTGAAACATCTTTGCCTCTTTTTAATACTCTAAAATTAACTGTTTCTCTCATAAGTGCTCCAGAATATATTAGAATAAAACACATTCGATCTTTAAAATTATATTTTTTAAAGTCAAATCTCAGTCATCTCCTAATGCAAATGCTTTATCTTAATTGTGGTGACAGCTCCAAAGGTAAACACTTTACCAAACACAGCTTTATCAAAACTCAAGCTATATAGTGAGATTGGTTATATTTTATTGTTTCTAAGTTATAAATCAGCAGAGCTTAAGAAAAAAAGCCTCTACCCACGGTTATCAGGATGTAGAAACCAAAAAAGTACAATTAAGGGCTTAATTTAAAAAGAAATTCATGCCAGTCTTAGGAGGAGGAATTTAAAAGAGAAATAAAAAAATCACTATTATGTGCTAATTTTAGGGCGCCGTTGTAATCTGAGCTGCACTCTCTCAATGGTGAAATACATAAAAGAGAACATTCCCTAAGATCCTGATATCTGACAATGGAAGAAAAGAAGAAAATCTGGATAAACTAGCTCTATTCTGCACAAACAACCGTGGTTTTCTTTGCTCCACTTCTGGGCTGCGGAGGGTGTGAAGAATGTCGAGCCAAAGCAAATGAACCCCACAAAGCACATAGTATATGGTGCGTGTGCAACTATAGTATCTACGTTGTATTTTCCTTATTACAAAAAGACAGGCTTGTTTTAGAAGTCTCGGAAGAACCGGAAGACATTTTAAATCATCATCATCTCACCATCCAGTGACAATTATTAATATGCCTCCATTTATTCCTTCCCATTCCTTATATCATTGAGATGATCTGGAATATATACAGTCTTGATTCTGGCCTCAATTTGAACACAAACATCATCCCATAACATCCATTTTTAGGCATCTGAGGAACTATCTGTAAATATTAGACAAGTTACATCCTAATTTGTTGTAGAACAATATCACAATTAAAGCAACCATTTTTCAATTATTGTATTTCTAGGTTATTATCAGTTTTTTATTTTTATTTTAGAAAAATAGAAAGTGAGAGGGACAGAGGGGAAGAGAGAGAATCTTTATTAATTTTTTAAATTGTTTTTTATTTATTTATTGAGACAGAGAGCATGCTGGAGAGGGGCAGAGAGAGAGAGAGAGAGAGAGAGAGAGAGAGAGAGAGAGATACAGAATCCGAAGCAGGCTCCAGGCTCTGAGCTGTCAGCACAGAGCCTGATGTGGGCTCGAACTCATGAACTGTAAGATCATGACCTGAGCCAAAGTCGAACACTTAACCAACTGAGCCACCCCGGCGCCCCTGAGAGAGAGAATCTTAAGCAGGTTCCACACCCAGCACAGAGCACAGGGCTCCATCCCACGACCCTGGGGTCATGACCTGAGCCAAAATCAAGACTCAGATGCTCAACTGACGGAGCCATCCAGGCGCCTCTATTATCAGGTTTTTTTTTTTAAATTACAAAGAATGTAGTAAACATCTTTACATATAAAGCGTTCAGCATACTTAAAATTATTTCCTGAGGTAAGGAATGCCTTCCTACGTTTGACACAAACTCCAAAAGCCGTGAAAAAAATTGACAAGCGATCTAACAAAATCAAATTTTTGGCATGAGCTCACACAATGAACACCATTAGAAGACAACAGACTGGTAGGTGGGGGACTGTGACTCGTGATAAAGGGCTACTTTCTTTAATATATTTAGAGGCCACTTCTACAGATCAGTAAGGAAAAGAACAACAGAACAGAAAAATGAGCAAGGATAGGAACATAGTTCATTTAGTGAAGAGTATGCAGGCAGCTCTTAAATCTACTAAAAGACACTCCTTTTCATCTTGAGAAATACCAATTAAAACTATGCTGAGATTTTTCACTTATCACACTGGCAAAGATTCGACGATTTTTAACACATACTGCACTGTCAAGGGTTTAGAGAAAGGGACTGTCACCCTTCACCAAGAGGAAGCTCTTCATGTCGTGACATGTAATAATCTCCAAGTATTTGTAAGTAAAACTGGGAAATACTGACTGGTTTAGACAGCATGCTATCACTTGTGTACGAATGGAGTGTGGACAGAGGAGAATACCCCTTCCCACCACATACACACAGGCATTTGGATGGATAATGAACAATATTACTCTTTTCATAAATCCTCAGGTCTGGGGTTCACAGTAGCAAGCAAACTGCTTCACTGTCCACTCTTGAATGCCTTTTGAATGGAAAAACATTTAAATATATACCTATTAGAAAAATAAAAGTCCAATTTAAAAAATAAATTTCAAAATGTTTCTTTAGGATGGATATCTATAGGAAGAATTTTCTAGCCAAAGAGTCTACATATTATAAGACTCTAGACTGTGGAACTGCTTTCCCAAAGGGCTTAAACTCTATTTCTGGTAGCCACATGTATCTTTCATAGGCATTATAGGCCACACAAGATTTTTTTTTTTAATTTCTATACCCAACATGGGACTCAAACAACCCCACGATCAAGAGTCACATGCTCCACTGACCAAGCCAGCCAAACACCCCAAGATCTTTATATTGGATAAAGTGATTAGGAAAAAATGACATCATTTTGATTTGCATATTTTGATTACTAGGGAGTTTGAGCATTTTCCACCTTTGGTTAGTTCTTTATAGTTCCTCTTTTGTGACTTACAGTCATCACCTTTCCCCCTTTACATACTGGGGACAATGTTTTTTTTCTAAAATATATTACACAGGGTGGGGGGGGGGGCCTGGGTGGCTCAGTCGGTCGAGCATCTGACTTCGGCTTAGATCATGATCTTGCAGTTCGTGAGTTCAAGCTCCACGTCAGGCTCTGTGCTGACAGCTCAGAGCCTGGAGCCTGCTTCGGATTCTGTGTCTCCCTCTCTCTCTGCTCCTTCCCCACTCATGCTCTGTCTCTCAAAAATGAATAAATGTTAAAAAAATTAAAAAATAAAATATATTACAGTTTATCAACCTTCTCCCTGTCACTCATTGCAACTTTTTTTAAACCAGTTTTTTATCTGCCTTTTAATCTGTATTTGTTTGACAGAAGTTTTAACTTATGTGGTTAAATGTAATCATAATTTCCTCTACCTAGTTCAGTCCAAACATTCTTTAGTTGCCACTACGTACCAGGCAATTACTATGGCCTGTGTGTAGTTGAGAGGTGCAGACTATCAAGGTGACCGACATGGGAAAGGTAATTCTGATACAGCCTGGTAAGTGAAGCTGAAGAACTACAGGTTATTATGGACACAGGTTATTATGGACACATACAACTGGGGCACTTTGCTCAACTCAGCAGCAGAGTCCAATTTTCTAGAAGAGATCATTCTATACATTTAGAGGACAAAGACATTGAGTGGGAGGAGCATGCTAGGTGCAACGGACTGAGTGTGTGTTCCCTGCAAATTTCTATGTTGAAGGCCTAATCCCCAGTGGGACAGTATTTGGAGATGGGGCCTTTGGAAGAGACTCCAGTTTAGATAAGGTCATGAGGGTAGAGCCCCAAAGATCGGATTAGTGTCCTTATAAGTGGATTAGACCAGAGCTCTCTCAATCTCTTTGCATGCACAAACCAAGGAAAGGTTATATCAGCGTGTAACCAGGAATAGGGCCCTTACTAAAATCCAATCATGCTGATGCCCAGATCTTGGACTTCCAGCCTCCAGGACTGTGAGAAATGTTTGTTGTTTAAGCCACCCAGTCAATGGTAATTTATTATAGCATCCTGAACTAAGTACTGAAAAATGAGTAAGTGCTATAGCAAATACCTAAAAATATGGATGAGACTTTGGAACTGGGAAGAGGCTGGAAGAGATCTGAGGCACATGCTAGGAAAAGCCGAGATTGCTCGTAGAGACTTTTAAAGGAGATTCTGGCGAGAGCAAAGAATGAGAGGAGAGCCATAGAGAAAGCTTCCAGCTTCTTTGAGAACATATCTGTAATCACGTACAAAATATTGGTAGAAATATGGATGGTAAAGGTCATTCTGATGAGGATGAGCACAGAAGAGGAACAAGTCATTAGACCATGGAGAAAGGCAATCCTTGTTAAAAAGTGGCAAAGAACTTGCCTGGATTCTAGTGTTTCGTGGAAGGAAGAACTTGCAAGCAATGAAATTGGATATTTAGACAAAGAGATTTCTAAGCAAAGTTTTGAAGGAGTGACTTGGTTCCTCCTGACAGCTTGTAGTAAAATACAAAAAGAGAGCAATATACTGAAGAAAGAATTGTTAAGCAAAAAGGAAGGAAACAGAACTTAAATATTTAGAAAATTCTCATCTTATCCAAAATGTCAAAAATGAGAAAGCATGTTTGGAAGAGAATAGTGTGTGTCTGACCATTTGATAAGATTAGTATAGGTGTGAACCATGGACCTAATCAACCACTCCAAAAGGAACACTGCCAGTTTGAATAGAGGTGGGACAAAATAAAGGAAGGCTATCAGACTTCTCAGATCCTACAGGACCTTAGAATTATTTGGTTTCAAACATGCGCTATTGTTTTGTTTTTTTTTTAACATTTACTTTTGAGAGAAACAGAGCGTGAGTGGGGGAGGGGCAGAGAGAGAGAGAGACACACAGAATCTGAAGCAGGCTCCAGGCTCTGAGCTGTCAGCACAGAGCCCAACACGGGGCTCGAACTCAAGGACAGTGAGATCATGACCTAAGCCAAAGTCGGACACCCAACTGACCGAGCCACCCAAGCGCCCCACACACTATTCTTTAAGACAAAGGAAGAAACACACTGAGGGGGGATTCAGAGATAATAGGGGCTACCCACTCTCACCACAGACCTTGAGTACATGGGCCCAGGGGGCAAGGCTACCCCTACCTTGGTTTCAAAGGGTGGGACCACTGTCCAGCAAAGTTGTGTGATTGGGGCTACCCAGAGACGAGGGAACAAAGCCCACCCCTGGCAGAGCAACAGAGTCAGATCCATTGCCCCAGGGGGTCCAAACGGTAGTCTGTCCAGCCCAAGGAGATTATTCTCAAATCTTAAGATCTAATGGAGTATGCCTTCCTAGGTTATAGACTTGAAACTCACCATCCCTTCCTTTTCTCCTAATTTCTCCCTTTTGGAATGGGGATGTGTATCTTATGCCCATCCCACCTGCATAGGTAGGAACCACATAACTTGTTGGTTTCACAGGTTTACAGCTTGTTTGAAATTCAGCCTCAGGCTGAATCATACAAGTCTAACCCATAGCTGATTTAGATGATACTGAGAGAACTTTGGAATTGATGCTGGAATGAGTTATGACTTTTGGAGCAGTTGGGATGCAATGGATGTATTTTGCATGAGAGAAGCACATAAACTTGGGGAAGTGAGGAACATAATGCTATAGACTGAATGTTTGTGTTCTCCTGAAATGTTGAAGGTCTCACCCCCAAATGTTATGGTTTTTATAGGTGGGGCCTTTAGGAGATAATCAGGTTTAGAGGACGTCATGAAGGTAGAGCCCTAGTGATGGGATTCTCAAAAATTATATGGAGATGAAGACACCAGAGCTCACTTGCCCTCTGGATGCAATATTAAGGAAAGGCCATGTGAGGACATAACCAGGAAGAGGGTTCTCATCAAAATCTCAATCCTGCTGGCACCCTAATCTTGGACTTCCAGCCTCTAAAACTGTGACAAATAAATGTTTAAGCCACCCAGTCTATGGCAATTTGTTATAACAGCTTGAACCAGTACACTAGGTAAAGGGAAGACCATAAGAAGTGCATGGATACATAAATGGCCTGGTATCTTCGGGAAACTATCAGCTGCTTGTTATCAGCAGAGCTTAGCATACATAAAGAACTGATAGATAATGAGAGATAATGCTAAGGAGATACTGATGGGTCAGTTCAGACCTGTGATTTACACAACTGTGAAGTAACAAAATAGGGGTTTTAAGCCATTAAGTTTATGTTGATTTGTTACGGCAGCAATAGAAAACTAATACAGACTTTGGTGCCTGGAAGTGATATGCAGTTATAACAAATAAAAATATGGATTCCTATTGGAATCACGCAGTAGGTGGAAGCTGGAATAATTCTGAGAAACAGGATAGAAAGTCTTCAACAAACTGTAGTTGAAATAGGGACATTAAAGATGCGACCAGTGAGGACTCTGAAGAAAATGAAGACACGTTATTAGAAATAAAGAATGCCACACTTGAAACTGATCTACAAGTGTAACATAAGCTCTATAAGAATTCTAGCTAACTTCTATGCAGAAATTGAGAGGTGCTCCTGAATACATATGGAAATTAAGGGAATCATAATAACCAAAACAATTTTGAAAAACAAGATCAAAGTTGGAGGGCTTACCGTAACTTCCCAAATTCAAAACTTACTATCAAGCTACAGGAATCAAGACAATGTTGTACTCACGTAAGAGTAGATATAGACCAATGAAATAGAACAGAAAGTCCCAAAACAAACACATACACCTATGGGCAGGTGATTTTTTTTTTTATGAGTGCCAAGACTATTCAAGGAGGAAAGAATAGTCTTTTTGACAAATGAATAAAATATGGCATATCCATACAAAGATTTATTCAGCAGTAAAAAGAAATGCTACATGCTACAACACGGATGACCTTTGAAAGCATTGTTACATGGAAAAAAAAAATCAGTAACAAAGGACCACATATTGTATGATTCCATTTATATGAAATGCCCAGGATAAGCAAATAGAGAGACAGAAAGCAGATTAGCAGTTGCCTAGGGCTGGGGAGACGGAAGGATTGGGGGCGATGAGGTTTCTTTGTTAAGATAATGAAAATGTTCTAGAATTGATTATGGTGATAGTTGTACAACTCTATGAATGTACCAAAAGCCATAGAACTGCATACATTAAATGACTAAATTGTGCTGCATATGAATTATATCTTAGTAAGTTCTTTTAAGAAAAGAAAACCACATCAAGGCACATCATCATATTGCTGGAAACCAATGAGAAAGAAAAAATTTCAAAGCAGTTGGAGGAGGGGAAGAAGACCTAAAATAAAAAGACCACCCACAAATGTGGATGAGGCTTCTTACCCCAGAATTATAAAGAACTACTAAAAATAAAAGAAAGACAAACCATCCAAAATAAGACTGGGCAAAACATATAAATAGGCACTTAACTGAAGAATAAACTGAAATGGGCAAGAAAGAAATGAAAAGATTGTTGACTTCCTTAGTAATCAGGTAACATAATTCAAAAATATCAGAAACCAGGAGCACCTGACTGGCTTAGTTGGTAAACCTTTCGCTTCTTGACTTCAGGGTCATGAATTAGAGCCCTAGTTAGAAGTAGAGCTTATGGGGCACCTGGGTGGCTCAGTTGGTTAAGCGTCTGACTTCGGCTCAGGTCATGGTCTCGCGGTTCGTGGGTTCGAGCCCCACATCCGGCTCTGTGCAGACACGCTTGGTATCTGGAGCCTGCTTCTGACTCTGTGTCTTTCTCTCTCTCTGCCCTCCCTTGCTCATGCTCTGTCTCTCTCAAAAATTAAAAAACATTAAAAAAAAAAGTAGAGCTTACAAGGAAGGAAGGAAATATCAGATGCCATTTCACACTGCAAAATTTAAAAGTCTGACAAGAACACATATACTTCTGATGGAAGTATCAAATAGCATAACCACTTTGAACAATTTATAACATTCAATGAATACAAAGGGGTACGTACTAAATATCCCAGAAATACCATTATTTGTTATAAATCCTAGAAAACGTATGTATATGTATGCCAGGATGTATGTACAAGAATGTTCAGGGGCACCTGGGTGGCTCAGTCAGTTGAGCATGGGACTCTTCATCTCAGGGGTTTTGAGTTTGAGCCCCACATTGGGTTTAAAGATTACTTAAGAACAAAATCTTTAAAAAAAAAATAGAAAATACTTTATAATTTGTGTATCTAGTCAATATCTCATTAAAAACCATTTGCAAAAAGAAAAGCTAATAGGAGGTAAAGAAGTAGAGACAACTAACCTTAAATATTTTAAGTTTGAGAGAGAGCACACGCACAAGTGGGGAGGGGCAGAGAGAAGAGGAGGGAAGGAGGAAGGATCCCAAGCAGGCTCTGAGCTGCCAGCACAGAGCCAGGTGTGGGGCTTGAACTCACGAACCGTGAGATCATGACCTGAGCCAAGACCAAGAGTTTGACGCTTAACAGACTGAGCCACCCAGGCACCCCTAACCTTAAATATTCTTTAGAACACCTGGGTGGGAAGAGGAGCAAGAGAAGGTAGTGGTTAGAAGGGGCCCAGGGTAAAGAGAAGGTTTGGCTTTATTCTCTTCCAGAGTAGGAAAGGGGTCGCAAACGTACCGGCTAAGGAATAAAAACGAGTAGAGACAGAGATTGGTAGGTTAATGGTGGCAGTAGTGGGAATGGTAGAAGCTAACATTCACTGAAAGCCTGCGCCAGATACTGTTCCAAGCCCTTAACCTGCCTTATGTCACAGCAGTCCTATTACTAGTCCCATTTTCCAAATGGGAAAACTAAAGCATAGAGAAGTTCAGCAACATGCCCATGGCTACACATTTAAGAAGTACAAAACCACATTCTAATGTGGCAGACTCTGGCCCCAAAGCCAGGATTTTTATCCTCTATGCTATATCGGCCTCTAACTATAAGGAAGGGCATATAAGTGAGAGAGCAAAGTCCTACAGGTGTGAAGACAGGTCTTGACTAAGTAAGATACTTCCAAGGCAAGAGGAGGATAAATGGCAGGAATGGGGAAGGACAAATGGGAAGGAAGCCGTTCCCAATTTATAGTCTCCATTTTTTTTTTTTTTTTTTTTTTCCAAATGAGGTAGGAGGTCAGATTGTTGAAAGTGGAGTGGAGACTGGGTTGAACTAAAAACATTTGTGTGTCTGATGGGAGCTGAGTGGAACTAAGACCAACAAAGGGAACACGAGATTCACATTCCCCATGATGTATACCTATTGCATGGAATGCTAGGTCCAACCTCCGGCACTGACTGAGGCGTTCTTTCTTTCTCTTGATCTTGACTGGTTGAACTCAAGTAAATTAAACGTGCCCATAATGCAATTCTACTGCAAAGTCTTTGAGACCAGCAACCACAGCTCACTCAGCTTTCCTGCCTAGAACCTCTAAATTTTATCTTTTGGATGTTGTTCTCTTGTTGTCCGAGAAGGAAAAAAAAGCAAAACAAAACATCTCTATGCTCTTTTAAGGCAAGCTTTCTTTTACATTTCTGTCTCCATAATTAGATTATAAATCTATTCTAGGGAATAAAACCATGCCTTTCAAAGAACAAGCATAGGATATTTAAATCTCTGTCCTGGCTAATTCAATAACTGAATTTCCGTACATATCTCTGAAACAAATTACAGCACAAAAAAGTGGACTTCTTTCTTAAGTGCTACCAAAACTGTATTTTTACACAGATTTAAAACCTATAAAATCCTTTACATGGCTTTAAAGCAATAAGCTCTTTTCTTTCCAAAGTATCAGTCCAATCATCCAATGATCAAATTCCAAATTAATGACATTTTCCTATAGTCTATGAAATCCCCCAATTTAGGGAACTATATCCATTACCTTTACTACAAATAATATCCTCAGGCAAAATCCACTGGCAAATATTCACAAATTAAGTGAGAAAAATAATTTCAAAACAACTTAGTATGTTATATTTAACAATTTATATTAAAGTAATCAGCAATAGACTTTAAATTTTTTAATGTTTATCTAATTTTGAGAGGGAGGGAGGGAGGGAGGGAGGGAGGGAGGGAGGGAGGGAGAGATGGATGGTGGGCGAGGGGTAGAGAGAGGGAGACACAGAATTGGAAGCAGGCTCCAGGCTCTGAGCTATCAGCACAAAGCCCGACAAGCCCGACGTGGGGCTCAAACTCACGAACTGTTAGATCATGACCTCAGCCGAAGTTGGACACTTAACCAACCGAGCCACCCAAGCACCCCCTGTAGACTTCATCATAATCATATTATATGACATTGCCCCAAATAGATATTTTCCCAAATTTCTCTATATGCCATGCAATTAAATTGCAAAATATATTTCAAAAAATAACGAAACCACTCAATACAGGAAACCGCAATAAGCAAAAGAATCGGACACAGGGAAACCGGTAACTGCAACGTGTTTCATGAAAAAAAAAAAAAATCTGTTCAGACACGTATTCAGATGCCAAATAACTTCCACTAGGACTTTCATCACACAAATTCTACTTTGTTGCTATGATCCTTTTAGGTAAACAACACATTCAAATGATTGCTAAGGATAATCACCTACTTTTATTTTTGTCACCAGCAGTATCTTACTGATGGCCTTTTAAGCCGATGTTTCAAATATTTTTGACCACAATCAACAGGAAGAAAAAAATTTTCATGTCGCAACTCAACACAAACACATTCATGAAGTTTGTATATTTACCTTACTAATAGTGATGCACCCTTTTTTTTTTAATACTGGTTTCATTCTACCAAATTAAAACAAGAGTTTGAAAAAATACTGCTTCCATTATTTTACTTATATATTTTTTTAATGCTTATTTTGGGAGGGGAGGGGCAGACAGAGATAGGGGCAGAGGATCCAAAGCAAGCTCTGTGCTGACAGTAGAGAGCCCGATGCAGGGCTCAAACTTACGAACCACAAGATCATGACCTGAGCTGAAGTCACACGCTTAACTGACTGAGCCGCCCAGGCGCCCCCTCAAAAGTCATTTTTGATAACATCATTCTAGGTTGCTATTCAGAAGTTAAATAGGATTTGCCCGAGTACCAGAAAAGGGTATAAGTGACTCCCATGGACAGGATCTCTCTCTGCATCCATCCCAAGCCACGTAGGTTGGAAAAGAGTAAACCACCAGCAAGGTAAGAGTAAAGAAAAGGTAGACAGAACCATCTTGTTGATATCTGATCAGGGTCCTCCAAAATTACGTGAGGCACTATAGAATGCAGGATAGAACACAAAATTTAGAGTTAAGTCCCAATTCTACCATGTTGGGCAAGGCGCCCTGCAGACATTTCATTTTCTCAGCTGTGATGAACAACATGGGTCAGGGGCTCAGTCTCTTATCCACTACTCTATTCCCAGAGCCTGAACAGTGCTTTGCATCCAGTAAATGCTCAACAGAGATTGCTGAATAAATGAATATCTCGTTCATGTGGCTGTAAGCAGGATGTCATCCAAATGTGAGTTTTTAAAATCAGTCTGAGATCATTGGAGACCCAGTATGCTGGAAGCTTCACATTACCCAGTGACTAAGTGCCTTCCTCTTTTTTCTGAGAAAAAAAAAAAAAAATGGGACTGGGAGGATTTTGTTTTCTTTTCTATCAGTTCATCCTTAAGAAAACATGTATACTCTTCTCTCCTACATCCAGCATATATGTAATATTGTGCCCTCTTAAACCACAAATGTAAAAATTGAGCTAGTCTTTCATGCACCTGAACTATTTAGCTCCTCCTTGGAACAAACAGATGCCTTAAGAGGGCCACAAAACAAAACTGTAAATTACAGTACTCAATTTTTTAGCTTAAAATCTATATTGGTAAATGTTTTGAAATTATTTTGGCTGATGCTCAATGATACTGAATTATCTTTATTAGATATTATCTCATATTGCCAAGATAAATCATTTATTCCATTCATTGTTACTTCTTGAGCAACTCTTTTAGCTATGCTATCATGCCTGCTTCTATGAGGAATAGAAAAGATTCCTGTTCTTACAATCTTAACATGACTTATCAGGAACCTATCCACTCGCTATGTAAAATACTAAGTATAATGCTTAGTATAGACAGTACGTCCTTAAGATATTTGGATAAAAAGAAATATTTACCTTCATAAAGAAACTCATCACCTAAAGTTCTAGGCTTCAGGATGGTAAATACAGGGCAAATGGTCGCCATTTTCTTCACCCTCTAGTACCTTTGTCAGGCCATTTACCGATCATGGCATTCTTGCCTAGTGAACATAGATAGGATCTCTGGATTCTTCTCAACACAACCCTCTAGGCAGCCACAGTCAAATATGATGAAACTTATTTGTCATCTCTGGGTTCGAAATTCCTTAAGTGGTTGGAGAAAAGTCTTTGCTTGTATTAACTATCACATGAATCCTGTCCAAATATACACCAAAAAGAACATCTTTAACTCCAAAACCTACCAGGGAAGAGGTATTCATTTTTCTATATTATCTAACAAAATGATACTATTTAAATTTGGGTCTTAAATTACCTATGTCAAATGGTGATTATTGTCTACAAATCTAGTAAAGACACTTGATGATCATTAAGGCTAATTCTGTAACAAATCACACACAAAATTATAAAATTTTTTCATGTTTATTTTTGAGAGAGAGAGACAGCTTATGAGTGGGGGAGGCACAGAGATACAGGGAGACACAGAATCCAAAGCAGGCTCCAGGCTCTGAGCAGTCAGCACAAAGCCTGATGCGGGGCTCGAACCCACAAGCCATGAGATCATGACCTGAGCCGAAGTCAGGCGCTTAACCGACTGAGCCACCCAGGTGTCCTGAAATTATAAAATTAATATATGTTCATATAACAAAAGTACCTAAGTAAAAATTGGAAGTTTACCATCCCTTTAATAGTCCATTCCCCAGAGGTAGCCAGGATTAAGTTTGGTGAATGTCCTTCCTTCCTTCCTTTCTTCCTTCATTTATTTTTGAAAGAGACAGACAGAGACAGAGGGAGAATCTTAAGCAGGCTCCACGCCCAGCACAGGACCTGCCTTGGGGTTCAATCTCACAATTGTGAGACCATGACCTGAGCCAAGATCAAGAGCTGGACACTCCACTCACAGAGCCACCCAGGTGCCCCAAACTTCCATTTATACAAGGGAAATCTTTGTGTTCACGTCTCAGTTATATTAGAGCTATTTTTTTTTAAATTTTTTTTTAAACCTTTATTTATTTTTGAGACAGAGAGAGACAGAGCATGAACGGGGGAGGGTCAGAGAGAGGGAGACACAGAATCTGAAACAGGCTCCAGGCTCTGAGCTGTCAGCACAGAGCCCGACGCGGGGCTTGAACTCACGGACCGCGAGATCATGACCTGAGCCGAAGTGGGCCGCTTAACTGACTGAGACACCCAGGCGCCCCAGAGCTATTTTCTTGATGAAAATATTTCCAGCAAATATTAAATTTATAAATGAAATGCAGTATCTAATAGATGAATGATCATGCCAATTTAATGTTATATTTTGTATCTAACGCAGCTCAGCGTTTGAAAGAAAACACTGCGAAAATGCATTAACCCAGCACTTTTTCACAACCTGAATTGTTATAATGAAAGATTCCACCCAAATTTTGCTGAAGCTCAAAAAATGGAACTTGCTATTGAAAAATATCCTTTGCATATGGTGGTACTACATACATAGAAAAAGGAAGGCCTCATTTCTTGTTAGGAGAAATTGAAAATAGGAGAAATGAGCACTGAGAGGAGCCACAGATATTCACATCCATAGATATTCATGCAAACACATTTGCCGAGACACAAGGTAGTCAGCAAAGAAGGAAGCTCACCAAGTGCTTAGTTTAACACTTTCATTTTACATATAAGGAAGCAGATTCAAAGGTCACAAAGCCAAGAACAGAAGCAGGACCAGAATCACAACCCACAGTCTCTTGCTGTGCAAAACCACGTGGCCTCAGCATTCTTTAATGTGAGGAACTGCATTTATATGGAATGAAGTTTTACCTGGTTTAAATACAATTGCTTTTGTCCCCATATCTTCCTCCTTAGCTCCTGGATCCCTCCCTCCCAGGACTCCCAGCTACCCTCAAGCCTGCCATCCCTTCTCACTCCAGGCTGGATTCTGCAGCCTCTTCTATGGGCGACCCTCTGGCTGGTGCATCTACACTCTGCCCAGAACCCCTTCCTTTACATTATCCTTAACAAAGTCCCAAAGCACCCAAGAAGAGAAATGTGCCTGCTCGTCTCCAGATACAGAGCCATGGTTGTCAGAGAGAGAAGTCATGAGCACAGGTGCCTTTAGGCAAGCCAAAGGCATTTCATTTACATTTCATTATTAAGGACCGAGGATCAAAAAAAATCTGATCCCACAATTATATAATCAATGTCTTGAGTTCTGTATTCACAGAGATAGACTCATATTTCCAATAAATAGCAGCCCTATAATTTAGGCTAAAGTTTAACCTTTGAAAGTTCTTGTAAGGAGCACTCTTCTGAAAGCAGAAACACTTTTTCATAATGATATCGCAGAAGTTCAACATGTAAAACAGATTTCACTGTATTTTTCCCTCATCCCTTCTCCTAACCCACACCCACCTTTGGGTACCCCTGAGGATCCCTTGAGCCCTAGAGATTTGAACTTTATATATTTTGACACATTCACACCTTTATTAAGCAATGTCAACACCTATACAGAGTAAATGACCTTTTACACATTGCAAATTGATAATGGGTAGTGTTCTATTTATCTCTTGCTTGCTAAAAACTTCACTTCCCCCCCCTTCTCTGCCCCCCCAAACATTAACTACAAATATCTTGTTCTGTGCTGGATAATGTATATATTAAAAATGACTTTTCTTCTGATCACAGACACACCCCACCCGTGTCCCCAGCCAAGGGCTGTTCCGTTGGTGGCAAGAGGGGCATGAGCCCAGTGCCAGAGTCAGTCGGGCACCTGCTCACAGTGCTCGGGAGAACTGTACCCTTCTCTGCCCTGGGGGCCGCCTTCCAATGTACTCCCAAATTCCAAACCTTCAAGCTGCTAACGACACTACATTCCCTTTGATCCTCATGCAAAAATGACAACAAATTAGCTTCAACAGTTCACACTTCTAGTCCCACCTCCCCGAAAGCCCAGTCTAAGCAATTAACCCCTGGGGTCAGGGGTTGCTGTTGGGGGTGCCATAGACCATCTCATTTCCTCCACACCACTCACCTGTGTCTCTTACTTCCAGATGCTACTTCTGCCTTCCTTTAGCCTGAAGTCTTCAGGTTTGTGGACTTGTGCAAACCGATGGCCAATTCAGAACCCACTTATCATTGTAGTATCTTTCGCCAGATCTTATTCCAAGTTTAGGCTGAGCCAATACTTGATTCTCCGTGAGAAGAGTGACTTGAAATTCACACACATACACTGAAGCTAAAATTGGCAGAGTTGCCCAAATAGTACTCAAAAGTAAGTTGGCACGTATTAGAATTTCTCCTAAGAAAAATGACCTCTGATTTAAGAGAGGTTGTCATAACTAAATCAAAATCATGAATCCCTACCGTGGTTGACAAATATAAGCAAAGGCTGGTGACCTGGGAGTCCTGGAAAGGGAGACGAAGAGGAGCATTTCAGTCAATGCATCTCTACCACGGTGCAAAGGAGAGTGAAGCCATTGGTTCACTGACTGGCCAAGGGTAGATCACAGGCTGCGGTGGCTTCGTGACATTATTCGGACAATCAGTCAACTCTCCTGTTCTCTCTTCTCAGCATGTAGCCCTCCAGCCTTTAACTGGTTTCCCCTGCCATAATGTAAATGCCTAACCCTGCTTCTGAAAAAGTAAATGGACCTGCTGGGCACTTTCATCTTTCAGATGTAAATTAATAATCTAAAAATGGGATGCTGTAGATAGGTTCTGATTTGTTTACTTAGTATGACTCAGACCCACAGGTCCTACTGACATCTGGGCAGGATTCAAGGGCCTTTGTGTCTGATAACAAAGGTCCCAAAGTCCTCTCCAGACACCTCCCCTCCACTTTCCTTTCCTGGGGATCCTATGGCTTCCTGATCTGACCTCCTTTCTAAGAATAGGGAAGAATCATTTATACTTTGATAAATGCTCTTCACAGCTCTAACTGGAACTTTCTTAGGCATTTTTGATACATTTAGCAAATATATTCAATAGTTAATGCCTATCATAGCTAATCACTCAATTTTCTATCACATCTTGTGAATTTCAGGGAGCCTTGTAATTGGCAGAGGAAGCTTTGACTTGCCACTAGTATTCTCCCATGGAGGCTGCCCAGCAAATAAACCGGCTTTGGTCTTTTGGGATCCCTGGGACCAATTGTGGAGAATCAGCCTCAAGGTCCCAGTTATCTGTACTCTTCTTTTAAAAAAGAAATTTTTTTTAATGTTTATTTTTATTTTTGAGAGAGACAGCATGAGTGGGGGAGACACACACACACACACACACACAGAATCTGAAACAGGCTCCAGGCTCTGAGCTATCAGCACAAAGCCCGACGCAGGGCTCGAACTCACAAACTGTGAGATCGTGAGCTGAGCTGAAGTCCGATGCTTAACCGACTGAGCCACCCAGGTGCCCAATCCTGTACTCTTCTTACTCCTGTAGCTTTCTATCCCTAATGCCATCCACTGCTCCTGCACCCTCAGGTGACCAGGGTTTGAAGGCCATTCTCACTCCTGCAAGAAGGCTGAGGCCCCTCATCTCCAGGAGGCTTTCTCGAACTTTTTGAGAGCACTCTGGTCCCCTCCTTTTGGGAGACTGTGCTACACCCACTTAGCATTTACATTCACTTCAACAATTGTTTCTTCACTGCTTCCTGAGCAATCTGGTGACTTTTTACCCTATCACCGACAACACCCAACACTACCCTAAGGCACTTACATTTTTGATTGCTTGACGGGGGTGGGGGGGGGGGTTAAAAATGCTAAATTGAGAGTTACGAAATTGGGAATCCTTTGCATGTAAAAAGAGAACGATGATCCATGAAGATTAAAGGCACACCCTCATTAAGGAGAAAAAATGAACCAAAGCTGGGGTCTACGCTCAAAAATGTTTTCTTTATGCTTTTTTGCATCCTTGTTTTACATTGAAGAGATTCTTGGTCATACTTCTCCATCGCAAGTTACTAATTAAGATTCTAATTAAAAATCTGACCCACATTCATGAGTTCCCTACACAGCCATGATCCATGCATGATCCATGATCCTCTCGCCCACCTCTCCAGGGACCAGACTCGTGTGAAAGGGGATATGCAAGGAAGTATTATTTGTACCCCAGAACAACCAGCTGCAGATGAAAGCAGTTAAGTCTCTGAGCAATAAGGCTACTTTGCTGGTAATATGACAACACATTACTGGAAGCTGGAGAGACGGGCTCCCCCTTTTACGGCTCTTCCATAGAAGCCTTCCTCATGGCTTTCCCACTGTCTCCCTCTCCCAGTCCCATCCATAAGCCTCAGAAAAATGTAATTTCCATAGAAATCAAGGAGAAGTGGACAGACACTGGGTGCTGGGGTTAGTGGCAGCCTTGTAACAGACGCCCACAACTACAGCCTTTGCCCCTTGAAACACCAGGAAGGGTCGACTTTGGCCATAACCATAGTAGAAACCTGGTGGAGGAGAAACACAGACACAAAACTGCGAAGCACAGAGCCTCTCCCTTCAGTTCAGCCACCTAGAGGACTTTTGCAAGCCAGCCACACCCAACTCCAACTGGAAAAGGACAGAACTGTCTGTCTGGCTGACTGGTGTTGCCACTAGGATCAAGCGAGGTGACATAAGAACAGCAAGAGCAGGAGCCACTGGTGATTGAGGCCTTAATCACAGCCAGGTGCCTCCTAAGCATCATAGCTGTTAATCCTCACAAGTCTCCTGCAGGTAGGTCATATTATCCTCATTTTACAAATGAGCCGACACAAAGTTACCGGCTAGTAAGTTATTCAAACTCAGAACTGTTGAGCCCACGCTTTAACTAACACATTATACGGCTTCCTCTCATGTTTTGAAATGACTGAAAACTAAGAGTCCGTATGCATGGGATCAGAACGCAGAAGACAACAGATCCCTGAAGAAGCTGGTGGCCATGTTTGATTTACCCATTTCTTTTTCACTCTTCCCTCCCCACAAGTACCTACCCCTCTCCACCACCAGTTCTGTCAAACTTCATTCTCCTCTTAAACTCCTTTTTTAATTTGAAATTTACTTATTTGAGAGAGGAGGGGGGTGCAGAGAGAGAGGGAAAGAGAAAATCCCAAGCAGGCTCTGTGCTGTGGGGCTCGAACTCACAAACCGTAAGATCATGACCTGAGCCAAAATCAAGAATCAGATGCTTAATCGACTGAGCCACCCAGATGCCCCCACCTCCTTCTAATTATTCCTGTTTATTCCACTTACAGCTTTCCTTTTGTGCCCTCTCCTCTACTAAATCACTTGAAGTTTTCCCAATTCACACAATGAGAAGCACCAAAAAAAAAAAAAAAAAAAAAAAAAATCACATTTTCAAAAAGTGGATATAACTAAAAGGCTATCTGAATATTATTTTTAAATGGAGCTAAATAGTAAGAATGCAACACACATTGAAGGTGTGTGTGTGGTGTGTGTGTGTGTGTTTTAACAACCCTTTCTTGGATTAACTGTAGACACAGCTGAGACTTACAAAGATAAAGTGATAGAAAGCCTAGTAAATTTTAAAGAGAGTCATCGTGAAACCAAAAGTCATTTCTACTTTAGATTGTCAGCATATGATTACACTAGAATTTCATCAGATTGAAAAATAAGAACACAGATTTGACTACACATAGAATCTTCAGTTCTCAAAGCTTTTACGGAAGGGTGCTGTCTACCCAGATCCTAGGTCACCTCTTACGGATGCCCTTCCCCTAAGGCTGATGGGGCTGCTCTTTCTTCTGAGCCACATGGAACTTTGTTCATTCTATACATTTACTGTCATCTGAACCAGGTTATATTGTGGTTTTCACATCCGTGTCCTCCACTAGACAGAGATGGCCAGAATAAAAGTTTTTTAAAACTGCATTTTATTCATCTTTGTATTTCTGAAATGCCTGGTACATCAAGATCCTCAACACACATCTGTTGAGTAATGGAACCAAAATTCACATTTCGCAGGGAAACATGTAGCCTTCAGCCTGATTGGGGTTACCTGAGGGGAGGACACATCGGGGGTTACTGGCTCTCGATTTGCCTAGGTGAAAATAATCTAAAGCCTTTGGTGTTTTAGAAGAGGAAATATACATGGTGCATTTTTCAAACCATCATCCAGGGATGGGGCAGGCTGGAGCTTGCTTGCATTTCTTCCAGATGATTCTGATTTTCTGAGTTGCAGTTTACGCGAACTCTGTTAGAGACTGGACTCCCGGAAAACAAACACTCCTTTTCCCTGGCAAGGTCATTCTTCCTTCCACTCCCCTCTCACTTAATCCAAACATCCAAAGGCACGTGTCCTTTGTTGCCACCGAACCAGAATTTTGGATCATTATTCCAATTTCCCCCGTCTCAACACACTTCCACACATCCTATACTCTCCGGTCTTGATAACAAGTTCTTAGGGGCTACTTTACAGGTGAGGAAACACTGTGCTTAAAATTTGTTCAACAGTCACACCGAGTTGAGCCCAGTTCTTCCACTTCCTGATTCCTAACCAAGCGCCCACAGCAAAATCCCCACGGAAGCTTTTACAAAAATTGCCAAGGCCTGGGCTTCACCCCCACCACTTCTGATTCGGGATCTCTGGGGTGGGCCCAACAGGTGTACTTTGAAAAACTCTCCAGGTGCTTCTGGGAGGGGCCTCAGGCCGTCCCGCACCCGGCAATATAATAAACCTCGTAATGTCATGATACGTTCCCTGAACACCTCGCAGCTATTTGCTTTCCTTCAAGTGGCCAAACAGACGCTCAAAACCACGACATCGGAGTAACTGTAGTTGTCACTATTTTTCTCAATCGAGGAGGCTTCTACGGACCTTCTTCACGCTTACTTAAGCAAACGAAACCAGCACCCGGGGGTCGCTCTCCCTCGACTAAGCCGACCCTCCACCCAGCACACATACAAACAAACAGGGGCGCCGTCGCTGATACAAAACGCAGCTGCGCACCTGCAAAAGCTAGGGCGACCACCGCCTCCGGCAGCGTGTCCCGCCCGCCGTCCAGCATGGGGACCCAGCTCCCTAATGCTCTGTGCCTTGTCTAGGGTGTCGGGGGCACCACGGTCCCCAGTCCCTTTTCTCCCGAAGTCAGTGGGGACTCCCCCCCCCCCCCCCCGCCACTCGGTCATTTTCTTCCCAGCAACTCAGTCTCTCCGGGGACAGGCTACGCTTGAACTTGAGATTCTCACGTTTGGGGTGGTTCAGAAATTACCCTGCGGTAAACGCAGACCTCCCCGCACCCTCCGCTCTGCGCACACGGAGCCTAGAGAAGGCAAAACACGCCCCCCCCCCCCCCGCCCGGGGACCGCGGGGCGGGCGGTAGGTGGCAGCTCCTCCGCTCCCTCGTCACCGTCACCCGCCCCGCCCCGCGCAGTAGCGAGCTGCGGCCGACCCCAGAGAAAGGGGAAGCGCGCCCCGAACCGCACGGAGCCGACCCGCCGGCGGCCAGCGCGCCCGTCAGCGCGCGGGAGCCGCCGGGCCTGGGGTCCTCGAATCCCGCGACGGCCCCGCCTCGCCCCGCCCCGCCGGCCTCCGGCACCTGCAGCCCCGCGGCCGCCGGGCCCGCGCGCCCACCTGCGCGCCGGCGCCCCCCCAACCCCCGCCCGCGCGCACCCCGGCTCCCCGCCGCCGCCTCCCGGCCTGCCGAGCGCCTCACCTTCCAGTCCTCCCAACACGCCGCCAAGTTTCTCCTCCTCGGAAAGTTCTGGGGCCCGATCCCGCGGCCCGGCGCGGGCACCGAGGGGAAGCGGGCCGCCTGGACGGCCGCCGGGCGAGCAACGCGGCTCCGACTCGGCGGCGCGGAAAAGGAGAAGGGGAAGGGGAGGAAGGGGCGGGGAGCCTCCGCGGGGTGATCCCCTCCGACCCCAGCCTGCCCGCGTTGGCCGCTCGCAGGGACTTGGGCGCCGACTTTCCGGCCCGCCGTTGGCGACACTGGCGCTCTCCCGGCTGTCCTCACCTCCAGTGGCTAAGAGCTTGGGCTCTGGGGTCAGGCCGTTGTCGGTGTTGCCCCACTACTTACAAGTGTGTGATCTTGGGCAGTTTCCTTTACCCCTCTTTGCAAAATGAGGAAAACAATACAGTACCCATCCAGGGCGAAGCCAGATTTTGTGAGGCCTGAAACTTAAAAAAATGGCCGGGGTGGGGGGGGGGGGGTCCTTCAAGGGAAGACTTAAAATTAGGCTCAGGGCTTTGAAAGGGATGAGGACAAGTGACAAGGCCTGAAGCTTCACTAGCTTTACATGTCAAATGCCTTCTTGGAAGAATAAAATTAAGTGAACCACGTGCAAACTCACAATGGGGCCCGGTGCACTCGACAGGTGTTGTTGATAGGGATGATTTCCTCGTAGCCGGTCAGGTGGACCTGGGAGGGGAAGAAATAACACTGCCAATTATGTGCCAGGTGTCTTAAATACATATTGGGCTTAATTTGTGCACAAACGTTATGCCAGTTTTACAGTTCAAAAACCTAAGGCCCAGAGAAGTCCTGTAACTTGCTCGTGGTTACACGGAACCCAATTCTGACACGTTGCAAATACCTGGTTTTTCCGCAGTTTTACCTCACAAATACTAATATGTAAATATCCTCTATAACTTTTTGTTTGAGCAAGAAAAGAAAGAAGAAGAAATTCCCCCGTGAGAGAACAAAGGGTTGAATTTTCACTGCAAAATTTCCCCAGTTCAATACAACAGCAAATGGATTGCCCTTGAAATCACACCCGGCGCATGTGAAGTACCCTGTTGCAAAATCAATAAATGGCTTTGCTTAAATGTGTTCAGGTTACACATTTGCTTGCTCTGCTAGCACTATGTGTTTACTTTTTCTATCGATTATTAATACTAGTGCAATTCAGATTGATGCGTTTATAATCGGTCTGCAAGGGGCTTATAAACTAAGACAAACAATAACATAATGAACTCTCCGTGTGTAAGTCACTTTGCGTACCTTTCTCACTGGAGCTCCACTGTCTTTGCTACAGATACGGTTACCCTCCATTTACTGACAAAAACTCAGAAGCGTATTGCCTCCAAGCTCACACAGACACCCAGAATTTCAACTTAGTTTGGCCTCAGTCCTAAACCGTGGCTCTTTTTTCTACACCTTGGTAAAGGAGAAGAAACTAGCAAAACTACATGAATTTATGTCATTTATGTCCTGCAAAGTGAGGGAAAGGAAGATATCAAATGCTAGTCGTTCTTTTCTTAAAAACTCTCTATAGCAGAAAACTAAAACATAAAGCTTAGACAATTTGTTTTCTAGAGTGAGGAAGAGTGATTAGTATAGTATCAGGCACATAACGGACAGCAAATTTGTTGAATGAACTAATTCATAAAATAATTAGTGAAATGGTACTTGGTGATGCTTCTTAAGTCACAACCTTTCAATAGATGTGATTCTTGCAAAACGACAGTACAACAAAGAGGTATCCCCCCACCCCCACCTCTGTGTTTTTCTCACTGTGTCTACTTTTGGTCACTACTTAAAAAAAATTTTTTTTTAATGTTTACTTATTTTTGAGTGGCGGGAAGGGCAGAGAGAGAATGACAGAGACAGAATCCGAAGCAGGCTCCGGGCTCTGAGCTGTCAGCATAGAGCCTGATGCGGGGCTGGAACTCACGACCCGTGAGATCATGACCTGACCCATGCTTAACTGACTGAGTCACCGAGGTGCCCCAGCTTTTGGGTCACTATTAACCAGTAAAATGGGCAAGTTAAAGTTTAAGAGGGAGCAAGAGGAAGAAGGAAAGAACGAAGAAAAATAAAAGGACGATAGGCAAGAGAGGAGAGAGAATGAGGAGGGACGTCCTTTCTTCTGCCTGCTCCTCAGAGGGAAAAGATCATTTATCTGTAAGAAATATGAGGAAAAAATCAAAAGTATGTTAAATCCTAAATTATTAAATTGAAGCTATAGTTTTATTTTTATTGTATTAGTGTAAAAACAGCAATATTTTGTTAAGACGGAAAACAAAACCTGCATCGAAGCAATCTGTGCATTCCTCCCTGCCCCCCATGTTAGTTCTGAAGTGGCTTTGGATGAGGTGGGGGATGGGAGTCACACGTTTAGATAAAGAAGGTAAGTTCACTGCCTCTCCCTCAGGCAGGGAAGCGTTCATACAGGAAATGAACTTTCAAAGACTTTCAAAAACAAACTCAATAAAGGAAGTGAGAGAGGATGGCATATATACAACTTTCAAGGAATAGGTGATTTTTCAGAAATTCCAAGGAGGGGATGAAATGGTGACTCTAAGAAAGGGAATTACAGCTCGTTAGCCCATGCTGGTAAGTACTTGGAAGTAGAGGAGGTGAGACCATCTGATCTAAATATGGCAGGCTGGAGAATAGAAACTAAGGGAAAGGACTCTGGGTGCTTTCTTAAATAATCTGCAGAAGATATGAGGCTCTTGAGCTTGAAGGTTTAAAAAAAACCCTTTTTTTTTTAAACATTTATTTATTTTTGAGAGAGAGAGAGAGACAGAGTGTGAGTGGGAGAGGGGCAGAGAGAGAGGGAGACACAGAATCGGAAGCAGGCTCCAGGCTCCATCCAGGATCCAAGCTGTCAGCACAGAGCCCAATGCCAGTGGGGGGGGGGGTGTTGAACCCAAAAACCATGAGATCATGACCTGAGCTGAAGTCGGATGCTTAACCAACTGAGCCACCCAGGCAGCCCTTGAGCCTGAAGTTTAAAGCAAAATTTAAAGAAATAGGTGAAGGGGGTCAAAAGGTGAAACAACAGCAACAAAACAAAGAACCAAAATAATCTGTTGAATGAATGAATATGTTGGCTTCACTGCAATTGGAATCATCTCATATAAAACCAGAAAAGAATATTGACTTTTCTCATTCAACTTGTATTCAATAAATATTATTTAGTATTTTAACCTAGAATACAACTCTTGAATACATAAATTTAAGCATATTGAGACAAAATGATAACTTTCATTCTACATTTTTTCTGTTGAGCACAAGATTAGCTCTGATGGTTAGCAATTGAAGTATCTAATTGTTTTTCAATTACCTTCTCTGTTTTTACTAGATTAACAGCAAATCACTTGCTTATTGTATAGTTCTCTAACAAAGTCAAAAATAAACGTATTACTAAAAAGTATAAATACATACGTATGTATATACATACAGTGATTAAGAGGGATACTTGCCTCTACTCACTGATTTCAAGAATGAGGTTCATAACATATTATACTCTGAAGTATTATAACTTTTTTATTGCATTTAAACTGTAGAATAACCCTATTAAAATTACACCGAAACATAAAATGCGAAAAAAAAAATGGTGGAAATTTCTGGAAAAGATGACAAATCCACTACTTATTTAAGGAGGTCATCAAGAGGATGTAACCTCCAGCTGACCTGAGAGCTAGCCCCGGGCAAATGGAGGCTCCTATCCCTACCGGCCCCATTCCTGTCCTTGGAATGTCTGCTTTGCCCACTGTTCCCACAATAAGAGCCATTTTCAAGGACACAGCCTTGAAAGAGTAAGGTGTTGTTGAGACCATCTGGACTGTGTACCTGACTGAACCCAGTTAAAGCCTCCATATGAATTTTTAAGATTCTGGTAGGCTGGTGTGGAGGTATACTCATCTTGTGTCCACCCAAGACAAGCCTTGTAAGGAAGTTCCCTTGCTTTTTAAACCTGCTACCTACAAATCTGGAGTGGCCTGCCTCTTTTTTTGGTTTCTCCTTGCCCTCCATATGCAGAGGCCAGTTTGTGAACTAACACTACTGTGAGAAGTAAGGTGATTCACTTTCAGAAACACCAAATAAAAGCTGTGCTGTCTAGTTAACAATAGGTTTACAACCTATTGGAAATATGTATGAAACCCTCCTCCGCTCCCCCCGCAGTGGAGTCCCAAACCCTTAGACACTTTACTTCCTGATTCTTCTTCCCCTCTCCATTTTGCGGGCTTATTTTTCAGGGGCTTTGCAATGAGCATGCGACCAAGAACTGAAGTATCTGCATCACTTCAAGGAATGCACATTTGTTCCAATCAGACTACTTTCTGGTAATCAATTCCTCAGCCAAGTCCTCAGCCAATGAAGAAGCAGGGGAGGGACTTCACACTAGGAGATAAATTGCCTGCTGTAACTGCCTCAAGTATGCCTGTCCTTCAGATACCTGCTCTTGCAAGAACGTTGATTAAAGCCTCACTTCAAAGTGCTCTGAGTCTCCGAATCCCTCCTTTGATTGAGGCAGTGGGCTTATTTCTTACAACTACCATAGCTGGAATTTTAACAGGATCTTTCTAAATTATTGTCAGATTAAGCAGACAAAAATAGCAAGGATATAGGAGGTTTGAAAACCATAATTAACGGGCTTGATCTGCTAGACAGACATTTTAAAAAATAGTAAATTAAACAAATCTATTCCCTATACCCAGATTGAGAGAATAGCTCTCTTTAGTTATATACCTTGTTAGGACAACCCTCATCTCCTCATCAAATTTCACTGGCATATCCAGCAGTCCTCAACCTGCAAATACAGTATCTTAGTTGTGTACAGTTGGCATGGTTGTGCATTCTACATTATACCCAGCCCCCCCCCCCCCCCCGGCCAACCACCTTTCATACACCCAATTCCACTCTGGGACATCATCTGCTGAGAGATGACACTAGCTACTGAGTGATGGGTGGCACTATCCCCTTCTTACCAAAAGGTCAGGCTTTTGGGGAAGCCTGAGTTGCGCTGGGGGCTTGTGGCCCCAGTGCCAGTTACGCTATACTGAATGATAGTGTTCTTAACCTCTGCCTCCCCACAGATGGCGTCTGGAAGGAGGCTGGGGGGTCAAGTTCCAGTGCCTGGGACCTACTCCACCCAATGGGGGGATGGGTAGTTCTGGCAGACAACCGCTCTTCAGTAGTGACATCTTCAACTCCTGTCCCCTTTTCTGTTGCAAATACACAACCTAGTATGACCCTGGAAGCCTAGTTTAATCTCCCTAGGTGTCTGGAGTAGGGGGAACCTGGCACCAGCAACCTATCTATCTCCCTTCTTGGCATTGCGGGGTGGGGGTGGGGAGACCATAGCTCTCACTTGGCTCCTAGGCTGCTCAGGCTTGAAGGAGCCAGGGCTGAACCGAAATCATAATGAGGGATTTTATAATCATTTCTTTGTTATAGTAATGAGAGCCATTTGTAACATTTATGGTTTTTCTTTCCTTATACATTTGCCTTTTGAATACTTTTCCAGGAACTCATTAGTTACCAATATAAGGGACTGTCTTAGCAAATACATTACTCCAAGGGTATAGATTTCTCTTCTCACACAAGTCTCCTATTATGCCTCTGCCTGTCTTCCTTCCTTTTTTTTTTTTTTTTAATTTATGACCTTTAATCCCTAGAACCCCTTCCTATTTTCTCAGTCCATTACCTCCATTCTGACTTCCCTTATCTCCCTACCCAGTGTGGTCAGTTGTTTTTTTGTGTTGTGTTTTAAAATTTTTTTGGGTGCACGTTTCCTTACCACCATGAGACTCTTCATTCCCTAGACCTCCCTCCATTCCAAGTCAGGAAACTTGCCCCATCTACTTTCACCCTATCTACTTTCATTGTTACTTTCCCAAATTATTACATGTTACTATAACATCAGAGGAGTATGCAGATTGGATCCACCGTGAATTCATACAATCTGAGAAGGGTGTTTAGCACTTTTTAGCATCCTTTTCTTCCTCTTTCCATTACATGCTCTTCCTCAATGCTAAGCCTTTTCCATCCAAGACCTCAGTTGATGCCCTTTCTCGTTCTCAATGGGATTGAGATAGGGTTGCCTTCAAGTAGAAAAGTACTTCCCCCTGGAGCTTCCACAGATATCTTTGCGTCTTTCCATTCTTTATCTTTCTTCTTTCTGAGAAACAATTCCTCCTTGCAAAAGCTACTCTCTGTGCCTTACACCTGAAACCCTCAACTTCAAAAAATTGTCACTTTTTACTTGCATTTTCAAAGTCCTCCACTTTGTTGGCCCTTGGGTCTCTGCCTTTAAGCTGAGGCCTCAATTACTCATTATATAACAATTATTAATATTAATATAAAGTTTACCAACATCTATGCTGTTCCTTTAAACGATTGACCTGTAGTCTATGTTCCCTCATCATCAAACTTTGTCAATGAGTATCTATTCTCATTGCTTCAGATTCTAGCCCTTACCCACTGCAGAACTCCTTAGAACACCTGCACCCACTCCGTGCCCCCAGAATCTGAGCTACCCAACCATTCTACTTTGCCTTCTTCCTTAGAAATCAATATAGTCACATCCACTGGGCTCAGTCATAGCATCCTACACTTCTCTGAACCATTTATCTTCCTCCTTCATACTTTTCTTCCCCAAAGCTTTTTTTTTTTCCTAAGAAATTTGGAGGATTTTTTTATTGGCTACATGACAACTACAGGATGGTACCCTTATTTAGAGGTCTTAGTTCCTTTGGTAATCCATCAGGTTGTACATTTCAAAAAAAAAGCCAGACTCCTGGGCAACCCATGCCATACATCAATAACCCAAAATGGTTTTGGCAGATCTTCTATACCTATATTATATATACTCTTTCAATATTCCCTATCTACAGACTTTCTGGGGAGAGGGAGGAAGAATTGTAAATAACCCCAAGGAGTTGGCTGTCTTCTCTTATTCTCCTTCTCTTTTACATTTATGTTCCTTTTTTTTTTTTAAGAGACAGCATGAGTGGGGGAGGGGCAAAGAGAGAGGATCCCAAGCAGGCTCCACACTGACAGTGCAGAGCCCAACGGGGCTCTATCTCACGAACTGTGAGATCATGACCTCAGCCAAGATCAAGAGTCAGATGCTTAATTGACTGAGCCACTCAAGCACCCCTCCACTTATGTTCTGAATAAGCTTACTATAAACCATTTGTAGGCACGCAAACTCCAAATCTCTAGCCCTGAAAGATCCTGAGTCACGTTCCTCTGGGATCCACCAGTCCTTCTAACTCAACATTCCAACCTGAACTCAGTATCATATCACTATAAGTAGTGTCTTATTTCAATTTTTGTAATTTTAACAGCACTGACATTCTCCTACACACCCATATTTGAAACCTCAATGCATTTTGATTCTTCTCTGCTCCTTCTCTCCCATTTCATACTTTCTAAATTCTATCAAAAGTGCCCTTAGAATAGGCTTGGCATATATAGCCTTATGATACCTATCTTACTTTGTCTTGAATTACAGTATGTGACAATGATAAGAGAAAAACCTGTAAAAAGAAATTTAAATGGTATTATTTAGATACTTAATATCAATGATGTCCACTCTGTAAAAAAGTTATTTATGGCAAGTACAAGATGTAAAACTCAACTTCTGTTAAAATTGAATTTTAATAGGCTAAAATAATATGCAGTTGTAATATTTTTACCTACTAGAAAAAAATTAGTAACATTTTCAAACTATATATCCATCATCTTACAAGGTGAGTTAATGGCATTATGTGTTATGGACTGAATTATGTTCACTCAAAACTCATATGTGGAAGCCCTAACCCTCAAAGTGACTGTATTTGGAAATAGGGCCTTGAAAGAGGTAAAGTAAAATGAAGTCATCAGGGTGGGGTTCTATTCCAACATGACTGGTATCTTATTAAGAAAAGAAAGACACCAGAGGTGCACAGGCACAGAAAAAAGGCCACGTGGGGACACAGGAAGAGGGCACCATCTGCAAGCCAGGAAGAAATCCTCACCAGAAACCAACCCTGTTGACCCCTTGATCTTGGATCTCCAGCCTCCAGAACAGTGAGAAAATAAATTTCTATCATTTAAGCCGCCCAACCTGTGCTTTTTTTTTTATTATGGCAGCTCTAGCAGACTAATACATTGTGAAAATTTCAAACATACGAAGAAGAAAAGATGGTAAAATGAGCCCCCTCTCCAAACCATTACTGAACCCAGGCATATCACATATTTTTTCTTTTATTTCATCTGCTGACGTGTTTAAAGCAAACCCCAGACATCCCTTACTTCATCCCTTCTTCCTTCACTATGCACTTCTGACACAATATCGATGCCATTATCACACTAACACAATTAACAGTAACTCAGAATTGTATAAAACCGAGGTCATACTCAAACCCTCAAGTGTCTCAAAAATGTGTTTTCACACATTCTTGTATTGGGTGTGTTTCTTGTATTTTGTTTTGTTTTACTCAAGATCTGTACAGCCCCACCCATTGCATTTAATTATTATGTCTCCGAAGTTCTATTTAATCTTTTTACTTTCCATGTCATTGACTTGTGGAAGAAAGGATGTCCATAATGTCTGACTGTCCCACATTCTGCCTTTGTATGTTTAGCTCCTTCGTAGAGGTACTTGTTCCTCTATCCCCATACTTCCTGTAAACCTATGCCACTCAGTTTGTTTTTTACATTCTGTATTTTGTTTCTCTATTTTGTGGGTCATTCACAAAAACACGTGGCTTGCAGTGATGCCTTTTTTTCCTGCATTCATTTCAGTTGGTGTTTAAAATTTTACTTAATAGGTATACAAATTGTGATGAGTTAGTCATATTCTAGTGGTTTCCCTAAGATTAGAATGATGACATAATGTAGGATCTGAAGATACATCAAGAGGAGTTAAATAAAAGGAAATTATTTTAGAAGAAATTCCCCAACCAGTTATCATTGTTTTATATATACAGCTATGTTCATTGATTCAGTATGCTCTGCTATAAGAGTAATCTCTCTTTAAAAATTTACTGATTTTATTTAATTTATTTTTTCAATGTTTATTTATTCTTGAGAGAGAGAGAGAGAGGAAGGGCAGAGAGAGAGAGAGAGGGAGACACAGAATCTGAAGCAGGCTCCAGGCTCCCAGCTGTCAGAACAGAGCCCAATGCGGGGCTCAAACTCGCAGACTGTGAGATCATGACCTGAACCGAAGTCAGACGCTTAGCCGACTGAGCCACCCAGGGGACCCCAAAATTTACCGATTTGAAAAGAAATAAAACCTTCCCATATATTAATGAAATTTCTTGATTATGAGGGCTATGTTTTAAAAGTTTTAGATGTATAGAAGCAATTATTTTAAAATAATTAGAGGAATTCAGCTTATTTGTGTACAGACATGCTATTTTTAGTGGTGTATGTGGGGAATATTGAGTTTCATAGATTAAAAACCAGAGCTCAGTAAGGTTCAGTGTCTTTACCAAGTAAATATAGATATTAGTTTTATATTTTATCATATATGTATAACTTTTTAATAAGTATATGGGTTTTATAAATTTTTTCTAGACTTGATAATTTTTCAATATTATGGAAATTTCATAAAGGATATGGCACAATTATAATTATTCACATTTATTGGGTACCTACAGTGTGCCAGGTATTAGTTTGCGCTCATTATGCATAATAAACTGTTTAGACTCCACAGCAAGCCTATAAATAGGTTTTAGAATTATTCCTATTTAATGGATGAAGAATCAGTCACAAACCAATTAGGTTTCTTTCCAGGTTTTTTCTTATAGCCAGCAAATGGCAAAGACAGGATTTGAAACTAGGCAGCTTAACCCCCTGATCCTTAGAGACCTGATCCTGAGCCTTAGATCCTAACCCTCCATGCTGTGCAAAGCCTGTATTAAAGTGGTCTAAGCAGGGAGGAGGAGGAAATCACTAATTAGTTCTCAGCCTGTACAGGCCAGTGGCCAATTTCCTCGTGGCTCCGGGGGACTTCTCCAGTTTCAGGGGGGCTTCAGGGAATCCCCATCCAAATAAAGCAGTGTGGGATAGATCTGAGAATACTCTTGAAGAGCAGTGGAAAGCCCCGGCCACCGAGACACTTGAAAGAGTCTAGCAATTTCCCTCCCTGTCTCTTCTGACAGAACTAGCCAGAGCTAGTTTACAGAGACGGCAGCAGGTCAAGAAACAAGTGGACATAAATCCTTTTGCAGATCTAGTCTGCGGAAGACCTTATTGCCTAGATCTACCATGCCTTCCAAGAACATTCAGCAGAACAAAGTTTGCATTCTGAAGATCAGTTCTGAGTGAACTTAGGTGAAAAGTTGCTTGTCACACATGCCTTTTTATCCTTCATGCTGAACACCTCACTTTAGATCTTCAAAGACTCTGTAAAGGAAACCTTTCTAAAATAAAAAGACATTGTATTAAAGATGCAATTGATTTGGTAGGGGTTTGTTTTGTTTGTTTTGTTGCAAAAATTCCTCTATATGTCTGAAACTTAAGTTTGAACACATTCTATTTTATTTATATTAAATGATATGAATTTATATTTTTACTCCCCCACCACCACATTTTATGGTTTTGAGATCACAGTTTATATCTTTTTATCTTGTGTATCCCTTAACAAATTACTATAGTTACTATTACCACTTTTGTCTTTTAACCTACACACTAGCTTTATATGTGATTAACCAATCACCTTCACAACATCAGATTATTCTGAATTTTATTATACAGCCACCATTACTGGTGAGATTTAGACTTTCATATGCTCTCCTGTTACTAATGAGTGCCCTTTCATTTCAGCTTAAAGAAATCCCTTTAACATTTCCCATAAAGCCAGTCTAGTGGTGGTGACCTCCTTTAGCTTTTGCTTGTCTAGAAAACTCCTTATTTCTCCTTCAATTCCAAACGATAATTATGCCTCGTAGAGTATTCTTTGTTGGCTGTTTGTCTCATCAGCACTTTGAATGCATCATGCCATTCCCTTCTGGCCTACGTTTCTGCTAAAAAATATCTGCTCATAGACTTATGGGGGTTCCCTTTTACTTGAATTGTTTTTCTCTTGCTGCTTTTAAGATTCTTTCCTTGTCTTTAACTTTTTACACTTTAATTATAATGGGCATGTGCCCTGGTGTGTGTCTCTTCAGGTTCATCTTATCTGGCTTCCCTGGGCTTCCTGGATCAGAATATCTGTTTCCTTCCCCAGGCTAGGGAAGTTTTCAGCTGTTATTTCATCAAATAAATTTTCTGTCCCTTCCTCTCTCTCCTCTCCTCTGGAGCCCTATAATGCTAATGCTGTTCTACTTCATGTTACCCTATAAGCCTCATAAAACCAGCCTCACGCTTTCTCATTGCTCTGGTCTTTTGCTGCTCTGACTGGGCGAACTCCACTGTCCTGCCTTAAGTTCACATCCAGTCTGCTGTTGAACCCCACTAGGGTATTTTTCAGTTCAGTTACTGTATTCTTCCACTCTGTGACTTTGATTTTGGTACTTTTTTAGATTTTCTGTCTCTCTGTTGCAATTCTTACTTTGTTCATCCATCCTTCCTCTAAGCTCAGGATGCATATTTATGACCATTATTTTGAACTCTTTATCAGGTAAATCACTTACCTACATATCTTTTTTGGGAATTTTACCTTATTCTTTCATTTGGAATATATTGTTCCATTTATGCAGATTCCTTGGCTCTTTTTGTTGGTTACAATGCATTAGATAAGATAGCCACCCTTCCCAGTCTTGAAGGAGTAGCCTTGTGTAGGAGATAAACCTTATTGTTCAACCTTGTCTTAGCCCTTGGTTGTCTCTCAAACCTCTGTGATTGTCCAGGCATCCAACTTTATTTTTAGTGGCTCCCAGTATCTGAGGGTGTGGCTAGACCTGTTAGTGTCCCAAAGGTGAAGAACTCAGGCAGCACCTAGATTCAGGCTCATTAGAATCCAGACCCTCTGTCAGCAGCTTGCAAATATACCTCTTTCAGGGGAAGACTGGGAGAAGACTTCTCCCTTTGCACTGAGCCCTGGGGATAATAGCCAGTTAAGAACTGTTTCTTTGCTACTGTCCTGTTGAACCCAAGCCTTGTGTCCTGTTTAACCCAAGCCTCACTTGCACCAGAGCCAGACTATCAAGGAATATGACCTCTGGGTGGCAGACCCCAAATCTGGGGCAGCAGGCATGCACACAGGCTCTTCTCTTGGTCCACTGATCACCTGGAGCCCAGCAGAGAGCTAGCATAATGATGGTATCACAGGCCTCCCTGGTCTCTGGATTGGACTGTAATCATCCCTGGATGTGTGTCTAATTAGAAGCCTTCCATTCAAGCCACAGCCATGAAGACAAGATAATAGGCCTCTTTTACAGAAAGACTGGGGGTGTGTTTTAGTCTGCGGTCTCTTTGCTGTGCCCTGGGTAGGGGGTAGCTGGTTGAGAAGTATTTCTCCATTTGTAACAGTCCCCTGAAACCCACAAGCATAAGCCTGCTGGCCACCAGGGCCATGTGATTAAGAAGTGTCCCCGGAGCAGCAGCCGTAAAAGTTGGGGTGCCAGATGAGTGTGCAAGTCCGGCCCTGGAAGACAGTAGCGACCGACGGTAAGGCAGAGGGTGAGCACAAAGATAGCGCCACTGGCCTTCATCCCCAGAGAGCACCTCAGTAGGCTTCTTGATGTGTGCCAAACCAGAAGCCTGCCCCTCATGCTGAAGCTTCAAAACAAGCAAATAGGTGTTTTTCGCAGGAAGACGTGGTGTTTCAGTTTGCTGTCTCTGCACGGTGCCCTCTGGGTGGGAGCCAGCCAAGAACTATCTGTCCATATGTTACAGCTCCATGGAACCCCCAAATGCATGCCCCACAGAGCCAGGTAATAAAGGGGAGCCTCCTGGGTGGTGGCCACAAAAACCAGGGCACCAGATACATGTAGAAGCTCCACTCCGGGAAATACCAATGCTCTGGAGCATGGCAGAGGGAAAGCTCAAAGGTAGCATTCGCCTTCTGAGGTCTCTGGAGAGGATTAAGTTGGCTCTTACAAGTGTGTTTAATTAGAAGCCTATCCTTCGGACCACAGTTATGAAGATAAGCTAATAGGCCTCTATCACAGCAAGACTGGGTGCCTCAGTTTGTGGTTTCCTCTCTGCTGTGCCCTGGGGTGGGGGGGGGGTGGTAGCTGTCTAAGAACTCTTTCTCAGTGTGTTACGGTCCTTTGGGATCCATGACACTAAGTCCTGCTGGCCATTAGATCTCAGCCATCTAGAGGTGTCCCTGGGGCTGCAGCCACAAAAGTCAGGGCACCAGACAAATGTGTAAGCTGCTTTCAGGAGATACTGGTGAGCTGGAGTGAGGCAGAGGGAGAGAGTAAAGGTGGTGCCCACTGGCCTCTGTCTTTGGAGAGAGCATCAGGAAGCCCCTAGAAGTGTGCTGAACTACAAGCCCGCTCCTTAGGGGGACACCTTAAGGTAAGCAAATAAGTCTCTTTTGCAGAAAGTCTGGATGCTTTTCAGTCAGTTACCTCTGTGCTGGGCCTGGGGTTGGGTAAGTCTGTGAGGGCCCTCTAAGTACAGTTTTTCAGTTCACTACAGTCTTGTGGATCTTGTGAACGCAAGCTCTGTTGGCTTTCAAAGCTAGATGTTTGCGGGGCTTGTCCCTCAGGTGCAGGTCTTAAAAGTTGGGTTGCCAGATGCAGGGTCAAACCCTTCATCCCTCAGGGAGAAGCTCGGGGTTGTGAGTCCCCTCCTGATTGTGTGTTGACACACAAGGGGGTGAGGTTTATAGTAAAACTATGTCTCAGCCTTTTCTACCCACTTCGATGTGGATTTTTTCTTGTTCACCCAATCTGTGGGTGTTGGTAGTTACTTTTTGTTTTTTTTCCCCCAGAGGAAATTTTTCCATATGTGGCTTTAGATTCAGTGTGCCTGTGCGAGAATGTAAGTTCAAAATCCTCCTACATTGCCACCTTGAAATGGACTTGCTCTCCTTTTATTATTTTCAATTCTATTTCTTTATCAGAATACTTGCTCTGTCTCGTTCTCCAATGATAGGAGACAGAGCTTTCTCCTGTTTCTATCCTGCCCCTTCTGCCTCCTTCGCCCTTTTCTCTCTATTCAATCCTTTCTTCATACTGATTGCAGGCTAATCTTCTAACAGTATAACTTTGAACAAGTAAATCTCTGCTCAGAAATCCCCATTACCCCAATACTCATAATATGGAGTCCAGACTCCTTTGTTTGGGATTTGGGGGTCTTTCACAATCTAGCCTCTAACACAGTGAAAACGTTCCATTCTTGACTTTCCCTGAATAACTCATTCTGGCCTCCTAAAGGGGCATCTTTCTAAAATACATACTTTTACCTGCACTTATTTTCTTGCCATCTATTCTATTTCTTCTAGAAATACCTCTCTCTTCTTCCTTTTGGTTTACCTGAGGCACATCCTTACTGAAATGCCAAGTTCAAGACCCATTTCTTTCAAAAGAGGGTCTCTGATTACATGTGCAGCCTAATTTCAGAGACATAACAATGTGGATAAAATGTGCATTTAAAGTAAACAAAATGCAATGTGTTGCATGTAGTTGACTGTTTAACAGCCTTAGTATAGGCATCTACAGAGGATAACTATGTTTTATTTTTGTCCAGCATCCATTCGATCTTTTCCTGATAACTGTCCCCCTCTTTCTCTCAATGGGTCTATCCCCTTGCCTACCGTGAGATTTGGTACTTCTGGAAGCTTTGGGTCCACATACAATCCAGGGATAGAATACATGATTAAGGATAAATTAGTCAATGTATTAATACCCCTGACCAGAATGATGGGTTTAGGGAAAGACTGGGATTTGAACCTGGAACTAATAGCCCCTGGAGCTACTGGTAGCCTTCAGGAAATAGAGGCAGCACCAAGGAATCAGAAATAAGAAATTAAGAGAGAGGGGTGCCTGGGAGACTCTGTTGGTTAAGCAACCAACTCTTGATTTTGGCTCAGATCATGATCTCATGGTTCATGGATTCAAGCGACCTAGCAGGCTCTGTGCTGACAGTGGAGCCTGCTTGGGATTCTCTCTCTCCCTCTCTCTCTGCCCCTGCTCATGTTGTCTTTTCTCTCTCTCTCTCTCTCTCTCTCAAATTAAATAAATAAACTTAAAAACAATAAATTAAGAGAGAAAACCAAAGTTCTGGTCACAGGTTTAAGTCTTGGGTCATAAATCACCAAGACAGAAGCATTTGGGCTGGTTACTGACATGAGCCCCTATGTTCTCTTTCTGCTTCAGATGATGGATCTCAACATCTTCTTTTGCAACTAAAACAATCCTGACTTACAATAGGGGAGACAAATCCCTAGCTATAAAGATGCAATGAACAAACATTTATTACCTGCCTATCACATACCAACACTGTGCTAAAAATGAGTAAAGTAGTCTTTCCATTCTAGCTCCTCTTGGGTAGGAAGGGACAATCCTTCACCAATCTTGCCCAGGTAAGTTTGGCATTCTACTTGGATTCTTTTGTTCACCCTGAATGGAATAAATACAATTTCATGCATGTGGCTTAATCAGGAAGGATTTCTGTAAGCATACTATGTAACAGATAAAATTTGGACTTTATTAATCACATACTTGTGGTAAGTTCTATCCTTTTGAAAACCATAATCTCTCGTTACAAAAAATGAAGCCATGACACCAATTTAGAATATAGACTTAACATTATCTCTTAAAACCAGCAGTGCTGTTTCAAGGAAGCTGTTAGTAAAGATACTCACACAGAAATTAGAGGATAGTTTGAATTAAATGCTTTTTAGGTTTATGTGCCGTGCACTACTGATATTCAAGATTCAGTTACTTGGTGGAAATCTGGAAGAGAAAATAGTCAGCAAATTAGGCTGAAGAACAAAGAGAAGATGTGCCATTCTGGGTACAACACTTGGTGTATGTGTGTCGTGTTCATTTCGATGCTTAACATGGCAGAAATAAGCCAACTGATGTTGATTATTAACATGCTGGGCATATAAAATTGCATTGTAGCATTGCCACAAATAGTCTGACACCAAAATTTTCAGCAATTTAGAGTTAGTCTGAAGAAATCATACCACTTAAAGCTCATAAAAATCAATATTATCACAAATATTTGAAAAAAATGAGGTGATTATTATTAATACTAATTGGAATTTTAAAACTCAAAGCCTAAGTGAAAACAAAGCTTCTGCAGAAATCCGTACATGTATTGTATTATTATTTGAAACTTAAAAATGGACATGCACAGGGGCACCTGGGTGGCGTCTGACTTCAGCTCAGGTCATGATCTCAAGGCCCATGAGTTTGAGCCCCATGTCGGGCTCTGTGCTGTCAGTTCAGAGCCTGAAACCTGCTTTGGATTCTGTGTCTCCCTCTCTCTCTGCCCCTCCCCCACTCACACTCTGTCTCTATCAAAAAATGAATAAACATTAAAAAAATTTTTTTTTCAAATGGACATGCACATACAGTAATAACCAATTTTTACCTTGGTAATTGCCTAGGACCTTCTGTCTAAGGCAAAAGTAGGCTTTTATATAAATTAAAAATGATACTTTAGAGAGGCACTTGGGGGTCTCAGCCGGTTAAGTGACCAACTCTTGATTTCAATTCAGGTCATGATCTCACAGTTCATGAGTTCAAACCCCACACTCAGCTCTGTGCTGACAGTGTGAAGCCTGCTTGGGATTCTCTCTCCCTCTATCTGCCCCTCCCCAGGTTGTTCTCTCTCTCTCGGAATAAATAAAAATAAACTTTAAAAAAATGATACATTAGAATTGAAAGGGACCTTAAAGTTCTTTAAAGTAACCTAGATGTACAGCAAATTTCTCATTATAGAGGAAGGGTAAATTGAATATGTACAAATATATACATACAAATATAGGCATGAGGCAGGCCTAACTTGATAAAGAATAAGTTTGAGGCAACAGGCTTTGAATAGCAAAGAAACTTTCTGTATAGTGATATCTACAATCTACATATCTGTATCTATGTATCTATACCTACCTATTTAGGGGTGTGTGTGTGTGTGTGTGTGTGTGTGTGTGTATGTATGTATATATGCATGTATATGTATATATGTATATATCCTAAAAATTAAAATAATCCTCCCAGAAATACTGAACCAATAACACTTGTCTCCAAACATTGACTCTCTCAAGGGTGGCTATTAGGAGAAACACTGGCCTTTTATTGCATACCTCATGCTGTGGCAAAGGCATGCCCTTTGGATGGCTCTCTGGTAACAGCATCTAGACAGTTCCATCTGCCTTCCCACTAGAAATATTTCCAAGAGAACTAGCCTGGGTAAGGTTATAGCTTGTTTCTCATTATTGAATTTGTAGTGAGCAAACTTACTGGCTTCACTAGTGAATAAATTAAAAAAAAAAAACAAACCACTTTTGTTAAATAAATTCACCACCCTTAATTTTTTTTTTCAGAGATTTGATAGAGAGGCATAAGAAACCAGCTCAAATATAATTAGTACATTAAATGTACTCAAGTACTCCTAATACAAATGAGTAACCTCTCCAACCTTCTATTATACCAACCCATAAAAGTATATAAATATTACTTAATATTCTATTTTCCATTAATAATGCTTATTGTATAAAAATAAATGTGTGTTTTCAAACTATGGAATCCTTTACAGAAATATGTCATATTTACTACCTTAATAAATCCTGCCTCTGTGACACAAACTTCAGAGTGTGTGAAATTTAATTAGCACCACTTGTGTCAGTGTGTGAATTCTGAAGAAGTTCTAGGGCTGAGAGAAAAGGTTAAAGATGTATTAGCTTCACTACACTAATTATCTGTTAATTATCTTATCACAGAACAGCAAGAATCATGAGGAGATAAATGGGAAGGGAGATAGAACAAAAGCCAGAGAGAATACTGAAGAGAGAAAAAATGAATGTCAAATCAGCTTACAACCTCACGAGTGTAAATATATTAATTTTTCATAATTCAGACTCTAATAATTACAGGTCCATTTAAATTAAGTAGAAGACAAGGTGCATATTTAGTCCTACCACATTGTATTCATCAACCCCAAAGTGGGTCCTTTCTGAGATGTATTTATCTTTGATTTCATTTTCTACTACATATTGGGGATACTTTATTTTTAGCAAAATATCCTTTCCCCAAGAAATTAAGGGCAAGAATTCCCATATAATATTATAAAAATGGATATTGTGAAACTGCTTATCCGATCACAAATATATTTTGAGATTTACTTTGCTTAAGTCTTTCATTTTATGTGAAATGTCGAGTTATTTGGGTATTTGATATTTTTCACATCACTTATTTATATGTCAAGTGATAGGAACAAGTGTGCATTTCTTTGAAAGATATTGAGACTAGGGGGGAAAACCTATCATGCTTATCATACTTGATAGTACTAAAATCATTTAGGTGAGGTTTTTAACACAGCACAATACATCAGAGGTATACTTTGAGCCTAAAGGGTGGAAAGATGCGTAATCAATCTCTGTTTAAGTCCATCTCAACTTTACCCAATCTCCATTGCTTCTTGTGTATTTACTCATGCGTTCACTTACTCATCATTTAACACATAAAGTTATTGAACACCCACTGTTCTAGAACCTGGAGATCCATGGGTGTGCTGTGTTTTCCTTATTTAACTGTGACCTTATTTTTATCATATTTATATATCTTCTGTGCTCAGGACTGTGATTTACATGGTCTGATGATGGATTCTACTAGGTTGATGGTCAACAAATATTATTAAGGTGTCTACAGTGTGTTGGATACTAAACTACCTGGTGAACAATATCAGCTAAAATCATTGTCTGTGCTTAATACTTTATTACCTAAAGTTTGAGATAACCTAGTAGGAAGACACAAGTTATGAAGAGATGGCCAAGCTCTACATTGTGTTCTTTTGAACTCATTTTTAGAAAAATTTCTTCCAAGGCTTATCCTTTTTTGTGTGTGTTTTTTGAAAGACGGATGGAGTATGTAAGGATAAAGGAAGGGCTCTTGACATAGGGAGTATAGTCAATAATATTGTAATCTCTTTGGTAACAGATGGTAACTAGACGTCTTGTGGGGATCATGGGGCTTGGGGATAACTTTGTAAGGTATCAAATCACCATGATGTACACCTGAAACCAGTAAGATATTGTATGCCAGTTATACTTAATAAGAAATGAGGAGATATGGGGTGCCTGGGTGGTGCAGTTGGTTAAGCCTCCGACTCTTGATTTGGGCTCAGGTCATGATCCCAAGGTCGTGGGATCAAGCCCTGTGTCAGGCTCTGCACCGAGCATGGAGCGTGCTTAGGATTCTCTCTCTGCCCCTCCCCTGCTTGTGCTCACTCTCTCTCTCAAAATAAACAAATAAGCATTAAAAAAAGTTTATAAAAAATGATGAGATATATTTTATAATTCACTATTAAAGGTTAAACAAAACAAATTTAAAGAAATCCTCTTTCAAGTGGTTGGGATGGTTAAAATGCTGTGTGTGTGTGGGGGGGGGGGGTGGTTAGACAACAAATGAAAACAGTAGGAGGGAAAGGGGACACGGAGGAAGAGAGAGGGAGCAGCTGAGGTGGGCCCAAATGAAAAGTACAGAGTAGAAGGAGCTGCCTTATAGAGACAGTTGAGAGTCTGCTCAAGAATCTGTCAGTCCTCATTTCAATCCCCTGATTGCCTTCTTCTCCAGATTGTCAGACCCATAAAGGCTGTGACCCCGTGTGTCTCGGTACATTCATTAAGTGAACGGTTAATAGTAAAGGTTTTGAAAATAAGAACTCCACAACTTCTACATTTCTTTTTTTTTTAATTTTTTTTTTAACGTTTATTTATTTTTGAGACAGAGAGAGACAGAGCATGAACGGGGGAGGGCCAGAGAGAGAGGGAGACACAGAATCTGAGGCAGTCCCCGGGCTCTGAGCTGTCAGCACAGAGCCCGACGTGGGGCTTGAACTCACGGACCGTGAGATCATGACCCGAGCTGAAGTTGGACGCTCAACCGACTGAGCCACCCAGGCGCCCCGCAACTTATACATTTCAAAACACATGATACACATCTTTCCCCCAAGTAGGACACCTTGCCCACCCCTAAGGGGACATAGTGAGGGTGTTCCACTCTTTGAAATAATGAAATGCTGGAAAGAGTCTAAGTGCCCTGAATCAGGCAATGGATATATAAATTGTAGTTATATTCCCATAGTGTAGCATTAAAAAAATAAAGTACATATCTATATCTCTCAATTGGGATATATCTCTAAAATAAAATGTGTGAAAAAAGCATAGAATTATATGTACAATATAATACTATATACATGTGTATATACACACACACACACACATATACACAGCATATATACAGACACACATACACACAGCATATACACAGACACAATTTTATCAAGATGTAATTCACATACCATACAATTCACTCATTTAAAGTATACAATTCAATGGTTTTGATGTTTTTAATTTTTTAAAATTACAGTAAAATACATATAACATAAATTTTCCCATTAAAAATTTTTTTAAGTGTAAAATTCATTGACATTACATTCACAATATTGTGCAGCCACTGCCACTGTACTTTCCACAACTGGTTCATTGCCCTAAACAAAAATTCTGTAACTATTAAGCAATAATTTCCCCTTACGCCTCCCTGCAATCTCTGGTAATCACCAATTAACTTTCAGTCTCTATGAATTCACCTATTCAACATACATCAAATAAATGGAATCATACAATATTTGTCTTTTTGTGTCTTGTTTATTTCATTAATATAATGTCTTCAAGATTCATCTATGTTGTAGCATGTACCAGAACTTCATTACTTTTTATGGTTGAACGATATTCCATTGCATGTATTACATACTATATTTTGTTTATTCATTCATCTGTTGATGGACACTTAAAGACTGTTTTCACCTTTTGGCTATTCTGGAAATGATGCATTGAAATTGGTGTACAAATATCTGTTTGAGTCCTTGCTTTCCATTCTTTTGGGTCTATACCTAGAAATGAAATTGCTAGTTCATATATAATTATGTTTAGCCTTTTGAGAAACTGCCAAATCATTTCATTGGTATATTTGTTAAAATACAAAATTACAAAACACTTCTATAGATAGATGATAGATAGATAGATAGATAGATAGATAGATAGATAGATAGATAGATGATAAATATGTTTGGTGCACTGGGTAAACTGGAAGAACACTTACAGAAGTTATTATTTTTGTCATAAGGATGGGATACACATAAGGAGAGAGAAAAAACTAGGCTAGGAGTGATCAAAGGAAACAGTTTTTTCTGTAATGCTTCTTTTATTTTTTAGAAGGGCTACATATACATACATTATTTGCAGAATTATCTTAAATAGTTAAGAGGAAAGGACATTTGATAAAATATAATCAGTTGTAAATTTGAGGTAGAAGGAATATCCATGTTACATTATTCTTTGTACCTTTTTTATTTTTTTAATTAGAAAAAGACAATTTTTTTTGAGAGAGAGAGAGAGAGAGAGAGAGTGTGTGTGTGTGTGTGTGTGTGATTGGGGAAGGGGCAGAGAGAGGGAGAAAGAGAATCTTAAGCAGGCTCCACAACAGGCATGGAGCTCAGTCTCACAACCATGAGATCATGACCTGAGTCAAAATTAAGAGTCAGATGCTTAACTGACTGAGCCACCCAGGTGTCCCAAAAAAAGACAACTTTTTCTAAAATGTACATTATCGCTTGATCCTCGTATTAAAATTGATGAAGGAGATAGGACCGTGATATTATCCTCATTGTGAAGGCAGAATTCTGAAAAGGACGGTGGTGGACCAGAACCAGAGACTAAGGCTCTGGGCTACCAGTGGGAGGGCTTGGTGAGGAGAGGGAAGTTGGGGAGGTGGGCACCCTAAACTCTTTGATGCAGTGTATCACATCCCCTGAACATACCTACTTAATTTTTCCCCCATTCTTAATGGTATGATGACATTTCTGCTTCGAAGGCCATTGCTTTTGTGGGGCAACATGGACGAAGAAAGGATAAGGTTCATTAAAGCAGAAAGATAGCATGATAAGAGAAAAGGCTAGGAGACAAGATAAGAACTGAGAACGGTGGCTAGGAAATGAGCGAAGTGGAGAAAAGAAGGGATTCTGAGGTCATGCAGATCAAAGAGACAGAGGTTCAAAGGGCCATTTGTAGCAGACCATTTGTGCCGTGTGAGAGATGAGATGTATTCTTCCATGTCCTGGTGTCCTACCAGTGCCCCTCACCCTTTCTCAGTTTTCACTACTTCTGTGCTAAGTGATTGAGTGGGCAGGTATGTGTGATGTGTATGTTGCATGTAAAGAAAATGAAGGACACGGCGAGTCTGAAAGGAATGTGGGATGTGAGATAAAAAGCCAGTTAAATTAAGAACAAATTATCATCTCTCTAAAGTAGAACAATTGTTGGCTGCTGTATCACTCACTATTGATCCCTGATCAGTATACATTGTCCAGAAATAATAAAATTAGAGAACAAAAATGTCCAAATTCCTCAAAAATATTGTTTTTTTTTTATGCACTTGCCCTGGAAAATAAACTTAATAGCTTTGTAACTAATTTGTACAATATAAGTCTCTTTTCTTTCTAATATCTTAAAGTTGCTAGTCCCGGAGAGATGAAAAAAAATCAGAGCTGAGAACTAAGAATGCTTTACTCACAAAAGGTATTCATTTTCAGTTGAGGGAATTACAATCTAAGAAGGAAAGGGAAGTTCTCTGTGGCTATGAGTTCCATCTACACATTGCCACCAAATTCATTTTCCTCATGCCCAGTGTTGAATACATTTCTCTATTCAAATTTCTTTCCTTACAAAAGCAGTATATCCCAAAGGTATTTCTCAGAATCATCTTTACAAGTGTTTCTTGAGGAAAGAAAGTCCAAGATCAAATAAGTTTAGGAAGTGATGAGTTAAGAAAAATTTCTTACTGCAGAACTAAAAAAAAAAAAAAAAAAAAACCAACAAAAAAAAAAACCAAACCTAATCTGAAGATTGAATCTCCAAGCAGTGGGACATTTCTGAAACTTATTTGACCAAGATATTCCCCTCTCTTTATTCCCCCTTCCCCAGTCCCAAGTCTATAACTTTTTATGGAATTAGAATTCTGCAAAACATAGTTTTGGAAACATTGACCTACCCTATGAGAGCCTGGATCCTGGAACCAGATCTGAGTGTAAGTGCCTTAAAACTTAACTAGCTCAGTGATATTTAGCAAACAATTTAAGTTTTCCTGTGTCTGTTTGCTTACTGGTAGAATGGGATAATAACCTTCCCAGGGTTGTTGTGAAGATTTATTGAGATAATATATAAAAGTTTTGGGCACATAGTGAGTACTCAGCAAACAGTAGCTGTTATCTCATTGTTATTCTGGAATTTGAAACTTAACTTGCTTTTCCAGCATTATGAAAAAAGCAGGAGCCAGAGTGGGAAATCTTATAACCCACAAGAAGTTAATGAAAGTAATGGAAAGGTTTTAAATGGGAATGAGTGGTTTGAATTCTCCCACCCTTGCTAGGACAGCTGGTATGATCTCCAGAGGCTCATAATGCCTTGCCATTGTCTTAACACATACAAATCCTACTTCTCACTCAAGGTCCTACTTATCACTCAAGCCTCTTTCTTGACAATGTCCTCATTTACTCCCTCACTGGCAGTTTGCAATCATCTCTTCTTGTAAACTCTATAGCCTTTTTTCCCTATATCTTTCTTCAGCACTTACCAGTTGCTATGACAAATGGAGTTGTTAATGTGCTGCTGTATTTACTTCCCTAACAAGCATCCTTTTAAGGGCAGGGTCCACATCTTGTCTCATCTTTGTAAGCGTAATACAGGGATTTGTAGTATTCACTACATACTTGTCAAATTAAAAACATGCTATCACCTTACGGTTCACAAAGTGGCTTTCAAACTACAACATCACTGTAAATAAATATAGAAAGTTGATTTTCTCCAATTAGCAGAAATCTGTAAGTCTGGAGCTTTTTCCAAGAGTAGTTTCTATCAGAGCATTATTTGCTGCCCTCCTGTGTTTGATAAGAGTATTATTTTTTACCAGAACTATAACAAAAAAAAAAAAAGAGAGAGAGTAACAGGCTCAATAAAATATATTTGGACTGCACTTTGTTTACTTTCAGAACCTTGAATGAATTTTTTCCCGTGCAAATTATTTTTCCTTTTCCCATTAAAATTACCTGCATTCAATACATTTCAAGCTACATTTTTTACTTAGATCTATATGGTATATAAGAACTTTTCATATTGGTCTGATACTCTTTCTACTAAATCTAATGTACTAAACTTTTTATATTTCCATTTTTTTTTTTAATCTGAGACAAGAACTAATCTCAAACTATTCTAATGTGACTTTTATATATTAGACCTGCTTGGGCAACTGTATATTTAAGACTGTACTTTGGAGCTAGAAAGACCTGGTTCAGATCCTGACTTAGCCACATAGTAATTGTATAACCTTGGGTAAATTTCTTGTCTGACACTTTTTCCTCTATAAAACAAAGGTAATACCGCTGAAAGATCACATATGATAAAACACTTAGCACATCATAAAAGCAATCAATATGTTAGCTATTATTACTATTTAGGAAGCATGTTTTCAAACGTCTTTTTTCTTTAGAATTACCTATTTTGGTGAAGTTGAAGACTGCAAAAGGACATGAATTAGAATGGACCCAGTGTATTATCTGGATTAAGTTCTGTCTTTCCATATTCAACACTCAATATTTATTGAACACTTGTGATGTGCCAGGCACCATTCTAAACACTTGCCCTTGTACAACTTAACAATATAAATCCTACCACTTCAGGGGCACCTGGGTGGCTCAGTTGGTTAAGTGTCCGACTTTGGCTCAGGTCATGATCTCACGATTCGTGAATTCAAGCCCCACACTGGGCTCTGTGCTGACAGCTCAGAGCCTGGAACCTGCTTCAGATTCTGTGTCTCCCTCTCTCTCTGACCCTCTCCCACTCACACTCTGTCTCTCTCTCTCAAAAATAAATAAACATTAAAAAAAATTAAAAAAGTAAATCCTACCACTTCATGACATCTTTCGCTAAGTTATTAACTTTCTTTTAAATTCTTGCAGTTTTTAATTGTGCACATTACTTATTGGATTCTTTTTTTTTTTTTTTTTTTTTTTTGAGAGAGAGAGAGACAGAGACAGAATGTGAGTGGGAAGGAGCAGAAAGAGAGGGAGACACAAAATCTGAAGCAGGCTCCAGGCTCTGAGCTGTCAGCACAGAGCCCGATGCGGGGCCTGAACTCAACTGCGAGATCATGTCCTGAGCTGAAGTCGGGAGGCTCAACCGACTGAATCATCCAGGTGCCCCTGGGTTCTTCATACAAGCTACCCCATACTTCCTCTCTATCCAGTCCCTTCCTCTCTATCTCCAGTGCAGGTTGTCACCTCTCCTGGTTTGCTGTCCTGCTATAGCCTCCAGTTAGGGATGGGGGCTCACCCTCATGCCACTTTGTAAACCTTTATCAAGTTTTTTAAGGATGGGGACTTAAAACTTGAATCTCTCCTACTCTCGAACGTGAGCTGGGGGAAAAGGCATTAGTGTGGATAATTTTATTGGATTGCTGACAATCACAGTCTATTTTCTGTTACCCCACCTCAGTCTATTCTCAACACAGCAGCCAGAAGGATCCTCTGAAACAGTGCATTGTTTTCTTCGAAGTGATGTCTCTCTTCATTCATTTCTTGAGAAATGAATACTCAAGTCTAAATAACCATAGTTCAATCTACTGTCTGTTTTGTTTTGTTTTGTTTTGTTTTGTTTTTTCAAGCAAAAATGATGGGCAAGGATTTCAGGGAATCTGTGAAGTTAACACTTTTCATAATACTGAGGTTTGCCATTGTTAGCCACTTTAACATTCGTACAGATGATACAAAAGCAACAGAAAGTAAACTAGCAAATCCGCACGAATCAAGGTAGTGGCACCAAACTACTGGCAGTCTTCGTATTTTCCACTGCCACGCGCTCTCAATAAAAACAAACAAAACCACAAAGTCAACTCGGTTTCACTTAAAAATGTGCTCTCTGCAGTAAAAAGTAGTAATTTTATGAAATCTTAGTCCTTGAGGGCACATCTTTTGAAAGGTTCGTGTGGCAAAATTGGTGGTATGCGTAAAGCGTTTCTGCTGCTTCCAAAGGACGATGGTTTTCTCAAGGAAAAGCACTTATTATTTGAGTTACAAACTGAACTGGCTTTCTCCCCGCCCCCACCCAAGGAAAACCATTTTACTTGAATGACTGACAAACCATAGTTACTCAGAATTAGGTATTTGGCAGACATTTTCTTGAAAATGAACCGAGTGGGCCGGTTGCTTCAAGGACAACAGAAGACAGTATTTGCTACCAGTGATCACAGTGAAGCTATCAAGCAAAACTTAAAATTGTTTAAAACTTACACCATCACTGTGAGTTTTTCAGCTTCCCAATACCATGAGACTTTCCTAATGACATCAGTGGTGATATTAATAAATGTCATTTTTTGATGTATAACTAAATGTGTCAACATTGGAAGGCCTCTGTAACTCAGTGAGCCAATACTTCCCAAACAACAGATGCATGGTGTTACAAAATCATATATGGGTAAAGGAGCCTTTCAGAGCTCATGATAGATAAATGAAGAATGAAACATAACAGAATTTAACATAACAGAATGAGCAGAATGAAAAGTTCATTGATCAAAGTCCATAACTTTTAAGAAATTACCACTTGTTGGGGTTTTGCTAGAGAATTAAAGTAAAGCCACAATTATTTGAAAAGGCTATTAGAATATTCTTCCCTTACCACATATTTATGTGAAGTGGACTTCTCAAACTTCAACCAAAACTTCGTATCACAGGGGTGGCTGGGTGGCTCGGTGGGTTAAGCGCCTGACTCAATTTTGGCTCAGGCCATCTCACAGATCCAGGAGATCACGCCCTACGTCGGGCTCTGCACTGGCAACATGGAGCCTGCCTGGGATTCTCTCTCCTAATATTAATAAACATTCAAAAAAACTTCATTATCACAAGAGTTTGAATACAGAAGCAGATAGGAAACCCCAGTTGTTTTCTATTAAGCCATTGAAGACATCTGCAAAACTAGTTTTTTTAAAAAAAGCCATTCTCACTAAGTTAGTTTTGGAAAAATATTAGTTATTTATTTATCTTTAAAAATATTTATTTTGAGAGAGAAGAGTGCAAGTGGGGAAGCAGTTGAGAGGGAGAGAGAATCTCAAGCAGGCTCTACGCTCAGCATGGAGCTTGCTAGATGCTGGGTCAATCTCATGCACGTGAGATCATGACCTGAGCCAATATCGAGAGTTGGGCACTCAACCAACTAAACAAACCACCCAGGCACCCCTTTTTAAAATTTTCACAAGGTTTTTTTCTAACATGTAATGGTTTTATTATTATTTTTACATGAATTAGTAAACCTTTAAAATTTTTGTTTTAATTTCTTATTTGGTTAGTATCAACAACTATAAGTCTCACAAACAGACTATGGGTTGGGGGTGTGTGTGTGGCGGGTGGTCTTCAAGAATTTTTAAGAATGTAATCAAGTCCCAAGGCCAAATTGTTTGAGAATTGCTGATCTAAATTACATCAGATCACATTACTTAATAAAACCATTACTCCCAATGACTCCCCATTTCGTTCAAGTCCTTGCATTGGCCTGCCAGGCTCTATTCTTATATGTTCCTTCTCCATTACCTATCCCTCTATTCTTCCCCTTGCTCACTCCCTCCAGCCATATTTGCCTCTTTGCTGTTCTTCCAGTAAGCCAGACAAAACTTCATTATTAGGACCACTGCACTGACAGTTCTCTCTGCCTAGTAAGCAATTCCCACAGTTTTCCACAGGGCTATTTCCCTCCCTTCCTTAAAGTCTTTGCTCAAGTGTAACCATCTCATTAGTCTAACATAAGCATCGTGTTTAAAACCGCAAACCTACTGCTACTCCCATCCTGCACAACACCTTCTAATACTTGCCTGTTTATGTCTGCAGTTTGCGCAGTCTCCCTCGCCCAAGTATAACATAAGCTCTAAAAGCATAGCGAAATGCCCACCACATAGAGCTCAACAAATATTTGTTGAATGCTGAATGAAAGAACTCGTTTGACAGCCTGTTACTTTTCACAGTCCCAAGGATGCAACTTGCATGGATAGTAGTGGGCAATGCTAGCAAAGATTTTTTGAATGGAAGAAAAAAACGAGGGTGGGATACAGTGATCAGAAACCTCAATACTGAAGGCATTATGGGTCTGAAAAAAAGCTCTTGGAAGAAGTCAGGGCTGGGGAATATTATAAAGGTTGTGCAAGGCGGACTTAACTGTCTGGCAATGAACTGGCCCTGGGCTCAACCCCGCCACCGCTCATCCCCTTCTCCACTTCCCATACCTCCAGCCCCTCCCGTCTCCTACGAAACCAAAGTCCCCAGAGCCCTCCCTGGACCCCTCCACCCGAACACAAGTAGTCCACACCAAGTGACTGAAAAACTTCTAAACTTTATAGAAAAAGCAACGACAACAATCAACTAGCCAAAAACGAGCCTCCAAATTCCGTCTCATTCCAGTGCCTTCTCCCCTCTCTGGCTGGCTTCAGGATCTCTCCACCGTCTCAGTTCTCAGGGGTCCTGATGGTATCCCAGCGCTGTGTTCCAAAGGGTCCACAGGACGGCGGGTCAGGCGGGACGCCCTCGGGTAAGCACTTCTGCACTGGGAAAGCACGAGAAATAGGAGCCATGGAGAATCGGTCCACTTGGTACGGGAACAGGCGGGAATGACGGCAAAAAGGGAGGAACTCAGGAGATGCTCCCGCACAGCGGTCTCAGTTCTCCTCCGGCTTGTCTGCTGGTGGTCCGCAAGGCTGCAGCATTTTCTCCATCAAGTTGAAGCGGACTCGCGCTTTGCTCTCATTCTCCGCAATGGCAAAGTAGTTCAGAAGGTCGAAGTGGCCCATGTAAGAGCAGTAGGAGTCGCGGTGCTGGTTCACCAGCCATTCCCACTTGGTGGTGTCGGCGTGACCCGTGCCGATGTACTTGGACTGCAGGTGCTCCAGCTGACTGTGGATGGTGTAGCGGTCCGTCATCTCGCCGCTTTCCCTTTGCTCCCAGGTCAGAGGCCACAGATGAGAACCAACAGCTCTAGATTTTCACGCGGGAGACAGGCCGCAGCAGGGAACCTACAGGCCCGCGCAGTCGCAGACGAATGGCGTCACGGCGACGAAGTTGCGTGGACTCGCGGTCCTAGGGCTCAGAAGCGGAAGCGGCTGTGTTTTTTGCCCTGCAATTGGAGTTGCCTAGGCGATACTACACGTCGGTCGCCCCCCCCCAAAGAGAGCCCGCCCCCTTCGTAGAGCGTTGCATTATGGTTCAGTTAGTGAGCCTTTTACTAATAGGGAGCTTTGCATGCTGGGACCTGTGGTCTCTGAGGGTTCGTGCACGTCCGTTTCTGGGAACGGTAGTCGCAGTTTACGAGGCCGCCGGCGGCCTAATGGAGTGTGGCGTAGGGGAGGCGGGGAGCATCCTTGGAGGTTGAGAGCTGAGAAGAAGTGGGAAGCTCAAGTAGGACGGGGCCACAGGCAACTGTGAAAATAAAGTCGGTATAATTTTGGTTTCGGAACGAATGTGGCGGCGTGGCAGTCCCTTTCCAGCCAGGGGTGGGTGACCCTGAAATCAGTCGCCGCCGAGTTCTGGCCCCAACTATGTGTCGTGTAAGCTATGTGGAGTGAACGTTATTTCAACGTTTGCAGGGCCGCCGTTTCCTGCCCGGTGACCGAAGTGCTAAACCAGTTCTGACACGTTCCGGCTCCTCACCAAGCCCCGCCTTCCTCTCCGGCTTCTTAATTTGATAGTCTCCCTCCAGCCCCTCGCCCCACCCTACACACCCCCCGCCTGTATTTCTCAACATTCCGTGCAGCTCGCCTGTCCAATTCTTTGTACTAGCTGTTCCCTCCGCTCGGAATGCTTTTGTTCCCTTGGCTAACGACTTCTCTCTTGAAGTCAGCTCAAAAGCATCTCCTTGAAATCGGCTTTGGCCATGCCAGACAGATGTAAATTGTGCCTCCTTTTCGCGTCTTGTCCGTCTCTCTTCATATTTTCGCTTTATATATGCTACTTTTGGGTTTAAGAACTTCCTCATGTGAATTCAAACACTTGGGAAAAGTAGTTTACGTTTTCGATGGTATCTTTTGTCACATGCTTCTTTTATGTTATCTTTTTATGATATCCTTATGGCCTGGCAGAGATTGTATTCTCGAAAAACATTTGATGAATGGATAAACAACTGTATGGCAGCCAAATAGAAGGAATTCTTTACTGGGAGAAAGAGAACTTTAAAATAGTTTTATTCTGATACAAAATCCCAGCTATGTACAGATGAGAAAGTCTAGAGATCTAATGTACAGCATGATGACTGAAGTTAATATTGTATTGAACGTTAGAAATTTGCACAAGAGAATAGATTTCAGGTGCTCCGAACACGCACACACACACAAAGGTAACTGTTAAGAGATGGATATGTTAATTAGCCCGACTATAGTACAATCACTTCATTATGTGTATATATCAAATCATGTTGTACACCTGAAACATAATTTAGGTTTTATTTTTTAAAAGATTTAAAGGAAAGAAAATGACAAAAAAATGTTCCTTATGGGATCAAATGCCTGTGCCAAAACGAATACGAAAAAAAGTCTTACTCTGTTTAAGCTATTATAATAAACATCTGTGGATTCACCATCCAGATATATCAAAGCTTGCCATTTTGCCATTGTTTCCAACGTTGTTAAATAAACATGAAGTTCTCTGTGTTCCTCTCCCTAATCTATTCACTTCAGGAAACTAGCTTGAATTGAGAGTTAATCTTTCCTGAGTCTGGTTGTTTGTTTTTGTTTTTTAATTGCTGAAAGTTTGTGTATCCAAGGTATTATTGGTATGCGTGTTGTGAAACTTTACATAAAATGACACCCTGTGGGTATTTTCCCTCGTCAGAATCCATGTTGATGTATGCAATTTTAAAAATTATTTTTTTAATGTTTATTTATTTTTGAAGGAGAGACAGAGCGAGAGCAGGGGAGGGGCAGAGAGAGAGAGAGAGAGAGAGAGAGAGTGAGAAGGAGACACAGAATCTGAAGCAGGCCCCAGGCTCTGAGCCGGCAGCATAGAGCCTGATCTGGGGCTGGAACTCACAAACTGCAAGATCATGTTAGACGCTTAACCCACTGAGCCACCCAGACACCCTGATATATGCAATTTTAATGCATTTTTCCTGTCATGTAGTATGCTATTGAATTAATATACCATAATATATCCATTATCTCAATAATGGACATTTAATTTTATATTTTTGCCATAAGAAACAGTGCTGCAATAAATATTCTTGTACATATATTCTTATACATATGAAGGAGTTTCTTTAGGGGATCATATATATAGGTAAAAATTTGTTGAGATAGGGATGAGTGTCTTCAAGCTTTGCTAGTTATTTGCCAAATTGTTGTCCAAACTGGTTATACCGATTGGTGCTGCCAAGAAGAGAATGAGAATTCCTTTTGATCCACATCCTTCCCAAAACTTGGGGTCCTCAGACATTTAATATATGTATTTTTAATTCGAGGGATGGAGCAGAATTTCATTGTCTTTCATTTGCAATCCCTGCTTACTAGGGAGATGGCATGTTTTTTATGAGTTTATTGGCCCATTATATTTCTGATTTGTGAAGTGCATATTCATATTCTTTGACAATTTTTTTATTGGGATGTTTGTCTTTTTCTTACTAATTTTTTTAGGAGATCTTTGTATATTCTGGATACCAGCCTTGCTAGTTATATGCAATGAAAATATTTTTTTCCAGTCTCTAATTCATCTTTATATCTTCTTTATGATAACTTGTAAGAGGTTAAGTTTAAAGTAGTAAAATGTATCAGCCTTCCTTTATGGTTTGTGCTTTTTTTAATTGGATTAAAAAATGAAATGAAGCAAAACACTTTTTTACCCTAAGGCCATAAAAAATAGTTTATTTTATTCTAAAAGGTTTATAATTTTGACTTCTATATTTTGAAATTTAATCTACCTGAAAGTTTTGATTTGTTTGGCTTTAGGGATCTAATTTTCAAATATTTTCCTATATGGCTAACTAGTTCACAGTGATAACCATCATTCGTTAAATTGTACCACCTTTCCCTACTCATCTTTAATGCTTCTGTTGTATATGCACAGATCTGTTTCTAAGTATTCTGTTCCATTAGTCTCTTTGTCTATATGCTCATTGGTAACACGGTAATTATTATAATTTTTTTAATTTTTTTGAGATGGTGCTTATTATACCTTTATAATAAGTCTTGATACCTGGCAGGGTGAAACCTGTACAATTTCTTTTTTTTTTTGGAAATGTCTTAACAATTCTTGATCCTTTGCTCTTCTACATGAATTTAGAATTGTCAGTAAAATCCACACGGAAATTGTGATTGAGTAGTCAAACAAAGCCACAGAAATTAATATTATTTCCATTTCATTAAGAATGATTCTAAGGGGGCGCCTGGGTGGGTCAGTTGGTTAAGTGTCTGACTTCGGCTCAGGTCATGATCTCACAGTTCACGAGTTGGAGTCCCGCGTTGGGCTCTGTTCTGACAGCCCAGAGCCTGGAGCCCACTCCCAGTTCTGTGTCTTCCTCTCTGCCCCTCCACTGCTCACACTCTGTCTCTCTCTCTCTCTCTCTCAAAAATAAAATGAACATTAAAAAAAATTTTTTTAAAAAGAATGATTCTAAGGATATGAGAGAATTCCTCAAATTCAAAGGCCTTTAGAACTAGATGGAAAAAACTGAGGGTTGATCGGGGGTGGGAGGGCAGGGAGGGTGGGTGATGGGTATTGAGGAGGGCACCTGTTGGGATGAGCACTGGGTGTTGTATGGAAACCAGCTTGACAATAAATTTCATATTATAAATAAATAAATAAATAAATAAATAAATAAATAAATAAATATTTGGAAAGAAAAAAAGAACTAGATGGAAAATACATTTACATGTAGTAATTAACAGCTAACGTATATTAATTTGCTGGGGCTGCCCAAACAAAGTACCACAGATTGGGTGCCTTAAGCAACAGAAATTTATTTCCTCACAGTTCTGGAGAACAAAAGTCCAAGATCAAAGTGATGGCAGGGTTGGTTTCATTCTGAGGCTTCTTTCCTTAGCTTACAGATGGCCATCTTCCCTCTGTTCCTCTGTGTTCCTCTGTATATCTGTGTCCTAATCTCCTCCTATAAAAAGACTGATAACGCAGACAGCCTCCCCTCTCCTATCCTGCCTGCCACTCCCTTGCAGTATATTCAATAAACTTCTCTAAAAAAAATAATTTAAAAATTTAATAAAAAGACCAATCATATTGGATTAAGGTCCACGTATATGACCTCATTTTATATAAAGGCCCTTTCTCCAAATGTGGTCACATTGAGTTATTGGGGGTTAGGAGTTCATCATGAATTTTGGTGGGGGGACACAATTTAGTGGTAATGGTTTTATACAGTAATGAGGAATATGCAAGAAAACTTGTTCCTTTTTACATATTTGTAAATTTAATTAGATTTGTGAAACCAGTTTACGTGAAAAACCTTTATTTGTCCTCAGACAATTGCAATATTTACAAGGAAAATGCAACATTATTACATTAATAAATGTGGTTTAAAATGTTTAAGAGTCAAAATTTGGAGTGGATCTAAATTTTATCCAAAGGCCTATTAAGAGTGATTGTGAAATTTTGCTAGACTTATGAATGGTTTAGGATTAAAAAAAAATTTATTTAACGTTTATTTATTTTTGAGAGAGAGAAAGAGCGCAAGCAGGGGAGGAGCAGAGAGAAAGGGTGATGCAGAATCCAAAGCAGTTTCCAGGCTCTGAGCTGTCGGAGCCCAACACAGAGCTCAAACTCACGGACACTGAGATCATGACCGAAGTTAGATGCTTAACTGACAGGCGCCCCATGAATAGTCTAGGATTTTTAACTGAATTTACAAGCTTAAGGATAAAAGGCAGGTTTTTGATTTATAACTTTAATAAACTAAAGATTAAGTTTTAAAATCTAAACAAATCTCTGGATGATATCTTGTACATTTCCCCAAATGACCCTTAAAGTCACCAAGAAACTTTCCATTTAACAAGACCAGCTTGCAAATAACGCAAAAACCCTGCTTCAATTTGAATTGTAATTAAATTAATTTTAATTTATTTGGAGAGGATTGTCATCTTAACTATATTGAGCTTTCTTATCTATGCACATAGGAAGCATTACATTTTGTTTTTTACTTCTACTTTTTTTACTTCAAATAAAGCTTGGACAATTTTCCCCATAAAGGTCTTTCACATCTTCTGTTAGATTTATTCCCAAGTATCTGCTATATATACTTAAAGATGTTCCTTGTGACCTACTAAGGAATATCACAATTTCTTATGCGTATTGGCAATAAAGAATGTTGGTCTGTAACCAGTGACCTTGGAGAAGGCATGGGAAGACATTCCAGGAGAGCCTTTAATATTTCCTGACCCAAGATATTATTATTACCTCAAGTCAATCTTGCCTGTTAGTCACTTCTATGTAACTATCAAATACCATCTTACAATTTGGCATTTGAGTAAGAAAAATATGCAAGAAAAGATTCTATTGGAAAAGACTATAGAATTAAAAATGCATAAGGAAAATAAAAAGTATATATATATTTTTAGACAGAATTATATTTTGTGTATTTTTTAAGTCCAGAAATGCAGGTAGTATTTTATCTTTTCATTTTCTTGGTCTTCTGCTAATGGTTTTAAATATTTTCAAAGTCATTTAATATTTTGAATAGCCAAGGCATCATTCAAAAACAAAAAAGTATACAAAGGAATGCAGTTTCTAACATCTACCCATTTCCATCCCCATCCTCAGTAAGTAACCATTGTTATGTGTATCTAGTATATCCTTCCAGAGACTTTTTTTAGTGGAGGTATATAGGCAAACACAAATATATATGATATTTTACTCCTTTTAAAATGTAGATGGTAGCAAAGTGCTTTTTTTTTTTTTAATATATCATGGAGTACATGGAAGAGCTTCCTCATTCTCTCTTTTTGGTCTTGTTTTACAGCTGTATAATATTTCATTGTATGGATATATCGTTCTCTAACCACCCTCTTCTTGTCAAATGCCTTCTATACCCAGAAATTACATTTAAATTTATTATCGCAGAAAAATATGAATTTCAAATTGACATGAGATAAAGTCACATTTCCTTTGGTGAAAAATTATTTTAGCTACCATTTTTTGTCTGTAAGCAAGTTTAAAATATTATCAAGATTTTCAACATGTGCAGTGTTGATACCACATTTCACACTAGGGGTCGCCAAAACAGTACTTAACGCCAACAAATAGGTGGATGATTGAGAACATTTTGTAAGTAGGCACCGGAGTTTCTCAACCACAGTAAGAGGGAACTGTACCTGTGACTGAGATGCTAAAGGCAAAACTTTGGTTTGCTGTATCCTCAAAGGCAATAAGACTCTGATAATTTAGGAGGAAAATAAGCAGTCCTTCCCTTCTCATTATGCAAATTTTTAAATTTGGGGTTTTATATTTAATTGGATTAAACAGGAATGGGGGGCCTGGGTGGCTCAGTCAGCTGGGCGACTGACTTCAGCTCAGGTCATGATCTCACAGTTTGTGGGTTCAGGCACACATTGGGCTCTGTGCTGGCAGCTCAGAGCCTGGAGCCTGCCTCAGAATCTGTGTCTCTCTCTTTCTCTGCCCTTCCCTCGTTCACACCCTGTGTCTCTCTTTCTCAAAAATAAATAAACATAAAAAAAAAAAAAAACCAGGAATGGGGAATTTAGGTAATACAGAATTTAGGGAATTTTTAAAAAGAAGTTTGCTAGACATATTTTCCTGTGATTAAAAATGTCTATCTTCAGGTTTTCTTTTCTGGCTATCCTGGGTTTCATGTATCTGAGCAGATCTAGAACTCAATTTTTGAAGGGTTTTTCCTCTAATTGGGCATATATTTCAAAAGCCTAAAGTGTACTGTATCTTTTTTATAATTGCTCCTGGGGAGAATATGATCACCACAGACATGCATTCTATAACTCTTCATTTGAGATTTAATAGGTCATCCCTCTCTGTTCTTTAGTGATTACATTAAATCACAAGCTGGTGCAATTTTTGAACAAAAATTTCTCTGGAGAAATTTCACAAAGGAACTTTGAAGTATTATATACATATTCCATTCATTGCAGTGATATGAAATCTTGCAGCACTAAGATTAGTGATTGACATATCAGAGACACTAAATTAATATTTATTGGATGAATGAATGAATGAATGAATGTTTGTGACAATGTCTTGAGTGGCAGCAAAAGATTGGAAACAACTTTAGTGCCAACAATAAAGGAATAATTACATAAATTATGGTGTAATCTGGGTACATATGACTCATCTCACTTGAATGTAAGTTCCTTTGAAATATGTAACTTTTTTCTCCGTTATATTAGCATAATGATTTACCCATTGTTGGCACTCCATAAAAACTGTTGAATTATAATACTGTTTTCCTGCTGGTATTAGGGAGATACCCAAAATCTCAAAACATCTCCTGGGAGTTGGGATTAGCCACCTCGAAATTCCACCATTCTCTACCCTAAGCTTAAAGAGATGTGGATGGGGGGGTGGGGTGGGGGGCGGGCAATATTTTCTTTGGCATTAATGGCAGAGACCTATGACAAAGCTTTACAAAACTACAAATATACTAAATTTTAACTGTTATAGGGTTGCTTCAGTTGCAAGGAACAGTTTTTTCATAGCTGAGCCAGGTCCTTGAACATCAGTAATCACAAATTAGAATATGGAATCTAAGAACAAGAAGTGATGGGACTGACCATATATGCAACATTTCAAGTATCCAATTAAAAACAATTTTTTAAAGCTTTAATTTATTTTGAGAGAGTGAGCACAAGTGGGGGAGGGCCAGAGAGAGAGGGAGAGATAGAATCCCAAGCAGGTTCTTCACTGTCAGTGCAGAGCCTGACGCGGGACTCAGTCTCACAAACTGTGTGATCGTGACCTGAGCCAAAATCAAGAGTCACGACTGAGCCGCCCAGGCGCCCCTCAAGTACCTTAAACACATGATTCCTTGTAGTCTACCGAGAGCAAAAGTCGTAGGTGAAACTGGAGGAAAGGAGATGAGCCTATACTTTCCTTTGACTCGAATTTGAGCAAGTGTAAGGTATGCATGGTTCCTAGGGAAGCTTTAATGCCTCTTGGTTTTAAATCAACAACGGGGAAGTTGTTCGCTTTTGACGTTTTAGAACAGGTATGTGTGTAAAAGAGAAGTGATGACATCCATATCAGTCTGGTCTCTTTCACTTTCCACAAGTTGCTCATCAAACAGAACAGGTATCAAGATCTCTCTGTGTATTTTTGTGAATTTATTCATTTGTACTTTATCTCCTTCATGTGTCACCTAGGAGTGTTCCCTAACGTAGAGGTCTCCAAAGGATCTGTGTTGATATGGTGTGTACAATGGCCCAAAAAAGAAAATGACACAGAAGCTACTTCGTATTTTTAATGCTGACTTGTTTCTAGTATCTTAAGGCCAAACAGGAATTTGGGGGGTGGGACACATTGGCACACGCAGCCGTGGCAAAGCACTAATGGTGCTACTGGCCCGCCTCTTTCCCTCATTTTTACTTCAGTTTATGGAAACCACTGTGCAAATGCGGTTTCAATTCTCTCCACTTCCAACTAGGTATCTGCCTCTAAAGTCTCTCTTGTAAAGAAATTCTAACATTACGGCCACCGAGAACTGCTCTAATAATAAGTTTCAGTAAGTTAACTGCCTTTGTGTTTTGAGGAACTGATTTGTTCTGTTGAGATATAAAAATATTTCTGAAGTCTCATCTTTGGAGCCCTCAAGATAGCTAAATGCTTTTGGTTACTTCCGCCCCCCCCCCCCCCCCCCAAGATTTTTTTCTTGTTAAGCAATTTCCATACCCATTGTGGGCTTGGAACCCACCACATCCCCAAGATCAAGAGTCACATGCTCCACTGACTGACTGAGCCAGCCGGGCACCCCATATACCTTTTCATTTCCCTTGATTTGCTAGGATAATCTTTGTACTTGGCTTCACAGCTTTACTTGAAAAGGATAGAAAAGCAACTGCAGTTCTGTCCTAGTTTTAGTGCAGTTTTGCCCCAAGACCAAGACAAGAGTGGGCCTTGTCCCAGGCCCCCTTACTTCAGGGGGTCTTGCTATGGCTTTCCACTAGCTCCACCCTCCCAAGAACTGAAAAGTCCGTAGGTCAAGGAGACATATTCATCCACGCCCCCACTTCCCCAATCCCTGGCTCAAGCACACACAGACAAAGATTTGAAACACAAGTTCCACGTACAAACGGCCCCAGGCCCAATTCTTAACTGGGATGTTTGCCTTGTGAACTCAGAGAGGCAGGTTGAGAAATTCCATCTGAAGAGTTTGAGTTTACATGCCATGTAATTTAGAGATGATTTTTAGAAAGACCCGGGTGCCACCTGGACATTATCTTGCACTTAAACTTCCCCAGGTTCCCATTCAGTCTCAAATTTCTTACTGGCCAGTATCTTAGATCATAAATTACATACTTAGTAACAATGACTTGCTCCAGGTGGTAACCTTAGTTCTCCTGAAATGAAACTTATCACCTTCAATGCTAAAGCTGCTTCATTTAGAAGGTGACTGACTTTTCAATCAAAGGAAGATCTATAATACAAGGATGATTAATTACATCATAGAATTAGAATTAGTATGTTAGGTTTAAGAATAGCCTGCCAATGTATGTTAAAGTGTTTGTAATATTTAAAAGACTTTGGCATTTTAGATGATCTGATGGATTAATGTTGTGATTCTATTTATTTAAAATGTGTAACTGACTTGTAATTTCAAATTTAAAAAAGAATGTGACCAAGTTTGTAAGTGGCATTCTAATATTTAAAAGAAATGGCTTTAGCAAATGTATAAGTTAAATTTAGATTTATAAGAGCCTTTGAGGCGCTTTGGAACAATTTTCTTACTGGGAGCGTGTGCTTGCTTGGTCAGAAGTTTTGAAGCACTTAAAAGTAAATCAAACACATGAAACCCAATAATTCAGTGAAGTCAAGTTGCTGGATACAAAACCAACATAAAAAAAGTAACGATGTTTCTGTATTTCAGCAAGAAGAAAATAAAATGGTCCCCACACAAACGGATACTTGATATATGACAGAGGCATATTACAGGGAGGAGGGAGGAAAGAAAATCTACCTAATAATAGTGCTAGGATAACTGTGCAACACATAAGAAAACAATGAGTTTGGACTTCTAACTCACACTGCACACAAGAGTCAATTCCCGGTGCATATGAAATCTAATATGAGGCCAATTATGAAGTTATTCAATATAGGAGAATATCTTCATGACTTTGAGGTAGAGAAGGGTTTCTTTAATGAGACAAAAATGCGCTAAATATAAAAGTTAAAATTAGGAGGGCTGAGGGAGGCTTTCAGCAGAAGGCAACATGTTCGAGGGCTAGAAAGAGTGGCTGGCCAGCTCCAGGGCTGTGAAGCCTTCAGGAGGAGAACCGAGCAATTGTTTTGTAAGTCCAGAAGAAGCTGTTCCTTCAAGTAGGCCCAAGAAGAAGGCATCTAATATTTTTGGACCAGTTGAAGAACCTCAGGACATACCTACAGGGACAAAAATCCCTGGAAGGAGAAGTATTATTTTTTGAAAAATCAGTGGTGTCTGAACCCACCTGGTGGGAAGACCAGTGATGTTTTTGGGTCCTCAATCCCTGACACTTCACCCTTGGCACAGCCAATCAAACCCAAGGATCCTGTTTTCTTATGTGAAGGAGAAGACCCTCAAATGGACCTGAAAGCTGCAAGGAGCTCCTCCTGCAGAGAAGAGCCAAAAACAGGCGTCCCCTTTCAGTTGCCTCGCTGACTTTGGAGGCATTTTCCTGTCTCCATTAAATGGTTTGCAGTTCAAAAGTTGTTATCGGAAAGGTGTTTAGATTCCAGGACATTTTTTCTCCATTAAAAAATGTCATATATGGTGGTTTTGCTTTTTAAGTCCAAACACACTAACTTGCTTGACTTATAATGAAATGTTCTAATGGTAGAAATGAACTACCATTTATAATTTTGTTTTTTTAATATATAAAAAATAATTTGTGAATTCCAAATTGGATTGCCAAGAAGAAACTTGACGTTGTAGTGCTGGCTCTTGTGGTCCCTCGCGTTCCCAATCCCCTGCCATCCACCAAATAGGAGGAAAACGCTCTCTAGTTCTCTCTGCTGACACGGAATTTGGGGTGGAGATGGGGGAAACCAGAGATAGGAACAGACACTTTGGGGAATGGGGAGAACATGAACTATAGCAAGAGCTTCTCAACAGTAGTGACAGAGTTCTTTCTGTTCCTTTCTCCCCATCTTTTCCTGCTTTCTTTCCCTCCCTGAAGCTGTAGGAGTGGGTTCAGTGTACATGGGTAGTTTGGTCACCTGCGAATCTGCTGCATTTGTATTTAGAAAATGTTCTATACACTGAGGACTACCTGCATTTGGAAGATTAAAAAGCTCTTAGCATCCTTTTCTCAACCTCTAGTCTGCATTGAGAAATTATTAGTCTCTGTATTTTTATTAAGCCTTGAAACTTTTAAAAAGTTTGGCATACGTTTTTTACTAAAGCTATATCAAAAGAAAAGCAGCAAACCTGTACTCACATCACAATATAATTTTGATAGAAATGTTTTGTTATTTTTACAAACTGGAACTGGCTATAACAGTTGAATGAAACTTAGCAATCATGTACTCAAAAAAAAGTTGATTAGGTGCATTTAATTACATAAAAACAAAACACTTCTGTTTATAAAAAAAATATGATTAAAAGAATAAAAATACTAGCCATAGACTGGGAGAACCCATTTACAGCCTACGTAAACAATCACCACCATCACCAACAATAACAAAAAACTTGTTTCTGAACACATAAAGTACTCTTTAAATTTGGCTTTTTAAAAAAGGGGCAGAAAATCCAATAGAAAAACAGATAAATGACTTGATTATGCATTTCACAATAGAGGTTATCCAAATGGCTAGTAAATATTGAAAAGTTTAATAAACAGAGAAAAGTTAATTAAACCAATGAGATATCACTGCACCCCTACCATATTATCAAACTTTAGGTTTTATAAAGCCAACTATTGGTGAAGAATTCTAATTTTTGGTAGGAATGTACTATAAATTGTACAACTTCGGAACATTTAGAAATGACACTTCTTGGGCCCTACCCCCAATCTATTGAACCTACTGATACGTGGGGATGGGGTCCAGCCATCTGTGTTTTAACAAGCCCTCTAGACGGGTCTGATGAATTGTGTGCATGTATACTTAACTACACATCAACAAGAAAGTTCATAGCAGAGTTATTCATAATGATCCCAGAAAGGAAACAGCCTTTACGTCTATCATTAGTAGAACAGGAAATTCATTTTTAATTTGGGAACAAAGGAAGTATCTTTATAAACCCAGAGTTGGGAACAAGTAGGAGAGCAAAGGCAGGAGTTACAAGAGAAAATAGTTTCAAGGAATAAGTTGAAGATCAGGTAAAATATAACTGGGGAAGTTATTTGAGGTGGAAAAGAAAAGAAAAGTCTTTCTCAGAGATTAGAGAAGGAATGCTCAAATTTTACTCAAGGGAGAACAGGAGGAATTCAAGGAGTTTTTTTCATCCATGAGAGTATCTATTTCTTTATTTGTTAGGAATCAGGGTTGGATGCAGAAGGGAAGGGATGGGTTAGGTGGCATGAGAGTTATGAAGGTTTGAAATATCTTATGAGTGGCCTGGGTTAAAATGTTGAGCAGCCCAGTTCTAACTGCACATTTGGAGCCTACTGCAGTGGGTTCAGGAATGATAAAATTGCACAGAACTGCTTTATACAGGGCTCGTTTCTGTTATCTCTCTGGCACTTACTCATATTCTTCACCCAATCTTTGTAAACTAGTTATTTCAAGTGGTTGACTCTGTTGAAGAAGCAAGTGGCATTTCTAACACTCTTAACACAGTGTTACATTTTGTAACAGCTGCTCAATAAAAAAATTAAATCAGTGATGGAAGGTTAGAAAATGGTGGCTAGCACACCAGAGTGAGTGTGACTCAATGAAAGAGGAAGGTCTTTGGAGATAAACAAAAAAAAAAAAAAGTTTTTTTTTAATAATAGTGGCTCTACAGCTTAACAGTTGTTCTGATTCTGGGAAAGTGCAATTCTCAGGACAGGCCCCTTAGAATCTTTTTTTTTTTTTTTTTTTGTAATGTTTAGTTTTGAGAAAGAGAGAGAGACAGAGTGTGAATGGGGAGGGGCAGAAAGAGAGGGAGACACAGAATCTGAAGCAGGCTCCAGGCTCTGGACCATCAGCACAGAGCTCAACGTGGGGCTCGAACTCATGAACTGTGAGATCATGACCTGAGCCGAAGTCAGATGCTTAACCAACTGAGCCACCCAGGCACCCCAGGTCAGGTCCCTTAGAAGCACAGCCACATGTGGGGATTCTTGGGTAAGTAATTTGGTGAGGGAGTAGTCTCAGGAGAAAGGCAGGAAGAGGTAAGGTAAGGCAGGGGGAATAAGTGCAGCTTTGGCTGATCCCACAGGAGATGATGGAGCTCAGACTGCTCATCTTATCTTGAAACAAGAGGGTCTACAGTCAGTATTTCCATGCCAGTCAATTATTGGAATGGGTTATCCATCCTAGGGGAGATAACTTCCCAGGCAAGGGACTTCTGCTTGGCCAAGGTCAGTTCTCCAGAAAACGAGCCAGCTGTGGGCTTTTAAAACTCAAAACTCCCAGCAGCCTAGGGATTAGTGCATTGACCTGGTTAAGGATATCTGGACAACAACAGCATCTACTACAGTCCACCCCTTATGCTACTTAGCTCTACTTCCTTCTTACCAGGTACTTACAATTTCTGGGAAAACTAAGAGGAGAAGGATCAGTGGATCAAATGTAGCTTCCCACTGTTGCAATTGGTCCCAAGTCTGTAACTGATATTTATCATCTCCCTTCATCACCACACACTCCAGATTCTCCTCCCCTCCAGCTATCATTTATGTTGGTCCAGGTGGCTTTCCTGGTAGGCTGATGTCGACTCTCATATCATACAGGTTACCTACAGGTTACCCTACTATTATTGGGCTGTGGTTGCTGTACTTCTGGGTATAAGAAAACCAAGAGACACTTTAGTAGATTACGTGAGTGCCCAATACATCAGATTCTTATGATGATAAGGGTCAAGTAACCCTAACAATATGGTAACTCCTTTCCTTGCTGGCAGGTCTACAGCAGTCATAGCTTTAAGTTTAGTGGTTGTCTTATTGTGTTCCTTGGTGGAAGCATCCCCTCTGGGAACCAGGACATTTAGACTCACAAAGCCTAAAATTGTGAAGGGTCACAGGAAGTAATGGTGGGGCCATTCTGAGTTTTATTCATTGGTTCCAAGACCTATGTATTCTACTTAATGGGAACACAGCTATACAGTGGCTGATGGCTTAAGATCTATTCTGCATCCTAAAGGATAATGCTCTGTCCTTTGCCTTGGCTGTACATTCAAGATGCTATTGCACTGTTCTTTCAGGCTGGCAGTTTCTGGGCGGTGCACATACATGATCTATAATAATATGCTCAATGCCATACCTCCTCTACTACAAAGAAAGTAAAGATGATGTTAGATGCAATCCCATGTCAGGTTATCATATGCTTTATGAATCTTCACATAGTGGTGATAGCTGAGGCAAAAAGGGTAGGAAAGGCAAATCCATATCTGGAATAAGTGTCAATCCCATTCAAGATAAAATGGGGGAACCTCTCATATGTCATCCATTTAGAGAATGAAAGTGAAGTTCTGTGGGCAATTCCAGGTGGCCTGGATCCCTTTGGACCATTATGGCAAAGAATTAATAGAGAATTAATATAGCATTGGGGCAAGACCATGAATGTATCTATCTATCTGTTATCTATCCTGTGTGATTGCAAGCTGTTTCTGATTCTCATTCTGATAGGTATAAGACAGATAGATATAGACAGGAAACCATACATACACGAGAGTATGTGGCAATCTGTTATAGTAAATACACTGCATCTAATATGACAGATGCAAATAAGGCTACTACTTGGATAAGTTTGTAGGTACTCAATGGCATGCTGATTCACCTGTTAGGCCAGAATGGTGGATTAAATGTGGGATATAGTGAGACCCATCACCCCTACATCCTAAATGTAAATTGTTTTTGATTTAGAGTCTTGGCCGAGAGTCGAGGGTGTATTTTCAGGGACTTCTACTTGTCCTTCTTACTACTACAACTCTTACTCTACAAATCAAGGAACTAATATGAAAGTTCTGTAAAATCCTAATGTGTCCGTTCCAGTTATACATTCAGAAACTGGGGGAACGATCTCTATATGGATCTGTGGATCAGTGAACATGTGCATGTGGCTAGGTGTCTGTTAATTACTCGACCCTCACATACTCCAACTCTAACCAGGGAGTCAGAAGGTGCCTTTGGTCTCTAGATATTAACATCAATTCAGACTCTATATCGAATAGTCCTTTAAAAAGCCATTCATTCCCCATTTCCAGCTCATGGCTACCTTAATATATTGCCATAAGACTCTTTGGGGAAAAATTAGGGGACTTACTACTGTATACACTTGCCATGATGTTTCAGGGTCCTTCCTCATGTGGACCTAGCCTTTTTTCAGTCAACAGAGATATTCTGGGATGGGTTTGAAAACTGGCTTGGGTTAGAAAAATGGGAAAGGGATCATGGCTTTCCATTGGGGCAGCTGGCCAGTCTTCTGCTCATCTATTCTTGATCTCTTTTGATTATATACATTAAGCAATATCTTTGGTGGAAGTACATCTACATTACTTCTTTTAACACCTTATTCTTTATTTTTAAAAAATATTTATTTATTTATTTATTTATTTATTTATTTATTTATTTCGAGAGAGAGAGAGGCAGAGAGACAGAGAAAGAGAGAATCCCAAGCAGGCTCAATGCTCAGTACAGAGTCTGATGAGGGGCTTGATCCCATGATGGTGAGATCATGACCTGAACCAAAATGAAGAGTCAGACACCTAACAAACTGAGCCACTCAGGCACCCAGCAACACCCTATTCTATTCAACATTTCCACAGATTTCTAGAGCTCAGCCTCCTGTTCACTCCATTTCAAACTTCCTGCCCATTATGGAAATTATGGCATGTAGATTTTGGTGGTTAAGTGCTACCACATGGCTTCTGTGATTCTGGGATCCTATCATTGTCATGGCTACTAGGTCTCCTGCTTCTGTGACAGCATTTCTTATCAACTCCGGCCTACAGAGGAGAGTCACCACTGAGCATCTCAAAAACCCTGTTATTTCCTCTCTTAAATGTATCTGTGGTACTTAGCAACAGGCTCCCAACTCTATAATTTATAGTTACTACTTCCTCACATTTCTCAAACTACAGAGATAGTGGATCTCCTTCCCTTTATGCCTCATCCAATTCACCCCAAGTGAAAGTCTTAGCAGTGTCATCTCTATGGTCACTGCCAGCTGACCAGCGAGTGAATCAACTCCAGAGCCACTGTCAATAAGCTACTTCTTAGGATTACTTCTAGGACCAGTTATCTCAGATTGAAATTCCAAGTAGCAGAACTAAAGATCAGGATGTTGTGCAGGTGATTTATTGAAAGAGCACTCTTTGAAGAAAAGGAGTAAGAGAAGAAGGATAGGGCAGAGGGAAGGCTAAACAATGATGAAGTGTCAGCTAGAGATGCACTGCAGCCTGATCCTGTGGGAACTCTGGCGCATTCACTGCACCACAGAGGTAGTTCCATATTGAGACCAGGTTCCCAGCACTTAGTATCCCAGCGCTAATCACTGGCTGTGTTTGTGTTGAAATGACTCCTATTTAACTGGTGGCAACGCCCTAGAGAAGAAGGTATTTCTCCAAGAGTTGATAGCAGCCAATGCCTAGAGCAGCTGGAGGATGCACACAGGGGTTTGATAAAAGCAATCTGGATGAGGCGGATCCTGAATCTTCTGAGTATTAGTTTCTCCATCTATAAGATAAGGATATCAATACATAGTTTAGACTTATTTGCGAGGTACAATGAAGTTAAATGAAAGGTTGTGTGAATCTATGGAATTTGGACCAGCCAGGATATCTGGAAAGTGGATTGACTAAGCCTGCCAGTAGCCTGTTTGCACGTAGCTTGAAAATCTTCCTGGGAGGAGATTCAAACTATGGTTGTTAGCGCTCATTTACTTATTCACTTATAAATATTTAGTGCTCTTCATTCATCAGCACACTGCTAGGCTGTGAGTGTTCTGACTGGCTTAACTGTGTGGAAGTTGGGGAGGTAACCCATTAGAAGTCCTTTCTTCTCTGTCTCAGAGCTAAGAAGTACTGGGACATGAATCAAGCATGATGAGCTTGATGAAATCTGAGAACCCAGAAAGACGGGAGCCAGTAAGGGAAAACAAAAAGTATATTTGTTGTTGACAGCAGTTTTCTTTTTATTTCTTAACTTATTATTAATGATTGTTAAAAGTCCAGTAAAGTTAACATACATTGTTATATTAATTTCAGGTATACAGTATAGTGATTCAACAATTCTATACATTACTAAGTGCTCATCACAAGAAATGTACTCTTAAATCTCTCCCACCCACTTCCCCTCTGGTAGCCACAAATTTGTTCTCTACATTTAAGAGTCTGGGTTTTTGGGGGGTTTTTTTTGGTCTATTTTTTTCTTCACTCATTTGTTTTGCTTCTTCCACATATGAGTGAAATCGTATGGTTGTTTTTCTCTGATTGACTTATTCCACTTAGTATTATAGCCTTTAGATCCATCCATGTTGTTGCAAATGGCAAGATTTCATTCTTTTTATGGCTAAGTAATATTCTGTTATATATATATATATATTTTTAATTTAATTTTTAATTTTTATTTTATTTTATTTTATATTTATTTTATTTTTAATTTTATTTTAATTTCTATTTTTAATTTTTTGAGGAAACTCCATACTCTTTTTCACAGCGGCTGCACCAGTTTGCATTCCCACCAACAGTGCATGAGAGTTCCTTTCGCCACATCCCTGCCAACACTTGTTTCTGGTGTTTTTGATTTTAGCCATTCTGACAGGTGTGAAGTGTTATCTCATTTCTGTTTTGATTTGAATTTCCCTGATAATTGTGGTGTTGAGCATCTTTTCTGAAAGTAAACTTAAAAACATTTTTTTAATGTTTATTTTTGTTAGAGAGAGTGAGCAGGGGAGGGTCAGAGAGAAAGGAAGACACAGAATCTGAAGCAGGCTCCAGGCTCTAAGCTGTCAGCACAGACCCAGATGCAAAGCTCGAATGCATGAACCATGAGATCATGACCAGAGTAACCGACTGAATCACCCAGGTGCCCTGAGCATCTTTTAATTTGTCAGTTGGCTATCTGTATATCTTCTTTGGAGAAATATCTGCTATGTCTTCTGCCAATTTTAATCAGATTATTTGTTTTTTGGGTATTGACTTGTATAAATTCTTTACATATTCTGGATATTAACCAGAATATTCTGGTTATTAGCCCTTATTGGATACATCATTTATAAATACCTTCTCCCATTCAGTAAGTTATCTTTTTGTTTTGTTTGCTGTTTCCTTTGCTGTGCAGAAGCTTTTTATTTTGATGTAGTCCCAGTTATTTTTGCTTTTGTTTCCCTTGCCTTAGGAGACATATCTAGAAAAATGTTGTTATGGATGATGTCAAAGAAATTACTGCCTGTGCTCCCTTCTAGGAATTTTTTTGGTTTCAGTTCTCACATTTAGGTCTTTAATCCATTTTGAATTTATTTTTGTATATTGTGTAAGAAGTGGTCTGGTTTCATTCTTTTGCGTGTGACTGTCCAATTTTCTCAACACCATTTGTTGAAGAGACTTTTTCCCAGTGGATATTCTTTCCTGCTTTGTCAAAGATTAATTGACCATATAATTGTGGGTTTAGGAGCACCTGGATGGCTCAGTCGGTTAAGTGTTTGACTCTTGGTTTTGGCTCAGGTCATGATCTCACAGTTTGTGAGTTCTAGCCCCATGTCGGGCTTTGTGCTGGCAGCAGAGGGACATCTCTCTCTCTCTCTCTCTCTCTCTCTCTCTCTCTGTCCCTCCCTTGCTTGCATTCTCTCTCTCTCAAGAATAAAATAATAAACATTAAAAAAATAACTGTGGGTTTATTTCTGGATTTTCTACTCTGTTCTATTGATCTACATGTCTACTTTTGTGCCAGTACCATACTGTTTCAGTTACTACAACTTTGTTAGTGTATCTTGAAATCTGGGATTGTGATACCTTCAGTTTTGCTTTTCTTTTTCAAGATTGCTTTGGTGTTTGGGGTCTTTTATGGTTCCATACAAATTTTAGCATCATTTGACCTAGGCCCATGAGAAATGCTGGAGGTGTTTTGATAGGGACTGCATTAAATGTATAGACTGCTTTGGGGTAGGAAGAACATTTTAATGATATTCACTCTCCCAATCCACGAGCACAGAATATCTTTCCATTTGTTTGTGTCATCTCCAATTTCTTTCATCAGTGTTTTATAGTTTTCACAGTACAGGTATTTCACCTCCTTGGTTAAGTTTATTCTTAGGTATTTTATTATTTTTGGTGCAATCGCAAATGAGATTGTTTCTTTAATTTGTTTTCCTGCTACATCATTATTAGTGTATAGAAATCCAACAAATTTCTGTATATTGGTTTTGTATCCTGTGACTTTACTGAATTAATTTAACAGTTCTAGTAGTTTTTTTTGGTGGAGTCTTTAGGGTTTCCTACATATAGTATCATGTCATCTGCAAATAGTGAAAGTTTTACTTCTTCCTTACCAATTTAGATGCTTTATATCTTTATCTTGTCTGATTGCTGGACTTCCAGTACTATATTGGATAAAAGTGAAAGTGGACATCCTTGCATTGTTCCTGATCTTAGGGGGAAAGCTCACAGGGAGGAGGAGTTAAGATGGTGGAGAAGTAGGAGGACTGGAATTTCCCTTGTCCCTCAAACACAGCTGTATTGAGGTCAGAACACGTGGACACCCAGGAATTCAGTCTGCAGAGTGAAAGAAAAATCTCCACAGGTGGACAGAGACAACTTGGCAGGACAGAGGTGTACGTAGGCAAATTGGGAGAGATAAAACAGGTGGCATAGGCATGGAGGGGAGGAAAAAGGAGAGAAAGTGAGGCTGTGGAAGTGTGGTATTATGTTTGGACAAGAGAAAAACCTCTCTGGAACACAGAACAGGCAATGAGAAATACAGAGAGTGCTAGTTTCTAATTTGCACACAGCCTTAGCAGTTGAAGACTGGAGTTTTCAGGGGTGTGCAACTTTCTCTGGACTGGAGCCACTCCCATTTGAACACACCTGGGGGGAGCCTGCCCCAGAGCACTGTAGTGATCTCAGGGGTGCACTGGGAGAGAGCAGCCCCCTCCCTCAAGTACTGTGGGAAGAGAGCTTATTGCCCACCCCCTTCCCTCAAGGACAAAAGACCTTGCAGGCACCAGCCAGAGGCCTTTTGTCGGCTGGGCAGACAGACACTATTCCAGAACTGGGTCTGTGTGCGGCAGGATCCTTTAAGACTTCAGAGTTTGAATCCCAGCTGAGTACCTGGGAGGTGCCGGAGACTGTGGAGCAGGACAAGCCAGCCTGCCTGCCCTGCTCTGTGAGGGCAGCCTAAGAGCATGGTTTGAGATAGGGGAAACTGGGGTGTTGCCATTTTTCTCCCCATCACCAACAGAGTGGAGCTTTAGGGAACAGGACAGCTGTCCCCAGTGGAGGCGGGATCCACTCATATCAAACCTTGACCTTCCATGCCTGGTAACTGTTTATCTAAGGGAGCAGGACTGACACTGAGAGAACCAGATGTCCTCTCCTCCAGACCAGCATAGCCACTGGTCCCAGGCACCAATAGACAACTGTCCTGTGGTTTTGTATGTTAGTCTGGTTTTAAAAAAAATTTTATTATTATTTTCTTCTCTTTTCTTTACTTCCCTTCTCTTTTCCCTTCTTGTTCCTTCTACCCTCCTCCTTCCTCCCCGCCCCCCCCCCCCACCTTTCCTTTGGAATCAGGCTTATAGTTCCTGATTTGATTTTTGGCCAATTTTTATTATATATATTTTTTCTCTTTTTTTGTTCTGGTTGTTTGTTTAATCAGGCATTTTTGCTCTATTCTTTAAAAAAATTTTTTTTAAATGTTTATTCATTTTTGAGAGACACAGAGAGACAGAGTGTGAATGGAGGAGGGGCAGAGAGAGAGGGAGACATAGAATCCAAAGCAGGATCCAGGCTCTGAGCTGTCAGCACAGAGCCCAACATAGGGCTCGAACTCACAAACTATGAGATCATGACCTGAGCTGAAGTTGGATACTTAACCGACTGACCACTCAGGCACTCCTACTTTATTCTTTTTATACCTTTTCTGTACCTCCTTCTTTATTTTCCTCTCTCTCTGGATTAAGTCTTATAGTTTCTTTAATTATCTGCCTGGTCTTTTTGTTTTTTGTTTTTTCATCTTTCATTTTTCTCTTTGTATGGGATCAGGTGCTCCCATTTCCTTTTTCCCAGGGTTACTTCAACAAACAAATCAAAGCACACCTGATGGAAGGTCCATACAATCCACCACTACAAGCAGTGGGATAGAGCAGCCAAATATGCAATAACAGTGTGTATGCAACACACTCCAAAAACACTTCCTGAAGTGCCAGGCCCTGGACAATGTATGACCCCTTTTTAACACAGTAGTGTTTGCAGTTGCAGTGCACATAACAAGCTATTAAAATGCATCGAAGACAGAAACCTAGCCAAAATGACAAAACAGAAGAATTCTCCTCAAAAGAAATTTCAGGAAGAAATAACAGCCAGAGAATTGCCCAAAACAGATATAAACAACATATCTGAACAAGAATTTAGAATAACAGTCATAGGACTAATAGCTGGGCTTGAAAAAAGCATAGAAGACAGCAGAGAATCTATTGCCACAGACAGAGATCAAAGACCTAAGAAATAGTCGCAATGAATTAAGAAATGTTGTAAATGAAATACAAAATAAACTAGATGCAATGACAGCAAGGATGGAAGAAGCAGAGGAGAGAATTGGTGAATATGAAGATAAAATTAAGGAAAATGATGAAAAGAGGGAAAGGAAATTACGAGACCACATAGGGAGAATTAGAGACCTAAATTATTCAATGAAATGAAATAATATCTGTATCATAGGAGTTTCAGAAGAAGAGAGAGGAAAAGGGGCAGAAGATTTATTTGAACAAATTATATTTGAGAACTTCCCTAATCTGGGGAAGGATACAGGCATCCAAGTCCAAGAGAGTCCAAGAAGCACAGAGAGCTCCCTTCAAAATCAACAAAAACAGGTCAACACCATGGCATATACTGAAATTGGCAAAATACAAACATAAAGAGAGAATTCTGAAAGCAGCTAGGGACAATCCAATAAGGGTAGACACAAAAGGGTAGGAGCAGACCTGTCCACTGAAACTTGGCTGGCCAGGAGGGAGTGGCAGGAAATATTCAATGTGCTGAATAGGAAAAATATGCAGCCAATAATCCTTTATCCAGCAAGGCTGTCATTCAGAATAGAAGGAGAGATAAAGGCTTTTCCAGACCAAAAAAAAAAAAAACTAAAGGAGTTCATGACCAGTAAACAAAGCCTGCAGGAATCTTAAGGAGACTCTTAGTGGAAAGTAGCAAAGACTACAAAGGACCAGAGACATCACCACAAGCATGAAACCTACAGATAACACAATGACACTAAATCCATATCTTTCAATAATCAGTCTGAATGTAAATGGACTAAATGCCCCAATCAAAAGACATAGGGTATCAGAATAGATTAAAAAAAACAAAATCCATCTATATGCTGCCTATGAGATATTCAATTTAGACCCGAGGACACCTGCATATTGAAAGTGAGGGGTTAGAGAAGTATCTATCATGCTACTGGATGGCAAAAGAAAGCCAGAGTAGCCATACTTAGACAAACTAGATTTTTAAAAAAAATTTTTTTAATGTTTATTTATTTTTTTGAGGCAGAGAGAGACAGAGCATGAACGGGGGAGGGTCAGAGAGAGAGGGAGACACAGAATCCGAAACAGGCTCCAGGCTCTTAGCTGTCAGCACACAGCCCGATGCGGGGCTTGAACTCACAGACAGCGGAGTCGGATGCTCAACTGACTGAGCCACCCAGGTGCCCCAAAACAAACAAGATTTTAATACAAAGACTGTAACAAGAGATGAAGAAGGGCATTATATCATAATTAAGGAGTCCATCAATCAAGAAGAGCTAACAAATGTAAATGTTTATGCCCAACATGAGAGCACCCAAATATATAAATCAATTAATCACAAATATAAGTAAATGTATAGATAACAATACTGTGATTATAGGGGACTTTAATATTCTACTTACAACAATGGAAAGATCATCTAGGCAGAAAATCAATAAGGAAACAACAGCTCTGAATGATACATTGGACCAGATGGACTTAACAGATATATTCAGAACTTTTTCCAAAGCAGCAGAATACACATTCTTCTCAGTGCAAATGGAACATTCTCCAAAATAGATTACACACTGTATCACAAAACAGTCCTCAACAAATATAAGAGGATTGAGATCATACCATGCATATTTTCAGATCACCACACTATGAAAGTTGAAATCAAACACAAGAAAAAATTTGGAAAGCTCCCAAATACATGGAGGTTAAAGAACATCCTACTAAAGAATGAATGGGTCAACCAGGGAATTAAAGAAGAAATAAAAATATATGGAAGCAAATGAAAATGAGAACATGACAGTCCAAACCCTTTGGGATGCAGCAAAAGAGGTCCTAAGAGGAAAATACATTGCATTTCAGGCCTTACCCAAGAAACAATAGAGGTCCTAAATACATAACGTGACCTCACATCTAAAGGAACTAGAAAGGCAGCCGTAAAAAAGCCCAAAGCCAGCAGAAGAAGAGAAATAATAAAGATTAAAGCAGAAATAAACAATACATTAAAAAAAAAAACAAACAAACAGTAGAACAGATCAATGAAACTAAGAGCTGGTTTTTTGAAAAATAAACAAAATTAATAAATTCCTAGACAGACTTCTCCAAAAGAAAAGAGAGGATTTAGATAGACAAAATCATGAATGAAGAGGAGAGATCACAACCAACACCACAGAAATACAAACAATTATTAGAGAATACTATGAAAAATTATATGGCAAATAACTGGACAACCTGGAAGAAATCAACAAATTCCTAGACACCCACACATTGCCAAAACTCAAAAAGGAAGAAATAGAAAATTTGAGCAGATCCATAAGCAGCAAACAAATTGAACTGGTTATCAAAAATCTCCCAACAAATGAGTCCTGGGCCAGGTGGATTTCTTGGGCAATTCTACCAGACATTTAAAGCAGAAGTAATACCCATTCTTCTCAAGCTGTTCGAAAAATAGAAATGGAAGGAAGGCTTCCAGACTCATTTTATGAAGCCATCATTACCTTGATTCCCAAACCAGATAAATCCCCACTAAAAAGGAGAATTACAGGTCAATAACCCTGATGAACATGGATGCAAAAATTCTCAACAAGATACTAGCAAATCGAATTCAACAGCATATTAAAAGAATTATTCACCATGATCAGGTGGGATTCATTCCTCGGATGCAGGGCTGGTTCAATATTTGCAAATCAATCAATGTGATACATCACATTAATGGAAGAAAGGATGAGAACCATATGATCCTGTCAATAGATGCAGAAAAAGCATTTGACAAAATACAGCATGCTTTCTTAATAAAAACTCTCAAGAAAGGATAGAAGGAACATATCTTAACACTGTAAAAGCCATATATGAAAGGCCCACAGCTAATATCATCCTCAATGGGGAAAAACTAACAGCTTTACCCCAAAATCAGGAACAAGACAGGGGTGTCCACTTTCACCACTGTTGTTTAACATAGTGTTGGAAGTCCTAGCCTCAGCAGTCAGAACAACAAAATGAAATAAAAGGCATCCAAATTGGCAAAGAAGAAGTCAAACTTTCACTCCTCACAGATGACATGATACTCTACATGGAAAACCCAAAAGACTCCACCAAAAAACTGCTAGAACCAATATATGAACTCAGCAAATTTGCAGAATATAAAATCAATGTACAGAAATCAGTTGCATTTCTATACACCAATAATGAAGCAACAGAAAGAGATATAAAGGAATGAATCCTTTTACAATTACACCAAGATTGATTAAATACCTAGGAATTAACCTAACCAAAGAGGTAAAAGATCTATACAGTGAAAACTACACAAAGCTTATGAAAGAAATTGAAGAAGACACAAAGAAATGGAAAAACATTCCATGCTTATGGATTAGAAGAACAAATATTGTTAAAATGTCAATAGTACCCAAAGCAATCTACTCATTCAACGCAATCCCAATCAAAATAGCACCAGAATTCTTCTTAGAGCTAGAAAAAACAACCCTAAAATTTGTATTTTAGGTCACAAAAGACCCCAAATAGCCCAAGTAATGTTGAAAAAGAAAACCAAGACTGCAGGCATCAAAATCCAGGACTTTAGCCTGTATCACAAAGCTGTAATCATCAAGACAGTACAGTATTGTCACCAAAACAGACACATAGACCAATAGAATAGAATAGATAACCCAGAAATGGACCCCCAAATATATGGCCAACTAATCTTCATCAAAGCAGGAAAGAGTATCCAGTGGAAAAAAGACAGTCTCTTTAGCAAATGGTGCTGGGAAAACTGGATGGCAACATGCAGAAGAATGAAACTGGACCACTTTCTTACACCATACATAACAATAAATTCAAAATGAATGAAAGGGCCTAAATGTGAGACAGGAAACCATGCAAATTCTACAGGAGAAAACAGGCAACAACCTCTCTGACCTCGGCCGCAGCAGCTTCTTACTTGACATGTCTCTGAAGGCAAGAGAAATAAAAGCACAAATGAATTATTGGGACCTCATCAAGATAAAAACTTCTGCACAGCAAGGAAAATAATCAACAAAACTAAAAGGCAACAGACAGAATGGGAGAAGATATTTGCAAATAACATACAGGATAAAGAGTTAATATCTAAAATCTATAAAGAACTTACCAAACTCAACACCTGAAAAACAAACAATCCAGTGGAGAAATGAGCAGAAAACATGAATAGACACTTTTCCAAAAAAGATATCCTGATGGCTAACAGAGATATGAAAAAAATGCTCAACATCACTTGTCATCAGGGAAATACAAATCAAAACCACAATGAGATACCATCTCACTCCTGTCAGAGTGGCTAAAATTAACAACTCAGGAAACAACAGATGTTGGCAAGGATGTGGATAAAGGGGAACCCTCTTGCACTGTTGGTAGGAATGCAAACTGGTGCTGCCACTCTGGAAAACAGTGTGGAGGTTACTCAAAAAATTAAAAATAGAACTACCCTATGACCCAGCAATTGCACTACTAGGAGTTTATCCAAAGGATACAGGAGTGCTGATTTGTAGGGGCACATGTACCCCAATGTTTACAGCAGTGCTATTAACAATAACCAAATTATGGAAAGAGCCCAAATGTCCATCAACTGATGAATGGATAAAGAAGATGTGGTTTATATATAATAGAATACTACTCAGCAATGAAAAAGAATGAAATCTTGCCA